>NC_141690.1:80718279-82184279 GCF_964263255.1 Lissotriton vulgaris | reverse complement strand
CACCCGCAATCCACTGCTGATGATGTCACATATTACATCATTCATGACATGGTCAGTGACATCACTGATGACATCACTGATGACATCTCAAATGACATCACTGATGACATCACTGATGACATCTCAAATGACATCACTGATGACATCACTGATGACATCACTGATGACATCTCAAATGATATCACTGATGACATCTCATTTGACATCTCATTTGACATTACTGATCACATCACTGATGATATCATTTATGTGATAATACAATGAACATCTTCAGACTGTAATATAACCTTAGGTACACTCAGTGTAAACAGACAGTCACAGACTGTCACACATCCATGGAGTTACTCACACACCTAGTCAGTCATGCAAAGAATCAATCACACCTCAATTTCCTCAACTATACAGTTATACAAACTTTACTTATTCAAACATATACTAACACATATTTACTCTCTTATACAATCCCTGATACAAGTTCACAATGATCCATACAGCCACTCACACATTCACTGGCTCTTATGCACAGTTATTTATATATGTCAACTCTCACATGTACTGTGTTTTACATATGTACTTACTGTGACATGTAGCACTGAGATATCCATTCACTCACCAATACACTCATGCACACAGTCAACCGCCCATACAGCTGTTTCCACATGCACTTTTGAAATCATACATCTAGTGAATCAACTGCTCACACATCTATGCACAGAGTCATACACCTCCCAGCCACCCACACACACACTCAGTCTCCCATACAAATACTTGGGCAACCAATCAATAACCCATATAGTTACTCATATAGCTACTTATCAACACATGCAACAGTTTACAGAACAACAGACATAATGATGCACAAATTAAGACAGTTTAGTCACTAACCCATGCACTCAGTGAGACACATTTAATCACTCACTCATACAGTCACTCATGCACCTACTAAATCCTTCATCCAGACACTTATACATCCACTCATTCTTCAATATGTAAGACATATTTTAACTTTACAGAAACATACAGTCACTGGATGTTGTCATCAGTGATGTCATCAGTGATGTCACTGACCATGTCATGAATGATGTAATATGTGACATCATCAGCAGTGGATTGCGGGTGCGCGATATATAGTTAGCGCATCTAACTATATATGGAATTTCAATGGTTTTATGCGAGTAAAATAAGGTTTTGTAAATGCTAATTCCTAACTATATATGGAGTATAACCTATGGTTTTTTCATTGAATATATATATATATATATATATATATATATATATATATATTCAGGCTTGGAGTGAAGCAAAGGTCATGCACATATTTCTAAGACAGCTCTGAGTTTCCATTTAATTCTTGAGAAAATTGTAATACAGAGGCAAGTGTAACAAAGCAACAGTATAACTGAATTAAACATCAGTAACTACATTTCTTTCGAGAATGTGGGTACGTGGTAAAATGTATTGCAGAAAACTCGTCGTTTAGAGACAAGCAAATGGTTTTCAATTCTCAGATTCCCTATCTTTTATTTGTAGTGTTTATTTCAATTGGTAATTCTGCAAGTAACTCCTGTTTTTCTCCCCAAGGTATTTACGTTGTAATGGGGAATGCTTTTCTCTACTGCACAGTAAAGGGAAATATGTTTTACTTACCCTTTAATGTAATATTTTACAGTTGTTTGTTTTCCACCAAGGTGGCAGCATGCTATGTGTATATTCTATTGTACAAGAAATTTGCTACACTTGATTTCTTATTTTAGATGAAATTCAGGATATTGGCGTAGCTAGACCTTAGACTGTCCGGGGCAGTCCCTGCGTTTGCCGCCCTGGTGCGGCCCCATTGAAGAGTGGTGAGGTGCTGATGCTTTCTTGAAATGCCGTTGCGCCCTGTGACGGCCGCACTGAAGGGGTGGGGGTTACTTGCGATTGCTGCCTCAAGACAGCGGGTAAGAGCTGGGAATGAGGCCTCTGCCCCCAAAACCCGTGCCGCCCGGGGGCGGACAACCCCCCCACCCACCCTTGCTATACCACTGATTGGGGAGAATTGTTGCACTCACAGAGAAAGGCACATGCTTCATTCGAAAGGATCAAATCCTTATTATAGGGGTATGAAAAACCTGCCTTGGTAAGCTCTCCCTGCTTCTCCTGCTCTTCCACTGACTCCACTGCTCCTGCTCCACCATTAACTCGCAGAGCTCCTGCCCTCCCACAGACACCATTGCTCCTGCTCCCTTTGAGACTAACACGGGTCTTACCCTTCCCCAGACTCCACTGCTCCTACTCCCCTACAGACTAGCACAGCTCCTGCCCTCCCCCCGAATCCACTGCTTCCTCACAGACTTGCACTGCTCCTGCCTTCCCAGTGATTCTACTGCTCATGTCTTCCCACTGACTTGCAATGCCCCTTTCTCCCACTGACTCCTACTTGTCTGTCATCCCATTGGCTCACACTGATCCTACTGTCTCACTTATTCATACTGCTCCTTCCATCCCACTGACTAACATTGCTTCTACCCTCTACTGACTTGTACTGTACTTGTACAGCGCCGGTCCCCTTGTCTCACGAACTACTAAGATTTGCTGGACTGGCGCTCAGCTTCTTCAGCTTAGACAAGGTATGTGCTCTCCAGCTATTTGTTGTTGCCCTCTTAGCTTAGAGGACCTTCGTTTCAATTGTTCATGCTGTGAGTTCACTCTTACCTCCTTGGGGAATCGCTGCCCCCTATCCTTGAAGAACGCTAAATCCCAGAGTCCCCCTAGGTTGATAAAGGCGGCTCTAGTCAACTGTCGCTCCCTGCCTCGTCACACCAGTGAGATATGGTTATCACTGGACACTCAGGCTTGGAACATCCTATTTCTCATGGAAACTTGGATTAAAGACACTTCCAAACCCGATATACACTTGGCCATTCCCTCCGGCTATCGACTGATGGGTATCAATCGGGACAACGATAAAACGGGAGGGGGCCTTGCCGTTATTTTAAAGTCCCATCTTAATTTGACTGACAAGAAACTTACCAATCTAGGACTTATTGAAGCCATGTATTTCACGATCTTGGATTCGGCCACCGTTATTCTGGCTGGCATCCTGGTATATAACCCCCTCACTGCTTCAATTTCTTCACTTGCGACCCTGTTGCACCCGATAGCCGATCTTTCCCTTAGACACGCTTATTTCACGGTGTTAGGAGATTTTAACCTACATGTTGACAATCCCTCCTGCACACAAGCGTCTCTTTTAATTAAAACCTTACAAGGACTAACTTTGTCCCAATTAATTAAGGGCCCGACTCACACAGCAGGTCATACTCTTGACCTGATATTCACTAACCATTCGGGTATCACTTCTCTCCCTTCACTGCCCCTCACCTGGTCGGACCATTTCCTTCTCCCTTTCGAACTTACCATCCCTTCACTCCCTCCTCCTTCTACTCTAAATGGAGAGATAGAGAGAAAATGGCATAAAGTCACTTGTGACGCCTTTGATCCCTGCTTTTCCTATCAGTTTGATCCTTCTATGGACCTTAACGAGGAAGTGGCAAAATACAACTCCGCTCTTCTAGCTGCAATTGATGTCATCTCCCCATTAAACCCTATCATCTCCACTAGATCTAGGCCCTCTGCTCCTTTGTTTTCCCCCACTTTGCGGGAGGAAAAGAGTTGATGTAAACGGCCGGAATGCAAATGGCGACAGACATATGATCCTGAGTTAAAATTAATATATAAGTCTGCCCTGAACAAATTTCAAAAACTGAAACGGTCCACGATGAGAGGTTACTTTTTACAGCTAATTAAGAATGCTGAGAATTCTACCAAAACCCTTTTTAAGATAGTGAAGGATTTTGCTGACCCTCCTGCCATGATGGCTCAGAGTTCCCCTAGCCAGGCCCTTTGTAACGGGCTTTCTGACTTTTTTCAGGATAAAATTATTAAGTTATCCTCCTCATTTGAACCAGTTCTGGCCCCCTCTCTGTCCACTGATATTGACTCTCAGAAATGTTTGCTGAATTCCTTTAAAGAGCTTACTCTTGAGACTGCCATTAATTTACTTATTCAAGGTAAATCAGGGTCACCGCTGGATCCAGTTCCCGCCAAGGTGATGGGCAATCTTGCCCCGGTATTAATTAGCCCACTTCTCTCCATCTGGAACTCCTCGCTAAGCTCAGGTCAATTTCCCTTGGCTTGGAAACAGGCTAGGCTGGTCCCTATCCTGAAAAAAATCGGATGCGGATCCTTCACAATTTTGTAATTACCGCCCGATTTCCCTTCTTCCCAAGCCAGCTAAGATCCTGGAAAAGGCGGCTCAGTTCCAACTGGCTCACTATTTAGAAGCCAACCATTTGCTACATGATTCCCAGTCGGGATTTAGAACCGGCTATAGCACTGAGACCGCTTACGGCAGCTGGGAATTGGAGGCACTGTTCTGACCTGGATCAGATCGTTCATTACAGGGCGGACGCAGAAGGTATTTCTTCGGCCCTTTGAATCAGAGGGTAAACCTCTTTTATGTGGAGTGCCTCAGGGCTCTGCCCTGAGCCCTCTTTTTTTTAACGTCTACTTAGGCCCGCTAACTAGGGTGGTTGAGTCTTGGGGGGTCAGAGTGATCTCTTATGCGGATGATACGCAGCTTGTGTTTTCATTTAGAGATCACTCTGACACCAATTTTACCAATTTCCGCAACTGCCTTAGTAACATTTGTTCCTGGATGGCCTCTAACCACCTCTTCTCTTCCTGCATGTAATCTGCAGCACCGGGACATCCCCTTCTGGGGGTAGCCGTGCACTTTATAAGCTTCCTAAATGAATAAATAAATAAATACAGCTTCAGCCTTCTCTCTCACTCGCACTAATCCTGTCCTCCTTCTAACATGCATTCCTCCTGCCCACCTGCTGACTCGTACTGCTCCTACCCTCCAACCGATTCACACTTCTCACCTCTCTCTGACTTGAACACCTCCTGCCCTTCCAATTATAGAGGTGTGCAGGCTTTATGGTGCTGGCCTGGTGATTTGCAATGCAAGTAAGGAACACACATGAGAAACGGCATATACTTAGCATGTGTGGTCACTAGCAAAGCACAGCGCTCTTAATTTATATACATCGACCAAGCTCAGTTGGGGTGCATGTTGCGTAACTATGGTCTGCATAGAGGCTGGGTGGCACTCTATATCCCTCACTTGCTTAGCAAAAAAAGGGGGACCTAAAGGGCTGTTAAGGGAGGTCCAGCATACAAGCCCTGTCAAACTCTAGTAACAATAGGTATGCAGTTCCTTAAGGGAGTGTCAGTAAAAGAGGTCAGGATATTACCCTTGAATAGTGCGGAGAAGTCAAGAGGTGGGAGGAAGGGGATCCTCCTTGTCAGAACTAGAGTCCTCCCACACCCAGCAAGCTAGGTGTCATGCTTCATCATATGGACCTGCTCCTCATCGGGTCAGCACTGCAATACCCGAAGGGCACCCGTAAAGGGGCTCTTTAGCGGAGATCTTTTGTTCCTTGCCGTTTGGTGCTGTAGGTGTGAGGGGTCTAGGTGGTGTAGATGCGGTGAAAAGGAGTTGTTTAAAAAGGTTTGATGTTCCAAATTAGATTTTTATTCCAACTGGCTATCCACCTACTTTCTTGGTTACCATGCCACGCTATCAGGATATCATCGATGTATCTCAACCAGGTCTGGATCCTGTCAGAGTTTGGGTCACTAGCCCA
Source organism: Lissotriton vulgaris (assembly GCF_964263255.1). Classification (NCBI taxonomy): domain Eukaryota; kingdom Metazoa; phylum Chordata; class Amphibia; order Caudata; family Salamandridae; genus Lissotriton; species Lissotriton vulgaris. Next base: position 82,178,586 of record NC_141690.1, on the reverse strand, counting down.
ATTATGTCCCTCTTCTAGGTGGCTCTTATAGAGGCACACAATACTGGGGGCAAAGGTACTGCCCATTGAAGAACTGTGCTTATGTAGGTAGAGCTGGTCTTCATACCTGAAAAAGTTCTCAGTTAGAGCAATCTTCATGAGGATCATAATCCAGTCTATTGGTGCTTGCCAGGTCCATTCTTGTGCTAGTAGTATGTCTTCGATGACACTGAGGCTCTCCTCCTGCGGGATGCTAGTGTATAATGCTTCAACATCCAGGCAAATAAATGTCTCTTGTAATTCGGAGAGGATGTTAAGAAGATGTTTTGTGTCCTTCACATAGGACTTGATCTTCATTACCAGAGATCGTAAGAACCAATCGTTGTATTGAGATAAAGGCTCTAACAGTGAACCTCGTGTGAATACAACACACATGACGTACATTACATTTTTGAATATCTGCACCTGTTTGTGTGCCTCTAATAACATTTTTAACCTTTCCCTTGCACTATGTTGCTAGTTCAGTGACTGTGTCAGTGCATCTATCTGACCTATAATAAGTTAAGGACTCTGACGGATATGCATCCTGTTAATCACACCCCAAATCCAATTTTTCCGGGGGACCCCCTACAGTTTCGGGATCCTCAGGATTAGGACATATAAAAAAGCCACTCAGCGTTATGTATTAATATCAACAATGTTTAATTGTTAGACTTCAGTCCCGGGTAACGAGATCGTCAGGTCATTCCTGACCTTCTAACTAGGAAAACCACAACTCCCATGATCGTTGGGGGCTTGGTGTAGTTTTCCCAAGCTTCGGATGAGAAGCATTGCCTATGCACCACTATGGGCGGGACCCTGCAAACACAGGCCCGGCCACCAGGCGTCTTCCTTTAAATGTACTCGGTCCCACACCTCCGGCACACATGCAGAAGTTGCAGAACCGAGTAGGTGCTGTTGTGGAGAAGTGTGGCCAATGGTTAGAGCAGTAGACCCTGATGCAGAGGTATAGCCCGGGACCAGGGTTCAATTCCCTGCCTCGGCGGGTCTTGGGCTCAAAATTCCACGGACCTGATAATTCTCGCCTCGGTGCCTATTCCAATCATGGAGTCCCAGTCTGCAACTCTGGCCAATAGCTTGCTTAATCTCCACAACAGACCCCACAACGCTAAGGATGCCTGGCCTCCTCCTTGGGGGTGCCCAGGAGTGGACGCCTCACAGGGAAAGCCAAGATGGGTTCCACAGCGGTATTCGTACAAGCTCCTTGAGACCCTTGCAGGTGAGTAGTGAGCTATACAAGTATCAATTTACATTTTTTGCAAGGCCAGGATCCTTGATGACGTGAGTTCTCGAAGGCAGAATTGGGGACGCGGTGTTTTACCCTTCCCGTGCATGCGTAACTTAGGTATTTCTTACTGCGATATTATAACGATCCCAACTTTTACTTTGTTCACAGTGTTTGACTATAGGACTCCCCGTCTCTCTGCACTCATTGAGACGTGTGGCGTCTGCTCAAGCCGGGTATGAGCTATTTTGAAAAATTTCACCCTACCAAGCACCATGGACCTCAGGGTATAATCTACAGAGGGTGTGTCTCACGTATGATTGCTTAAGCACCTAGTCAAGCGCGGAGATATGTTTTTATGTATATGTATACGTGTTCAGATGATGTTAATTTTAACTCCTCATAAAACGATGGCCACTGCTTTCACTATGAGTGCGAATGTCGATAAGCGCATGTCACAAGATCAGGTTATATTTGTGGTTCTAGCTGAGTGGTTTCCCCCTTAATCACTTTATATATAATGGTAGGGGTGTGTGTAATTTTGCATACCGATTAAAACTACATTGGAGCTTAGCTGACTATTTATAGTTTGAATGAGTGGGCAAGCACACTGATCCAGGCACAGAGGCTCTCTCATCTTGGAGTCACTGCACAATATTGTGTTTTTTCTTCTTTTTACAGGTTGGATGAACCAATGAAGGAACACCCACACTGAGGATAAGTATATCCACAAGGCGTAATTGGTGTAACAGCTTTCTGTTCCACGATTATTGTTTAAACTATAGCCATGGTGGGATTTGTCTCTGTGGTTAGCACTGATGAAAGCCGTCGACCCATACGGCAATTCACTGGCTGAAACATGTTGGCAATGATTGTAGGGTCATAGGACCATTGTATCCTTCGGACACCCTATTATTTATTTTAATATCCACCATTACTCCATATTAAAGGGATACCTGGATTATTTAGAGGATTTTTAAACTTTAACCCCCCTGGTCTTTTCTCTAAAGTGCTCCCTGGAATAGGGTTGAGCCCACCCTTGCCTTTAAGAGCCAGGGTTAACCCGATAATGAAGCATGACACTACTAGAGTGAGTGAGGGGTACCATACAAAAAGGAATTGCTCCCAGTCATGTTAGCAACATCTGATTTGACCTCCTGACTAGAGGACTGTTCCTATATGCAATAAATTGTTTCCATTGGGTGGGATACTTTTTTGATTTGCTGATACTTAATTGGGAGGACATATCCCCTCTTTTCTTCTTCCATTAGTGTGGAAGATCCTCTCCACCCTTCAGGCCTCTGGCCATTATTTTGTTGCCGAAGAACATATGTACCCTGGTCCCAAAGTTTTGGAAGAATTTGGAGTCAAGTGAAAGTGAACTATGGCCTACAAAAGGAGTACGACAGGTGTGGACACATCGGGGTATCCCAAACTGCAGTAACTGTGTGTGCTAAGCATTATCAAGCAGGAGAAACCGTTGACTGGTGTGCAATTCAAAACTGCACGAGGAGCTGTGAGCACACGATGAGCTGAGGTCGGGGCAGGTATCGAGCTTCAGGGAAGCACGTATGGTCTAGAGTGCGTCAATGCACTAGGAGCCGCAAGCTGGCGATCAAACAGTAGTACAGAGTGCGCGTGAGGCACAGGCCAGTGCTAGTGTTGCTCTTTGTCTCTGGACAAGCATAATGTAGTCCTGTGGAAGCCCTGCCCTTTTGTTTACAGACATGATCCAGTATGAGCACAGCTCATGGTGACAGCAAGGAAGGAATCACTGAGTGCCCCAGGGTGCACTGAAAAAGGAGACTGTGTCAGGATAGTCTCAACCAGAAGTGTTGATCGGGTCTCGTGAGGCGGTGTGGCATCCAGCAGGTGCTGGAGGGAGAAGCTGTGACTTCCAATGTGCACAAAGCAGGTGAAGGTGCAATATTTTGTGGAGGCCCTTATTAAGCTTCTAGAGGTCGGGAATGGAATTAATCTCTGTCATGAAAAAAAATGTATATATAAATGAAAGTACAGTCGAAGTCTAGAATAGGGTATTACCTCTGCTAGTCGTTAGTTTCTTCAGAAGAAGTTTTGTGAGAGTAGAGTCTGCTGGAATAGTGGTTTGTTAAATTTGTCCTCCCTTATCTGTGAGAAAGGTCATAGGATAGTCAATATGTGCTGGAAGACAGTCTTAAAAATAAATAAAACTAGAGAGCCGGCCTGGTAAAGGAGAACAGGTCTAGTACTGTGAAAGCTAGAGTGCTGACCTCCCTCAGCCACTCTTAGCTTTAAAGGCATTACTTTCACAGATTTGAAAGGGTAGAAATAACAAAATACTTGTTTTTTGCGCACACTGAAGCGCACGGATGCGTTGAGTTTTCATGGCTCAACAAATTGTTTCCACAACGGTACTGTGTATTTAAAACTTGCACCTGTGGTGAGGAGATATCAGGTGGGGGAGCTTGACATTTTCTATTGCGTACTTTTTATTTATTTATTTGAGTTTTATATAGCGCTGGCTAGACCCGGTGGTATCAGAGCGCTTTACATAAGGAAACAGCATGTTTCGAGTTACAAATCTTTCACATTAGTTACAGCATGATTAAGTAGTCAAGGCAGGAGTTACTAGCGAGCAAGAAAATCAAGACCTAACAAAAGACCGAGGAGAGTTGGGCGATCACAGGAAGGACACCGCAGCGGAGAAAGTAACAAGACATTTGTCTGCAGTCTGGCTGGGTAGGTGACGGCCAGAGCCAATCTCCCCTATAGCTGTCAAAGCAGCTCCACCGGGAATCAGCCATGTGATTTGTGCTCAGCTGGATTAGTGTGAAGATCAGGAAGTGACCGAAGGTCATTGAGTCCAGAGACGGGCGAGTGTAGAAGATGAGGGTGGCAGGATAGGAAAGGGAAATAGGATAGGCTGCCGTGTTATAGTCAGACAGTTGAGTCAGCTTGATCTCATGGGGGCCAACATGGGGTCAGGCAATAGATTCTGCCACTGGTGTTCCATTCGGCCGGTCCCCAGTCTTAGGTGGGCATTTGCATCTTTCCGTGGTTCTCCCCGCAAAAATTCTGGAAAAACTGTCCCACTCCCAGCTGGCGAACTTCATTGAAACCAATGGGTTACTTCATGATTCCCAACATGGCTTTAGGTCGGGCCACAGCACGGAGTCAGCCCTCATTGAAATGGCTGACTCGGTGAGGTGGACGCTCGACCAAGGGTCAAGGGCGGTGTTGGTGCTGCTGGATCTTTCAGCAGCATTTGACACCGTCTCCCACAGGATCCTGCTGAGGAGGCTAGCGGACCTAGGCGTAGGTGGCACTGCGCTTAATTGGATCACGTCGTATCTCTCTGATGGTACTCAGCAGGTTTTCACTCCCCCCTACACTTCCACAGCCAGACCACTCAAATGGGGAGTCCCGCAGGGCTCCTCGCTCAGCCCGCTTCTATTTAATGTTTATTTCACCCCCCTGGCAGAACTGATCGCTCAGACTGGGATCAAGTCCACCTCCTACGCTGACGACATTCAGCTTCTTTTCACTTTCGACTCCCCTTCTCCCTCAGCTTTTGATCCGTTAAAAACCTGCCTCAGAGACATCTCTAAGTGGATGGATGCCAACTCCCTTCGACTCAATGCTGGAAAAACGGAGGTTCTGTTTTTTAATTCACCATCCCCTCTGGACTCCAGTCTATGGTGGCCAGAAGATCTGAGCCAAGCCCCCATACCTAAAGACTCAGTAAAAAATCTTGGAGTCCGCTGGGATAATCATCTCAGCTTCAATACCCAGGTTCAAACAGTGACAGCCTCCTGTTTTGGCAAGATCAGAACCATCAAGCGTCTCATCAACTACCTACCAGCGGACTGCCGTAAGACTGTGATCCAGGCACTGATCATTTCCCATCTTGATTATGCCAATGCCCTCTACCTAGGCATCACAGCAGGCCAATGTCAAAAACTCCAGACGGTCCAAAATGCCGCTGCCCGGTTAGTGGAAAGAATACCTTTCAGACACCATATCTCTCCCCACCTCCGCAAATTGCATTGGTTGCCAATGGCCAAAAGGTGTATTTTCAAAGCTATGACGCTGGCCCACCAAGCTTCGAGGGGTATGGGATCTGCCCACTTGAAAAACACCTTGCGACCGTATACCAACTACAGGACTTTACGGTCCAACTCTCTCCTTCTCTTGGAAACTCCACGCTTCAAACGCTCACGGGCAGGCAGAAAAACCTTTGAGGTTTGTGCCTCCCAGCATTGGAACAAGCTCCCTCTGGCCCTACGCTCTTCCCAATCAGAAATCTTATTCCGTAAGTCACTGAAGACCCACCTGTTTTCCCTATAACATCCCCCTGTGCCCTCCACCCTCAAAGTTCTCAGCGCCGGGACGCCCCGTCGGGGTAGCTGTGCGCTCTATAAAATACACAAATAATAAATATTTCTCAAAGCTGGAATGTTTTCCGTAGTGTGAAAGGGCTAAGGACTGCTGAAGGCTCAAATGGAGCACCAGTCATGGAATAGGGGACGCCTCCCCCCGCTTGTGTAGAGGGACTGGCTGGTGAGAGGGTCCAGAGTTATCTCGAGGCATTATGTCAGTCCCAGGCGCCATTTTGAAGATCGGTGGAATATATACAATGCCCTGGCAATTTATGCCCTTATTTGTCCCTGCCACAGCCCCCAGATAGTCATTGCAATGACTTCCTGGGTGGCCAGCACCTCTTCACATGCTGTGCAGCATCGAGGGGAAAATGGCGGCCGTGTCTTTGCCTGATTCGCGCCGATGTCCCTCACCGGGCCGTTGGCCACCACTGTCTTCCCCGTTCCCCCGGGAGTAGTTTGCATCAAGTCAGGTGCTTTCCCGATTGGATTCGTCTGCAGCAACTCCCGCTAGAGGATATTTGTGGTGAAATAGGTCACCGGTCACAAACGCTCCTGCACTGAGCCAGCCAGCTGAGAGTGCCTGGAGGCACATTACTTTCCAGAGTTTCATACTGCCTTTTATTCTGGAAGGAAAGTCATTGTTTTAGTTGTGCTGTGCTGGAAGGTTTTTTTTAAGGGAAGTAGATCATTGACCTGCTATTAAAGTGTCACAATCAATGCTGAGGAAGTTAGGGCGGAGGTGAGTGAATACTATTGTTCAGTTAAAAGTATTGATTTGGTTGTTCAGGCATGGCAATTCCAATCAATACCTGCACCTCCAGTCTTTTTTACAAGATCCAGGACTTTCATGTATGTGATGGGAAGACTGGAAGGTAACATTTGAAACTTATTTGGAGACCATAGGGTGAGATGCTTTCGTTCCTAAAAGGAAATTAGCCATTCTAAAACATAGATTGGGGTTGGAAGGCAGAAAGGTTCTCAAGACTCTGCCAAGACCTATAATGGAAGGGAGAAATGCAGATGAGGGGCCTGTTGCAGAGGAGGATGATCAGTATGAAACTGTGATGAGAGTGCTGAAAGATAATTTTGGTAGGATGATTAATATTGTGGTTGAAAAACACAAGTTCTTTTCCCGCGTACAGATGCAGAGGAATACCACTGAGCAGTATGTAACAGCCTTGAAAAGGTGGGCCATTTTATGTAATTTTAGAGATCTCCGGGATGAAATTGTAAGAGATCAACAGGCACAACCATTTTTGCGAGTGCAAATGGTGCGATTCGCATAAATGGGCCTTTTGCGCCCGCAAAAAGGGCATTTGTGATGCGTCAAGGTTCAAGGCACTCGCAATTTGAGAATTCGCAAATAATTGCAATTTCTCAAATTGCGATTGCTTTTAAGAAATCGCAATTTGCGATTCCTTAAATGCAATGCAAGAACCACTTTAAAATAGCGATTTCGTTGCTAGGGGGCTCAAATTACCATGAAGTTGAACTTGATGGTAATTTGCCAAAATTTTGCAGGTTACACACAAACATGCCCTTGGGGCATGTGTGTGCGCAACATGTGTGAACAGAGCAATTTCAGGGGTGCAACAGGGTGTCCTTTGAATACCCTTGAATCCTTGAAATTGCATGCGCAATTTGCAAGTACCTATTGGTACTCGCAAATTGCGCATGAAATCTCCAGTTCATTCCTATGGGCCTGTAGGTTCATAGGAATAAATAGGAAGGTATTCCTTAATTGGGAGTGGGGGTTGTTGGAGGAGTTAGGTCAAAGATTTGCTGTGAAACTTTAGAACCACTCCGCACTCAGTGACATGTGAGTCTCCATTTTCCCTCATAAAGGCAGAGTACCTTCTGCAGTGGAGGGGCCAGAAAGAAGGGTCAAGTCCGGGTATCAGGAAATTGATTATGAGGAGTCAAACAAGAAGGTGGAGAAGTATCAAACTCTATATGTTCAGAGTCATAATGAAAGGAAAGGAAAGACATTTGAGGATAGTGTGTGTGTGTGTGTGTGTCCGAGTAATATGGTGATGGAAGGTTATGTCAAGTTGTCAGAACCAAGGAGAGTTGTGGAATTAAGAAACAAACCTGTTGAGTGAAGGGAAAGATATATAAGGAGGAGCACGACAGTTGCATGTGGGTGGAACCTAAGTTGTTTAAAGTCAATGTATGCACCTTTGTAGTGAACATATGCTTATTGTATTTTTAACTCTTGTATGTTTGTTTATGGAGGGTTTAGTAGCTCTATAATTGATTTAGATGTATGAATATACTTTGGGTGTCTGTATTAATAGTACTGTAGCAGCATATAGCATTTTTCTATTGTATTAGAGGAAGGGGATGTGTTGTATCCTGACAACAGGATGCTTCTACTGCTGGATTCTGGATTGTTGGATTTAAGGAGGCTAGGGAGCTGGCAGTTGCTGAGGATCTGGGATGTGACAGGGGTTGTTGTATGCTGTCGAATAAACCTCTTAATCTTTACAATTGGCTGAGTTTTCTTTTCCCAAAAGGAACCACACTTACTTTCTTTGTTGTGCCTTGGTCTTGACTGTACATTGGTGCCCTGGATCTGCTAGGTCAGCCATCCAGGCCTAAAGGGTTCTTAGGACTACTGTGTGGTGGCCCCTGAGTAGCAGTGCTTCCGTGCTGTGACTGAGTCTTTGGTGGCCGTGCAATAGTTGAGTTAGGAAAAACTTGTCGGATGTTTTATGGGAGTGTGTTGGCAATTTTAAGTTTGTTTAAAATATATTATTATAAATGTACTATTTTGTATCTAATGTCACTCCATAATAGTGGCTTGCATCTTATGTATACCTTTTATTTTGCCCTTGATAACTCTAGCTGCTAGCATAAGGCACTTTAATTTCTGCTGCTATTTGATGGAGTGTACTATATGTATCGAACTGTTCTAAATGTAATCTTATAATGGCGGATAGCATATTATGTATACTTTTTTAAGTCAAAAGTTTACCTGACGATTCTCAGCCGCTAGCACAGGCACTTAATTTTTGTTGGTATGTCGTATATCATGTACCCTTACCAATCTAAAAAGTCGATGTGTAAATTCTTCCGCTAGCAAAAGACACTTTGATTTATGTAGAAGTTTACCCCACAATTGCACTGTTTTAAATATAATTTCATAATGGCAGATGGCATTTTATGTACACTTTTTTTCAAGTTAAAAGTTATTCTAAGCTGCTAGCATAAGGCACTTTAACTATTGTTAGTGTGTTGTATATTATGTATTCTTACCAATTTAAAAAGTTTTTCTGTAATTTTTGCTGCTAGCACAAGGCACTTTAATTTCTGCTGCTGCAAGCACAATGCACTTTAACTTTGCTGCTAATTCTTTATTAGCAAATTGTTTAATTGCAGTTGAAGAAATCATGTTAGGGCTTAGCTGTGGATCTCATCTTGGATATAAAAACTCACTGTATCTGTATACTTTTAATTAGATTTTGTTCTGGATAGGTACTTTATTGTTTGTAATGATTTTAATTTATCAAAAAATAAACTTTTACCCACCCACTAGCGCCTTCAAAAAAATGGTGCCATGTAGGATCACATAGTGCCTCTGCCGTTTTCTGTAGGCATATATCTGAGCCACTGGATGGCCGTATTTCCTCTACTCTTTGCTAAGGGTCAGTCTGTCTGCACTACCATACTAATAAAGTCCTCAGCCCACTCATCCTCCTCCTTGACCCTTGGTTCTGTGGGTGAAGCAACACAAAATCGGCCTGGATGTGGGCTCCAGGCTGATTGGTGACTTCAAAGTCATACGTTTGCAGCTGGACAGTCCACCACTCATTCCAGATAGAGGTGACACTGGTGCTAGCCCCTTCTAATTACTAGTGCCTCCCTTTCTATTTGGGCACATCTGGATTTGCCCCCGGTGAGTGCCCAGATGGAGTAAGCGACGAGGGTTCACGTCTTGTGGCTATTCTCCTGCAGCAACATGGCTCCCAGCCCAATGGGACTGACTTCTACCACCAATAAGGTTTTGTGGTGGGGGTCATAGTAGACCACTGTTGACTCACACAAGAGCCCCTCCTTCATATTCAGAAACCCTTCGTCCACTCTGTCAGTCCAGCTCTACACCGCATCCACTTTCATGAGGGCCCACATGGGCTTTCCCAGTGTGGCCAGGTTTGGGGCGAGTCACCCACAGTATATGGCCATGCCAAAGAAACTTCTCACTCCTGCCACGTCCTTCAGCACAGCAGCATTTCTTATGATGTACATCTTCTTGAATTCCTCACACATGGTCTTAGCCACACACTCGGTTCACAAGTGGCTGCTGCTGGGCCACGGATGCAGGAGTTTTCACTCCCTTTAATTGGTGGTGGGCTGCAGGTACTTACCTCACTGATGCCAGCACAGCGAGGGCCCGGGCTTGATGCTCAGCAGGTGCGCACCTTGCAGCCGCACCGGCCATGATCAGGATGGAGCTTGGGAGGTGGTCCAGAATTTAACAGCAGCAGCTGGAAGGCGGGTGGCGCTAACGGGCTGAGACGCCTTGAAAGTAAGGAACACGCACAAAAGACGGCATATACTGGTCACGACCCCCTGTATTTATGTTGATCGGCTGATTCCGACCTCCGGAGTGCGTGTTACGTAACTATGGGCCGCGTAGAGGCCGAGTGGCACTCTACACCACAAAGGCGTACTTCTCCTGCCTGCCCAACGGTCCTTGCATAATGTAAGATAGCGCACACCCGCGGAACACTTCCTTTATGACTTTTGATGCAGTCCCATCCTATTGATAAAGGTATTTCCAAAGCGATGCATTCTAATGACCAATGCTTGAGAGCGCAGGCAGCATTTGTAACAAGCATTTGCAATGCAATAGGTCTCGCATTAGGAAAGTTTGAGCTATTGGTATTGTAAATGACACATTTTTTGTTTATGTTTTGCCTTTGAAAATAGCGAAATTAATAGTTTTGTCATTTCCATTGCCAATAGTTATAACTTTCGCAAATATGACACCTATAGCATTTGTAATGCAATATGTGTTGTATTTACGTGACTTACATGTTTTGATATTACAAATAACAATGGTTTTTAATTTTTTTTAATAATTAATACTTAAATAAAAGTTATTGTAATTTATAATAGCAATAGCTTCAACTTTTGTAAATAACTTTTGTGAAGATTATGCTTAGTGTATTTTATTGTGACGAAAATCCAAGAACAGAAGTGAAATATTAACATTTTTTTGTTACATTTGCAATAAAGCTTGAAACATTGAGAGAACATATTTGAACCAGTTGTTTTTGAATGGTTTCACAGATTGATGCTGTGGTGGCGCTGAGTGATGTTGTGATGGCGAACGAGTGATGCTGTGGCGTTCAGTGATGCTGTGGTAGCGAATAGTGATGTTGTGGTGCCCCTGAGTGATGCTGTGGTGGTCGTGAGTGATGCTGTATGCTATGCTATGTTTTGTTTTGCTATCCTATGTTTTGTTTTGCTATGCTATGTTTTGCTATCCAATGCTTTAATATGTTATGCTATGCTATGCTGTGTTTTGTTATGCTATGCTATGCTAAGCGTTGTTATGCTATGCTATGTTTTGGGATGTACGTTGTTACAACGCATGCTTTTATCACGCATGCCTTTACAACGCAGGTTTATCAACGCAAGTCGTTACAACGACTTGCGTTGGGGGGTGCTGGATAGTGAATAGTTTAATTTACTATTCCAACTCCAGTCCCCGTGGATAGTAGGGAAGGTGTTGGATAGTAAATTAAACTATTACCTATCCTAGACCGCCCCCCAGCGCAAGTCGTTGTAATGACTTGCGTTGAAAAACCTGCGTTGCAAAGGTGCTGCGTGGTAAAAGTTGCGTGGTAAAGGATGTTTCCCTATGTTTTGTTATGATATGCTATGTTTTGTTGTGCTTTATTATGCTATGCTTTGTTTTGCTATGCTTTGCTATTTTTTGTTATGCAATGCTATCTTTTGTTTTGTCTGGTATGCTATGTTAGGTTTTGCTATGCTATTATATGTTTTGCTATCCTGTTTTGTTATGTTTTGTTAAGCTATGCTATGTTTTTTTTGTGTTTTGCTATGTTTTGTTATGTCATGCTATGTTTTGTTTTGCTATCCTATGCTTTGTTTTGTTATGTCATGCTATGTTTTGTTTTGCTATACTATGCTTTGTTTTGTTATGCTATGCTATGTTTAGTTTTGCTGTCCTATGCTTTGTTTTGTTATGCTATGCCATATTTTGTTGTGTTTTGTTATGGTATGCTATGTTTTGTTGTGTTTTATTATGCCATGCTTTGTTTTGTTTTGCTATGTTTTGTTATGCTATGTTTTGTTATGCTATGTTTTGTTATGCTATGCTATGCTATGCTATGTTTTGTTATGCTATGCTCTGCTAAGCTTTGTTTTGTTGTGCTATGCTATGTTGTGTTTTGTTATGCTATGCTATGTTTTGTTGTGTTTTGTTATGTTATGCTATGTTTTGCTATGCTTTGCTATGCTATGTTTTGTTATGCTATGCTATGTTTTGTTGTCTTTTATTATGCTATGCTATGTTTTTTTGTTTCTTGCTATGTTTTGTTATGCTATGTTTTGTTATGCTATGCTTTGTTTTGTTATGTTATGCTATGTTTTGTTATCTTATGCTATGTGTTGTTCTGCTATGCTATGTTTTGTAATACTATGCTATGTTTTGTTTTGCTATGCTATGTTATGTTATGTTATGCTATGCTTTGTTTTGTTATGCTATGTTTTGTTATGCTATGCTGTTTTGTTGTGTTTCGTTATGCTATGTTATGCTTTGTTGTGTTTCGCTATGCTATGTTTTCTTTTGTCATGCTATATTTTGTTTTGCTATCCTATGCTTTGTTTTGTTATGCTATGCTGTTTTGCTATCCAATGCTTTGCTTAGTTATGCTATGTTGTGCTATCCTATGCTTTTTTTTGTTATGCTATGCTGTGTTTTGTTATGCTATGTTTTGTTATGCTATGATGGTGAGGGCGTGTGAGGGTGAGTGAGGGTGAGGGTGTGTGAGGGTGTGTGAGGGTGAGAGGGTTTTGAGCGTGAGGGGGTGTGAGGGTGTGAGGGTGAGTGAGGGTGTGTGAGGGTGAGGGTGAGGGGGTGTGAGGGTGAGGTTGTGAGGGTGAAGGGTGTGAGGGTGAGGGTGTGTGAGGGTGTGAGGGGGGTTGAGGGGTGTGAGGTTAAGGGGGTGTGAGGGTGAGGGGGTTTGAGGGTGGGTGGGGGGGTGGGAGGGTGAATGAGGGTGTGTGAGGGTCGGAGGGTTGTGAGGGGTGTGAGAGTGAGGGTGTGAGGGTGAGGGTGTGAGGGTGAGTGCGGGTGAGGGTGTGTGAGGGTTGCGAGGGTTGCAAGGGTAAGGGTGTGTGAGGGTGAGTGAAGGTGTGTGAGGGTGAGTGAGGGTGTTTGAGGGTGAGAGGGTTGTGAGGGTGAGGGGGTGTGAGGGTGAGTGAGGGTGAGTGAGGGCGTGTGAGGGGGTGTGAGGGTGGGGGGGTGAGGGTGAGGGGGTGTGAGGGTGGGTGAGGGTGGAGGGTGAGTGAGGGTGTGTGAGGGTGACAGGGTGTGTGCGTGAGGGTGTGTGAGGGTGATGGGGGTTAGGAGAGTAAAGAGACATGGAGAGGTGGTGGTGGGAAGCATGAGAACAGTAGTGACATGTGTATCATATTAGTACATATTTGATCAGGTCAATTTAGATAGGAAACGGAAGGTACAGGAGAATGCAAACGTTATCGGATGGAATTTTGGGTGTGAAGATAGAGTGACATAGGCATTCAACCATTTAGAAGTTATATAGACAACATCAGAAGGGGGTATATGGACAGCAACAAAGTACATGACTGAAAAACCATATTGACATTACATTAAGGTTATACATTCATAGGTTGCATTGATAATATATATCCCCGAGATTTGTGTTGCAAATGGTCGCAAAGAAATTATTTTTAGGAGTGCGGCAGATTTCATGTAAGGTTCAAGAGGTTTTCCAAGCGCATGGGGTGGAAGGGGCGCGATAAAACATTTTTGCCCGAGCGTGAGGAAAAAAGAGAGGGAAGCAATATGCGGCAGTAATCACATTCAACAGTTGGTTACAATGAATCAATAAAAACGTTGGTGACACGAGATAGAAGTGTTGCAGAGAAAGAGCATGCCAGAAAAGATGCCGCATGTGGCATAACAAGCAGAAATTTAAACGGACATAAACATATATTTACAGTTTGTTGTTTTCCTAATGTAGGATCAAAAGGTGGGCGGGGTGGGCATCGAGATGGGAGAAGGGGAAGAAGAGCGAGACTGATTTGGACGGTGATACATGAACACTATGCCGTATACAAAGGAGGAAAGTGAGCACTAATCAAGCATCCACGGTGCACTTGCGGGCAGAGAGATAGTGTCAATAAACTATCACAAAGGTTTATATAACACATAAGTGCAGGAGTCATGCATGAGCCGGGATACGTAAACAATATGCCGTTTACGAAGAAGGAAAGGGAGCACTACTCAAGCATCCACTGTGCACTTGCGGACAGAGAGATAGTGTAATAAAACTATCACAGTTTAAAACACATAAGTGCAGGAGTCATGCACGAGCCGTCGTTAAATTATCAAAGCCGAGTGGTAAATTGTTCGGGTAAGTGTTATGGGTGCATTTTTGTGAGCGACGGTTGTTATACGGTATCATAACGAGAAATTCTAAAAGGGTGCTGCTATAATAGGGTCGTGAGAGGGCAAGTCAAATATTGGGCTGGTAGGATTTTGGGCCGTGATGGTAGGCGTATTTGTGCAAGAATAACAGCTAGGTATGGGCATTGTATAATCAGCTTACTAAAAGGGATCGTGTGAAAGGTGAGGTTATTCTAAGAGGGAGTAATAGTTTAGTGCGGGCAGGGAGGGTGTTGCGGCTAGGTGCGGGCAGTAATCGTGCAAAAGGTGAGTTTGGTAATGTGAGCAATTACAAACAAGCTCTCGGCATTGCTGTGGGGGGCGGAGGAGCGGGAGCGCATTACTTTCAAGTCTGATGCAGGGGGCAGGGGAGTGGCAGCCTTTGAAGTCTGATTGGGAGGGAGCGGCAGCCTTTGAAGTCTGATGCCGAGGCACAGACAAATGGTGGTGTGTGACGTGGCTGGCCTCGTGCACGCTCCTGTCTCACATGAACTGTGTCTAATCCGCCGCTTTGGCAGACTTTTCGGACCGCGGACCGCTTACTAGAATCTCGTCGGAGCAATGGGCAAGGGCATTGGCTCAGCGAGACTTGAAAAGCAGCACTAAGACGGCTCTTTGTCAAGGAACTGCATTTTAACTTTTAATTTAAAATCTGGAATGCAGTTATCATTACACGAGTGACCTACGTTTAATTATCCTGCTGTTACACAAGAGTAAACCAATTCATTTGAGCATTCGAATATATTGATCCTCATTTTCAATCTTTTATTGTTGCTCTGTGGGGTGTTATGATTTTACCAATAAAATAGATTCCACAGATGCATGAAGTCTACTAAGCCACAGTCAGCACTTTATTTGGCCATTTGAGAGGATGTTTATCTCATAAAGATAATACCAGTCTCGCGGCTCTTGTCTGAAAATAACACATTTTATCTGTACTATCGGCTCACAACTGTTCCTAGTCAATTAGGAGCAACATATAGTTCTGAGCTACGATAATTGCTATATTTGTGTCCGTATTAAATAACTTGTTTTAATAGAGATGTTGTGCTAATAATGACAATTGCTATGATCATCAAGAACAGAGTATCACAAATATTTGTTAAAAAGTTACGATATAATCCTGGAATGTTGTCCCTATTTTAGAAATAATTTGTCCTATCGAGGTATTCTTTCTTTACAATTTAAATGTTACGTATTAGGAATGGAAAAAATTAGAAGGGACATGTCAAAAGAAAAGAAAAAGCATGACTCGAGGCAGAGAAGGTTTGGGGGAATCACATTTACAACCAACCAAAATAAGTTAATTATGATAAATTACTATAAAAATTAAAGTTTAGCGAAACATCAAATATGTAGGTGTTATTTTCTATTATATTTTAGTTTTTTCTAAGTGAAGCAACGAAAGAAGATCATGACATAATTGTATTGTGTCTATTACTAGACTCCCATTGGCCTTCTCCCCACAAGTAAGCACCTCTAAAATGAGAAAGGTGACATTTTTCTGATTCTCGTAAGAATACTTTAACATCCTTACACATTGTATTATTACTAACAAAATTGTTTTTATGACCTCCTTTTACAAAGTTGTTATTTGTGCACCGACCCGAACCATATGTTTCAATGGGGTTGTGCCATAATTTTTCTTAAAATAATTTTTCTTGTCCAAGACTATACCTCTTATTGAAATCTCCAGAAAAGGAGGGCATTGTGCACAATCTTTTTCTTAACTGTATTCTCAACAGGATCAATTGTAATTGTCAACCAATACTCATGTCAATCACATTTAGTTGCCATTTATTTGTTGTGCATTCCTGATGCATTGTAGTTGTTGGTTGGAATTCGGATGAAGTACACCCCAATGTCGCATCATCTTAGTTATAACTGCACCAAGCGATTTGTGTTTTGCTTAGTTCATATTCCTAATCGTATGTCCTACCTAAAGGATGCAAAAGTTAACATCATGTAGTCAGGTCTAAAGCCTAGAGAAATAATACTGATTGGAGGTCTTATGTAAAAAGTTGTTTTGCTTTTGCAAAAAAACTGTAGTCAGGAATTTGCTCCAAGAAATGCTGCCTTGTTGAGAAATTTTCTTTACTCCATATGTTTCCAGCTTGCATGTGTGCCGTACTGTATCACACATATAAAAACTTGGACATTCATGGGTTTGCACTCTGATTAGTCCCTGTTTAGTTTGTAGCCTGAGGCGTGCACGTATACTTCTATGGTCTTCATTAGTGCTCCAATGGAGGTCGTGGGTTCCTTTGTCGTAATCAGTACATCGTCTGAGTACCCTGCAAGTTTCACTGTCTTGTCTTTGATTTGGAACCCCTAATTTCCGGGTTACACCTTATCATTGTCAGCAGTGGCTCCAACGCCAACAGGAATAGGGCGGGAGACAGAGGGCAACCCTGCCTGGAACCCCTTTCTAGTGTTAGTGATTCAGATGAGCCTCCGTTTACGACTATTTTGGCTTTGGGTCTGTTGTACAGTGCCATTACCATGCCCCTGTATTCGGTGCCCAGTCCAAATTTCTCCATGCAGAGGTCTAGGAAGGGCCAGGAGACTCTGTCAAACGCCTTCTCTGCGTCCAGCGCTATCATGACTGCCTGATCTGTGCTGTGCATTGTCTGATCGATGAGGTGGCACAGGAGTCTAGTGTTGTCTTGTGAGAGTCTGTTTTTAAGATAGCCTACTTGTGAGTTATGGATCAGGTGGGGGAGGAGCGTGTTTAGTCTATTAGCTAGGATTTTGGCGTAGATTTTGCAGTCTACGTTGATGAGTGTAGGTTTATGGATATCCAAACTTGGAAAAGTTTTAAACCATATCCACGCATAGTTGCACTATGGTGCAAAGATGTGTATATGGTGCAAGGCAACCTAAAGTGAAACAGCACCAGTGGCGGAGGAAGGTCAGGGGGTACCCAGTGCGGACAATTTCATGTCACCCCCAGCTTGACAAAATGGCAAACATATGTGTTTAAAACACATATTTTTGACATTTTGTCACCCCCCTCAGTGATGACCCCTGGGGCAGTCCGCACCCACAGCACACCCTTCCTACACCACTGACCAGCACAGGAGTAGAGGGCAGCAGCTCCATATTTAGTACATATGGTGCTATTCTGGTTTCTCCCTCTCACACAATGCAGTGCAGCACTTTTAATTGCTGTGCTGCATTGCAGGACATTATCGTACATTTGGCCCCATGTATGTGCATGACAGTACGTTGCAGTGAAGTGATTCTAACTGCTCTACTTCTTGTCTGGATGTTTGGTTCCAGACATAGGGTACACTAGAATCAATGATGTCTTCTTGTTTCCTGGGGTATAGTATTTGAGGTTAATTTTGCCACGTAATTAACCTTTTTTCATATATGTCGCTGGTCTCTTTTCCCTTTTCTTTGTGCTTGGAATGTTTCCTTGTACTTGGAATTTTCTTGCCAGTGAAGCATAAACAATATGATCTTTGTTGTCCCGAGTCTCTCCTCAGTACTAAGGGTGTGGTTTAGTATGATTATCAATAAGAATAGTAATTTAATTTGCCACAGTCTTCCCTTGTAGAGTGGTCATTTTGACTTTTAGGTAATTTACAGGAATGCTTGGCCGTGGTATTAAGATGGAATGTTATATATATTATTGTGGTTGCTAAGGTGACCAGTCAGAACATTACATGCTTGTCCTTTCTGTAGAGTGCAGGTTTAAATCACATTGAGTTACTCGTGGCTATGACTCTGTTGCTGGTCTTTGCCTTCATCTCAGGGCATCCACATTAACCAGACCATTTCGCTCTCAGCCAAATGTTACTGGATTTGCCAATTACATGAATGCTTGTCTATTTTCTGAGGTCTGGTTGTGGCTGTCATCTGCAGGGAGTGAGGATGACCATTAGAGCAGACCCAATACGAATGCATTGTCATCAACCCTTCCAAATGGTTCGTGTTGTGCTATTTTGTGTGCATTGCAGGTCGCGTCATATCTGTGAAAGGAGGAGACGTATGTGCACTTCTGCAGAACCTGAATGCAGTTTGCAAACAGTGAGGTATCAGGTTATGATTTTCTGAGTGAATGTGTGGCTGTGTATGTGATATCTGGTGATCTGTTTGTTTGGGGGCATCACAGGGGAGCTGACCCTTAAAAACATTCTGTTTGTCATACTGGGAAGAAAACAAATTTCTACTATGTTAACAATACAGGGAAGACACCCAGTTTTTTACTATTTAATTTTTGACTTATAACCTCAAGCAGGTTAGAGTGACCTTTGTCTAGGCTACACTATATGGTACTAAAAGGTTAGTTTTCAAAGCCAGAGATTTGCGACTCCATCTATCCTGCTAAAGAAAGGTCTTTTATAATAATCTAGATGTACTTCAATGTTCTAGTGTCCAGTGACATCTAATTGTATCATTTTTCTGTATATACAACTATCCTGTGATATGAAGCGAGATGTTCATAAGGTGTCCTGGGTCCTGGATAAGGATCTGCATTGGTAGTGCACATACCATGATTTTCTGGGTTTTAAGTGACAGAGCCAATAAACAGGAGGGTAAGATGCCAGGCTATAGAGAATGTCTAGAGAATCCCTGGAAAAGAGATATAAATGGATGAGGTGATGGGGTAGTTCTCTTGTGGCAGATATGTGCACATGGAGAGAGATCTAAAGAGGATGTGAGGTGAACGATTCATATAGATCTGCTAGGGTTGGTATATACCATGGCATACTAGTCTGTCCTGAACACTGAACGCTGGCACATCTGATGGTCTAACCTATCACATTTACTATTTGATACTTTAACCTGCAGAACACTTAAATGGAAAAAGGAACAGCTTAGCCACTGACATTTTTACCCCTTTCCATTTCTCTAAGGATTAACTGGTATGCAGTGAGATGCTGTGACGTATAGTGGGGAGTGTTGTAGTATTGAGAGATAAGATAAGATGTTGTAGGATGACACCACATGTGGCCACTTGTTCTACACAGAGACTGGGTGATGTGTGCTGGAGGTTCTATGTCAAGTGTTGTGGTGCGGTAAGGAATGCCTCAATGTGAAATGGCACTAAGAAGCAAGTAAAGAAAGATTGTTTTCAGGCACAGTGTGGCTTTGTGTTGTTGTGTTGTGTGGGACCGATCGAGAAAATGGCACTGGGAAGTTAATTGTCAGGGGTGTACAAAAATACAGTATCACTTGGGGCTGGAGAGCACACTCCATGGCATACCATCACACATTTCTCCCAGATGCCTTATTGTAAATGCAGTTCACAATCACAGACTCTTTCTTCTACTCACAAGCACCAAAGTGTTTGTGCTGCTGGCATGGCCAGTGATGGATATCTATGGATATCTGGATTTTGGTCCCTGATCCGAAGAGTGTAACATGTCAGTTTGGAGGGGCTTGGAAATGTAGCTCAAAGTCTTCTCAGGTTAAGCAGCAGTCCTAGACCGCTGGGGCAGCTGCAGGACTCGTCAGCATAGTAACTCAAATGAGGACACAAATCAAAGGTATAGAGTGGACAAAACCCAGAAACACCTGTGTCCAGAAATGCAACCACTATTTGTGACAACACGTGGCAACCCTCTTGAACGTCGTGCACCTACTGCATCTACCATTATATATCCGATTGAACTAGTGCTGTTACGCCAAGCAGTGTGCTCCCTTCACCCTTTAACTGTGAGCTCCTCATTGGAGTTTTTAGGCCGGAAGTAGTATTTAACTTAAAAGATAGTGGGGCAGAGGTACACAAATCCTCAAACCAACCTGATACTCAACTCCTCGAACGCTGTGGACAATTTCCACTCTGCCATGATACACATCCAGGAATGGATCAACGGCAATCAACTAAAATTAAACCCCGGTAAAACTGAGCTCCTTCTCCCCGGCTCTTGTTCCCCCCACTGGGGCTCGCATTTCTGGCCGAACAAACTAGGCCCCCCCACAATCCCTGCAAAATCTGTAAAAAGTCTTGGTGTGATCATCGATGCCGAAGTCTCCCTCAGACCCCAAGTCGGCACCGTGATCTCATCATGTACGTTCCAGCTCCGAAAAATCCATAAAGTCCGTCATCTACTACCACCAGCCGCTCTGGTCCAGGTCATCATTTCCCTGGTACTATCCCGTCTGGACTTCTCCAATTCTCTGTATTACGGTCTCCCAAAATCACTACTTCATCTCCTCCAGGTCGTGCAGAACCAAGCAGCTTGTCTCATCCACAAAACTCCCAAATGGCAATCGGCCAAACCCCTGCTTCACAAACTGCATTGGTTACCTATAGAACAGAGGGCGGCTTTCAAGTTGGGATGCCTTACATTCAAATCCCTCCACTGCACCAGCCTCGCCTTCCTTACATCACTCATCAACCCACACCGTCCAACTCGCAACCTCCGTTCAGCCCACCTCAAACTGCTTGCTGTCCCCAAAACCAAAATAAACAAATTCGGTGGCCGTCGGTTCGCTCTCCTGGCCCCCAAACTTTGGAACTATCTCCCCCTGAGCATCAAATCCAGTAGTTCCTTCCTTCATTTCAGAAAACTACTCAAAACCTTCCTTTTTCCCCCTCCAGCTAACCTCCGTTTCTTCCGACCTCAGCCCCACTTCTGCCTCACAGCGCCAGGAAACCCACGGTGTCAGCGCGCTTTATAAATTCCACTTAACATAACATAACATACTCCCTGCTGATTGAACACAAAAAAAACAGAAACATGCGCACAGCGGTACAAGCAGTGGCTGTGCCATGTGGCAAACATTCTTCAACTTTGGGAGAATGAGCACTACATGTACCAAAATGCACCAGGAAGAACTGCCTAGCAAGGCAGAATGCTCTCCTCCCTCTTTTAACTGTGAGCTTCTCCTTCAGTAATTAGGCTGACTACACCGTGTGGATGCAGCGGTGCTTTGGATTGATACATAATTTGGGAGACAGGGAGCCGCATTACAAGCACCCCAAACCAGCTTCTAACTCTCTATTGATGAAGGACAAACATCTAGAACCACATGTTTTCAGACATAAAAGCACTGGCTGTGCCAACTGAAAACATGCACAAATACTCTTTAAGTTTGTGAGTAAATTCAAGTTATCATATTTTTGTATTGTATCTACCATAATGCATTTGGCCAAACTAGTGCTGTTATTTCAAGCAGTGTTCTCCCATGCCCCTTTTAACACCGCACTCCCCAACGGGGGTTATTAGGCTGACAAGCCTGTGTGGGTGCAGTGTCCCAATGCAACAATCTGCTCTTTCTACATGGTTAGTTGTCATTTAAAATATGCATCCTGTCTGAATTATTCTCACCTCCTCCTCTGGTGTGCCAAACAGCTGCCTGCACAGGGTAAAGACTGTGTCCACCAGTAGTTCCAGTAGGGGTCCTGATCCATGTACAATGAGACAGTGTTGCTCCCAGAGGATGTGAACAGCAGCAGAGAGATGGGGAGGCCTGTATAAGTGCAGGTTCTGAAAGCAAGTGATCTGTCTAGCAAAAAGTAAGGCTCATATTGAGACCGCATAGGTGGTCTTCTGTGGGTGCAGTCAAAGGGATGCGTCAGCGTCAGTCACATTTTCCGAAGTTGTCCAATGAATTCAATTGCTGCCTGACCCTCCGCCTATCGGACCATTCAAAATATCCGGTGGTTGGGGGATAAGATTGCTAGATTAGCAATTTAAGTTTACTGCGTCGGTCTCCACTGCACGCTCACACAATCAGCAAGTCACAACTGCCACTGTAACAGGTCAAAGCCTAAGGCTGTGTCCCCGTCTGGTCTGACCCACCTACCACAACTTTTGAATGTAGATTTGGTTGGTCGAAAAAACTTGAACATTTTTAAGTTTTGTACTAAAGCATGCCTGGATGCACTCAATTGGGTGTTGAAGGAGCATACAATGCAAATGCACCCATTCACCTGTATAAGTCACCTTGAGAGGACCGTGAAAATGTTGTTTTGTAGGCTAAACCAACATGAAAGTACACATTACTGATTCTGATTTTCAAATTTCCCTCGGGCACTATGCGGCCCATGTCCAATTTCAGGTGTGAATACAGCACATAACACTGTGGGAAGCCAATATCACCAAGTGTGTGATGTGTGTGATGTCCAGGTGGAAAGGGGATGTGTGTCTGATGTACTGGATCCTACCTTTCCCGAGGGCCTATGTACTGAAAAATTTAATCACCGTACAGAGTCATGGAGAGTAAATGGACATTGTATGTAGTCTATGTGTTCCATACTTAAGTGACATCTGCATATTGAGAAAGATGTACACTGTCAATGGGTTTTGTAAGTTATTGTTTGTGCAATGCAGACATGCCAGCATGAAAGCGTACACCATGTCATATTCGTCTGCATGAAGATCTGAGTGAAATTTAAGATGTATGTGGTGTACATGATGTTATACACAACTTGATCCTACTGTATTTATGACAAAATTCGCTCATTCATTAGACCTACCTAAGTCATGTATTATTGGCTTGTGAGATTTGGACTAGATCCTTCTTGATTTTGCATCAAAACACAACTGTGACTAGTTATATGAGTTAAGTGGGGACACCGCAATCCTTTGGGGTCATACCTCTGTTGCTGCTGTTCCCGGCAGGGGGCATCCTCTTTCCATACCTCCCCTCAGCCGCCGCAAGCCCATCCGCGGCTGCCGAGCGAGGGGTGGGGGGCATACCAGCCCTTACAGACTCTTGGAACTACACTACCCAGGCGCCTTAGCGGCGCGACATGCCGCCCACTGACATCTCACGCCAGGAGGTGCATTAACCTCTTCGCCGCTAATGACAAGGGTAACTCATCATGGAGTTTCCATTGATTTCAATGGAAATTACATTGTGGCACCAGAAGCACCTTAGCATCCAAGTGGTTAAAAGCAGTCCAGCCCCGGTGGAGTGAGGGACACCACAATCCTTTGGGGTCATACCTCTGTTGCTGCTGTTCCCGGCAGGGGGCATCCTCTTTCCATACCTCCCCTCAGCTGCCGCAAGCCCATCCGCGGCCGCCGAGCGAGGGGGGGCATACCGGCCGTTACAGACTCTTGGACCTACACAACCCAGGCGCCATAGCGGCGTGACACGCCGCCCACTGACATCTCGCGCCTGGAGGTGCATTAAAAGCAGTCCAGCCCCCGCCTCGCGGAATCGCGCGCGGGGATAATCTTGGGCAAAGGGCGGGCCCTCTACGGCCCTGAGAGGCCGTAGGAGGACGAGACGGGCCACCTCCCTTGACTTTTCTACATCACTGAGGTAATGAGTCTTTGACCCCTTCCTACATACTTGTTAAGGGATATCCCTACTGGACACTAGCCGAAAATATTCAAATATTCCCAGATTGTCTTGTTGTCCTGCAATATTTTAACATTAGCAAACCCCATCATGACTCGCAAGGGAGCTACCAAGAAACCTATCAGCCAGAGAGGCTCACGTCCTGGGTCACAAGATCATGGTAGGTCATCTCCGCCCACCGCTAATACGAATGAATCTTGCCAGATTACAGATAGCACATCTACCAAGCAATCTCCCGAACTAAAGAATCGTACAGCGCAAAACCTCTCGCTGCTGAACGAGTTAAATTCTCTTTGCAAAACTAGGTATGCCACTGTAGAAGATAGAAATGTAATCAAAAGTCCCCCACCTTGCCCCACCAAAAGAACCAGTATATCAACTCCAATCGTCAGCCCACTGGAACACCATTCATTACCCAAAAACGCAAATACGCAAAATATAGTACTTCCCCAGCTCTCATCCAGTAAAAGGAAGTGGAATGGGGTTAATCCCATAGTGAACCAACCCAAACTACAAAAACTGTGCTCTAGCCCTCCATCGACCGTAACTAATCCAACCCTAAATTCAGAGGAAAATTTAGACCCACTAGTACCTCCTTTCAACTTGATTTTTCTGTCTCAGATCGAACAATTGGTTAGATCAATGATTTCTCCGCTGATTGAAAAAATTACCACTCTAGAGGATAGGCTGCTGGGAATAGAGAAAAGTTTCAAGGCCAACTTACCTCCCATTGAAAAAATTGTAACACCTAACTGTTCCCACCCACTTGGTACAACCGAAGAATCAATGCCACCTGCAAAAAACAGTAATGATCAAACTCATCCTCTAGTCTCTAACTCACCACCCCCTATTGCCCCTAAAGTCCACTCCAAACCTGGTCTATCACAATGCACTGCTACTAGAGTAGAGCCTTATAAAACAACTCATATACAGCTACCTCCGGAGGCTGCACCTTTCGTGTGTGTCCTTGCGGGAGTCCCAACACTCAAACACGGAAAAACCGAATGGGAACAAGACCTACTAAATAAAGTCACATATTGGCTAACTAAAAATAGGCCTTTGCCTCTAGATCTTGATGGTACAATCATGACTGTCAGAAGGGTGGGCTGGTTAGGTCCCCTACAAAAAGACATTGACCTGGTTCTAATAAGATTTAGAAGTAGACTAATTGTTCCCTATCTCCAAACTTTGCATCCCTGAGAAGGTGACGGCCCTATATCCATCTGGGACCTACACTATTTTTATCCAAGCATGGCATTCATCCCTCGACTAAGACCAAAGGCAGAGACAATTTACTCGAAGGGTAGAAGCATCTGCGCATTGAGTGGCAGTGGCCTTTCCGCCTTCAATCACCCCGTAACAATGCACATTGGCCACAAGTATGGAAAACTATGAATTGTCATATGGAACTAAGGAACTTACTCCCAGAGTTTGGATCAATGTTTTTTTGGGGTTTTTTTTTGTAGATATTTTGTGTTTCTGTATGTAAGTTTTTATGATTGTTTTTAACTGTAGGCTTTCATGATTTTAAAGTAAAATCGAATAAAGCTAAGAATTGAATTGAATTGAGTTAAGTGTACTGTTCTTCCTGTGTAACTATACATTTGAGATACAATCAGAAACGTCATGTATGCTGTGGTTTGGTTAATATTTTTTTGTTTGGTGAAATGTGGTTTGCACTTCCATGGACCATCATGTGTGGTCACTTGGTCTTTGGTGTTTGTCTAAGTACATGTTGTTGGACACAATGTGATCTGACACGTAATGTGTTTACGCTCCACACATATGTATCGCGGAGGAGCCGTAAGGCAGCCTTCCGTCTACAGACCCTTTCCTGACCTACAACCCACGGAAGAGAGAGACATGATCAGAAAATGCTGTCTCAATAAGTCCACAATAAATAATTTTGCCAGCAATTGGCACCTTCATTTCATCCACATCGCTACTATCCAACATCAATGATGCCCAAAGTCAAGATGATGTCTCTACTGTATTTCCTGTCCACAGGGTCATTCCTGTACACAGTGGCAACATCTGGTGGAATGCCCCAACCCATTTTTTCAATGTACTTTGGGGTGTACTGCAGGCATTGACCAGACACATTTACAGCTACATCAAATTTCTCAAACAAGGGGAATTGAATGAATGAATGAATGAATGTTGGATTTATGGAGCGCGTGGTTTCCCTGGAGCGTTCCAGCGCTGTACCACTGGGGAACCCGTCCTCGCTTGCCCTGTGAGATGGTTCCTTTACTGGGCATCCCCAAGGTGCAGCCAGGCATCCCCGGCGGTGATGGGGCCGGAGTGGAGACTAAGCAAGCTATTGCCCAGAGTTGTAGCGTGGGACCCCATGGTTAGAGTGGCACAGAGGCGAGATTTATCGGGCCCGCTGACATTGGTCCTGCACCCGGCCGTGTCTGGAATTGAACCCTGGTCCCGGGCCGACCTCTGCCTCTGCCGCCTCTAACCGTTGAGCCACACATCTCCAATGATATCAAAGCTGTTTTTTTTGCGTATGGGCAAATTCCACATGTCCTAGTAGCTTTGACTCCACCACAGGCCAATAAGCAAGTGTATCGGAAGAGGAAGCACTTCCACTAAATCAACGAACAGGTGGTGTAATTGGCAGATATGTCTATTTCTCACGTCTGTGCCAGATTTCCCAGATCAGACCACAACTCACACATTCTAAGGACCAGCGCCATATCCCGTTTGGTCACTCAAATACCACCAGAGCGGGCATGGCTTGTTGGTAAGAAAGCTTTTTCAGGCTGGTTGTTGGGAGTGGCTTTGTGTGTCTTATCAGTGAATGTTTCCTTAAACATTGTACTCATGTCTATCTTCCACTTAGGAGATGCAGGATACTCCAAACAGCCACGGCTACTGTCACCATTGCAGAATCCACTCACTCAAGGAGAACTCTGCTTTAAAGAGGCCCATGGGAGGACAAGGCAGATAGTGGAGTGGACTTTTGTCCTCCTAAAGGCAAGATTCAGCTGTCTGGACAAAACTGGAGGGGCCCTACAATATTCTCCTGGAAATGTGTGCCAGATCACCATTGCCTGCTGCATGCTTCACAACCTGACAATTAGGAGGGGCATCACTCTGATTGTAGATGAAGGAGACCAGCAAGTGCCACTGGCTGAGGAACCGGGACTGGGCAATGAAGACAGTGGTGAGGATGAAGGAGTTGACTTGCGATAACAGCTAATCAACAGCTTCTTTTCATGACTGTAAGTATTCATTGAGATGTCTTTACTATTCCACTGTGTTTGCTGTTGTGTAACTATGTGGACTATGCATGTGTACACATCAGAGTATAGTATAAGTGTGCCAATGTTTGTGCAGGACAGGTTTGGGATATGGTCAGATTTACATGCGCACTGTCTCTCTCAGGCCTAACTAATGTTAACCGTGACATTGTTCTGGTTAAAGTGTAAGTTTGCTCTTACTTGATAGACTTATTGGCCCTTGCTTATATTCTTTCATTTCTTTTATTTCAGGTCACTTTGCCATGACATCAACTAAGGGGAGTTTCTGAGTTGTGCCATTATCAGGCATATGATGCAGTGTCTGTGTGCAACCTGGACATGGAATTATCCTGTCAATGTCATACACACACTTTGAGGTCACATAACTGTTATGACACCTGCGTGTAATTGTAGGAATTGAAGTTGCTATAGCACCAATAGACTTTCATCCGATAGTGTGTACTTTGTTTAGAAGTAAGTGTACCATCATGTGCTCAAAAACAATCTGGTTGTGTGGACAGACCACAGTAGTTGCCATTCATATAACCTAGATGAGCAAGGGTAGAGAAAATGAAGTAGCTGTTGATGTGCATCCTCATTGTATGTCATAGTGCAAGTGCCACACCACTGACATATTCTTGTGACCTACCTAAAGATGCATTCCAACTTCTTCTAATTGTATGTGTTTTCACTGGCCAGTAGTACACTCCTGTGTGCTTTTCTTTTGGCCCATGATTGTGTATGTCATTTATGGTGTTTGTGATCTGCTACCAGGTGTTGACAGCTAATAAAAGTTTTGTTTCACATTGAAATTTGCATTGTCTGATGTAGGTCCTCCAAATATTTTGTCTAGTTGTTTGAGCACAACAAACTAGTTAGGTGGCATATATTGTCGAATAGGATGTCAAATTGGTATGATTCTTCTTAAAAATGACAATCTGTGAACAGGTACTGTGGACTAAAGTTTGTAAGATACACTGAATCTGTGTGATTATCTTGTGGTGCCATTATTGATTGCATTTGTGGCACTTAAGGTACAATTTACAGGTACTTGTTGACCTAGGTTGATTACTCTTTCATCAGAGTGCTCACATAACTACTCACAACAAATAGAGGTAGATGCCATAGGCATATGAGCTGGTATTGATGTGCAAAGTGTATTTTATTTACAAAACCTGGTGGACAGGAAAAGACACACATGCATCAGTGAAAATGAAACAAAAAAAAAATAGAGAAGTTAACAGTGTTGGCTGAAATCCTAAAAGTCATACCCACAGTTATCAGAGTGCAAAGTCCAAGAGTGTACTTCCATCTGATTTGGAACAGTTAGCATGAATAGTCAACAAAGTGAACAGTTAGCTCACAAAGAAGGATTTCAAGTGCACCTTCTTTTCCTGTCTGGGGTTTGTGTGTTGCCATCCAATCCTCCTGTATCTTTCCTTGGATAACCCACACCATGTTTGGGGGGTACAACAACTGCAGGCTCCTGAGGTACTGAGGATCTTGTGCTACGGGCTGTTGGCGAAAAGGATTGGTAGGGATATTGACAGGAGGATTGGTAGGGTTGGGAGGAGGAGGAGGAAAATCTTCATTTACATACTCCGGAGCAGCGTCGTCTAAATAGGAGGAAAGAAAAATGTCCGCTGCTGTCTATTTATGACTACGGAGTTTAGTCGGGATCAGTGGTGGCGGCAAATTACTGGGTACTTCCGGGGTCACTTTAGGTAGGCCCTCGGCGAGGATGGGATACATGCCTTTGATAAGGGCATTTCTTTGTCTATCAATTTGTTCTGCCTTAACCCGTTCACCTTCTTCCTTTAGCTCTTTTTCTTTGGCTTTTTCTGATGCTTCTCTACTTCTCTCTGCTTTGTGGATTTCTTTCTCTGTTCTTCTATGCGCTTCTTTACGCCACAACTCTATGGCATCTTTCTGGGATTGTCTAGCTTTCTTTTTCCACAGTGCTTCCTCTACTCTCATGATGCAATCAGCATCCCATGTCCCTGAGACAGGCCATCTATATTTCTCTTCCAGATCCTTCGTGTAATCTACCCATAAATCTAAGTACAGTATGGCATCTAGGCCATGCTTCTGGTACATAAAATGTCCAGGAGTGTCCCTAGGCGGGACGGGAACTGCCTCTTCGAGTATCCCTTTCCTGGTTCCTATCTGACGTAATTTCGGAAACAGCGGCATGTTTGAACTAACTTGAACGATAACACAATAAGCACAATAATAGACTGAAAACAATCATTCATACCACAACATTAAAACGTTAAAAACAGATACTAACTAGTACATAGAAAAACACAGTCCTAAAATAACCTCGTTTACTGTATGCACTGCTAGAACAGTACAGTCATACATACCGGTCTCATAAAGAGACACGTCTTTACCGTATCCACCTAAATGGACGCGTCTTTACCGGATCTGTGTACCCAGACCCGTCTTGACCGGGCTCAAAGAAATGAACCCGTCTCTATGTGTTCCCAACAACGGTACTCACTGGGAAGCAAAACTGTCACAGCTATAGAAGGGGTCAGGGGGCTGCGCTTACATCGCCGGCGTGTGGGGAAGGGGACTAGTCCCTGTTCGGGGACCAGATTTATGTGGTAAATAAAACATTACCCTGTCATAATTTCTATACATTAATAAGGAATAAGGATAGCTCATAAAATGAGAGGCAGAGTCCGTGGTGTCCGAGACAAAAGGGCTTTAATACAATGACTTGAGTCACTGGAGAATCGGGTTCCATCACCACTAAGGTTCAGGAAGGGTCGTCATCCGACGTTTTATTCACATAACACATTATATATAGTAAAGCCATTCAATTGCAATGAATAGAGAAGGCGGAACGCTCCAGGCGGAGCAAGTGAAAGAGAGAGATAAGAACACATGGGCGTAAAAGAAGGCGTGTAAAGAGGCGTACACGTAGGTGTGCACTTGATGAGTCATAGGTGTGTCATAAGTGGGTGGATGCATAGAGGAGGTCTGCAGGGTCAGCAGAAACCTTTACCCTACTCGTGCGCGAAACTGGTCATGACGTGGAATTGACGTGTAACTGGGGAGAGCTGGGGGGAGGTGACTTTAGCACTAGTAGAGGAGTCTGGAGTCTGGAATGTCAGAACGACCTGCACCTTTGGCATATCTAATATCTTGTGTTTGGAGGATGTATTGTCTGAAGTAAAGGTCTCTTGAGCAGAAGCCGTTCATCACTAAATGCTAGTGTGTGCATATATTTCTTCGTGCATTACGTGGGGGCTATGGGCCTTCTATAACAACGGGTTCAGTAAAGCACTTGCATGGAGACAGGAAGGCTAGACCCTATGCTCTGCAGGTGGAATATGTTTACCCCTTTTACTAGACTGGAATGTGTTTTTGCGGAGCTGAGCAGATAACTGTAGGCAAAATACCGTCTTGGCAGGCAGGCCAGGCCAGGCACCTCTCGGCTGGGCAGGGAGTAAGGGAGAGGTCAGGGATGCATACCTAAACTGCAGCTTTCAGAGTCAGAAGAGGCTTGGAGCCTGAATTCAGTGCCTGGCTCGGCTAGGCCACAAAAACGTGTGCTTCTCGACTTTTCAAACGTGTACCATGTAAGTGCATTGGCAACGTAGGCCTCAGTGCAGAATTAACGTTTCATTCATGGAAGGCCTAATAACTGACATGCTAACATTAGACGGAAATGCAGAAGCATTACTATTGCAGGCAGGAGAAAGGAATTACATGATAACATGGGGCATAGGTACATGGATAGGGTGCGGGTGGGGGACACACTGGCCACATAAAATTTTCTGTTTCCTCAACTTGACCAATGGCTTCCTGCTAGTGAAGGTGAGTGAAGTAGTAAAATGGCTGACCCAGGTGCCTGAAGTTTGGAGTACAAGGCGTGATGTTTTTTGTGGTCTTTTCAAACACTCCTCCCCACCACTTGACCAAGAACTTACGGCAGTGAGGGTCAATGTAGTAGCAAGATGCATGACAGAGGTGAATGGTGTTTGGAGTGGAAGACCTGATGGGTGATGTGCTCATTTCAAACACTCCTCCACCCCATTTGACCAATGGTTTCCTTCCAGTGAGGGTGAGTGTAGTAGCAAGATGGCTGACAGAGGTGGATGGAGTTTGGAGTGGAAGGCCTGATGGGAGTTGTGGTCATTTCAAACACTTTTCCCCCACACTTGACCAATGCCTTCCTGCCAGTGAGGGCGAGTGTAGTAGCAAGATGGCTGACAAATGTGGATGGAGTTTGGAGTACAAGGCCTGAAGTGAGTTGCGGTCATTTCAAACACTCCTCCCCACTTCTTCACCAATGACATCCTGCCACTGAGGGTGAGAGTAGTAGCAAGATGACTACCAGAGGTACATGGAGTTTGGAGTGAAAGGACTGCTGGGATGTGTGGTCAGTGCAGTGGGTACTCCTCCCAGCCGTACCAGCCCACCTAGGCTTATTGCTCACCACCAGTGAGGGGAAGTTGCTAGAGGAATGGCTTATACAGGAGTCTGTTGTTCCTAGATGAAGTGTGAGTGGCTGGTGGTAGGTGTAGTCCTTTCCGTTAGGGAAATCTAATTACTTGATGAACTTGTTTGCACCTATGGAAGTGCCCTCTAATATAGGAGATCATAGACTGTCTCTCAAGGCCTTTCAATTTGTTAGCCTAGAAAAATCCCACCAGGCCATTTTTGCATGTAAATCAGGATCTCCATTTACCTATGTCCCCCTCAGATTATGCATGCTATTATAGACATTATCAATCCAGTCATTAATAGCATAATAAACTCCTCTCTCCTTCATGCAGAAGTACCGAACAAATGGAAAATTGTAGCAGTCAAACGGCTCCAGAAAAAACAACTTGCAGATCCCCCCCCCCCTCTTACTAATCTCTGTCCCATCTCCCTGCTTCCATGCCTTTGGAAAATCACAGAAAAACTAGTTCATACTCAACTTATAGCCTACCTGGAAGTGGCCAACATTCTACATCCCAACCAATCAGGTTACAGGCTTCAGCGCTAAACGGAATCAGCGCTTCTGTACACCGCTGAAGCCCGTAACTCTTCATTAGACCAGGGGAAACATGATGTGCTGGTCTTATTAGACTTATCAGCTGTTTTTGACACGGTCTCACATGACATCCTACTGGGCCGTCTCAAATCATATGGCATTTCACATCTTGCCTTGGCTTGGCTAAAGTAATTTCTACAAAATCAAAGCCAAGTTGTTATTCTTGGGCAATATCAGTCAGCAGAAAGCCCCTGCTCTTTGGGGATCCACATGGGTCCATCCTCAGCCATGTGCTTTTTAATGCCTACATGGCCCCACTTATTTCGAGACAATTTCGTATGCAGATTATACTCAATTAATTATCATACTAGATGACAACACCACACTTGCTGAAGAAAATGTTCGACAGTTTCTTACTGCAGTCCTTCACTGGTTAAAAGTTAATCACTTAAAATGTCATTCGGAAAAAACAGAAATCATGCCACTAGGGAAACCAAATACATTCTCCCCTAGCCTATAGTGGCTCACGGATACCTCACCCCCTTAACACAGTGGCAGTAGTTTAAAACCTGGGTGTGAAATTCGACTCAGCACTTTCCTTTCACCAGCAATCCCGAACTGTGGATGAGTCAGGTTTCTTTCTGATAGCATCACTTAAAAGATTTTTCGATCTTCCACGAACAGCTAGGAAAATAATTGCAGTGGCCCTTATCACTTCCAGACTTGATTACTGCAACAGACTCTATGCAGGAACTAATAAAATGGTCTTAAACAAATTACAGATGGTGCAACATGCAGTCGCTCGATTAGCATTAAAATGGCCTTGAAGCTTATTAGCATCAGCTGCCCTTAAAGCAATTCACTGGCTGCCCATCCATAAAAGAGTCCCGTTCAAGATCTTAATAATTACATTCAGAGCTTTTAATTTCACAGGCCCCCGCTATCTCAGGCCAGGTTTGCTCGCTATGTGACTCACCAGACACTCAGGTCGTCCAATGTAAATCTTTTGAAGCCCCCTGATTTCAGGTATACCACAAAAGGTGGGAAATCTATTGCGGTATTTGGGACTAAAGCTTGAAATATGCTCCCCAATCATCCTCGTTTCATTCAAATTGAGACCCTCTTCAGGAAGGCAGTGAAAACCTGTATTTTTTCTGCCCCTGACGCTCTATGTCAATCAGTCATCTGACCCTCCTAGTTCCAGTTGTTCTGCTCCCTAGGGATCTGCACAAAGCCATGATGCTCCTCGAAGTGAAAGCTGCGCTCCATAAGTGACATTACTTACCTGGTAACTACTTACTGTAGTTGAGGGCCATTTGAAGGAAATGTTGGCAGATGTTGTTGGTGCTATCATGAGTTACATGGTCATGCACTGACTGCCTATAGGTAGAGATTTGGAAATATGAAAGTTTTTGTAGATTTGGATGTTCAGTGCAGGTGTACTGGTTGTCTGCATTAGTTACACATCGACAATACTTTGGATCATGCTTCATTTCCAAAAAGGCATAATTACAAAACTTGGATAATTCAGGGCCAGATGTAGGTGGCTAAAATACCGGTCGGTAACGCCAAAATTTGGTAAATTTCAGCTTTACCGACCGTTATTTAGCCATGTGTGATGTAGGTATTACCGAGCAGCATCGGTAATAAGGGATCGGTAAAAATAAGGGAAAGCAGTTACCGATTCCTTATTTACCGATGGGCAGACAAAAATACTGAATCGGTAAATAAGGAATTGGTAAAAAATCGCAAATACGATGTACCAAAAATCAGTAAAACTGAATTTGGCAAAAAACGGTATTTAAGAATCGGTAATTAGCACTGACTCAAAGCAGGTGGTAATCAGGTGCACTGCATAAAAACAGCCCCAAAATGCAACAGTGTGAAAACCATGGCGACCCTCTACGTGATAGCAAGGAGTCTACGTTTGCGAGTAGCAGGACTGAGGATCTGGAGAAGGGAGGAGCGCGTGTACAGACTGCGTGTTACGCTGTTCCAACTGACTGAGGCTGAAATCCATGAGAGGTACAGGCTACACCCAAACACCATCCTGGACCTGATACGGAACCTGCACCCACTCCTGGAGTACCAGACACCGAGGGCGCACGCAATACCCACTCATGTACAGATACGCTGTTGCCTGCACCTCCTGGCATCTGGCAGTTAACAAGGGGTAATAGCTGTGGCAGGTGGAGTCTCAGTTGCCTGTTGCATTTTTTCAATAAATTCCTGGATGCCATGTTGCAATGGATGCCACACTACATCAAATTCCCCAGCACACAGGCAGAACTGAAGACCAAGTTGGACTTTTATCAGAAGGCCCAGTTCCCACACCTCATTGGTTGCATTGACAGGACACATATACCAATCTGCCCCCCTGCTGCGACTGAGTACATCTACTGCAATCGCAAGTTCACACATTACATCAATGTCCAGGTCATATGTGATGCATCTTCCATCATCACCGACATAGTTGCAAAATTCCAAGGGAGCACCCATGATTCATACATATTCACTAACAGTGGGATATATACCCTTCTCCTGGCAGGTGAATTTGGAGAAGGCTACCTGCTAGGCAAGTACATGTGACACCCCCTTAAGTATAGACCAGTTGCTGCGACTGTAGACTGTGAATTACTTACTTACTTCTCACACACAGGTGACAGTGCCTATGCGGTGCGCTCTTTCATCCTGACTCCGTATCTGCCCCCATCCACCCCAAGTAAAAGGCGATACAATGTTGCACATAGATCGACACGCAATGTGGTTGAGCGAGCATTTGGACTACTCAAAAGTCGGTTTCGCTGCCTGCACAAAAGTGGAAGTGCGCGGCAGTACCAGCCCCTGGTGTGCTGCAAAATCATAGCTGTATGTGCCATGCTGCATAACCTTGCCACTAAGAAGGGTACGCCTGTGGAAATGTGTGATTCTGAAGAGGAGGATGAGGATAAGGAAGGTACACAGCCACAGCAGAGCGCAGCAGGTGGTGCAGCTGTAGCAGATGGGAGACAGGGACGGTCAGAGATCACACAAAATTATTTCTGAGTAAGTAATGAGACAAAGCCAGGTAATGCATTTGTGTCAGGGTGTTTAATAGACCTTACAACAGGCAACTGTCCAGCACACCGTAGCACTAGCTATGTGACCAATGAGTTACATCACCCACAACAGAATGGGATTAGAGGGCCGCGCCTATCTCCTGCGCCACCGCACACCAGTGCTGCGTTCAGCATGCAAACTGTCCTCAACAGCGCTGTGTCCTGCAACAGAACCATGCCTCACACTGCGCCTCCTGCTCTCTGGCAAGGGGGGTTTCAGTGCTGCAACTGCTTGCCTCCTCACTCTTGGCCACATACCCTGTACCAGAGGCAACAATCTGGTTAGCCTGCATCACCTCTATGGTACTGGTGACTGTGGCCAGGCCCTGAGTAACCTCATGGCCTCACTTTGCCATTTCAAGTTGCATGGCCGTAGATCTCCTTCTCAGCACATGGGTTGCATTGCACAGCCTGTACACGGACTTGGTGAAGCCTGCAAGTACCTGCCTGTCTCTCCTCCTTGCAGAGCGCTCCCCATCCATTCTGCCACATAACTGCCTCACTGCCTCCAATACCTCCTTCATTCCCTCAGCCACAGTATTGTTGAGGCATTAGATGGCCTCCTTCATGTCGTCAACCTTCCTGTTGTTAGCCACTATCTGTCTTTGAATGGCCCTCATTGTAGTCCCCTGCAGGCACTGCACTTTGAGCATTTGCCCCTCCTGTCCAGAGAAGACACTGGATCCTTCAGCATCAGGACTCCGTGACCTCTGTTGCAGCTGTGCTGGTTTCCTCCACGGGGGACTGTTCCCCAGATGCCGGTGTGGTCTGTTGGGTTTCCTGCCTGTCCTCCTCTGTGGCATCTATCTCCTGGAGTGGAGCCACTTTGTACCTCTTTGACCGTGGTGGTGGTGGGGATGTTGGTGTAGTGTCTGCAGGTGATATGACTTCCTCCTCAATTCTGTTTTTCTCCCTGGATGCATCAACAGTCTCCCGCTCTGCAGCCGGGGCGCTGTTCCGCCTGTGGATACAGAATGTACTATTACTCACTTTTCTGCCAGCATCTGTGTGCAAATAAATTTCGCAACTGACATTCTAGCTGTCTGTCCTCTGCTATCTCATCTATTGATGTGTGTGACATGCCTATGCTTATTGGGGACTGGCTGATTTGCTACCAATTAGTAGGTAATACCTTTCCATGATGCATTGCTGATATTACAAACAACATGATCTGCAGTGGAATTGTGGAAGGGGGATTGGGGTTAGAAGGGGGAGACAGCATGCTGTGCATGCATCTAACCTTGTCCCTTGGTTGCTGTTGCAGAGCTATCCACGTCCCCGATGCCACTGACGCTTTCTGGAGGCATGGTGGACTCCACCAGTTGGTCTAGGGCAGTAGGAGCGAGCACTGTGGAGCTTTCCCCGCTCGTTTCTGCCACTCAGCCAACCTCTCCTTCGCACGTGCCCTCAGGTCACACCATCGCTTTTTTAAGTCCTCAGTTGTGCCATGTGCGACTCCAATCGCGTTGATCTTCTTCTGGACTGCCAGCCAAATGTTTCTTTTCTGGGACTCAGGGACATTCAGTGATCTCTTGACAAAGAGCTGGTCATGGTCTTTGACAACTTCTTCTATGAGGACCTCCAAATCCCTCTCACTAAACTTGTGCTTCCTTTTCCTCCCGGCAGCATCCTTCCCTTTCTCCTGTGTGGCCATGGTGCAGTTCCTCTGTGTTAGCTGGGTGTTGGTTGTGCCGCTCCTCTGCTGTTGCTCCTGCTCCCTACAGATTCAGTGCACTTGCATGGGTGTGGCCACTTCCTGGTTGTGAGGTCATGTGGATGCTCCAGATTGGCTGATTCGACAATTACAACATTTTTGAATTACCGAATCGCTATTTACCGAATCGGTGTTACAGAATCAGTAAGTATCGGTAAAAAAATAACCGAGACCCCAATACCAATTCGGTAATGGGGTTTGGGCAATTTTTTTACCTATTTGTAGGAAATCGCAAATGTTTAGCGATTTTTACTGAATCAGTCATTTTTACCGATTTTTTTACCTACATCAGGAATACTGATTCCTTAATGGCGATTCGGTCAAAATTGCTACTAAAGAATTGTTATTTGGGGATTACCTACAACTGGCCCTTAGTTCTGTGTAGTAATGTTTCATGGCTGACTTGTGGCCGATGTTTATGGGTCACCTACCAGACTTCAGTCCTTCTGGTATTCCGAAAAAGCTCTCCGGCAGCATGATGGCATACACCTTCTCCTCCCAGGCATTTTAGGGCACAGGTGGTACGGGAGGGCTGCCAGCAGGCTTTTGTGCGACCCTGTGGTTTCTCTCGACTTTGGTCTTGACCCTACTCACATCGTACCACCCCTTCCTGATATCCTCCGTTGTACATCGTATGTTGGCTACTGCATTCACCTTGTTGACTATCCGGTCCCACATCAGGTTTCTCTGGGTGATGGAAGTCTGTTGGACTTGGGTCCCAAATAACTGTGTCTCTACTCTAAGGATTTCATCCAGAGGCACTGCCAACTCCTCATCTGTAAAACGTGGTTACCTCTTTTTTGCCCATTGTGAGGCAGTGAGTGTGAGATTGAAGAGGTGTGCAGAACAAGAGGGAACCCAAAAATAAAGTGAAATGTACAGTTAGTGATGCAATTGGGTGCATAAAGGTGGGAAGGGATGGATGCAGTTTATGTAGGTTGGAATGGAGATGTGATTTATCAGACTCTACTGGATTCTGATAGCAAAGGATCATGGTGTGTCATTTGTTTCTTTGTAAAGTGTATTGAGGAGTGTGCCTACTCCTAGAATTGTCATCAACTGTGTATTTTTGTAAAAGCATACTATGGTTGGTGTTGTGTAAGTAATCGTCAGTTTCTGTGATTTACACTTGCCATGTGGCAAACAGGCCGCCATGGAACAGCAACCACATTGGATGCATCATAATCAGCTTATCTGTACAACCAATGTATTTGCGGAGTCTAATTCCCTATTGAACAGCCTTTCTGATCAATGTGGTCGGATAGAACTTGTTTCCGACCTGCGTGGTCATGTCAGAGCCGTCTCCTTGAAGTACCGGGTTTTTAAGAACCCACTGAAGTACCGGGTTTTTAAGAACAGGGTGATAGTCAGGGCAGCAGTCCTTCGTAGCCGTCGGGACGCGGGGAACCTCGCAGCAAAGACTTTCGGACCACGTCGACATACAGGGGTCGATGAAGTGGCTGGCCTTCCTCCAGAATTTTCACACGAAGCTCCTCACGAACCTCTGGCTTGGACCGGTACCGCTGATACCGCCCGACGTTTGGCGCCAACTGAAGTACCGGGTTTTTAAGAACCCAGCGGTGCCAGGGAGAACACCCAAAGACTTCGAGTCCTTCCTGTTTCAGACTACAGAAACACAGAGTCTTCTTGGTGAAGTCAAAGATCGTATTTATTGGCTGCAGCCAGTAACAGGTATCCTAGAAGTACAACAGCATGTATGTTCTCAGGAAACTGCTCAAATTTGCAAAGCCAGCCTTCTCTTTTATACCAAATAATATGCTTCAGGCAAACATTCCTTATTTTACAGTTGACCATACACATATTTTCACTGCAAAGAAAAAGCAGAGTCATGATGACAAGCCCACATTTCAGTTTGTCCAGTCCATAATAAATTACCCGGCAAGGCCCAGAACTTTCATCAGATATCGACGGACCCCCAATAAAAACGGGCACCTCCTCCTCGTAAAGCAGGTCATAAATAAGAAACAGGGACAGGTGTGTGTAAGATTAGGCATGGTTTGTGTGCGATGAAGGGTTTATGACATGTTGTGTCTTGATACTAATCTCATTCGGCCACTGGGAAAAGAACTGGCCGAACAGGTTTGGCTTCAGGCAGTGGACTCAGCTCACCCAGGTCACAGAGGAGTCAGCGAAGGTATACGTATCCCTCAGATCAAATTCGGCCTTAGTCTTTTGGCTTTGTGAGGGCAATCACAAAATGGATGCTGCTCACAAAATGGAACCCGAGGGTTCAGGACGAAAACTTCGATTTCAGGGTGATTTTGTCACTCGAACATGACGAAAATGTTTATGCATAATATTTAAGTCATTACCGGTCTGCTAGTACCAAAGTCGCCATGATGCGACGATGTTTTGTGACACGAGTCCAGTGGTTCAGTACCACAGATACCCAAGTCCAGAATTTTCAGTACCACAGGCCCTCCTTTTGCCCTTACATAGGCAATAACCTATACTCACGCTAATCTGAGTCCAGGTCTGTATTCATAAAGTCATTGAGATGTTGCTGTAACATTATCTTATTACTTAGTTCATCTCTTGATACAGGTTTCCTTACACATGATGTAACGCAGAGGCCACATATTGCAGGAGCGCACTGTACACACAGACAGAACAGGAAAAGAATGGCTAAGATCATCCCAATGACTATCGGAATCTTCCATCCCGAGGCAGATATCAGTTCCCAGAACCACCCCATCAAGGACCAGTCTCCTTCATCCACGTGAATGGATTCAGAGATTTTATACAGTTTGGAGATGGCTTGGTATACTGTCGGAGCGTTGTCTGGGATAAAAACACTGCAACTTGATTGAATCACTTTACATACCCCACCTCGGTCTGTAAGTATGACATCTAATGCGACCCTGTTCTGAAGAGTCATAAGGCGATCCGACTGGAGCTCAGCAGTCAAATTACTAAGGGCACCGGCAGTTTCAACTACAGTGGCTTCAACCACCCTTGTCAATTGCCTTATGTTCCTGCTGTTCACCATAGGCCCCCAAAACAGCAGGAAACCCTTTGCAAAATCTCTGAATTCTTGTCCTGCAGTGTCTTCTTTACTGATGACACCTCTAACTATCCTTGACCTATGGTAATCTGCCGCGGCCGTGTAGGTGGGAGGCAACAGGAATGAGACAAAACATGTGCCTGAGAAGTCAGGGGGCAACCATGTATAGGTCCTATCATGGCAGATGAAATAAGTACCCTTAGCTGCTAGGAACGAAGGGGAATTTCGAGATGCAAAAACATATGTTTCAGTGCAGACGCTCTTCCCCAACTGAGCTCTGTGATTTTTGCCATTACCTTCCAGACATAGGTGACCCTGATGGGGTACAATCCAAATCGAGGAAGATCTCTTTGCTCGCTGGTTCTCACTCAAAGCAACTCCATATTTTGTTATATTCCATTTAACGTAAGCTTGCAACTCGTCTTTAGGAATCGTTCTGTATGAGTCAATTGTTCTGCTCATATTTGCAATTCCTACTACTAACGCTTTGTTGCTCGAATAACTTTTGGTGGAACGTGGGGGATATGGTTCGATGCCATATATGAACATAGTTTGAAATGCCCATAATGAAACATTGTAGCTAAATGGTAAGACCAGGTATGGGATACCCTTGTCTGTCGTATGCGGCATAAGACCACACACCCAGTAGTTAGTTGTGTTTACTACTAGTTGGTGTTGGTGTAAAAGCTGAATGAAAGAGTTATTAATAAACTCTAATCTTCTAGAGGACTCATGTTCAGGCAGAGGGTGAAAAGAGTGCGAGGAAACAGTAGGAGGAGGTATGGGCTGTGTAGTGGGTGCAAATGTTACTTGAAAAGTGAATAAAACATATCCTATTAAAAACTTCATTACACCAAGTAACATGAAAATACACAATATCAACGATTTCTTCTTTGTCATCAATGTACACATTTTGTCTTTAAAGTTCATTTGTTTGGCAGGTCTCTCCATCTTACAAAACTCCATCCTCTCTAATTTGCTGCCCGCGGTGTTAGGTATTTCTGCTAAAGAATGCTTCTGTCAGTCCAGGGCATCTCCCTTAGACCAACCAGAACTGTTGACCTAACGTCTCCAGCTGCACTCCAAAGACTTGGGCAACCGCGACACTAGCAGCAGAACCGGATGGCGGTTCTGAAAACAAAAATGAGCAAGTTCCTCAGATGAGAGAGCTGCACAATCAAAAAGTAAAAAGAAATATTTTATTTGTCCGTAGTCATAGTTCTCGGCCTCAAATTGTAACGGTTTCTTCCAGGTGCTGTCTGGTCTTGGAATAAAAGTTCAGGCTCTGTAGTGTTCAGTCAAATTGACGGAGGCACAGCTTCTTGCAAAATGTTTTCTCTTTCCTGTTCAGAAATTGTTCCTGTTACACGTGCATCGCTAAAAGATAGAAAATGAGGCACAGTCTCAGTTTCAGAGTCAGCGAACCCCTCCTGGACCCACCGGTCGTACGGAAGAGGCAGTGGGACCCTCTTACAATGAATGCCATGGATCCAGTGTTTCTTTCCTTCCACTCGAACAGCTGATCTTGTCAAGAGAAGAACTAAATGAGGGCCGGTCCACCGGGGCTGGTCATTCTTTGTTCGCTGAAAGTTCTTTAATAGCACATAGGATCCAGGATTGATAGGA
Source organism: Lissotriton vulgaris (assembly GCF_964263255.1). NCBI lineage: Eukaryota > Metazoa > Chordata > Amphibia > Caudata > Salamandridae > Lissotriton > Lissotriton vulgaris. The sequence continues at coordinate 82,137,316 of NC_141690.1, read as the reverse complement.
TGCCCTGGAGCTTCAGAGGCCTGACTTAGAGTGTCGTGGACCTGTTGGTGTAAAACACGCAATTTAGCCGTCAATTCATACAGATAGTCAAGCAGTACAGGGTATTCTATCTCGCTAAACCTGGTTGGCCTTGGCACTCCCCATATGTTGGCCGGGCGGCCGAACACAATTTCATAAGGACTAAGTCCCACTCTAGAGTGAACAGTCCTTCTCGTTGATAGGAGTGCCAAGGGCAGGGCGTCAGGCCATTTAAGACCTGTGCTCGCTTGAATCTTGGCCAGTTTCAGTTTTAACGTGCCATTATAGCACTCTACTAGTCCAGCTGATTGGGGGTGATTTGCAGCATGGAATTTTTGCTGTATGCCTAGCCCCTCACACACTTTCTTCATCACTCGACCCACAAATTCACTCCCATTATCACTCCAAACCATTCTCGGCATTCCAAATCTGGGGAAGAATTCTTTGACAAGGGCTTTAGCTGTGGATATAGCAGTATTGTCCTTAAGGGGATATGCTTCTACCCATCTTGAAAAGGCACAAACAACAACAAGTACTTTTTTTAAATTGTTGCAGCTTTCCATGTGGATACGTTGGAGCCGCAAAATGACCAGCTGTATTTGGGGTTCCCCTACCAGGATTGTATTTCAGACACACCATACAATTCTTGACCACATTCTCTGCGCACTTAGGAATTCCAGCATTTTGCCATACTGGAGGTAACAACTTACAGATCCCTTTAACACTGATATGAGCCATTCCATGAGCCATTGTCACCACTGCAAGCACATACGCATCGGGTAGCAACCATCTCTGATGCTCTGACAATTCAACCCAACAACCATTCGCATCCAATTTACCCTTGCTTTCTCTCCATTCATTCAACTCTTTCTCTGTGGCTTCAGCTTGAATGGACTTCACACTCTCAATCGTATCTTCACACATACCAACGTCACCAACCCATTTTGCAGGGCCTGCAACATACATTCGACTCATTACATTCCTTGCAGTTCCTTTCGCAACTTCATCCGCAAACGCATTTCCGCGACCAACATCATTCGTCACCTTTTTGTGCGCACTGCATTTCACAATCGCAACTTGTAACGGCAAGGTCAGTGACTCGAGAAGCTCATTCACCAACTCATTATGCTGGATCTTAGCACCATGCGAAGTCAGGAACCCACGTTCTTTCCACAATCGTCCAAAACTGTGAGCCACACCAAAGGCATACTGGCTGTCTGTGTACACATTCACTAGTTTTCCTTTCGCCAACACACACGCTCTTGTAAGTGCAATCAACTCTGCTGCTTGCGCTGAATTGTGTGGGATACGTGCAGCTTCAACAATCGTATGCAAAGTCGTCACAGCATATGCTGCAGTCGTATCACCATTCGGCAACTTGAAACACGAACCATGAACCCACAAAGTACCATCACATTCAGGAAGAGGAGTGTCCCTAAGGTCTACTCTCCCTTTCGTCTCTTTTTCAGTTCTCAGAAAACAGTCATGCTGTTTTTCACTATCATCATCTGTCTCAACTGAAATCGGCAACAACGTGGCTGGGTTCAATGTTTTGCACCTCTTTATGTGTACATGGCTCGCTAACAGTGTCAGCTCATAACCTGACAATCGAGCTCTAGTTAAGTGCTGTGTCTTTGTTCTGTTTAACAGAATATCCACTGCATGCGGGACCATCACAATTAACATGTTATTCATCACTAACCCAGCAGACTGTCGGATAGAAACAGCTGCTGCCGCAGTGGCTCTCAAGCAACTCGGCAACGCCTTAGCTACCGGATCTAAAGTCGATGAAAAATACGCGCATGGACGCTGTTTGTCCCCAAAAGACTGTGTCAGAACTGACAATGCACAACCTTCTCTCTCATGGACATACAATGTAAAAGGCTTACTGTAGTCGGGGGTACCCAACACAGGAGCTGAACACAACGCATCACGCAATTCGGAAAAACTTTTCTGACACTCTTCAGACCATGGAATGGGGGTTGGTGTATCTTTACAAGTTAATGCCACCAAAGGTTTGGCCAATAAGGAAAAATTCGGTATCCATTGTCTGCAATATGATGTAATACCCAAGAAAGCAGGTACTTCTCTCTGTGTCCTTGGGACACTCAATTTTGCAATTGCCTGAATCCTTTCTGGGGTCAGTTTCCTTCCCTCCATCGATAAGAGATGACCTAAGTAGGTCACTTCTTGTCGACAATATTGCAACTTTGAAAGAGAGACTTTGTGGTGCAGATCACACAAATGACGCAACAACGACAATGTGGCTTCTTTACAAATCTCCTCAGTATCTGCAGCGATTAGCAAATCATCGACGTACTGAATAAGGGTAGCGCCGTCAGGTAAAACAATCGTATCAAGCTGTGTTTTTAAAGCCTGACTGTATATTGATGGACTTTCACAGTAGCCCTGAGGAGCGCGTTTGAAGCGGAAGCTTCGGCCTCCTAAACTGAAGCCAAAAATATCCTTGCTCTCCTCGGCAATCGGAATGCTGAAGAAAGCCTTCTTCAAGTCAATCACTGAGAACCAAGTTGCTGAAGCTGGAATCATAGTCAGTAGGGCAGTGATATCGGGGACAACTGGAAACTGTGGCACAACTATTTTATTGACCTCCCTAAAATCAATCACAAACCTGTAAACAGGTGGCTGGGAAGGATCAGTACTCTTCAAAACCGGCAGAACAGGACTATTACAAACGTTGCCTCTTGTCTCTTCAATTACATCTTTCTCAATCAGATCCTAAATGATCGCTAACAATGCCTTTTCACCTGCGCTAGAGATCTTGTATTGCAGAATACGTGGCATTCTAACATTGGCTTTTAGTGTTACAACATATGGCGCTATTTCCAAGAGACCCACATCATTAGGACCAGTAGCCCAAAGAATATCCGGGAGAGAAGACAATTCCGTCGGAAGTTTATCCTTTGACAAATACATTGGAGAAACCACTTTCTTACCCAGTGTAAGTTGTACTCCCGAAGGAGAACAGTACAAAGTCACACATAATCTTTTCAACAGATCCAACCCCAACAAGTTTTCACCACAACCTGTTGTAAGAATAAGGGGTGCTTCGAATTCACAAGGTCCAACAGAAAGGGACATAGGACTAGAAATCGGGTTCCTAACCGGGGCGCCAGAAAAACCTACTGAAACGTTCATTTCGCCAGACAAAGGTGCGCCAGGGAGTTTTGAGTGCATAATATAACTTTTTGTAGCACCAGTATCCAACAGAAAAGGCTCTGACACACCTGATGTAATCACCTCAACATAAGGTCCACTCTGATCTACTGGAACTGAAACAACTCCCTCTCTTTGTTCATGGCTGTCCTAGCAATCATCACCTTCCATATTCTCATTTTCTGCATAGTAGTCATCAGCATAGTACTGAGCCGTCCTAGCAGACGCGTTATTCTGCTGGTCGAAACTATTCATAGAATTGTGGGGCGGGAAGGAACGAGCGTTCTGGGGGAAATTTCCACGTCCCCTACCCCTAGGAGCTTGTTGAACACCTCGACCTCTTGCACCAGAAGCACCATTCGTACGCTGTAACAAAACCGGACAACTACTCTTGAAATGACCCTCTTCCTTGCATTACGCACATTGATTGGGACCATACGGTAAATGTTGTTGAGAAGACTCGTTTCTTTGCGAGTTTCTCGAATACTGCTGAGGTTGCTGATAATTGCGCTGACCATTAGTACGAGGTGGATAAGCTTGCTGTAGAAGGACTTTAGTTTTCAATTCCTTAGTCTTTTTATCCGCTTTCTCTAACTCATCTTTGCGCCTATTTTCACAGTACTGGGCCGTAGCTAAAATCTGTGCTGAGGTGGAAACAGCCCAAGCACTCTCAGAATCCTTCAACTTATTACATAGTTCAGGAAGCAAATTATGTACAAATTTGTCAACGAACAATCTCTGGCCACCCTCGGTAGCCATATCCTGACCACTATGATCGACGAAGGTCTCTTCAAACCGCGTGAAAAAGTCAGACACAGTCTCATCTTTCTTCTGTTTGCAAGCAGACAACTTGTCCCAATTAACACGCAATTCGGGCATTAAAGTCTTCATATACGTAATAATCATATCAGGAAGTTCTGCTACTAAAGGCTCGGGCTTAGCACCACCAACTTGTCTAGCATCAGCAGCGGCAATATTAACCCATGTGTCGCCTAACTCTTGATCATGATCCGCATGACGAATCTTTCCCCATAAAGGCTGTGGAACAACATTTCCAAACAACATGTCTATATCGGCTAAATTCATGATGCAGGAGCCTGCAGTCTGTGATAATTCTTTGTAATACCCTGCAGGATTTTTACGGGGATCAGGCAATGTCTGCTTAAGGGCCAAGACTTCAGCTCGCTTCCATGAGACATGTACCCACACACGCTGAAAATGTGGCGGGATGGCTGGAACGGCATTTGCGTCCACTTCCCTCCAAACTCGGGGAACCTCTCTCATGGGATATTGTCTTGCCTTCTGCTTAATCTCAGAGTCAAACAACGACTGAGAAACACTCTTGCTCCTAAACGACAACAATGTCGCAACTGCTTTCTCAACATCAGAACCTACAATTGTGCCTTTTGCAAACTCGAACCGTACACGGTACAACCCAGACATATTGGGTTCTAAATTATTCTCCTCCAATTCCTCGCGAAGGAAAACACACATTTTCTTGAAAACGTATCTCTGCTTCGATGCTTCCCACTGATGGAAGACATCCATAATAGATTCTAAGTCATATCGTATCGGGTCTGTAACCCATTTATTTGCCAAACGATCCAATATCTCTTTCTCTCTAGAAACAGGCAACTGACTGCGTGACTGTCTACGCTCTGTAGCAGGAGACATACCCAATTGTCCCAACCAAGGAGAAAAGAAACCAGAAAAGGCAGCAGTCATTCGCTGTCTGGTAGAAGGAGAAGAGGAAAGAATACGGGAAGAATCCAGAGTTGGAGCAGGAGGAGCAATAAGAACAGACGTAGAAGTAGCAGGCAAAGGCAAAGTTGGCGGCCCCTGAGGAGGCTGCGCCAAAGGAACGGTAGCCAACGGAAGAGGAGCTGGTTGTGGAGGAATCACAGGAGGCATAACTATCGGATGTTGTACAGCCACAACTGGTGGCGGTGGTGCCGTAGCATTTTGTGCATAAGGGGGTGGTGAACTCAAGAGATGTGACATTAAAGGATCTTTTTCAAGATCGTTCCTTGCTTCCTGTTCTTTTTTATTTGGCAAAACTGGGTAGCATCTATCTACCGCTAACTTCTTTACTCGTTTCATCTGTTCACTTTCTTGCTCTTCTTCGTTATCCCTAAATGCAACAGCAGCTTGTACCATTGACATGCCCATTTCTCGTTTATTTTTCTTCGCTAATTTCATTTCTCTCTGTTTCGCTTCTTTGCGCCATAGGCAAAAAGAGTCAAACATCGCCAGCCGGGATTTCTTCTTAAAAAGTTTAACCTCTAGATTATCCAAAATCTCTGTGTCAAAACTACCATATTGGGGCCATTTTAAAACACCATCCTTTCTGGTGTAACGGATCCATACTTCGTTATATGTGATAGGGCCTACGCCATGCTTCACATATAATTCATAGGTCGGAGTTCCAATCGGAGGAACCGGACAAGAGTCCTCCAATCGGGAGTCCCTACTACAACCAAGACAAAACAAATTTCCAAGTCTGCTAAGACCAGGCATCTTCGCTCTCTAATCTAGCTTCAAACTTCAAAGGATTATCGAATACGATAGTCTCGTGAATACACGAGTCCTTCGGCTTTGGCACTTGCAAGTTCCAAATCAAAGCGATCCCAAAGGATACCAAATTAAGAATCAAACTAAGAACTGGGAGATGCTCCACTTATACTTAACTGAGGTATCGATGACGTCACCAGAAGACTCGTCTATCGTTTCGCTCTACCAATCATCAAGGGTCCAAAACAGGGTGATAGTCAGGGCAGCAGTCCTTCGTAGCCGTCGGGACGCGGGGAACCTCGCAGCAAAGACTTTCGGACCACGTCGACATACAGGGGTCGATGAAGTGGCTGGCCTTCCTCCAGAATTTTCACACGAAGCTCCTCACGAACCTCTGGCTTGGACCGGTACCGCTGATACCGCCCGACGTTTGGCGCCAACTGAAGTACCGGGTTTTTAAGAACCCAGCGGTGCCAGGGAGAACACCCAAAGACTTCGAGTCCTTCCTGTTTCAGACTACAGAAACACAGAGTCTTCTTGGTGAAGTCAAAGATCGTATTTATTGGCTGCAGCCAGTAACAGGTATCCTAGAAGTACAACAGCATGTATGTTCTCAGGAGACTGCTCAAATTTTCAAAGCCAGCCTTCTCTTTTATACAAAATAATATGCTTCAGGCAAACATTCCTTATTTTACAGTTGACCATAAACATATTTTCACTACAAAGAAAAAGCAGAGTCATGATGACAAGCCCACATTTCAGTTTATCCAGTCCATAATAAATTACCTGGCAAGGCCCAGAACTTTCATCAGATATCGACGGACCCCCAATAAAAACGGGCACCTCCTCCTCGTAAAGCAGGTCTTAAAGAAGAAACAGGGACAGGTGTGTGTAAGATTAGGCATGGTTTGTGTGCGATGAAGGGTTTATGACATGTTGTGCCTTGATACTAATTTCATTCGGCCACTGGGAATAGAACTGGCCGAACAGGTTTGGCTTCAGGCAGTGGACTCAGCTCACCCAGGTCACAGAGGAGTCAGCGAAGGTATACGTGTCCCTCAGATCGAATTCGGCCTTAGTCTTTTGGCTATGTGAGGGCAATCACAAAATGGATGCTGCTCACAAAATGGAACCCGAGGGTTCAGGACGAAAACTTCGATTTCAGGGTGATTTTGTCACTGGAACATGACGAAAATGTTTACGCATAGTATTTAAGTCATTACCGGTCTGCTAGTACCAAAGTCGTCATGATGCGACGATGTTTTGTGACACGAGTCCAGTGGTTCAGTACCACAGATACCCGAGTCCAGAATTTTCAGTACCACATTGGAGTTCTGGACTTTTTGGTTCCGTCCAGAGGTGTCAGGGACAACACCTGAAGACCCCTGAGTTCTACCTGTCTCGGTGCACAAATAAACAGAAACACGGGCTTCTCGATGGTGGCGTCAAAGACCAAAGGTTTATTACTGCAGGGACACAGAAGTCACAGAAACTACACACGGGCAGAATCTAGGAGCCTGTTCGATTTGTACAAAGTGGGTTGCTCCTTAAATACTAAATTTTCAGCTTGGGGCAACATTCTTCACATGCTAGTATATTTCTAAACCTTCATGTCCTAAACAATAAATATTTGGTGTTACACAAGAATCGTCAACAATATCTGATGTCAAAACATTACGAACGAGGGGTTCCATCATAATCCCATGTCAACTTTTCATTCAAGAGCCGGACCGCCTCATCGTAAATTTCGTTACCTCCCCCTAATAAAGTCCCAGAAGGAAAGGAGCAGAGCCAGGTGCAGAAGTTAGAAAAGCAGGATAAGAGAGGTTTGTGGGTCGTAAATGGGCAAGGCTACCGGCTTCGGCCGCCTAATCATGATCAGGCCAACGAACACGAGAACCAGTATAGCAGGACTGGCCTCAGGCTGGGGAGACAGCTTTTGCCGAATCATGCGGCCACAGCGTTTCTGTTCTAAGATGCACGTGTCACTAGCAAGGTGAATCGCCAGCTAAGGCTTACGTGTCCTTAAACGAAATGGGTTGATCAGAGGTCATTGTGTGTCCATTGACTATGTGAGGGCAAGCATACAAAATGGCTGCCATACTTTAAGATGGATGCAATGGGTGAATCAGAAATGTGTTTATAACAGGAGTTCTCTTGCTCGTAGCATAGCGAAAACACCAGGATATGCTAAATGGATCATTTGCGGTTCACTGATACCAAAATTATGCGTTTACGACAATGTTGAAAACACGGGTTCAAATCGTCACGGAACCTCAGACCCTCCTTTTGCCCTTACATGGGCAATTACTCAGTCTATGTCAGAGTCTATCTCGATGTTCATTAGGTCAGTGATATGCTGTTGCATCATCATCCTTTCTCGTACCTTGTCTCCAAACACAGGTGGTTTTCTAAAACAGGTTGCAGCACAGAGACTACACAAAGCAGGACCACATTGGATAATAAGGCAGCACGAGAACAGGAATACTAAGATAATACCAACGACCATCAGAACCTTCCATCCCCACGCTGATAGTAGAGTCCAAAGCCACTCCATTAAGGACCAGTTTCCCTTGTCTACGTGAATAGAATCGGAAATCTTGTGTAGCTTAGAGATCGCTACGTATACAGTCGGAGCATTATTGGGTATGAAAACACAGCAGCTCGATTGGATCATTCTGCATACCCCACCTCGATCTGCAAGTATTACGTCAAGAACCATACGATTCTGCAACGTCATGAGACGATCCGCCTGGAGCTCAGCTGTTAAGTTACTAAGGGCACCAGCAGTTTCTGTAATAGTAGATTCAACTACCCGTTAGCTGACGTAGATTTCTACTATTGGCCATAGGCCCCCAGAACGGAAGGAAACCTTTGAAGAAGTCTCCGGCTTCCTGACCAGCGGTATCTTCTTTGCTGAAAACACCTCTTGCTACTCTGGTCTTGTGATAATCTGGGGAAGCAGTGTACGTTGGAGGCAACAATCGAGCAATATAGCATGAACCTGAAAAGTCAGCAGGCAACCATGTATATGCCCTATCCTGACAGATGAAGTAGGTACCCTTAGCAGTGAGAAAGGCAGGGGAGGAGTTCGACGGATACACATAAGTCTCAACACAGTCACTCCTCCCTAGCCGAGCTCTTGGATTTCTCCCATTACCTTGCAAACAGACTTGACCTCGGTGAGGCACGACCCAAACTGGAGTGGAGCTCTTACGCTTGCTTTCACCCAAACTAATGCGATACTCTGTGGAATTCCAACTCAGGTATACTCATAGTTCATCCCTAGGATAAGATGGGGTGTTATTGACGTCTTTAATCATGTCAATGATTCCCTTGACTAGAGCTTTATTAGCGGAGTTATATTTAGCGGAACGTGGTGGGCACGGGGGATAGGTCTCAAGGGCATAGACAAATATAGTTTGGAAGGCCTGAAATGATCCATTATAGCTAAAAGGCAAGACCAGATAGGGAATGCCTTTATCCATAGTGTGTGGTATCAATCCACATACCCAACAGTCTGTCGTGTTAACTACCAGTTGGTGTTGATGCAAGAGTTGTACAAAAGTGTTATTTATGAATTCTGAGCGTCGAGCTTGCTCATGTTCAGGGAACGGGTGAAAAGAATGGTAAGAAGCAACAGTAGAAGAAACAAGATCAAGGGGAGGCACTGTACTTGTTATTGGTGCAAAAATTAGATGTACTCCAAAGACGATTCCACCCACCAACGTTATTAAAACAATCAAAAACATAATTGCACATTGCATCAGGAAACATTTGTTATGAAGAATCTTGTAGAGTCTATTTCTGCGGACAAAAATTACATTCTCTCGGTGCAGCTCAGGAAGCTCCATCTTCTACAACCGCTCGCGACCACTGATGGTATGTACGTAGTTGAAAATGCCTCTATCAGCCTTGGGAGTTCCCAGAACTAACAGAAAGACCGACCTTGTGTCTGGCCCCCACCGATTCAACTAGGCACAAAGCCACGACCCTACGGCTACCCAGACGACAAGGTATTAAGCACAGAATAAAAATGAACAATGTTTAGCAAACTTCCTGGCTAGAGGCAATGTATCAAAATTCAAATATGTAAAAATAGGCAGTTTCCTGCTTTATTTGTCCTTAAAATGAGAACGGAGGTTGTATCTCAATTTTCCTGGCGTTGTTTGATCCGGAAACAGACTGTTTTCAGCAGGAGTTACAATGTTCGAGTCCGCAGATGGCAAATGTTCGTTTGATGCAGGGGACAAATGTCCAGTGTTCAAAGGAGCAGTTTTAGAAGGGGATTCAGAGTTCGGTGGATCAGTAATTAGTTCTGCATCACTGAAAGGAATGTATCTAGGAACTGGTTGGGTTTCAGAGGCACCAATTCCTTTTTTCACCCAGTTATCGTAAGGAAGTGGAAGGGGTACACGCTTTGCGTGCGTCGCATGGATCCAATTCTTTCTGCCAGCCACACGTATAGCAGTCCTCGTCGCCAACAGGACTTGGAATGGTCCGACGAATTTGGGTTGGAGATTTCTGGTCCGTCCAAAGTTCCGTATGACGACTTGATCACCGGGCTTCAGCTGATGACCTGGACTCTCCGGTGGCTTTGCAAAGCATCGAAAACCTGTTGGTGAATGAGACTCAATTTAGCAGTTAAGTCAAAAAGGTAATCAATTAGCATTGGATATTCCAGCTGCTTAAATTCTTTCGGTCTAGGTACCCCCCAAACATTCGCAGGCCGACCGAATACAATCTCGTAAGGGCTAAGCCCTACTCAAGAAGGTACAGTCGCTCTTGTGGATAACAGAGCCAAAGGTAGTGCGTCCGGCCAGGACAAGCCCGTGGAGGCCTGTATCTTGGCAAGTTTCAGTTTGAGGGTGCCATTGTAGCCCTCAACTAGACCAGCAGACTGAGGGTGATTCGCACTGTGAAATTTTTGTTTTATGTTTAAACCTGCACACACACTCTGCATAACTTTCCCTACGAATTCACTCCCATTATCTCACCATACAATCCGTGGCATGCCGTACCTGGGGAAATATTCCTTGAGAAGGATTTTGGCAGTGGACAAAGCAGTATTGTCCTTTAGTGGATATGCTTCGATCCACCTAGAAAAAGCACAGACTACCACTAGAACGTACTTGAGGTTGTTGCAACGATCCATGTGAATAAAGTCTAACTGGATCACTTCGAAGGGGCAGGAAGGAGGAGCGAAATGACCAGCGGGTGTGGGGATTCCCTTGCCAGGATTATGCATCAGGCATATCATGCAGTTTCTCACCACTCTTTCTGCACACTTACTAATTCCATCATTCTTCCAGACTGGAGCCAACATCTTACAAATCCCTTTAGAACTGATGTGCGCTGCTCCATGCGCCATTGTTACTACCGCAAGCACATACGCATCAGGTAACATCCAACGCTGCTGTTCCGACAAATCAATCCAACACCCATTCGAGTCCAATTTACCCGTATTTTCTTTCCATGCAAGCTTTTCCTCTTCAGTCGCTTCTTCCTGAATTGCTTTCACACTTTCCACTGTATCCTCACACATTCCTGATTCAGTAATCCATCTTGCAGACGTTGCAACATACATTCTACTCATTGTATTCCTAGCTGTCTGTTTAGCGGTCTCATCAGCAAAAGCATTTCCACGCCCGACATCATCCGTGATTGCTCGATGAGCACTGCACTTCACAATCGCAACTTCAGTCGGCAAGGTTAGAGATTCCAACAAGTCATTGACTAACTGACCATGTTGGATCTTAGTCCCATGGGACGTAATAAAACCCCTTTCCTTCCACAAACGTCCAAAACTATGGGCAACACCGAATGCGTACTGACTATCTGTGAACACATTCACTCTCTTTCCCTTAGCTAAAACACACGCTCTTGTCAACGCGATTATTTCTGCAGCTTGGGCAGAATTCTGACTCACTCTTGCAGTCTCCACAATCGTACTCAAAGTCGTTACTGCGTAGGCAGCTGTCACATCACAATTCTCCAATTTAAAACAAGACCCGTCAACATACAACGTGCCATCTGGATCTGGTAACGGAGTATCCTTAAGATCAATCCGTCCTTTTGTCTCTTCCTCGGTTCTGAAACAACAGTCATGTGGTTCGGAATCACTCGACTCCTGACTAGTCGGCAACAATGTTGCTGGATTCAATACATTGCATCTTTTAATCTGAATATGACTTGCTAACAGTGTCAGCTCATAGCCTGATAATCTAGCACTGGTAAGATGTTGTGTCTTGGTTCGGTTCATGAGTGTGTCCACAGCATGAGGAACCATGACCACTAGCATGTTGTTCATGACCAAACCAGCAGATTGTCGAATGGACGCTGCAGCTGCTGCTGTAGCTCTCAAGCAACTAGGCAACGCTCTGGCTACCGGATCTAATGTTGATGAGAAATACGCACAAGGGCGTTGTTTATCACCAAATCGTTGCGTCAGAACACTCAACGTGCAACCTTCCCTCTCGTGAACATAGAGTGTAAATGGTTTACTGTAGTCGGGTGTACCCAACACAGGAGCTGAACACAATGCATTTCGTAATTCAGAAAAACTTTGCTGACATTCGGCAGACCATGGCACCGGACTCGTAACACCTTTCCCAGTCAAGGCCACCAATGGTTTTGCCAAAAGAGAAAAATGTGGGATCCATTGCCTACAGTATGAAGTAATACCTAAAAAGGCACGCACTTCTCTCTGTGTGCTCGGAACATTCATCTGCGTAATTGCTTTTATTCTCTCTGGGGTCAACCTTCTTCCCTCCTTTGACAAGAGATGACCTAGGTAGGTCACTTCATGGCAACAGTATTGCATTTTGGAAGGTGATACTTTGTGGTTCAAATCAGACAAATGATGCAATAAGGAAATTGTAGCTGCTTTGCAAGTTTCCTTGTCATCGGCAGCCACTAGAAGATCATCGACATATTGCACTAACGCAGAACCAGTAGGAAGTACAAAAGAATCTAACTGACTTTTTAATGCCTGACTGTAATTGGATGGGCTGTCGCAATAACCTTGTGGAGCACGTTTAAACCTGAAGCTTCTGCCTCCTAGAGAGAAGCCGAAAATATCTCTGCTTTCTTCGGCTATCGGAATGCTGAAAAAGACATTCTTCAAGTCGATAACTGAAAATCATGTGGCTGTGGCAGGAATCAACGTTAACAATGCAGTAATGTCTGGAACCACAGGAAACTGTGGAATCACAATTTTATTAACCTCTCTAAGATCGATTACAAACCTATAGACTGGAGGCTTAGAAGGATCAGTGCGTTTCAGAATTGGCAGTACAGGACTGTTGCAGACATTTCCTCTAGTTTCTTCTACTACGCCTTTCTTGATCAAATCTTGCACGATCAATAAAAGCGCTCGTTCACCTTCACTAGATATCTTGTATTGAGGGATTCTTGGAAATTTGACATTTGCTTTCAAAGTGACTACATATGGTGAAATTTCTAAAAGACCAACATCGTTAGGACCAGTCGCCCAAAGAGTATCAGGGAGAGAACGCAGCTCTGGTGGGAGCGCATCCATTGACAAGTACATCGGGGAGATGATTCTCTTACCCAATGTAAGCTGTACTCCTGCCGGAGAACAGTACAGAGTCGCATATAGGCGTTTTAACAAGTCTAAACTAAGCAGATTTTCATTACAACTGGTCGTCAAAATCAGGGGTGCTTTCAATTGACGGGGTCCAACAGAAATAGACAAAGGACCAGATACGGGGTTGTGAACAGGGGCGCCTGAAAAACCTACTGAAACATTTGTTAAGCCAGACAAAGGTGCGCCAGGGAGTTTCGCATGTATGATAGAACTTTTTGCTGCACCAGTATCCAACAGAAACGGTTCGACTACACCTGATGTTGCTACTGCGACATAAGGCCCACTCTGATCTACTGGAACTGATACTACTCCCTCTCTTTGTCCATGGCTGTCCTAGTACTCATTTTGCTGAAATTCCTCACTAACTTCACAGTAGTCTTCAACGTGATACTGTTGAGATCTATTTGGTTGTGTAGATTGTCCATTTCGCTGATCAAAATAATTAGAAGGGCGATCATTCATTTGTGGAGGCATAGCACCTCGTCCTCGACCTCTAGAATTTTGCATAGAACCACCACGACCTCTCTGAGCTGCTGCAGCATTATTTTGTGCTAAAACTGGACACTCATTCTTATAATGACCTTCCTTCTTGCAGTAAGCACACTGATTCCATTGATATTGTGGTCTCTGAGAACCATAATCTGTCCTCTGATATGGCCCTTGCTGTGTGTTAGTCTGATTCGTCTGATTCGTGCGAGGCGGATATGCCTGCTGCAAAAGGACTTTAGTTTTTAAATCTTTCGTCTTCTTATCTGACTTTTCTTTTTCTTCCTTATCCCTATTTTCATAGTACTGAGCAGTTGCAAGTATTTGCGCAGTCGTAGAGACAGCCCACGCACTTTCAGAATCTTTTAATTTATTACTGAGCTCTGGTAACAGATTGTGCACAAATTTATCAACAAATAATCTCTGACCTCCTTCTGTGCTCATATCCTGACCACTGTGATCTACGAAAGTTTCTTCAAACCTTGTGAAAAAGTCGGAGACACTTTCGTCCTTTTTCTGTCTGCATGCGGATAACTTGTCCCAGTTAACGCGCAATGCTGGCATCAAAGTTTTCATTAATTCGATTATCCTACCAGGTAAATCAGCAATTAGAGGTTCAGGTTTAGAACCACCTATTTGTTGACCATCTGCCGCTATTATAGCTGCCTAATCACCACCTAGGGCAACTGGATGATTTTCTTTACGAATTTTAGCCCAAATTGGTTGCGGTACTACATTGCCAAATAACATGTCAATGTCCGCTAAATTCATTACACAAGCTTCAACTGTTTGCGCCAACTCTTTGTAATATCCGGCTGGATTTTTACGTGGATCTGGCAAGGCCTGTTTCACTGCTAGCACTTCAGCCCGTTTCCACGGAATGTGTATCCACACTCTCTGGAATTGGGCCGGAGCGGCTGCAATACCACGGTTCGCATCAGCTGGAACGGCTTCGCGCCATATTGGAGGAACCTCTCTCATAGGATATTGTCGACCTTGTTTCGTACTACGTTTCTCTAATTCTCTTGGTGAACGAAGGGAAGAATCGAATCTAAAATCTAAAATTAATTCCATTGCTTCTTTTATCTCTTGACCAACTATCATACCTGCAGCAAATTTTTGTTGAACTTGGATTAATTCATCCGGTACTGGTTCAGATTCGCTCTCTTCCCATTCTTCACGTAAAAGGGAACACATGACATCAAACACATAGCGCTGTGTAGGTTCCTTCCATTGCATAAATGTATCTAATACATCTCGCACACTATATCTTCCCATCTTCGAAATCCACCTAAGGGCAGTGGAGTCTAATATTCCACGTTCTTCACTACTAGGAAGCTGACTACGTCTCTGAACGGAATCAGAGACAGGACTCCTAATCAAAGTTTTGTAAAAGGGAGATATGATATTAGTGACAGAATCAGTGATTCTCCGTCGAACAGAAAGCGGAGTCATATAGCTTGCAGAAGTTTGAAGAAGAGTAGTAGTCGGGACAGAAGAAACAACAACAGTAGGGGTAGCAGGCAAGGTAGCTTGTGAAACAACAGGATACAGCGGTACAGGCATAGGCAGAGGAGCTGGAGCTGGCAACCCTGGAAGAGGAGGTGCCGGAGGAACATTGATAACCACAGGGACGACAGGAGCTTGATTCAGGGGAGCAGGAGCAGGAATACCAGGCTGTCCAGCAACCGGTAATTGAACATTAGGCAAGGGTGGAGCTGTAGCACCTTGTACATATGGTGGGGGTGACCTCAGCAAGTAAGACAACAGGGGATCCTTTTCAGGGTCCTCTACTATCTTAGCTGTATTCGATGGCAAGGCAGGATAGCACTTGTCTATCGCTAGATTACGCTCTCTATTGGCCACCTCCATCGCTTTCTCAGATTCATTGAGTTGCAGCTGCTTGGCAGACTGTTCTAAAGTCAACTCTTGTTCTTTCTGTTCTTTCTTCAGCTTTTTAGTCTCTCTCTGTTTGGATTCTTTTCGCCAATAACGGAAAGAATCAAACATTGCCGGCCGGGCTTTCTTCTTAAACAATTTCATTTCTAAATTGTCAAGAATTTCAGGTTCAAAACTACCATGCAGTGGCCAACTAAGGACACCGTCTTTTTCCATATAGCGGATCCATACCTCGTTATAAGAGATAGGGCCCACACCGAACTTGCAATAAAGATCATAAAGAGGAGTTCCAATCGGAGGAACCAGACATGAGTCCTCCAACCGGGAATCCCTGTCGCAACCAAAACAAGACAACATACAATTTTTCCGACTTACCATTTTATAATCCGGAACACAAACAGACACAAACAAAAAGGTGCGCACTCGAACCAAGAACTTAGGCCTACCAAAGCGAACAAATGTATCGATACCCAAACTAAACCAAATGATTATCGTAACCAGAACAACCAGTGATAATCTTACGAAACCAAACCAAACCAAGAACTAAAAGGATTATCCAAACAGGAGCAAACCCTTACGAAGTAACCAAACAACTAGCAACCACTTAATACTTAACTGAGGCACTGAAGACGTCACCAAGGAGAAACCCGTCATGTCTCGCCGTACTAAGGTCTGCACCTCGGGTCCAAGACAGGGCGACAGTCAAGGCAGCGGACCACTGCAGCCGTCCGAACGGGAACCCTCTGAGGAAATATAAATTTTATGGTCAAGAAATGTTCCCTAACGTGTACCCCACCGTCTCCATGTACGAGCTTAAAGTGCATGTAACTTCCCTCCTGTGCCAGCTATGAAGACGCAAATACATTTGCGTTCAACGTTAACATGTCCTCTTTCAGATCCACCCTGAATGGGTCGGATATTCCGTTCCTAAGTATGCCTTGCCACCGTCTTTGTATGGTACACTTTCACGTATTTCTGGCTCTGTGCGAGCTAGGCCCTGTTTTCTGTCATCGAGCCTCTTTTCAAAGTCATCTCTGCCTCCTGAAACTGCAACGTGGGATGCCCCCCGTGAACTCTGTCCTACTTCCTTGCGAGGCGAACGGAGCCTGGCTCGGCCTGCTTGCCTGCCAAAGACAGTATTTTACCTTCACGTTATCAGCATAGCCAAGCTCAGCTTCCCGAAAACACATTCCAGCCCAGCCGAATAGATAAACAACCCCTCAGCTGCAGAGCAAAGGGCCCGGCCTTTCTGTCTCCATGCAAGTAATTCATAGCTCCCGTTACCATGGTAGGCCCATGGCCCCTCGCTTTACACTCAGACATGTAGGCATATATGCACGCATTCATAGTCAAGTATAGGATAGCCTCTGCCCAAGAGACCTTTCCTTCTAGATAATATGGTTCCCAAACATCAGATATCAGATATGATATAGGAACAAGTTGATCTGACATGCCAGACTTCTGTCTCTTTCCTCTAGTGTAAATGTCAAGTCCCCTGCACCCTCCAGCTTCACGTCAATCACACGTCATGCAGCTGCGCGCGCATCCAGACCTCAGATTTCTGCTGACATTGCAAGATTCTGCTATGTACCCACCCACTTGTGACACCTTTTTGTGACGTTTCTAGCTCACACCTCTGTGTACGCCCTAGTTCACGCCTTCTGATTACGTATTGCTAACACGTGTGTGTTCTTATCTCATTTCTCTCAGCTGTTACGCCTTCTGTATTGGTTAACATTATGCGCTTTAAGTATAAAAGTTATGTATTGTCAATAAAGTATGCTCTATCCCTTCCTGAACCCCAGTGGTGTCAGGAACCCGATATCCGGTTCGAGAACCATTCCTTTTTAAGGAATAAAACCCCTAAGAACTCTAACACCACGGACTCTGCGTCTTTCTTTCCGATTGAGTTATTTCTTTTTAAGTACTTACCTGCATAGAAATTAGGACGGTAATTAAATATTTACCACATTAATTTGGCGCCCGAACAGGGACCCCTCCCGCACCCCACGCGCCGGTTGGTGCGTTGCAACCTTTGCCCCCTGCCATAGTCAAGACGGACAACTACGCGTACCCGCAGGATTTCCTGTATCTCCCTCAGGCCTACGGAGGTGACGGAGACTGCGATCAGCACCCAGACGAGGCGGTGAGGAGTGCGGAGGATCCCGACCAGAGCCTAGCCGAAAGAAGCAAGGTCCGAGGTGTCAAGAGGCCCACCAGTTCCGAAGTATTCACGTATCGAGTCGAGTCGAGTCTAGTCCGGTCCAGTCCAGTCGAGTTTTCCGAGGCCTTTTGTTCCGTGCTTCCCGGTGAGTACCGTTGCTGGGGATGCATCTAGACGGGTGCATTATTATGTATCCGGTAAAGACGGGTTTGGGTACACAAACACGGTCTGCACTGTTTTAGACAGTGTATCTGTACTGTTTAGCAGTACATCAGGCATTCAAGTTCTTGCACTGTTCTTGGCAGTGTATCTGTACTGTTTAGCAGTACATCTAGGATCAAGGGTAGTCCATAAGTGTTCAAAATGTTTCATGTGATTAATGTCGTGGTATGAGTGACTGTTTGATGTACATTACTGTGTTTTTGTATAACTAGCTGTGTTCAGAGTAAGTAACAAGTATCGAGTATCCAGTATCAAGTAACAAGATGCAGTTTTTCAATAAATTAAGACAGATAGGAACTAGGAAAGGGATACTAGAGGAAGAAATTCCTGTCCCACCTAGAGACACTCCGGGAAATTTTATGTACCACAAGCATGGCTTAGATGCCATACTGTATCTAGATTTATGGGCCGATTATACCAAGCACCTAGAAGAGAGACACAGGTGGCCTGCTACAGGAACATGGGATGCCGAGTGCATCATGAGAGTAGAGGAAGCGCTATGGAAAAAGAAAGCCAGACAATCCCAGAAAGATGCCATAGAATTGTGGCGTAAAGAATCGCATAAACGTACAGAAAAAGCATTCCGAAAAGCAGAAAAACATAGGGAGGATTCAGATGAGGTCCGAGAAAATGAATTAGTTACTGAAGGTATCCGAGTAAAAGCAGAACAAGTAAACCGCATGCGAAACACTCTTGCAAATGGCATGTATTTAGTGGCCGAGGGTTTGCCTAGGGCCACTCCAGAAATACCGAAAGATCTGCCGCCACCATTGGTTCCAACTAAAGTAAGTCACAGGACCACCAAAGACATATTCCTTGCTTCCTATCTAGACGATGTAGCTCCCGCTTACACCACTCCACGCACCCACGTACCGCCTACTGACGGTGACGGTGGTGGCAACCCACTCCAAGACAATGCCCAGCCCGTACCGCAACAAAGTTCACCCGTTCGACAACCTGTACCACCTGTTCCTCCACCACTTCCCACACCTAAGATTAATACACTGAATCCGTTTGGGCCTGATCCTGGTAAAAGACAAGTTCAGTTACACATACAGACTCCACAGACAAACCATGCTCAAGCCTCCGCCTCAGGAGGTGCGACAGGAGGTTACCAGACCCCGCCACAAACACACAGATTAAACCTTAGGGACGTATTAAAGCAACGTACACCCCGAACACCAAGTTACGACATGCTTAAAGAACCCCTTCCAATTTGCAGATACGATCCAGTACCCGGTAAAGACGATAGAATGTTGTTAGCATCACTACGCTTACGAAAAGTTACAGATTACTTAGTGTTATTTCCAGGAATGACTGAACACCTAGATAGAATATATCATTTTGTTCAGACTGGGGAAGATCCTGACAGTATTAAAGAGGCCCTGGCTCACCAGAAAGCTGACACTCAAGGTTGTATATTACGCTTCTTCATAAATTGTTTAATAAGAGAACGAGACAGGCCTGGAGTAGACAAGGACGAGATGGACGCACTAAACAAGTGGGGTCAGATTATAGCCGATGGAAACCATGATAAACAGAGTTGTATAGCAAGTATGTACAAAAGAATCAGAAAAGCAGTAATAGAAATGCACGAAAGAAAGGAACAAGAAAAGGAAGGAGATAGCGACAGGAATGACTCCTCCGAGGAGGACGGACCAGAGGAACATGACGCGGCTAAAGAAATGATAGCGTATGTAGGTAAGGGAAACTACCTTAAGAAAGGCATTCGTCCAGAAAGCAAGAGAGTTTTTCTCTCTGGCATCTCAAAAACTAGTTCTCCTGAATATCTGTTTCAAGTTACCGATAAAATTCTTCAAGAACGAATGGGGTACCATGTACTCAATTCTATGGATGAACAAGAACTAGCCCGGTCAGCAGTACTATGGGCTGACAATCCTAGCACATATAATGATGATACAGTAGCACAGACATTTTTTAACCTTTCCCCAGACGAGCAGAAATTAGCTGGTATGTACATGATTCAGCATCTCATTATGTTATACAGAAATCAGCATTCTGATCCAGGTCCCCTACCTGATACATTAGAAGCACTACTCATGAATAGATGGAGAGGCCTAAGTACCAAGTTAATTCAAATAATTCTAGAACAACGGCACAGATATAACGCTTTCTTAGGCCCACAATATGTTTCAGCTCCGCCCCCAGAAAGAAAAATGTTTCATTTTGACAGGCAGAATCCTTTACGAGAAGTACATCCAGTTATGAATAACGATAATACCCTGAGACGTGTGTTTGTGTACACACCTTTAACAAAGTTGGAATTGTTAGAAATGAAGAAACTAGTACCCTGTCACGATAAAGACCCTGCAGGTTTTCACCGAGAACTTAAGGACATGTTACTCATGGGAGATTACACGTATACAGATATTATGAAATTGTTAAAAGTACTGCTGCCCACCGGCATTTACGAGAAACTCAAGGAAAAAGAATGGGAGGTGGGAGATAAAAAGATTATTTGGACTGAAATAGAGGACGAGGAAAAAACTCGCACTCCAGGGCTAGGCCTTGGGGACAAAGCTAAAGCATTACCAGGATTAATAGTACAGGTTTTGCCAAGATTACTGACAACTAAAAAGGAAGACTGGGACGCAATCTCAGCCTGTAAACAGAAACACAATGAAGATACTAGTGACTTCTATTCAAGATTCGAGAAATGTTTCATTATTAATAGTGGCCTGAAACCAGGTAGCGAGTCATACCCGCACCTTTTTGTAACAAAATTAGTCGAGAATTCCCTGACGCAAGTTAAGAACCGTGTATATAAAGTCGAAAGTACATGGCAAGCAAATACGCCATCCCAGATGTTACAAATGTTACAATATCACCAGAACAGAATTAGAGAAGAACAAGATCACGAGCAGAGACGTATGAAGGACACGAAAATGAAAATGTTAGTGGCCCAGTCGGTTCCAGCCGACGGTCAGAAAAAGGGTGTGACCCAGACAAGTAATTCAGCAGCTCCTGTTAAAGGGACATGCAACTATTGCAAACAACCAGGTCACTACGTAAACAAATGTTCAGTCCTGAAACACAATATATCAACAGGTAAAACTAAAGAAAGACCACGTCAGCCTAGACAAGACCAGGTCCAGCAACAGACTTCACAGAATATACAGCCTATGCATGCTCCACCACATACAGTACAGACCGTAGCGGTATCACAGCCACAGCCCATTTCCAGCGACGCAGCAAGTTTCACAACAGATGTACCAGTATGCCCAATCTGGCTATCCCGATTATCAGCGATACACATGAAACAGCCTAGAGAGGGAGGTTGGCTTGCCTCTTATTGAGATTCCTGTAGATCAAGAGGGTCCTTATGTACATAGTCAAGTATTGGGAAAAGACAGAAAGTTTTTAATTGACACAGGGGCAAGTCGCACCACGATCAGTCATGACGAAGTTCCAGGGGCACCCCTCTCAGGCTCACAGAATGTTTCCCTTGGTTTTTCAGGACAGCCTAGTGTAAATGAAGTATCGAAACCTGTTTCCCTAGCAGTAGGTCCATTATCACGTGTTACAGACCTGTTACTCACGAAATCATGTCCAGAAAACTTGCTAGGTATCAAGACACTGAAGGCTCTGTGAGCTGTGATATGTTGTTCTCCGGAGGGAGTTAGACTTTTCCTACGTGACTTTAAGGGTCACTATGTACTACGAGAGTTTGATGTCAGATTGAAAAATGTACCGAAACACCTGTGGGCACAAGGCCCAACCGATGTAGGTTGTATGCACATCACACCATACCGTGTTACACTCAAACCAGGAGTTGTTTTACCCCGAATCAGACAATACAAGTTACCACCCGATGCTGTAGTGGTTTTACTGGAAATCATTGAAGAGCTCATTGCCCAAGGAGTGGTCGTAGAAACCGACTCCAATATCTGTAATTCCCCTATCATTCCGATTCTTAAACGTACTTATCCCAATGCACCGCCAGTATATCGGCTGGTGATTGATTTACGAGAACTGAATAAATGCATTGTACCACAGTATCCTGTGGTTCCCGACATCTCATCCTTATTGACTGCTATTGATTCAGAAGCGACGTTCTTTACTGTAATTGACCTCAAGAACGCCTTCTTCAGTGTACCCATTGATCCAGAGAGCCAATATCTCTTCGGATTCAGTTTAAGTGGCCGAAGCTTCAAATTTTCACGCGCACCACAAGGATTCACAGAAAGCCCCAGCATCTATAGCCAAGCACTGAAAAGACAACTTGACTGTATCCAAATGCCAGTTAACACTGCCTTACTCCAGTACGTCGATGATCTGCTGATCACCGCACGAAGTGAACCCGAATGTGAACAAGCATCACTGACAGTTTTACATTTTCTGGCTGACAAGGGACACAAGGTGTCTCCTTCGAAGCTGCAATTCTGTGTTCAGCAAGTGGTGTACCTTGGGCACTTGCTGTCCAAGTGGGGAAGACAGCTCACACCTGATCGAGTTCAGTTAATTGCACAGTTACCACAACCCAAGACACAAAAGGAAGTGCGGGCCTTTATAGGCCTCACCTCGTACTGCAGACAATGGATTCCTCAGTATGCATTTCTAGCTAAACCACTGATACAGTTGACAACACAGGAGGCAGCGACTTCGACTGCCCTCCCTTGGACTCAGGAACATACACAGGCTTTTGAGGAATTAAAGAAAGCTTTATGTCAAGCACCAGTTTTAGCGACACCATGTTACAGCAAACCTTTTACACTTTTTGTTACAGAACGTGATGGTACAGCGTTGTCTGTCCTCACACAAAATCAAGCAGGTTCACATAAGCCTTGCGCTTATTTTTCAAGTACATTGGATCCAGTAGCCCAGGCTCTGCCTGCGTGCTTAAAATCAGTTGCAGCGACAGCCCTAGCAATAAGACAAAGCGACTCAATAGTATTAGGACATCCATTGACAGTACAAGTTCCACATTCTGTAGAAGTCCTTCTAAACCGAACACAGACTCAGCACCTGACTATAGCACGACTGACAGGTTATGAATTGACGCTATTCCAGCCACATATAGAAATCAGACGCTGTAACATTCTAAATCCTGCAACATTGTTACCCTCGGTTATGACAGATTCAGCCCCGCATGATTGTATAGAGATCATTAATGCAGTAACAAAGCCTCAACGAGACTTAACAGATGTTGCACTGACTAATCCAGACCTGACACTTTACGTGGACGGTTCATGTATGAGAACAAGCACAGGAGAATTAGTGGCCGCATATGCAGTGACCACTGAAACTGAAGTCAGAGAAACACACCGTATTGATACACTGTCCGCTCAAGCAGCAGAGCTTATCGCTCTGACCCGAGCCTGTATACTAGCCAAGAACAGGAATGTTAACATATATACAGATTCACGTTATGCTTTCGGAGTCGTACACGACTTCGGAGTGTTATGGCAAGAACGAGGTTTCTTGACCTCTCACGGTGCCAAGATCCAACACGGTCCCCTCATTCAAGCACTGTTAGAAGCAATACATTTGCCTTCAGGCATATCCATCATGAAGTGTAAAGCACATACTAAAGTTACAGATTCTATTTCCCAGGGTAACGACCTGGCGGACCAAACAGCAAAACATACAGCATTGACTCACACCCAGACAACTGATGTGACAAGACAATAGTACCGACACATTGTATGACAGTTAGGGATCCCACACTAGATGTAATCGATATTCAGACACATGCTACTCCAGACGAAATCAAGAAATGGACTGAGCTAGGAGGGATCCAGACAGATCAGGGATGGATGACGAAGGGAAAATCTACATGGTTTCTCCCCGACTCTATGGTTCAGGTCATAATAAATACAGCACATAGTCCAGCACACCTGGGAGAAAAAGCTATGTTAGACAGTTTACAGAATCTCTGGTTCAACAAACATTTACGAGCAGCAGCAAAACAGAAAGTGCGTACTTGCATGATCTGTTGTCAGTTCAATCCAGGTAAAAGCGTCCCTGTAGAGCAAGGTGGATTTCATCCTCCCGATCACCCTTTTGAAGTCCTCCAGATGGATTATATCCAGATGGAACGTTGTCGAGGATTCAAGTACGTCCTCGTAGTTGTTTGTGCACTTTCCCGTTGGACCGAAGCATATCCAGTCCCAGATTACACTGCCCCGACCACTGCCAAGCAGCTGGTTCGAGAATTCTTCCCACGGTACGGCTTGCCTCGTATCGTGTACTCAGATAACGGACAGCCATTCTCATCCGAGCTCATGAAGCAGGTTTCACTCCTGCTAGGATATCAGTGGAAATTCCATTGCGTCCGACATCCCGAGGCAGCTGGCCTTGTAGAGAAGCACAATCAGACACTGAAAACCCGTCTTGCTAAAATATGTAAAGAGAAAGGGGTCGACTGGATAGTCGCCCTGCCAGTTGCACTATTCTATATGAGAATGGTCCCACATTCGAGATCAGGACTATCCCCGTATGAGGTGGTCTTTGGCCGGCCACCAAATATGTGGGGGACGCCCATGCCTAAGAAAATAACCGATGTTGACTGTAATATGCTGACAGATTACCTTGCCTCCTTGATGTCTGCACTCCAATCATGTCGTTCACAGGTTGCCGCAGCCTTTCCCGACAACACTGATGTGAAGTCACACGATGTCCGTCCCGGAGATACTGTCCTGATACGCAATTTCGATAGGAGGAGTCCGCTGGAGCCCCGTTGGCAGGAGCCGAAGCTCGTCCTTCTGACCACGAGGACTGCAATCAAGGTTGAGGGCCGTAAGGGGTGGATCCATACGAGTCATATTAAAAAATGTAATGAACTGCTGCCAGAGACTGACTCTTCCACCCCCTCAAAGGACTGCCCAGATTCTAGTGACTCTAAACTTCCCATGGTAGAGAAAACTCCGCAAGAAGAGTATAAATTAAAGTTGCGGTCTAGCAAGTCAGACAGTTTAATTGTTTAAGTCCTCCCCTACGTGAATCGGTTAAATAGTTTCTGACATGTATCCCCTAGACCCCAATAGAGAGAGAGATAGAGAGAAACAGATCAAGAAGCAACGATATTGCAAATCTCTCAAAAGTTACTGTATTGTTACCTTATGGATTATGTTTTCTTTAAGTCTCACTATTATTGTCACAAGTGTAATTTTGCATATCTATTTTCCTATTGCTACACGTGCACCTTCTTCTTCTAATAACACTGCCGAGCATTCTTTTAGTGAGTTACCCCCTCACGAGCTGTCTTACCGACTTGCACTGCGCAACAATACATTCATTAGTATGTTACATCACTCTCATCAGACCAGCAACGCTACAAATTGTTGGATATGTGGCCGACTCCCTCCCTACCAGAAATACAGGGGAGTTCTGCCCCTCTTTCCGTACCCGTTCACACACAATGGTTCATGTGGAGCCTGGTTTAGTTTGATTAATTCCTTAGATTCAAATTCCGTAGTTTATCAGGGTAACTGGGTATGGGGAAACCTGAACACAGTTTTGCATAGAATATGTTATCCTGACAAAGAGGGACTTCCCAAAAGGACAGGGACTGATCTAGAAAATGAAGTATATGGATTAGGAAACTTTACACTTAACCTCATGATTCTGAATGTTGAATCCGAAACCGAGCCAGACTTGCCCACTATGTCAGTACTACCAGTCAAAGGTGAATTATGTGTCAGAAAGAATGGTTCCGTACACCTGGGTCATAGTAAATGTACTACTGTGGTCGAATTTAGTGATAAGGGCAAGTCCACATTCAAAGCTACACGTCATTCCTATTTCATTTGTGGTCAGACAGCATACATACATTTGCCACTAGATTGGGATGGGACCTGTTACATTGGATTCTTACTGCCACCTGTTTTCCTAGCTCCACCTGATTATCATAGAAATTCCCGTCTAGTTCACAGACCCAAAAGAGATCTCCCAATTGTCGACTACACTGAGACAGCATGGGAACAGTACACAGATTTCAATAAAGGTTTCTTTCCCTATTTAGGAGCTATTTTTAATAGTAAGTCTATCCGTCACTTGACCAGAACTCTCGAAGCAGTAGTAAAAGAGACTACTTCCGCCCTAGGTAACTTGACTGAGGAACAGTCTGCTATGAGACTTGTCTTTCTTCAAAATCGTCTTGTTATTGACGTCATACTGGCCGATCGAGGAGGAGCCTGTAAGGTCCTCGGGTCAGCTTGCTGTGTTTTCATTCCAGATAATGCTCCGTCCGTATATAAGGCTATTACACGTCTCCATAAGATAGCTAGTCAGCTACATCAGAATCCAGGCACTTGGACTTGGTCCGGTTGGCTCTGGACTACTATTTCAGCTTGGGGATGGAAAATACTGTCACTCCTTGGAACAATACTACTTATAGTATTCAGTTGCTGTCTATGTTTACAATGTGGGCCAGCGATTTGCGGCTTGTGCGCCACATCCTGCACTCCCCATTCAAGTCAACGTACTAAAACCCGTTTGAAAAAGGATGAGCAGATGATGCTAACTACACAGATAAATGGATTAATGAAGATTGATGTATCATGAAGGGTCCGTAGGGAACAAGGAGGGAATGAGGAAATATAAATTTTATGGTCAAGAAATGTTCCCTAACGTGTACCCCACTGTCTCCATGTACGAGCTTACAGTGCATGTAACTTCCCTCCTGTGCCAGCTATGAAGACGCAAATACATTTGCGTTCAACGTTAACATGTCCTCTTTCAGATCCACCCTGAATGGGTCGGATATTCCGTTCCTAAGTATGCCTTGCCACCGTCTTTGTATGGTACACTTTCACGTATTTCTGGCTCTGTGTGAGCTAGGCCCTGTTTTCTGTCATCGAGCCTCTTTTCAAAGTCATCTCTGCCTCCTGAAACTGCAACGTGGGATGCCCCCCCGTGAACTCTGTCCTACTTCCTTGCGAGGCGAACGGAGCCTGGCTCGGCCTGCTTGCCTGCCAAAGACAGTATTTTACCTTCACGTTATCAGCACAGCCAAGCTCAGCTTCCCGAAAACACATTCCAGCCCAGCCGAATAGATAAACAACCCCATAGCTGCAGAGCAAAGGGCCCGGCCTTTCTGTCTCCATGCAAGTAATTCATAGCTCCCGTTACCATGGTAGGCCCATGGCCCCTCGCTTTACACTCAGACATGTAGGCACATATGCACGCATTCATAGTCAAGTATAGGATAGCCTCTGCCCAAGAGACCTTTCCTTCTAGATAATATGGTTCCCAAACATCAGATATCAGATATGATATAGGAACAAGTTGATCTGACATGCCAGACTTCTGTCTCTTTCCTCTAGTGTAAATGTCAAGTCCCCTGCACCCTCCAGCTTCACGTCAATCACACGTCATGCAGCTGCGCGCGCATCCAGACCTCAGATTTCTGCTGACATTGCAAGATTCTGCTATGTACCCACCCACTTGTGACACCTTTTTGTGACGTTTCTAGCACACACCTCTGTGTACGCCCTAGTTCACGCCTTCTGATTACGTATTGCTAACACATGTGTGTTCTTATCTCATTTCTCTCAGCTGTTACGCCTTCTGTATTGGTTAACATTATGCGCTTTAAGTATAAAAGTTATGTATTGTCAATAAAGTATGCTCTATCCCTTCCTGAACCCCAGTGGTGTCAGGAACCCGATATCCGGTTCGAGAACCATTCCTTTTTAAGGAATAAAACCCCTAAGAACTCTAACACCACGGACTCTGCGTCTTTCTTTCCGATTGAGTTATTTCTTTTTAAGTACTTACCTGCATAGAAATTAGGACGGTAATTAAATATTTACCACCGCCGTACTAAGGTCTGCACCTCGGGTCCAAGACAGGGCGACAGTCAAGGCAGCGGACCACTGCAGCCGTCCGAACGGGAACCCTCGTGGAAGAGAACGTCGGGCCACTTTTGCGATATGCCGGGATCGATGAAGTGGGGCGCCTCCCTCTGGAATCTTCACACGAAGCTTCTCGAACTCTTCAGGCTTTTGGACCGGTACCGAATGACGTCGCCCTACGTTGGGCGCCAATTGGAGTTCTGGACTTTTTGGTTCCGTCCAGAGGTGTCAGGGACAACACCCGAGACCCCTGAGTTCTACCTGTCTCGGTGCACAAATAAACAGAAACACGGGCTTCTCAATGGTGGCGTCAAAGACCAAAGGTTTATTACTGCAGGGACACAGAAGTCACAGAAACTACACACGGGCAGAATCTAGGAGCCTGTTCGATTTGTACAAAGTGGGTTGCTCCTTAAATACTAAATTTTCAGCTTGGGGCAACATTCTTCACATGCTAGTATATTTCTAAACCTTCATGTCCTAAACAATAAATATTTGGTGTTACACAAGAATCGTCAACAATATCTGATGTCAAAACATTACAAACGAGGGGTTCCCACTGTTCCATCATAATCCCATGTCAACTTTTCATTCAAGAGCCGGACCGCCTCATCGTAAATTTCGTTACCTCCCCCTAATAAAGGCCCAGAAGGAAAGGAGCAGAGCCAGGTGCAGAAGATAGAAAAGCAGGATAAGAGATGTTTGTGGGTCGTGAATGGGCAAGGCTACCGGCTTCGGCCGCCTAATCATGATCAGGCCAACGAACACGAGAACCAGTATAGCAGGACTGGCCTCAGGCTGGGGAGGCAGCTTTTGCCGAGTCATGCGGCCACAGCGTTTCTGTTCTAAGATGCACGTGTCACTAGCAAAGTGAATCGCCAGCTAAGGCTTACGTGCCCTTAAACGAAATGGGTTGATCAGAGGTCATTGTGTGTCCATTGACTATGTGAGGGCAAGAATACAAAATGGCTGCCATACTCTAAGATGAATGCCATGGGTGAATCAGAAATGTGTTTATAACAGGAGTGCTCTTGCTCGTAGCATAGCGAAAACACCAGGATATGCTAAATGGATCATTTGCGGTTCACTGATACCAAAATTATGCGTTTACGACAATGTTGAAAACACGGGTTCAAATCGTCACGGAACCTCAACATCCTACCAACACGGTCAGAAATCTGCCTGGTTTGCATCCTAATATGCCGGTCAGAAGTCTCGCAGTTGAATCGGCCAGAATCTCATCACAGCCATATTGCTCAGACGGTCATTCTGACCATCATCGTAATAAGGTTCTATTGGTCAGAATATTGACATCAGCGGTAAGCATGTAAATAACTATGTAGCTGCTGCATTGGAGAGGGAATTTCTTCAGTTTGGGTATAAGCAATATCAATGCCTGGGTATTTTCATGCCTGGTGTTTCTTCTGCAATCAGTATCTTTAAAGACTCAGAAAAGTAGTACATACAAGCTGGCCTTGTTGATCAAAACAATCTTACCATCTTCAATTACCTTTTTTTTTCTGCACACTCCCGTTCACCATAAAGGTTTTGTGGCAAGTGTGTTAATGTCACTTGTGTCAGAAGCCATTTCTCTGAATGTTCTAATTAAAGTTGCATAAATTAGCAAAGAATGTGAGAAGATCTCTTGGGATATCTATTTGGTGCACAAAAAATATTCTTTGCTTGAAGAGGATTATAACTTTCATATTTGGGTTACCAGTAACTACCTAGCTTTCTCAAAGAATATATAGGACCACCATTTAAGCCAAAGCAGTGCATATACCACTTGAGTGGTCAAGTGAGTATTGAGGTCAAATTTGACCTTATTAACTGTTGCAGCACTAACAGAGGCAAGGCAGTATTTTATTGTGTTGTTAAGTCCTGTATTGTGATTTTTTTGTACTTTTAGCTCATCCCTGTCTGTTTGGCATTTCATGGTTGATTTACATATCATGTCTCCTCTAATTCATTATTGAGCTGCCTCCCACAGCACCTTGTCTAAAGTAACCAATCCTTCATGTTTCAATTGGAAATTATTAGCATGTGTATGGAAGGTTTTGTTTCCTTGAGGCATTCTATATTTTAACATCTTGGGTGGTTACAAGACAAGCCCTATTCACAGAATGATCACCACCGGAGAGTGATCCATACGCAACATTCCCAAATCAAGCAGTGGGAGACATTCAGCAGAAAAGTATTTCAAATGGTAAAATTGTCTGTATGTGAACATGAACAATGCATACATGACTTGCTGGTTTAGTTAATCAATCATAAAACTTTATTTGGTTCATCCAAACCATCAAAGTATACAGAATTAAATAAATAACCGTCAATGACTAAAAATAATCTTACCCAGTTTACACCAATAAAAACAACATATTACGAACTTCAATGAAGCATTTAAAAAACCACAGACAATACCAAACTATTGTATAATTAAAATGCTTTGTGCTGAATATGATCACGCATCCATACTAAAAAGTTCCTAAGAGCGGCATCCAAGCTGCCCTGGACTTGATTACATCTCCGGTAATACAATAACCCCTCAAACAGTTTATTTAATACATTTCTGTCACCTGTATCAAACATTCAAAAAAAAATCTGCTTACAGCAAAGACAATAGGATTTGATGTATCGTTCTTTAACCCTTTAAGTGCTGCGAACGTCCAACGGTCGTCGCTGCACTACCTCGCTAGTGCTGCGCACGACCGTCGGACGTCCGAATCCCGTTAGCGCGATCGAACGTCCGCACTGGGGCGGAATGTTAGACGCGCTAAACGGGTTAAGACCCTCAGAGCAACCTAATAATGTTTCATTTTCAAGTTACAGCAAACAGGACAAATCCACCTTCTTTGAAGAAAGCAGTATTCAGTACAAAAAAACAAGATATGTTCAACAGTCTTGAGGGTGTGTCCGCTGGCTGGACAGGTAGTTGAGTTTGATTTGGGTCCAAAAGTTAAGAGAAAACCCAGTCCGAATCTCACGTAAAGACTTTTTGCCAATGGAGGTGTAATAAGATCGAGAAAGGGCCCGAACTTCGGATAAAACTTATAACTTAAAAACTCAGTGGTTAAGCGGACTGAAGATGTACTTGTAGCATACCTTTTAGCCACAAAGACCCAATACTTGGCTTTTACAGTGGCTATGTCTTTTTTTGCTAATGCGCTTCAGATAAACCCAAAGATTCATTAACCCCAGGGATCTAAACCTGGTTTCAATATGGAGTAGCCACGAAATACGGTGGCCACCACTCAAATTCAGGACTTTTCTCAGTGATTCACAGTATTCTCCTATTTCCGAGGTGGGCCACAACTCAACCAATGGTTTTAATGTGGCCACGTCTCTAATTCTTCTTACCCCAAGATCAAAATATAATGGGGTCAGTGGTGTACTAGCTGGAACGGACAGGGATCTAGCAAATATGTTCTCGCTCACCGCCAACTTGTGCGTGTCAATGTGGCCACATAACTCTGCTCGATAAAGTGCTGCATTTTGGGCTTTCATCCAGTAGACCTCTAAAGCAGGGATTATTGATTAGGTCAAAGTCTGTTTGTGGAATTGGATTATGGGTTTAGATTTATGGCATAGGGTCAGATAACTTTTCTCAAGCTTGGGGTTTCATCCCAGAGTGTTGGTTAACCTAACCCCAAGGTAGTTGAAAGTGACCACCCTTTCTAGGGGTTTCTCAGCCAACTTCACTGCTTATGTTCTACCCTTGCTCTTGCAAATACCATAAACCTCATTTTCTCCATGTTTAGTTCCAGGCCTCACAGAAGGCCAGAAATGTGTCTAATAATTTCTGGAACAAACAAGTGTGCCTCTCACTATTTGATAGAAGCCAAAAATCAGGGCGTTTGAAGACGCTATTTGTCGTATTCAACACGGTATTTTTATTTTTACCATTAACTTAATAATTTGTCAAAAGTTTGTCGCAGACAACATATGATCAGCAGAAAAGAACTGTAAAACACGACAGTTTTTACACAACGTTTGTATCAATCATTGCAACACATTGTCAAACTTAAACATAGACCTGAATGCGGTCAACAGATAGAGACATAAAACATGTATAACAAAGTACAGAGTGCAACACATAATATTTGTATCAGTGCAAAATTTGGTTAAAGCAAAAGCATGGTGAATGAGAGAAAGGATTAGAAAAGATTAGAAAAAGGAACGCGAGTGAATTCAAAACTCAATATTATCATCAGCAATAGCTTGGGTTTAAATTGTCCTTTTCTAATTCGCCGACGCGTTTCGAATCCGGAAATTAACTGTCGGGATTCTCATCAGGGCAAAGTTTATCTATCTGTAAATTTAAGCAAAGGGGGAGGTTTTAGTGTCATGTATTGACGTGAGGACGACTCTCCTTGTATTGTGACATTCATATTGACATACCGCTTTTTAAGGGAAGCAGGTTCCAGTCTGGGGTTGCGGGTGCAGACTCAAAAGTGGGTCCAAAACAGTTTTGGACCCACTTTTGAGTCTGCACCCGCAACCCCAGACTGGAACCTGCTTCCCTTAAAAAGCGGTATGTCAATATGAATGTCACAATACAAGGAGAGTTTGCTTAAATTTACAGATAGATAAACTTTGCCCTGATGAGAATCCCGACAGTTGTAGCTATTGCTGATGATAATATTGAGTTTTGAATTCACTCGCGTTCCTTTTTCTAATCTTTTCTAATCCTTTCTCTCATTCACCATGCTTTTGCTTTAACCAAATTTTGCACTGATACAAATATTATGTGTTGCACTCTGTACTTTGTTATACATGTTTTATGTCTCTATCTGTTGACCGCATTCAGGTCTATGTTTAAGTTTGACAATGTGTTGCAATGATTGATACAAACGTTGTGTAAAAACTGTCGTGTTTTACAGTTCTTTTCTGCTGATCATATGTTGTCTGCGACAAACTTTTGACAAATTATTAAGTTAATGGTAAAAATAAAAATACCGTGTTGAATACGACAAATAGCGTCTTCAAACGCCCTGATTTTTGGCTTCTATCAAATAGTGAGAGGCACACTTGTTTGTTCCCTAAATTTAGGCCCAGCCTTCTCACTTGTCCCCTAAGGGCCAAGCTCCCCTTGTTCTACTAATAATTTCTGGAGACCAATAGGGGTCCTCGAAATAAGTAGAAAATCATTAGCGAACAGCAAAATATGTGTTTTCTTGCCATTGAGCACTGGTGAATCATTAGCACAATTCCTCAGGTCACTGACGACTTCATCTATGTACAGGGAGAACAGTGTAGGTGCGAGTACGCAACTTTGGCATACCTCACGCTGAAAAGGAATATTAGTAGTTAGTTAGCCCTGTCTCCCCCGGATCTATGACAGAATTTCGACAGACAGAATTTCGACCTACACAAATATCGGCGTAATTATATCGATAGCAAAAATATCGACGCCCTATGTACAACATGGTAAGTACCAAAATATCGAAAAATTAATATCGATGTAAAAAATATCGTTGTTAAATATATCGATTTTTTTTAAATTTAAAATAACATAAAAAAACTGTAAATAATACATAATAATTACTTAAACATATTTAAATATATGTAATAATTGTTAAAAAAATAATAATACATATTTAATAAAAAAAAATAATAATAAATAATATATAATATATAATTACTTAACAATAATTACTATTCCCACTCCAGTGGGTGCAACAGTAGGGAAAACTGACCCTGAACACTAAAAATACCCCTTTACCCAAAAACCTAAAACTGACCCTGAACCCTAAAAATACCCCTTTACCCATAAACTGAAAACTGACCCTGAACCCTAAAAATACCCCTTTACCAAAGAACTGAAAACTGACCCTGAACCCAAAAAATACCCATTTACCCAAAAACTGAAAACTGACCCTGAACCCTAAAAATACCCCTTTACCCAAAAACTGAAAACTGACCCTGAACCCTAAAAATACCCCTTTACCAAAGAACTGAAAACTGACCCTGAACTCAAAAAATACCCCTTTACCCAAAAACTGAAAACTGACCCTGAACCCTAAAAATACCCCTTTACCCATAAACTGAAAACTGACCCTGCACCCTAAAAATACCCCTTTACCAAAGAACTGAAAACTGACCCTGAACCCTAAAAATACCCCTTTACCCAAAAACTGAAAACTGACCCTGAACCCTAAAAATACCCCTTTACCCAAAAACTGAAAACTGACCCTAAACCCTAAAAATACCCCTTTACCCATAAACTGAAAACTGACCCTGAACCCTAAAAATACCCCTTTAGCAAAGAACTGAAAACTGACCCTGAACCCTAAAAATACCCCTTTACCAAAGAACTGAAAACTGACCCTGAACCCTAAAAATACCCCTTTACCAAAGAACTGAAAACTGACCCTGAACCCAAAAAATACCCCTTTACCCAAAAACTGAAAACTGACCCTGAACCCTAAAAAAACCCCTTTACCCAAAAACTGAAAACTGACCCTGAACCCTAAAAATACCCCTTTACCCAAAATTAATTAATATTACAAATACATTACTTCCCACCCTATTCCCCTATAAACCCACAACCCGCTCCAGTAGTAAAACATATAATTTAGTTAAAAATACACATAAATTATCAATTAATTAATCAATTAATCAATTAAAATAAATAATTGCCAATTAATATTTAATTGCAAAATAAATTAATCATTGAAAAATAATTATTTAATTACAAATAAATTACTTCCCACCCTATTCCCCTATAAACCCACAACCCGCTGTGGTAGTAAAACATAATTTAGTTAAAAATATACATAAATTATCAATTAATTAATCAATTAATCAATTAAAATAAATAATTGCCAATTAATATTTAATTGCAAAATAAATTAATCATTGAAAAATAATTATTTAATTACAAATAAATTACTTCCCACCCTATTCCCCTATAAACCCACAACCCGCTGTGGTAGTAAAACATATTATTTACTCTTATATATTTTTAAATTATAAAAACATATTAAACACATATTATAACAATTAATTTAAATACTTAACTTATATTTCTAACACATATTAGTAAATCGAAATTACTTACATCGATATATATGCTATCGATATTAGTAATTTCGATATATATGCTATCGATATTAGTAATTTCGATATTACTTACCTTAGGGTCGATATTCTGGCCATCGATATTCTGGACATCGATATTCTGTCCCATCGATATTAGCAACTCGATATTAGTGTAGGTCGAAATTAAGAACTCGATATTTTGACTGTTTACCGTCTCCCCCACCTGACCTGAGCATAATTACCCTCATGCAACGTTACAAGCAGATTAACCAAAATTATAAGAGCTCCTTTCCCTAATGAAGATTTCCACAGGCGTTCCTGGGGAATAAAACGTTCCATAGCAGTTCCCAGGAGTTGTCTCTCTCTTGATGTTGGAGCAGCTGCACACACCTAGTAGAGCATTGCCTATTATTAGTTTGTCTACGATACTTCTGTCAAAGAAGGAGGTACTGGGCCAACTCGGGGGGTTGAAACGTTTTACTCTTGATGTCCGAGATCTGACCTACTATTGTTCCAGAGCAACTGGGCCAAGTACCCATTCAGCACTTGACTCTCAATGGTAGCACAGGTTGAGCAGTCCACAGGCTCAAAACTAAAAATACAGTCAGCAGCAGCAAAAAGTGGTTGTCCGGTCAAATACATGCTTTTATGAAAAAAAAAATGTATATATGAACACAAAGTAAAATTCCACATTCAAAAACATTACACACATTCCTCTGATGTCAGTGTTCTAGTGTTTTAACAGGCATGTCCCTAAGTCCCACTCCACTCTCGCTAGCAGTACTGGTTATTCCCCATTCACAGAAGGCGATATTCAGGTTAAGCCGCACTAGTAGTCCGAGTCTTAGAATCCCACTCCGGCTCCCTTTTAAAGTCAAAAGTGTTCCAGCACCGAATCGCTATATGGCAGACAAGTTCCTCCCATTGTTGTCTTGCTCAAAAATTAGTCTTACCTACACCAAGAGGATCTGAACCACTGGAGTCTCTGAGTGCGCCCCCTCCCCCCACCCCCCTTCATGGGCACTGAAGCTGCAAAGACTTCTCCAGTAACTTCTTCACATATGGCCCAGAAGGGGAAGTGGTAAGTTTTGTGGGATCTTCCACACAGGTAGGGTAGTGTGACGCTCCTGGTGCTGGTCCTCAGTCAGGGCTTGGGCCCGCTAGGTTCACTGCAGTGGCTTCCTCCAGAAGGCAAAGGTCTCAACCAGACCACACTCCTTGTCTTGTCCCAGTAGCCCCACGGCATATAGGCTTACCGTCCTTCCTCTGTATATGAGTTATGGCTAATCGGCACAGCAGCAAACTTTATGGTGGCCCAACTTGGCATCTGGAATCACCGACTTTACTCTGCACATAGGCTAAAGCTTGACCAGCAAGGCAAGACTCTTAACAGTCTCCCCACCTGGTACACGGAGTCGCTGATTTCACTCTACGCATGGGCTATGTTCTAGTCAGCTCCTTTTCTTATAGTCCATTTTCAAACGCTAAATGAGATTTAAAGTCTGAGTGTCAGTTGCAGCCCGAACTTCATCGACTGCTGCAGTCCGACTGACGCATTAGGATGCTTGAGGTTGGAAGCAGCAGTTGGAGGGACTGAACGATGATTCCGGACATGGAAAGGCTGTCGGAAAGCGACATTGGGGGCCGTTAGCAAGGCCCCATTACCCCCTGGCCCTCTGCATCTAAGCCTTGGCCCTGAAAATCCCTGTACCGTGTGGTAGGCACCTTGAGGTGCCTGCTACCAGGTTCAGGGATTTTCACAAACTCCCATTGCTCAGTGGGAGTTTGCGCTGTTGTGTTCCGATTTAGATTCCGTATGCATTTCCCGATTCATGCCCTTATATAGGTATAATTCACATTGCCCTTACATAGGCATATAAATCCAGTCCTTATTTAGGCATAGCCCATGCTACCCAAATACAGGCATGGCTACTTACATCCGTTCATCTACGTCACAGCGACTTCTTGGAAAACCAGACTCTTAAGCTTTAGGGACTTCCCCTTGCCTGGATATTGATTTCTCCAAGAACTCATTTATTATGCATGAAATCCTATTCCTTAGGGGTTAATTCATGACGTTTATATGCCCGACTTTTACGTCAATACTGGCATTCCTAAACACCTTCAAGGCATAAATATACCTTCACTTGCTATGGCAAAGCACAGTGTGGTTCGGTGCAGGTCGACTACATACTTGCACGATGCAGCTCGCCACAGCAAGTACCGAAGGAAGCCAACTCCCCAGCTGACGCACTGACCAGAAGCTGTAATCCTCCTACCGAGAATCCAGCTCCAGTGTTTCTGACTCCCCTTGCGGGGTGTTGGGAAACCGAGTCCCGGGAAAGTGAAGCCAACCTCTCTCATTCTAAGGTATGAAGCTGATTAGAACCTAGAGATACCTTTGGCAATTCTTGGCAAAACTAAACTATAGCTAAGACAGCACCCACTTCTTCCCTTGTACTAGACCTTGGTTAGGTACACTGGGGTAGGCGTATGTTAGAAGCACCAGTTGAGTATTTTAGCCTGTGTTATTTATGTATGTATTTTTATATATGTCATAGCAACAGACAATGCAATTATAGTATTATTTTATATTACTGTTTACGCTGTACGCATTATACTTTGCATTCTGTCTAACGATTGTAGCAGTTCACCTCTCTTGCATGAGAAAGAAGACTGTTCAATAAACCCTTTTTATTGAAACGCCCGTCTCTCTATTTCTCTGCAAACTCTATAGAAACGAAGTATGCACGATTGACTGAGTGAAATAGTTATCTATTGTTTCCACGACTCTGATGATATTGTTCCGACTCAAAGAGAAACAAAGATGTCATGTTTATGCAGTTGTCAGAGACTAACTCCTTCTTGTTTATTTGAGAACGTTTCTAGTGACCTCTGAGTTAGCTGGCACACACAATTAGTTTAAAGTACTCGATAGAGACATACTGACCTCAGTCCTATGCCAAATCTATAGTGTGTTATTCCAATGTGCAGAGCCTATTAGGGATATAGGAACTACACTACATGGCACCCAACGGTTTGGTAAGGCACTAATTTAACACTAGATACTGAGGTAACTCAGTCGTGCTTTTCTCAGAGACCCCCCTACTCATAATACTCCAATAGACGTCTGGAGTGGGTAAGGGATAATATCCGCCATAGCTGAGTAGGAAGAAAAGCCGATGTATTAGCTTTTTGATTTGTTCAATGTTGAAGGATACAGTGTTCCAAAATTAGGTGCACCTTATCTTTGTTCCCTTGAATCTTGCTCTGCAATTTTCATCAAACAAAATTGTCCCTAACCGGAGACAATAACGCCGAAAACGGTGGAACTACAGGCGAAGACGCCGTATCAGTTTTTAACTTAACAGGTTTTAAAGAAACCGATGAGAATACAGCAATTATTCCTCCAAATTTAAGGAAAGCCATCACTATAAAACTTATAAAACATGGCCTATCATCAAGAGGTTGTAGTAGTGGGCGTCAGCAAGGCCTACCAGTGCTAGGGGTCCGTCCTCCTCTGCACAGAGTCCTCAGACCATAGAATAGAAGTTGGCACAGAAAACAAAGTATTTATTAAACCTCATGAGGTGGAACTACATTCACACAGCACCCTTCGGTAATGTATGAAGTAGCACCCCGAACAGAAGCTCCTTTTATAACCACACAGGGGCTCAAAAGAAGGCGGTACAAGTACAGAAGAAGGTTTTATGTACATATAAGGTCATATAGAAATGCACAGTCGACAAATAGGAGGAATTAACAGTTTGCCAATGCTAGTAAACACATCCTGACAGTTACATACTACTAACAGCTGCAAGAACAGCTACAAACTCAACAGAGCATGTGCAAAGGTGGAGGATGCTAAATATAGTTCGTTTCTAGGCAGATTACAAGAGCAGTCAACACCGAGGGAGGACAGAGCACATGGTGAGCACGTGGCAGCACATGGCAAACAAAATGGCT
Source organism: Lissotriton vulgaris (assembly GCF_964263255.1). Classification (NCBI taxonomy): domain Eukaryota; kingdom Metazoa; phylum Chordata; class Amphibia; order Caudata; family Salamandridae; genus Lissotriton; species Lissotriton vulgaris. The sequence goes on along the minus strand of NC_141690.1, from coordinate 82,098,405 downwards.
GCCAGAAATACAAAATGGATTCCACAAAATGGACAAGATAGCCTCTAAATACAAGATGGCTTCTGCTAACGCTAACCCAATTGCTGCCAATTTACAACAGATGACCCTTTTAGTGTTAGCTGAAGACATTCGTTCCTCTGGGGTAATCTAAAAATTCATCCCGTACATCTATTAGCATTATTTCGGCCACCTCTTTATTCAACATTTGTTTGGCCTTTGTTTCTGCAAATTCCTCTTGGCAGGTATACAAGCAGAGATGCAAATAGAGCAAAGTATTGGACCACATTGGATACATACACAGCATGTAAAAAGTATCATAATCATTACACACAGGATAGTCAGTAGCTTTCAGCCCCATGTAGAAACAAGAGTCCAAAACCATCCGACAAAAGTCCAAGTACCAGTATCTGGATGAATTTCTGTAGCAATCTTATGCAGTTTTGATATTGCGTCATATACTGAAGGTGAGTGATCCGGTATGAATACGCAGCAGCTGCTACTGATGATGCGACATGCTCCACCTCGATCAGCCAGAAGCACATCTAAAACCATTCGGTTCTGGAGAGCTACAATCCTTGCAGTTTGCAGCTCCTCTGTAATGTTCCCAAGTGCCATAGCTGTCTGATTGGTAACAGCTTCCACAACTCTAGTCAATCGTCTTATTTTCCCACTGTTTATTGCAGCACCCACAAAGAAGAACAAACCTAAATTAAAATCGACATTTTGTTGCAGAGTAGTGTAAGTTTAGTCTACTTTGTCAGCACTTATTGTCCTTTTGTATCTATTTCTAGAGATATCATCGAACAATTTAAGGTACCGGTGATATGATGCAGGTGCCAGAAACACAGGCAATAGAAAGGACACTTAGCACACACCTGACCACCCAGGAGGTAGTTGATAATATCCTTGGATACCACAGACAAAATAAGTATTATGTGAGGCTATAAAACTACTGTTATTAACACCTTCAATAGTCAGAATGACAGTATATTCACTTTTCCCCACTAGAATTCTCACACTACTACTTATACATAGATCTGCTTTGGCTCTGGTAACAGAAATCACAAATTGTTCATTACTGGTAAAAGTTCTCATATTTGTGAAGACATATGGTGTTGAAATATTGTCTGGTTGATACTCTTCCCATTCCCATTTGGTCCCTTTAACTTGAACCATCTTTATCTTGGTAGCATACTTTATTAAGGCGAAAAAGAAGCCCACCTACTGTAGGTCTTCCAGATGCAAACAAAAGCTCATACCAAGCTTGACAAGAGCCATTATGAGAAAATGGAAGAGGAATGAAAGGTGTTCCTCCCTTTTTCTGGTGAGCAGGTATCATCCCACACACCCAACAGTTGGTAGTATACGTGGCATTATAAGTATGATGCAACATCTGGATGAATGTATTGTTTAGGTAGGATTGTCGATGCTTCTGCTCATGATATGGAAGCGTGAAGTAGTGATGCTCCATTGGTAATGGAGTAGTGGCAACAAAAAGCTGTCGCGCAGGAGCCACTTTCTCAACAAACTAGGTGAATATTGCCATAACCACCAGAGCAACAACAAACCCTACAGCACAAATGATTATTTTGTTATGCATTTTAGCAACAGCGATAATTGATCTTTTTACAAACTCGTTGAAACAATCGTTGGAGCTCTTATCCCTGGGCAGCCGCTGATTTCTTCACCGAGGGTCAAGACGGGTGTCACTACACTATGCAGGACTGATCCCCCCTTGCCATATCTGCGTTCCGTTTCACTAACCAAGGGCGGTAGCTCAACCAGTCTTTTCGGCAAAGCAGATTCTTTCCTTGGTCTCAGTTGATATCGGGATTCTCCAGTGATCGTGTGGTCCGGGAAGACTTCTTCAGATTCATCAGGTGAAATAGCTTGGCCTTTCTCCGTTTCCAGGATCTCTCGATGATCAGTCAGCACAAAGCAGTTTCCACGCTTACAGTGTGTGCTGTGGACCCAGATCTTCTGGTTCGTCATTTGAACTGCTGTCCTCGGGGCCAGAAGCATTTGCTCGGGTCCTCGCCACCTCGGCTCCAAGCTGTTCGACCTCTCAAAGACTTTGACCATAACGTGGTCGCCGGGTCGAGGATCGTGGGCCTCACCTGTAGATCTGTCAGGAAGAGCTTCTCGAACCTGTTGATGAATAGAGATCAAACTGTCAGATAACTGTGCCAAAAAATCATTCATCAGAACACAAGGTACATCATGTATGGGGCATGGCTTACGAACTCCCCAAAATGTTCATTGGTCTCCCAAATACCACCTCATATGGTGTAAGGCCAGATTGTGAGTGTGGCACCGATCTTATGGACAACAATGCCAGAGGTAGTGCATCTGGCCATTTCAGAGACGTGGAAGCCAGTATTTTCACCAACTTTAGTTTCAAAGTTGCGTTGTACCTCTCCACTAACCCTGCTGATTGTGGGTGGAAGACTGCAAGGAATTTCTGCTTGATGCTTAAACCTTTCAGGCCATGCTCAACAACTTGCCCAATAAAATGAGGTCCGTTGTCACTCCACAAAAGTTTACAAACACTGTATCTAAGGAAAAACTCCTTAAGAAGCACCTTAGCTGTAGTGAGAGCTGTATTATCCTTTGTAGGGTATGCCTCTATCCATTTGCTGAAGGCACATAGCACCACTAGGACATATTTTAAGTTATTGCAACGTTCAAGTTGGATGTAATCCATCTGCAAAACTTCAAAAGGTGCAGTCGGTGTAGCAAACCCTCCAGTAGGAGTTCATGTCCCTTACCAAGATTATACTGCCAACAAATCAAACAGGACTGTACTACTCTCTTAGCTGTGCTGGCAATCTCAGGATGCTCCCAAACTCGTGTAAGCAATTTCGTTATCGCTAGAGCTCCAACATGTGCCAGCCCACGTGCCATTTGAACCATAGGTTGTAAATAAGCTGCAGGCAGTTTCCATCTATCCATGTCTTTGTTCCACCAACAACTCTCATTGTCCAATATCCCTTCTTTGGCCCATTGCTCAGGTTCTGCTACAGAAGCTGATCTCTGTACATCTAGTACTTCCTCTCTAACATCATGCCATCGCTCAGCTTGTGACTTCACTACATACATGGAAGTAGTGCTCCTTTGCATCGCAGTCTCTCTAGCTAACCAATCTGCAAAGACATTACCTTGTCCTATCTTATCAGTCACTTTCTTGTGTGCGCTACACTTCACAATTGCTATCTTCTTCGGATATGTCAGTGCAGTCAAAAGGTTATGCATTAATTCTCCATGCATTATCTGCATCCCGTGGAATGTAAGAAGGCCTCTTTCCTTCCAAAGCAGGCCAAAATCATGGGCCACTCCAAAAGCATAGCGGCTGTCTGTATAGATGTTCACTCGCAAGTCAGTGCTAAGTTCACACGCTCGTGTCAGAGCTATTAGTTCAGCTGCTTGGGCTGACTTCTGTGGTATGCGAGCTGTTTCCACTACTCTCTGAAGTGTGGTAATTGCATATGCAGATGAGGTCGTGCCATCTGGTAACTTCAAACAGGACCCATCAACCCACAGTTCCCCATCTACATCTGAAAGGGGCATATCTTGCAAATCGATGTGAACCTTTGTCTGTTCCTCAGTAAGGAATATACAATCATGAGGCTCCTTTGGCTGAGACTGAGTCACAGGATATGGCAACAAAGTGGGTGGGTTTAGTGTTGCACATCTCTTCAAGGTAATATGAGGTGCTAACAGTGTCAATTCATATCCTGTCAAACGGGCACTAGTTAAGTGTTGTGTCTTGGTCTGATTCAAAAGGGAATCTACTGCATGGGGTACTAGCACCAACAGTTTATGTGACAAAACGATCCCTTCACTCTGATGTATGGACACAGCTGTTGCTGCAACTGAACGAAAGCACCCAGGTAATGCACGAGCAACAGGATCCAGAACCACTGAAAAGTATGCACAGGGACGCTACTTATCACCATGTGTCTGCACTAAAACTGACAATACGCATCCATCTTTCTCATGTACATAGAGTGTAAAACCCTTTGTGTAATCTGGAATGCCTAACACTGGTGCAGAACAAAGAGCTTGACGTAACTGATAAAAAGCATTCTGACATTCAGTTGTCCATGGAAGGGGCACTGGAGTGTCTTTGGTCAAAAGCGCTAACAGGGGTTTGACAATGTGCAAAAACCCTAATAATCGCCTACAAAACGAAGTCAGACCAATGAATGCACAAACATCTTTCTGAGTAGAAGGTACTGGTGTATCTAAAATTGCTTGAATGCGATCTGAGGTAAGTGCACGGCCCTCCTTAGATCGTAGGGGACCAAAGTAGGTTACCTTCAGTCTACAATATTGCAATTTCTTTCGTGACACTTTGTGATGGTGCGATGCAAGACAAGAAAGTAAAGACAAAGTACATTCCTCACACTGTTCAGGTGTATCGGCTGCCAACAAGATGTCATCGACATATTGAATGAGAGCCACTCCTTTAAGTAAAACAAAAGAATCAAGCTGTCTTTTCAATGCTTGGCTGTAAATACTAGGACTCTCAGTTTACCCTTGAGGAACTCTACAAAATCTGTACGATCGATTATTCAAAGTGAAGCCGAACAAATATCTGCTATCAGGAGGAATAGGGATTGAGAAGAAAGCGTTCTTCAAATCAATCACGCTAAATGTAGTCGCTGTCGGGGGAACCAAAGTAAGTAGTGTTGTTATGTCAGAAACCACTGGGTATGGTGGTACTACAATCTGTAAATCCTAGTATCAGTATCCTTTTCCAAAATGGGCAGAATAGGACTGTTACAAACATTGTAAGTGGCTTCCTCCATAACCCCCACTTTAATCAAATAATGGACAATGCGAATGAGTGCTTCTTTGCCTTCCTGATAAATTTTATTTTGAGGCAAGCGTGGCAATGAAGCGCCCTCCTTGACACTAATATGCACTGTTGGGAAACCATCTGTCCTACATCTGTGTCTGAAGTAGCCCACAAAGTACTAGGGAGTGAAGCTAATGCAGTATCCTCTTTAACAAGACAAGATCTCTCAATTGTGGGGTGATTGTCATTCACAATAACACGCACTCCTTCAGGAGAACATCGTATCGTAGCCCTGAAATACTTGAGCATATCAAGACCCACAATATTATCTGGTGTGCTCGGAGAAAGCAAAAATGACATGGGGCAGTGAACTTATCAACATGGAATGCAAGTGGTTGTGACAGTGGGCTAAGGGAAGGCGTTCCATCGAACCCAATCGATGTAATGATGTAATGGCTGAGCCAGACAGGGGAGCCCTTGGAACCAATTGTTTAGATAAGTCGCTGCGAGTAGCTCCTGTATCAACCAGAAACTGATCAGTAAAACCCAAAACATAGGGTCCCCTCTGATCTACTGATTCCTTACCCCATCCTAGGCAATCCTATGCATAAGCAGAATCTTGAAAATCAGATGGCACATAGTCAGACATTTGATATTGGTTCCGTCTATCAAAAGTGTTAAATCCATCCTGTCCACGTGTATTAGCACCAAACATGGCACAATCATTCGTGCTTCCTCTAGGACCTGAATATCCTGAATGATTTCTCATTTGTCCCCGACACGTGGGCACTGCTGAGCACGTAGTACTGGACAATCAGAAATCCAATGTCCAAACTTCTTACAATATGCACACTGGTCAACAGACAAATTCGAACGAGTATAGGAAGGAAAAGATGAACCATAAGATCCACGTCCATCCTCCATCATTACCTCTAGAAGGCGGACCATAAGCCTGAGCCAACATAACCTTCGTTTTTAATTCTTTAGTCTTCTTATTCTCATTACCCTTTGCTTCTAATTCCTGGCGTTCATAATACTGAGCCATAGTCAAAAGAGAAACCGGAGAAACGGCAGTCCATGAACTCTCACTGGCCTTTAGGTGACTAGCTATTGCTGGCAAAAGGTTTGTGACATATTTATCGACAAACAGATGCCTACCTGTGTCATCTGTCAATAACTGGCCACTAAAATCGTGGAATGCCTCCTCAAAGCGTGTAAAGAAATCTGAAACTGATTCATCTGCCTTTTGCTTACACAATGCTAACACAGTCCAATCTATCTTTTTAGGGGGAATAATAGTCTTTAACTTAACTAATATAGCTGTAGGGAGATCTAAACTTAATTTACACGGTCTCTGTGCAGGCTCCCCCTCTACATCCATTTGTTCTAACTCCTTCCATAATGCCCGAAAAGTTGCACGCTCATCAACTTTACGCACAGTTCTCCACATGTCAGGCGGCAATATCAAGCCGAAAATCAAATCAATATCAGGCAAAGTCTTGGTGCAAGAGCTAATAGCACCCTCAACTTCCTCATAAAAAGCTGCTTGATTTTTACGCGGATCAGGCAATGCAGTTTTAAAGGCCATAACATCTGCTCTATACCAAGGAGTGTAAACCCAATTATAAATAAAATAACCCTTGGAATCGGCAGAACTCTTATCATCATCTGTTCCCTCGCCTCTAGGAGGAACATACAAAGGTACGGCTTCCTGGATGGGTTTCGCATGAACTATCATAGACTTATCTGTTCCGAAGATAGAAGCTTGTGTCACGCCGGTCTGAGATGTTTGTGCAGCTGCGTCTGCTGCCTTTTTCTCTTCTCGCAAACGGACTGCCTCAACATGTAATTTAACCAAACGCCTGATAGTGTCAGCTAACCTGAGAAAAGAGAAAAAGACCATCACGCATTTGCTTACAATCATTTGCTATATCAACAGGCTCCAATTCCTCAGAATGTTTCCTAAACCGTTCAACTACTTCTGCGGCAAACACCTCTGTAAAATATACTTGCTCCCTTTCCTGCCAATTCTTCATGTCATCTAAAGGTTCAGAGGCAGAGGCAGTATTACGGACGGCTTTGCGAGGAGCAGATCTAAGCTCAGCAGAACGCGCAGTGGTCAACCTAGAACGAGTTTCTCGAGCTTTGTCCTGATCTGTAGAAGATTCCTCAGCGGACTTATGAGGAGCGGAAGGGAAAGTATACGGAGGTGGAGAACAATCTAATAACAAGAAATCGTCTTGCGGTTTATTAAGGATAGGATAAAGGGGCTGCCTAACAGCGTATTGCCCAGTTACCTGTAAATAGTGCTCCCTATCCTCTCTCTCTCTTAGTTCTTTTGTTTCCTTATTTTTTAACTCTAATGCTTTCCCATAAATGTTTTTTCGCTGTTCTTTTTCAAGCAAGGCTGGCTCACGCTTCATTCGTTCATGCACGTCTTTCTCCCACATTCGCACACAGTCAAACATATCTTGCCTAGTCTTTCGCCTAAACATACATTGTTCCACATACTGAATCTTTTGCCAATCAAATAACCCATGCATAGGCCAACGCAACTCAGGTTCCTTGTGAGTATATTTATTCCATAACGTGCTATACATTATAGAAGAAACACCATGCTTAATGTACATGTCCCTGTTAGGCGTGCCCTCCGGGGGAGCCGGTTGTGCTTCATTGAGTCTCAAACTGGTACCTCTGCCAAAGCAACACATCCCACGAAGTGTGCTGATAACAGGCATGCCAAAAATAGTGCAAAATATGCAGTATTATAATCAAAGTAGCGCTTAAGGTACTCTTCGCACGTTGTGCCGTTCAAACAAATTCAGACAGAGAAAAATTTCCTCATTACCTGCCTATATAAATTGCAATTTATATATACATACATACTAATCAAAAGTTGGCCAACTCATATCTAAGCCACAGTAAGTGTTAATAAACTACCTTACCAATCCCAGGCATCAAAACCAACAGCAAGTGCCGCAGAACGACTCTTACCAATTGAATGGTGTCCATGTTCCAACTGCCAAGTTCTCAAAATTGACCAAATGGTCACTGCACGGAGAATCAACAGAAGAGATCTCAGTCGAGGACCGGCACCACCTGGATGGTCAGATCAGAAAGAAAGGAAAAACGCTGTGGTTGCCAAGACTCTGGTCTCCTCAGTCAGCGATGGCGTCCAAAGCGAGATTCCAATCCTTCATTTTGACCAGTTCTTTGGGCATCCGAGTCGCCGATGAACCCCGCGTTGGAGCGCCAATGTGTAGTTGTGGGCCTCAGCAAGGCCTACCAGTGCTAGGGTTCCACCCTTCTCTGCACAGAGTCCTCGGACCATAAAATAGAAGTTGGCACAGAAACTGGAATAGAAAACAAAGTATTTATTAAACCTCATGAGGTGAAACTACATTCACACAGCATCCTTCAGTAATGTATGAAGTAGCACCCCGAACAGAAGGACCATAGTCCTTTTATACCCACACAGGGGCTCAAAAAAAGGCGGTACAAGTACAGAAGAAGGTTTTATGTACATATAAGGTCATATAGAAATGCACAGTTGAAAAGTAGGAGGAGTTCACAGTTTGCCAATGCTAGTAAACACATCCTGACAGTTACATACTACTAACAGCTGCAAGAACAGCTGCAAACTCAACTGAGCATGTGCGAAGGTGGAAGATGCTAAATATTGTTTGTTTCTAGGCAGATTAAAAGAGCAGGCAAACTGAGGGAGGACAGAGCACATGGGGAGCACGTGGCAGCACATGGCAAACAAAATGGCTGCCAGAAATACAAAATGGATTCCACAAAATGGACAAGATAGCCTCTAAATACAAGATAGCTTCTGCTAACGCTAACCCAATTGCTGCCAATTTACAACAAGGTGGTAGAGCAGTTTTTGTGATAGAGGCACATGAATATCACAAGACAGAGGTATTCTATTCATGGATAGTATTCCCAGAATCAAATTCAGTAACCCATTTGTTTCACTTCTACAAAGAAGATGATCAACCGGATGAATATATTCCTTTCAAGGATATTGAAATTCCACTCACATACTAGGAGCATGAGCTCTGGTTTAAAAGTGCCCCAAAATATTTAAATCACATTATCAGGCTCGGTCCACTAGGTTGACCAGGAGCAACATGGTCGGTTTTAGCTGGCTACACAACACATCCTGCCATTAAAGAAATGTCACACATAGAGTTACTAGCTCAATTCAAAGAGTTATCCACAGACAATTAGTCCAATATGTCATGCAGACTATTACAGTCCAACCTACAATAGTTATTCCACAACAAACCTCTCACCAGGGGAATGCACTAAAAATCACACCACAGACTTTACACTCAGACATGGGTAAATTACCCACTGAACGTGAACAAATTCCATTCTGGATAGCTCAAAAAATTACTCAGATCAAAGCAGTATTTCCTAATACTAGCCCTCATGAGAAACACAGAAGTTTAACAACCTGTTTACCAATGGGGATCACACCACATCTGGAGGACTGCACCACTTGGGGCCTGGAGGACTGCACCACTTTGCTGCTATCTACACTAAAACACATGGTGTTCCATCTATGACATCCTGAAACAGATTCAAAATGAATATGGGGCAGAGCCTGCTCTAAATTTAGGTATGAAATTATTGAACATTTTTAACCAGGTATCATCACTAATATTATCTAATATTAAAGGAGAAGCAGCATCAGTAGTGATCCACCAGAAATTAAGGGAATTTGATGTAAGAGAACAACCACAAAAACTAGCCAGAATAATTGAAAAATCCTATGAAAAATTAGGCAGAGACAGCCTGGGTGGGAAACCAGTGAAACCACAACTTTTTTTGAAAGCTCCGAAAAGGTCTTTACTAAAAACACTCCTACCACTTCTAAAAAGAAATGGGAAAATAGCAGACAAAATTCCAAAGAGAAGCGCTCTCATTCCTGAGGTAGGTCTACTTAAAAGGAGCCCTCTGAAAGGAGGTATAACCTCAGGAATAAGGATAATTTGAGAAAACCTAACAGGTATCAAGATACTGATACCAGATCCTCTCGTACCTCTCAGACTTTGTCGCAGAAATCCAAAAGAAGAGGACGGTCAGAAAACAAAGAAGCACGCAAAGTCCAAAGACGATCAACATGTTCAGAAAAGTAAACCAACACCTTAATTCACCAAAAAGAAGGTAGCAGGTCTAATCAGACATTCAGAGGATCTTGAGGACAGAACTCAAGAACCGAGAATGAGCTCAGACAATGTTGGACAGCACAGCAGAAGTAACAATAGCTCACCAGAACCTGAAGGGACTTCTGGAGACAGTGGATTTGAATGAGGACATTCAAGTTGAAACTGCAGATGCCAGGGTTAGTTCTCCACATAGGTTATATGAAATAACAGTCTGGATGGAAGGAGACATACCAAGAAAAGTGAAAGCACTTTTTGGGGAGCGACTTTCTAAGGGCTACGATATACTTCGGGCTGAACAAGACTGGCCACCAGAATTTGTCAGGAAGTGCCCACATGGTGAAGACATCAATATGCCAGCCTTCTCTAATCATATTCCAATAAATTTAAAATATACTTGTGACAGGAAATGGGAAGTAGCCCAAGCCCTAGCATTATACAATAATCATGTAGGATGGGATGAGGATTCACCTCACCATAAAATCCAGTTGAAAAATCAACCAACTGTACAAAGGCAGTACCCAGTTAAGCAAGAAGCTAAAAAACAGGTTGGGGAGATCTTAGATCAACTTGAATACCAAGGGGTGATTGAAACATGCACCTCATCAATGAACAATCCTTTGTTTCCTGTCTCCAAACCAGACAATTCATATTGTCTCGTTTTGGACTACAGACATTTAAACTCTTGTTGCAAAACATTTGCAGTACGAAATGCACACAGTGCAGCACTGATGAATAACATTGTGCGTAAAAAAATATAAAACCACATTAAATATTTCTAACAGTTTCTTTTGTCAAAATATTGCACCTGAAAGTAGGTATTTGACCGCTTTCTCAATAATGGGGACACAGCATCACTTCTGTCGTCTCCCTCGAGGATTCAAGAATAGTCCTGAGTTATTCTCAGCAAGGGTAACAGAGTTACTACAAACTTATGATGACGAGGCATTGTCATATGTCGATGATATATATCTGACAGACGTTGACCTGGATAGGCACTTTAACAGAGTGAACACCATTATACTTGGCTTCGCCTCTGAAGGGTATAAATTCAATTTTAAAAAATCAAGAATGCCCATCTCAACGTCCTTTTTCTAGCATATAAACTGCCAAGTGAAGGCAAAAGCCTGGCAGACAACCTTTTAGAAATGTATGCTTACTCCAACCTCCAAAAACGCAGAAAAACTTACAATCGATTCTAAGTTTTCTACATTTCAGAACTTACATTCTAAACTACACAGAAAGGGTTAACCCTCTCTACGAATTAATCAAACCTGATTTTAAAATAACTCATTGGAAAAAAGGACACACATAAATTCTGCATTCATTCCAAACAGACATGTTAGCAACTAAACATTTACAAACACGCGTAAACGTATGCAACTTTGTGATCCGAATCATTCCGGGTCAATGTGGATTCACCTATTTAACTTTTAATGAAGGTGAAAATGTACCAATTGCATACAAATCACATTTGTATACACAAGCAGAAATGAAATTCACTTCTACAGAAAAAATTCTGACAGCTGTTCAAACCGCTGAAGCAAGAGAAAGAGCTCTAGCACAGGGGAAACGTATTATGGTCGTAACTCCTGTACCTGCTTTAGAGGCAGTGACTAAAGCAAGCATTCCAAATGCTAAAGCTTTACATCTGAGATGGATACAATAGGTTAATTCTCTTACTGCAACTGATGTTTAATATGTTTTTGATCCCTATTTAAAGACACAAGCACTTCTACAATAGGAACAAGAACGTCCTCTGTCTACTAAAATTCTGCCTCTAGACCAGTATGAATGTATAATTAATTCTGGCGGATCAGTACAAACCGCTACGGGGGTAAAAAGGCTTATAGTTCTGCATGCGTGATCATTAATGGTCGCATGCGCGATGGCAAATTCAGGCTTATGGTGACAAAAACGCAATCTCTAGGAGATTGTACAGCTCAGCGAGCTGAACTACAAGCATTCAAAATGGCACTTGAAAATATGGATCCCCATAGTGTGTGATTCTTTCTATTGTGTTCAATCTTATAATGAATAGTTACAGAATGGACCTCAGAACGGTTTCAAAGATGCAAAAGGTAGCACAATTAAGCATAAAACGTTCGAGAACAAGTAGTTCAGTTACCAGAAAGGCTACAAAACACTTACGTGATACAAACGCTGAATCATCAACGTGATGGCGTTCACGTTGAAGGGAATTCATTTGCTGATAAAGCTGCGAACAGGGCTGTGCAATCGGCTTCCATAGCTGCAATCACTCGTTCAGAAACAGAAATAGACAGTGAAATAATGCTGGCTGTCCATGCTACAAGCAAAGGCAGCGGTGCAGTGTTACCTAAAGGGTTTCCACTCAAATACTCCTATATAATTGATACAAATAATGTTCCGTTTGCTCCAATCCCTGGAGTGGGGGATTGGTAATTCCAAACATGGAACATAGATTAGGACTAATCCTAGCGGCACATGATGGGCTCGCCTCTGCATATGCAGGTGTTTCAGCCAAAGTATCATTATTAAAACAGAGGTACTGGTGGCCAGGCATTAGGGAACAGATCAGGAACTATGTTTTGTACTGTAAAATATGTCAGAAGATGAAAGTCTCAACTGTGACGCCACTGTTAATTTCAGATAAACCATTAGCTTGTGTTTACCTGGACCACTTACGTCCCTTACAAAGGGATGGTAACTATAAATATATAATGGTTGCGGTGGACTCGTGTTCAAGGTTCCTTTGGATGTGGCCTCAGCGCTCGGCTGACGCTCGAACTGTTATAAAAGATTTGCGAGTCTTTATCGGCACATACGCAATTGGCACGCTACATTCTAACCAGGGTCCTGCGTTTAGCTTACAAAGAAGCCATGGCCAGTTTGGGCGTAGCATTGCGGTACTCTTCTCCATTCCATCCTGAGGGAAATTTTGTTGTAAAAAGAAAAAACCGGGACATAAAGATGTCTATTAAAGCTAGGGTATTAGGTTCAGGTGACGGGTGGGTTAAACATGTAATAAGTGGCCAACGTAGTCTTGATAACTTGCTAAGGAGTTCTCTAGGGGGTATCACTCCATTGGAGTTCCGCTTTGGGACAAGAATTTTGATCTCGGACCTTGATTGTCAAACATCAGTGGTGGAACAAAAGAATTTTGATATCAAAGATCGTTTGCCTGTTTTACAGGACTTAAATGAACTAAGAACAAAACAAAGCATCGTGTTCCTGAAGCCAACCACCACTGGGGATAAACCAACCATCCCAGCAAGGCTTGTCTGGATCCCAAAGATTGGTGATCTAGTCAGAGAAAAGATTGTGGACAAGAAGGAATTTGGGCCTTCTTAAAGACAACCAGTACCTGTCCTAGCAATCCACAGATCCAGAACAATACTACTGCCGCCTCTTGCTGGGAAAAAGGAGAACAGGTTTGTGTCTATCGACCTGATCAAACCACACAATGTGGCCGATACTAAGCAGTAGGCCAAGTGAACTCCGACCAAGTAGCAGACACACTTCTGTAGCTACAATCCAAGAGGTTCAAACTGAGAGACTCATCAACTTTGAAGAATATGCAGTGAGAAAAGAAGGACTATGCAACAAAGCTATGGAACTTGTACCTCTTGAGACCCAAATAACAGTTCATCATGAAACACCTGTCTACAACTAAGTAACAAGGAATCAAGTGGTTCCAGCGATTTCAACGAATCCTGATGCAATTGCAACCATTGACAGAACTATCTCTTGCTATTTCATTAACTTTGATAGGTTTTCTGTGGATCCCAGGGAACCTGAAATGACGCCAGTAAAAAGACCTTTCAAAGAACAAGCAACTGACTTTTTCCATCACCTGGGAAAGACTTATCTGGTTTCACCATGGATTGAACTTTGGATTGTGTTGGAAATATTTTTTCTTCTACTTTGGTTAGCTCTGGTAATAACTTGGGTATGCTGATAAATGGAAGATATGTAAGAATGGACACAGCAAATCAGAAAGTCAACTTACTCCTCATACCACACAAATCATACCATCGAGAACAAAGAGACTTGAAGAAGTGAACATCACAGCCGTTCCTATACCTGATGTATAGCTTGGACAAAACAGAATATGACATTTTTGGTCCGTCGGAACTTTTGAAGATTCCACACTTATTCAAGGTTTCATTGAGTGACTTTGTTTCATCTAGTACTTTTTCTTATGATTGGGACTTTGAGACTGTAAATAATATGATGTCAGATCTAGACATGTCTGCAGTATTCACAAATCATGAATATTTAGAAGGTTCATCCGACTATGAACAAATGTATTGTTATAACCATTATGTCATCATTTCTTTCACAAATCTACAAGACCTAGAAATGTATTAAATTATAACCAATGGGAACATTGTCCTACGCCACCAAAGGGTAGCTAAAAAACATTTGCTTTGAAATTTCTATACTTTTCAGGGTTCAATGTATCCAATCCAGAATAATTTTACTTTAAGAATGTAAATACAACAGGACTGAAGAGTATGTGAAAGAACACCAAATAGATTTATTCTGCAGCCTTTTTTGGCCAACTGTCTAGACTAGGTTTTGACTTTTAGAAAGACAACATGGAAACAAAAACTGTCCGGGGTACAAAAGATTGGCAATTGCAGGGGGTAGAAGCAATGTTTAGAGCCTGTATCATCCCTGAGCAAATTATGTTTTTGAATGACACTGTTCAACAGACGTCTCGCCTTGGGTAAGCAAAGATCAAAGACATGAACAACCCGTCCATACCTACACCTACACCCGAGAGTGATAACACTTCAGAGGGGAAGGTTGACATACATACTATTTTGCATCGCAACAGAACAGATCCAAGTGGGGAAAACATGGTTAATCCGGCCCACAGACACAAACAACTGTCAAGATAGATTCCTGAACAAAACACAAGGATTTAAAATCAATAGGCCAGGCCCAAGTTATGTTCAAAGACAGCATCCTGTAATAGTAACAACATACAGTGTAGGAAAGCTCTGCCTTGATTGGCTACAAAGATCTAAACTTAAGGATGTAAAGCAACACTTATCTTTACTTAAAGATGGCGCAGATCTTAGGGAATTCTTGCTAGGAGCAACAAACCACGTCAAAAACGTTTTATATATGCCGGTATATATTCTGCATTTAACAAAATATGGAAGATTACGGAACCAGAGACTGCAGAACGAATACGAGAAATGGATCATATTAATTTAGGGAAATCTCTCTTTGTAGTTGACAATGGGTTAACGACTCTGTCATCCAGGATATATTCATTGGACAGCATAGTATATTTTGCCATAGACATCATGGAACAGGACTTGGTCATGTTGCAAGATGGTCAGTCTCAACTACGCTCTATCATGCAATTAGGCTGGACGTTACAAAACCTTTGTTCAGGCTATGTGCCTTGGCATATAATCAATACCACGTCACTGTTTTCATAATTCAATCTAACTGATAAACAGATCACGGCTGGCGCGGCATGTTGCCAGGTATACCATATCTGGTAATTGTGTCATCCAGGGTCACTTGCTGTATGCAAGTATTGTTTCAACAAACCAAGACAGTCAGGGAGTCTTATCTATGGCCTTCACTGAACATCTCTTCTATACGAATTGATACTCTAAGCAGAATGAAAACCATTCTTTTGTAAAAAACTGTGCCACTGACCTCTGCCAAAGAGACCTGTAATCTACAAGTCCCAAGGCCTTCTGCCGAGATACATGCCCTTTTGAATACAAACTGCCCTCCTATACATTTCTCAGAGTTGTTAAGTCGTATCTTAAGCATGTCTGATACAAGTGGTATTGTACATCTTTTTTAAGAATGTATTTTCCAGACTGTTAGCACCTTTCCAAGCAGTCCTGAGAATATTTCCAAACTTTGTGCACTCTGTGTTTGGCGGACTGCCCCTCCTTTTAGGACTCGTTGCACGGATACTATTTTTGCTCCTTCTGCTACAATATGGCAAGCCAAATCACCAGCAACACTCACTTCTCCATGGAGACAACTCTATTGGTGATGAAGTGTCGTGAGTGCATCGTCCAAATTTTGGGGTTACCTCGTCTACGAGAATTAAATACCACATGGTTTCGGTCATTCAGACCAATCTGGCAAGATTGCATCTTACCTGTTCTACGCGGCCTGCTATACGGAGAAGACTGTGTACTGTGTGCTAGATATCTGTCTAACACTCCCATCAGTCAAATTGTGGAATTGCCTTGCCTGATTGAATCTGGGTCAACATCGTGGGTGAGTCAATACCTGCTAAACGCTCCAGGGTGTGCCTCCCTGCCCCGTTCCACCGCGGCTGACGTGCCGATTGTTGTGGAGGGCAGGCGCCATCTTGGGTGAGGACCTGGATCCCTGTGGGGCTGCTTACGGCGGTCTAGCTGGGGGTGGGGCAAAGCTACAAATTGCAATGGCCAGCCGGACGCGCAGCGGGTGCACCGCTAGCGCACCGAAGGCGCGCCAAAGGAAAGCCCGTCTGCGCCCATCCGTGGCCGGCCGGGGCCAGAGACAGGAAATTCTGCAACCTTTATTTCTTATCCAGCCCCAGGTTTAATTCGTCTCCACAACCAATGGCCCCTACGTTACTCCGACTAGACTCACTGGGTATTCCTTGTCCCCGACCTGACTTTCAGGAATTTGTTTCCCCTATGGACATGCCACTGCCTCCCCCCCGGCACATCCTCTGGACGGCTCCCCCACTTTTAGTTAAAAAAGCTGTTAGCTCCAGCCTCACAGTTATCTATTTGAACACACGCTCGCTGGTCAAACACCAGTTAGAGATCTTCCAACTCTTAGACGCAGAGAAACCTGATATTCTGTTAGTAACAGAAACTTGGCTTAATGTGGAGTCATCCCCCGACATCCTGGCGGCTATCCCCTCGGGCTATTACATCCTCCAGGCCAACAGAGCCTTGGGTAAGCCGGGCGGTGGGGTTGCAGCCATCATTAAACATCTATTTAGGTTTACATCACTAGATGCTGCCAGTATTCCTTTGGTTGACTGCCTTACTTTAAAACTCCAATCCTCTGTGTCCCCTCTCATTTGTGTCCTTTCTTATCGCCCCCCCCCCCCAGTCCATGCCTAGCTTTCCATCATTGTTTGGCAACATGCTCTCTCAGTTGGTGATTAACAACTCAAAACCTTTGATTATAGGTGACTTTAACTTCTGGCCATCTGACACCAGAGAGAGCATTTGTTCGTCCGCCTTTACCGATCTTTTGGCTGGCATGAATTGCTCCCAACACATCCAATCAGCAACACACGTTAAAGGCCACATTTTAGATCAGGTTGGGACCGCCATGGTCTGATCACTTTATTATTACGTTCTCCCTTGTTACTGTTCCTCACATTAATGAACCACTCGAGGGAAATTTCCTGGCTAGGAACTGGAACAGAGCTGACCTTAGCGAGCTTTGTACTCTACTCAGTGCTTCCCCCCTGCCGAGTGTGATTCTCCAGATACCCAGGCCCTGAGCCTGAGACACTGGCTTGAATCAGCTAGCGACACTGTAGAACCACTTAAACGTAATAAATTGAAACGACCCCATGATGCGCAGAGATGGTTCTCTGAAGAACTTAAAGTAAAAAAACTAACACTTAGGCAGGCTGAGCGCTGTTGGAGGCGAGACTAAGCCCTTGAGAAAAAAATTGGCTTTCACGACCGAGCTTAAAGATTATAAATATAGCATTCTCCAGGCAAAAACCTTATACTTCTCCAATAAGATTATAGACTCTGCAACTAAGGCGAAATATATTTTTTCCATTGTGGAAGATCTATCTCACCCGGACAGGGTAACCATTAAACCCCTCCCAAGCACTTTGTGACTCCCTTAACCTTTTTTTCATGGACAAAATTGTCAAAATCAAAAATAGAATTTCCCGTAGTACACCTTCAACCACACCTACCCTTGTCACTATTCCCGTCACTATGAACCCCTACTCAGTTGCACAGATACCCCCGATTTCGGAAGAAGAATTTTTTGCCTTGTTAAAAAAGGTGGCCTCAGGCTCCCCTACAGATTGTTGCCCTCCCCATGTCCTGAGAGAGACATTCACTGCCTGTCCGTAGCCCCCTCTGACACTTCTTAATAATTTCCTCCGACTTGGCCTGGTTCCCGCCTCCTTTAAGATCGCTGAAGTGGTACCAATCCTTAAGAAGCCTAATGCTGACCCGGCTCTGATGAGCAATTTCCACCCCATTTCCTTGCTTCCCTACCTTAGCAAAGTATTGGAAGCCCATGTCACCAACTTCCTCAGCTCCTTCATCGAACGCACTCAGTTTTTCGACCCTCAACAGGCTGGTTTCAGACCTGCCCACTCGACTGAGTCAGTCATACTGTTAGTGTTGGAGGAGCTGCGGAGAGGGGCGGACCTTAAGACCAGTCAGGCCTTGGTGTCTCTGGATTTGTCGGCCGCCTTTGACACAGTCGACCATGATATTCTGGTCGGCCGTGGCAGAGAGGCCGGCATCCAGGGGCCTGTCCTTGAGTGGATCCATTCTTTTTTAAGCAACCATCATCAGGCGGTCCGTCTCTCCCACTTCTCAGCTGATAAAGTGAAGTTAACATGTGGCGTCCCCCAGGACTCTTCCCTTTCCCCCCTCCTTTTTAATTTGTATCTTACCCCCCTTATCTGTTCCCTCCGAGGCAGTAACGTCACCACATTTAACTATGTGGACGATATTCAGTTGGTCTTTGAAATTGACTCCTCCGACCAATCCATTCACAATTTTCAGTCCACCCTGTGCCATATTAGTGATTGGATGGGGGAAAATCATCTCAAGCTCAACCGCGACAAGACCGAGCTGGTCTTGATCGGGGTCACCCCCAATCCATGGACCTCCAACTTCTGGCCACCAGGTCTTGGCCTACCTCCCCGCCCTGTTGACTCTGTTGACTCTGCAAAAAGCCTGGGAGTTATTATTTGTAAGGACCTCTCGATGAAGCCCCACATTAATGCAGTGGTCTCTTCTAGTTTTTTCCACCTCCGAAACATCCGCAAGATTTCCCGCTTCCTCACTACGGAGGCCCTTACTTTGGCCCTC
Organism: Lissotriton vulgaris; assembly: GCF_964263255.1. Lineage (NCBI taxonomy): Eukaryota > Metazoa > Chordata > Amphibia > Caudata > Salamandridae > Lissotriton > Lissotriton vulgaris. The sequence goes on along the minus strand of NC_141690.1, from coordinate 82,079,374 downwards.
TTGGACCTTGTAATCTCCAGGATTGAGTACGCCAACTCTCTCTACGTTTGCATCCTCGGATATCAGTTGAACCACTTGCAGCTGGTTAAAAACCAGGCCGCGAGATTGATTTTTCACCAACCTAGACACCATCACGTTCGCCCCCTGCTCAAAACCCTCCATTGGCTCTCGGTAGCCAAACGGTGCAAATTTAAACTCAGCTGCATCACCTTCAAAACCCTGGCCGGCCTCGGCCCGGTTTTTATTTCCTCTCTTCTCCACCATTACTGCCCATCACGCAATCTCCGCTCCTCTCATCTCGCCTTGCTTACGACTCCTACTTTTAAACGCAAGAAGCACGGGGGCCTTAGATTCTCGTTCCTTGCCCCCACCCGCTGGAACGCGCTCCCTCTGGAGCTCAGATCCATTACCTCTTATGCCCATTTTAGATCTCTTCTGAAAACTCACCTATTCCGTATAGCTTATGACTAATCCCTCTTTCCTCTGCTGCCTTAATTGCTGAACGTTCGTCCTCCTTTGTTCACAGTGCCCTGAAACCATTGGGTGTAAGTGAGCTTTACAAGCTTTTTTAACATAACATAACATAACATAACATAACATAACATAACATAACACAACATAACATAACATAACATGCCAACGGATGTTGATACTTTGCTTGAACCGGTAACGGCCCATGCTATGTGTTGTCCCCAGTGGCTACCAATTCTTATGACGGCATTCATTGAGATCTCACAGATGCAAATTGCTGATGCTGAGGTACTAGAGGAAACATCAGGTGCGCAGATAACATCCGATACGAACATTGTTGATGTGATGAAGATTTCATGTTTTCACCAAGCCCTAGCACTGACTTTTGATTTTGGCACAGTGCTCTGAGAGACTTTGAATTTGACCTTCATTTTTTAAAAACAAGGTACTAACTTTAAAACTTTTTCCCATGATTAATTTTTTTCTCCAAATTTGTATTTTTTCATTTTTTGGCACAAGTAATCTGCTTATGGTAGAACTATTGATAGAGAACAAGAATTCTTTGAATACTTCCAGAAACAATATATGACCCTGTCCACAAACAAACAGTTTTATGTAATCTGACATGAAATGGTTTTGGCCCTTTTTCTTCTGTATTTACGAGCCATTTCATAGATGTATATTTTTATGATTCAGACAATGTGCACTTCAAATGTCTACATTTGATCAGAATGAAACATTGCTTAAATGTGTACGGCACCAATGCAATTTTATGCTTACAAATAGTTTTGATACATTATTTAGAATGTGTTTGAAACATGCTTTTAGCACTTCATTTGTAGATACATTTTAGATATGTTATCATGTTCAGAATTTAATAATGTCGTACATACGAAAGTGGAGTGGGTGTTGTGTTTCGATTTAGATTCCGTATGCATTTCCCGATTCATGCCCTTATAATGGGAAAATTCACATTGTCCTTATATATGCATAGAAGTCCAGTCCTTATTTAGACATAGCCCATGCTACCCAAATACAGGCATGGCTGCTTATATCCTTTCATCTACGACGCAACGACTTCTTGGAAAACCAGACGCTTTAGGGACTTCCCCTTGCCTGGATATTGATTTCTCCAAGAACTCATTTATTATGCATGAACATCTATTCCTTAGGGGTTCGTTCATGACATTCATATGCCCGACTTTTTCGTCAATACTGGCATTCCTAAACACCTTCAAGGTATAAATATACCTTCAATTGCTATGGCAAAGCACGGTGTGGTTCGGTGCAGTTTGACTACCTACTTGCACAACGCAGCTCGCAACAGCAAGTACCGAAGGAAGCCAACCAGCTGAGAATCCAGCTCCAGGGTTTCTGATTCCCCTTGCGGGGTGTTGGGAAATCGAGTCCCGGGAAAGAGATACCAACGTCTCTCATTCTAAGGTATGGAGCTGATTAGAACCTAGAGAAACCTTTGGCAATTCTTGGCAAAACTAATCTATAGCTAAGACATCAACTACTTCTTCCCTCGTACTAGACCTAGGTTAGGTACACTGGGGTAGGCATATTTTAGAAGCACCAGTTGAGTATTTTAGCCTGTGTTATTTATGTATCTATTTTTATATAAGTCATAGCAACAGACAATGCGATTACAGTATTATTTTATATTACTGTTTACGCTGCACGCATTATACTTCGCATTGTGTAACGATTGTAGCAGTTCACCTCTCTTGCATGAGAAAGAAGACTGTTCAATAAACCGTTTTTATTGAAACGCCTGTCTCTCTATTTCAGTGCAAACTCTGTAGAAACTAAGCATGCACGATTGACTGAATTAAATAGTTATCTATTGTTTCCATGACCCTGACGTTAGCTGGCACACATAATTTAGTTTAATGTACTCGATAGAGACATACTGACCTCAGTCCTATGTCAAATCTATAGTGTATATTATTCCAATGCGCAGAGCCTCTTAGGGATATAGGAACTACACTACAGTGCTGAGGGCGGTTTCCACCTGCCGCACAAGCTCTAATAGAGAAATAGGAGTTTACGACCGCACCATGTGCGGTCAAATCGCAATCAGGTTGCAGAACCACTGACTTATGGTCTGGTGGTTCCGCACCGAAAAAGTGTTGGTCGTAGGCAACTCCGAATGACATCATAATTAGGCCCTGAGTATTTAAAATGTATGTTCAGGTCTGCTACCTTTTGAAGTGCCCTTTCCTCAGTCCTGCCCTCCCTCCAGAAGGCAGTCTGTGGCAGCAGGAGCAAAACCAAATCTGATACCCCACAACATAGGCCATGGGAGTGACTAGAAGTCACACCTAGATGTCAGACACATTAATGTGTGTCAAATATTTACCCAGGGCCTCAGACCAACTCTTTATGATTCTTTTATCAGACCCATCTCCTTCCAGAGATGTGTCCAGGACCCTTCATAGTGACCTCTCTCTGAATCAAAGAGTACCCTTTGAAGTATACTGAAAAACCTGGCTCTCCCTTCTTCCAGTGTGTCACACCCAGCTCACAGCAATGCAGCAATCCACAGGTCTGTCTAGGGGGATTTCTCTACCTCAGTAACTATTTTGGGAGACTCAGTTAGCCCTGTGTTTTCCAAAATGGAACCTAGAATCTTCCATACATTGTACCAGCACATGTATAACACAGATGCACTGGACAGCACTACACACCAAACTGATCTAGGCCATGGGTGAGTCAAGCACACAGCAGTAGAACTTTAAATTTAGTGAGCCTGTAGACCTCACTCCATGGACACAGATTACAAATACCTGTTTAGTCTTAATGATCGATGCACAGTATGTTTCCACCACCACTCTCATGCAGCTTAACTCCTGGCAAAGGCAGTGATGTTTCACCATTATGAGGGTAGCATTTTGGGTGCCCCTCCCGGTCCAAAAGACAATCATCCGTGAGACAGGCTTATATCATGGCACACATGTATCATCTGTGTTAGTCCTATGACAACAGACAAGTCAGCATCACAACTCCAGACATCATTACAATTGGGGTTTCAGGGCAGGGGTGCACATCCAGCAGAAAGCAAGTGACTTTTCTGTCCCAACATCTTGCACTAGCTAAGAGCACGATTTTTTGATCTATTGAGTACTGCATCAATTCTTGATTTTGAAGTCACCTGTAATAATAATATTTTTATTTGGTTGGTGGACAGAGGTGACCATTGATACTGTAGCACAAAGTGCATGACACAATCAGTATATGACATAGCATGTGGAAACTAGATTTCATGCAAAGCCCAGCATCAGTATTAAAATTTCTTCTATCAAGTTCAAATATCCAAACTTGGAAACCTCCATAGTTGGGAAATTCCTTAAATGGAGTGTGACCACATATGAATTTAGGACATATTATTAATTAACATATGGACACATTAGGGGCCAATTACGTCTGTTGGAAAGCCTCCGGCCGCTAGTTGGAAGCATTCCGACCGGGGTTGGAGACTTTCCAACTGACACAGTTGGTTGAGGTCCGACTGCTGAATTATGATGTTGGCGTTTGGAGTGTGAACCAGTCAGATATTTCGATGTGGTTCCGACTGGCTCTCAGAGTCTTCCTGACGGTCGAAACTACACTGTAATCCCCTGTGGACTGTGTTTCCGCTGTCGGGATTATGATGTCAGTTTCCCACAGCCTTTCCATGCTGGCCTAACTGACACAGAAATTCTGTCATAAAGTGACTGTGGGGGCTCCTAAGAGGGCCCCCTTTGTGACTGCTGCATACGGTTGGTGGCCGAGGGGATATCTAGGGTGTCCCCCTGTAAATCCATGCACTGTGTGACAGGCACTATGGGATACCTGCCACAGTGTTTGCGTTTTTACACACACCCCAATTTCTTTAGGGGAGCCTGTATTACAGCCGGTTTGCGGCCATAACAAGGCTCCCATAGACAAATGTGAGTATCTGACCGAACAGTGTTCGGTCGCATTATAATCAGGCAGGTGGAACTGCCGACTGGAGGTTGGTCGGTCCTGTGACCGAGAGGATGTCGGTCGGAGGCAACTCCGACCAACATCGTAATAAGCCCCTAGGTATAAGCCATGTCACATATGTGTCACATCATATCTAATGACTGTGTCTTTTGATGTTGAGGCTTTATGACTTCTGTAATTTTTATGCTTGTCTTGATACCCCTGTCTAACTCGGATGAACTCTGGGTTATCTCACTATGGGACTAATGCTTTTTCTTTACAATTGTAATTTTTGGTGCCAAGACAAAATATTGAGTACAAAATGTGGACTTTCAGAAATATTGAGTCAAAAATATTGTGGTATGGAAATATCATCAGCAAAAATATTGTTGAATGTGTGTTTAATTGAATTAAATAATAATACATTTTTATTTATTAATAGTTTGTTGATAAATATTTATGCTAATCGTGTAAATAATTAGTTCCTAAAGTAAAGTTTTAGGTGTTGCTTGTAAGTTTTGTAGGGTATACGATGGGAGGGAACTAAATGAAAACTATTTTTGAGTTTAAATTCTAAAAATGTTTGTAAATATTGTAATATGTTTTAACATTATAATATGCATTTATTTAAATATTTTTTAAGTAAATATATATTTTTTATTATAAATGTATATTTATTGTTTTTTATTAAGTTTTAGCAATTATTGTATTGTTTTGCTGATAATTTGGTTGTTTCTGATCTAGTATTAACTGCAGTAAGAAAATTATATTTTGTCCTTATTGTTGCACTGACTGGAGTGGGAAAAGTAAATTTTACCCTTTCACAATCCAACACGTTCCCTACTGTTGCACGGGTTGGAGTGGAAATAGCAAATTTTACCTCTCACAATCCAATACTTTCCTTACTGTTGCGTGTACTGAAGTGGGAGTTGTAAATTGTATAGCTTACAGCAGAATACAAAGTTCCCCAGGGAGCGTGTGACAGCGTGAAGCAAGGAGTTGGTATTGTTAGTACCGTGGCTTGAAGGAAGGGTTCCCTAGTCGGAACTTAGAGAGCCTCACACACCCAAAGTAATAGGTGTGAAACACACCCTTACTGGAGGGTGTCCAGTGTCATCATCGACTCACTGCCCTTCGTCAGACCGGCGCTGCAATGTCTGACGGAGTAACTAAAGATACTCTTTTGATGGGGTTCTTTTGTTCCTTGCCGATGGTGGGTGTAAGTTAGGATGAAGAAAAGTGTAGTCAGTGCAAATGTGAGTGAAAATAGTAAAAAAGGTAATCAGTCCACTCTCAACTTTATTAACGTGGCTGGTTCCTTAGTTAAAAGGGGTGGGAGGGGAGTTAGAGACCGTATAGGTGTACAGAACAATAACTCAACCCCCTGGTGTGGTCAACATGTTTCAAGCCAGAAGGCGATTCGTCAGGACCTCAATAAAGTACTACACAAAAACAAATGTGGACTCAATGCTCAATCTCTATGAAGCAAGCAAATACAACCTCGCTGGGTCGGAGGACAAGAGGGCCAAGGGGTCCTGCTCTATTTAGGCGACCCTAAAGGGATTGAATAGGGCCTCGCAGCATACTCCCGTGAGGCCAGCGCTTTTAGGTTGGATGCACCTTTAAGGAGGCGCTGGATCGGCGGGACACCTACCCCTCACGCTCGCAGCACCTGGTCAGTTGTAAAGTTGTAAATTGTATACCTCCAGAGTTTGACACTTTGTCTATTTTTTATAAGTTGTAGTGGGAATACTACATGTATTAATTAAAAAAATGTGTAGATTAGTTTATAATGTTTACAATTATATTGATATGTTTTTGGTTATTTAAACTATAATATTTATAATCATTAATCATTAATGTTTTCAATATTTTATTTATTTTTAGTACATTCTAAAAAATTATTTTTTTTCATAATTCAAAATGGTTTGGTCATTAATTATTTTGGGGCTTATTATGATGTCGGGTGACTTCCGCCCGACACTATTCGGTCATGGGACCGACCAACCGACACAGCGCCGGTGGTCCCAACCAAAACCGGCAGTAATGCATGCTCCCGTACTGAAATAGGAGGTACTGTACATCCCTGCACCAAAGGGAGCCCTGCTGGGGGCCTCGAAACACGCTCTCCGATATGGTTTCCGGAAGCCAGTCAGAAACCTTGATTGTAATCTTAAGGGCTGAAAGACACACCCTTGAGACTACTTGCCAGCTTCCGACTAGCAGACGGGCTCTCCAACATAATGAGGCAGTCAGAAAGGAAACCGAGAAGCACCTCATGATATGGCTGTTAAGGCTATGACCTGCCTTATCATAATCAGCCCCTTTATGTTATAAGATATATGCATATATATATTTACTTTTTATATTATTACATTTAAGAAAATCTTCACATATCATATAAATTGAAAATATATCTTAATATTTTTTTCAAATTAAATATATGCATATTCAATATATATATATATATATATATTAGTATATATATATATATTGAATCATCATAATTGTAAAAAAATAAATGAAACGTATTTAATTGTTCTTATAATATCATTAATGTTTTTTTTAAACTTATGTTTATTATCAAATTTAATATATATTTAAAATTCAATATTTTAGACAACTATATTAGTACCATGGACATCTTTTTTCCAATATCTCTATACTTTTAAATATAAGGATTGGGAGTCGATATTTTTAACTTCTATAGTTTTTCACTCAATTTTTTTGTAACTTGATATTTAGTACTTGATATTTTGGCCGTGAACTGTCATTTTTTCTTGGATGGGGTTGAACCAGTGTTAATGGAATATGCAATGGACTATCTAGCTCTGCCTATTGGAATCGGAATTTTATACATATTGAGGATAATTTTTTGTTTGGTTTTATACTATTTATTACCTCCAGCCTTGAAAAAGCCCATGGCTGTGTGCCACAGGGGCCAACTCACGTGTTGTCTGTAATTTCTTACTTTTCGCTTTGGCCTTCCAAAATGACTTGGATAAATAAACTATGCATATTTCTATTCATTATCATTAAGGATTGACCACCAAATCCTGTTACCACCTCTGTCTAACAACCACATTTATGTTCTTTCTTTAAAGGGTTAGGTGTCCCCCATTCTGGACATCTGGCTACTAGTGAACTACTCCATTGTAAGAAGATGGACACCTGTTGGAGCTTTTAACCCCTTTTAATTAATTAATAAATTTTTAATTGCAGGTTTATATAGCGCTAGGATCGACTCCCGGAGGAGTATCTCAGCGCTTCGACCGCTGCGAAACCCTTCCTGGCTTCCCTGAGAGATGGTCCCTTAGTGGGTATCTCCAGGGTGAGACCAGGCATCCCCGGCGGTCTGGTGGGGCCGTTAGTGAAGATGAGGCAAGCTAATACCCAGAGTTGCCGAGTGCGATCGCTGATCAGAGTGGGCACCGAGGCGAGAGAATTATCGAGTCCGCTGACCCTGGTCCAGAAACCTGCCGCGTCGGGAATCGAACCCTGGTCCCGGGCCGTCCTCTGCTCTCGGGTCTGCCGCCTCTAACCAGTGAGCCACACTACTTCACCTTTAACCTATTGCACTAATAATTATTTTGGTTCTACCTATCTCAGCTGGGGGCTCGAACAACTGAGACAGAGTCCATCTTGCACCCGTTTGAAATGTAGACTGTTCTTACCTCTAAGACAACTTTGTGGAGAGTTATTTTTTTGAATTCATATCGTCCTTTTGAGTTTGACCTTGCTCTACGGACTCAAGATGTTAGAGGATATCAGGTACCCATCCTTCCCTTTTTTATAACAATTACCCTGACCCGTCACATCCGATGCCTAATGAGATGCAGCAGTAAACCACCTAATCTCTCCTTATTTTATCAAGCATGGTCTGTAAAAGCTTTGACTCTTGGGGTGTATTTATTGGCTAAGTAAATTATGTTTTCCTCTTCTTAATGTATCAGGTGCGGCAGTTTATATTAATGGAGGGAACCACAAGTTCTCTTGAAGGTCATGCTGTCCAAGTTGGTGTTCATATTGGCAGAAATGGAAGAGGGGAACTATGGGACAGTTTACTAACTTTTCACGCAATGCAGTGTAGCAAAGCAACTTGCTGTGCTGCCTTGCATCAAAGGGAGAGAGCAGAAAACCTCAATATCTACTGAGATATGGCACACTTCTTCTCTCTCATAGCCCTGGTGCACTTCAGGGGGCCTAGCACAAACGCAGGCAACCTCACACCACTGTGCAAGGGTGCCTACTTTGTTTTTGTGCAGGAAGGGATACAAAAATAATCTTTCAGGGCATTTTCCTCTTTCTGTGTGGGCTGCAGATTGCAGTACACTTGGATAGAGGGAATAAGGAGAAGAAAAATAAATTCTCCCTGCTACACCACCCTCTGGCAATCCCAGGTTTACAAACATTTCTAAATCTGGATTGTGTCAAATCCATGGTGGATGTATGAGAATGCCCATGTTTCACTCACGGAACACCTCTCAGAATGAAATCTAATGCAATGCAATGCATTGTGCTATATTCTTTTACAAAGCCACGTCTCTTGCGTGGCTTTGTAAATATCTATTACCTTACGTCATGGATGCACCACAAAAGTGGTGCAACCAGTATGCAAAATTTTAATAAATCTGGAATTAATGTAAGGAAGACTATCACCGGTATTCCACGGCAAGTCTCCTTTTCAATTCATATAGTAAGTAAATAAAATTGGGGGAGGGGCAAAATCATGCAATTTCCTTCTTTGTCAAATTTCTCAAAATTCTGTGACAATTTTAGGGAACTGAATTGCAAAATATGTTTTGCGGTATCTCACATGACTTTTTATAAGTGTGCTTGCAGCTCTCCTAAAGTCTTTGGCAAGACATGGTACAGTATTACTTTTTGTACAATTCAATACTTTTTCTAATCTGTATTCTGAAAACTATTGTCAGTGTTCTTCAAAGATAGGCAATTGGAGCATGTGATATAGAAAGTTGAATTACGTGTGTAACCCTAGGCATTCACTAACAACATGGAGGAAAAATGAGGTCACAATAAGGGAGAACAAACAAGGCACAAAATTCATTAAAAATTAACTTATTTTTAATCTACACAAGCATATAAAAACAATTCATATCATACAAATGTAATCAAAATCGATAATACATAATTGGTCATATAAAAATTCAAACACAGTTTTAAACAAAACAATAAATCTAAAATCAACTAGTGGCATTAATGGGTCTCAAAGCGCGTTTCGGCGTCAAACAAAATGCCTTCTTCAGGAGCCACGAATATTTCTGTGAAAAAACATAAAAATTATAACTATTAATTTACTATTTGCACAACACTACATATAATTAATTACAAAATTGTTCATCTGTCTTATTAGTTAAATGCTTGTTCTCCTCTTTTAACAGTGTTTCCCTTTTCCTTTTTTGATCACACATTTATCCTCTACAATAATCACAGTATATACTTAAAACAAGATCACAGTCAGTTTAGTGAGCATTTGCATTTGTTTCTTTTTATCTTATTTCTATAATCTTGGTGATAGTTTGTAAGCAGGTACCCACTGCTTATACAAAACTTGCAAAATGGTGAGGCACTACATAGTTAATGCCCAAAGTATTTCAGAAAATTGATATTTTCTCAGAAAATTCCTAATTCTTTTAATTTCCATGTCAATCACTGACTAAAAATCATAACAAGGGTTTTATAGTATTATAAATTACCCAAGGATGCTAGAGTTATTATATCTTACCATTTCTAAATAGAATGATAAGAACCATATTACTAAGGTGTACTTACTTAAAATAGTTTGTAGATGTTGCCTTTCCTGACCAAACAAAGATATGTTGACAGGGAAATTCTATACGATGTAATTGCGTTGTCTTGATACAACCATTGCAACCTGCATCTAGTGAATGAAGTAGGTAAGGGCATGATTATTACACTTTTTTAATTGAAACAATGAAATTCCTAACTTTGTTTTAATCCTTCTCACAAGGCTTGGGCAGAGGAGTATATTATATAATACTCACCAATTAAAAACTCTGACACCCGTTTATACACAAATTTGTGTTCAATAACAGCTTCAAGAATGGGCTCTTCTTTATATTAATGTCTCCACTTTGTATTTTATCTAGGGGACAAAGAAGTTTACAAATGTTTTTATGAATTATGCCCTATATGGTCAGTTGTCAGTGTAGGTATCAAAGAGATATCTATTCAGTTTGTCTTACCATTAATGTTTGCATTAATAAAGTGGTAATCCTTATGTTTGCATCAGAGGCATCCGGTTAAAACTCTAACCACTGAAGTATTGGTGTTTATCAGATCGAGCACTTAAAAATAGTAACATAGGCTCATAAAGGATTGTTTAGTGAATCTAACATAAGGACCTAATATGCGGTAAACAAGACAATAATTACTAACCGCGAGCGATGCTTTCTCCGGTTAAAAATACAAGCTTTTCAAGCGCTCCATCTACGGAAACACAGGAATAGACTCGGACGTTTCTCATTCGAAGCTGATTGCTACTCAGTACTTTCTAGGCACTTGAGTCTGTATATAAAAAATAGATAGACAGGCGGAAAATCAGATCCGCTCAACAGGTTATGTTAACACCCTTCCCTTCCCTAAAATAATGGCGTCTCATTCTAATATCGCACTTACCGAGATAGGACTTTATGTGAGCCTGAACGACGGGTAACCGGCAGCGTCTCCTTGGCGGTTGAAAGGAACGACAACCGCCTCAAACCTCATCACTTTAAATACATCCTTTTCCATGGTCACATGTCCTGCCGTATTTTAAATTTTAAAGTGGCAGTGGTGGAATATGAGCTTTCAGCCGGTTAAAAGTATTCAGCTGTGTTTCCTATCACAAGGATTAGTTGTTTAAAAGGCCGGGTTACACGATTTAATAGCGTACAATCAGCAACGATCACAAACGCGCTCCGTGCTAGCCTGGAGGAACCGGCACATCGCGACCACGCCGAAGACACTCGGCATCCGACAGGGGTTCGATACCACCTTGATTCTACCCATGTGTTAACAATCAGGCAGAAACTCTTGTAGTTATGTTATTTTATAATTAGATGACATATTTTCCTACATATATAATGTTGTAGTATCATTCATTAGTATATCAAAGGGTATTCTCAGACATTAAACTCCTTGGATATACAACTACGTGATGACTCAGATTTTCAGCACATCCAACATCATCAAGACAAATTCCCAATATGACTTAATAAAAAACCCATGGTTAAAATATCGCATTTTCCCACGGAATCTCACCGTTCAAACCTTGTTTGAATGTATTCAGAACAAAAATCCAGTAGACCTCTTTCTTTTTTCGAATTGCGCATCCACCTTTACTTTCTGGTATCCTAATAGAAAGTGAAAACCTTTTGGACTCCTGTTTGTATACATGAAATTATCTAGAACTGTGAAATAATAATTTATTACTGTGATTGAATTCAACCCATGTTTGGGTCTACTGGGGTGCTGCTGTTGCCCATGTAGGGATGGTGAGCTCTGGATCCGAGATGGCACATATTTTTAGAGAAAAACTCTTCCATAACATCCACTGTGCTGGCATTGCAAGATGGATTACAGTATGAAATATAAGGCTTTGGATTGCTATTACATTACATTAGCTCTACCCTTTAATTTGAAAGAGCCTGAGGTTGCATTCTAATTGGGTGGTGGTGGAGAACGGACCTTAAATAAATAATTTGGTTTACTGAATCAAGATTTTCAGAAACACATGTGGAAGGCGATTCTCTGCTCTACTAGGCCCAGGGGCAATAGGACCTTGGACATAAGTGAAGAATTAATCAGGAGTTGTGAATCACATTCAATTAATTCATCATAGTCATTAAGTACATTCTTAGGAGTCAATGATGAGCTTTTAAAGTGAGTTTAAAGGGTTTTGGTAAAAGTATTTCTTCATTAGTCATCATTTGATTGTTAATACAATAAAGAACATATTGCATTAAGTGTGTTCCCTATATAAAGGTCCTTATTCCAAATCACAAGATGAGAAAAGCATAATTGAACCATAAAGAGTTTGAAATTGAGAGGTAAAAGCTTAAAGATTGATATAAATTAGTCAGTCAATAAATACTTCCCATAAAGAGAAGCTCGGATACTCAATGGAGTCTCAAAACAACATAGATTCAAGCAAAGGAAAATGAATGGGTCTCACCATCGAGCAAAGCAGAGAGTCTGGAAAGGGTTTGAAGAACCTCCACACCTAGGGGATTACTTACTACGATGTCGGTCAGTTTTGCCTCTGACCGACACCATCTCGGGATTGTTTCGCCTCCGGTCATCCGTTTTCATCACCCAATTACAATGCAACTAAACAGTGTTCAGCTCATACTTACTATTCTCATTGGGAGCTTGTTTTACGGCCGTAAACCAGCCATATTACAGGCTGTTATAGAGAAATGGGGGGGTCTAAAACCCTGCACACTGTGGCAGGCACACCGTGGGTTTTACGGGGGGATACCCCAGGTACCCCCTCAGTCACCAACCAGAGGCCTCAAAGGCAAGGGGGCCCTGCTTGGGGCCCTCAAAGTCACTTTCAGACATTCATTTCTGTGTCAGACAGGCCAGCACAGAAAGGCTGTGGGAAACTTACATCGTAATCACAGCGGCATTGCCGCCATCCATAGTGGATTAGGGTGTTGTTCCGCCCAGCAAGAATACTCCAAAAGCCAGTCAGAACCGATTTGGAATGACCTGTTGGTTTACGTTCCAAACCGCCTACATCGTAATCGGTGGGTCAGACCACAAACTGACTGTGTCGGTTGGAGAGGCTTTCCGACCGACATCATAATCGGCCTCAAAGTCTTGGAACACGCACTAATATAACATTTTGATATTGTTGTAATCATCCGTCGTGATCGCCAATAGAATTTAAATGTCTTCATGGCAACAGGAAAGCTTCCATTGTCTAAGCTGCTTCAGGCCAAAAGACTTACAGATATTTTGTGTTAAACAAAACATTTTTATTAACATTGTACAAGTCGAGGTTGTTCCGACTGTTCCTTTCTCGACAAAACAAACTACTTCATGGTTAGGTTTTTCATTGCACAAATTAAATCATGCCTTTCTCCCACATTCTAACTTGCAAATTTTATTCATGAAGAGACAATTGAATAGAAATCAATGTATTCTATGAAGATGTCTCTATGGGAAGGTCGACATCTAACATTTTCTATTAAGTCATGTTCACTTCAGCATATTTGTATCATTGACCTTAAATCAATGAAATAAAAATAAGGTTTGCAATCTGAAGACTTTCTAACTTAACATGTACAGTTATGGAAACCTAGTGCTATAAAAATGTCTCCCACCAATTGTGTTCCCTCATTTATACTTCGAGTACATCTGTGTGCAGGCGCTATTGTTAAAGCATTTAAGCTATTTACATGATACATTTGAGGAAGCAATAAGCTATAATAGCAAACTCCTGGTATTACTGGGTCATCACCTTATAAAACCTGCCAATGTCCCTCCTGATAACTCCACAATTTCTATTCCCTACATGCCTCTTTCTTTTTGGAAATCTTCTCTTAAAAACACATACTATCCCTTTTCGTCTTCAGCTCAGTCTTAACTTTGAGTAATTATCTTCCTAAATCATCTTCTTCCTTTCTTCATGCATCCTTTAAAACATCTTATTCGTATTCTTACTAAGTGTAATGTGTGCTCTTCTTTTTTCTAACATCATGATAAATGTCTTCTCTAATGGTACTATTAAGCAAGTCAAATTGTTTTCATAAGCCTTAACAATCTTAATGGGAAGGTAAGGTCTGAAATAATGCCAAGCAGTGTCCATTTCTTTTGCTTGTGGGTGAAAGTTTGTGTTGTTCTGTAAAGGCACTTTTGTACAAATCATATAATAGTTATAATAATATTATTCGAAATGATGCTGCCTATAAACTAAACTAAGCAATATGCTGCATAACATTGCATATGACAAAGGAACTGTATTGTATGTCACCTCTTTCTTGGCCAATGAAGGCAAATGTGCACACACATAGCATTTCTTAGTATTCATAGCATGTGTGTACTTCTGACCCAGTCTAGAATAACACTTGTTGTATAGTCTTTTTTCAATTCATCCTCATCTGCATCATGTGAAAATGTCATGTTAGTGAATGAAAATGCAGATTTCTCTTTCTCATGTGTAAAATGTATAACCAATAATGATGCTATGGCTAATTCTACTGTTACTAAAAAAGTAATCCCCACAATAATCATACTCCTAGCTCTGGTTGGAATACATATGTTTATTTGAAGTCAGATCTCTTTAAATGATGAGTGGTGCAGCAAATTAGTGTGTTTATTCTATTTCAGAGAAGTCTCATTTTCTTATTTTACTCTGAAACTCAATTTGTTTCTTGCGACTTTAATTACAGCAGTCTTCCTATAGTCTTCCTTAACCCAACTCAGTGTTCTTCTAAAATGTTATACCTACTCTGCTAATGCAGCCTCAGGCCTAGATAAACTTCTTTTCTTCTTAGCAATGTTAGCAGTTTTTACCTTTGGCCTATTTGCACAGTTCATTCAAATAGTTTTTCAGCAACTGGTTTTTCTTTTCGAGGGCTTTTTCACATTTTAGAAGTCAAACAATTTCAAGGGGGTTTAGGCAATTCTCTGAACAAGTCAACCAGGTTTGAAATTGGGACAATTAGATCTTGGCCCACGCAATAAGTCAATTCAGGGGCAGAATACCTTCAGGTCGATACTCTTGATCTCTTAGATCTTCTTTGTCCTTGATCACCTTCTGTGTCACTTATACCACTTGACTCTGTTTCTTCACTGATTGTTGGTGGTATTGATCCAATTGTCACACTTGAATTTAGCTTCTTTCGATCATAGACTCTTGGCCATTCAGCATTGAAAGTTCTTTATGGTCTCAATATAGTGCTTGTTCCTTCGTCCGAATCTTCCTATAGCTCTGGAAGTATCTCAACTGTCACTTTTGCTGAATTATCTACTCCTCCTTCTTCCGCATGAACTCTAATGCAACTCTGTGAAATATCCGGGAACTGATTCTCTTCACCTGTCTGTGGTTCGTAACCCCTTCTTCCTTGCTGTTGTGTCAAATGAGGTAGTACATTCACCAGTGTTCTTAGTTCTGGCTCATAGAGCATTATTTTATTCAAGCACTTGGAGATACTTTCACAAGCAGGAGGCACACACAATTCCTCTCCTTGGCAGCAACAGCCACTGCAGGCCAACCCCAGACAGCACACAGCAAAGGGGCAGTACTCCTCCTCCAGTTTCTCCAGCTCTTCTCCTTGGCAGAGGTTCCTCTTGAAGTCCAAAAGTGATCTAAAAGTCTGGGGTCTGGGCCTCTTTTTTTATACAGTACAATCCTTTGTTCTCTCTGGCAGAGAAGCTCTTTGCCCAGCCAAAACCAGTTCTGTACTCTCTGGTGCAGCTTCCTGACAGGAGGTGGAGACAGCATTGTCATTTGCAGACCAGGAATATTCAGGTGTGAAAGGAACCTCCTCCCCCTACTCTAAAAGCAGTCCAGATCTATTCAGCCCAGCCCTGACTCACCCTAGAAAAGGCAGGACACACTTGCGGGTCTGAGTTACATTTACAGGCTGCTTATATGGGTCGCACAATCAATGCTGCAGGCCCACTAGCAGCATTTGATTTACAGACCCTGGGCACACACAGTGCACTGTATTAGGGTCTGACTAGTAAATCAAATAGCCAATTATAGAAACACCAATCCATAACAATAATTTACAACGGGAGCACTTGCACTTTGGCACTGAACAGCAGTGGGAAAGTGCCCAAAGCATCTAGACCAGCAAAACAAATTGCAACACATAGCAAAAACATAGGAGACATGCTTTAGGTTATTACAGGAAAGATAAAGACCCGTATTGCGATTGTAGACTTGAGGATGCCTGACACCATTTCGGTGTGGGAAACGACCAACCGTAGGTCGTCGGTTCAGAACACCATATAATGATGCAACCGCACATTGTGCGGTCCAAACTTCCATTTCTCTAAGGGAGCTTGTGCTGCTGGCGGTTTCGGCCCGCAGCACAAGTTTCCATAGAGAAATGGAAGTTTGTGTAAATCCCTGCACAGTGTGGAAAGCCTGTCGGAAACTGACATCATAATCCAAACGGTGGAATACGAAGTAGGTAAGGGATTATGTGGTGGTGTTTTACTGGCCGGCGGGCTCCTTGAGTCTAATAGAAGCCAGCCAGAATGACTGATCCGTTTGAATTATGACCACCTACATTGTAATTAGGTAGTCAGACTTTAAACCATGGATGTCAGTCGGAAGGGTTTTCCAACCAACATCCTAATAAGCCCCATAATCTCTGAATGTTTCTGCAAATTCTGAACAACAACATTTATTTAATCTGATTAACATTAAACACATAGTTTTACCTTTCCTTTCCTTTCTCTCTGCCACCACTACCCATTCATTTGTGTACCTGTCTTGGTTCCTTCACTTGGAACATTCTGCTTGCCAGGTTTGGAATTGTCAGTTAATAAGAATTGGGAGGGGTGAATCTCTTGATGATGTACAGCTATTTTGCTTATTAAAATAGTGTTTCAACTACTAACTGCATCCAAATTTACTACACTGATTTTAAGATATGTTTGCCTTCAAATCAGTTCTTTTTGATGTGTTTAATTTTGCACAACAGATACTACTTTTAGTCTTCATGTCTGTAAACCTGCTAGCTCTTTCAAATAAAAGAGTAAGACATCTAGGATTTAAATTGTTCGTGGGAAGGGTGATGGTGGGAACTTCTAATATGAGGAATAAAATACCCTCCATTGTCGGTGAAAAGGAAATTGCAAGTCAGCTCGGAGTTCTATGGCCTTGTAAAGGAAATTACCTTTTGCCTGTTTCATCTGTGACTTGCAATATCCTTATAATATATGGCAGAGAATTGCTTTATTCCATATACAACCACATTAAGAAGCATCCACCCGATCTCTAGAGTATTTCTATACATTGCTAGAGCCAGAAAGATTGCTCAGTGAGATAAACACTCATGTCTGTTCTGCTGATTGTGAGTACCAGCAAGATGGACTCAGCCTTATAACCTTGAGGTTAGCAAATTGAGTACCATTAAATTGAGTAATAGTAACACCTCTTGCCTAGAGCACTTACAAATAGCAAACGTGTGGTAATAAGTGCTCCAAAAAAAGTCAATAATTATCTTCGATGTGATACCCAGCCAAGATCTCTCCAGACATCGAAGAATTATTGCATCATCTAAGAGCTCTCAACTGCACTCCAAACATCATTGATTCCATGAGCTCTCTCTAAACAATGCTGAAAACGCGTCGGATCATGCAGAGGCACATAAGTGTTCTCACCAAGGGAGAAAACTTTCAATTGAGGATGCTAAGGAAAATAAAACCGTTCCTACCTCCCAATGACTTCATGACTGTGGTGCAAGCCCTACTTATCTCTATATTGGATCATGGAAGCGCAACCTTCTGCGGCCTACCCAGATTGAAGATGGCGCCACTTAGGGCCTCTCTCAATGAATGTCTGACAAAATATCGAAAACTAGAATATCGAAGTACAAAAATATCGGAACAAAATTATCGATGTCAAAAATATCGGGATCCTATACTTAACTATATATCTACACAAATATCGATTTTTTAATATCGACATACAAAAATATCGTTTACTTTGATATCGACCACATTTATATCGGAAAACAAAAATATCGCAATCTGCAAAATTTAATGACACTTACAAAAATATCGAAATCAAAAATATTGTGAACATAAATATCGGATTTAAAAATATATCGACTTTTGGAAACCTTTTCTTTACATAATTAATGAACGCTTGATATGTTTTCACATCAAAAATAACATACAACACTTTTATTACTACTATACAAACACCATAAAATCAAATATTTTTTTAATTCATTTAAAAATATGTCACCTACACATATAAAATTATTCTATGGTACTGTGTATACTTTTCTAATTATTCTTTGATTTTATATTCTAATACTAATTAATGTCAACAGAAATTCAAATCTACTAACTAACCAATCACAAGCCTAATTTTTTAAATGAACCAATAGTAAAGTAATTACTACTGACACTCCCCTATATAAGCAATGAAAACGTAAGCACAAACTACTTGCCAAAAGTCACAGAAGGAGATTCATCTCTATCAGAATTGCTGCACAACAAGTAGAAGAACGAGAGTGAAAACCTACTATTACATCTACTAAGTAAGTAAATAAAATATATCCTACATTATTTTCTATTTGTATTTACTTACCTGCTAAATACCCAGTGGCACCTTTGCTATTCATACTACTTAACATTCTAAATAATGATATAAAATTATTTTTTTTAGATACTACCACTACTGATAATTGTACTCCAAATAATTGTGAACAAAAGATAGGAATACAGAATCAGAAAATTATGTAAGTAATATAACATTGTTTCGTTTTATGCACATTAATCTAAAAACCCAGAAATAATGACTTTTGCACACCATCTGTTTATTTTTCTATAGATTCTGCTACAGAAAACTGCACTAATACAGAACTAAGGCTACAGTACTACATCTATAATCCTTTATATTAAGTAAGTACATAAAATAGAAAGTGCTTCATTTGCTAGTAATACTTAATTACCTGCTAAATACCCAGTACCCATTTGCTATTCATTGCAGTTAACATGCTAATAAATTATGTGCTAGTATTTGTTTAAGAGACCACGAGGACTGAATATTTTACTCTAAATAACTGTGAACAAAGCATAGGAATACTGAAGCCAAAATATATTTAAAGAATGGCACATTGTTTCATTATGTCCACATAAATCTAAACACAATGAAATAATCATTTTTCTCCCACATATTTATTTTTCTATATAGATTATACTACTGAAATCTGCTTTACTACAGAACTAAAAACATCAGAACTATATCTAAAATACTTTGTCATAAGTAAGTACATGAAATAGAAACTGCATATTTAGTACTCCTAATTATTTTCATGCTAAATACCCGGTGGCTCTTTGCTATTCATAGTACTTAACATCCAAAATAATAACATATTATTATTTTTTTAGATACTACAACAACTGAATTTTCTTCTCAAACTAAGTGTGAAGAAAGCATAGGAACACAGAATCGAATAACTATGTAAGTTAAGTTACATTGTGTAATTTTGTGGTCAAAAATCTAAAAACTTACAAAATAACAGTTTTCCTCAACATATATTTTTTTCTCTGTAGATTCGACTTCTGAAAACTACACTCCTCATTAACTAAGGACCCCAGTAGTATTTCTAAAATACATTTTAGTAAGTAAGTATTATGCAAATGCAATAAATGTGTGAAAACAATTCTAACATTTCTAACTGTTTTAATAATTTTCTATGACATATTCTTTATTTACAGAGCAAACACAGTGAATAGATATACAGACAACATACAGAACTTCACATTCTAAACAGCAGTAAAACTAATAACTAAGTAAGTATATTAAATGACATATTTACCACATGTTTCAAAAAACCTACCAACATGGTGATTAAAGTAACTCATATGTTCCTTATTTTTTATAGATAACACTACAAAGTATTCTACAGAAGTTGAAGAAAGAATTAGACCTGCCAAATACCAACAACAAAAATTATGTAAGTATCTTCACAATGTGAATAATGAAGACACATCTTTGTAGTAAAAATGAGCTTTATAATTGCTAATTTACCTAAACATTAATAAATAATATACTACTTTCATATTTCTCTGAACAGCTACAACAACATCAAAAATATTTATCCTCAACTAAAGAAACAAGAAAGTCCAAAGTTTAGCTGTACATTGTAAAACACGTAAGTATAAACATTCCTACTTATCACTAACATAGATTATTGATCACATTTAAATTGATATTAACTATTATATATATTTTATAGATATACACAGTACAAAATGACCGAAGGAGCCGAGTTTGTGACCAGCCAAAAAGGAAAATTATTGTTATGCTACATGGGTTACACGTACACACAGGAAAAACAATATGGCATGAAAGTGAATTGGAAATGTAGCAAATATTATTCCAACAAGTGCTACGGCAGAGCAACAACAAAAGAAGCTACAGTACTATATACTAGGGAACATAATCATCCACCTAATATTACAGAAATAGAAGTCAGAACAGCCATGGAAAGTATAAAAGAAGCTAGTACTGGATCCCAAAAGCAAACTAATGTAATTTTGAAAGAAGCCATTCCAAAAATTCCCAAAACAGCCTCAACCCAAATGCCAAACATCCTATCATTAAAAAGAACAATAGCACGGACCAAAAAAGCGACAACTTCTTCAACACCATGTCCTAGAACATATCAGGATATTAGTTTTAGTGCTAACGAAATAATAACTTTAAATAAACAACCCTTTATAATTTATGACAACGAAAGCAATGAAAATAGACTAATAATTTTTGGTACCAGTATGAATTTAGTGAAACTGCAGCAAAGCCAATATTGGATGATGGATGGGACATTTAACATCTGTCCCAAACCATTCTTCCAATTATACACCATACATGGCCTCTATCACAACTGCAATATCCCTTTGTTATATGCACTATTGCCTAACAAAAACAATTCTACTTATATGGAATTATTAAATGTCATAAAACAAAAAACCAATGATTTCTCTCCGGACAAAATCATTCTTGATTTTGAGCATGCAATGCTCTCCACTATTCTAAAGATCCACCCACATACCTCCATTCAAGGGTGCTATTATCATTTCAACCAGTGTTTATGGTGACACCTTCAAAAAACTACCCTAAGTGTCGAATATGCTACAAATTCTTCATTTGCTTTTCAAATAAAAAAACTTATAGCACTTGCCTATGTCCCTACAACAGATGTAGCTGAACATTACAATATTATCATAGACAGTCCATTTTATAAACAAAACGAGGCTAGATTAACTCCTTTTCTTGATTACTTCGAGGACACCTGGGTAGGCAGACTCCACAGATCTGGGCACAGGAGAAATCCAAAATTCCTTATTCCCTGGTGGAATGTGTACCATAGTACCCTTAACGGGGAGTCAAAAACTAACAATGCCGTTGAAGGTTATCACAATGCATTTGTCCAATCAACTGGCAGAAGCAAACCTAGTCTCGAAAAATTCATAAAATGCCTACAAAAAGAACAGAGCTATCAAGAATTCCGAATGGACCAATCTGTTACCGAAATTGTCCCTAAAATATCCAAGCAAAATAAACAAATGCACAAGTACCTGGAAGAGCAGGTTAAACTGTACCCTAATACGAAAGGCATAGAATACCTAAACATCATAGCCAAAACACTACTGTAAATAAAGCCGAAACTGTAATAAAACACCAAATGTAGCACCTAAGTATGTGAAAAAATGTAACATGAGCTTTTAAAGTATTTAATGTATGCAATATATAATGATATTATTTTAATATATGCACACATTAAAACAAAATAATACGTTAAAATCAATTCCGTAATAAATATGACATTACCCACCCACAAAAAAAATAGAAAGCAAACACTTACCAATTTAGTTGTCTATCCAAGAACGTCCATTACCACCAAAGTAATCCAGGTAGAGCAAAAGTAACCCAAAAAAAAATGTAAAAATACAACTGTTCCACAATTAGGAATTCCACGCGGTCCTTAGCCATCGAACTACCATAAAAAACCCGAAAAAGTGGAAAAAAAGAAAGAATCGCCCCGGAAAACCCGAAAAACTGTAAAGAAGTGTTTGTAAATCACTGTAGGATTAGAAAAACTAACACTTCCTTTATTAAAAAAACGGAACTTCCGATGTTGCGAACACCTAGGAAAAAACATAGAAAACAGACATTCCCACCCACAATATTTAACAAATAATGACAGAGTAACATATTAACATTGATGAGTTAATGTTCGATATACCCTAAAATACTTAAATGAAGTCTATAAATAATTAGTAAACTAACTAACACGACGTGTATATACCATACGTAAATATGTTATTTCTAAATGTGAAACATAGCTCCCTCACATTCAACAGCACTAAATATAAGCTCACTAGTGTCAAACCATAATATTAATACACATATAATATATAAAATGAATCTTACCTGCAGCGACGTGAAGTGTCTCCCAACCGCGATCAGCCCTTCTTCAAAATAACCCAAAACGACCAAACCCGGTTACAAAAGAAAGCACCAAAAACTAAATAAAATAGTCCCATTTGTAAAATATAATATCTATACAGAACTAAATGTGTTAAAAATTAAGTATTAATTTATGTTATGTAGAAAAAAATATATATTTTTTTCCTACAAAGAAATCATGATAAAAATGTACATTAATATAATAATGTAATATGATGAAAAAAATGATGTTTATGTTAACAATGTTAAAAATTGTAAGTACATTGTCACAAAAAGAAAAAATTTATTTTGTAAAAATGTAAAATGTTTATTTATATTGTACAAATGTTATCTTCACAAATGAAGGTGAGAAAAGCTTTACAGAAAAATATTATTGTTATTAGCAATTTTTTCCTGACAAAACAATATGTGAAAGAGATAATAAAGAAAGTTAATGTCATATGAAAATGAAGATAAATAATAATGGTTCTGTATAGTTGTTATTAATTGTGCTTATAAAAGTTTATTTCGAAAGAAATGTCAATAAAAAGATATTATTATGCATTTATGTTATTTGTTAAAATGTAAATAAATTAAAGTTAATAAAATCATGCTGAATATTGTATTTTATTATCTTACTAAAAAGTATAAATGTAATAAAAAATAAATATCTGCATATTACAATTGAGTATATGTTGGACTATAATAATGTAATGAAGAATATACAACATCCAGTGTACATTAAATTACAATACATGTAGCACAGTAATAACATAAATATTAATATTCCTACTATACTCTACAGCAAATGTTAATATGTACTATACACTAATTAATTTCAATAGATTATTCCAACAGTAATGTACAGTAAATTAAACTTGATGTAATATTATATATGTTACAAATCCTGTAATTGATTAAATGACAAATACATATATATTTATCCTGTAGAACTAGGTACCAAAATAAATAAATTAACCCTGAACTCTACAAATACTCCTTTACCCTAAAAACAGAACACTGACCCTGAACCCCAAAAATAGACCTTAACCTAAAAACTTAAAACTGACCCAGAACACAACAATAACCCCTTGACCCAAAAACTAAAAACTGACCCTGAACCCTAAAATTAGCCCTTTACCCAAAAACTTAAAACTGACCCTGAACCCTAAAATTAGCCCTTTACCCAAAAACTAAAAACTGACCCAGAACCCTAAAATTAGCCCTTTACCCAAAAACTTAATACTGACCCTGAACCCTAAAATTAGCCCTTTACCCAAAAACTAAAAACTGACCCAGAACCCTAAAATTAGCCCTTTACCCAAAAACTAAAAACTGACCCTGAATCCAACAAATACCCCTTTCTCCACAAACTGAAAACTGACCCAGAACCCTAAAATTAGCCCTGTACCCAAAAACTGAAAACGGACCCTGAACCCAACAAATACCCCTTTCTCCACAAACTGAAAACTGACCCTGAACCCAACAAATACCCCTTTCTCCACAAACTGAAAACTGACCCTGAACCCAACAAATACCCCTTTCTCCACAAACTGAAAACTGATCCTGAACCCAACAAATACCCCTTTCTCCACAAACTGAAAACTGACCCTGAACCCAACAAATACCCCTTTCTCCACAAACTGAAAACTGACCCTGAACCCAACAAATACCCCTTTCTCAACAAACTGAAAACTGACCCTGAACCCAACAAATACCCCTTTCTCCACAAACTGAAAACTGACCCTGAACCCAACAAATAACCCTTTCTCCACAAACTGAAAACTGACCCTGAACCCAACGAATACCCCTTTCTCCACAAACTGAAAACTGACCCTGAACCCAACAAATACCCCTTTCTCCACAAACTGAAAACTGACCCATAACTCAACTAATACCCCTTAAATAAAAGATAATTAAGTTAAAAAATAAATAAATAACCAATAAATATTAATTTTTCTCAACGAATTGAGTAAATAATAAATGAGACTATATAATATTAATTACTGAACTAATTATTATTAATTAATTGCCAAATAGGTGTAATGTAGGGAAAAATATGTACATTTATTAAATAATTTTTTAATTATTAATAAATTACTTCCCACCCTTATCCCCTATAAACCCAATAACACGCTCCTAAACATAAAACAATTATTTATTAATAATGTATTTTCCTACTTGTAGTAAGACAAAATAAACAAATATCTACATATATAGTGTAAAATATATATTTGTTAATTAATAATTAATATTTATTAATTATCAATTAATAATTAATTAATAATATAGACTATATGATCTTAATTAATTAACTAATTAATTATAATCAATTAAATAATATGTATAATTTAGTATTTGTTATTAACATATATTAATTAATTATTTATAAATTACTTTCCCACCCTTATCCCCTATAAACCCAATAACCCGCTCCTAAAACTACAAAAAATTTTTTTGCAAACTTTTATTTTACTAAATGTATATATACAAAATTATCAATTATCTACATATAATGTTTAAGATATATAATTCAAATTTCATAATTAATATTTATTAATTATCAATTAATTATTAATTAATAATATACACTATATGATCTTAATTAATTAACTAATTAATTATAATTAATTAAATTATATTCATAATGTAGTATTTGTTATTAACATATATTAATTAATTATTAATAAATTACTTCCCACCCTTATCCCCTATAAACCCAATAACCCGCTCCTAAAACAGAAATAAAATTATTTTAATTTTTTATTTTACTAAATATATAAATACTAAATTAACAATTATCTACATATAATGTTTAAAATATATAATTCTAATTTCAAAATTAATATTTATTAATTATCAATTAATTATTAATTAATAATATAGACTATATGATCTTAATTAATTAACTAATTAATTATAATTAATTAAATAATACGTATAATTTAGTATTTGTTATTAACATATATGAATTAATTATTAATAAATTACTTCCCACCCTTATCCCCTATAAACCCAATAACCCGCTCCTAAACATAAATATGTATTTTTAAATATTTTATTAATTTTTTTTTTATTTATTATAAATCAGCTTTTTTATAACTTTCCCATACCATTATTTTGATTTTTCCTATACTATAGATTATTTCCATTACTACACGATATTTTTTTTTTACGATATTTTGACACTCGATATTTTTTTTTTCGATATTTTTGCATACTCTTCTATTTCGATATTTTTGTATCCGAAATTTTTGCATACCTATATTTTTGTCCTACGATATTTTTACTTCGATATTTTGTCTTTCCGATATTTTTTTTTCGATATTTTGTCTGATTACCTCTCTCAATGCCGCTGCAAGGCTCATTCCAGGCTCAAAACATAAGCATCACATCACGCCTGAGTTGAAGTCACTAAATTGGCTCCTGTATGAAGCAATGATATATCTAAAAATTGCATGCATGACCCCCAAAGCTTTACATTTAAAAACTCCAATACACCTGGCACATAAACTTGAGCTCTCTGGGGGCTCCAGATCCTCTAGGGGCTCCACGACTTTACAGCTCAAGCCACAAGATTTTAATAAAAAGAAAACCTACAATCCAGCATTCTCTGGTATTGCATCTAGAATTTGGAATTCCCTGCAACCTGAAATAAGACTGAATAATTCCACAACTTCCTTCAAAAGGGAAATTAAAGTGAAACTGCTGAAGAAATGTCTGGACTAGATCCCCAGCCCCCAGTCACCATAGGACCTGCTTGTTTATACTTGTCTATATTGAGCTGTTATGATTGTTTCTTGTCCTGTTGGCCTATTGATACAACCTTCTGTACCTTCGTAACTGCCAATCTGTAAAGCGCTCTGATACCCCCTGTAGTCATGTTTGCGCTATATAAAACTTTCAAAATAAATAGATAAATAAAAAAATGCTGACACCATATCATCCTAGCATTAACACAGTTTAAAAGTGAAATCTGGATAAAAAGTGACATTTAGTGCAGCTGGTTCCGTGTGTGACTCCATCTCGATAGAGAGCAGCTTGGTAAGATAGTGCCAAATAGCATGACAAACATAACCCCAAAAATATTAGAAGCGTGGTCAAAGGATGGGTTGCAATGGTGAGACAGGGACAAGATTTGATCATTCCAAGTACAATGCGGGGGATACAAAAAAAAAAAAAAAAAAAGTTTTCCTCTATTTTCACGGACATATGCTGTACATCAACACTCATTCATCTAATTGTCTTTCCAAAATGAAGTTGCACAAATAAATACGTGTGTAGGTATCTTTGCAAATGTCTTGATAAAAATATTCACACTGAAAAGTTAGGCCGAGAAAAGCACTGAATTCCCGCCCTAGAGAGTAGACGTATCTAAGTATTATACGTTTTATATTGCTGTTCTCTAGCATTCTAAGTAGCGGCAAGCAGTAACCTATTTGGAGGCTTTTAATAGTTTTAATCTGCTTTTCGGCTTTCTCCTAACTCCCGATTGCTTTGGCTGTGAATAAACAGACAGTTTATTTCCTAGAATGAGAAAGGTTACCAGCGCCTCATGCTGAGCTCGGCGCTGGTACGAGTCAGCGGTCAAGCTTTCATGGCCCCTTAGACCTCTGCTGAGAAAATAAATCCGAGCGAGACTATTCTTGATGGGCTCACAAGCGCACAAAGGAAAATAAAAACAAAAAGAACCTGCGATAAATCACTGTTCTTATAAAGGGTGACTCGAAAAAAAACATATGCCTCTAGCTGGAAGCAAAGGTGTGAGTCTCATGGTACTACGAAGACCTGAGGTTAACCACAATCTATCATGGCCTCTTCATGGGGTTGTGGGTTGTGAGTTAAACTCAGCACCGTCTGCCTTCAGTAAAGCACCTGTCTGCTACTATACTGCAGCACTATTCCCTTGTGCCTCGCTGGTCCCCTTTCACCATAGGTAGCAGCATTCAACAAGCTACTTGCAGCATTATAAGGAGTACTGCGAGGGAGTGAAATCAAAGGGGGAACACATTGTGTAGGCTATGGGGTTCTCTTTGTGCCAAAGAAAAAGATCAGTGTTACAGCCTCCCATTCATGGTTCCAAAGGGCACCACAGTAAAGGTTAGACTTTTTAAAGCCTTCCCTAAGGAAACACATATATATGACATCCTCCTGAAATGATTTCTGCTTGGGGTTTTCAGACCTGCACTTATTACAGAGCAGGATTTCTACCAAGAAGGGCATAGAGGCATAGATGGACAGGTTGGGCAGATGGAGGTTTTACCCCCCATGTGCCCTACACTGGGTAATCCAAAATACGCCTTATTTTTGGTTTAAAAAAAAGCAACAAAGAGGAACCCCATGGCGGGGTATTATTCCTGTTACTAAGCGTGCCTCGCACCACTCTCTATTCATCATCTGCACTCACTGCAGTTGTCTCACAATGCTTGAGTGATGTATTTGGACTTTTCCTGTTCAGGACCAAAATTAGTGGCAAGGTGGTCTCATAAAGTATGAACATTAGTGCGAACAGCATCAATGGGCCTACTACAAAGGAGCGGTAGTAGTGTCTAGTAGATTGCACCTCAGAGAACAGGGTATAATCAGACTGAGCAGTTAGAGTAATGTTCTTGATTTTCCAGACCAGCAAACAATTATTTATGTTGCCACTCAGGGTTACAGATGCACCCTACTACCTTGGATGCATGAACATACAGCTACTGTGAACAGTTGCTGTGTAACGTAATATATAATACAAGTACCCCAGCACTCAAAAGGTAATATCTGTTTTTCTTTGTATCCAACCTTTATAAGCAAAAATACATTTCATTATCTCAACATATCACTGAAGCCAAGCAAAGACAGATTCATTAAAAACATTGTTTTTTTAAATTTAAGCAAAGCAATAAATTAGAACATCACAATATTCAAACAAAAACCATAGAGACATCCTATACTTTCAATAAGAAATAACAATTAGAAAACTAATTGTAAAAGATGTTTGAGGCACTATAGTCTTGATCCAACAGCACAACAGCCGACATGTGTTTCGTCACATCCGGTGACTTCCTCAAGGCTGCAAAGATAATAACATGGTCTCATGTTTCATATACATCCAAATATGAAAATTACCCCTATTATAGTGGAACATTTTGATCAAGAAATTGAGTAAAAAGTCATTACACTTTAAAAAGTGCAAGAAGAGAACAAGAAGAGAGTGCAACGAAATCCATATACAGTGAAATCTCCAGAGAATGGTGGAGAGACCAAGATTGTGCTTATCACATCTGAAGAAAAAGATCAAAAGTAAAAGAAATAAAGACACATTACCAAGTAGTATACAGTATAAGCCAAGTGAAGCTTACATGCCAAACAGTGTGGTCGAGGTCCCTAGTGTTTAAGGTTCTCAGTCACTAACCTTTCAAAAAAGAAGAATGTTATCCGGAATTGGTAGATACTGTTTATTAAGATTAGATACTGAGCGTGGCCACGATACGACCAATGTTCTATAAAACAAAACAATAAAAATATAAGATACAAAGGTTTTCGCAGGCGATCCTTTTGTCCCCCATTGGCATAGTTTGACATTCATGTTATGAAGTATACTCACTTCTTAATTTGAAAGAAAAGGACAAGGACCACCTATCCCACAAAGTAAATGTCCGGAAATCCACCTAACAAGTGATTCCGGAAAGGTTTATCATAAAGACCTGGTTGGCGAAAGGAACAAAGAAATACAAGTCAGCTCACAGTTACCATACCAATATTATCTGAATGGTAATAATCCACCCCATCAAAGTTTTTTCAATGTCTCAAGTATTAGTGCAGTTTTTCGTTATTCCAAAGCCCAATAATCAGTTTTCTAAGAGGTATTCACCCCTGTTATAGTTTTTTCGTATTCAAAATCCATAATTTCAAAAAGGTGTTAAACTCTGCAAAAAAAACAACAACAATTAAAAGTTGTTTCTGAAACAGTGATAAGAAGAAGACTCCCCCAAATTATTGGCCCTACTTACTTTGTTTCTTTCTTGTTGGAAGTAATTATTACTCACTCCCCATGTGGGATATGATAAGTGCCTGTGAAAGAGATTTGTGATAAACATAAGTGTAAAGTAGCTCACCATATGATCCCTATATATTTTAAATCCCTGTGTGGGCTATGAAAGGCCCCTGTGAAAATGATTTATAATAAGCATAGAGGTGGTGTAACTCACAAAGTGCTTCCTGAACATTATCAGGTAATCTGGTAACGATGGCAGTGGAAACGTAACCTGCATTCTTATTAAGACTTAGGGCCCGATTCTGATGCGAGTTGGAAAGCTTCCCGACCCATTCAGTTTGGAAATGGTTTCCGACCCACTCGGATTGGGAGAGTACGATGCACCCGGATGCTTCTCAATATGATTTGGTTGGACACTCATTGACTTCAATGGGAGCATATGTTCCTAACTGCATCATAATTGGGCCCTCAGACGGGAAGACACGTTCCCGATCCAATTTGGAAGGAGCAAATGCCATTAGGAGGCCTTCATAACCCCATCAGAATCAGACCCTAGGTGGGAATGGTTTCCCAACCACATCAGAATCAGGCCCTAAATGGGAAGTCCCATACTCCCTATATGAACGACCATACGAACCACGGTAACCGGTCACAAAAAGTAAGCTTAGAGCGTGCTTAACCCATACTTTTTTTGAAAATTAGTGTATCAACTCTCATGATGTTCGAAGACCCTTGCAGTGTAAAACACAAAACACTTGACCTCCCATGGATACGGAAGTCGATTTGGTTCATTCGCATTTAACCGATATTCAAACATTTCACCAAACCCAAATTAAAGAGCGGCAGTAACCTAATATGTATAACCCAAAGTGCTGGGGAAAGGTAATCCTTTGATAACTCACTGTCTGGAGCTGCCAGAATCCTAAGGTAGGGGCTTTGGAGTTCCCGTTCTGTGCAAAGCAAAATTTGAATCGCTGCTCCCTATTTATACTGAGCACTACGCGACACAACCGCAAGTGAACTCTATTGTAAGGGGACAACAAATAATAGTCCCCTTGTTTCTTTCGCTTGTCTAGTCTTCCATCGCAACTAGTGCTGTATATGGCGCCATGTTTGAAAGGGGTGTTACTATTTGTTGATACGTTTATAAAAGCGATTTATCAAATCATAGCCTTTGTAACTATACGTTTTCACAATGTTAATGGCCAGTATTAACATATGATGACCAAAATGAATGTGGTTCCATATTTTATTCGATATGGGCATGTGTTTCAACATGACCAAGGCCTGTGTTTACTAAAATTTGATTACACCCGCGAGTTGTGAAGTGTACGCCTCAAGTATAGATTAATGGGACCATCTCTCACAGGCATTGGGCATGTGTTTCAACATGACCAATGCCTGTGTTTACTAAAATTCGATTACACCCGCGATCATCAAGTATACACTACAAATATAGATTTATGTGACCATCTCTCATTGAGACCAGTATCCAATAATTAATATCAGAGACCCCAAGTAACACCAAATGTGAAATATTCCAAAGAAGTAAAATGTGCTTTAAGACTGATTTCCACCACCAAGAACTAATTTAAGCAAGTGGGTGAAATGAAGAAGAGATCAACAGAAGAGATCATAAGTACAATCACTCTATTGTGTTTCTTTCCTAAAAAATAAATGTTAACAATTATAATGTTGCCTATTTGATTTAGTAATTCTTTTCTCCTTTACTATGACTTATAAAGAACAACATTTTGCATTGACATAATTTCTTTGAGATACAGATATATGTCATTAGTACAAAAGTCAAGAAATAACCCTAATTACAGATCAAAGTTGCTATCACATTGCCACAAAACAACGCAAACCCATCACAATACTCTTTATGTTTGAGAATACTCCCACTTTTCAGGACCTGAACGTTGATGGGTCACTAATCGGCATTGGCAATGACACGACAACGTCACAAACGACAGTTCCCGGCATGCCCAGGAAGCATGTTGCGTGCTTGACGTGAGGCACGCAATTCCCAGAAGTAAAGACAGCTCCCGAGATGACGGCGGGGCCGATAATTCTTTGAGAAGTCAGAGGCTGGGGTTGGTATTTACTGAACTGCCAGTAAGAACTGAACTGTGTACTGTGTGTAGAGTCCTGAGAACCCCGTTTCTGATTGGGTTCAAGAACTTTTGGAAACACGAGGTGGAGTTTGCCTCATGCGAGATACATTTACCTAAGGTGCTCTCTCGGCTGAGAGACAGAGAGTAGCGGTTCCCTGTTGGCTGAAACAGACATCCTGCTGTTTCTTTGCGGGAAACATTAAGGCACCATCAGAACTCCCTATAAGTAGGAGACCAATGTCGACCGTTCATTGCAGGATTATATGGTGACCGTGAGTGAGTAGGATAACGAACGGTTGGGGCTCCAGCCATACTCATTTTTCCTGCCTGTTGCCTAACTTTGGAGGATGGTCTAGAGAGTTCTAGTTCAAAGCATTTCAGGATTATTTACCTACAGCTGGCAATGTTAAGAATTGATTAAACCAAGCCTGCTGTGTTACTTTCTTTATCATCAATGATGTACATCTTTATTTCCTAGCACAGGAGTGACGAACTGGGGAGATGCAGAGGGATTTATCTAACTACAAGCCATGAACTGATGTATATATATGTATGTTGTGAATACACTGACAGGACTGGTATAGTACTAAGGTTATGAGAGTCCCAACACCTGCCTTATGTTCTTCTGTTTCAGTTGATGAATCTCTGGTCTCACCTCATTCTTCACCCCTGATTTATGGCCTCAGTATTTTCTTTACAGGTAGGGAAGAGTATAGTACAGGGTTCCGAAGTAAAGTGTTGTTGATGGTGTTATACTGAGTGTTTACTGGAGTGTATGTTCTAAGTGTATGCTCTTGTCATTTCAGGTTTCCCTCCCTGCTGTGCCCTTCCTTTTCTTCCCTCGCCTCACTATCCTAGCAGTCTGTGTATTTTCTCCAGACTCTTGGGGACGTCGTGAGGGGGAAGCTATAGGTACTTCAGCACAATCCGGAAGGAACAAGAAGGTGGAGCCTGACAGAATTATCTGCCCACAAATAAATTTCTCTTCTTGGTTGTGCTGAACCAAACGATGGCTACCTTATACGACGTTATAGCTGCCCTGGCATTGGTTCAAACAGAACTAGTGGCCTCCAACAGGGAGGTTGCTGCTTCGAGAGCAGAAACCGCCCAGTTACGGGCTAGAATAGACAGGATCCAATCAAACCCTTTTGATGCGGGAGGTAGTACTACTCCAGCCCCCTCTGTAGTCGTAGAAATGCCCAAGCAAATGTCTTTGGCCCCCCTGAAAGGTTTTATGGGGATAATAAGAAGGTGCAAGTGTTGATGACCCAAGTAATGTTGCACTTTATGTGCAAATCTAAGATGTTCTCCACCAATCAGGCTCGGTGGCTTTTTTGATTTCCTACTTGGGGGTGAGGCAGCACAGTGGGCAGTTCCTGTGGTTAGACGCAATGACCCTCTGTTATATGATTGGGACGAGTTCGGGTCCGAATCCGAGAAAACCTTTGACCGGAGGGCTGAGACTTTCACTGGGGATCGAGATCTGCTGGCCTTGAAACAAGGCAACGCGGACTTGGTAAAATACTTTAACAGTTTTCGCCGATTAATGGCTGAGACCGACTGGCCAGAAGCCAAACAATCCGCTCTGTTTTATCAAGGCTTAAATGAGGAATGGAAGGATGTGTCGGCACACATCGATCCACAGCCCCGCACGTGTTCGGCTCTCATCGAACTTACACTACGTCTGGACCATAGGATGAAGGAGCGGAAAGGAGACCACAAAACAAAAGACCGTGCAGTGGTGCCTCTGGATCGTGGAGGACCAGGGGAGAAATCATCTGTGGCACCAGAACCTATGGAAATTGGAGCAGTAAGAGCTTCCTTGACCATGAGTGAGAGGGATCATCGACGAAAGCAGGGTCTCTGTGTTTATTGCGTAAAAAGGGAAACTACCGACGTGATTGTCCGGTAAAACCTAAGGCAGGAAGATTCAGAGCCGGACAAGCCGCTGCAGGAATGTACACGTTATCCCTTTCATAACGCCAGGTGGGGTGCAGGAGAAGAGCCATGTGTTTCTTAACATGAATATGGTTATCGCATCTAAAGAAACCAATATTAGTGCCATGGTGGATTCCGGTGCAACAGGATGCTTCATGGACTGTGCAGAAGCCGAACGGCTGGGAGTGAGGCTTATAACCAAGAAACATCCTGAAACAGTGTATGCAGTGCATGGTAAAGAATTGGAAGCCGGACCCATCAAATACCACACCCCCGAATACGAACTCATTTGTAATACATACCATAGGGAAAACCTGTCCTTTAACATCATCAATGTACCACAATACTGTATCATCTTGGGACGCCCCTGGCTGAAAAAACACGAACCCTTCATACATTGGTCCTCTGGAACGGTACAGTTCACATCCGCATATTGTATGGAACATTGCGTTTCACTGTTTGACGGCCCCTCGAGGGCTTTGGCCTCCATACCAGACGTAGCCCCCACAGCCGAAAAAGAGGTGTCATTTCCGTCTTGTTATCTAGAGTACGAAGCGGTGTTCAGCGATACCCAGGCTGAGACGCTCCCAACCCATAGGGAGTACGACTGCCGAATAGACCTTGTACCGGGGGCAGTAGCCCCAAACTGAATAATTTATGCTCTTACGATACCGGAGAACGAAATCCTGCGTACCTACCTGGATAAATACCTAGCGGTGGGATTCATACGACCCTCCAGATCCCCGGCTGCATCTCCACTGTTTTTTATACCAAAAGCTAACGGAGAAAAAAGGTGTTGCATCGATTACAGGGCTCTCAACACTATCACTGTGAAGAACCAGTACCCGCTGCCGCTAATCCCAGTATTGTTGGAGCAGGTGCGATCCACCCGAATTCATACCAAGCTGGATCTGAGGGGTGCCTACCACCTCGTTCGCATACACTGAGGGGACGAGTGGAAAACGGCGTTCAAAAAGCGGTACAGGCTTTTTGAATATCTGGTGATGCCCTTTGGGCTTCGTAATGCCCCGGCCGCATTCCAATACTTCTTAAACGAAGTATTGAGGGAATATCTCGACCAATACGTTGTGGTATACATTGACGACATTTTAGTCTATTCGGATACCACAGAAGAACACATAGAACATGTGAGTCGGGTGTTACAAGCCTTGATGACTAACCATCTGTACTGCAAGATCACAAAGTGTGAGTTTCACGTCACCACAGTAGAATTCTTGGGCGTGATGCTCACGCCGTCTGGTCAAGTCATGGCCGAAAGGAAGGTCAAAGTTGTGATGGTGTGGCCTCGCCCGTGTAACATCAAGGATATTCAGAGCCTGTTGGGATTCGCCAACTTTTACAGGCATTTCATTCAGGGATTCTCTGCTATGGTAACACCTTTGACCAGACTCACAAGGAAGGATGTACCGTTTATATGGGATAGGGCAGCACAAAACGCCGCCTTCTCTACGGCCCTGGTCCTAATGCACGCCAATCCTGAACTTCCGTTCACAGTGGAAGCCGACGCATCTGAAGTTGCGGTAGGTGCTGTACTGTCCCAACGAAAGGAAACCACTGGACACCTGCATCCGATTGCCTTTATTTTTATTTTTATTTTGTGCGATTTTTAGAGCGCGCAAATACCCAAGGGTGTCTCGGCGCTTAGCGTAGCAGAGCTCTCATTTGTGGCGGGAGAGGTTTAAGTTCAGAACAACCAAGTTTTGAGTTTTTTCCTGAAATTGAGTAGTGTCGGAGCAGTTTTGATGTGGAGGGGCAGCGTGTTCCACAGTTTGTCTGTCACGATGGAGAAACGTTTGTCGCCCCAATTAGCTCTTCTTGTGCGTGGGACTCTTAGCAAGTGGGCTGATGATGAGCGTAATGTTCTTGAGTGCTCAAGCGGGCAGAAGGCTTGTCTTAGGAATAGTGGGCCTTGGTTATGGATAGCTTTATATGCTATGCATAGAGCCTTGAATTTGATCCGACTCCTTACTGGCAGCCAGTGTAGCTGTCGGATGTAAGGAGAGATAGATGCGAATTTAGGGATAGTTAACAGGGTCCTGGCTGCCGCATTTTGCACCGTCTGCAGTTTGTTGAGGACCTTTTGTTGTGCGTTTAGTAGCAGGGCATTGCAATAGTCTGTTTTTGAGAAGACTAAAGTGCTGACTAAGGTTTTGCCTGCAGACGGAGGTAGATATGGGGTTAGCTTTTTAATCCTTTTTAAAATGTGGAAGGATGAGGAAACCACTGAGTTAGCATGCTGTTGGAAGGACATTTTGTTGTCAAATATGACTCCTAGGTTCGGTACTTTGGTCACTGGTTCGGGAGGTTGTCCCATCTGAGGTGGCCACCATTGGGGGGACCATGTGGGTTGCAGCCTCTCAAATGTCATCACTTCTGTCTTATCAGAATTTAAATTGAGACAGTTAGATGACATCCAGGAGCTTATTGCCCTCATTCCGTCTTGAAAGTTGGCTGCCACCGAGATGCCATCATTGTATACAGATAGCACCAGTTGGGTGTCGTCTGCATAAGTTGTGATGGCAATTCCATAAGATTTTATAACCCTCGCTAAGTCCGAAACATAAATGTTAAAAAGTGTCGGACTTAGCGAGGAGCCCTGTGGTACTCCGAAAGGCAGAGAGAAGGTCTGGGAGATGTATTTGCCCATCTTCACTGTTTGAGGGCGGTTGGACAAAAATGAGGCAAGGAGTTTTTTGGCTTTGTTTTTTATTCCTAAGGCCGCAACACGGTCGATCAAAGTGACATGATCGACAGTGTCGAAAGCTGCGGAGAGATCCAAAAGTATTAGTATCGCAGAACCTCCGTTATCCATTGTGGTCCTTATCTCGTCTGCTGCTTTTAAGAGCGCTGTCTCTGTTCCATGACCTTGTCTAAACCCAAATTGGGTGTCGTCCAGTAGGTTGTTGTCATGTATGTAGATCGAAAGTTGTGTGTTCATGATTTTTTCAAAAATCTTAGCAGGGAACGGGAGACATGCGATAGGTCTGTAACTTGCAGGAAGAAGAGGGTCTAGGGTAGGCTTTTTTAGAAGTGGCTTAATAATAGCCTCCTTCCAGACAGATGGGTAGATGCCAGTTGCGAACATTGCATTACAGATGGTGGATAGGGGAGGGGCAATGGCACGGGGATGAGATTGAGGATGCCAGGAGGGCAAGGATCTAGGGGTGACCCCGATTTAGTTCGAGCAATCAGGGGTTTGATAAGTTCCTGCGTAGTGGCTTCAAAGGCTAGGAAAGCTGGAGCGTTATCGGAGGTGGGAGTCAAAGTGGATGGGGGAGAAGGAGCAGGGGAAAAAGTGGTGAAGATGTGTCTGACTTTGTCTTCGAAGAATTTGGCCAAAGAGTCCGATAGGGATTGTGATCCTTCTGAGTGCGGGGCGAGGGGATTAGATAGGTGAGTGACCACCTGAAATAGTTTACCTGTCGAATTTTTGACCTGATTAATTTGATTGGTGTAGTAGATGGTTTTCTCCGTTGTTATGAGTTTTTTATAATTGGATAGAGCGTTCTTATATGTGATTTTATCAGGGGGACTGAAGTGGCGACGCCACTGCCTTTCTAGGTTCCTACAGTATTGTCTCTGCAATCGAAGTGGTTCAGTGAACCAAGGGGCTGAAGGGAGTTTTCTACTCCGGTGTGAAATTTTGATGGGCGCTAACTTGTTGCAAGCTGTGTTTAAGTTGTTCAGGTAGTTGGCAGATGCTACTGTGGGATCCTGC
The DNA here is from genome assembly GCF_964263255.1 of Lissotriton vulgaris. Classification (NCBI taxonomy): domain Eukaryota; kingdom Metazoa; phylum Chordata; class Amphibia; order Caudata; family Salamandridae; genus Lissotriton; species Lissotriton vulgaris. The sequence goes on along the minus strand of NC_141690.1, from coordinate 82,042,004 downwards.
TCACTTGGAGTTAAACTATCCCGCATTATCTGCGTGAGATGGTCAAGATTAATGTTTTTCCAATCTCGAAAGTTGATAGGGGAAGGAGATGTAGAGGGGGAAGTGCTCGAGTTAGTTATGATGGAAAAGCATATGGCAGCATGATCCGTCCAAACTAGGGGGGTCACCCTAAAGATGGATATCTTTGGGTTGTTAGTGAAGAGTCCATCTAAGATGTGTCCCGCCTTATGGGTGGGTTCTTTAACGATTTGCAGGAGACCAGCTGCAGCTAGGTCATTGATTAGCATTGAAGTATCAGGGTCATCAGTGGCTTCGAGATGAAAGTTGAAGTCACCCAGAACGGTGAAGTGTGGGGATCCCACTGAAGCCTCGATTAGGTTATCCACGTTCGAGAGGAAATTGGATCTGGACCCAGGGGGGCGGTAGATTAACATGCCTTTGAATGACGTTCTACCGGAAAGGCCTATAGTGAAGAGTAAAGCCTCGCACTCGGAGTAGTTTGACTCAGTTGTTGTTACTTTGAAGTGATCTTTATAAATAATAGCTATTCCTCCACCCTTTCTTTTAGGTCTATCTAGCTTACATACACAGTAGTTGGTGGGGGTAGCAGCTCTGAAGTCTGGACCGGAGGAATCGTCCCCCCATGTCTCGGTGACAAATAGTAGGTCTAATTTATGTGAGTCAATGAATTCAGCAATTTCAATTTTATGTTTAGGAAGGGACCGTACGTTTATAAGTGCTGCTGTCACTTGACGGGAGGAGGTTGTGTGAGGGGTAGAAATGTCCTCAGTGCATGTGGGACATTTAAGTGGTCCTCTGCAGGAATTTGTGTAGTTGAAATGTGGTCAGGCGTGAGCTGCCTCTGCTACAGATCTAATGCTTAGGAGTTGGGCGGGGGTGTAGGTCCGTATCAACAAGTTTTGTGAAGGCCTGGCGAGCGGTGGGACAAGGGGAGTGGCCCTGGGCCTGTCCTCGGCGCGGACGAGCGCAGACGAGCTTGCCTTATGCGCGCCTTCGGCGCTCATTCGTCGCGCCCGCTGCGCTCGTCCGCTGCGCTTCCGGAGCATAATTTATGATGGAGATGAGGTGTTGTGGCGGGGGGGCGTGGTCAGCGTGGTGTGCGTGACCGCTTCAGAGAGGGCGGCATCGTTATGGCAACATTCGACCGCGTCAGCGTTTAGTCGGCTGAGCGGAGTGTTTGATCTGCGAGCAGTTAGCTGGGGGAAACAACGATTTTAAAAAACACAAATTCTCACAAGTTAAAAGTACAGCGTTAAATCTCCCGGCTTCCGCCTCAGGAGAGAGTTCTACAGCACAGCGCTAGCGATCAGCGCTTGTTTAAGTAGGCTGGTGGAGGGGCGTGGTCAGCGTGGTGGGCGTGACCGCTTCAGAGAGGGCGGCGTCGTTATGGCAATACTCGGCCGCGTCAGCGTTTATTCGGCTGAGCGGAGTGTTTGATCTGCGACCAGTTAGCTGGGGGAAACAACGATTTTAAAAAACACAAATTCTCACAAGTTAAAAGTACAGCGTTAAATCTCTCGGCTTCTGCCTCAGGAGAGAGTTCTACAGCACAGCGCTAGCGATCAGCGCGTGTTTAAGTAGGCTGGCGGGGGGGCGTGGTGAGCGTGGTGGGCGTGACCGCTTCAGAGAGGGCTGCGTCGTTATGGCAACACTCGGCCGCATCAGCGTTTAATCGGCTGAGCGGTGTGTTTGATCTGCGAGCAGTTAGCTGGGGGAAACAACGATTTTAAAAAACACAAATTCTCACAAGTTAAAAGTACAGCGTTAAATCTCCCGGCTTCCGCCTCAGGAGAGAGTTCTACAACACATCGCTATGTGAAAAATTAATACGGTTTGGTGAACATTATCTGCGCCATCTTCCCTTTGCCCCGATGCCACACTCTTTGTCGCACACCCCCAACACTTTAACTGCCTTGACCAGAACCACCCTCTGCACACCCCTAACCCCCAGCACGGCTCTTCACCCTCACAAGCACCCCCCCGCGCACTGATCACTCCCGCTTTCACATGTCTTGCGCGTAAGCGGCAGCCATTTTGAGCACCATGGCCCCTCTGCCCCTCGCTGATAGCCAGCGCGTCTCTCACCCTCTCCTAGCCCCGCAGGCATCCCTCGCATGCTGACAACCCCCTCGCTCTCAAACGCCACGGGTCATAAACCCCTCCTCAAAGTTAAGACCTATCTCCACAGCACGCAATTTGATTATCCACTGTCTCTCTGTTCTTCTCAGGGTCAAACTTCTACACCCCCCCCCCCTTGCGGTCCACTCTGTGTATGTGAAATACCATGGAACCTTATTTTTCTAATGTCTTCCAGAGTGTGACTTTGATTGAAATGGACCGCAAAGGGGTAACTCCAGTTGTTATTGTGTACTGCCCTCACATGTTCCTGTATCCTCTCCCTTAGGGGTTGGATGGTACTCCCCACATCAATGAGTCTGCAGCAACAGATGATACAGTAAATCACATAGTTTGTATTGCAGTTAATAAATTTTTTAATACAGTATTTAATAGCAGTATTCTATTTGAAATCAGTCAGCCAGTCAAAAAATAACTTTATTTGGTTTATCATAACCATAAAGCAGTTAAAACACAATTCATTATGTGAAAATATTAAAAGGAATTCGTTTTTCCACTCTGTTAAAATGTTTACAATTTCAATAAAAGGACCTTTTCTGGCCCCAAGCCTTTAGTCTTATCCAGCTTTCGTGAGTAGATTTTCCACTAATGTCATAAATTTTACCCCCGACATATTAAAATGTTTGTTGTGGCGCCCATCCAACTTGTAACCGCATGTCTACAAGTGCGAACGTGTAAATCGATTAAGACCGTTTTCAACATGCGCCTTCTTGTCGCTTTTACTGATTCACAGACACGCAGTAGGTGGCTTAAAGTTTCCATATGATACCCACATAAACGACATGCCATTGTTTCGTGTTTAATTTTCCAGGTAGGAGCCAAGTCCTTCGAGCAGTAATCGCCAAATCTAAATGATAATCGGAAGTGGGCTTTTAGGTAGGGTTGAGGTTTTAAGCTTGTATATGAGTTTATTACAACCCATGCATGGCCGCGTTTGGCCAGTCTCCTTTTATCTTCTACCAAGGATAGTGCCTTTGCCCTGATGTAACAGACTTTGTTAAATGAGGACCTTTCCAGCATGCTGTTCCATGCTTCTTCGATCTTCAGTTCCTCCAGGGCAATGCGCAAATGGTCACCCCAGGTGTTTGGGTTTCTTTGCTCATATTGTAGTTTTATTTCTGTCCAACATAGATTGTTTAATGTACCCTCTTCTGCTGCTCTTAGTTTCCAGCATAATTTTACCAAGATTGCTTTCCTTTGGAATTCTTGATTCTGGAGCCCAAATTCCAAGCATATTTGTGCTGGCGATGAGCCTTTAAAAAGATTAAATACTGCTTTATAGACCCTGATTTGTAATTTGTTTAAAATGTTGATTTCTTGGCCATGCCATGTTTCCAAACCGTAGGATAGGGTAGGGAGCTGTTGTGCGGCCATGATTTGTAGGAGATGTTCGTGTGAAGGGCATTCCAATTTCTAATATAACTGTTTATAGGCAAAGGTTAGTGATTGGGCTTTTGCTGTAATCTCCCTTTTCTTGTCCAGCCAAGAGAGATTTCTTGCCAGTTTGATACCCAGATATTTGTAAGCACTTATTTCCTCTATTTGCGAGTTCTTTGCATACCATTTGTGTTTTCCTGTTCCCGGTCCCGCCAGTCTTACTACCTTGGTTTTTGATTTATTTAGTTCCAAGGCTTGTACGTCCAGGTAGTCTATTAATTTGTTTATGGTTCTTTGCAGCCCTATCGGGGTTGGACTCACTACCACAATGTCATCCGCGTTTTGCAGAAATTGGATTGGCTCATTTGCCCCCAAGTCCCCAAGCTTTCAGTTTCTTCCACAGGCGGTCGCGTGGCACTCTGTCAAAGGCGGATTTCAAGTCTACGTAACATGCCAATAGTACTCCCTTTTTTTTTACTGCCTTTTCAGTTAGAATTGTCAATGCTGCTAGGTTAGAGATGGTACCCATGCCTTGTCTGAAGCCCGTTTGAAACTTTGGGATCATGTTATTTTCCTCTGTCCAGTCCTGTAGGTGTTGAAGAATGCACAATGCAAAGAGTTTGGCCTCCACATCGATAAGGGTTCTGTTCTGCTACCATTTTTATAAATTGGGTGAAGCAGGTTATCGCTCCACGACTGTGGCATCTTGTCATCCCTGAACAATTGATTAAATAGTGGTGTAAGGTATTTAGCCCAGACATCCGGATGTCGTTTAAACAGGGCATTTGGTAGTCCATTTGGCCCTGCGGCACCCTCAGCTTTCAACTTTTTTATCAAGAATTTTGTTTGTTTTACCGTTGTCAATGGAGTTTGATCGTTGGCTTCCCCGCTGGTTTGGTCTTTTAACTCCTCCTTTTTGGTGCCTGTTGCCTCTGTGTCTGGTGCTTTTCCATTTGCTTTATCTGTATTATATTCTTCACACTTTTGTGATCCTGCTTTGGAGTTGTACAATTTGTCAATGTAATCCAGCCACGTTGTTTCACTTATTCCTACATTGTGTGGAGTTCCATTTCCTTTCATTAATTTATTGATTAAGCCCCAGAATTCCCTGCTGCTAGGCAATTTACTTGCCCACAGCAGGTCTTCCAAAATCTTTCCTTTGTGTTTCTTTTTTTCCACTCTGCACTCTTCCTTGTATTCTTTCCTCATTTTGTAAATTTTTATGTTGTCACTTTCTTTTCCTGTTCTTCTTTCACCTGCTTGTTGTCTTACCTCCTTGGCAATATTTATTTTTTTGTTTCTCAGCTGTATTGTGAACCATGGCTCTTTAGTCGCCCCATGCGTGTCTTGGCTTCCTGGTTTAAATGGAAATTTGTCCAGTAGGGACGTGTTTAACTTCTCCCAGTCTTTTACTAGTGAGAGCGCTGCAGGCTCTTCGGGATTCTCAATGTGATTTTTCACCGTCTCCATTATATCTTCAATTATTATTCCTCTCCATTTAAGTTTCCTGAAGTTGTATGTTTCGGGTAATGTGAGTAGCGATGCTACACACTCTCTTTGCAGTAGGTTTAGATGTAAGACTGTTTCTTGGGGGAAATAGTCGCTCTCTGTTCGAGTTATAATACGAAAGTGATCGACCAGGGGTACGAGGTCCTAGCTAATTATTGTGTAATCTATTGTTGATTGTTTATTTCCACTAGCGAAGGTAATACCTGCTGGTTTGTCTCCCTTCGTATTTCCATTTAGTGTGACCAAACCTAGTACTTCCAGCTTGTTCCATGTTTTTTGAATTCTGTTCTTATTGTCATTACCCCCTGTCAGGTTGCAGTTAAAATCGCCAGAGATTATCATCTCATGATTTTGGTGCGTGACTTGTAATGTTTTTATTATGTTTATAAAGTTTAGCAGTTTTTTCATTTTCTCGTTCTTTTCCGGATGAATGTATATGTTTAAGACAATTAACTTCCTCCCCGCTCCGTTTGTGGTGTGCTTGCATTCCAGTTTTATAACTTGGATCCAATTTTCTCCGGAATCCATTTCTCCTATTTTCCAGTCATATTCTATTGTTGTGTATATGGACAACCCCCCTCTTGGGGTCTTCGATTTTTTCTGCCATTATGTGAAATTCTTCATAACCTACTATGTGCTTTGCTGTTACGTTCCACATTTCTTGTAGCAGGATTATGTTAAATTTACTCAAGAAGTTAATGGTCTCTTGGTCTTGTTCCATTTCTTTAAATCCATGGACGTTCCAGGAACAGATTGTTGTTTTCCTGTCATGTTGCTTAATGACCTTTTTGTTTTGTTCCCCACTGACTATGTTGTTTTCATCAGGATCGGTGTGTGTTCCACATGTGGGGTATCCAGGACCAATCTTGAATTCCATCTGACAGGAGGATCTTTTGTCTGAGAGGTATGTTTTTTTGGGCTGCAATCCCTGCTTGTCTGTTGTGTTGTAGACATACTTCTCGCTCCCTTTAGTACCGAGGTAGTCTTTCCGTTTGCATTTGGCAACCGGGGTGCCTCGATGTTTAGTAGCGGGTATGGATATTTTGTTAACATTGGGTAGGATAAAATTATGCCCCAAGCTGCAAAGACCGCCCTTGTGGAGAAGATCAGTACCGTTGTTTCTTTTGACGCCCATGTTGTTCTGCTCACTTCTAATTCTGTCTCCTTATTTGTTTGTAGGAATTCTACCGCCAAGAGTTCTGACGATGGTATTTCCCTTCGTTTGGGAATTTTTCTGAATAATCGCATTAAGTTTTCCCTGTTTAGTGTATCCCCTTTTCCTTTTGTTTGGTATTCTGGCCTGAAGATTAATTTACAGCCTGTTCCTACCGGATCCGTTTGGGGTTCCTGGTTTTGGATTTGTTCACTTTTTTCCCTTATCGTTTCCCAGGCCGTATATTTGCTCAGAGGTTTTATAAAGGGCCTTTCTTTTAAGCTTAAACTTGCCGTTAAGTCTGTCACATCAATTTGATCTCTTTTGGCCTCCGTTGTTCTAAAACTTATGGCTGGCCTGATGGATTCCTTGTGAGTTTTCCCCGAAGGTGCGTTGCAAGTCCTGCCTTTTTTATCCAGAGGGATTTGTAATTGGATATCCATGCTCAAGAGGTGTTCCGTCTTTGGTCCAGGGCTCTTTCCCCATGTAGATAAGTTGGATTTTTCTTCATCAGATCTCCTTTTGTTTTTTTTTTTTACCTCATCCCATTTATTTGAGCCCTCATAAGTGTTTGCTTCGGGTACGTATTCAATACATCTTGTTTTATTTTCCGGTGTTTCTGTTGCTGGATTATTTCTCTCCCTTATTAACATGTTTTCTGTTTTATCCTCTATGTTGACTATTTCATTTATTGCTTTTGCTTCCACTGATTGTACTGTTTTTATTTTAAATTGGGCATTTTCTGGTGACCACTGGTTGCTTTGCCTGGACCTTTGAAAAGGCCCTGGATTATCAGATGTATTTATTTCTTGGATGTTTATTTCTGTTTTTAGGGTGTCATCTGCTGGCTCCGACACACTTATTGCCTTTCTGTGAAAATATGGCATCATTTTGTCTTTAAGATAGCGTTCTTCCGTGCTTTCCGCTCTCCTTTGCGTTGTCTTTTGGTTTGGTTCTCCAATATACTTGGTGAGACAGGGGCATTATTTTTGCTGGGTTCATTTCCTTTATCATTTGTTATGTTTGCTTCTGTTATGTTTGTAGTATCGGCAGGTTCAATGCTTCGCCTCCTGATCCTTTGTTTTTCAGACCTTTTGATTTTGCCGTTATTTTCTTGGCCCGGTGTTTCTTCTGTTTGCCTTGTTGTTTGTGCCACACTTAGAATTTCAGTCAATATGCATTGATCTAATGACTTTGCTTCTAATTTGGTTGTCTTTATTTATTCCTTTGTTCATTTGATCTGTGATTTTATCCAGCTTAATGTTGATTCCTGCTCTGTGTGTTGCGATCAAATTCATTAGATCTACCTGGACATCTAATTTGTCCGATTGGAAATTTAAAACGCCGATGGCTTGCTGTAAAGTTCTTAATAGTGATATTTGAAATCAAAGATCTTATTTGCTGAGAATTGACAGATGCTACAATTAGCACGTTTGAAGAAACCCAAAGGTTTGGTGGTAGCCAGGTGGACCCTTGTTTCTTCAAGGGGAAGTTAGCTGAGACACAGGAATTCACTCAAACTGGTGCCCCCTCTATGCGACACCATAGGTCTGTTTGCAATATATTTCTCTAATGATTTATCCAGTCTAGGATGTGCCAGTTTTTCCGAAGGATGTTGTAAATTTGATGACTGTGCGTATTAAAGTCAGTCACCAAAGCAATCTTACGTTCCTTATCTTTTTCTCTACCTTTATTTCCTGATGTCAGTAGGCATGGTCTCGTTTTCTTCTGTATTTTATTTCTGGCACATTCCAATGTGACTTGAGAGTATCCTCTACACCTGAATCTCGCCTCCAACTTTTCAAGTTCCATGAGAAAAACTGAGTCTTCACTACAATTCCTTTTTAATCTTGTCATCTCCAACAGCAGAATTTCATTTATTTGAGACCTCGGGTGAGCGCTACCCGCATGTAACACAGAGTTACAAGCTGTAGGTTTTCTAAATAGTTTAGAGACAATCTTGCTTTCTTTTATGTACAGTACCACATCTAAAAATTCTATTTCCGATTTTCTGATCTTGTTAGTGAATTTTAGGCTGTATGTGTTGTTGTTTAGATGTTCCAATAAGTCTAAAAAACGTTGTTCGCTACTTGACCAGATGATAAAAATATCATCAATGTAACGGGCCCAATACATTATATGTTCTGTAAGTTCAGTATCTGACAATTTCCATAGATGTTGCTGTTCAAGGACGCGCATATACAAAGTGGCGTAGGAGGGTGAGAATTTGGATCCCATAGCTACTCCTACATCTTGTCTGTACCAAGTATCCTGATGTAAAAATATGTTATTTTCCAAAGTCAGATGTGTTAGGTCTAGTAGTATCTGAGTATGTTCATAGAAAGTTGCGTGCCGTGGAGAAGGGGCTTAACTTTGACAAGGAACTGCATGTATTTCTAATGTTATTTCTTGACTTTTGTACTAATGACATATATCTATATCTCTATCTGTAAATTTACAAGATTTCACTTTTAGGCCAATGCTACGTCAAAACCCTGCACTGTAAGGCTTGACGCAGCATTTGTAGAATGGTCCCCCCAGAGCATTGCTGGAGCTGCGTCGCGCATGCGACGCAACTCCAGCAATGCAATATCTTTATGGCACAGATGCGTGACGCATCTGTGCCATTTTTGCAACATGGTGCGCCGCATTGTAAATGCAGCGCATCATGGGTGGCGGAGGCATGGCGCACAATTACTGGTGCATCCCTGCTAATTTGCAGGGATGCGCCAGTAATTGTAAATATGCCCCATAGTGACTCACAGCTGTACTCAGAGATCTTCTTTCGCCTATCTGATTTTTCATATCTACACAACAGTACCCACTACATTTCCAAATGTACACTGCTTAGGCTACACAACAGAATAAATAGTCTCTCCAACATCATCTTGTGTTTGGACGATGTGCTCCACCGCATGAATTAAAGTTTCTTTAGAACCAAAACTGAGATCCTGCTAACGAGAGAAGCCAAGCCTATCCTATTATTATTTTACTGCTGCCTTGGATTGGGAACTCTGCATTCAATTGCCATAAAGCTATAAATCTAGGGATACATGGTAACTCTGAACTTTTTTTCACCTCCAGCTCGCCCCCCACCACCAAAAGACAACAAAAAGACCTCAACCTTTTAGCCCTCCATACAATGTAAGATCCTTCCACTATTCAAAACTGACCATCGTATTGAATTAAAAAGAACCCTTGTCATTGCACGATTGGATTACATTAACATAATTTATGTTGGTTTCTTTAAGAAACGTGTTGACAGTCTGTAGAACCAGGCAGTCACAGTGCACAGGGGTCATATTCATAGAATGCCACACATGGGCACTCTGCCATTTATTTGGATTTATTTGGACTCTAAACTTTCCTTTCTCTCCATTACTGTAGATTTTTATCTTCTTCAGGACTCCTAAGTATATAAAAAGATAACATAAATTGTTTTACAAAATTTCTACCAAATTAAATAAATAATACAGCATAATTCCATAATCTGATTTCTAGGCCACAGTTCAGGCCTTAATACTTCTATCCAGACTAGATAACGGGAGTGATCCATTTACATACTTTTATGAAGTTCCGTTAGTTCCATCAAGCCACCTTTATGTGTTTTAGTCCATCTGGCCACTGGTACTCTGACTCAACCATTCAACTACATTACAACAGACCTGATCTGCCTATGTCTGTACTCATTCCAAGGGCAAATAATTCCCAATTGAGCTTCTAACATAAACTACCAGATGGATTGGGAATTACATCATTCAGAGGGAAACTATGTTTCCCATGATGGTTTCACCCTGAAATTTCACCTGCTAAACGCAAAATAAATGTTTGAGTAAAAACAAGTAATAGTCAAATCATGAAGGATTTGGAAGAGGAATGTCAATTCTCATTGTTATTCTGAATGTATGAGTTCACACTTTTAATACCCGCTATTTCCACATCCTGTATGTACATACACCAGTGGTATTGGTATTTCTGGGGGTGCAAATCCCGATTTTAGTGTCTGTTAGACCCATCGATATCGGACTGGCTGAGATGCCAACCATTCCAAATAGTATGAGTACGAAACACTTGTCCGATAACCTGTGCTCACCCTCTGGTAGCTTAGCACCAAGCAGTCAGGCTTATCCTTTGTAAAGTATTGAAACAGCAACCCCCTGGCAACACACTCGTCTGTATATTACACACACACACACACACACACTGAAATCAAAATTAAATACACATTGTATATACACTCTACAGCTATACGCAATTATCAGACTTTCCCATTGCATAAAGGTCAAACAGTCATTAGTCTCTTACAATGCTTCGTGACCCAACCCCACAGTCTTGCAACTATACCAGCTAATGATGCACATTGCCCCTGCTGGTGCCCTGTTGACTACAAGCCGGAACCACCTAACACAGAAAGAAACAGTTACTTAGTTTCGATCATCAAGTTTAGACCTCCAGGCGGCCAACAGCACTTGCACGAGTGTGGGATCCTTCCTGTAGACAAAAGGTTGTGGTCCAAGAAGCTGGCACACTCTCTGTTTAGAGAAATGTTTTGCCCTCAAGCGAAGGTGTGAGCTGCCGTAGACCCCAGGCAGTCAGTTGCAGCTGCCCACAAGGCACATGAAACCGCCCAGATCTCGTCTCAATGTTTTCCAAAGCAAAGCACCCTGTGGCGTGGGTTCAAGGAGAGGGAGCCAATGACCCCGGACAGAGTCCATGATGTCAGGCACTGTTGTCCTCCCGATCTGGAGGCCAAAGACAGGCTCATCTCCTGGGTCAGGTTCTCCCAATGTCCCTCAGACACCACACACTCTTGAACACAAGCAAGCGCAGGTCCCCTTGGTTGCAAGCACTCCTCGAATTCCTCACATCCCGGCACCTCAGACGGGTGTTGATCTATGTGCACACACTCCCCTTTCAATGCAAGATGATGGTGTATGTCAGGAAAGTCCTTATCCCAACCACAATCACTTCCACCTGTCTCCACCCCACCCAGTGCAGACCTTATAATATCATGGAGACAGTGAGATCCTTTGTGTCCCTGGGATCTTGTGGACAGGAGGCCAGTTCACAAGCCCTTGCAGAGTACTTCGAGACCCAGGCTACGACAGTTGGCAGCAACTGCAAGCCAGCAATGTCCATGCAAAATCGACCAAGTGATAGTCCCCTTCTTGGAGCACGTCAAGCTCCAAGCCACCAAGTATCTGCGCATAGTCCAGTTGCAGTTCCTTCTGACCTAATGATTCCTCATGTCAATGTCCCAGTATAGAACCAGCGTAGTATGGTTCCAAATGCAAAAGTGTCTTAACTTTCGGAGGCCGAAGCCCCAGTAGTTAGACCCACCATGGCCTTTGAAGTTATGATCAGTTAAAAGCCGCCTTTGAAATGTACAGGCCCTCTCTAAATGTTGTCCTATTTGCCATTCTACCCCAGGAGGTTTAATAACAATCTTTTTTGGGGCCATAAATAATTTAATATTATGAGCAAAGAGGAAAATATAAGTAGCGGCGCAATGGCGCACTTGAGCAGTGCAATTGGTTTGCGGTGAGTTGATTCCCCACACTTTGTTGATGTCATTGTTGTGACATGGGCACGTGACCTTACCAGTAAGCACGTATTTATGAAGTAGTTTGGATAAACATGGATAAACAATACATAAAATAAAGGTGTGCATCCCAGCACAATAGCTGTACATTTATGAATTCTGCCCTACCTTGGGGTAGCACCCAACAGTTTAAACAGCATTAAAAAGAAGAATTTGATAACAGTCCAATATTCCACACGTATGGTGAAATGACGCGGGTCATCAAGCAAGTCAGTATAGAAGTTGGTTTGACATAGTCTTTATAACATTTACATCAAAAGTTGACAACGATAATGTGCGCACAATGGCGTTTATTTATACTATGTTACTGATCATTGAAATATGGACATTGAGAAATTGTCATAGGCATTGTTTTAGGAAGAGCTCCGAATGTTTCACTGAACAATTTACTACATTATGGGAAATGTAGTATTTACAATTTGCAAGTAACCTGATGGCGGGAAAAGTTTGATTTGTGTACCAATCAGGTGCAAGGAAAAAGGGAGGGACTTATGCGGGTGGATGTGGTTAAAATTCGGCGGGAGGATGTTGGAGTGAATCACCGTTTGGAATGGAGATGGGGATGGATGGGTTTTAATCACTGTGGCAGGTACGTGCAATGACGTGAAGTTGTTTACGGTTGAGGGTTGAGTGTTTTATTGAAGGTCGAGTGTTTGTTGTAATAGTTGCATAGTGGACAATTTACTGCATTATGGGAAATGTAGTATTTACAATTTGCAAGTAACCTGATGGCGGGAAAAGATTGATTTGTATGCCAATCAGGTGCAAGGAAAAAGGGAGGGACTATGGGGACGGATGTGATTAAAATTTGGCATGAGGATGTTGGAGTGAATCACCTTTTGGAATGGAGTCTAGATGGGGACAGATGGGTTATAATTACTGTTGCAGGTACCTTTAATGACTTGAAGTTGTGTACGGTTGAGGGTTGAGTGTTTTGTTGAAGGTCGAGTGTTTTGTTGTGGTAGTTATGTAGTGGATGAAGGGAATTAAGAGGTAGAGAGTGAGAAAATGAGTCAGGAGAAGGGCAGTGCGGGTTGTATGGGATTCAGGGTGAAGATGAAGTGGAGTATGGAGCTTGAGGTAAAAGGTGTGTTTGCGGGGAACGTGAGATGAGTGCAGAAGAAACGTGTTAGGTTCTTGGGTTAGAAGTGTGTGCGGTGTTCTGTGGGTGGGTGAGTAGTTGAAGAGTTGATGGGGTGTAGGGGAGATGCTAGTATCTATACAGAGAGGGCGTGAATGACTCCTTTTGAAGAAGTAGCGGGCGTAAGTACGAAAGTTTGTGAAATGGCCACATGATGAGAATGGTCTGCCCAAAGAGAATGATTTACTCATATCAGAACATTGTACGAAGGAGCTCATATTGTGTGTTCATGAGTCGTTTTTGGGAAAAACATAGCTCAGGGTTTACTTGACATTGTATCATAACGAGCTAATTAGTAACATGTATTATTATGAATGATAAGGTAAGGGTTAAATGTTTTATTGTCATTTTTAGTTACACCTGACGAAGGGCCCATGTAGCCTGAAATACATTGGGTCTTCAATAAACACTGACTTTTTACGAACTTTGCATCAGTTCGTGTTCTTGTAAGAGGCCCGGTGGGCACAACTCGAGCATGGGAAAACTTTGAAAATAGCAGCGCATTCCGCGTGTGGATTTAAAAATTTGGAAAAATACGTGCATATGAAATAAGAAGGAGTAAATTGAATATTATGAGCAAAACGGAGGAAAATATAAGTAGCCGCGCAATGGCGCACTTGAGCAGTGCGATTGGTTTGGGGTAAGATGACGCCCCACACTTCGTTGATATCATTGTAGTGACATGGGCACCTAACCAGTAAGCACGCATTTATGGAGGAGTTTGGATAAACATGGATAAACAATGCATAAAATAAAGGTGTGCATCCCAGTACGATAACAGTACACTTTCCCAATGTGACATTTCCATCATTCTAATGTCAAACCCACTCTCAGTACCAGAGAGGATCCATCTTTGCAAACTCCTCAAACCAAGCACCATACTGTTACTATTTTGCCCACAGGAAATAAAGCTAGACAGCCTTTCCCTACATGCCCTCATGCTAATCCAATGTGAGAAGCAGACCACATCGCACTGAACACATCATCTGGTGTTATTCACAACTCTTGCAGGTAACACATACACACACCTGCCCAACCTCTTTCCCAACCCTGCACCTTATCACTAGGGAGAACTCTGATATAGTAGGAAAGATGCAGAACATTGGCACACAGCTTTGCAACCGCTATGTCGAATAACAGTAATCCGTGCACACCGGCCCCACCAGGGCAAATCTATAGAGCAATCGAGCAGCTGCTTTTGTGGATGGCACCACCAGAGCGGCAGGACCATGAAGGCACATTCGGGCCACATGCCCCTGGAATAGATCTTACTCCATGATTTACAGTTAACTTGAATCAGCCAATCATCTACAAACTGATCCACAGTATGTTTATGACAAGCTCAGCGCTGAGACATTGCACCTCAGTACCAAACTCGCTCACGTCCTAAGGTCAGCAAACAAAGTTCCGAACATGAGGTCAGAAGATTAAAAAAAAGGCTAGGGGAGACAACACCAATGAAGACCAGGTGTTACATTGTTTCACTATGGTCAGACTTAGTGCCCCAGTTTTCCCTTTTTAAGCCAAATGCTTATTAAACATCCGCTACCTGGTTCACAAATCACTGTGCTCAACATTCCGAATCCACTCCCTCGGGGAGTTAAATCTCTATGGTAGATCACAAAGTACTATCACTGCTATGGACCCGAGATACAAAAAGCTGTGAATATTTACTTAACCCTATATCTTGATGTAGTACAAGGATCTGGAACCCAATGACTGAAAAAGTATTTGAGATAGTAACTAGTCTTCACTTTCTTGTGATGACTTAATTGTGCTTCATTTCTCAAAGCTCTTTCTTTGGGCTTGATATTGCTCCTCTCCATCACAACATTAACCATCTCTCAAGAATCTCTTTCAATTTTTCAGTGTATTAACCATTGCATTACACCCTCCATCTGGACGTTTTATTGGTCGTTATGTCTGTTATTAAGTATGTTTGCCTAACTTAATTCTGGTTCATGTTGCATGAAACTACTAATAATTAAAGAAGCAAATCATATTTTTTGTCTGCATTATTTTAATCTTCGTACTATGGTGAGATTAGCATCTTAAAGCACAATGATATAATTAGGACACCATCTAACCACATCTGACTTTAAACCAGCTTGGGTTGCATACCACTTAACAGTAAAATGTATGTTTAAATGAAAAGCCTCGTTGAAATTGCTAAATTAATCAACCGTCTCAGGATTTCCCACTTTGGATGAATTTTAGCCATAACACATGCCTAAATTCTGCCTAGTGTATGCAGTTGTTGCTAAAATGGACGACCTCTGCATTTCAGGTGCACCTCAGTTGTTTTGTGTTTCAATGTTTGTCTTTTGTATGTTTTTAGTATCGAAACACTTTGAGTACATTTTGAAACAGTGTAAATAGGAAACAATTTGTACTCATTTTAAAATGGCATGGGTAGGAGAAGGGAGGTATGCAGCAAGTGGTGCTGGAACAATTTTCAGAGTGGGGATGCTGCCACCAATGTTAGATCACTGAAGTCATAGGGATTGTGAAACATGCAAGCATCACTTGCAGACCAATTATAGCAAACGAACCACCTCCATTTATCAGGAGAGCTATAAGGGGGTGCTATGTAGCTGGTAGTGCATTTTGGAGAATACTGTTGCAAATTACAAAACCGTTGTGATGTAAGGCACTTTCATTTACAGGCAGCACATTTTTTAGGAAATGGAAACATAATTTACACGAACCTGCAGTTTTACTAAGTTAGGACCAAAAAGCACAATTTTCGACTGGAATCTAAATTTTTGTTTTATGTTGTTCTGCTGACAAGACGGGAAATATGTAAACTTTGGAAATCTGGGAACCCCCCAACATTTTCTGAATGCCTCAAGAACCTTATATATATTAGTGAATCTGATATGGACCAAAAATGCCGGGAGAAGGTGTGGGCTCAGTTGGTAAAGTGGAGAGAGATGGTAACACAAGTCCAATAATTATGCCACTTACTCTGTTGGCCATATTATCTCCTGGCATACCGGCCGGCACAGTTAGAATACGGAGATGGAACTGGAAACAGTTGTATACATGTGGGATTTTTCCTTCTGGGTCTGGTTCCGGGGTCTACGACTAGGGCCCCCAAGAAAAGATAAGACCTGGAGAGACTAGAGGTAAAACTCCATCAAGATATTGGGCAAAATGAGGACATAAAAAAAACGAAATAAAAAAAAACATGCAGTTTTACTAATAAAATTGTATAGCGCACAAACGAAATTGTGTGGAAGTCATTTTTCACCAAATATTTTCCATTT
This sequence comes from Lissotriton vulgaris, assembly GCF_964263255.1. NCBI lineage: Eukaryota > Metazoa > Chordata > Amphibia > Caudata > Salamandridae > Lissotriton > Lissotriton vulgaris. Next base: position 82,025,796 of record NC_141690.1, on the reverse strand, counting down.
GCACATCATCAAGTAAAGTGATGTGATTTGTTTCGGTACTATAAAAATCTTTGATTCAATCACACTTCAGAAATATTAACCACTTGGCTGCTAAGGCAATATTTTACTTTTCATTGAATTTCCATTGAAATCAATGGAAAGTCCATGACGAGTTACCCTTGTCATTAGCGGCGAAGAGGAGAATGTGCTTCATGTTTGCTTTCCTAACTGCTGATGTATTTTGCAAGATTTGTAGTTATATTACAGGTATTAAAATGATGCATGTTAGAAAAAAAAACATGACATCCTGCAGCTTTTCCTTTCACACTCTCTTTACCCTAGCAAGACTGTTAGATAGTTCACTTTAAAATATCCTCTAACTTTGAATTCAGAGAAAGAGAAGTGAAATTAATCTCCATATTAAAAGAATAACATCCAATTTCCCAGAACATGTAGCCTGACATTTGACCTCTGTTTTGAGCACACAGCAAAAGTGACATGATAAACTTGAATTTTAAATGCATCTTTATTGCTCATTCAGCTTTTGAACTCCATCATGGTTCTTTTGATAGTGATGCAGCACCCCAACTTGCAGTGCCTATGTTGTTTCTTAAATGGAAGGTGAATAGAGCCTGTGGGAATTCCAGAAATGTTAACCAATATGGCTGTTTATGATGTGCAGCTCATTTTTCCTAGCTTACGTCCTGATTGTTGATCGAGACTAATGGCCTTGTTTGGTGGACAGGATACTTCATCACACACATGGCGCATATCCCACCCTCAATATAACAGTTGCATCATAATGTCACTTGGGGCACTTGAAATTCGGCAGACATGAGATTCAACATGATTTGACGGAGTATTCCTGTCCACCAAACTCTAAATAAGGCCCAAAATATTTGACTAAGTTGCGGTTTGCAGTTTACAATTTCACACTACTTTGCTTAATGAAATACTGCTGCCAACAACAATTAAGACCTGATGTGGTGTCAATTGTTGTTTATATCGAGCACTGCGCAATTTACCATCATCTGTTAGCAGTGACAGATTAAAATAAGACAGACAAAAATGTATGCTTTGCAATATGTAGTGTTTTGTAATCACTTTCATGTGCAAACTGATAGGATGACAAAACTTTAGTTTTATGGAATGTTAATTAAACACAATTACACATATGTGCTCCTAGTGATGTTTTCTGTGCAGTGTCTTCATAAATAGAATTCATGTTTTCGCATGTATATTCCTATTTCTTCCACTCCTTCCAAGTTGGTCTTCACCTGACAAACCCAACTAGTTATTACCAAATGTTTTATTTTCTTATTTTAAAGATTTCCATAATTTTATTTATTTATTCAGTGTTTTATATAGCGCAAACAAGACCCAAAATTTGGGTGTCAGAGCGCTTTACATTACAACCAAGAACAAAGAATCCTGGGCCATGCTACGGAATAAAACTATTCATTACTTAGGCATTAAAAGTGGCCTAACAAAGGAAATGTTTGGGGCCTTCAAAATGGTAAGACGGATCTCCTGGGTGGGCACGGGAAGTAAGTTCTTTAAGGGGGATTGCATAGTTTTAACGTTGGGTTCGCCAGCCCTGGTCCGTGATATTCTGACCCGCACTAGCCCCCATGAACTAAACCATGGAGGCATAAACGTCCTCCCTCTTGGCTTCTTCTATAGGTCCCCCATAGATAGGCCCCCCATAGACAGGAGAAATCCCATTTTCGGTAATCACCACCAAGGAAGTCATATCCATGTGTATAACCATATATACAACGTCCCAATAAACAACAGGTTTGACTCCCGACAGTTGCTGAAGGATGTGGACTGACTAAATAAACATCCGAACGGGAATCACAACCACATTATAGGTGGGGACATAGATAGCCACCAGTATAATAAAAATTACACATATGAGGCTCAAACACAAGCTTCTTTTATACGGATAGTATCCTCACCTCAGAAGATTGATAAACAAATGGCAAACAGGGAAATTGATTCACCAAAACTTACCATCCCAGACACAAATAGGGACGAACCAAAAAGCAGAACCGAGCCCAAACCTGAAAAAGATTCAACGTGCAAAACTTTAACAGGTATTGAATCTCAGGTCGATTTGGCACCTTTTCTCTTCTCATATATACCAACGTTTTGGAGGAGAACCTGAGGTCCAACGTCATTGATTGCCCAATATATAATAATAAGCAGGTCGTCTGTATACAGTGCTAAATGGTACACTTTGTTTTTAAATAATAATGAAACTGATGACGTGTGCCCACTCTGTGTAGGAGACTGATGAACTGGAAAGGAAACTGTATATATAAGATCATGTTTTTTAAATTGTGGCTTTTATGATTTTATACTTTTACAAAATCGAATAAAGCATATTTTTGACTTTTTATTTTGACATTACAACCACCTTCACAATCAGCAGATATCCAATTCTTTAACATCAAGTACATGTATACCTATTCCAATATCATTGGCATATGCTTCTCCTTACCCAAACCACACAAACTGAAGAATACAGGAAATACCTTGATTACAGTAAACCATGCCATACCATAATTAAATATCAAAATAAGGCCACTACTGAGCTCCTAGCTGTCCACACTGCTTCTAGTATTGATAGGTTAATCAAATATACATGCGGATTGATCAAGGTACCTGTCCGTAGACAACATTCCTGTTGACTGTCGAAGGGACTAACTGTATCCAACCTAGCTCAGTATAGCCATTATAGTTCAATCAAAAATAGTAAACTGGTTCGTGCAATGATCAGTTTCCTTGTTCCTGGATTAGCAGGACTTTAATCCTGCTTACAGTAGCCTACTTGAACATCTAATTGTAGATGATCGACGGGTTGTCCGCAGATCTCAGAACAGTCTTAGTATTACCTGTTATTTGTTATGGGAGGAATTTACCCATCAGAAAGTACTTAGTGTCCATTTTGAATCGTGGAGCATAGGTGATTCTTCTAACATTGGGTGGGAGCGGATTCCAAGTTTTTGGTGAATGCTCTATCGTATGTTCTCTTTTTACGGAGGAATGCTGGTTTCAGTAAAAAATCTTCGGATCCCCTCAAGGGTCTACTGCCTCCAAACAGCATAATTTTCTGGTCCAGGTAATGTGGAGTTTTTTATGGTGTATTGCCTTGTGTGTAATACATGCAATCTTTAGCTGTATTCTTCCCTCGTACGGTAGCCAATTGAGCGCTTTCAGATGTGAAGTGATGTAGTCACATTTTTTTGATCCTGGTATATGTCTAGATACTGCATTGACAAAAGCTTTTAGGGGAGTTGTTGAAATCTTAGGAAGCCCTGATAGAGTTGTGCATCCATGCTCAATTCTTGATATGACCAGCCCCTGGACTGCCGTTTTGAGATCACCTGAATCGTTGAACTGCTTCAATTTTCTGAAGTAACTCAAATGGAAACAGGTGTTTTTTTGCCATTGTGCTGATGTGGATTTGCATGTTTAATTCTTTATCCAGCGTGATTCCAAGAAAATTAGTTGAGTCTACTAGAATCGGGTAAAGTTTAGCGCAGTGATCATCTTGGTCCATTCCTTAACCCGGGCAGAACTTTTAGGATGGGAGATCAGAAGGAATCTGTTTTTTTGTGAGTTAAGCTTAAGATGATTGTCACCTAGCCATTCAATTGATCTCAGTAGTGCTTGGTTCATTATGTTGATCTCTTCTGGATCTTCATACACAGCTGGGTGTCATCTGCATACATGTAGAAGGAAATGTTAGCCTGTAGTAATACTTCTGTTAATGGCTCGATGTACAGGTTGAATATTGATGGGGATAGAGTTGATCCTTGTGGTACCCCAATTTGAATCGGAGATGGTGGGGATAGCTTATTGTTCACCAGAAATCTTTGCGATCTGTTCTCTGAGAAGGAATTAAACCATTTCAATACTGTTCCCAATAAGCCCATCCTATTCTCCAGGTGGTCTAATAATTTGGCATGGTGATAGGTCGAGAAGGACCAGGAGACAAATTTCATTGCGGTCGAGAGCAAGCAGAGCGTCATCTACTGTAATGTATGTAGTGCAAAAAGCATGTTATATTGTAATACTACATTGAATATTTTTTTTTAAACCCAATAAAAAGAATTGAACTAAAAATGTGAAAAGGTCATTGCTGACAAATAGTCACTCCAAACTGATGCCATATATATGAAAGCACAACTTAGAACCGACCTAGTAGTTGGATAGAAATCTTAGAGTGCTTCATAGAGGGTTTCAATTACTTACTTCATTTTCAATCATAACATTAAAATTTCCTTCATTTTTAGAAATCTGAAAGGTCTCTAATAGGGTCTCTAACAGGGTCTCTATTATTTATGTCTATTATTTATTGACATATCTATGAAAATGTGCAATGGAGTGTACTACCAAGAACAAGGCTTCCCTTTGGGCGGGCAACACCACTTTCAGTAGAACTTGAAACCCCTGGTTTTAGGTATACAAAGGTTCAAAAGCAATCCTTCCCTGGATGTACTCCATCCCACCAGACAAAAGGACCATTTCATCCTAGTATCTTTTCAAGAAATAACAGAGAAGCATTCAATTTATCCATTCTGCTGTACAGATACTGTATTGGTTAGTTGCTTGACTCTATTGCATGTTATTTTTCAAAATGTTATATATGTATTTACTACATCATTTTTCTATTGTTTGTTTTCTCCCATGTAAAGTGCTCTGACACGCATTGGATCATGTCTGGGATATGTAAAACTGCTGATAAAAAGTGAATATGCTTCAATACAAATAAATAAACTGTTCAGTGCCGCCAAAACATGGGGGTCAGATCATAAAATACTTTTAGCTAGCATTATTACATGTGCTTAATAGTAAGACAGTTCTTGGTGGAAACACCTTTTACCACTGAATTAATGGCCTTATTTAAAGCCGAGCGGACAGGTTACTACATCACAAATATGATGGATATCCCGTCCGCTGTATTACAAGTGCCATTGAATATAATACACTTATTATAAGGTGGGCAGGATATCTGTCATGCTTGTGATGGAGTAACCCGTCCACCGAACTTTAAATCAGGCCCTAAGAAATAACATTCCTGAAAGTGGTACTGTGTGACAAGAATATATATGCATATTTGAGCAGACAGGTACAAAAGTGCTGAAGCAGCACATTACAATAATACACCTCAAGAGCAATACTGCATCACAACAACACACCAATGCAACAATAACTCAACAATAAATATGCACAATCGTACACCCAAAAACTGCAACAAGATAACAGCTCTCATACAAATCAATGACAACACAAAAACACAACTGAAAAGTACATCAACATACTAATACAACACAGCATACCAATACAACTCAACAGCAACCCAATAATACATCAGCACAAAACAACAAAACAGCACCAGTTTGTGTTTGGGTTTTGTTGGGTTGTAGTGTTTTGGTGTTGTGCTTTGGTTTCTTTTTATTGGACAGAGAAGGTATATACACATTCATACCTGCACTTATATTGTATTTTTTGTCAACATTCCCGAAAGATAAAATGATTAAAAAAAGTTCTAGATAGTAATATTCCCACTTTTCCAGAATAATCTACTCATATCCATAAACCTTGGAATGAACTAGGTATATGGGAGGCAAATATCTACAGATTCAAGGTATTTATTCAACTAGAAGAAGAATTCCACTAGCTTGTTTGATGTAGCATTTCACCGTTTTCATGATAGAGGCTATATTGGCTTAAAATATTACCTTGTATTGGAAACCATAACTCTGAATAATGATGTGATCCGTTCTCAATGGTCTGAGGACATAGAAATGAAAATTAGACACATGGTATGGGAAGATATGAATGTAGATTTGCAATGTCTCCCAATGCCTGTGCCCAGTAGCCCTCAAAAGAAGGTGTTGAAATTTCAGTCATAATACAAACACAGACAATGTAATATTTGGGCTTTTTAGTGGCATGATCCATCATTACACAGAAATGGAGATTGGAGTCCCCCGTGTTATGATTTGCAGTGTCCCCCAATATAGGTCCAGGGAGGCTCCTAACCTTTTACCTACATTTACCCTGCCATTGTACTACATAACGTTTTTTGGTGCGGACCTTTTACCTAGTAAGGTGCTGCATAAATGTTGTGTGGTTTCCCCTGAAAACTAGCCTCATTAATTATGAAGGAGGATTCTAAGAATCACAGCAGGATTACCATCTTCTGCATTATAACTGTGTATATGGTTCATCACTATTGTCATCCTCTGCCGACATGACACAGCAAGGTAAAACCCCATAGGGTATCTTTTGGGTATATAAGAACCATATCTTTGCAGTCAGCAGAGGAGAAAGACTTCCATGCTGACACACTGACACAAGACACTCAGGTTCCTGCCCACAGCCCCTCCAGCGCGCAGAAGTCTGACGTCCTTTGTAGGGTGTCCATCTCGTCATCAAGACAGGGTCCTTCATTCTCTCACATCAGGTAACGGGGTTGGCTTTATCCCAGGGGGATTCTTGGCTATGATTAGATTCTTTGGTTTTGTAAAGCGCTCCAATGCCTGGCGGTGTCTTGGCGCTGTTGCTGTATAGGGCGATGCTGAGAGGGGACTTTCTAGCTACAGAGATTAGTAGAGTGAGAACATCCAGGATTTTATTTGTTTCCTGAAGGCCAGAACGTCAGAACATCTCCTCATGTTCAATGGGAGACCATTCCAAAGTGTAGCAGACTTCAGAAGAAAGTTCCTATCACCATATTTTGCTCTTGTAGGGGATAACAACATTGCATCTGAGGATCTGAGCTTTCTACGGTTGGAATACGATGCAGATTTTGCCTGGAAATATCTTTGACCTAAATTAGGCAAACCTTTAAAGGTTATGCATAAGGTCCTAAACTCTATGCGTTTAGCTATAGGTAACCAGTGCAGATTAACCAGTGCTTGCGCCACTTACTTATGTCTGGGAATTCTGGATGGAAGTCGGGCATCTGCATTTTGCAGTGTTTGAAGTTTCTGTAACAACTTTTTCTGGATGCCAATAAAGAGAGAGTTTCCATAGTCCAGCTTGGCCAAGATCATTGATGTAACAACTGTTTTAGTAGATCATTTAGGATGTATGGACAGATGTTGTTGATTAATTGACGGACGATACTGCCACAACAGACCGAAACATTAACCACTTCATCTATTTCCACAACCTGTTTGGCTATTGAGGAATTATTTTCTACTGTTTTAGATTCATTTCCCCATTCTTGATTGTTTGGAATAGATGTTTACATCATTGATTTGTAGGCTCCTTCATGTACCATCTATCATGGTGTTATATTGTTTTTGACAGTACCCTTTGCATTCTTGTTCACATTAAAAGTGTGTACTTTTAAGTAAAACAGATATACCTTTGTCTGAAAAAATCTTTCAAAATTGTACTGTATTTTACCTATGGCAACTGACGTTTAGATTGTTTCAAGGTATAGCACCACTTGGGGCTTAACATACAAATATTATGTATGCACTTTGACTGAGATTATTGAATGAAATTCCTTGTAGGCACCCTTACCTATTGAATTTATGACCTACTTCTTTCTGATCTTTGGAGATTGAAAGCACAATTTGTGTGTCATCAGCATATGATACTACAGAAAAAAACCAACGATTTTATCAGTTTGATCAGTGGGCAACATACAGATTAAAAAGGGTAGGGCTCAATGACGAGCCTTGTGGAACCCCACATAGCAAGCTGAATTAATTTGATGTGAAATGACCGAGGATTACATGATTTGTTCCGTCAGTTAGACAATTGTTAAGTAGATTCAGTGCTACATTTCTTATTCCCAAATCCATTAGTCGGTTGGCCAAGATGGTGTGGTTGACCGTATCAAAGGCCGCCAAGAGATTGAGTAGGATCAGGACGGCTTGACCACCACCGTCCATGATCCACCTTAGTTCTTCGGAGGTGGTGAGCAAGGCTGTTTTTGTACTGTGATTATTTCTAAAACCGTACTGGGAAGGGTCCAGCAAATTATTGTTGTCAATACAGGCCATCAATTTGTTATTCAGAGCTTTTTCCAGTAGTTTGACCCGGAAAGGGAGTCTTGAGATGGGCCTATACCTACTAGATTCCTTGTGGTCGAGATTGCTTTTTTTCAATAAAGGCAGGATAGATGCAGCCTCCCATTCGGAAGGAATATGTCCTGTGCTAATCCCTTTGTTCAGGATTTTTGTGAGTTGTTCTTCAATAACCTGGGGGGCTAGATGTATACTTTTGGGGGGACAAGGACCTGAAGGTGAACCTGATTAATATGTCATTATACGTTTTAAAACCTGTTCTTTGTTATACACCTACACACATGCTAGGTACATTTAGATACATCTATCTTGATTTAGCATCGCAGAAGTACACATTGTTACTGTCATGTATACATAAGCCTGCATATATCCATTTTTTTTAGCACTATGGTAGAATTCTACTATCTATTTACTCTGTTGGTGCTTATAATTATATACATCAGTTTCTGTCTTATGGTTGTTGCATTACACGTATTTTACACTAGAATGGCACTGGTTCAATAAATACTTATTGAAAACGTCCCCATTGTTTATTCTGTGTATCTGTCTGAGACAAAGTGAGCATGAGTGACTAAGCGAAAAGTACTGTACTGTTTCCACGATCCCTGAGGGAACAGGGTTATCATATTCGATAGTTGCCAGAAACTATTCTCTCCTTGGTAAGAAGAGTTCATAGTGGCACTGTGAGCTAACTGGTATACAGGCGAACATATCCGGTGGAGGTGTCTGGAATCAGTCTGGACACAGATCCCACAGTTTATGTTGTCTAAACGTGCAGATCCTATAGAGATTTATAGGAACTACACGACAATCTGAAGAATGGATCCTATAAATGAAATTAATCAAGAGTCTTGAAGTAGTATATTTGACACTTAACAGGCTATCCAAGAGTTTCTAGATAATCTGGGACCTGGTTGAGGACTGGATTAACTCACTCTAAAGGATTAATATAGACAACCTACAGAGTCAAATAAGCCGAACTGTGACATTTTATGCTTTTGTTTTGTTGTGTTGCTTTGTGGCGAATTGTTATGCTTTTGAGAAAAGGACCTATTGTGTTGTGGTGTATTATGTTAGTGTTTTTATTGTGTTGCTGTGTATCTCTGTGAAGATATTGTGTTATTCTGTTTTTATGCTACATAGGTGCATTGTGTTTTATGTTGCTTTCTATTTTGTGTTGCAATGTTTTTAATTGGTGTTGTTTTGTGCTGTATTGCCTTTTGTTGGGATTATGAGGTGTGTTTTTGTGTTGTTTTTTGTGTTGCATTATTGCACGGTTTCTGTTGTGTTGTGGTTATATTGTGTTGTGTGCTGATATATTTTTGTTGTGTTGATAATTAGCTTTGTGTTTTGTTATGTACTGCACTGTGTTGTGTTCTGCTCTATAGTTTCGTTGTAGATATCAACAAATACTGCTACATTGCCACGTAAAACAGCACGGGCCATATTAACAAGGGCTTTATCTTCGCTTTTTTGGCTTTAAAAGCCAAAGAAGCGGAGATAAAAATATCGCCCTATCAACAACAGGGTGCTAACATGCAACATTCAGCCTGATTCATCATTGTTAAATCCGGTCGCAAAGGGCCAGATTCTCAGAATCTGGCCCTTTGCGAGCGGTATTTTTCCATTTGGGATTCATCATCCCAAATGCAAAAATCGCTATTTAAGAATTCGCATATTTGCGAGGAATAGCATTTAAGGAATCTCTATTAGAGATTCCTTAAATGTGATTCTTGAAACATTTTTAAATTGCGAATTCTCAAAAATTTCCCGCTATTTACCTCGAGGTCAAACCTCGTGGTAAATAGCGGAAACTTCAAAAAATGCATTTAAATGCATTTTTCTAAGTTTCATGTTACACACACACATGTCCTTGGGACATGTGTGTGCGCAACACCAATGTAGCATACATTTCAGGGGTGCTACAGGGTGTCCTTCGGACACCCCTGCACCCTTGAAATCGCAATTTCAATATGCGAATCGGTAATTGCGATTCGCACATTGAAATGTCTTCCCATTCAATCCTATGGGCCTTTGGGCCCATAGGAATGAATAGGGAGATATTCCTTAATTGCGATTAGCAATTTGCTAATCGCAATTAAGGAATAATTAGAAATCGCAATTTATTTAGCGATTTCTTGGTGAATAGCATTTTGCTAGTCCTTAATAACGATTCCTTAATAATCGCTATTAAGGAATAGCAAATACTCACCTTGATGAATCAGGCTGATTGCATGTTAGCACCCTTTTTCACTATGCTTCCCTTTGCATCTCTAATGAGATGTAAAGTGGGCATTCCGGTGCAAAATAATAGGAGAAATGTCGCTAAGCGTCATTTCTCCTATTATCAAGCTTCACCCTAACCGTGTTAGAGATAAAAAAAGCAGCGCTAACCACGGTTAACGCTGCTTTTTTACGTCTGCTAATTTTCAGGTTTAGCCATGTAATCCAATAGGAGGTGGATTACATGGCTAAATCCACCATGGGTTATCAACAAGGATATATCCCTATCCTTGTAGTTTTATCACTGCATTACCAGCGATGACCTCCCAAAATGCCGCTATCACTGGATTTGTTATCGCCTAGGTGGTTAGCGTTGTTAATAACGCGATAACCAGGTGATATTATCCAGCGATAGCGGATGTTAATTTTTTTTACGTTAAGCGCCCTTTGCGTTAACTTTCCCTGTTCCTTGCTATTATGCCCCCACATTCCTTGAAATTTCTCCTGAGAAGCTACAATACCTCGCTGTTCCAGCTCTTTAACTATTAAGACACCTCGTGGGCCAAAACAGTGGTGGTGGCCACGCCTTAAACAAACATTTAAAGTGCTCCCTGATGTGATCCAGCCTTGTAGATCGAAACAAAGAAATATTGTTTAATTTTGTCGGTGATAAAAGCTGTCTGGATATTTTAAAATATCAGTGATTAGCACAATATTGCATTTTTTAAAGATTATTTACAAGGTAATCTGCATTAGACTCAACATGGTGGTAAAGTGAAGCACAGCGCAATTTACAACTCAAAAATGCAAAAAAAACGCTGAGGGCGTGTTTAGACCCTCGAACTGAAATACCACCAAAACATAACTGTTCTCATATGACCGAGCCAATATCTACGGCAAACTTAAATAAAGCCGACAAGTGTTCCAACCCATTGTCTTACAGAGACTATTGCTGGTATTCCAAGAGTGAACAAGTTTGCGCCCCTCAGAGAAATATATTTCAACAAACTAGACATGACAGGCAGCTTTTCCGGCACATCTCTCATCTTCAAATAAAAGCCTCCACAAACCGAACATCAACTGACTCAGCTTTTATCTCCTTTTTTCTTCGCCTGGACTTAGAGATCTGCTCTCGACATGTTTCATATTACAACCAAAGTCAGAGAGAGGTTTGAGTTGCAGTGTCCTGACCCGGGGGCTACGGCACATTGCTGACTAAGCTTGGATCATCTCTATACAGAGAAAAATAGACGCGTTTAGAAGCTTTGAAAATAGACGCGTTTCGAAGCTGTCATTTTGAAAAATCAAATTGTGCACAACTTGCACGGATTTTAAGTTTTCTTTGCCCTTTTAGGGAAACGCTGCATTGCACGTAGAAGGAATGGTTCTATTTTAGAGTGGCACACGCGAAAGTCCCGCTGGAAGGTAGTGTGCCTGGAGCCTACAAAATTAGTGCCACCAGTACACTCTGAACCTACAAAGGTGAAAGTAACTGATATGTTTTTAAAACTTCCCACCACAATGTTTTGGAAAGCTTCCATCCTCCAGATGCATCATGAACTCATTTTGCTATTCCAGAATAGCGAAAAATAACGATTCGCTATTAAGCAATAGCAAAATGCAATGCATGAAGAAATCACTAAAAAAAATAGCGATTTCTTAAAATTCAATTAAGGAATACCTCCCCATTTATTCCAATGAGCCTAGAAGCCCATAGGAATGAATGGAAATACATTCTCAATTTGCGAATCGCAATTAGCGAATCGCAAATTGAGAATGCGATTTCAAGGGTGCAGGGGTGTCCAAAGGACACCCTGTTGCACCCTTGAAATTGATCTGTGCACATATGTTGTGTGTGCGCAACATGAAACTTCTTGGTAATTTGCAAGCCCTATTAGCGAAATCGCTATTTTTAAACTTTAATACATTGCATTTAAGGAATCTCAATTTGAGATTCCTTAAATGCAATAGCAATTTAAGTAATTGCAATTTTGCGATTTCTTAAATTGTGATTTTTGCATTTGGGATAATGCATCCCAAATGCAAAAATACCGCTTGATGAATCTATGCCCATATCTGTTACCTCAAACCATGAATTATTTTGACTATCCTGCTATTGTAACCAAATATTTTCCTCTTACATTTCAAAAGAACTTAAGGTGCGTGAACTGTTCTCGAGATCATCCTGCACGGCTATTATAGGCCAGCTTAAGATATTTCTCGTAGAGGTGAGTCTCATCTCTAAGAAGATGTTGGTGGTCAGTGCTACGTTTACTTTATTAACCTGTCTCGTGACTCCGCATCCCTATGCCCAAGGCTTTGTGATGTATGTTCATACCAATTAGAACCTTGGTCATGGCGCAGGTCTGGGGTGTTGGCACTTGACGGTTGGCATGTGAACTGGCAGCAACCCTCTGTATGGTGTCAGGGTTTTACTCAGAAAAAGCGTGACTATGAAACCTGCTTCTGTCTCAGTGCATCTTTACAGTTAGGGTCCTGTAATTGTCCCTAATCATCGTTGGCCCTCCGCTCTCTACTGCACATAGCAATGCTGCCAAGGCTGAATTGTTTGATTGTTTTTCAGTACCTTTGTGGCTTATTTACCCTTATAAGAATGTCAACTCTGTTGTCATTTGCCATCTACTGGGCTCTCTTAGACTACATCATTTGTTAGCCGCAAAGGTTACAAAAAAGGCAGCCTGAATTCTTGCTAAGAAGAGTTTTTCGCAGAATGAATGAAAGTTTAGCCGCAAGACGAAAATGTTTGTTTTTTAACTTTCTAGAAAGAAATTGTGACCAACACAATGTTTATTTTTATCGAACTTCGTAATAAACTGTTTTTGATAGCAATAATGTTGCTCAATGTGGTTTATTTGGCATTGTATTTTGAGAGTGAAGCTAGCTTGTCCTTGGTCTTGGATGTGAACCGTTCCACTGAGAGTAGACTTGACCTTAGACAGACAGAAAACAGCTTGGAGATGACATATTCCCTGCCAAAACAGAACACCAATGTGCACATGCATCAAACTTGAATTTAGCGAATCCTTAATAGCAATTTGGAATTGCTAGTAAGAAATCACTTTGGGTCAAATGTATCAATGTTAGGTTTTGCGATTCTGAAGTAGCGAATTTTTGAGAATCGCAAAACGCTATGTATGTACGATTTGCAATAATTTTTGCGAATCCTACATATTCCTTAATTGTGAATCACAAATTACAATTCACAATTAAGGAATACCTCCCCATTCATTCCTAAGGGCCTACAGCAGATTTTCTGTGTATGTCCTGTGAGGTATGAGCTGATTCATTTGAGGGCCTTCCCATGTCTGACTGGTGGAGGGGTTGGATGAGGATATGATGGGAGTGGATGTCAAATGCTAAAGAGAGTTCATGGAGGATGACGGCTGCTGGGTCGCCTTGGTCCAAGATAATTCTGATGTTGTTAGGTGATGAGGGCGGTTTCCATGCTGCGATCTGGTCTGAAACGAGATTGGGATAGATCAAGGAGGTGTTTGGCATCCCGATGGGTAACTAATCTCTTGTTGATCAGTTTCTCCAGGATCTTTGCTGGGCAAGGGAGCAATGAAATGGGCCTGTAGTTGGCTGCCAAGGACTGGTCTTCTGTAGGTTTCTTTGCAAAAGGCAGGATTATCAGGTGTTTCCAGGGATCAGGGAAGGTAGTTGTGACAAGGTAGTCATTGAGAATCGGGGTCAGTGCCGATGGGCTCTAGTGAAGGCTATGTGTGGGCAAGGGTCCTATCTAGCATCCAAGAGAATGGATCTCATAGCAGTTGTGGTGTCCTCAAGCGTGATAGTGGGCCAACAGGTCAGGGTGGTTCCATGTAAGTTGTCATTGACCCTGAATGGGCCTACCAGGATGGAATGTTTTAGTTAGGGTTCAAAGTGGTCGTAGATGGTATTATTCTTGTCATAAAAGAGAAGCACAAGTTGGTAGCAGAGTTACTGAGAGGGGTGATGATGGTGAAAATGGCTGAAGGTGTGTTGCATTCTTTTGCAATGGGGAAGAGCTCTTCGGCACTGTTGTCACTGCTCTCTAACCATTCTGATAGATCTTCGCTCTTGGTGGTTTTCTGTTGATTGCGGTAATGTCAGTGGGTTGATTTATAAGTCTGTTTATCATTGTTTATGTAGGTGAGTCTCCAACGATGCATTAAGATGCTTGCAGTGGTGCTTAGAGCATTGGAAAAAATGAGTAAATGAGTACTTAAAGACACACAAAGAAAAAAACTCAAAAAGAGAATTAAAGAAGTGTGAAAAAAAGAGAAAGACAAAATGAGCAGCCAGGCAGAGTGAAGCGGGGCTTCACATGAGCAGCAGCAGAGATCCCGGATCCGGAAGAGTCGTTGCTGGCCGGAGGTCCAAGGCAGACAGGTAAGGAAGTCAGGCAGGGCCTGGCAACACCTTCTACCCTAAGCATCAATAGCTGGTTGCTTACCATTTCTGACCATGAATAACCCTCCTATTATCTAAAAAGCTTTTAAACAGCGCTAAAGCTACATGGAGTGTTATCTAAAATTAATTTTAGAAACATACCTAAAATACTTCCCAATACTAATTTTAGTTTTGTAGAAAACAGACAGGCAAGAGGATTTGATGTAGCAACACCCTTCGGGGCATATTAACAAGCCCCTATCAAGTCAAGTCAAGTCAATAAAAACTATGGGGCATATTATCAAGGGGGTTTATCTCCGCTTTTTTGGCTTTAAAAGCCAAGAAAGCGGAGATAAAATTATCTCCCTATTACCTAGCTGTCGCTAACACCAGTTAGCGACAGCTAGTAGGAGATAGCGACCATCTTGGGCCCCACTTTGCATGTCAGTGATATTTATCACTAATGACATGCAAAGTGGGCGTGCCAAGATGTTAGCGACTGAAAACAGTCGCTAACATCGCTATCTCCTATTACCAACTTTTGGAGATATTCTCGCTAAGCGCGAATATCTCCAAAAGCTAACACCTGCCCTGAGCAGTTCTTAGCCATGTTATCCAATGGGAGGTGGATAACATGGCTAAGAGCATTAGCTCGGTAATGCATGAATATCGCTGACTTTTCAGCGATATTCATGCATTGCGGCGATTTTTATCGCATTTGCGGTAAACCTTGGTAATACCAAGGTTTATTTGCGGTAAAAATCGCCGCAGCTCAGCAGTACATTTTTGTCTCTAACAAGCAATAGCGATAATTATCGCTATTGCTTGGTAATATGCCCCTTTATTCGGCCAAGTTCTGGCCATAAAGGTACATTTTACATAAAAACATATACATTTTAGATTAAAATACACAAGATTTAAATAATTTCGTGATAAAATACATTTTCTAACAACCCAGGTCATAATTATTAGCCCCCCCATATTGTTTCTTTTACAAATTGCCCCTGATAAGAAACGTGCAACCCATAACAAACAAGTGGGGAGGAAAGCATTTGTAAGTAAATCAATGCTGGCCTAACTTGTACAAATTCACAATCTCTTAAAAGTGGTAGGATATATTTAGCTTGCAGCTTGGTAAAAATAACACAAAAAAATATAAAGTGCAATAGGTCTTGTTCAGAAAAGTTGTCACATGCACATGGTTGCAAGGAACCTAACTTAGAAAAACATTTAGGTACCGTTAGGAGCCAATTAATACAATTAAACCTAAATCTAGATAAAATAAAACGATGATGCAGATTATTATCAAAAGACCAGAATGGTTGAGATAACATATCAGGACTTAAAATCATAAAATGTCTACAGGTAGCTTTCATAAGTTCATTACCTTCTCTATCCAACTGTCTTCTCTGTAAAAATTGAGTTTTAAAATGTTTCACAGTTTCTAAATGCAGCTTTCTGGGTTGATTAAAAAGGTCTGGTTTCCCAAATATAATTATAATTTAACCAAGGAATTTCTACAGGTTTATCCAAACTCAGGCAGTCAGCTAAAATAATCTGATTTTTCTCTTGACCAAATATTTAGCCACCATATCAGGGGTTCTGCAGCGATCTTATTTGATATGTAATCCTGACTTGGTTCGTCATGTATAATAAAAGCTGGAATGTTGGAGGGGGTAGCTAGGAGTCTCTGTAAATGTTTATTTTCTTCCCCTTGATGTTCGCTACAATCCTTGTAGCCCCAAACCACACTACCATACAGTTCAAGTTCAAGTTCCAAAATTTGTATAGCGCACTACTCACCCAGAGGGTCTCAAGGTGCTTGAGGGAGGGTGGTGATTTACTTATCGAATATCCAGGTTTTTAGTTGCTTTCTGAAAGAGAGGTGGTTCTGAGTGAGGCGGAGGTTGGTGGGGAGAGAATTCCAGGTTTTAGCCGCTAAGTAGGAGAAGGATCTTCCCCCCATGGTGGATCTGTGGATGCACGGAATAGCGGCGAGGGCTTGATTGGATGATCGTAGTTGGCGGGAGGGGGTGTAGAAGGATAGACGCGTGTTGAGGCATTCCGGTCCCAGGTCGTAGAGGGCTTTGTGTGCGTGGGTGAGGACATGGAGCGTTATTCTCTTGTTGACAGAGAGCCAATGGAGGTCTTTCAGGTGGTCGGAGATGTGAGCTTGCCGCGGGATGTTTAAAATGAGTCTGGCAGAGGCGTTTTGGATGCGTTGGAGTTTTTTCTGTAGTTTGGCTGTGGTTCCGGCGTAAAGGGTGTTGCCGTAATCCAATCGGCTTGTGACCAGTGCGTGGGTGACTGTCTTTCTTGTTTCGGTGGGGATCCAACGGAAGATCTTTTTGAGCATTCGTAGGATGTTGAAGCAGGATGATGAGACGGTGTTGACTTGTCTGGTCATCGAGAGGGAGGAGTCCAGGATGAAGCCCAGGTTACGTGCGTGGTCTGTAGGTGTGGGTGCGGTTCCGAGGGCCGGTGGCCACCATGAGTCGTCCCAGGCAGAGAGGGAAGATCCTAAGATGAGGACTTCTGTTTTTTCTGAGTTTAGTTTTAAACGGCTGTTCTTCATCCACTCGGCTACTTCTTTCATTCCTTCGTGTAAGTTGGTTTTGGCGGTGTTTGGGTCTTTGGTGAGGGAGAGGATCAGCTGGGTGTCGTCTGCGTAGGAAATGATGTTGAGGTTGTGTTGGCGTGCGATGGATGCGAGGGGACTCATGTATACGTTGAAGAGGGTGGGGCTGAGTGATGATCCTTGTGGTATGCCGCAAATTACTTTGGTGGCCTCTGATTTGAAAGGGGGGAGGCAGACTCTCTGGGTTCTTCCGGTAAGGAATAATGTGATCCAGTCCAGTGCCTTTCCTTGTACACCGAAGTTGCTGAGGCATTGTATGAGGGTGCTATGACAGACTGTGTCGAAGGCTGCGGAGAGGTCAAGTAAGATGAGAGCAA
Source organism: Lissotriton vulgaris (assembly GCF_964263255.1). Lineage (NCBI taxonomy): Eukaryota > Metazoa > Chordata > Amphibia > Caudata > Salamandridae > Lissotriton > Lissotriton vulgaris. The sequence goes on along the minus strand of NC_141690.1, from coordinate 82,008,187 downwards.
CTGTTTCTCCGTTGTCCAGTAGTAGTGTTCGGATGTCGTCTGTAGCTGCGATGAGGGCAGTCTCGGTGCTGTGTTTGGCTCGGAAGCCTGATTGAGAGGAGTCGAAGGATTTGTTGGATTCGAGGAAGGTGGCGAGTTGACTGTTGACGGCTTTCTCGATGACTTTGGCGGGATAAGGGAGGAGCGAGATGTGGCGGTAGTTCTTAAGTTCGGTTGGGTCAGCCGCGGGTTTCTTCAGAAGGGCGCTGAGTTCGGCATGTTTCCAGTTTTCCGGGAAGGTAGCAGTGTTGAGGGAGCAGTTGATGACATCTCGGAGATGGGGTGCGATGATTGAGTCTGCTTTGTTGAAGATGTGGTGGGGCAAGGGTCGGTTGGCGATCCTGAGTGGATGAAATTCATCAGGCGGATGGTGTCTTCAGTGGTGATTGGGTTCCAGGCACAAAGGTTGTTAGAGGGGAATTTTGGTTCGGGGGTGGGTGGAGTGGGTTGGTCTTCGGACTGGTTTTGAAAGCTGTTATGTATTTCGGCGATTTTGTTGTGGAAGAATGATGATAGAGAGTCGCAGAGGTCTTGGGAGGGGGTGATGTCGTTAGTGCCTGCGAAGGGGCTAGTGAATTCTTTGACGATGTTGAAAAGTTCCTTGCTGTTTTGGGCGCTGTTGTCAAGTCGATCCTTAAATGCTGATTTCTTGGTGGATCGGATGAGTTGGTGGTGTTTGCGGGTGGCGTTCTTGAGGGAGGTCAGGTTGTCGGTGGTAGGGTTTTTTCTCCAGATTTTCTCGAGAGTCCGACAGAGCTTCTTGGATTTCTTAAGGTCATCGTTGAACCAGGGGGCTTTTTTGTTACCTTGCTTGATTAAGTGGTTTTTCAAGGGTGCTAGTTCGTCTGCGCTCTGGGTGATCCATTGTGTGAGGTTGGTGGCTGCTTGGTTAGGGTCCGATGAATTGGCAGGGGGGTTTTGTTGAAGCGATGAGAAGAGCTGGTCGGTGGTGATTTTGTTCCAGTTTCTTCGGGGAATTGGTTTTGGAGGGTTATGGGTCGTAGATTTGTTGTAGTGGAAGTGAACGCAGCTGTGGTCCGTCCAATGGAGGGCTGTGGTGTGATCAAAGGAGATGTACTTGCTGGAGGTGAAGATAGGGTCAAGCGTGTGTCCGGCCGAGTGGGTGGGGGTGTCAACAAGTTGTTTGAGTCCGAGTTTGGCTAGGTTGTCCAGAAGGGTGGTGGTGTTGTTGTCGTTTTTCTTGTCCAGGTGGAAGTTGAGGTCTCCCAGTAGAATGTAGTTCTCGGATGGGAGGGCATGTGGGCTGATGAAGTCGGCGATGTCTTCACCGAATTGTGAGCGTGGTCCTGTGGGTCTGTAGATAAGGGTGCCTCTGAGTGTGGTTTTGGGGTCGGTGTGAATATGGAAGTGAAGGTGTTCGGCGGTAGTGAGGTTATCGTCGGAGCTGGTCGTGATGGGGATGGTGTTCTTATGGACGATGGCGATGCCTCCTCCTGATTGGTTGATGTGGTCCTTTCGGATGATCTTGTAGGTGTCCGGGATGGCTATGGCGATGTCGGGGGCTGATGAGGCGTTCATCCATGTTTCTGTAAGGAAGGTGACTTCCGGCGATGTAGTGTCGAGTAGGTTCCAGAGTTCGATGGAGTGTCTGTGGACTGAGCGGGTGTTGAGCAGTACGCACTTTAGGTGGTTGGTGTCCGAGCTCAGTTTGGAGTTTGTGGATTTGGTGTGGCTCCTGATGCAGTCGAACTTGCAGGAGTGGCAGGCGAAGGGTCCATGGGTGTGTCCTGGGGCGGCTTGGTAGCAGTTTTGGAGTGGGCCGGGGTGAGGGGCTAGGAGCGCAGCGGCATCGTATATTATGCGGGTGGAATGGGATTTGCGTGGGCCAGGGGGTGTGGCGCTGGGCGCGGTCGAGGCACGGACGGGCATAGACGGGCTTACCTTTGGGGCACCTTCGGCGCGAATGGGGCGCGACCGCTGCGCGTGAACGCTGCGCGCGTAGGCATCTGTCATATGTGGATAGTGGAAGGGGAGGGGCGAGGGAGGGTCAGCTGGGAGGCGGGAGCGTGGTGGGGGGACGGGCAGGGATTCACAACAACAAAATGGCAGCGAGCCAAAAGGGAAACAGGACGCACTATGTAAATTTCCCAGCAATGCGAGGTATCTCACAGGCAGAACGTAACAAAGCGCTATACAAATCGATCAGGCCACAAAGCGCTATGGAAAACAATGCTGGCAACAGAGCGCTATATCAATTAATGCAATTAATGCTATATCAAATTAATTCTAGGCACCAAAACGCTGTTTGGCAACAAAGCGCTATGTCACTGTCATAGCGACCCATTTCTCATTGTAGATTTTTAACAGTGGTTGTATGGGTTTACTCCCAAGTCTTCTAGCGAAATCCAATGATGCCCTGCCTGCTCTTGCCAAAGTATTTTTCTTTAGAGCACTCTGTGCTACACAAGTGCCCCTATCATCAAATAATACACATAAATATGGGTAGATGGGCACACTGGTTAGAAGTCCTCCTTTAGAAGGAAGGGATTTATTCCCCCCTTTTAGGTAACCAATTGACATTATGTGGGATTTATTAAAATTGTTCGCAAGGTCAAGAGCTACCATAAAATCAATAAAAGCATTAACTAGAGATTTCAACGCATTTCGGGACCTGGCAATTAAAACTGCGTCATCCACATATAAAAGTGCAGGGATTAATTTAGAACCAACTCTAGAAATATCTAGACACGAGTTAGACAGCACTGCCCCCAAATTATTTATATACAATGTAAATAACACTGGGGCAAGAATGCACCCCCGCCTTACCCCTCTTTTTACCTTCCATGCATTGGATAAGGAGCCATCCAAATTATACCTTGCCTAGGCAGTTGGATTAAGATGGGACCAGTGCCAAAAATTTACTAAATTCTTGTCCATTCCTATTTCTATTAGCAAATACCATAACGTAGACCTATTTACCCTATCGAAAGCGGACGTTGAGTCCATAAAAGCCAATGAACTGCTTCCTATATTTACTGGTAATCATAAGTAAGTTCATACATTGTTCTATTGTACCCGTGCCTTTGCGAAAACCAAATTGCAATTCTGACAACACTTCCTTTTTGTCCAACCAGGTTGCTAGGCATTCTAGAATACTTTTCCCATTATCTTTGCTGCTGGGTCCAACAAAGAAATCGGCGATAGCATCCCGGGTCTTCCCTAGCACCCATTTAAAAATTGGCAATATTACTGCGGTTGACCATGAATGTGGTTGACCTACCCTTAAGCCAGACAGGTAAGGAAGTCAGGCAGGGCCTGGCAACGCCTTCTCCCCAAAGCATCAATAGATGGTTTCTTACCATTTCTGACCATGAATAACCCTCCTATTATCTAAAAAGCTTTTAAACAGCGCTAAAGCTACATGGAGTGTTGTCTAAAATTAATTTTAAAAACATACCTAAGATACTTCCCAATACCAATTTTAGTTTTGTAGAAAACAGACAGGCAAGAACATTTGATGTAGCAACACCCTTAGGGGCATATTAACAAGCCCCTATCACCACAGAAACATCACTTTTTACGACGTTCCTGTGGTGATAGGGTCTTCGCCTTGTTTACAAGGCAGTGTTAAGACACTTAACGTGGCTGATGCGCCTTGTGAATAAGGCCCCCTTTCATGCTAAGCTTAATGTGAAAGGGAAGGGCAATGGGTGTCGCTGTGGGCATTCCACCGCAACACCTATTGATTCTGACGCTGCCCTCTATTTACAAGGGAGGCGTAAAGAGGAGGCAGCACCAGAAAGCCTGGTCATTACTCTGGTGCTTAAAGGAGAAATGTTTCATTTCTCCTTGTTTTTGCCCTTTTCATGTGGGCTGCTTTGTGGCGCACAAATGAAAACAGCAAAAGGCCAATGATTGTTTATATAGAGGAAGTTCCTCCTTCCTGCACATAAACAATCTTTTAAAAAAAATGCTGTTTTGCAACTTCATTGTGTGCTGCACTAAGCAGAGCATATAGAAGTTATAAAACGGCATTTAAAGATTATGTGCAGGATGGACGATCTTCCTGCACATAAACAATATTCGCCTGCATGCAGACCCCCTTGCACTATGGCTCAAGGGTGCCTGAGTTGGTGCTAGGCTGCCAAGTGTGGCACCAGCGCAGGGTGAAACACCGGGCTGCACCATATTCTTGTAACTATGCTGCAGCCCAGCGTTTATGAAGTGGCAGAGTGGGGCGTTAAGCCTGGAAGGCTAACACGTCACTCCACCACTTCCCTTGTAAATATGCCCCACAGGGCAACACCATTGCACCCCCTTTTACGCTAATCATGGCATGAAAGGGGGCCTTATTTACAAAGCAGCGTCAAGCCACGTTAAGTGGCTTAATGCTCGTAAATAAGGAGAAGCCCCTATCGCCACAGCAACGTCATAAAAAGTGTTGTTCCCGTGGTGATAGGGGCTTGTAAATATTCCCCACAATCTCTTTTTTCCCTCTTCCATGGATCATCACAATGCCATTGTAAATGGAGTGAAACATGCCTAATCTTAATTCATAACTAAGATCTTTTGACCGGGAGAGAATGTTTTCATTGTCAGCATTCCGTCAATCATTTGTTTGCTGTAACACTTTTCACCCTTAGTGGGATGGGTATGCCCAGATGTGAGTTTCTTGCTCACTGCGCCACTGGATTCAAGCTAGCCTAGCTGATGAAGGGTGACATACCCTGACACCGGTCTCAGGATGCTTGTTTCTGGTCCAGGGAGGACCTGGCCTGGCAGTTCGGTCTAGACTGTTCTCTTGAGGCACAGGGTCAAGACTGATTTGCGTATGGCTGGGTCCAAACTGGGGTGGCGTAATGGACAAAAGAACAATGGATTTCACCCAGATCTTTAGACTGGGGTGAATGTTTGCATTGTCAGCATTCCCTCCATCATTTGTTTGCTGTAACACTAATCTTAATTCACAGCAGCAAATATTTCAATGGCTTTCTGCATCTTCTTATTTGTAATACTAGGGACAATGTGTCAGCTTATGTGTAATGCTAAAGAGAACAATGTCAACAACCTATAAGGTAGATTAGATGTTTTAACTGGTTTGCTCATAATTTTGGGGTGCTCGAACTTTGTGCTTCCAGCAAGGTCACTCCAGATTCTTGCCTACTTTTGCTGAAACTATTTTGGTTCGTCATATGACTCTGCAGACTTTACTCCTCCTAACCAGTGGTAAAGTACTTGTGTTCTCCCTTTTAAACATGATAAAACTGGCTTATACGTAATTGGCATATTGAATTTACTTATATGTCCCTAATATATGGTACCGCATGTATCCAGGGCCTGTAAATTAAATGCCGGCAGTGGGGTGCAGCACTCATTGTACCGCCCACTAAAATAGCACTATAAAATATGTCTAAAGTTCTGATGTTGCAGCTTGGGAGGGCAGTTTTAAACTACAATTTCGACCTGGCAAAAAAACCTTTTGGCCAGACTTAAACCTTCCATTTTAATCTTTATAAGTCACCTTTAAGGTAGGCCCTGAATGCCCATACAGCATGGTGCATGATGTTTTTACATTACTTTTTTGAAAATATACATTTAGAAAGTTGTCATTTCCCTGCCTAAACAAAAGGCTTGGGCATGGAGATGTGTTTTGCTTCATTAAAGCAGGTTGGCCGGGGGGGGGGGTGATTATGCCTAGACTCTTCCTGAGCTTCAAAGTGTGCCCACGCTGTCACTAACTGGTGTAGCTCCCACCTACACCTTCCTCCTGAGTTAGGTGGAGAAGGCCACTGCGGGATAGTTTACAGTAAAACACAGAGCACGTGTTGCAAATATGGGTAGGTTCACCTCAGGGAACATTTACTCAATTTGTTAAGAAGTGGCCTGGAGTTTTCACAACCCTCATGCTGGCATAGGGCATGAAAGAGGCCTTCCCAGTACCCTCCCTCAAAACACTTCTGGACACATATACATCAGAAAAAGGAGAGCCCTGCTATCTGAATCACGAAAGAAGTCGGGACTTGTTTGTCTTGAACCCAGGACCCCAGAAGTGACTCTAAGTGCAAGCCGGCTGATCCCCTATTTGAGTTACAGCGACACAATCTTCCTTAGGAATTTGCTGCAATTGCCCAACTGACCAGTTCCAAATTAACCTGTCCCAGACACTGCTGCAGAAGCGTGCTGGAGTTATTCTTGACCCTCATGTGCTGTCCCCTACGTCCTGGACCATTGGCTGGTGCCAAAGTGTACGCCTTATGAAAATTCTTGAAACTTGGGATTAATCGCCAACTTTCTGCTCTGAGAACCGTTGGAGCACAGACCAAATGCTAAGTTAGTCCGCCAAAGGTGCATCGTAGCTGGGCCAAAGATTAAGGTTGCTCCCTCTGCTTTCTTTTTCCGCATCAGAAGATCTGATCCAGCTGGACTTTAGGAAAAGGTGACTGCCTCGGGGAGACATCTTTGGCTACAACCTCAATCAATCAATCATAACACTTGTATAGCGCGCTACTCACCCGGAAGGGTCTCAAGGCGCTTGGGGGAAGGGGGCCGCTGCTCGAACAGCCAGGTCTTGAGTTGTCTCCTGAAGGCGAGGTGGTCCTGGGTCAGCCGAAGGTGGATGGGGAGGGAGTTCCATGTCTTGGCCGCCAGGTAGGAGAAGGATCTGCCTCCGGCGGTGGCTCTTCGGATGCGTGGTACGGCGGCGAGGGCGAGGCTAGCGGATCGTAGCTGGCGGGTGGAAGGTCAGGCGGTCGTTGAAGTACTTGGGGCCCAGGTTGTGGAGAGACTTGTGTGCGTGGGTGAGGAGCCAGAACGTGATCCTCTTGTTGACGGGGAGCCAGTGCAGGTTCCTCAGGTGGCCGGAGATGTGGCTGCGTCGAGGGATGTCCAGGATGAGTCGGGCGGAGGCGTTCTGCGCTGTAGTCTTTTCTGTAGCTTGGCTGTGGTTCCGGCGTAGAGGGTGTTTCCATAGTCCAGCCGGCTTGTGATGAGGGACTGGGTGACCGTCTTCCTGGTTTCGATCGGGATCCATCCGAAGATCTTGCGGAGCATGCGGAGGGTGTGGAAGCATGAAGAGGAGACGGCGTTGACTTGTCTGGTCGTCGAGAGGGAGGAGTCCAGGATGAAGTCCAGGTTGCATGCATGGTCTGTCGGCTTTGGGGCGGTGCCCAGGGCTGGGGGCCACCAGGAGTCGTCCCAGGCAGAGGGTGATGGTCTAAGGATGAGGACGTCCGTCTTGTCTGAGTTCAGTTTCAGGCGGCTGTTCTTCATCCTCTTGGCGACGTCTTTCATCCCTTCGTGGAGGCTGGTTCTGGCGGTGTCGGGGTCTCTGGTGAGGGAGAGGATCAGCTGGGTGTCGTCGGCGTAGGAGATGATGTTAAGGTTGTGTTGGCATGCGATGGCTGCGAGAGGTCTCATGTAGACGCTGAAGAGGGTGGAGCTGAGTGATGATCCTTGCGGGACGCCACAGATGACTTCAGTGGCCTCGGAGCGAAACGGGGGGAGGCGGACTCTCTGTGTTCTTCCAACGAGGAACGAGATGATCCACTTCAATGCCTTCTTTTGGATGCCGGTGTTGCTGAGGCGTTGGACTAGGGTGCGGTGGCAGACAGTGTCGAACGCGGCGGAGAGGTCCAGGAGGATGAGTGCCACTGTTTCCCCGTTGTCGAGAAGGGCTCGGATGTCATCAGTGGCTGCGATGAGGGCGGTCTCGGTGCTGTGGTTGGCTCTGAAACCGGACTGCGAGGGGTCAAGGGATCCAGCCTTGTCCGGTTTGAAGAATCCAAGCTCCAAAAAAGTGACTAATACTGAAGGTAGAAATTGCCACTAGGTGAAAGTGCGAAAAGTATCTGACCGGCAAGAAACCTTCTCTGGGTGCATAATTATATTTTTTCCTGCTTTGAGCTTTCCTCACAAAAGTCAATGGCTTTACTTACACCTCATCCTGCAACTATCGTTGAGTCAACCACAGCCTGATACCTTGCTTCACTGAGAATTTTTTACTTCCATTCTAGAGCCTAAGCAAAAGGTAAAACTTTTCGCAGGGACAAACCCCCTGTTTTTGACTTGTGCTCCTCAGTGGCTGGTCTTAACTTTTGAATATCTTTCAGTTTAGTGCAACCAGCTTACTATGGCTGGTGAATTGTAATTTTTGGCGCGATTTTGACCCATAAACTTGAATAACTTCAGTTCTAATTATTTTTTGTTGGTGTTTTGGTAACAATGTTTCAATAAAAATCTATTCTAGTACTCGAAATTGGATTGGGATTTTTTTTATGATGTGTTTTCACATTATTACTTTTACGGAATAAATGCTTTGTGCTAAACCACCAGAGGGTTAAGCATAGTTAATTAGTGAATTTTGTGATTCACTCTAAGAAGTATTGTAATAATTATTTGAGGTAGGCACAAACCCTCCTCAACTAAGCCTACAATTTCCTACATGGTGTTCAGCAGTGGGCTTTAATGATTGTGTTTTTCCAATGCCACTCAGTGATTAGGGTGTGAAACCAAAGAGTCCTTTGTAATCTGACATTAAAATTGCTTTTTAATGTTAAATTCTTCTTTATTGTTATTTGGGCATTTTTTTTCTTTTCCTTAAATTTCACTCCTATCCTCATATTTTGTACTAAATAGCCCTAAAAGCATTTCGCCGTCTATGCCACGGGCAGGAGGATGATGATGCAGGGGAGTAGGATGAAATGGAGGAGAAGGGAGAGGATATCCTGCAAATGGTCCAAGAACCAGAGGAGGGGGTCCCTTGCCTTGGCCAGAGGAGCAAGCTGTGTCTTCCTATAATCCACTCCCAGAAGAGATAGAGGACTGACAGGGAGCGAGGGCCATGAGGCTGCAACTGCCTACCCTGGACAGGAAAGAAAGGAAAGCAGAGACAGCGCCCAAAAGGGACCTGTAGGAGAAAAAGGCAAAAGCTGAGAGAGCACTGGATGAAAAGAGTCTGGCACTATGGGTCAGGAAAATGTTGCTGGGCCAGGAATTAAGCCAGGAGGAACTGGACATGAAAGCCAGGAGAGTTAAAGAGTTCAGTGGAGATGAATGACAGCAACACAGAAGTGCCTACATTAGGTAAAAGGGTTCTTATCTCCAAAGACCTGGCACCTAGCTTTGTGTTGGGAACTGACATAGACAAGTAGTTTGAGGCCTATGAGATGTTCTTGGGTATATGAAAAGTGTCCTAAAAGAGGAATAGGGGTCACATGCCAAGCCCCTAGCTCCTCAGCTGTGGAATACACTGCCGGTCACCCTGCACAGGAATCCTAACCTGTTGGCCTTTAGGAAGGACTTGAAATCTTGGTTTTTTGTGCAGTAGTTCTCTTTTTCCCTTTTTACTTTTGTCCTTTGTTCGTGTTAGGTCAAAGCGCCGGGACACTCCGAGCGCTATACAAAACCATCCTTAACATTTACATACCTTACTGGCCCTGTATAGGGCTGACAGGATGAGCTATTCCCCCATGAAGCAAGTCCTTGTTTTAAAGTTTGGTCTTACCCCAGAGAGATGCCATTTAAAGTTTTGGAACAGGCAGAAACTACTAAACAGTCTTGGTTTATTTTCATTGTTACTCCAGTAAGGAACTAGATCTGTGGTACTCATAGTACGGCCCGCGGACCGCGAGCGGACCAGCAGGCCAGGCCTTCATTGGCGGCCCTCGGACCTTGCTATGCCGTTTTTAAATTTCCAGGGAGGTCAGCAGTAAACACAGAAGATTTTTGCAGGAGCATACGTAGTGAATACGTATAAATACGTATTCACTACATATGCTTCAGCAACATTCTTCCAGGGAGGCCAGCAGTAAACACAGAAGATTGTTGCAGGAGCATACGTAGTGAATACGTATAATACGTATTCACTACGTATGCTCCTGCAGCCATCTTCTGTGTTTGCTGCCAGCCTTTGTGACCTCACACATGGCACAGTCGGAAGGCTTCCTATAAGGCCCTTTAAAAGTCCGCTGAAAGTGTTTTCACAGCTGACTTTTAAAGGGCCTTTTGGGAAGCTTACTGTTTTGTGTTGCCAACAACAACGTCCTCTTCTCTGGCAGCCTCTACTCCAACCACAGAGATAGACACACAGCCACACAGAGACAGAGAGACACACACGCAGAGACACACGCAGAGACACACACACACACAGACACACACACACACACACACACAGAGGCACACAGAGATTGAGACACATACATAGAGACAGAGACACACACACACAGAGACAGAGAGACAGGCACACGCAGAGTTAGACACACACAGAGATACACACACAGAGGCACACACACAGAGACTGAGAAAGAGACACACAGAGACCGAGACGCACAGAGTCTGAGAGACACAAACACTGAGATGCACAGAGACCAGGACACACAGAGACCGAGACGCACAGAGACCGGGACGCACAGGGACCTAGACGCACACATACCGAAACGCACAGAGACTGAGATGCACAGAGTCCGAGATACACACACAGAGACAGAGACACACACAGCGACACACACAGGCAGAGGCACACACACAGACACACAGAGACCAAGAGTTACACACACAGAGACAGAGAGACACATACACAGAGACAGAGAGACACATGCACAGAGACACACACACACAGACAGAGACACACAGAGACAGAGATGCACAGAGACAGAGATGCACAGAGACTGAGATGCACAGAGACAGAGATACACATAGACTGAGATGCACAGAGTCTGAGATGCACACACAGACAGAGACACACAGAGACCGAGATACACACACAGAACAGAGAGTCACATACACAAAGACACACACACAGAGACAGATACACACACAGAGACAGAGACAAACCCAGCGACACACACAGTAACACACACAGAGACACACACAAAGACACACAGAGGCAGAGACACACAGAGATGCACAGATACAGAGATGATCAGAGACTGAGATGCATAGAGACTAGGTTGCATAGACCGAGATGCACAGAGACCGAGATACATACAGAGAACAGAGAGACAAATACGCAGAGACACACACACAGAGACTGACACAGACACACACACAGAGACAAAGACACACACAGCAACCCACACAGAGACAGAGACACACACACACACACACACAGACACAGAGAGTTACAAACACAGAAACACAGAGAGTTACAAACACAGAAACACAGAGAGACGCACACACAGAGACACACAGCGCCTGGGACACACAGAGCCTGAGACACAGAGAGACAGAGACACACAGAGAGACAGAGACACACACATAGAGACAGAGACACACGCAGAGACAGAGAGACACACACACAGACAGAGACACACACACATAGGCAGAGACACACACACAGAGACAGAGAGACACACACAGATACACCCACACACAGACACCCACACAGAGACAGACAGACACACACACTCACAGAGATAGACACACACAGATACAGAGATGCACACACAGAGTCACACACACACACCCACAGACACCCACACAGGCACGCACAGAGACAGACACACACACACAGATACAGAGACTGACACAGAGACACACACAGAGAAAAAGACACACACAGCAACTCACACAGAGACAGAGACACACACACACAGACACAGAGAGTTACAAACACAGAAACACAGAGAGATGCACACACAGAGACACACAGTGCCTGAGACACAGAGAGACAGAGACACACAGAGAGACAGAGACACACACACACAGACAGAGACACACGCAGAGACAGAGAGACACACACACAGACAGAGACACATACACATAGACAGAGACACACACACAGAGACAGAGAGACACACACAGAGACACACACACACAGACACCCACACAGAGACAGACAGACACACACACTCACAGAGATAGACACACACAGATACAGAGACACATACACAGAGACACACACACACAGACAGTAACACACAGACAGAGGCACAGTGACAGAGACACACACACAGACACACAGACATACAGACAGAGACACACACACAGAGACAGAGACACACGTAGAGACAGACACACACACACATGGACACACACACTCACACACACAGACACACAGACATACAGACAGAGACAAACACACACACAGACAGAGACACAGAGAAAGAGAGAGAGAGAGACACAGACAGAGAGACACAGACACACACAAACAGTGAGGCACACACAGACAGAGACACACAGAGACAGATAGACAGAGACAGACAGAGACAGACAGACTGACGTGTGTGTATGCTGGGTCTGGTGGCTCAATGGACTAATGTGTCCGCTGCAGGGGCCTGTGTTCAACCTCATGGTCAATTTTTTTAGTCTAGCCCCGTCACCCACTGACCCCGCTCCCACAGGTGCGGCCCTAGCCAAAAACCACACTGTAAATTTGTCCCCCGAAAGAAAGTTTGTGAGTACCCATGCACCCATGCACTAGATGGTCGAGTGAAGGGCAGCAAAGTGAGTGACTATTATGGGCTGTACAAAGTAATTGAGAGAGCACATGTTCAGTAATTGCTTTGCAGAGCTGTGCCAACAGCTGATTAATTCAGAACTAACTGTGCCCAGAGAGCATGTGAAGTAGGCTGACCTCTGTGTTAGTATCAGTGTCAAAGGAGGTACCTGGAAGTGACCCCCCACATCAGAGGGATGGGGAGGTCCAGGATAAAACAAAGTCCAAAAAGAGTCCCAAAATGGTATGAGTGGGGATAAGGATTCCCGTGCCCCTTCTGAAGATAAGGGTGGAGGCACTGATGGGTGGATGCCAGGGATACCTTTTTTTTAGCCCACGTGCTTTGCCTGTCTCTGGTTAATGCACAGGATGGGGACACTGTCTGTACCAAGAAGAAGGAGCCACCATTGCTGGAACCTCTGCATGGGTGGCTATGTGGCCTTGAGGGGATGTAATCCACAGGAGAAGAGGGTAGGGCATGCCCTAGAGTTTCTTAGGAGGTGATCCATGAGGGTGGGAGTTGTCACTTCAACCAGATCACAGTGAGTAGGGTCCCTGTCACTGCTCTAAGATATACCTGTACCAGTTAGACCATGGAGGCGTTAGGAGAGATATGAAGGGAAACCCAGACACATCAACAGGACTTTGTCCGCCCTATGACTCTGGTCTTCCTAGAATGGGAGGCGGAAGTCATTACAGAGGATGGTCATTTTTAGTCCCCAGATACCCACTGACTGCATCCTGGTAAATTAAATACCACCAGTAGTAGGTGAGCTGGGTGGTGAGGCCGCCAAGGGCACCCCAAAAGCTCAGGTTTCTGAGGGTACTACTCCCAAAGGAGAGTATAGAGGCGGATATGAACAGCAAGGCACAGCAGCTGAAGGAAATCCACAGTGAAAGACAAGTGGACCCCCAAGACTGACTCTGGTGAAGCCACTTCTGACCTGGAGATGCTACCTGTGCTGCAGGCCTGAGCGTAAATACTCCGCACTCCACAGCAGGGCGGAATTTTTTTTCCAATGGCACACTCATCACTTCATTTCGCATGTGCAGGGAGAGTGACGAGACGTGCTGGGCACTTGTGAGCACCCACGAGATTTGCTAACTGCCTGGGAGGTACCACAAGATTTTGTGGCAGCTAAGGCAGCTTTAGTCTGCACCAGCAACTTCCGATGCTTCTTTTGTGACGTAGTCGTGCACAATCGAGCATATTTGACTGCTGCCAAAACCTGGAGAAGATTCTCTTCTTGGGAAGCAGCTACATTTTCTCAAAAAGACAATTTGGAGTTAAAAGACCTCTCAAATGGACTGTTCGGATAGTTTTTTGTCTGTGAGGACCTCATTTTTAATTTTACTTTTTTTTTCAACATGGAGGTAGAGCCCCAGAGGCTCCAACTTCCTAGTCCTGTCCAACATGCTCCTCCCAGTGCTTTGTCCACCTCCTGGTCACTTCTCATTTGGATTTGGAGCTGGAATGATCAATCTCTTTGTCTGCTGCATGTATATCATTGGATTTGAGGACTTTCTTTTTGTGATTTCACAAGTAAGTTCAAAGACTGTTGCATAAGGGTGTTATTTGTTTGATAGAGGGTATGCACCAGGATGTATTTGTTCTTTTATTTTATTTTTAAAATTTATTGTGGTGGGTTGCCTGCAGTTTTAGGGGTCTATTTGTTTTTTTGCATGACATTTTCTTTCTTTTATAAAGGAAAACTATTGCACATTTCAGTACATTTCTGTTTTTTTATACATTTGCAATATTCATTTAATTCTCTTTGTGGTCTAGTCTGCCAATGGGCCTTCCAGTACTAATCATAGATTCATAAAACAACTGTTTATGTGGTGTCTGTTGAATTGAAACCATTTAGCCCCCGGAAGGCATTGGATTAAATGATAGAATGTGTTTTTTTGGGGTATATCCTGATTTGTTTTTGAAAACAGTGTGTAGGTGGGGTAATATATTTGTGCCTTTGGAGAATGTGTGTTGTAAAACTTTTTAGCCCAGTTAATTTTCATTTTTGGCATTGCTGAATTAATGCTGTTTTCTCCTGTGTTACCATGCCTCCTTTGTCTGGCCAGTGTGTGGATGTGTTTGCCATAGGCCACCATTTGTCTTTGTTCTTCATGCCATGTGACCAGGGTTTATTTTGTATGGTCAGTGTGCTCTCCATGGCGCCTGCTTGTTGTTTCACCATGTGACTTGCGGCCATTTTGTGTAGGCAGACAGTGTGTTGTTTTGTCATAGGCCTGCCTGTGTTCTTTGTTGTGGTGATGCCTCCTTGCTAATTATTACTGTTGTTTGACCATGTGGCTGGCAGCCATTTTGTGTAGGCAGTCAGTGTGCTTTTATCGTAGGTCTGCACTGAACATAATCTTCCCAAAAGTTATTTATAAAAGTTTAAGCTATTGCTATTATAAATTACAATAACTTTTATTTAAGTATTCAGTATTATAAAAAAATAAAACCCATTGTTATTTGTAATATTAATACATCTAGGTCATGTAAATACAACGCATATTGCATTACAAATGCTGTAGGTGTCACGTTTGCAAAAGTTAAAACTATTGGCATTGTAAATGACAAAGCTATTAATTTTGCTATTTTCAAAACCAACACATACATAAAAAATGTGTCATTTACAATACTAATACCTCTAACTTTCCTAATGCGAGACCTATTGCATTGCAAATTCTTGTTTAAAAAGGTGAGGAGAGGGAGGAAGTGCCACAGAATCTTCAACTTCCTGTTCCTGTCCAACAGGCTCCTCCCAGTGCGTTTTCCATCTCCTGCTCATTCTGCCTTTGGATTTTGAGATGGAAAGATCACTCTTTTTGTCTGCTGCATCATTGCAATTGGATTTGAGGATATTTGAATTGGATATTTTACAAGTAAGTGCTTGTTGTGTCTGTTTGATTGGGGGCATTGCAGTTGTTGCAACTACAATTTAATTTTGGTAACTATCATTCCTTTTTTTTTAAATGTTGTGGGTAGTAGATAGTAGTCAGTAGTAGGCCCGAGCTAGTTATGTCCTAATGGGTTTGTGCATGATGAAGCAACGGTTCCTTTGGTGTTTTTTTAATGTATTTCATTTTCAAGCATCATTTAGTGCCTGGATGGCATTGGATTGAGTTGGGAAATGTGTTTTTTGGGATGGGCTTTTTGTTGTCGGGCCTGGCCTTTTGGCAGGTGGCCATTTAAAAGCCTAGGCCTGCAAGCTTCTCTGGCCTTGTCTGCCAAGAGGCCTGCTTTCATCCAGTAGGCTCAGAGCAGGTAGCCACAGCTTTATTAATCAAGTGTTTCTGTTTCGTCTGTTGAATTTAGACATCATTCAGGGCATGGATGGCATTGGATTGAGTTGGGAAGTGTGTTTTTTCGGGGTGAGCTTTCTGATGTTGTTGGGCCTGGCCGTGTGGCTGGTGGGCATTTTGAAGCCTAGGCCTGCAAGCTTCTCTGCCCTTGTCTGCCAAGAGTCCAGATTTCATCCAGTAGGTTCAGAGCAGGTAGCCACAGCTTTATTAATCAAGTGTTTATGTATGGTCTGTTGACTTTAGACATCATTTAGGGCATGGATGGCATTGTATTCAGTTGGGAAGTGTGTTTCTTTGGGCTGGGCTTTCTGATGTTGTTGAGCCTGGCCATGTGGCTGGTGGCCATTTTCAAGCCTAGGCCTGCAAGCTTCTCTGGCCTTGTTGTCTGCCAAGAGGCCTGCTTTCATCCAGTAGGCTCGGAGCAGGTAGCCACAGCTTTATTAATCAAGTGTTTCTGTGTGGTCTGTTGAATTTAGACATCATTTAGGGCATGGATGGCATTGGATTGAGTTGGCAAGTGTTTTGTGGGGTGGGCGTTCTAATGTTGGGCGTCTTAAAGATATGCCTTGGTTGTGTGTGTTTGGTGTGTGTTGGTGTGCAATGCATGCACCCTGCAGACCTTGTTGGGGCCTGTGAATTTACGTATTCACATTTTTCTTGCATTAAAAAGGCAGAGCAGTGTGCTTTAGCATGCATCCTTTGCCTGGCTTTTATAGGCCTTTTGTCAGCTCCTGGTGTTTCCCAGGCCCCCTGCTTGTTGCTTGTGATTTATGAGTGTCCATGTGTCTGGTGGCCTTTTTTTGTGTTGGGAGTTATTAGTGTCCTGCTTTTGCCATATAGGCCTGCATGGTTTTCCTATTGGCTTACTGCTTCCATCCATCCACCCCCTTTGCAAGCAGCATCTCCATGAATGATGTGATGCTCAAATAATTTAATGGCAAATAGGGTCCACCCCACTTCCATTGCATTTTTATTTTGGTGTTTTTTATTCTCTTTCCTATATTTCCTGAGAGTGTAGTGTGTGTACACAGTAGTATAACATAGCCCTTGTTGACAAAGTCTCAGAAATGGCTAGACTTTATCTTTTGTTTGCATTAGTATAGTAAGTAACTGAACCACAACAACAAATGCAACATTTCACTGATGTTCTTCTCCTTGCTTATTTGCTTTTAGGTGCACACAAAAAATCCAGAGGAGGTGGTGTCATCATCATCACCCAGCCACACAGAAGTCCTGCTGTGCATCATGTCCACGTGTGACTACTTGTTGTGAATCTGCATCCTGCCTGACATCTGAAGAAGATGGCCCCAAAGAAAGGTACCAGGTCCAGTACCAAGAAAGTTACCAGTGAGAAGAAGGAACAGAAAAAGGAAGGGCCAATAACCACGACTGCTGTGCTGGACAATGTTTTGTTTGGGTCCAAAAAAGTTACGCCTGCAGCAGCGTTGTCCGGGAACCAACCTGGGAGCAGCACCTCCGCACCAGCGGTCCAACCCCACCAACCTAGGCCCAAGCCCTTGAGTGTCGCAGAGTAAGCCTGTCTAGTAATGAGTAGCGATGTTGAAATGTCATTATTGCAAAGTAGTACACAATCAAATCAGGCGGAAACTCAGCAGATAAGTGTGCAGCTGCAAGAAGAACAGCAGCAAGCGCAATAAGAACAGCAGCAGGTGTAACAAGAACAGCAGCAGTCACCGCATGAAGAACAGCAGCAGCAGCCGGAAGAAGAACAGCAGCAGCAGCCGCAAGAACAGTCCACAATAGTAGTTGTTGCTCCTGATGTAGGGGCATTTCAGGAAATCGAGCTTCCTGCAGACAAAGTGGAGCAAACCACTGTTTTGGAAGATTGATTGTTTTTCCGGACCACCAGCAAGGAAAAGGAGGCTTAGTCCATCATCTTCTTCTTCAAGCCCCGCTTCTGATGACCATAATGCCACTTGGTAGCCACCAGCTCAGAGTGATACACACCACAAGACAATGCTTCTGAAAAGGAAGGTTCAGAAAAACTTAGAGTTACGGAAGTAGATGTAGAAGAGGGGGATGATGTTGATGAAGACGAGCCAGTCATCGCGCACATCACTCCCGCCTCAAAGGGGATGGAGACCAACATTCTCACCCTATCCAGAAAGGCTGCTACTGAGCGGGATGTAGCACGGATACCACCAACACAGGTTACACCACCACGACCTCCAGCTGCCATATTTTCCAAGGCCCGACAGGGACCTAAATCAGCTCAACCATCTCAGTAGGTAGTGGTAGTAAAAGTCACAGTGTAGCTGTCAAGTCAAGTCAAGTCAAATAATTTATATAGCGCACTACATACCCAGAGGGTCTCAAGGCGCTTGAGGAAGGGTGGGGAATTATTTGTCGAAAATCCAGGTTTTAAGCTGCTTTCTGAAGGCTGGGTGGTTTTGAGTGAGGCGGAGGTGGATGGGAAGGGAGTTCCATGTTTTAGCCGCAAGGTAGGAGAAGGATCTTCTCCCCATGGTGGATTTGTTGATGCGTGGAACCGCAGCGAGGGCTTGGTTGGAGGAACGTAGCTAGCGGGAGGGGGAGTAGAAGGATAATCGCGTGTTGAGGCATTCTGATCCAAGTTCGTAGAGTGCTTTGTGTGCATGAGTGAGGAGGCGGAACGTTATCCTCTTATTGACAGGGAGCCAGTGGAGGTCTTTTAGGTGACCGGAAATGTGGTCTTTACGCGGGATGTCTAGTATGAGTCTGGCTGATGCGTTTTGGATGCGTTGGAGTTTTCTCTGAAGTTTAGCGGTGGTACCGGCGTATAGGGTGTTTCCGTAGTCCAGGCGGCTTGTAACTAGTGCGTGGGTGACCGTTTTTCTAGTTTCGGTGGGGATCCAGCGAAATGTTTTTTTGAGCATGCGGAGGATGTTGAAGCAAGATGAAGAAACTGCGTTGACTTGTCTGTTCATCTAGAGAGAGGAGTCCAGGATGACGCCCAGGTTCCGTGCATGGTCCGTTGGAATGGGTGCTTTTCCTAGGGCAGCTGGCCACCAAGAATTGTCCCAGGCGGAAGGGAAAGTGCCTAAGATGAGGACTTCTGTTTTGTCTGAGTTCAGTTTAAGACGGCTGTGCTTCATCCACTCGGCTACTTCTTTCATTCCTTCATGTAGATTGGTTTTAGCGGTGTTTGGGTCTTTGGTGAGGGAGAGGATCAGCTGAGTGTCATCAGCGTAGGAGATGATGTTGAGGTTATGTTGGCGTGCGATGGCCGCGAGGGGGCTCATGTATACGTTGAAGAGGGTGGGGCTGAGTGATGATCCTTGCGGGACGCCGCAAATAACTTTGGTGGCCTCTGACTTAAAAGGCGGGAGGCGGACTCTCTGAGTTCTTCCTGCGAGGAACGAGATGATCCATTCCAATGCTTTTCCTTGAATTCCGATGTTTCTGAGGCGTTGTATCAGGGTGCTATGACAGACTGTGTCGAAGGCTGCAGAGAGGTCAAGGAGGATGAGGGCGACTGTGTCTCCGTTGTCCAGAAGTGTTTGAATGTCGTCTGTTGCTGCGATGAGGGCGGTCTCAGTGCTGTGTTTGGCTCGGAAGCCGGACTGTGATGAGTCGAGGGATTTGTTGGCTTCGAGGAAGGCGGTGAGCTGGTTGTTGACTGCTTTCTCAATGGCTTTGGCCGGGAATGGTAGGAGCGAAATGGGGCGGTAGTTTTTGAGTTCGGTGGGGTCAGCTGTGGGTTTTTTCAGGAGGGCGCTGAGTTCGGCGTGTTTCCAGCTTTCCGGGAAGGTGGCGGATTTGAAGGAGCAA
Organism: Lissotriton vulgaris; assembly: GCF_964263255.1. Classification (NCBI taxonomy): domain Eukaryota; kingdom Metazoa; phylum Chordata; class Amphibia; order Caudata; family Salamandridae; genus Lissotriton; species Lissotriton vulgaris. The sequence goes on along the minus strand of NC_141690.1, from coordinate 81,988,674 downwards.
TTGATGACGTCTTGGAGATAGGGTGCTATGATGGAGTCTGCTTTGTTGAAGATGTGGTGAGGGCATGGGTCTGTAGGGGATCCTGAGTGGATGGAGTTCATCAGGCGGATGGTGTCCTCAGTGGAGATTGGGTTCCAGTCATTAAGGATGTTCAAGGGGGGTGAAGGTACGGTAGAAGGTTGGGTGGGTTGGTCTACGGGTTGGTTGTCGAAGCTGTTGTGGATGTCTGCGATTTTGTCGTGGAAGAACGAAGCTAGGGAGTCACAAAGGGTTTGAGAGGGAGTGATGTCGTTGGAGTTGGCAGTGGGGCTGGTAAACTCTTTGACGATGTTGAATAGTTCCTTGCTGTTGTGGGCGTTGTTGTCTAGTCGGTCTTTGAAAGCAGCTTTCTTGGCAGTTCGGATCAGTTGGTGGTGTATGCGGGTGGCGTTTTTGAAGGCGTCTCTGGTGCTGGTGTTTGGGTCTTTTTTCCAGGCTTTCTCAAGGGAGCGACAGAGTCACATTCCAAGGACACCCTCCAGTTCATCTGGTATTAAAAGTGGCATATCCAGCAGTGCCAGAAAGTTCTCCTCCCCAGTTTGGGACTTCTTTTCTATTAGCACCAAGAAGGAGAACATTGCTATATGTTCAATTTGTCGACAAGGTGTTCGGCGGGGTAGGCTTGGTACAAACTATGGTACCGGAGGCCAAGCACGTCATCTCAGAATACACCACACTATTGTGTGGGAGAATCAACAACTTCACTTAAAACAAAGTAGAAAAACTCAACCCATTGAAGTTGGTCAGGAAGAATCAGGGGACGATATTATTCCGGTAGAAGGTGAAGAAGAGGGAAGCATTTCTAGCCCTGTCCCCAGTAGTGTAGTGGTACCGCCCACATCCTCCTCAGTAACATCTGAGTGGCACCGCAGTAAGAGCCATACTCAGAGTCAGGCTGAGACACCAAGGAGAACGAGTACCGCAATGAGACAAACAGCGTAGTTGAGCCTAAGTGGGTTAATGAAAACAACAGCACTACAAAGGAAAGTAATCCAGCCTATCATTGAGAACATGCTTAGGTTGGAGAGGTAGTTCCAATGCAACCACCCAACGGCACGGTTGTACAATGCAAAGCTGGCTAAAATATTAGCACTGGACACAGCCATTCCGATTTCGCAAGAATTGCTGTTCCGGCACTACATCCTGATCTGCTGGAATTGGTTGGACAAGCTTTGCAGCAGAGTGCTGTTCACAATATCCACCTGACAACAGACACGTGAACCAGTTGCCAAGCCACAGATTACATGTGCATCACTTTTGTGGGTGTTAGAGATAAGCTATCTGAACGAGGTGCTGTTGGCACAGCTGAGATTTTTAAAGCTACTCAGAAACATGCAACTGCAGCAATGTTCGCCATGGAGAAATCTCATACTGCTGTAAACATTTTGCAAGAGTTTCACAGCAAAGTTTTTGAATGGCTGCGCCCAAGAGGGCTTAGTATTGGTTTTCTTGCCACAGATAATGGCAGCAATGTACTTAAGGCCATGGACCTTGGTTCCTATTTCAGGGTTCCGTGTTTGGCGCACTGCATAAACATTATAGTTCAAGACTTTCTGAAAAAAGAACCCATAGTCAGCAACTTACTGACCATCTGCAGAAGAAGATGCACTCATTTCAGCCATTCTTTTAAAGCTCGGAAGCAGCTGAGGATCATTCAACGTGAATCCACGGGCCAAGTTGGGACTGAAGACATTCATTCCTTTTTCAGAGATGGATGTTGCCCGCTACAAAACTTGGATAGCTGAGGCAGTGAGTAAGTTGGAAAATGAACGGCTGCTAATTAAAAGCCCGCAAGAAGTACTGCAGCAAGGCATGCGGCATTAAGTACAACTTCGGAGGCTGAGGGCAGTGCGCTTGGCTCACAACACTCACCATCACTATCGACAACAGCAACAATAACTGAATCATTAGACACAGTAGAACTGTTACACAATTGGTATTTACAGTTAGGCATTAATAAACACAGTACTGATGCACAGAGAAAAGAGCCCGAAAGGTTAGCAGCAGCAGCAGCCCTGAACATTGAGAGGATGGTCCAGGCCTATCTGGATGACCCACCAGAGGTGTACATTGATCAAAACCCATTGCAGTATTGGTATAGGAAAAGGGCTGAATGGCTACAGCTCAGCAGGCTGGCGATAAACTATCTGGCTTGCCCTGTCGCAAGTGTCTCTTCCGAACGTATTTTCAGTGCTGCTGGCTCCATTGTACCAATGAGAAGGACCAGTCTCTCGCCCGAAAACATGGAGAGGTTAACAACGATCAAAATTAATCAGCACTTCATACTACTGAATTACACAATACATGAAGCAAGCGAGGAAGATGAGGACAGCGGCGCAGATGACGGAAGTAGTGTATCACATCATGATTACCTACTACTGGCTGACCCCCAGGGTTTGAGGACGAGCTATACTTCCCTGACAATTAGGCTTGCACTTACTGTCTTCCTCCCTTTTTTTCTTTATTTGTGTTGTTCCAGTTGCAAACTTTGAATCACAACAGATCCATTACCACCATCTTCTAATCTTCTTATTTCAATATACAAGTTTCAAGTATCTGCATTTGACAGTACAGTCCTCCGAATCCAGCTCCTCCGCTCCATCATACTGAATCTCCCGCCTAAATCCATTGCCCTCATGATGATTGAATGATGGAAAATAGAAGAAAAAATAAAAACTTTCCTAGCCCCGCCAAAAGAAGTGGAACATGATGACTACTATAGCTATCCTCCTTTCAGAGCCGAGAGAGACTGCTAACTGAAAATGAGATGGAACAGGTAATGATTGATGCCATGCATTGGACGCAGAGCTGCAGACTGAGTGATTTTGTTTATGTTTGTTGTGCATGAAGTTATGTCATTGTGCACTAATCATCTTTCTACAGTACACACTAAACGTAACTCAAGGCAATTTTCCCCTTCTTGCAAATAAGAAATTTGTACTTCTACTGCAGCTTGATACTTTTCTTGGATTGAATACAGGAAGGGGACTCAATCTGCACACTGAGTATGCCAACAGCACCGTCCACGATGATGATGGCAAAAAAGAAGGTCCGTTAAATTAAGATGACAAGGAACAGGTAATGAAAATAAATGGCATGCATTGGACACCTGACTCTGAGTGATTGGTGTTTGTTTTTTTATTGTTTGTTTGTTGTGCACGAAGTGAAGTCAAAGTGTAGTAGTAGTCTTACTGTACACACTAAAGAGTGACTCAAGTAAATAATATTTCTACTCTTGTTGTGTAATAACAACATTTTACTTCTACTGCAGGCCAATCTTCACAGTCAATCATCACAAGTAGCGGAGATGATTGATGGAATAATAACAAGTCAGGAGGACGTTTCATGAGTAGCATAAAAAAGCCTAAAGGTAAACACGTCCACAACAACCACAGCAGACCCAAATGTCTGTGTAGAAGTGGAGTCGAGTGTAGCGGTGGGATGACTGCGGTGCATTGATTAACTAACTTAAATTGTAAAATGCTATGTTTGGAATGGAAATGTGCTTTGTCCAACTTTTTTGCAAAAAGTATTCTAAACGGAGGATGTGCTAAGCAACGTGCTGTCACTGTGGGCTTGCTCTGTCCTATTGTTGTTGAAGGTCAATGCTGGAAACAGACTAGAGTAGAGATGATGCCTCCTCGGAAAAGTGTTCTTGTTGCACTACACCATAACTTGTGCATTTGTTTCAACTTTGTTTCTCAATATCCCCTTTGTTTTTCTATCTACAATTACAGGCCGGGCCTTGCCCTATACTTGGGAAAACATTACAATGTACACTTACCTTACCAATAAATCTACATTTTTTTCCAGGCAGGCAGTGGCGACTGCGAGTGGCGACACCCAAGATTGATGGACGAGAGGACCAAGAAGAATGCCGAGATGCAAATCCAGTCCACATTTTTGACCAGGATAACACAGTAACAGTATCAACTTTCATCTTCTTTTAAATAATTTGATTCATTTTTTTGTCTACAATCTTTACAACAGTCTGTTCTTCTTGTTATTATCATTAGGTTTGCTCTCTGTTTCTGATTCATCCCTAGCAATATTTAAAAATTGTATTTGCTATCTGTAAAAGTATTAAGCCCGGAACAACTGAACAAGAAGTGTAGGTAATCCGGATCTCCTTATCAATCATCATCATGCATGCATTTCCTTTTTCTCCCTTAACATATTGATATGGATATGGTAGTCTACAAAGGTTGTCGTTTGTTGTTTGTCCATACGTACTGTTTTTCACTGTCATACCTTTCCCCAAACCCCCTTCCCATCCATTCAACAAACCCTAACCCTAAATTAAATGTACACCAATAATTAATCGCACGCTTGCTGGGGCGGATGTGGGGAAAGTAACAGTACTTCAATTTCAAGGCAGAGCGATGATCTTCTTCTGCTTGCCCACCCATGAGCAGTATATTTTGGAGGTGATTTTTAACAAAGTAACATATACCTCAGCATTAATTGCCGGCATTGATTGGATTTGTTGTCATCCTCATACACAGCATTAACTGTTAAGCTTCAGGCCTAGTCAAGTTACTCAACACAACTATAGTTTGTAACTCTGTCTAGTAGGCTATCCCCACCACCGTTATGTTTTGTTGTACAATATTTTTGCATATTATTGTTGCTCAGTAAGTTCTGTACAAGTTTACAAGTTTATTTTATTTGTTTTGGTACTCTACTGAGGACCACAAATTGTGTACGATAAAATTCAGTTACAGATACTTTTAGAGTTTCGTATTAGTACAAAGCTAAAAAAGGTTTTAAAAATTTATAAAAGTTAAAACAAACTAATTCATTGGGCGGAGATTTACATACTATAATCAAGTCCTTTACAGTAGTGATACAGCAGTTGATGTATATAGGATTCAGATATTTTCTCCTCGCTGCCACTAATTTTGGATTTGGGCATGTAAATAAAAGGGTAATAATAATAATATTGATTCCAAAATATAGAATGGACATAATATCGAAGTAAAAATATAGAATGGACAGAATATCGAATGGACACAATATAGTGGTTAAAAATATCGAATTTAAGGTAAGTAATATCGATTTTCAAAATATAGAAGTCAAAATATCGAAATATACAATATAGGCATTAAATATATCGATTTTTTAATAATATCAATTTTTCTAAAGTGTTTTGTATGTTAGTATATGTATGAAAAGTGTATATTAATTTTTGTAATGTATGTTTAATGTATTTTAAGTAATGAATTTTATGTTATTTAATTTTTGCGTGATTTAATTCTGTAGCGGGTTGTGGGATTATAGGGGAATAGGGTGGGAAGTAATTTAATTATATTAAATTAAATATTATTTTTTAGCAATTATTATTAAATTTTAATTAAATTTAGCTTTTTAGTTCTGTAGCGGGTTGTGGGTTTATAGGGGAATAGGGTGGAAAGTAATTTAATTGTAATTATTTAAATATTTTTATTTATTTATTGATATTTATTTTGAATTTATTGTTATTTTTAATTGGTAATTAATTTTTATTAATTGCCAATTAATTTGTATTAATTGATTAATTATGTTAATTTTCTAAATTTATTTTCTGTAGCGGGTTGTGGGTTTATAGGGGAATAGGGTGGGAAGTAATTTAATTGTAATTAAGTAAATAATTTTTTTCATTCTTTGGTATTGATTTTAAATGTATTGTTAATTAATTTTTAATTGGTAATTAATTTCTATTAATTGGCAATTAATTTTTATTAATTGGTAACTATTTTGTATTAATTAAATATTTGATAATTATGATAATTGTATTAATGTATTTTCTGTAGTGGGATGTGGGTTTATAGGGGAATAGGGTGGGAAGTAACGTAATTGTAATTAATTACATGTTAAAAATACTTTTTGTGTATTGATAATTAATTTACTGTTAATTTTTAATCGGTATTAATTTGTATTATTAATTAGTTTTTGTTATTGAAAATTAATTAGTTGTTAAATAATTATGAATAGGTAATTAAGTTTTTAATAACTAATATGTAGTTGTATTTCTAATTAATTATTACATAATATTAAATTGGTTATTAATTTCAATTAATGTTTTATTGGGATTGATATTTAATTTAATAATATATTAAACCATTACTTTCCCTACTGTTAAACTCACTGGAGTGGGAATAGTAATTTTCACCCTCCCGCTATCCAACACTTTCCCTACTGTTGCACTCTCTGGAGTGGGAATAGTATTTTTTACCCCTACGCTATCCAACGCTTTCCCTACAGTTGCACTCTCTGGAGTGGGAATAGTAATTTTTACCCCTACGCTATCCAAAGCTTTCCCTACTGTTGCATAAGCATGAGCGGATTTTGCGGATTGGCAATCCGCGAATTTGCGGATTTGCGAATTTGCGGATTGCCAAAATTTTTTTTTTTTATGTTCGCACGGGTTTCTGCAAGTTTGCGAGGTTTTTGTACAATTTCGCAAATTGCAAAAATGTACAAAACACGTGCGAACTTGCAGCAACCCGTGCGAACATAAAAAAAAAAGAGAAAGAAGCTCCTGGTCACAGGAACAGCACGGGAACAGCACGGGGATTGCACTCATGAAAGTCAAGGATGCAAAGGCCTCTACCCAGCATCACAGCTGATTTTCCACAGTAGATTTGGGAAGAGGCACACCTGTCCAGCCTCGATTGTTTTTGGGCTAATGAATGAGTCACTGATTTTGAGCATCAACTAGTTCGAGTGACCATGTATGTGTTACTATGCAATCGCCCTGAAGGGCGCAGGGGTCCCTTGAGTGACCTGTGTAAGGCTGTAACTATTTTACAATGGCGCCAGCAAGCTGCCAGCGCCGTTGTAAAATAGTTACAAAGTTAGCTTGCACAGGAAGCACCTGCTTCGTTTTATCTAGTGGTTCCTGTGCAAGCTAACTTTGTAACTATTTTACAACGGCGCTGGCAGCTTGCTGGCGCCATTGTAAAATAGTTAAATGAGTGTGGGTTCAACTTTTGAACCCGTTACGTTCGCGGATTTTTTTTGCGGATTTTGTCGGGAAATCCGCAAAATTCACGGATTTCCTGAAAATCCGCAAAATCCGTGAGCGTAACGGATTTCACGCTCATGCTTACTGTTGCACTATCTGGAGTGGGAATAGTAATTTTCACACTCCCGCTATCCAACGCTTTCCCTACTGCTGCACTCTCTGGAGTGGGAATAGTATTTTTTACCCCTACGCTATCCAACGCTTTCCCTACTGTTGCACTCTCTGGAGTGGGTATAGTAATTTTTACCCCTACGCTATCCAATGCTTTCCCTACTGTTGTATTCTCTGGAGTGGAATTAGTAATTTTTACCCTTTGAATATCCAACGCTTTCCCTACTGTTGCACTCTCAGGAGTGGGAATAGCAATTTTTACCCCTACGCTATCCAACGCTTTCCCTACTGTTGCACGCTCTGGAGATGGAATAGTAATTTTTACCCTCCCGCTATCCAACGCTTTCCCTACTGTTGCACTCTCTGGAGTGGGAATAGTAATTTTTACCCTTATGCTATCCAAGGCTTTCCCTACTGTTGCACTCACTGGAGTGGGAATAGTATTTTTTACCCCTACGCTATTCAACGCTTTCCCTACTGTTGCACTTTCTGGAGTGGGAATATTCATTTTTACCCCTACGCTATCCAACGCTTTCCCTACTGTTGCACTCTCTTGAGTGGGAATAGTAATTTTTACCCCTACGCTATCCAACGCTTTCCCTACTGTTGCACTCTCTGGAGTTGGAAATAGTATTTTTTACCCCTTCGCTATCCAACGCTTTCCCTACTGTTGCACTCACTGGAGTGGGAATAGTATTTTTTACCCCTACGCTATCCAACGCTTTCCCTACTGTTGCACTCTCTTGAGTGGGAATAGTAATTTTTACCCCTACGCTATCCAATGCTTTCCCTACTGTTGCACTCTCTGGAGTTGGAAATAGTATTTTTTACCCCTTCGCTATCCAACGCTTTCCCTACTGTTGCACTCACTGGAGTGGGAATAGTATTTTTTACCCCTACGCTATCCAACGCTTTCCCTACTGTTGCACTCTCTTGAGTGGGAATAGTAATTTTTACCCCTACGCTATCCAACGCTTTCCCTACTGTTGCACTCTCTGGAGTGGGAATAGTATTTTTTACCCCTTCGCTATCCAACGCTTTCCCTACTGTTGCACTCACTGGAGTGGGAATAGTATTTTTTACCCCTACGCTATCCAACGCTTTCCCTACTGTTGCACTCACTGGAGTGGTAATATGAAATGTTACCCTCCTGCTATCCTACGGTAAAATATTGTACATTTTGTATTAATAACTTAAATTAATTATATCTTAATTTTAAGATTATTTGAGTATTTCTATGTATGTTTTAGTTAATTATATTTATTATTTCATTAATTTTAAATTACTTTTAAGACATTTAAAAAAATTCGATATTTTGACTGACTATATTTTTTACAGACAATATTTTGGATTCGATATTTTTGTACTTACCTGTTTGTAGATAGGAATTCGATATTTTGGCCTTCTATATTTTGGTGACTATATTTTGGTAAGTCTATATTTTGTCATTCTATATTATGTCAGTGATCCAAATAAAAGATGTTCTACATCCTGCTCTCCTCCATTGCAAAGATTACATAATGAAGAACCGTTTGAGTTCCATCTTGATGTTAAAGATAGTGTTGGTAGAATGCCAAGCCGTAACAGAGTAATTGTTCTCCTAGCGCCGTGCGAAAGATTAAAATCTATATATTGTTGCACTTGCTTTGGGGCCAATGTTTCCGCAAAGTTTTTATACAAAGTTAGTTTGGCACAATGTGAAAAATCAAAATCGTAACTGAGTCTGGGGGTTAAACATTTTAAAAAGAGTTTCAGTTGTGGTGGTGACCACGTAAGCAACAGGTTGACGTTGATCTCAGCTAGTTTAAATGCGGTGGTCATGTTGCTAAAGAATACTTGTTTTGAGGCACCATGATCGAAGGTCTCGGCTTTGAGTAGTGAACGGAGGGTTCCATCCTTTGCGTGTAGCAGGTTATATGCCCACCTGATAACGTTTGCAATGGCTCTTGAGAATGAACTGGTGAGAGAAAATTCGAGGCGGAGAGCTTGCACCGGAGTGGATTGTGATACCTTCAGCATTTTCCTTAGTATCTTCCCTTCTGTTTGGTCCAGGAATGACCACTGTTTTATTGGAATGTGTTCCAAAGCAAATGATAGAACTGGGGGTATCTTTGTGCTATAAACTTTCAGAAGAGATGAAAAGTGTCCATTACCTGAGGCAGTATAAAGTCTTTGAAGGGCTCCAGCATGTACCTCAGATTTCTTGGTCAGGTTGTTAACTTGTATGTTGTTTTTTAATGTCTTAGTGAAGATCCTGCCCAAGTAGGTATATTCATCTGTCTCTTCTATTATTCCGGCTCCGAGTTTCCAGCAGAATTTGGTACTCCTTTTTCTTCCTGAGAAGGAAACTATTTTTGTTTTTGTAAGATTTGGGATTAAGTAGTTTTCCTGGGTGTATTTATTCAAAGAGTCTAAAAGTCTTTGCAGACCAAAGGGCGTAAGATCTAACATTACGATATCGTCTGCGTATAGGAGGACGTGAACGTTTTGGGCAGCGATCTTTGGGGGCAGACTAGGTACTTGTTGCAAATGCTGAGGCAGATCACTAAGGTATAGTGAGAATAACAAGGGGGCTAGAAGGCACCCTAGCTTTAGTCCATTTGCTGTGGGAATTGTGTTGGTCAGGCCCTTATCACGCCCCATCTGCACTTGGCACCACGTATGCGAATGTAGTGTAATTATGACTTGTAGTAGTTGTTCTGGGATTCTTAGCTTCCTCAGCTTTTTCCAGAGGGAGGGTCTGTCTACTCGATCAAATGCGGTAGAAAAGTCTATAAAAGCTGCGTATACCGGCTGGGACTTTCCTACCACATACTTGTCGAGGATAGTTTGTAATATCGCGATGTTATCGATAACCGAGTGCTTTGGCCTAAAACCCGCCTGATATAAGGGGATTAGATCCTTTGAGAATGCCCAGTTTTTGAGTTGGTCCAGCACTTCAGCGGCAAAGATTTTACCCGTGGCATCTAGTAATGCTATTTGGCGATAGTTGCCGGCCTGATGTCTTGATCCTTTTTTAAAGATCGGTATTATAATACTCCCCTTCCAGGATTTTGGCACTATTGCTGTTTTAAAGATGTAGTTAAAGAGGGGAAAAAGCAACTTACTCCAACCCGTAGGGTCTGCCTGTAGGACCTTGATTGGTATTTGGTCTGGGCCGGATGCCCCTGTAGATCTTGCCTTTCGGATGTGCATTTCTATTGAGAGCGGGGAGGTGTGTCTAATTGGATCGTTGTTTCTTTCACTGTTGCTCCCTGTGTTTTCGGCGGCTTCGCTACTCATGTTTTCTTTGTACAAAGCTGTCAAATAGATTTCCCAGTCTTGAGGTGACACTGGGATGGAATGCAGGGCCTTTTTTGTCCCGGTTTCCTTTGCGATTAGTGACCAGTATGATCGTTGGTTGCGTATTTTTGCCGCGATTTGTAAATCAACCCAGTTTTTATCCTGCGTTATTCTTTTCAGACGACGCCTTTCCCGCTTGAGTTGATTTTTCAGTTTATTTATTTCTACCTGTCTTCAAATTGAGCGATCCATGTATTGGGCTCTAATAAGTTTGTTTAGTTTTTTTGCAATTGCAGAGTTCAAAATATGATTTCTGTTTTTATTTTTTTCTGATGTCGCTGGTTTTAATTTGTTTAGAAAGACTTGCTTTAGGTTCTCAATGATGGTTTCAAAATTCATTATTAGATTAGCAGAGTATTCCATGGATAGTAGATGGTTAGTATCAATTAAAGTTGTTATTTTGTCTAACATGGTTGAGTTCCAGTAGATCCGTCTTTGGTTTATTTTTGTCTCAACTGTGCCATATTTGTTCATGATTTGGCTAGGTGAGCAGTGGCTTATTTTCCATTGCGTATGTAGTGACAAGATTGCATGGTCGCTCTCTTCTGAGAAGTAGGTGCACAAATATGTAGCTGTCTCGTACAACTCCATGCTGCAGATCATGTGATCTAGAATTGAAAGGGTGTCATTTCCCCGTCGTGTTTGGGATGCGGGGATGTCTCCTTCTACGTTCCCGTTCAATATAGTTCCATTAAATATTGGGAGTGACACTAGTAGAATTTTCCCCCTTTTGTCGGCCCTGCTATTAGTCGGGAATGTCGGCACCGGTATTTCTAGGGCTTCATCCTCATACCAGTTCGCCCAGTTGGAGATTTCGATGTTTGATATTTTACCGTTGAGATCACCCATGATTAGGTATGGCGGGTAAGATTGGGCTTCAATTATTTGCTGAATGGCGTCAAGGGTTTCCTCAAATTGGATATTGTCCTTTGATCCGGGGGGGGCGTAAACGTTAAAAAGGAGTAGACCTTCATGAGGGTCTGAGGAGTGAGTCTCCGTCTTGATCTTTATGCACTGAAATTGCTTAGAGTTGGTGTAAAGAATCTCTTGGGCCCAGAGATACTCATCCCTTAGTAGGATAGCTATCCCTCCCTTTGCGTGTCCCCGTTTGGTTTCCTGCGCAGGAATATCGTACACAAAGTAACCATCCTGGTTAAAAGTTTTTATTGACCACGTTTCCTGTAGTGCCAGTATATCCGGACAATTTTTTTTTGTGGCTTCCGTCATTTTATCTATGGTTTTTCCTGCCATATTCCATGATGTTATCAAGAGGCCGTTGCTAAACGGAATGGGTCGAATACTTCACGCTTTTCCCTCCGTTTAGTGACTCAGAAATCCATGACCATGACTGGAGTAGTTTTGCTGCTTCCTTTGCTTCCGTATCTTGACTCCAAACTTCTCTTTCTCCGTTTTTTACTAAGATCCTTAGATTTTGATTTGGAATTGAATTAGTTACTGAGTCGTCGGTATTATAGGTAATTTTGGTGTAAGTATGGGGGTTTTCCCATGAGGTTCCTTTGTGCCATTTTTTTGAATTGTTAACTGTGATTTCGAGTATTGGAATCAGATCATAGCCAAATTTATGTAGGGTTTCCTGTTCTCTAAGGATGATCCCTGGTAATACTGGCGACCAAAATACTACCACCGCGGTTTTGGTGTTTTCTCTATCTGGGAATGTTACAAAGTCAATTTCTTTACTTGTTAAAGTGTGCAACGTAGTAATTCCTTGGAGTAGATTGACTATTCTACCGTGGTTTAATGGGACACTATCTGTGGGAAAGAGTTCTGTAATTTGTAAATATTTAGTCAATATTTCTTCCCCAGATGGAGGATTTTTATCATGATTTTCTGACCCTTTGAAGCGCTCCCTTGTCCCTAAAGTTGTTCGATTGGGATGAAATTTTTCGGCTCTTGGGTTTAAGGTGGTATTTAGTTGAGAAATTTTTGTGTCTGTGTTTACTGCCGCGTTTCGATTTGTTCCCTTGATGGGAGTCAGTGTTTTCGTGTTTTCTTCGCGCTCATGCTGTGGTGAGGGAGGGATAATTGCTTTCTGAAATTTGAGCCTACGCGCTTTCTTCTTTTTGATTCTTCTTAGTGGTTTTCCTCTTTTTTTCCCGGCTCCTTCGTGATTCTTCTTGATTTGCTGTGTTTCCGTCAAGTATGGTGTTAGCTTTTTTTCCTGAATCAGTCGCCGAGTTGGGTATTATTGAATTATTTTTGGTGTTTGCAAAAATAGGATATAGGTTGTGTACATTTGTTGTGTCTTCTCTTAAGAGTTTCTTTAAGGAATATGTAATTGGCTCCTGGAGGTTGTTCTGGGACCTCTTGTTTGATGTCCCTTTCGTTTGAGTACCGATGTCGCTTTTTACCTGGTCTTGTAACGTGTTGTTGATGTTGTTATTACTTATTGCCTCTTGAGTAGTTACTGGGGTTTCTTTTGTTTTTGTGGACTCGGTGCAGTCTTTTTTCTTTTTTCTTCCACTAGGAATTTTAAAATTCCTATTTGGGCATCAAGGGTTTGGTCTGAATTCTCCAGGATATGGCCTAAAAAAGAAAGGACAGACTCCAAAATTTCTTGTAGAGTGAGAAGTGACTTAGACACAGGTGTATTGTGATTAATTATGCTAGAAGATTTAAACAGGTGAAGGTCTGGTGAATACTCGAAATCTGCCGGGGATTTTTGTAGTGTGCTGGTAAGTATCTCCTCGGGCCTTATTTGCGTTTCAAGCTTCTTTTTGCCCTCCTTGGCAGTTATTTCTATACATGAGCTGTTACGGTCAGTACTGTTTTGAATGTTTAATGGACTAGGGGAGATTGGGCCAAATAAGTCATACTCCGTGGGGGATTCCTCTTTAGTTAATAGACTGATTTTTTGTTCTAGATCAAGATCTGTCTTTGTTAGGTTATGATTACCTGATTGTTCCCGTGACGCTCCCGTATGTTTTCTCCTCCCTCCTTCATCTCAGGTTTGATCCCTTCGATTGACTTTCTATTTGGTCATTGGTAGTAAAAGTGGAAAAATAATTGGTTATTGCCGGGGTCCTTGTTAATCGTCTGCTTTTCACCGCTTTATTAGAGGATTTCCTGATGGCCTCTTCTGTTCCCATTCGTTTCATGAAGATGGTTCGGGACCTCAGTTTTTTGAAAGCCATTTCCTTATCTTAGGGCGGCAATAGTTTCGCCTTCCTGGGGTGGGTATTTGTTTTAAGTTGCCCCACGTGGTACCTGACAAGTTTGTAGGCTGTGAGGAGGAGCCAGACAATCCCTCTGGGCGCAAGGCGAGAGGTTGGGTGGGCACTTTTCAGTGGTGTAGGGTACCTTGGATGGGGGGTCACCCGGGCGGGGAATGGCAGCGCTGACCGCTCAAATCACCACCACCCCCTTCCCCAAGCCCAGGCGCCCCTTTCACCGTCCCTTCTGTCAGAGGTCTCCTCTCAAGCCGTCCGCCTCCTTCCTCAGTGTCCGCTTGGTCCCGGGGCTCCTTTCTGACTCCTCAGACTACTTCGGTGCTAGTGCGGTGCTGGCGCTTCGGTGCGCTGTCAGTGATTCTCTCCTTCCACTCCGGTCCACCTCTGTCAGATCCCTGATCGCTTCTGTTCCATGGGTCGATGGTGGGCCTTTAACAGCACAGGTCGCGTTCTTCTCTAGGGCCGTCTCCGCCCTGAGCTTCGAGCTATTAAGTCCTGGGGCTCGGCCCCGCCCCAGGTGCTATCGGGTGGTTGCAGGCTGTCACCCGCGCTTGGGGAACCGGCTGCAGCTTCGAGTCACGCTGCGGGTGCCCGGCGGATTGATGGATGGGCGGGATTACGTTTGGGTGCCGGCTCCCGCTCTGTTCCTTTTGCTCCGCGCGGCCGGGACCGGGCTGCGTGGTCCCGGTTACCGCGAACACTGCTGGAGCGGGCAGGCACCGCTGTCTACTGGTCGCGTTGCAGGGGCCGTCTGGCGGGCGGGAGGTATTATGGTCACGGTGATAAGTCGAGCCTCCCGCTCCGCTGCGGCTCTCACTCCGCTTCGCTCGCTCTGCTCTGCTCCGGTCTGGAACGTCTCGCTGGTTCCGCTCTTTGGCGCTCTCTGCTGCACAATCTCACAATCGGTAAGTTCTGTACTGTACTTCATTCTACTACTCCTCGAACAGTCTCTCAAAGGCGGATGACTGTCTCATTTTCTATTTTTGCAAATGCTGCTGTCCTGCCAGTGTCTAATACTACTACTACTACCACCACCACCACAATCATGGCATGTTAGAAAAAGGAAAACCATCATGCAGCCATCGCTGTGCCTAAGTTAAACATCGAGCAAAGGTAAGAGAAGTTTTAGGGAGGCATAATTATTAATGGACATAGACTAGAAGAGAGAGACTGACAGTACTAGTAGGACAACTCAATCAGGGAGCGGTGTCGCATCTATATGTTTGTGTCTTACACAGTCAGCCAATTATTTAAATCAAACACTAGCTATGGGCGTACCTGCACCAGCAAGGAAGCAGTGTGATGTAAACCAGCAACCCCACCTACAAAACATTAACAACATTTTATGTAAAGTAGAAATATAGATTGTATATATCCCTAACTAAAATAAACTATGTAAAAAAAACACAAAAGCTGACCCACCCCCCTCCCTAACCCCAACCAATGTCCGTAACCGTAATGAGAAAGTCCAAATGTCCAAAACCGCAGCGCCCAATTCCCACCAACCAAAACAAGAATTAAAAAAGGGGCAATAGATAGGGTCTATGTGTGGCGGGATTGTCTCTGGAGGACACGTCGTATTTCCTCCTCTAGTTTGGCGACGCGGCGCTTTAGAGCGCGGCAGTTGCAGCCACAGTGGGGGGGGGGCACCAGAGATGGTAAAGCGGCGGCGGGCGGCCACCAGATGGTGGCACCGTACCGCTGGAGGGCGATGGCTGTGGGCCCAGGGCACTGGAGGAGGCTTCAAGTGCTACAGTCTCCTCCTCTTCCAAGATCACCAGCTGCCGATATTCTCGCTGGATTGTCTCCAGCTTGCGGCGCCATGCCTTGGCGGCCAACACCTTCCGATCTGGTTTGGAAGGAGTAGCTGTATATCAAAAAGAAAAACAAGACAATTGTAAAATATACTCTTAGAAAAACAGTTAGACAAGTTAAATATACACATAGTGGCATGGTAGAACCATAAAGGACACTACTTTCTCTGCCCGCCATCCTCATGCTAAAAGGGATTGCCCGCCATGAGGGGTCCCATGGGGGCAATTAGGATGCGCCCGCCACAGTGGCGGTCGCATCCCGTATTTTAACATTTAACATTGTGGTGGGCGGTGCTGAAAGCACCGCCGGCCGCAATGCAATAAATACATGTTGTGCTTTTCCAAGCACAACGTGACAGATCCTGCGCGAAGCCTGCCACGTTGTCCTTTGAAAGGCAGGGGGCACCGTAGGTACCCTCAATGGGGGCCCGCAACGGGCCCCCCAAGCATACTCCGCATGCCTTTCAAAGGCATTCCAAAATGCAGATTATATCATGGCTGGCGGTGTGTTTCAGACACCGCCACCATATTGAAACCTTTTCCGCCCGGTCGACATGTCGACTGTGCGGAAAATCAGCGGACGGTTTCTATCCGCCGCAGACCCCCGAGCCATTGTAATATGGCGGAGGGTCTTTTGCACAGGGGTGGTGGGAGGTTTGCCCCTGCCGGGCCAGCGGTGACTACCACCGTCCTGGCGGGGGCAATCCGCCCGCCATCCTAATGGGGCTTAAGTCACAACAGCACAGTATACATACAGTACACCCTTGCAGTGAGTGTATAGTCAATAGTTAAGGATTAGGAATCTAACTTACCACCGCCCACCACTGGTGCTGGCACTCCCCCTACCGCTCCATCGGCATCGGCAACTGCTGCATCCTCTCCCGCCGCGTCGCCTTCACCCATGGCCCCGGCAATGGTGGTCGGTAGTGCGCCTAGAAAACATTACACATTTTTTGAGTGTCATATTCACCTCCCCCTTTTGGTCAGTAGCAAGATTAAAAAATGTGTTAATAGTATACAACATACACCACTAGTACAAATCAGGTAGTAGTAGAGTAGACACTAGTGGTTATATATGGTCCCTAGGGTCATTCTAGCCTTTGCTTTGTTAGCCCGAGCCATGCAACCATTTCACCTTTGTGTCTTTTATTTTTGCACATGTGACGTTACCTTGCAGCTTGTTGTATAAGACACCTTTGAGCCCACATGACCTCATACTGCTATTGTCTTAGCGCTGCATACAAGCGGTTAACCAAAAAATTAACAAGCCACTTTTTTATGAAGTTCTGGTGTACTGTTAGTCCATATTGCTTATCCATAAATGCTACACT
Source organism: Lissotriton vulgaris (assembly GCF_964263255.1). Lineage (NCBI taxonomy): Eukaryota > Metazoa > Chordata > Amphibia > Caudata > Salamandridae > Lissotriton > Lissotriton vulgaris. The sequence goes on along the minus strand of NC_141690.1, from coordinate 81,971,843 downwards.
TTTTGGCACGGCTGAGAAATGCTTGCAATATACTAACGCGCACGATTTCATTTTTCGCATTTCAGACGGAAGATTCCCTTCTACGAACCAGAGCTTTGCAGAGCTTATGATGCGACAACTACCAGAACTAGGTTCTTCTAAGGTGAGGGGTCCCCAGAATTCACTCAGATCTTCATTTATAAATTCATATAAACTATATTCCTACCTAGGGGATGGTGGTGCTTCCACCACTGTTCAGTTATCATGATTTATTTCCCAACTGTAAGTAAGTGTAACAATGTTTATTGTTTTAATGTTATTGATTTTCCTGTTGGTGCTGCATTATAGAACATCGAACAGAGCTTGTCAATTCAAAATAAAAATGTTGAACTTACATAGACTTGGTGGTATTTGGTGTGGACTTACACAAGTGAGCGAGCGAAAGGAAGGGTGTGCATGTGCATTGCTTCCACGACTGAGAGATTGGGTGTGTTATGTTCTGGGATGTCTACTTGTTGGGTATCTTGGGGGGAGGCTTCGGAGAGCTAATAGTTATGACAAGACACTACTATAACTAGTCAGGCAGGGGATTGTGGTGGGTTCTGAACTTCTGATTGAGGTGTGTGAGGGAGGTCCAACCTCCCATCACCAGCATCCTATTTTCTTGTGCAAAGTTCTGTATGCGCGAAATCCCTACAACAGTAGTAGTATGTCCTATCATATCAAAATAGTAATAAATCTGGTTGGCCATTTGTTGGTGTGAATTGTCAAAGCCTCAAGATTAACAAAGACTCAAGATCAATAAGACTAGAAGTGGTACAAGAGGACGACCCAAAGGACTGGTCTCAATGGCTAGAGCTATTGGTGAATCTGAGTTTTATTTAAAACCTTTTAAATAAAGAGTGGCCAACTGGGCAAGCGTAGCTACTTCAGTACAGACAGACTAATAGTAGTAGTAGTACAGAGAGTCATCATAGCAGAGCCAGGGATAACAAGATTTTCGAAACAGTACAGATCGAAGGATAATTGTTGGTAAAAAATAGCATTAGGAAATGGAAACAATACTTCGGGAAAAATATGGTGCAGTAAAAGTTATGGAATAAGAATTATTATTAAAAACAAGAAGACTTACTAGGGCCAGCAGAAGAGCCTGTGTTGGTTTCCTCCTCTTGCTGTTCTTGGCCCGTCAACTGCGCCCCTGTCTGCATGCCCCTGGGTGCTGAACAGGAAAGATACAAGAAAGAGACTAACATTGATGGATGGTATGAAACAAATAAAATATTTTTAAAGAACGGTCAAAAAACACTTATGTAAACAACAATTGCAATAACTAAATTGACCGATCTCATCTGGTCAACAAGTAGTATCGGCTGATTAGCGGATCGACTACTTACTATTTATCAACACTAATCCAGTCTTCCATTCTGATTTCAGAATACTAACTAAGCCTAAGTATGACGTACCACCTGACCTAGCCCACCTATTTCAGGCGTGCCAATTGTACATTAAGTATTGCATTATTAGGAGTTTAAACGCCACACTTTTACCTTTTGATGCTTTTTTGCACACGATACTGCTTAGCTGTTTTTGCTTTCACGAAGGTCTATACATGAGAAAAGGTTTGATTTTCGACATCTCTAGACATACATGGTGCCCCCAATCTGTACAGTGAGTGCTGAGCCGCCAAGGTTATCATAACGTACAAGCCTGTTTATCGGCGTGTCCGTGTAACACATTCTAGACACAACAATTTGGCAGCTGCAGGCCGAGTAGGATTCTGGCGCCTTTATCATAGCACACTTACTAGAATAGAACACACTTGGAAGATTCCAGGCATGCAGAGAGACTAAACGATCCTGATGTAATTTACACTTACTGAGTGGACAGGTAAATGGGGTCCCCCTAAGAAAGCTCAAGAGACCTTCTGTAGTTTTATAATGCATAGTTCCTAGATAGGGAGGGTGCTTCAAATAGGCGCTTTTATCACCTGTTTGCACTATCATTGTAATATTATTCCTCCTTTTATATTTTATGGAATTGTAACCATGCTGACCGTATTGTTCCTAATCATATGTATGCTTATGTTGATTAAAATACTGCGCTTGAGATCACGTTGTTAAAATCAACATTTTAACCTTACCATATCTCTATTTTACTCCTGTTGTGGATTGGTATGAACGTATAACAAAAGAGTGTTCTCACTTCTCACCATTCCTGAGATGGTCCTAAGTCGCATGTTCTAGGTTGTCTAATCATTGTTTTCTTTGCTATAGTACGAAGAGCTAATGTGACACTGATTGCTAGTCTGGTAGGGGATTTTGGGTACTAAGGTGAGTTTTGGCACACCCTAATTCACTGAGGTCCTAGGTCTCTATGCACAGTTCTGTATCTGAACAGAATGCCTGTAACAGTGTTTGGCGCACTTCATTAACATCATTGTACAGGACATTCTCTAAAAGAAGACCAAGTCAGCAACTTACTGTCTACCTGCAGAAGAAACTGCACTCATTTCAGCCATTCTTGTAGAGCCCGGAGGCAGTTGAGGATCATTCTGCATGATAATAGAATGCCAGTTAAATCACTCATACAGTAGATGTCAACACATTGGAACTCAACTTATTAAATATTGCAATGTCTTTTTGAGCAGTACAGACCAATCAATGAATATGTCATGCAAAGAAGGGATGCAACTACGAACAGCATGATCATTTTGATGGACCAATGGGGCCCAAATCAAATGCCTGACAGAGATACAGCTACTTTTGAGGTTTTCACACAGGAAGTTAGCAAGGAGGACAGTAACATAGACCAAGCTATCCCGTTGTTGCATATGCTACAGGGACAGCTAAAGGAGGTGTCTGAAATATATACAGATGTGGACAAAGAACAAGATGTGCATGAGTTGGTGGACAGCTTAATCCTTTGCTTGGCTTTTAATACAAGGCTTCAAAGAGTAATTGTGTCATCCAAACTTTGCATCTGTGCCAAAATTCTTGATCTAAAGTACAAACAATTACTGCTCACTTTCATAAATTTTTAGACAGGGATGTCTCAAACTATTAACACGTGGAATGCTGACCAAGCTATCCCGTTGTTGCATATGCTACAGGAACAGCTAAAGGATTTGTCTGAAATATATACAGATGTGGAAAAGAACAAGATGTGCATGAGTTGGTGGACAGCTTAATCCTTTGCTTGGCTGTTAATACAAGGCTTCAAAAAGACATTGTGTTATCCAAACTTTGCATCTGTGCCAAAATTCTTGTTCCATAGTACAAACAATTACTGCCCACTTTCATACCTTTTTTAGACAGGGGAGTCTCAAACTATAGTGCGTGGATTGCTGATCAAGCCAGCAACTTAGAAAAATAATACGTAAGAATTAGAGACCCACTCCCCGGCAGAAGAAGTTCTGGGGTGCAGTTTTAAACTTCGATAGAGCTTCAGGTCAGTGCTGTTGGCTAACAGCCGCCAAAACCAACAACAACACCAGCAACAAAACCAACAGGAACAGAAGCATCTGCCCCAAAATCTGCATGTGATTAGTTTCCAGGGCAGAGGCGAAGGCAAAAGAGGTCAAACAAGTTGGAGCACCAATGGCTACTGAGAGAATAGTTCAGTCCTATCTGGAGGACCCAACAGAGGTCTATCTGGATCACAACCTATTGGTGTATTGGTATGGGAAGAGGCGGCATTGGCCAGTGCTCAGCAGGCTGGAAATAAAGTATCTGAGTTTCCCAGTAGCCAGTGTGTCTGCTGAGTGTGTGTTCAGTGCAGCTGGGGCAGTTATCATGGTGAGAAGGACCAGTCTCTCGACCCAAAAGGTGGAGAGATTAACCATGATCAAAATGAATCAGTACTCTATAACACTGAATTAAACCCTACCTGAAGTACGGCAGGAGGAGGATGAGGGTGATTGGTCAGACTCAGGTCATGGGAGGGTGTTAAATGCAAAAAGAACAATTGATGGACAGAAAGCCAATTACATGCATTCACCCCAGTACAAAGATCCGGGCCTTTATCCCTCGTTGTTTTGCTCCCCATGCCATTCCTGTTTGAACCCAGCTATATGAAAATCAGTCTTGAGCCTACACCAAATGGAAGCAGTCCAGCCCAAACAGGCAGGCTATGTCCTCCCTGGACTGGAAACAAGCATCCTAGTTCTTTTTTTGGGGTTTCACCCCTCATCAGTCAGGATAGCTTGACTCCAGTGGCATGGAGAGCATGTGATCCATGTCTGGGCATGCCCATCCCCCTCGAGGTGACAAATGCAAAAAGCACAATTGAAGGACAGAACACAGAGCAATGTCAATCATTGACCCCAATGCAGAGATTTGGGCCTAAATCCATACTTTTTTTGCTCCCCATTCCTTTCCTGTTTGATCCCAGCCATATGCAAATCAGTTTTGACTCTGCATTCAATGGGAACAGTCCAGCCTGAATTGCCAGTCCAGGTCCTCCCTGGTCTGGAAACAAGCACCCTAGGACCAGTTTCGGGCATAAACCCCTCATCAGCCAGGATAGCTTGACTCTGATGGCATGAAGAGCATGGGACCCATGTCTGGGCATACCCATCTCACTTGGGTGACAAATGCAAAAAGACGAATTGATGGACATAACGCAGAACAATGTAATACATTCACCCAGTACAGAGATCTGGATCTAAAGCCATCATTTCTTTGCTCCCCATGCCATTCCTGTTTGAACCCAGCCATATGCAAATCAGTCTAATGAGCGGTGAAACCCCGAAACCGGTCCTAGGATGCTTGTTTCTGTTCCAGAGAAGACCTGGCTTGGCAGTTCGGGCTGGACTGTTCTCATGCGGCACAGGGTCAAGACTGATTTGCGTATGGCCAGGTCTAAACTGGTGTGGCATGGTGAGCAAAAGAATGTTGGCTTTAACTCAGATCGCTTAACTGGGGGTGAATGTTTTTATTTGTTCTGCATTCCGTCCATCAACTGTGTGTCTCATGGTAGGATGACCAACTTCTTGCCAAACAACCTGACTTTGAGGACAAACTCTATTTCCCTCACTACTGAGTAGGCATGGGCAAACATCAAATTTTCTATAGCTGAACTACTTTGGCAAAAAAATAGATATAGCTAGGGGATCATTATACTATTTTGTTTGTTTGTGTCTGACTGACTAATGCAGCCCCAGCATTTTAGACAAATGTATGGCTGGACTGTAGTTGGGCTAGAGTGCAGTGAAGAAGCCTCCCCCGTTCCCTTCAAGGACATTTGAGAGACAATGCCTACCTCCATCCCCTGCCTAAAATTTCTTTCATCCCCTAGCAGCTCTGTCCCATAATATTTGATTTACAAGACTGGCCAATGTGTGTTGAGTAAATCAAAGAGGAATTGGAACAGGTAAGTAATGCACGAATTAGTAATATATAAGTGATTGTGAGTGTTGAGATGATTCATGTGGTGGCAGACAGAGTGTGGGTGTTCAAGTATAATTTGCAAGCATTTGTGATGATCTACTATATTGGTGGTTTAACGGGTGATAATGTTATTCCTGAAGGTGATTTTTGTCTTCTCCTTTGGCACTTAGCGAGATTTGTTTGCCTGGTCCATACTGCTTTGTTTTCTGGTTCACACTCCTCAAAGACCCGACCAGTCTGTTTAGCTAACAAGCAAAAATCTAGTCTACACAAAACAATTACTCAATATTTCTCTTGGTGCTCATTAACAGCATTGCACTACAGGTGGATCTCTCTCATTTGGGTCAGGAGTCAGAACACAGTTGCTCATGTTCATTACTCGGAGTTAGTAGGATGATGGAAGGACTAAGGGTGTGACTACCTCAACAACAGACAGAAGAAGGAAGTAATCAACTTCACAGAAACCAACATGGTGATGACTCTAAGAAGCCTCTGTGAACTATTGAGAGGTGCGCTGATTACTTGATTTGGGAAGTGCAATGCTGCTGAGTGTGTGTCCTGGCTGGCTCAAATTTGAAACTATATGATTGGGTGGGGGGCCTGTTGTTTTAGTTAACAGGAGACAGACATGTGTTGATGTCACATCATCACATTTACGCGTTCGGCTAAATGTTATTATGATGATCATGACAGTTGTGAATTTGATCAGCCTGATACATGCAAACACTTGTCAGTGATTGTTGGTTGTTTTAATTGCTCTCACTTATTTGATCAAACATGAGCCATAAAACAAATGATTGCGAAGGGCTATTCTCTTGCTCTGCCTCAAAGTCTTCTTGGTACCCTCTCATGAAGCTTACCTTCTGTCCTTCTCCTACAATATCATTTCTGTTCTACAATTTTCAGGCCTTATCTTCTCCTACATAAAAGGCAAAAGCACCATAACACTCATGCTGCTTACCTTACAGGACTGCTTTTGACAGGCACACAAGATTGATGGACAATCCAGGAAGAATGAAAATGCACCATCCAATTTGGTAATACAGTATCATTTTTTAAAGAATCATTTTTTAGAACTGTGTTGATTCGCTTCACTTGACTGAACATTTAGATATATATAATAATATACTAACTTGGGTCTCTGGGGCTGATCGACTGTTTGTGATGGATTTAACTTAACTGTGTCATACTCATTACTTCATTTCCTTCCATAACCGATTGAAGATGGTTGGCTGCTTATTGCCCACATGACTATTGTCCTTGTGTAGTGTTTGTCTTTGTCACACCTTTCCCAAAATCCCCTGTCCCATGTATTCATCAAACCCCTAACCCTCTTCCCCTGGGCTGTGTGATTTATTGACTTCATTACAGCATTAATTGATCACACACTTGGTGGTTTGGATATGGTGAAAGCAACACCATCTCACTACAGGTTCTTCAGTTCTATTACTTAAACAATAGCCCACACGGGCACCATTTACCCACCTATGTATACAATGTGATCAATATTACAGATATAGAAGAATATAATTCATCAGCATCATCATTTAGGCATTGCATTGTGTAAATGCTCAACCTTGTCCACTCCAAACTTTTAGTCCACGTCACGATTTGCGTATTTTGTTACTTTAGTTTTAATTAAAATACTAGCTCACCATTACTCTGAAGAATTTACTATTGGTATTTTTGTTAAATTTTCACTATCGGATATTCTTTTTTGTGTAGTAGTCTGGTCTCAATTTTATAATAATATATAACCTACTGACTGAGTGTTTTTATTTCAATTTAGTTGCCTGAGAGGAATAATCCTTTTGAATAATTCTACAGTTGGAGTTAAACGAGGTGCAGTGAGATCTCACTTGTGAAATTGTGATACCTTCTCTATTATTGCTTCATCTATATTCAGGTAAGAGAACTATGGAGTGAAGCGGGCGAGTTAAGTTAGTAAGTAAGCAAGTAACCGCTACTGCATAAGAAATCTTTTATCTAGGCTGCTGTATGCAATAAAGATCATGATAGAATCCTCCTAATGGTAAAGATGGTTATAGAGGTACATCAAACTATACCCAACCCGTATACACGTTTGTAAGAACATTAGGAAAAAAAGGCTGTGTGAAACTGCAGCAGAGCAAAGTAAAAGTAAAACACAAATAAATCACTTCAGACATAAATCATGAGGAAATAACATTTTCCCTTTTATTTTCTTACAAAAAGAACCACTGTCTCCACCCAAAACAGGCCCTCCCACCAAAACAAAAAATTAAAAAAGGGTTAAGAGGGCATTGTTGATTTGGGTCCAGAGCTGATCCAGGCTCCGATCGATCTGGTCCAGCTGCTGCAGAATGGGCCAGAGCAATCTAATGTCTGTGTCAGAATGGGGGGGGGGGGCAGCAGTTCCAGTTAGACAGTTGACTGGCAGCGGCACCGGTGATGGGATGACCTGGAGGCTGGAGGCCGTGACTGACTGGCTGCACTCGAGCCTGGCTGAGAGGAAGATGTTCCAACCTTGTCTTCTTCCTCATTCTCCTGGGTCACCAGAAACTGATATTCCTGCTAGATAAGGCCCAGCCTCTGCCACTGCAGATGGGCTGCTATTTACTGCCTGTTGGGTGTTACGGGTGGACCAGCAGGAGTAGCTATATTACGAAAAACAAAAGGAGACATTGAAAATGATGCTCTGTGCAAACAATGCCATCAGAATTTGATGTGATTATGGTTAGGAGAGTCACAAGGTAAATTTTATATTTCACCCACACATGCCTTGCATAAAAAGCACTGACTGGCAGAAAAGTATTAAGGCACAATAACACCGGATTAAAAACAGTGATTTGATTTCTTTTTCTTTTAAAGACTTTTATAGTAACTAAACAGACACTTTGAGTGAAAAATACAAATAAATTACCTCTCATTTATGAGTAAGGCATAATGAATTGTGGAGTAAAAGTTGTGTTGTGCTAAATTAATGGAGGCATGCTAGCCAGCCCATCAGGTATTTTGCTACTGTCTGCAGCTGGGACAGCAGCAGTTGACAATAATCTATCTTTAATTCCAATGGCACTGCTCTTTTCCACAGGACTTTCACTTTCTAATCTTACTCCAAATAGGCAGATGAATAATAAATAAAATACTATGTCACACACCTCATGTATAAAAAATGAGGCTATAATTATCCTTTCTGCTGTAAGTAGTTGTCGAAGAGGGGGGCGCTAGAGGGCGCTAGGAAAGATGGCCGCACCTGTTAATGTTAATGTTAAAAAGATTTTATATAGCGCACGGCTACTCCGGGGAGTGTCCCGGCGCTTTAATAAAAAACTAGGAGACAGACAACGGGGCGAAAGGGGATCAGACATGCGGGCCTACTGGACAAAAAGCCAAGACTTTAGCTCCCTCCTAAAACCTAGGAGACTTGCGTTAAGTCTCATGGACACTGGCAGAGAGTTCCAGAGCTTGGGCGCCAGATAGCGGAAAGAGTGTCCACCAATTCTGGCCCGTCTGATTGATGGAACATGAGCCAGAGCCAGGGAAGCTGACCTTAGCGTCCTCGTAGGCAGATAAAATGCCAAACGATTCCTGATGTATTTAGCTCCTGTGCCATGAAGCGCCTTCAAAGTCAGTGAGAGAGCCTTGAAAATCACTCATTTTTTAATGGGGAGCCGGTGGAGATTTTTTAATAGAGTAGCCGCACTGGTTCTGCGATGAAGCCCAAAGATGGCTCTGGCGGCAGCATTCTGCACGACCTGCAGGCGAGAGAGAAGAAACTCTGGCAGGCCCAAGTAAATAACATTGGAGCAGTCCAAACGAGAGCCAATAAGCGCCTGGACAGTAACCTTCCGGTGGCAGAGGGCCAGCAGAGGAAGACATTTTCTCAGCATCTTAATAATGCCTAAGCATTTGCCAACAAGACCCAACACCTGAGGCTTCAAGGTAAGACCGTCTTCTATCTGGACCCCCAGATTCTTGGCCCTGGAGGATACAGCTGCAGGGGGAAACATAGCCACCAGGTCAGCCATCTAGGGTCGGCGGGACAGCCAAAAAACAGCAACTCCGACTTGTCGGAGTTACATTTCAGGTTGTGCCGTTTGAACCAATCAAAAACGGCTCCCAAACAGCCTCTGATCTGCCCCCCATCGAAATCAGACCCCTTCTGACTGGTAAAAAGAAGCTGGGTGTCATCAGCGTAGGACAGGATCTGGGCACCAAAGGACTCCGCCAGAGCTGCCAGGGGTGCCATATAGATGTTAAACAGCGTGGGGCTCAAAACAGAGCTCTGCGGCACCCCTACCTCAAGAGGTGGCATCTCGGCGGAGAAAGGAGGGGCCCAGACCGTTTGCCGATGGCCGGCAAGGAAGGACTTAAACCAGTTAAACACCGCTCCCCGCAGCCCAATCTCTCTGAGTCTTAAAAGGAGACTACCGTGGGGAACGGTGTCAAAAGCCGCCGACAAGTCCAGCATAATCAGCATGGCCTTACCTCCCGCATCTAGCACCTCTCTGATGGCATCCGTCACCTCCAGTAGGGCAGTCTCCGTACTCATGTTGGCCCGAAAGCCCGACTGAGTATCATGGAGGATGTTATTGCTCTCCAGGAAGTTCGTAAGAGAGGAGTGAACGTGCTTCTCCACAACTTTAGCCAAAGCAGGGAGGAGGGAGATAGGCCTATAGTTGGTGTGCAGCAGAGGGTCAAGATTGGGCTTCTTCAGAAGCGGCAGCATCAGGGCATGTTTCCAGGCCTGAGGAACAACTCTCCGATTCAGCAAACCGTTGAGCACAGGATTTATAAGCTCATTCAAGACAGGAGCCATTTTTGCCAAAACCTTGCTGGGCAAGGATCCAATGGAGAGCCCGATTTAAGCTTAGAAATCAGATCCAAGGAGGGAGCAGGAGAAAGAAAAGGGAAAGTAGCCAAGACCGGAGGTTCCATGTTCAAATATCGTTAACATAAATATCGTCTGATAAAAATATCGTCACTAAAACATCGCTTACATAAATATCGTCATCCTATACTTAAACAAAAATTCACACAAATATCGATATTTTTTTATCGACAACCCTAATATCATTCACACTAATATCGACTACTTAAATATCGACTACTACATTATCGATTTTTTTTTAAATAACATTACCTTTGACATATATATCGACTACACTAACATCGACGACCTATGTGCTCTAAAAAAATACAAAAAATATCGTCTTTTTTTTTACAACTCGAAATGCACAATTCTTGAATTTACTCACTTTTTTTTGGTATTTAATTTACAAAAATATTAACACATATTATTTTTTGGTTTTCCTATTACTTATTTGTAACATAAAATATTTATATAGGGAAACATTTTTTCCTTTTACAGATACAATATTACACTACGATGGCCTAAATATGAAAAACATTTCTTTATTTTCAAAATATAAACGATTTAAATATTACACAAAAATGTAACTTATAAAACACTTTACTATATTCTTTTACAAACAAATAGTGAAACAACATAGTCTTACTAAAATAACGGTTTTCCCATGGCAAATAACGTTTTCAACCAATGAATTTGAATTTTCACTAATTGTACCAATCAAAAAGTACCATTAATTAACTCACTAATATAAATACAATGACACACTTAACGTAATTTACCATTTTTGGCCCAACCTTGGAGAAAAACGGTTACCTTGCTGAGAGAAGAGAATACAAACCAACGACTACAACTACAATACATCACACTACACTTCAAGTAAGTTAAATACCATTTTTCCTTCGAAGTTACTATAAGTAGATGAAGTCCCTATTTTTAAAACTGTTGATCTTTAGAGTGAAAACTAAACATTTGGAACCTATCAACAACGACAATACAATTATATGTAAAAACATTTCTAAAATACCTTATCCATGTCTATTTAGATACCTGATAAAAATTATTTAAACTTGCTAAGTAAATGTACAATGTAAATAATATGTATCCAACTACTATCATTCAAATGCTACAAGTAACACAATGCTAATTTTTTCCACAGACTCTACAAAATTATTTGCCTATCTACAACTACACTACCAACATCCTCTACTACATCAAGTAAGTATAGTCACTATATGTATAACAATTCAGAAAGTAAAATGATACACCTATTACACTAAAGTATTTCTTTCTATTATTCTTTAACACTACTACAGAACTTAAAAGGGAGACAATTCTGAAAAAGATATAAGAATAAAAGGTTTACCAGTGAAGTCACATAGTAAGTATATATTCACACTTTTGCCTAGTCTTATACACACCTCTAAAATGGTGTTCAATGTTCTAAAAAAGACATATATATATTTCCACAGATCTACCTTAGACATGGCAACTGGAGCTACTTTCATTACTTCGCAAAAAGGAAAACTAATGCTGAGCTACATGGGTTACACCTACACCCAAGAAAGAGTGAAAGCTAATAAGACCCATTGGAAATGTAGTAAATATTACTCAAATGCATGCTATGGTAGAGCAACAACTGTTGATAACAATGTGATAAATGTACGTGAGCATAACCACCCACCAAATGTAACTGAAGTGGAAGTGAGAGAAGCACTAGAAACATTGAAAGATGCTAGTACAGGATCACAAGAAACAAGCACTAGCATTTTGAAAAATGTTTTAAGCAAAGTGCCTGAACATGTGACAGGACAGCTACCTTCTATTCCCAACTTAAAGAGATTAATTGCAAAAACTAAACGTGCTTCTGATCCAACTCCACCAACACCAGAAAGTTTTCAGGATATAAAAATATATCCAGAATATACCATTACACATAATGAGGATAAATTCTTAATGTATGACAACAACAGTCATGACAAAAGAATTTTACTTTTTGCTACTAATAGTAATTTGCAAAAGCTTAAATCATGTGAAACATGGATGATGGACGGGACTTTTAAAGTTTGTCCCAAACCTTTCTATCAACTTTACACCATTCATGGGGAATACCAAGATACAAATATCCCTCTAATTTATACTCTGCTGCCAAACAAAACAAATACTACCTACGTTGAAATTTTAACAACGATCAAAGAATTAACTGATAATTACTATCCTCAAAGAATTGTAATATACTTTGAAATGGCCATGATTCAAGCTATCCTTAAAATATATCCCCATACCTCCATACAAGGTTGTTATTATCACTACAACCAAAGCATATGGAGGCACTTACAAAAATCAACTTTAAGCATTGAATATTGTACAAACAGTAACTTTGCTTATCAAATAAAGAAGTTGATTGCATTAGCATATGTACCAACAACAGAAGTAGCTAACTACTACAATTTATTAATTGACAGCCCTTTCTACCGCACCAATGAAAAAATACTAACTCCCTTCGTAGACTACTTTGAAGATACCTGGGTTGGAAGATTACATCGTTCAGGCCACCGTAGACAACCTAAATTTCAAATTCCATGGTGGAATGTATATGCTAGTACAATAGCCCAGAAAGCTAAAACTAATAATGCAGTTGAAGGATGGCATAATGCCTTCCAAGCCACTTTAGGAAGAAGTCAACCAACACTTCACAAACTGATCCAAAGCATTAAAAAGGAGCAAAGCTACCAAGAACTCAGAATAGAGCAATCCCTTTCTAAAATAGGCCCTAAACTAAGTAAACAAACATTAAACAAGTACGAATATCTGCAGCAAAAAACTAGAATGTACCCAAGTATAGAAGGTCTAGCATACTTAGATCTAATAGCTAAATCAATACTTTAAATATAAAATCCCAAAAATTGAGCAAAGCATAATTAAAGATAATATGTAGTTAAATGTCGTAATATTATGTCATGTAAAATTATCAATAATATATTTTTACAAGACATAATAACATAACATTTAACTAAATAGTACACTATACCACAATGCAACCCAAAATTAAATATCACTTTTACTTACGGTTCTGCTGCTGTAGAATATGTTCCATGGTGATGATTTCCACAGAAATAATACCAAAAGCTATCCATATCCAATATCGAAAAATCCCAACAAAATGCAAAAAATACAACTGTTTGATAATACTCCCGTAGCAATCCTCTCGAATTTGAAACCATAAAAAAGGTGATAAATCTTCACGAATAAAAAAAGTATAGACCCCGAAAATGCAGGACATTATTAAAAATATGTACCTGCTTAAAAAAAAACGTCACAGTCCATCTAGTCACCAAAACGAAGACCTGTAAATTATTGAAATAAAAAACAACCTCAAAACATTGGAAATACGCATAGCCTACACATAGCATATAACACATAAAAACAATCCGAATTCATCCATTAATACAACAGTAAACGTTACATTTGTTCGAAATACCTCACAAAGTACGTTCTCCATAACAACGCTAAATAACACGTAATTCGCACATAATTTGTAAAGTACTACACATATCGACACGTACACACTACAACTATCACTAAACTTAAGTTAAATATCTTTAAAAGTAATGTGAAACAAACTTACCTTCACCAACAAGAAACAGCTCCCAACCGCGAGCTTCCATTTTCTAAAAGGACCCAAACAACGATGTTGATAGAATAAAAAGTGAAGTTCCAAAAAAAAAATGGCTGCATAATAAAAACTAAAATAGGACAAAATAGCCTTTAAATAAAAAATAAATTCTATTAAATAGCATAATATATGCAATATGTATTAATAAATATTTTTTCCTTGTTAAAAAACATATGAATATTGTAAAAGATACATTAATATGTTTAAAACAGTTATGTATTAATTGTTATTTATTTAAAAAATGTATTTCATTGTTAAATATTTTTCTCTGATGTTACAAAATGTAAATTTATGTTATGTACATATGTTGATAAAAACAATGCCATAATAAATATGTAATATATTAAATTTTAATAATTATTATTAAAATTTAATATAATAATTTATGTATAATACAAACTGTATTTATGTAAAAAAATGCTATATAATTTGTGACCAAAAATTATGTAAAATGTTTTATGAAAAAGTGTAAAATCTTTGCAATACCAAATTTAACTCTCAATAAAATAAATTTTTTAAAAATGTGTTTCTTAATTTAGACTTCTCATATTAATGTAAAAATGTTATAAATTTTTTTTAATGTATATTTATGAAATGAATATTACTACATAACATATATGATTCTTATTAAAAATAATAAATAGATACTGCTGGAAAAAAAATATTAATAATTGTGCTGGATAGTAAACCATAATAAATTACTATTCTAACGCCAATTCAACATAACTCAGGGAAAGTCCTGGATAATAAACCATAATAAATTACTATTCTAACTCCAATTCAACATAACTCAGAGAAACTCCTGGATAATAAACCATAATAAATTACTATTCTAACTCCAATCCAACATAAGTCAGGAAAAGTGCTGGATAGTAAACCATATTAAATTACTATTCTAACTCCAAACATAACTTAACGCAGGGAATGTGCTGGATAGTAAACCATAATAAATTACTATTCTAACTCCAATCCTACATAAGTCAGGGAAAGTGCTGGATAATAAACCATAATAATTTACTATTCTAACTCCAATCCAACATAAGTCAGGGAAAGTGCTGGAAAGTAAACCATATTAAATTACTATTCTAGCTCCAAATATAACTTAACTCAGGGAATGTGCCGGATAGTAAACCATAATAAATTACTATTCTAACTCCAAACATAACTTAACTCAGGGAATGTGCTGGATAGTAAACCATAATAAATTACTATTCAAACTCCAATCCAACATAAGTCAGGGAAAGTGCTGGATAATAAACCATAATAATTTACTATTCTAACTCCAATCCAACATAAGTCAGGGAAAGTGCTGGATAGTAAACCATAATAAATTACTATTCTAACTCCAATCCAACATAAGTCAGGGAAAGTGCTGGATAGTAAACCATAATAAATTACTATAGTAACTCCAATCCAACATAAGTCAGGGAAAGTGCTGGATAATAAACCATAATAATTTACTATTCTAACTCCAATTCAACATAAGTCAGGGAAAGTGCTGGATAATAAACCATAATAAATTACTATTCTAACTCCAATCCAACATAAGTCAGGGAAAGTGCTGGATAATAAACAATTATAATTTACTATTCTAACTCCAATCCAACATAAGTCAGGAAAAGTACTGGATAATAAACCATAAGTATTTACTATTCTAACTCCAATCCTACATAAGTCAGGGAAAGTGCTGGATAGTAAACCATAATAAATTACTATTCTAACTCCAATCCAACATAAGTCAGGGAAAGTGCTGGATAGTAAACAATAATAAATTACTATTCTAACTCCAAACATAAGTTAACTCAGGGAATGTGCTGGACAATAAATTTAAAATAAATTCTATTCTAACTCCAATCAAACTTAAATTAGGGAATGTGCAGTATAGTAAACAATATACATATTACAATAAAAATTTCGTGACAAATTCAAAATTTGATTTTTATATTTCGAATTCTGCTTAAAATTCTTATTTGTTCTTAAATTTCAATTTTTTTAATACATAATGTTTAATTTACTACCCACCCTTATCCCCTATTATACCAATAACCCGCTACTAAAATATTAATATGAAATTTTACACTATCATTACAAAAATAATTTCGTTTCAATTTTTAAATTTTATTGTTAAATTTCTATTTCTGATTTTTTTCCGATTTATTATATTTGTAATTTTTTTTTTTTATACATTTCTAATTACTACCCACCCTTAGCCCCTAATATACCAATTACCCACTACTAAAATTTAAATATGACTTATTAATTAATGATTAAAAATAAAATTTCGTGAAAATTTCTATTTTGAAATTTTAAATTTCGAATTCTGATTAAATTTCTATTTTGTTTATTTTTTATAAATTTTTAAATCTTAATTTTAAATTACTACCCACCCTTATCCCCTATAATACCAATAACCCGCTACTAAAATTTTAACAAATCTTTTGTAAAAAACATTTTTTTTTTATTATTACTACTAAGAGTATTTTTCTACGTTTTTTGAACACATAATACAGAATATTTTTTTTTTTTAAACACATTATATTTTTTTGTCGATATTATATACAACGACCTTTTTAGTCAACGATATTCTATTCATCGATATTTTTGTTTGACGATATTTATGTCATTCTAACAAAACAATATTTTTTTCAACGATATTTACTAAGACGATATTTTTTTCATTCGATATTCTTACCACGATATTAATGCTAGTCGATATTTTCCCGTCGATATTCTATCTTAATACCAAGACCGGACCATCATCCGGGAGTGATACAGAAAGAGGGGCATATATATCAGAGGGGAGCATCAAAGTGGAAAGAGGAAATGAGTCTTGGATGGTTTTGATTTTGGATGTGAAAAAAGTAGCCATAAGAGACACCCAGGATTCCGAATGATGAAGTGTGGGCATGGCTGAGCTGGGGGAGATGAATTCCTTAACAATAAGGAAAATTTCCTTACTGACAGCAGCCTCTATTCTACGAGCCAGGTAGGCTTTCTTTTCCACCAGAATGCTACTATGATATCCCTTGATAGCCTCCTTATAGACAATTTTATCCGAGGGGTCATAGAAGCGTCGCCAGGCTCTTTAGGCTTTCTTGCAACTGCGGCGCAGCGCAGCCAGGGAAGTTGAAAACCAAGGGGCAGAAGTCCGAATGCTGTTATTGCGGACAGTAGAAACAGGGGCTAATTCGGCAAAACGCTCCGTCAGCCAGCTCTGCAGGCAGTCGATATCGACCTCAAGACTGCCTGACAGCTGGCAGGGATGTACAATGAGAGCTTGAGCTAGCATGTCCGGTGATACTCGACTAAAAGCTCTTGACGTTTGACGCCCAGACTCGGAGGGGCGTGAAGTGGGCCTATTAATCAAAGAAAGCTGAAATTTAATGAGGTAATGATCAGACCATAAGACCGGTTCAGGGGGTGGTACAACAATAGGGATTGTGGAAAACACCTGGTCCAGGGTATGTCCTTTATTGTGTGTGGGCGTGGTAATAAAGGGAGTAAGGGCTAAAGGGGCAGTAGCATCCAATAGCTTGATGGTGTCAGCATCAGAGCTTATGTCCATGTGAACATTAAAATCCCCCAACCTCAGTGCAGCTTTGCTGGCTAATTGACAATCCGCCCAATATCTGCTAACTAACAGCAGCATCCCAGGTGAAAACAACTTGCCCTGTGCAGTGCGCTAATTCTGCACTCGACTGACACAAGCTTGGCTGTTGGAGTCGGCTGGAACGAGCTGTACCCTCCTTTGTCGGGCCCGCCTAATGCAATGTGAAAATGGCGGCCGCCTCAGACCGGGTTTGAAACGCTCGGCCAGACAAGGTAAGGGAGGACAACTAAGGCCCTCTCTGGAGTGATATGCGGAGCCTAGTGGAGAATTGGGGATGACTGTGAGCCTACCTGCGCAGTGGCAGCTATGGAGGGATGTGGCAGTTGACTGGAGGTCCGGCCGATGCCCCAGCCCTGAGGGTGCGGCGAAGGCTTTGGCGCCTCGTTCATTGGAGCCTCGATTGCCTTGTGCCACTAGACTTCCAGGAGGGCGCGGCGCTGCAGGACCCAGTGGCCTGAGGTGGAAGAGAGTGATCTCGAAGACACCCGAGGAGATTATTTGGCCGGCAGTGGACTGTGGTGAGTGGGGCCCGTCTCTCCCTGGGCCTTCTCTACAGAGGCGGGTGTTGGCCTGGGCGTGGTGGTGCGGCCTAGTTGTGTGGTGCGAGTCAGCGCGAGAGGTTGCTTGAGTCAGACTGCCGCGGCACCTGGAGCAGGGGAGTCGGGTCTGTGTGTGTGCCCACAGCCTGTGTCTTTCCTGCATTTAGCTGCTGTTGCCCTGGGGGTGACCATTGACTCACGGCGCATGTCTGGGTGCCTCGAAGGGGTGCCTCCTGTCCAGATTCTTCGCCCTTGATGTGCTCGGCTTAACTTGAGTGTTCCCGCCTCAACTGCACCCACTTGGTCATCCTTGCATTATGTCGAGCCCACAGGTCAGGGTCTTTTCAGACCTCACACAGAGACTTGGCTGGGCGGGACTATACTATACTTACCGAGTCACACCAGAATGGGGGAGATTGAGCAGCGAGTCTCCACGACTGAAGATGGTTTGACTGAGGTGTCGGACAAGACCCTTGGTATGGGGAAAATATTGACACTAATACAGGCAAAGAACAAAGACTTGGAGGCCAAGTCTCATTGCAACAATCTTCGAATTACCAGCCTGCCGTAATCGACAAATACTGGGAGGATGGAGACCTTCATTGAGACTCTGCTTAAAGATATCTTCGGCCCGAGAATTTGTCCTCCATGTTCACTGTAGAGCGGGCTCATCGCTCACTGGCCGCGAGGCCGGTGCCCGGGGCTCCGCCCAACCCCATCATCACACGCATATTAAACTACAGGGACCGTGACTGCATCTTAAGGATGGCTAGGGAGAAAGGCACCATCGAGCATCAAGGGAACTCTCTATCGTTTTTTCCAGATTTTATGGTCGCTGTCCAGGCTTCTAGGAGAGAGTTCGGAGCTGTGAAGAAATTCCTCCAGAACGAGGGCATCTCCTACGTCATGCTGTACCCTGCCCACCTACAAATTGGACAGGAGAGGGAGTCCAAAATCTTTTCCAGCCCCAAGGCCACGATGGAACACACTAAGAAACTGAAACGACAGAGGCGAGAGTCTCAGACTTACCCAGATGAGGAGGAGCTGTGATATGCATTGCGATTGGAAGCTGCGTTTCATGTGTTGCCTACAATTCTACAGGCCAATCAAATTAAGTCTTTGCAGAATTGAGACTGTTTAACTTAGGTGGACAAGAGTGAGCTGTGTGTTGCACTGTCCAAGTTCACAGGAATGTTTAGGTTGTACTAAGTATTTTTGCATTTTCAATGCTGTTCTTCAGCATAGGTCTATAACCCGGATTAGCCACCTCCTGCCTAGTGGGGGTAAGCAGCTCTCTAGTGTTTCCCGCATAGGAGTACCCCACTGCATGCAAAACTGTCAGATTTGTTTGTAGTGGTTTGTTAGTTTTGGGCAGGGATGGCTTTGGCATGTTGGGTACGCTGAAGTGGGAGGGGGAACGGGGTGTCACGATAGGAAGGGGTCTAACTGGCACTCTAAGCTTCCCATATCGTAAATTGTCACTTATTGGATACACTGGCACCTACATGTTTTTGACATACTCATTTGTGGGGATCCCTTGCACTCTCCAGACTCGATGAGAGGTAAAATACAATTTTTAAGTTGGAATGTGCGTGGCCTTGACACATCAAAAAAGATCAGATCTGTGTTTGCCTACTTAGACAGGATGGATATCCAGATTGCTTTCCTACAAGAGACTCACCTCACAAAATTAACTGAAAGTAAAGGAATTTGGGGGGTAAGTGGGCTGGCCTGTATGTGGCTTCCTTCTACTCCAGCTATGCACAGGGGGTGATCACATTGATTAAGGAGGGAATTCCATTTCAGGTCACGCGTACTGAGACTGATGACATGGGCTGAGTGGTGCTGGTGCCCTGCCAATTTGGTGAGTCGACTGTTCTATTAGTAAATGTGTATGGGCCGAACGTTGATGAACCCGCATTTTGTGCTGACGTCTGGCACCATATTTTGAGGTTCCCAGATGGGGAGATCATATGGGGCTGAGATTTCAATGTTTGTTTAGATGTGAATGCTGATCATATGGGTGGCGGGCCGGCACGGCCTAAGCAAGCTGCGGAAGAATTGCGGGGCTTGATGGATGCAGGGCATCTGAAGGATGTGTGGCACTTACAACACCCGGAGGTGCGGGAGAGCACTTTGGTTTAATTTGTGCATGGGACTTGGTCCCACCTAGATTTCTGGTTGACCACAGAGATAGCCTGTACATGGGTGGCTGGGGTCCGTCACCTGGTTTGGACACTCTCGGACAACTCTCCAGTACTTTTGGAACTTCATATCCCCGCATGTGAGAGACAGCCATTTCAATGGCGACTGCAACCGTCTTCCCTGTCTGACACAGTTTTCAAGGCCACCGTTAGGGAGGCTATCCACAACTGCTTGAGGGAAAATACGGGCTCGGTTGACAGCGCAGGTACCGTGTGGGAGCCATATAAAGTCACCATTTGAGGGCTTTGTAAGGGGGCACAGGCCTGTGTTTTATGGGATCTACGGAACAGGATTCATAAATTGGCTGCTGATATTTTGATTCTAGAACGAGCGTTTGAGAAAAACCCATTGCCTGAAACACTGTCAAAGATCCACAAACTGGTGACTGAGCATAATGAGACTGCTGACCAGGAGATAGTACATAGGTCAAGGCGTAGTACGGCTCGTTATTACGGTGAGGGGGGGCGGCCTAGCCACTCCCTTGCAAAAAACTAGCTGCTCCATGGAGACAGGAATACATCACGTAGATGCTAGACGAGGCGGCAGAGGCCCGCTACACCACAGGCGGCATTAGTGATATTATATTGGATTACTACACTGCCCTTTATAGAACTAGGGACACGGCGCAACCAGATGACATTCACTCGTACTTGGATAATGTTGCACTCTGCTGGTTGTCCTCAGGGCACAGAGAATTTCTTATCTATCCAACATTTTGATGAAGAAGATGTTAGACTTGCTATTATGTCTCTCTCCCCACCTGCAAAGCTGCGGGCCTGGATGGACTCCAAAGCGAGTTCTACAAGACATTTGTGTATGCTCTAGCCCCCCGACTGCTTGATGTCTACGCGGAGGCGTATGACACCGGCTGCCTCCCGTCCTCGTTAAGGGAAGCTCTTATAGTAATGCTGTTGAAACCTGATAAAGAGCCCAATAGTTGCAATTCATATCGTCCATTATCCATGATTTATATGGATGCCAAGATTTTAGCCAAAATGATAGCCCTTAGACTTCAGCGGCTGGTTCCCCTTTTGGTACTTCCAGACCAGTCCGGGCTTGTGCCCACACGCTCTACTGTGCACAACCTCCGCACACTCTTTGAGAAACGCTCCACTACTTTGATTCCGAATTCCAGGCCGTGGCGGTACTACTCGATGCCATAAAATCGTTTGATTCCCTTTTGTGGAAATATATGTTTACCGTCCTCACACGTTTGGGGTTCCCCCCTTTTTCTTACAATGGATCAAAGTGTTGTACACTGAACCCGCCGACAAAGTTCGGGAGAACGGGTGGGTGTCGTCGGCATTTCCCATAGTTCGGGGTACGTGGCAGCGTTGTCCCCTGTCATTGATACTATTTGCCTTAGCGCTGGAACCACTGGCCTCTAAGCTCCGTCAGTTACACGCCCCAGCCGCCTTGCACTTCTGGCAGCGACTACTTGTTGTCTCACTCTACGAGGACGACATGCTATTGTACGTCCGGGACCCCGCGACCCACCTCCCAGCACTGCCTGCGAATATGTATTGTTTGCACCCCATGAAATAAATGTCGATTTGGCTACACAGAGACTGCAACAAGGTAATCTCCATGAATTATGGCCGCACCATCACACAGCTCATCGACAAGTCCGAGCACTGGGCCCGGCTACCCCTCCCGCTTGCGGACCGTGTTGCGGTGACCAAAATTACCATTCTGCCAATACCACTATGTCTATTTGTGAATATTTCTATCTGCCTGAACATGTACATCTTTAAGGCGCTGCAGATAGCCCTATTGTCCTTTGTCTGGGAGGACGAGAAACCTCGTTGCAGCTGGGATACTCTGATACAACCATTTGACCATGGGGGCTTCGAGGCACCAGATCTACGCCTCTATTATCTGTGTGCTCAGGCGCAATTTGCGCATTACTCGTTCTTTCCCCAACGTTTTCTTCCCCATACTGCAATAGAGGTCGATGCAATACTCCCCTTACCACTGGTGGCGGCTGCACTTTCAGGTGGTGGTGGAGGCCCCTGGACAGAAATTAATCCGGTACAGTGTACGGCCTGGGCTAGGCAGGCATTGGCTAAAAGGGCACGGCTGCCTTATTTCTATGCCCCTACATTACCGTTGGAGGCGCACCCAAGCATATCGGTGGTGCAACAACGTTCTGAGTTGCATACACTGCAAACGGTTATGGTTACACAGATGGGAGATCTCTACAAACATGGCCAGTTCCGCTCACTGTCGAACGCATAGCTTCATGCTGGGTTTCACGTATGCGAGAATTCGACAGGCGGTCAGAGCCATCTACCCTGATTACCCAGCGGAGCCGCAGCCACTGCGGGCACTGTAGGCAGTACTTGCCGGAGAGGAACTTAAGGGCTTGGTTACCAAACTATATTACGCATCCCTCTGTGAGCTGGAGGCAGAGGAGCATCCCTCATACACCAGGGTTGTCTGCAGCTCACTGGAAATCTTGTTGCAAGTGCCCTGGGTGCCTTACAGCTAACTGCAACCTTCGCATCATTCATTTTTAATTCTTACACCAGCTCTATTATACTCTGATGCAATTGCATAAATTTGGGTTGCGCAACATGGCTAGCTGTGTGCGGTGTGGACAGCCAGATGCTAACTTTTTACATCTCTCCTGGCTGTGCACAGGAATAGCTGATTTTTGGACCATGGTTGTGGGTCTGTTGTCTGATGTTGTGCTGGAACAAGTGAGATTTTCGCCTGAGTTGTGCCTGCTGGGCAATGTGACGTCCTTGAAACCTTGCAATAGGAGGTTAGTTGCTGTGGCGACACTAATGGCCAAATGAGCTGTGTCGATGTGCTGGGGAGGAAAGGGGTTTCCCACGGTTCGAAAGTGGATCAGAGATATGAGTTATTGCCGAGAGCAGCTTGCAGTGTATGCAGAAGAACTGCCCGAATCGTTCAGACCCAAAGATTTCTGGGCCCCACTGACATTATACCTCATGAGTCACCCCGATCTGTAATTTGCTACGCACTCAGACTTATGTTATGTAGATGCCTAATGCTTTCAAACCCATGCCAAAGGGCCCTGACACATGTGTACCTCTAGGAAGTAATGACACGTTATTCATACAAATAATATTGTTGTGGTGCCCGAGGGGGGGAAGTGGGGGTGGGTAGGGGCTCTTCTTTGATTTTTTGGGCATGTTTGCCACATATTTGTTTCTTATATATGCTGGCATATTGTGTAACTCTAACTCGCTTGCATGTACTCTAATATTGTGATGACGTTGACTGTTATGTGAAGTCTTTATATTGTGACGCAAGCTTCAATAAACAAATAATAAAACATTTTTTTTAAAGTAGTTGTTGGAGAAAAGGATGCACTACAGGGAAAGGAATGTACTATATAGATTGCATTTGGCACGTTCGTCACAGAGTATGCTGTATGCCAAACTTGAAGTTGAAATCAAATTGGCCCCTAATTCCCACTGTAATCATGGGCCTCAACCCAAATTATTCCAACACATTCATTCCCTGGGAAGTAAGGAAAGGAAACTTGACTTACTCTACTGCAGGGTAAGGTAAAGGGATTAGGCAAGTAGATAGAGCTTTTGATATAGAATACAGGGGTATCACTGATCATTGATCTTTTATATGACTAATAAGATTTGGCTTATTCAGTCACTGCAGTTGATGAAAGTCGAAAGGGAAAAAGTTGAACAGGCATAAAATAAATCTATTATGGGAAACCATGAGATACATTTTGGAATCACTTCACATGGCCATAAAATGTGGCACATGCCAAGAATGTATTTTTTTAATTTTTTGGTAGGCTGGGATGGAAGAACTTCGGACAGAATAAAGGAGTGAAGTACTAAGAGGTGACTGAGTGGAAAAAAGGAAACACACTTTGTATGTTCGGTTTGCAGTACATTGAGAAATTTGTAAATGCTGCATTAACAGAAGCAGATGCACATTGCACAGCCAACATTGCATTCATGAAATTGAACCACACTGTACTTTGGTCATGGAAGGTGAAATGCTGTGGGCAAGGAGGTGAGGTGATGAATGATGATGGGTGGGACACGTGTCTGCCACACTTTACAGATACAGTGAGTCAAGGGAGTGAAACATAATTTAAGAAAATACCCCCTACTTTGAACCATAACTTTGATAATCATAGAACAAAGTAATCAATGTAGGTGAGTAGCATGCCCCTCTCCAGAAGAGCTCCCTTGCTCATTTATCCAAGCAATTCAATTGTTCTTTCATCCTTTCATTCTTCTGTATTTACCCATAGCAACAATGATTTAAGTTTTACTTTCTCTCATCAAGTCTTACATCAAACTCTCCAATCCATTATCCATCCATTCAGTATCCACCCTTTCTCTCAATCATCCTTTTACCCAGCCATCCCATTACCTAATACCCACCCACTCACCCTTTCACCCACCCACACATTCTTTCACTCATATACCATTTCACCCATCCTTTCTTTTAACCTTCTGTTCTTTCCCGTTTCCCTCAAGCAATCATTTTGAGCACGTGTGATGTGAGCTTTTGCTGAGTTTCATCTGGTAAAGCATGGGCTTCACAATCACAACGACACACATGTAGCTAGTGAGTCTAATAGTATTTGTCAATAAGCAAGCAATGTACCTTAGCACCACATGTCTCTGCCGCCGTTTCTCCCCTTCAAACTAACTCTCCTCCTTTTCCAGCAGCACTTGCGATGGTGGCACTGTTGGTCAATGTGGCTAGAAAAAAACATTACAAATTATTTAGATGACAGATATGCCTCCTCTTAAATTATTTTTGATAAAAAAAATACAACTGCAATAGATCGCTATAGTTCGCTTAGCATTATAGCATCTTCTAAAAAACTATCACTCAGGGCAAAGCCAGTTAGTGAAGCCATCCTAAAACATTTTAGTACTAGAGGGGCAGAGCTATTGCCTATGATGATCATCATGATGACTCTGAGTCATTGAAGCACAATGAAGGGGTTGAATAATGGTCGATGAAAGACATATGATGTAAGTTGACAAATGCGATAGGACTTCATTCTTTCCACCCATGCTGCACTGTCATGGAAACTGCTGGCATACTGTATAAATGAATTACACAGCACAACAATAGGAGTGTAGGGGAGGTGGCCCATGACCATGGCCACTGTCTCGTCAACTGTTAGAGCATGACAAAGGAAATAAAAGCCTTTCCAAGAAACAAACATGGTGAATATTATTTATAATACTAGCTCGCTTGGTCCTGCAATCTTCACAGTAGGCAGCAGAGTACCAACAATGTGTTCTCATAATGAATACAGTACCACAATATATATAGGGGATAGGGAAAGACTACCAACAAAGCAAAAGATAAGTGAACTAGAGACTAGTACAGAATGGAAAAAGTCAGCTACCAAAAGAAACAAACATGAAATAAGGCAAAAAAAGTTATTAAAGGGATAACAGGAGTGAAACAAAAGTTGGATAGGGGAGCTGGAAAAAAGGAGACAGTATAAAAAATAAACCAGGCAAAACTTTAAAGTAGCATAGATGGCAGTGGAAAAAGAGCTAATCCATTGTGCTCTGCATGTATGGGTTCATATCCCATCCTCATCACCACATAAAAGGAAGATGGCAGGTAAGGGTGTCAGAGCAACTTAATTTCTCGCCAGACACACAAGGCTCCAGGCAGCAATTCCCATCCTGGAACCCATCACTAACATTCCAATACACTTATGCCCAGATGCATCAACCTTTTTAGGAAGTGCAAACGGTGCGATTCGCATAAATCGGCCTTTTGCACTTCCTAAATTGGTTACTGGGATGCATCAAGCATTTTTTGAAAATCGCTTTTTTTTGCGAGTTCCAAAAAATGCGATTGCTGTTAAGGAATCGCAAATTTGCGATTCCTTAAAAGCAATGCATCATCCTCAAAACATTTGCGATTTTACAAATTGCAAATGCAAATTACCACGAAGTTGAACTTCGTGGTAATTTGCAAAAATGTTTAAAAACGCATAAAAATGCATTTTTTAAACGTGTACGTTACAGGCACACATGTCCTTAGGACATGTGTGTATGTAACTCACATGTAAAAGTGCATTTCATGGGTGCAGGGGGGGTCCTTTGGACCCCCCTCTCCACCCTTGAAAGGCTTTGATGCATTCCGATTTGAAATTGCGAATTCGCAATTCCCATTCATTCCTATGGGCATTTCAGCCCATAGGAATGAATGGGAATATCGGATTCGCTATTTGGAACTCGCAATTTTATTGGAATTCGGTAAAAATTGCGATTTTTACCGAATTTCAATAAAATAGCGAAATTAATGATGCATTGCCATTTGCGAATCCTTAATTGCGATTCCTTATTTTTCGCAATTAAGGAATCGCAAATGACAACGTTGATGCATCTAGGGGCAAGATTCTACCCTAATCCCACAACAATCATAAAAAAAAATAGGGAAATAATAGCAATAAATAATAGGACTGTTAGAAATAGGTTTCTGGTTGACTAGGGTGTGCACCTAAGCCAGGCAGTATCCATCACTCTAGTCAGGATAAGAGGATTACACTTCTAAAATAACCCCTGCTCACCCACTTGGTAGCTTGGCACAAGCTGTCAGGCTAATCTCAGAGGCAGTGTGTAAAGCATTTGCAGATAACAAACAGTAATACAGTGAAAACAATACAAAAGAACACCACACCAGCTTCAGAAAAATATTCAATATTTATCTGTGTAAAACAAGACCAAAACAGAAAAAATACAACAGACAGTAATTCACAATACCAATAATGCACAAATAGACTTTATATACAGTTCCTTGAAGTCAGTAACTTGTCTGGGGCTATCACGGCATCCTGAACAAATAAATCCAACAGGTCTAGCTGGTCGGGGCATTGCGGGCCAGCAATGGTGTCGGGTAGACCCGTAAAACAACACCTTTGCAGATG
Organism: Lissotriton vulgaris; assembly: GCF_964263255.1. NCBI lineage: Eukaryota > Metazoa > Chordata > Amphibia > Caudata > Salamandridae > Lissotriton > Lissotriton vulgaris. The sequence continues at coordinate 81,944,679 of NC_141690.1, read as the reverse complement.
ATGGGTGTCAGACCTTGGGGTGAGCTCTGAAGGAGCGGTATCAGTTCCAAAAGTCGGTGTACGAGTCGTTGGGCCCTTGAAGTCACTTATTTTGTAGGACGAACTCTGTGAGTTTGAAGTCAGGAGCGGCGATAGGCATCGGGGCTGCGGTGTGAAGTGTAGTGGTGCAACGTGCATTGCCCTCAGGTCACGGTGCAGGCAGCAGCTCAATGACGGTTGTCCAGTGGCTTCGGTGAGACCAGGCCTGCGGTAGGAATTGGGGCAGTGCTTGTTGCGATGCTGACAGGTCACAGAACAAGCAGCGGCATCGTCATTGCTAAAGCACTGTTGTCAGTAGGCCCAAGGCTATGTGCGAGACAGGGCAATGCAGTGTGTGCGGGACCCACAGATTGCAGTGCAGGTAGAGGCATTGATTGATGATCTGGAGTCGATGGCGCTGGCATCAGTGGTGCAAGGCTGAAGTGTGGGACGGGGTGGTACTTCCAGTAACCTACGATCAGGCAGTGTTTCTGATGTTAGCTTGGAGCAGCAGCGTCGGTGAGACCAGGGCAGAAGTGCGAAGTTGGAGGGTGTTTTGTGTTCTCCACGAGCGTTTTCCACAGGTCACAGAGCAGGCAGTGGATTCGCTGGCAGCATTGCGACGTCATGGGGGATACCAGGGCAACGGTGTGAAGCAAGGTGGTGCATAGTGCAGTGCCTACAGGCCGGAATGTGCAAGCAGCGGCTCAGCGGGGTCATCAGACAGCGTCGTCGCGGAGATCAGGGTTGTGGTGCAAAGTACGGCAGTGCCCTTTGGGGTACCTTCAGGGCGCAGAGCCGGAGGAGGCTTTGTAGACAGCCTCAGGCTACCCTTTTCGTCTATGAAAGCTGAAACATCCAGTTCAGGAAGCTGGTACACAGAAGATGTTGAAGTCTTTGATTTCCCTGAGACTTCCAACAGGATGCAAGCTCTACATCAAGGCCTTGGAGATACTTAAAATGCAGAAAGAACAGCCCAGTCATTTCCCTGCCCAAGACAGAAGCAGCAACTGCAGGCCAACCTAGCAATGCACACAGCAAAGTGGTAGTTTCTCCTTACAGCTCTTCTAGCTCTTCTTCCTGGCACGTTCCTTAAACCGATAGTAATCTAAATTTCCAGGGTCGTGGCCCCAATATTTATACCACATTTTCCTTTGACGTTGGTGCAAACAAAGTGACTCTGGCACACATAAACCAGTTCAGCCTGACTCATGCTAGGTTTTCCACAAGAGGTGGAGACAGCTTTGTGAGAGGCAGCTACAGTCTATTCATGTGCAAGCAACAACTCCTCCCACTACTCTGAATGCAGCCTGGTCTAATCAGCCTGTCTATGATCAACCAGGAAAGGAAGGAAAGTGAAGTAGTGTGGCTCACTGGTTAGAGGCGGCAGACCCGAGAGCAGAGGACGGCCCGGGACCAGGGTTCGATTCCCGACGCGGCAGGTTTCTGGACCAGGGTCAGCGGACTCGATAATTCTCTCGCCTCGGTGCCCACTCTGATCAGCGATCACACTCGGCAACTCTGGGCATTAGCTTGCCTCATCTTCACTAACGGCCCCACCAGACCGCCGGGGATGCCTGGTCTCACCCTGGAGATACCAACTAAGGGACCATCTCTCAGGGAAGCCAGGAAGGGTTTCGCTGCGGTCGAAGCGCGGAGATACTCCTCCGGGAGTCGATCCTAGCGCTATATAAACCTGCAATTAATTAATTAATTAAGGAAACACCTCAATCCCACCTCGTGTCTGTTTAGTATGAATGCACATCCCCTGCTCCTATCACTTTAACCCCAGACAGAAAATACTCAAAAGGAAGAGGCACAAAGGATGGTTAAGCAAGAAAGTGCCCACTTTCTAAAACTTACAAACATACAATATGAAAATCATCTTTACTATAAGATGTATCTTTAAATTCTGAGTTCACGAAGAATAAAACTCCATTTCTCTATCTTGTCCCTATAGAAAGTTAACTTTGTAAGATGTTACAGAGCATCTCCCATGTTAACCTATGAGACCGATTGCCTTGCAATATTGAAAAACAAATTGCCTAGTATTTCACTTTCACACATGTGTACATGACTAGGGTCTTAGTAATAAATCAAATAACCAAATAATGGAAACACCAATCTAAACACAATTTACTTGGAGACATTTGCACTTTAGCACTGAACCGCAGTGGTAAAGTGCCCAGAGTCCTAAGGTCAAAAGCAGGAGGCCAAAAAGCAAAATGTCTGGGGGTGAACCCACTGAAAAAGTCAAGTCTAACAAGGACTTACTAAGCTGAGCGAAGCTAGTGGTCGGAGTCTCCTCCCCAGCTCTTCCCCAGCTCTTCCCAGACCCTTCTTTGGACTGCCCCTCTTCTTATCATTGGGTGCTGTTTTAAGAAATGACAGAGAATAAAAAAGTAGATTAGAGGTAGAGTTAATCTCCGCATAATTATTATGACAGGCAAACAAAGTTAAATTGTACTAATCTAAAACAGATTGCCTATTATACTAGATCAGAGTCTATCGACTGTCGTTGAGTTGGCCATACTAATCCTAAAATCTCTATTCCAAAGTTCCTTAACAAAACCTACATTTGGACCTAATGCACTGCAATGAATGATCTTTGATTCTATTCTCATTTCTCAATCCCACTGATGGACCAACTCAGTCTCCCTTCTTTGCAATGTTTAGATGCATACTACACATTACTGTTAAATAGCTTGGTGGTGTATGAGCTACATAAAGAAAGTCACAGAGAATGCTAAATCACTGATATCATTGATTCGCTATCATGACAAGAGGACAGAAGAGTTTGCAAAGGCTTTTTAATTAATCAGCCAAAGCAAGTGCCAATGAGTACGATTAGGTAGCACCGAGCACCAGCCTATATAATTATAATAAGAAGTAAAATAAACGTAAATTACCTCTGAGTTTGAGCAGCATGGTTATTGGGAAAAAAAATGTTAGCGCTGTTGAACACAAACACAAAAAAATAATTAATACTCACCGAGCTCCGCAATCTCAACACTGAGCAGGTTGACCAGGTCCTTCTCCCGGTCAAGAATATCTGTCCAGTGGTGTGCCAGCTGATGAACAGTATGCCAAACTTGCCTTGTGTGTTGCACAAACCGGTACACCCTACCCCAATCGAGCTGATGCTCCTGCAGTGGGAGGAAGAAAAATATGGGAAGGAAGAAAGAAAGGAAGTAAATAAAATACAAAGGAAATAAAGGAAAAATGAAAAAGTACAAGATGTCAAGAAAAACACACATAAAAATTGAAAAAAATGCTAAATACAAAGACAAGAAAACACACACTAATACAATAGTAAAAATTAGGTGTAGATTAATTAGGAGGGTGAGGCTTGCTGAGATTTAGAGCAGACTGAAAAATAGGCCCAGCACAATGAACAGAATAAAGAAGACAAGAAGGCTGCACCCATGCAAACCATTTGGCACAGTCCATGCCCTATTTTTAATGCGAGGATGCACTCCGCATTGCGTTTGATGTAAAACTCAACACAAACGAGTGCACTGAGCAACTCTGCCCACTCACAGAATTCCACGTAGAACAGCAGAGTTCCATGACCACTTCATGGAGTTCCACGTAGCGTGACTCTATGAACTCTACCCAGGCCTACTGTGCTGTCACAGAGACCAAAGGTAGGATATCTGTAGCAGGCAGACCCCTATAAGACACAAGGTGTCACCCTTGAGGGGGTTGTTGTTCCACTTTGGAAGGTCTGTCTTGCCAGGCACCTGTTCATCCACAGGGTTATCAACCATAGGCTGAGAAGTTAATCTCAAGATATCAACCCTGAGATTGAGGAAGGAGAGTGGAAGTAGGGTGCCCATCACCCAGAGTTGTTGTCCCCCACTGTGAGAAACCTAAGAGGCCAGAGAGACCCCAGGGGCAAGTAAAGAATCCTCTTGCCACTCTAAAGTCTGGAAGTGAGGCTTGCCAAATGCACCAGCGTAGAACCTCCATCTACCTGGGGTTGGCCAGGGGCCGGGCTCTTGACACGGACCACTCTCAGTGGTTTGGGGACAGATGTCTAATTTGGGGACAGAATGGGCTACCCCAAATTACAAGCCATAGATACACTGTCTGCCTATTGTGATGCATCTGTTAGCAAGCTAAGGCCTGAAGTCTCAAAGATGGAGTTTGCAGATGGGTAGAAGATTTTCCCATGGGCCTGTGCGGTGACTCAGGAGGATGGTGACAAAGAGGTATTGTTAGGTTAAGAAGGGTATAGAACAGACAACTGCCACTGCAGAAGAGCAAATTGTTTATGTTGTATCGCTTGAACAGGGAAGCCCATGATAAGTCTACACTAACGTTTGTCTGGGGTGTTGTGTTGGAAGTTTGTCCATTCCAGCTGGGTCACCCAAGATTGTTGCCCTCTTTTGCTGAACATGTTTTCAGGGGTAATATCTTTTTTAAAAAATCATTTTGATGCGCTTTATTCGATTTGTAGAAAAACAGAATCATAAAAGCATATAGACAGTAATACGTTTAAAAATTGATTCCAGTACATTATCAATGAGTGCATTAAAAAGACAATTTTAAAATGCGAAATACATTATAAAAAGATAAAAAGTCTAAAAAGTCTGGGTAGACCAAGTACTTTACTACAAGTCCGTGGGGGCATTCTTAGTAATAATTTACATAATTCATGCTATGCCCGTTCCAGCTCAGAAAAAGATTACATCGTGTTTCTAGATCTGACGATCACCCTCAGAAAAGTGGATACTACTGCAATAGTTTTTACGTTGTCTAGACGTTTAAGTTTGTCGTATGCTCTTCTGCAGGTTCGCAGGCCCCATGATACAAGTAGAGGTTTTATTACGCGGGCCCTCCGGTAGCTGTAAAATGTACAGAAGAGTATGCAATGGATGTTTGACTGGTACGAGATGTTATCGCATGGGCAAAGTGGGGAAAACCTATTATCCTAAAAAAGGTATCTGTACGGAAGCGGGTCATAAGCATACGATTGAAGGGAGGTTGTTCGATCAAGAGATAGAGTTGTATTCTCTTGGTGGGAGTGATCAGATGGTGTTGCACGACCGTTCTCTTGCTTTTTCCACCCGCCATCTTTTAGTCTCTAGATGATGTAAGAGGAGTTGCTTCAGCACTTTTCTGGGCACGTTCAGCATGCTGTCTGGGTTGGAAAAATATTCAGGATGACCAATGTCACTCAATAAATCTTTGACATAGCTGAGCCATTTGATGTTGCCAACTCCGTCTAGTGCTAGGCAGTCTTTCAATACAGCTCTGTTCATGCTGGTCTCTGGGTTGACCCAGACGTTATGCCATAACAAAACAGGAGAAGATTTAATAATATCTGTGATGTATGGCAAGACTAGTTCAGTATGTGCTACATATGTTGCCGTGCTCCTTGGAACTGCCAATAAGTAGCGGAGGAAACGGTTTTCAATGCTTTGGATGGAATCCACCTGCTCCAACCCCCAGAGGCCTGCCCCATATGTGCCAGTCGGAATACATTTAGCTTTATAAACTTGAAGCAGTTCTCTGACAGGCCTCCTGCCAAGTATTTTTGTGAAATTTATCAGTGCACCTAGGGCTCTAGAGAACGCAAGCCCCCTGGCAGATACAGCTGGTTTCCATAAGCCCCTTCTCTCGAAATTGATACAGAGATAGCAAAATCTGTCAGTAACCTCCACCCTCCTGCCGTCCAGGACAATTGGACAGGGTACCCTTCTGTTCTTGCCTCCGCATGACATGGTATATGTTTTTGAAACGTTCACACGGAGGCCTCTAATTTTCATGAAATCTGAAAAATTTTCCACCGCCCTTTGCAGACCAACCCTAGTCTGGGACATGATTGCTGCGTCATCCACGTAGAGGAGTATTGGAATAGACGACCCGTTAATTGTGGGGTAGTCATGATAAACTTCAGTAAGATAACCCCCTACTTTGTTGATATATAGGGTAAAGAGCAGGGGTGCTAGGATGCACCCCTGTCTTACTACTCTATGGATCCGGAACATGTCGGAGCACTCTCCTCTCCGGCCGAATCTGACGCGAGCACCTGCCCCATTATAAAGCTCTTTAATGAACGTAAGAATTTGACTGTCTAGACCAATTTCAGATAGTGTTGTCCAAAGCGGCTCGTGGTCCACACAGTCAAATGCGGAGCCTAAATCTACGTAGGTTACAAAGAGATTTCTTTTTTTGGCATGGGTGTATTTTGCTGTTATTAGGGCCAGGTTTAGTCCCTGTTCAACGGTTCCCTTTCCTGCCCTGAAACCATATTGTAGGTTGGAGATGATCTCTTGCTCTTCCAGCCAGTCCTGCAATCTATTTAGGATGATTCTGCCTGCTACCTTCATGAGACCATCAAGTAGAGTAATTGGTCGGTAGCAGGCAGGATCATTCCTGTCCCCCTTCTTGAATATCGGGACTACAATTGCCTCCGGCCAGGTAGGGATAAATCCTATGTTGTTTAAGGAGTTGAGCACATTGGTCAATATGGGTGCCCATAGATCAAGCATGGACTTAAAAATATCTATTGGGACACAGTCCGGTGCCTTCCCGGACGGGCTTTCCTTGAGAGCCCTGATCACTTCCTCGTGGCGGAACCGGATCTCCAGCAGAAAAGAGCTTTTCAGGGTGTCTTCTACCGTGGCATCCGGATTTTTAGCCCTTGGCCCTCGAAGATCGATCTTATTATATAGACCTTCAAAGTGTGTAACCCAGGTTGCTGCAGGGATGGCTAGGTCAATTTGGGGCCCCTAGCTCTTTTGTAGGCTGCCTTCCAGAAGACTATGCTGTCCTTCTTTTCAGAGGCTTCATGGAGAGCCAACCAAGCCATTGATTTTAACTCTTTCTTCCTAGTAGTTATGGCAGCCCTATATGTGCACCTGGCTGACTGTATAATTTCCCTAGGCCTTGGGGAGGAATCAAGAGCTTTCTTTAAGGCGGCAAGCGCCTTGGTGCAAGTCCCGTTGAAGCAGCCCAGGTTCTCCTTTGGGGGATGGCTTGGCTTTTTGGTTAGTAGGCTTTTTATTCCCATGCAGATTTTTAAGAAGGAGGCAACTATAGTTTGATGTTCTTCCTCAAAACGGATGCAGTTTAAGATATCCTCAAAAGTGTTACCCATAAGTGTTTGAATAAAGTCAGTAGGCACCACCGTGTCCCATTTAATACAAAACCCATTTTTGCCCGCTAGTCTAGGTGTGACATTATACAAGATATTTTTTGTTGATCTTAGAGTAGACTCAGAGGACTTCAGGATCAATGAGATAGGGTAATGGTCACTAAGGGCGGTGTCTAAAGTGTCCCAGTTTCCGAAAATCCCTAAATATCTAGATGACAAAAGCATGAAGTCAATGGTTGAGTTGCAGCCCCTCCTATTAAAGGTGGGTCTAAATGGTTTAGTTGGGGTGCAGAGCTCGTTTCCAAACGACAAGATGAAGTGGGACGAAATAGAGTTGAGGAGCTCCCCCAGTTTCAAGTGAACGAAATGGGTTGGGTCCCCTCGTTATGGTCCCCCAACCCACAAACTCCTGCCGTGCCCCTGGGACAAAAAAGGCAGTTAAAATCCCCTACCCATAGCAGGGCCATGTCTCCTGCCATCTGCTCTTCGATTTTTATTAGGTTTGACAAGAGTTTATTTATTACGTGCTCTGTCAGAGCAGGGGGAATATTATTATAGAAGTTTAGCAATATCATATTTTGTAGGGATCCCCAGGAAGTGTTTATTATTTGAAAAAATTCATCAGATAAGAACTTTACATTAGGGGATGCAACACTGGAAGAAATGTAGGTACACAGACTCCCTTGCATCGGCCACTTTTGCTGGACATAGCTAGGGTATGGAATGTTTTGTATCCCAAGATATGTTGTTCCTTTTTGGCCCAGGTTTCTTGGGCGCATACAATGCTATGCTTTAAGGCCACTGCTCGCTATACTGGGTTGTGGATTTTATCTGAGAGACCCGCTACATTCCAGCTAATAATTCTACTGCAGGATGGCGATACTGGGATGGGTGGTTGTTTATACCACTAGGTATGGCAGTTTCTGGAGTTCCCTGTAGGGGAGCCAGGATGTTTACAGATTGGTGCCCCTGAGAGTCAGCGGTTTCAGCGGGCGAATTTAAAACCAGGATGGCTGGCAACAAGAGTGTAATTCCCATGTCTTTTGTTATTTAAAGGGTTGTTAGCCTTTTTTTGCTTACTATTATTATGGTCCTCATTAAGTGTAGTGTGGGGGATGATAATAATATCAGAGCTTCCCTCAGCAAGAGGCATCGTAGGGATGGGTCGTGCAGTGTTTGCTGCCAGGTTTACCATATCCTGTCTTCCCCCATGGCCGCTTCTTGGAGCCTCCTGTCTCCAGAATTTTTGGGCCACGGCGTGAATTATATGTCCCACCCGGGAATGAATAACGAAGTGTAAGGGGCCGGTAGCAACAGTTGACGGAGCGAGGTAATTTAATGTACTTGGGGTTGTAGGTATTGCATTATTAAGTCAATCGACATCTTCCAGTCCCAATAGTGGGGCAAATCCATTTGCAGTATTGATGTTGAAAACTGGACCCCCCCAATATGTTCGGATATGGGTTCATTTGGCCAGGCTTCTATGATAATAGGGACCGAGGGTAGAAGTAGCTCAGGTCATGTATCCTAATACCCTCCCCTCCGTTCTCATGGTACCAATCATTTAGGTATGGTATTACTCTTAGGTCCCTAAAATTAATGATGATTACATCTCCCTGGATGTCTTTAGGCCTCTGGCCGACCCACCCCAGCCTCCTCACCAGTAGAATTTCTCCATTTATGTTGGGGGGTAGCGGTCTGTTGTTTCTTAGCCAGTAAATGACTTTATTTTTGAGCTCGGGATAACTTTCAGTTTTACCTGTGGCTAATTCTGGGACCCTCGTCAAGACTGCGACATATGGCTCGCTTCCGGCGGCAAGTCTATTTGTGTGTGGATGCCTTTATAATTCCTGGTATTTAGTGGTTCCTTGGAACTATTTTCCTGTTTATTCCCTGACTTATTTGTGTATCCTGCAGATCCTTCTATCCTTGGTGTAATTTGGTGGCTGCTATGCTTAAGTGGAATTCGTGAATTATCGTGTGATCATCTTGGGAGCTCTGTAGTTGGATTCAGAGTGCTGACGCTATTCTTTTTGGATTGGACAATAGTGTTTTTTTCCTGTTTATCAACTACCAAATCCTTAATAGGAACAGTGTTGGTAGTAATTGCGCCTTTTATAGAACCCAGATGGGCAGATAACCGTTTCACCCTTTCTATCAATGGAAGTAGTAGTGACTTCACTAGGAATTCAATGTTCCCCATAAGCTCTTGTACTGGGGTAATGGGCGTGAGTATCTGGACTGGGGCAGTAGTCCCTTTTCTTATGATCTTACTTATTGTCGGATGTGGGGAAGTCTTCGCTAATTTAGTGTGCCTACACTTTTGTCTATTTCCCGTCCTCTTTCTCTTTAGTGTGGATCCTTTCAGGTGTAAAGGAGCTCTAGGTTTATTTTTTGGGAGAGGCATTGAACGGGTATGTGCAGTTGATTCTTCTGGGATTAGTTCTAATAGGGAATCTACACTAGTGTCCAAGTTACTGTGTGTCCTACTTAGGTCGGACAGAGATCGTGATTCCTGAAATAAGGGAGGAACGCTAATGTCACTGAGTGTAGATTTTTCCTTCCCTGGGTTCGGAGTGGTCACTAATTGGAGGGATCCTAGTGATGATCGCTTGTTCAGGAGTTCAGTTGAAAGCCGCCGCTCTGCGATGGCTATCTCGTGTTCCAGTCTTGCGGTCGCTCTGGTAATAAAATATTCAAGTGTCCCTCTCACTGACCCTCCCACTAGGGATTTCCTCCCCATACTGCCTTTCTGTGACATCGTTCCGCAGTTATATCAGTATGCATTGTGAATATGCTCGTACTGGAAATTAATATATACGGGGGATAGATAAATGGCAAGTAATCGGATTGTTGGATTTCAGTGCTCCTTATGATCAGATTACTCGAATTGCCTAAGATGATAGATGGAAAGGGGGTGGCCCTGCCCGGTCTCCTCTGGCCTTTGAGGGCCAGAGAGGGCCCGCCCTTGTCCCGGGCTTCTCCCGGGATGCTCCCGCGACGCGGGAAAAGGTGCGAATATTTATGCGCCTCCTGGTGCGATTACTCTGTGTGCGGCCTCCGGCTGCGGGTGCTGCTGGGGATGGTAGTCTCCCCGGGTTCTCCCCCACACAGCGACTGCAGTGATGTTTCGAGGCTTGCGGAGACGAGGGGTGAGCGGGGACAGCAGCGCTGAAGTAGCGGGTCCGGAGGAAGATGCGGGCTCAAAGTTCACAGGCCCCAGGGAAGCAGGTAGGTTTTTACACAATACTCGCCAAGGTTTCAAAGGTTGGGGTGTTGTTTTGGAAGTTTGTCTATTCCAGCTGGGTCACCCAAGATTGTTGCCCTCTTTTGCTGAACATGTTTTCAGGTGTAATATAACTATGCACATTTTACTCCTGCTACCCAGTGGTAAAGTGAGTGGGCTCTCCTTTTTAAACATGATAAAAAATGGCATATACTAAATTGACACATTTAATTTAATTTTAAGTCTGTAGCCTATGGAGAAACATGTACCCAGGGCCTGTAAATAAAAAAAACTACTAGTTCCACCCTCTTGTAATCCAACTTCATCTCTTTTGACAATCCATGACCTACCTTCTACGTATGGGTTTGCATGTAGCGGATTCTCACTTGGTTCTTTATGTAGGCCTTCCTAATTTCCATTTTTGTTGTATTTTCCTCCCTTCCTTCCATAGGCAATTGAGGCTACCCTTATGCATATATATTATGTCCTGATGATGATTCGCATATTCCTGAAAGCGGATTGAAACGCCGTTGACACCCTTGAAACACCTTATACAAGCTAAAATATGTTTACTAAATGTGTAAAGGTGTGGTTTATTTTTGTTGTACTCTGACATTATCATAACTATAAGTGCAACTAACCCAAAGCTTTTGCCTAAAAAAGCCCCCTGTTTTTCTCCCCTTGTATGTATGTATCTGTGTGATTAGTAGGGCACAGGCTTGTGCCCCACCTTGTGTATTATTGTATAATACTTTCGCAACTGATTTATAAGTAAATATCAGACCTCTGTACGGCTGGATATGTCAAAACAAATATAGCTACGATTCTGTCTATATTTTATTGTTCCCTAACTTTTTCACTCCAAAGGACCACTGTTGTCTAAATGTAATGAAAACAGAGCCTAAAATCACAAAGCGCCACTCAGAGTCATGTGGTCACGCTAGACTGGGGGAAAGATACAAGTTCAGACTGACCGCGAAGTAGTACAGGTCAGGTACAAAGACCAGGTCAGTCCCGCTAAAAGGTTACCATTTCAAGTCCAGCATGAAGAATTCAGTTTGTATTTGAATAGGCCATGAGGAGGAGGAGGCTGAATGTCAAGAATGGTCATTGCTCAGACCACCTAGAAGATGTATATTCGCTTTCTACCATGTACACGGCGGATAACTCGCGCCAGCTCCTCCTAGATAGCGATGTGCCGGTCCTCTCTGACTTAGATAGAGACACCCTTCATGAAGACCTGTCGGACGAGGATATCAGTAAGGCCATAGGTCAGATTGAATCCGGAAAAGCGATGGCGCCAAATGGAACGCCTATCGAGTTTCTAAAGGTTATGGCCTCTCGGACAGTGCCACATCTACGTGCCATGTATGAAGAAAGCTATGAGAAGGGATGGCTGCCGGCAGACCAACGTCTGGCTACTATCGTAGTTATCCGTAAGCCTGGGAAACAGGCACACAGTTGTGGCTCGTAGAGGCCTATTTCGCTGATCAACGCGGATGCTAAAATCCTAGCGAAAATCCTAGCCAACCGGCTTGTGGCTGTCATTTCTTACATGGTTCATCCGGACTAATCCAGTTTTATGCCAGTGAGAAATACGGCCCTGAATATACCTCGTCTGCACATGTGATGGCGCGTAGGGACTACATAGAGGAGGATGCAGTGGTGTTGTCTTTGGATGCCTCTATGGCATTTGATTCGATAGAATGGCAATATCTATTTGCAGTCTTGAAAAGGTGGGATTGGGCCCCAAGTTTATTGGTTGGGTAAAACTAATACATACCGTTATACACGGACAAGTGAGAGTAAACATTTACACGTCCCGTGCGTTCATGCTGAAAAGGGGTACCAGGCAGGGGTGTCCTCTGTCCCCGCTGCTATTCTCCCTCATATTGGACCCCCTGGTGGCGTGGGTGCGTCGAGATGTAATGGTGCGAGGGCTGCGATAGGCAGATGACGTGGAAGACCGAAAATCCCTGTATGACGACAACATACTATTTTACATCACCTCCCCCTACATGTTCATACGCGCAGTGTTCAACATATTCACAAATTTCGGGAAATACTCTGGATATGCGATAAATTGGAGTAAGTCGGTGCTATTTGTGCACCAGGTACCTCGACTTTCAGTAAATTGTAAGATAGCGATGGCAGAGGAAGGTTTCCTGTACTTGGGAGTCTTTGTTACATCTGACCAGGTTCTTTTTTATAATTCCAACCAGGCTCCCCCACTTGCTAGGTTAAGAATTGGATGTGAAACACTGTAGGTCCTTGCCTCTCTCCCTAGTAGGATGCACTGCCCTCTTTAAAATGTTGGCTCTGCCCCGCTTTTTATAAATTCTCCACAACTGTCCGAATCGAGTCCCAGGTTCCAATTTTAACACAGTGGAGAGTGAGGTCCGAATGTTGCTGTGGGATGGCAGGGCCCCCAGGGTGGCAATGAAGAAACTGACAAAAGGCTGGTATGATGGAAGCATAGCATTGCCAGACTTACAACTCTACTATTGGGCAGCACAACTGGTGGCTGTTAATCATTGGTTGTATCACCCCCCTACTGACCCGGCATACACTCTAGACAGGTATCAGATTGCTCTGGTTAATTGGGGGCCCTGTACTCACGAGATAGGAAAAAGAAAAGGAAATATGTTGGACCCACTTCCCACACACTGGAAATATGGCACAAAGTAAACTCTCGCCTGGGTTGGGCGGACATCTTCTCTAAGGCGACGCCATTGTGGTATGCCCAGAAACTAGGCATGTTGTGCTACCAGCCTGGATTCGACAAATGGGACATGATTGGTATTTCAGAAGTAAAAGACCTGGTTAAAAAGGGTTCAATACTTACATTCGAGGAACTCCAGAGTCAATATCAACGGACTCAAGGGGACGCATACAGGTATCTGCAAATACGATATGCACTACAAGCAGTCTTTTTGAACTTTGCGGAAATACTGGAATCGTCACCACTGGAAGATCGCTTGCTAGATGGGCCACTAAACCCCAAAGCCATATCTTTGACATATAAAAAACTCAGCAATAACCTGCCAGATACTTTTAATAAACTTAGGGAGTACTGGCAGGGAGATTCAGGTCCAAATGATGACGAGGACTGGCAACTGGCTCGTATGTCCCCTAGGGAAGCAGCCATCACACTTAGATTCAGCTTAGGATTCTCCACCGATCATACACGACCGGGAACATTTTGGCAAAATTGGGATCTAGACCAGATGACCTTTGCTTGAGGGGATGCCAACAACAGGCCACCTTTTATCATACTATTAGGAGTTGCCCAGTCATACGTCACTTCTGGAAAGAAGCCACATATCACATGCAGACAGCTTTGGGGAAGGAAGTGGCCCTGACACCAGAACTGGGGCTACTGAACATCTGGGCCGCAACTGACCTCACTGACATTGAACAACAACTAGCAACACTAGGATACACACTGGTTAAGCGAGGACTGGCAAGAGGATGGGGAGGGGCCAATCCACCCACTACCATATGGGCGAGAGTATTAGATAGGTGCATGATGGCAGAGACGAAGGTTTTTGTAGCCAGGGGATGCTCCAGAAAATGGGATAGGAAATGGTCCAAATGGAATGTGTATTGTGGAGACATTTGTGTGTCCCCAATGGTGGAATTAGAAATGCACAGAAATGCAGACTGAGATGGAATTGATTGATGTATATGTGATGACGACTTATATAGAAAATGTAACAGTATGAGTAACTTGGAAATTTGTCGGTCAATGCTATTTGTATATCTGTCACTGAAATCAATAAACATATTCATAAAAAATAAATAAATAGAATGGTCATTGCTGTCGGGCGAAGAGCAGGTTGGATGTTGTCGACATGCGTCACTGTAGAGCAAAGAAATTGAGCAAAGCAAATTGTTGGAGCGCCAGGCAGGAGAGAACGATGCTTGGGCGATGCCACAAACTATACTATTTGTACTTTCCCCTCTATGGACGGTTCTGCCCACCGTTCCTTATAGGGTGCTTGCTCCCGTCCCACTTAGTCACTAAGCCATACGCCACATCAGCCTACTCCAACCTGCCACTGCGAACCACTTAAAATCGTATGGCTTGAACTCCTTTGTGATCAGCTTCCTCCCTAATCTCTCACCCAAAGCGAAAAAAACTTTAAACGAAAACTGATCAGACAACATCCTGAATAAAACTATTTGTGGAGATCTATCACTGCGCCTCCCAAGGACAAGTAATAATGGATCTCATCTTCCAAACTGAAAGACCCGAAAAATGAAACTCCATCCTCAGATTGCAACTCAATATCTCCAAAATGACTAATATTTCCCATAGCTGCAAACTGACTTTCTCAGCCACTAACCACACTAGGTGAAATGGGAACACCACTGTGACCATCTACTCCAATGGCACAGTCCTGATACAAGCCAACAATGACAGCCAAGAAATCGTTGATGCTCCGTTCCCATCCCTCCAGACTTCCCCCTCCCACACACTCCTCCCCTGACCACCCATCCTCCTCTACCTGAAGAACCCGGCCCGCCAACAGAACTCACCCTCCATCCTGAGGCACCCTAGTAATAACACCTGCCTCCCACCGTGAGACACCACCTCCAACACTACCAGAGAGAACAAGACCCCTCTACCCCACTCTGACAACTTCCCTTTCCCGACCCACCTTCTTTCCTCCCTACCCACTTTGAATGACCTAAACACACAGTACGTGACTCCCAACCCCCTCCCTAGTCCCTCATGCAATTTAACATCCATGCCCCAACATGGCCCCCATCTCTCCACACCACTGACTCCACCCAGATCCCACACGTACACCTCACCCACTAAAGGGCAACCTAACAACATCAAGCTCCCCCTCAGGTTTAACTTTCCCACATAAAACACCCACACTGACTTAGAGACTGGGAAGCGGCTCACCCTGCTTGAAAACCAAATTACCCCAATAATCCAGGGTCTTAGTGAAATCCTAACCAACCTCGCCGCACCCATAAAGCCTTACCACTACCCTTCCTTCTCTCCTTCCCTACTTCACAATGCTCCCCATCCGGAGGGGATCTCTACCCCCCTCTCTCATCAGACACAGAGACCAAAAAGAACTAGAGATGTCACTTCTGCGAGTGAAGAGGCAGGTCTCACTTCCTCGTACAACAATCTTATTACTGCTACCCCCAATCCAAAATAAAGCTGTTCACCGGACTGGGAAGAGAACAGGCCCTCCCGAAATCCCCTAGACCCCCGGCCAAACGCACTATCATCCCCACTTTCCCCCGAGTGATAAAACAGTAAACAGGGACGTCCCCCAAAAACTGCAGTTCAGCCACCAACCATGCCACAGAGCTAGCGGAATCCATCCTCATCCACGACATAGTCATAGAAGTCATCACTGAGACATGGCTAAATGACTCCTCATTTCCACTCATGGATACTCTTGTCCCCCCAGACTTTGTTATCACCAACAAAGATAGAAAAGATCAAAGAGGTGGAGGCATAGCCATCATCCACAAAAACAATATTTCCATGACGGAAATAGACTCCTTCACCTACAACACCTTTGAGTGCCTAACCGCCAACATCAACACTAGCAACAATATAACACTCATCTGCCACCTCATTTATCACCCCCCAGGCAAAACCACCACATTCACGGAACACCTGTCCGACCTGATTGCCCACTGCTCTCTCTGAAAAATGAACAGCCTTATTCTGGGCGACCTCAATCTTAACTGGAATGAAGAAAGCAACCTGCTAATCCAGAACCTGAAGGAGCTGCTTCACAGTAACAACCTTACCCAACACTGCTTAGAGGAAACCCATAACAAAGGAGCAATCCTAGATGCCATTATCACTCAGCAGGACAATGTCATGATAGACCACATCCTGGCCGTGGACTGGTCCAACCACAACTTAATACTTTTCCACCTCACTCAGCCTATCACACCTAAACCCCCCACCCAAGACCCTCCAAAATGGACTAGAAACTTCACCCAGATTAACGTGACTGACCTAGAGAGAAGGGTTAACTCTCTCCTCACTGCCTACACGGACAATCTATCCACAACAGAACTTACCGCCTACTACAACACAAACATAACATCCATTCTAGATCAAGTAGCCCCCTTAAAAGAACAAAAAAACAGCAACATCCCATCCAGATCTTTGTTCAACATGGATATTAACAACGAAAGAAGACAACTAAGAGCTTCAGAAAGACTATGGAGGAGCAACCCCTCCTCAAGCCTACCGAACAACTCAAAGCAGCCCGATGGAAATACAAAAAACACATCAGCAGTGAGACATCCACCTTCTTTTGCGCCACCCTGGACAACGCAAAAAACAGGCCCAACGAACTGTTCAAAATCATCAAACAGCAAACTTCCAAACCTATGGAATCCTCCCTACAGGCCTCCAAAGACCTGTGTGAAAACGTAGCTAACTTCTTCGAAGAAAAAATCACCAAGATTGAGCTCTCACTTAACATTAACATCAACCTCGTCTGCAAAAACCTGCCTCCAGTGACAGTAGATAGCTTGCCCAAGTCCTTCAATGCCATCCCGGAAACCGAGATCCTCAAACTGATCTCCAGCTCCAAACCAGCCTCTCACGTCCTTGACCCGATTCCCACCGAACTGACCAAAAAGCTGAGTCTCTCCGTAGCCCTGTTCTGGTGCAAGATCATTAACAGCTCTCTGAGAACCGGCATCATACCCGAATGCCTCAAAGTTTCTCCACAGATTCAGAGCACGCTCAATTGTCTGTGCCTTCCCCGCACCTATTGCGCCGATGTCTCTTGGGACACGGCATTCTCGCAGCCATTGAAATTCTTTCCAGGTAACCACTCACATGTTTCAGGCCTACCACTAATGCACCACCTGCCCTGTGCGTACACATCCCACACCAGCTCTCACCGGATAGCTATTTAGTCCTACAATCCTCCCTCTTAGGCCACTTACTACCTAGCACCCAGCACACTAGGGCCTTTCTCCGTATAGGTCACTCATACTTTCCCTGGAGTTTTGCCTCTTCGCCCAGCACACCCCTCAACCTCTTCTCCATGTAGGTCTCATCCACCTATCACTAGCTCACCAGCACACCTTCCTCTGGAGCTATACCATATTCGCTCACCTGGTCGCGCCTCTTAAAATCCCCCCCAGCAGATCCTTTGCCTCCCAATCCCAGTCTACCACCATTACCCAGCCCCACCGCCACCACCCACTGCCCCCCAATGGCCCACCCAATTGTACTTGTGGTTCTAAACAAACCCCACCTCCCCTTGACCCTTTCTCCTTTCCCTCCTTGTACAGCACCGTCTAAAGCCTCCAAGCCGGTCCTGAAGATGATCTTAAGTCATTGGATCGAAACGTCGTCGAACTGTCAGCGCAACTGATGGCGCATCCCTCTAATGGTTCAAAAGAAACTGTTAGCAAACTGTGTAGTAAGATTGTGAATTATTGACTTGAGCCACCCTATTCACTATGCATATCTTCTCACGTGTGCACCTTGCGCCACTCCTTGCTGATCACATATTGTCACATGCGTCGCCATCCTTTGTGTCATGTGCACAATCGAGGAACAAGTCCAATTCGGGTTGTTCATGGAATTTTCTACCTACAGTGCTGTCACAACTGTATTTCTCTTTATTGTAAATTGTATCCAAATATATGATGCCATGTGCACATTTCAAAAAAATCACAGAGACTCTCCTTTTTCTTTTCATGTAATGTATTCTACATGCCTATCTAACTGTCCTGTCGAATAATACCAGTTGAGATATTGTTGCTTCCTAAAGTACCTACCCAGATCTCAACGCGGTTTATGGGTCTTACTCCTGTTGTTTAATACAAAATCAAAGTTGGCCAAGTCACGCCACTACTAAAAAAAACAAGCCTTGACTCCAAGGAACTGAATAACTTCAGACCCATTGACAATCTCCCCCTCCTATCCAAAATCCTGGAAAAATGCGACCTCCAACAATGGACTCAACACATGGATAAACTCAACCTTCTTGACCCCCATCAATTGGGTTTCAGAAAAGACTACAGCACACAGACTACGATCCTTAACATCACAGACAACATTCACAAATCCCTTGATATCAACCAATGCTGCCTCCTGATTTCCTAAACCTATCGGCAGCCTTTGACACGGTTGATCACCAACTTCTCACCAAGGCACTACAAGAAAGGGTAGGAGCTGATGAGGAGGTCCTATGCTGGTTCTCCTCCTTCTTCCACAGCAGCTCACAAAGGAGAAGAAAATAAAACTTTACCTCCGACCTACACCCTGTCAACACAAGGTTCAGTGCTCTCACCTCAACTGTTCAACATATACATGGAACCCCTCACCACCCTACTCAAAAAGGCTAACATGCCCAACTACCTCTATGCAGATGACACCCAAATCTATCTTGAAACCTCCTCCATTGATGACATTCACAGACTAAATATCACTCTAAAAAAATGCAACATTGGCTGTCACTTAACCACTTAAAACTTAACCAAGACAAAACCAAAATACTCCTCATCTCCAACAAAGAGGAGAACCCACATATTTCAGAATGGCTAAAAGCTTTGGGTGTTCTTAACAGCAATCACACTCTGATCCACTCTGTTAAATCATCAGGAATTTCCCTAGACTCAAAACTCGACATGGCCAATCACATCAAGTACTCAGCAAAGAGTGCCTTCGTCAACCTGAAGTTACTTAACAAAATAAAACATTCATCCCAACCAACGACCTCAAACAAGCCACCCAATCACTGGTCCTATCCAGACTCTACTACGGGAACGTCACCCTCAAGGGTACAACAAAATAGCACCTAGCCTCCCTCAAAACTACTCTCAACGCAGCAGCTGGAATGGTCACTGAAATCAGGAAATACAATCACATCTCACCAGCACTCAGAAAACTAAAATGGCTCCCAATCGAACTACGTGCCAGATACAGAACTGCCTGCCTCACACATAAAGCCCTACACACAGGAAAACCTGAGTATCTGGCTAAAAAATAAAAAGGGCAGGTCAGACAATGACCCTCAGGAGCTCCTGCACCCTACTACTTATCCCCATGAAAACATGCAAACAAAAACTGCTGCTCAGTCCTTCGCCGGAAATGCACCCAAAATCTGGAACGCCATTCCAGTCGGTATCAGGACTATCCCGTCCTTCACAAAATTAAAAAAACAACATAAAGTCCTTTGCCTCAACCGCTCCCTCCCTAATGGATAGCCGCTATCAAAACGCTATTCCCTGCTCGTCGTCTCCTCCTGACATTGTAGCTCTAAGACTTTTCTCCTCCCTGCTATTCAACGCCGAAATGCTCCCCCCTTAATTGGTTCAACCACAAGACTACGTGCACTTGATGAACTTATCTCAGGACTCACGGACTACCTCAATGCTGCTCAGCACACTTGGATTTTCAAGCCTATTATGTAGAATCCTGCTTTATTGTATCAACCCCAAGATAACGTGCACTCTGTGGCAATCTCAGGACTCACGTACCACCTTGAACGCTGCTCAGCACACTTGGACTGCTGAACTTATATGTAAAATACCGCATTTTGTATGAATCTTGCTCAAAAACTGTTAATAATAATAATAAAGAGATGGTCAAGTGTCGCAGATGGTGAGATTGTGGCCTTGCATTGGTGGTTACTGCGGGCTGAGGTTGCTGTAGCACGAAGTGCAGCTCGTGTATTGCTGGTCATTGCTGGCGGTCACTGTTCCTGCAAAGAACAGGTTTCACTGAGCTTTATGTTAGCGGTCGACACGAGTGGCAGAATTTCAACATGAAAGCCCATTTGCGGTAGCGGGGAGCCAAAATTTCAGGAGTTTCAATTTTTCTTTTAGGAGGGCCTTGGAAAGCACCTGTCAGGGAGAAGGACTCTCTCCCGCAGGGCTCAGCCAAGTCCCGTTGCAGGTCCAGTCAGGGCCAGGTGGAAAGTTGCAGGGAGGCCTCTAAAGCTAGTTTTTCCCTTTTAACTCATAAAGGAGGTCAGTCAACAGACTCTGGTAGTCACATTGGTTGGCCTGGAATGAAGACAACCAGGTCCAAACTTCAATCTCAGACAGCAAGGCAGTCCTTCAATCAACAGACCAGTCCTCCGGCAGCTGGGTAGTCCTTTCCTCTGACTCTTCCACAGGTCCAGGAGTGTTCGGATTAGTGGCTCTGGAGGTCCAATATTTATACCTGGTGTCAGCCTTTGTGTGTGAGGGACTCATATCCAAGCCGCAGAACTGGGTCTGGAAAGTTCTTTCCCTTCACCTGTCAAGAATCCAGACTGTCTGGAGCTGACAAAAGGCCTGTCAGGTCTAGTGTTAGGTCCTTTGTGTATTCAGGAGGCAAAGCCCTTTGAAGTGTAAGTAGGGCTGGGTACAACCTCTCCTCAGTAATCAAGCCAGGGTGGTACATTCTGTACCCACCTAAGCTCCCTTCATGTCACTGTCTAAAAGTAGTGCATAAAACCCAGCAGCCGAGCCATTCACAGTCATGTGACCCAGGACCCTGGCAAAAGGTACAGATAGTTGGGACAAGAAAATGCCAATTTTCTAAAGAACTAGAAAAAATTGCCTATGCCTCCAAACTAGTTAAGGTACACACAAGTTTAAGTACAAGTAAACCACAATTTATTAGTTTACTCAAAACAGTTAATGTTTTCAATTTGTATTTAATTTACAAACACAAAGGAGAAATTCAAAATACACAGAACTAAGACCACTATCAACTTCATGTCTTAGCCATATGCAATTTCACAAACATTTAGTACATACAAACAGTGAACCAAACATATATTTGACATTTACCAAAAAAGTGACTTCTTACCAAAAAACAAATATCACCGTAAATGAATTCTAACAAATGGACATAAATAACCTTATACATTTATGAATGAAGGAAAACTTTTTACAGACATTTACTGAAACACGGGGAGAGGGAAGAACAAAATGTTTTCAAAAATAATTCAACTCCCACAGCCTGAGCAAGATATAATCAATTGAATATCAGGAATATAGCCCATTTCTGCGTCAATAACAATGGCCAACTGGCCAAGAAAGAAGGGGGGTGCCGACGCGTTTCGAAACCTGATTAAGGACTTGCAGGATTCTCGTCAGGGCAGTATGAGTCTAGTCCATGGGAACTGTTTAAAATAAAGGACAAAGCAAAATGTTTGTTAAGAAGGGGTCCTCTAGCCACTACTCTCAGGCCAACTCGAGTGCTGGAATAAAGCATACCTTGTGTTTATCCTGCCCACGGTCAGTCCTGTTTATGTGGAAATGTCGTCTAGGCTTTGTGGTCTGCACTGCAACAGAGTAATAAGTATATTGAGTCCTGTGTAGAAACACGGGAGAGCCTAGCCAAGGCATGAGTGTCGAGCTACTGTTTGTTTACCTGTGTTTACTCTTGGGGTCTTTGCGATTCTGTGCGATATCTTAGCCCACTAGGGGTTGTATTCGTACTATCTGAAACAAGTAGACAGAGCGCGTTTTAGTCAATTGTTTGCTTACCGACAACCTAATGCACCAACGATGGAATAAAACGTGACTAGGTTCACTTACTTGGACATCGGTCCGCGGAGACCGCAGTTGGGGTTCTAATTCTACAATCGTTTTTATCCAAAACAGTGACCCGTTTAGTGAATCTGTGGGATTAAGGAGAGGAACGTATAAACGCATTGAAGCGCTGTTTTTCAAAGCTTAAAAACAACAGAGTTCACAATCCCCGTTGTTTACGACTTCCATGCTTACCGCAATTATTCAGAAACTCCGCTCAGTGTACTCGCTCCAGAACAGCAGGCAGAGGGATGTGAGTGTCCCTGGCAAACGCCGGTTTGGAGATCCCGGACCATGTGGTTCATAACGGGCCAATCAGAAAAGCAACCGAGTTGTGGTGCTTTCTGGGGCCTGTAGTTTCAGAAAAACGATCCATTTTTTTAGAGAAATTACCACTGCATTATGGGGCATGTAGTCTCTAAACGGGAAAAGTTATTTATGCCCTATTTATTTCACTGAGGCTATTCAGGCCTTTGTTGACACTATCAAACTTGAGGATTAAATATGCTTCCCTACGCAACAACATTGCGTCCACGTCTTGGAAGCGTTTAGGATCAATCCATACTAGTGTGGTCCATTTGAAGTCATTCTCAGAGTGGCCGTTACTGATAAAATGTTCCACCATGGGAGCAGTCAAAACTTTTTTCTTGAGACGGGATCGATGTTGGGTAATCCGAACATTAATGGGCTGGTTAGTTTTGCCTATATATACTCTGTTACACGGGCAAACCACCGCATAGACGACATTGCGAGTTTTGCAATTCGTGAAGCAATCATGCTTCCATCTGATGCCATTGTTCATGAATGTGTCGCCTTCTAGCGTAAAGTCTTTGGAGCACCCCCTCTCTAAACCCATCTTCGCTATGCGTAAGAATAGAAGCATAGGACAACATCTAATTAAAGCGGACAGTCACATCACAGCACCCAAAAGTGACCTTGTTGCACAGTGGAAGCTCAAACCAATTTGTGGGCACCACAAATGTGGCAATTGTGTGTCATGTTCCAATACGCTAGAAGGCGACACATTCATGAACAATGGCATCAGATGGAAGCATGATTGCTTCACGAATTGCAAAACTCGCAATGTCGTCTATGCGGTGGTTTGCCCGTGTAACAGAGTATATATAGGCAAAACTAACCAGCCCATTAATGTTCGGATTACCCAACATCGATCCCGTCTCAAGAAAAAAGTTTTGACTGCTCCCATGGTGGAACATTTTATCAGTAACGGCCACTCTGAGAATGACTTCAAATGGACCACACTAGTATGGATTGATCCTAAACGCTTCCAAGACGTGGACGCAATGTTGTTGCGTAGGGAAGCATATTTAATCCTCAAGTTTGATAGTGTCAACAAAGGCCTGAATAGCCTCAGTGAAATAAATAGGGCATAACTAACTTTTCCCGTTTAGAGACTAAATGCCCCATAATGCAGTGGTAATTTCTCTAAAAAAATGGATCGTTTTTCTGAAACTACAGGCCCCAGAAAGCACCACAACTCGGTTGCTTTTCTGATTGGCCCGTTACGAACCACATGGTCCGGGATCTCCAAACCGGCGTTTGCCAGGGACACTCACATCCCTCTGCCTGCTGTTCTGGAGCGAGCACACTGAGCGGAGTTTCTGAATAATTGCGGTAAGCATGGAAGTCGTAAACAACGGGGATTGTGAACTCTGTTGTTTTTAAGCTTTGAAAAACAGCGCTTCAATGCGTTTATACGTTCCTCTCCTTAATCCCACAGATTCACTAAACGGGTCACTGTTTTGGATAAAAACGATTGTAGAATTAGAACCCCAACTGCGGTCTCCGCGGACCGATGTCCAAGTAAGTGAACCTAGTCACGTTTTATTCCATCGTTGGTGCATTAGGTTGTCGGTAAGCAAACAATTGACTAAAACGCGCTCTGTCTACTTGTTTCAGATAGTACGAATACAACCCCTAGTGGGCTAAGATATCGCACAGAATCGCAAAGACCCCAAGAGTAAACACAAGTAAACAAACAGTAGCTCGACACTCATGCCTTGGCTAGGCTCTCCCGTGTTTCTACACAGGACTCAATATACTTATTACTCTGTTGCAGTGCAGACCACAAAGCCTAGACGACATTTCTACATAAACAGGACTGACCGTGGGCAGGATAAACACAAGGTATGCTTTATTCCGGCACTCGAGTTGGCCTGAGAGTAGTGGCTAGAGGACCCCTTCTTAACAAACATTTTGCTTTGTCCTTTATTTTAAACAGTTCCCATGGACTAGACTCATACTGCCCTGACGAGAATCCTGCAAGTCCTTAATCAGGTTTCGAAACGCGTCGGCACCCCCCTTCTTTCTTGGCCAGTTGGCCATTGTTATTGACGCAGAAATGGGCTATATTCCTGATATTCAATTGATTATATCTTGCTCAGGCTGTGGGAGTTGAATTATTTTTGAAAACATTTTGTTCTTTCCTCTCCCCGTGTTTCAGTAAATGTCTGTAAAAAGTTTTCCTTCATTCATAAATGTATAAGGTTATTTATGTCCATTTGTTAGAATTCATTTACGGTGATATTTGTTTTTTGGTAAGAAGTCACTTTTTTGGTAAATGTCAAATATATGTTTGGTTCACTGTTTGTATGTACTAAATGTTTGTGAAATTGCATATGGCTAAGACATGAAGTTGATAGTGGTCTTAGTTCTGTGTATTTTGAATTTCTCCTTTGTGTTTGTAAATTAAATACAAATTGAAAACATTAACTGTTTTGAGTAAACTAATAAATTGTGGTTTACTTGTACTTAAACTTGTGTGTACCTTAACTAGTTTGGAGGCATAGGCAATTTTTTCTAGTTCATATTAGTGTGGCCCTGCCTACCCTCCTTCCCATTGGGCCCAGCCACCCTTGTTTTTTCTGAATTTTCTAAAGAAGCATTTTCAGAATTGTGACCTAGAATCTGACTTTACCATTAAAGAGGATTTTAAATTACAAATCAATTGAGAGTAAACAGCATATATCTATCTGTTCCCATTCCAAAGTTAGCACTTTTTAAATGTAGTAAGGTAATTCAGTTTTGGTCAATTCGAGAGATAGGTCTTGCAGCAGTGAAAACGACTTTAGAAGTTTTTCACTGACAGGACATGTAAAACGTAAATCCCCATATCCTATGCTTTTAAATACAGTGCACCCTGCCCTACGAGCCTTTAGGGTCAACTTTAGGGGGTTAGGCCTAGGAATGGGGTTTATTTTGCCAGGCTGGATCCGGTAGTTTAAACTTGCCTTAGAGACTGAAGTGGCATGCCTGAGGTATGTTTTAAAGTGCTACTTTAGTGGATGACCAAATAGGTGCTGCAGGCTGACTATTAGTATTTAATTTATGGGGCCGGGGTACAGGTAGTACCATTTCCTATGGAAATATGATAATGTGTAGCAGTCTAATTTTACCATGTTTGAGGGAGAGAGCACTGGCACAAAATCCTTAAGTCAACAAAAACTAATTCAGCTTACAATGGAAGTTAAGGCTAAAAGTTTGGGGGAATACCATTCCCAGGATATCAGGTCTAAAACTAAGCAGCTGCAGTCTGTGCAGGTAACAGCGGTGAGGCAGTGGGGGTGCGTGGGGGGAGATTTCGAGGGACGATGCAGAGAGAAAATGTATTATTTATTTAGTTTTCCGTCTGCATCATCCCTCGAAATCCACCCAAGCGTCCCCACCGTTGTTACCTGTACCGACCTCAGCTGACACGGCCTGATTACGATGCCAGTCGGATTTTCATCCGATCAGCAACGTGGCGGACACAGAACTGTCCGACTACGAGTCGGCAATTCCACTGCCCGCATTACAATGCAACGCCTTAACGGCTAACGCAATGTGTGTACTTTGCATTGCGGCGTGTGCTACAGACTGCAGCACACTCTGCAGTACTAAATATACACATTTTAAACATCCCTCAACCATGTGGCAGACAACATGTGGCAGAGGGCCAGGGGGAGAAGGGGGTCCTTCTAGGGGCCCCCAAAGTCACTGTCTGCTTGTCTTTACATGGTGGGTTAACCGCGAAGAAAGGGCAGGAGGGCAAGGCCCATTCTAATCTCCGCAGCGGTGCCTGAGCAGGCACCGCCCCATTGTAGAGAAATAGGAGTCCGCTGCTGCACTGACGGGATCCTTGATGTGGCGGTCTTTCCCTTCGCCAGCCGAGATCCGACCGCCTGCATCCTAATGCGGTGGTCGGATCCAATGTTGGTGGGACAGCTACAGACGGCCTAATGGTGGAGGTCCCACCGCCATAGTAATCAGGCCCTAAGTCCGAAGGTAAAACTTTTCATCGGGACAAATCTTCTCACTGTATCCAACCCTTGCTCCATCATATTCAGTCTTAACTTTTCACTTTGTCCCTATCTAGTGCAACAAGATAAGCTTGGTTGGGACTTAGTGCTTTTTAACACTATTTTGTAACTCAAAATTAAAAAAATCAGCACTCTGGTTCTGCCTATTTAGATATGTGACTTGGTTTAATTTTTATTAATTTTTTTTATTATATTTTAGATTTAATTTTTGACTTTTGTGGTTCATCGTAACAAGATTTGTGATTATTATTTGTGGTGGGTTCTCACCACCCTCGGGTAATACTCCAATTTCTTAAACAGGGAAATTGCAGACTCATACATACCATTGCCAACAGTTCCGCCATCTGCTTTCACAGTATGGTGTTTTCAACATTTTATTCCCTTGCGAAAAAACAGCTAATTTGATTTGTGGTATTATCAAAGCAAAAAGAAAAGGTCTCCTGTTGAGTGAAATTGACCTAGCTTGTCTTGAACAAAAATGATATTTCAATCTTTATATGTCAGAGGGGAGATTAGTAACTAATTAGTGAAACATATTTGTGTTGCTTAGGAAAACTTGCCATCAACAATTTGCAATATTTTCTGAACCTGTCAAAACACAGGAGTCAAGGATGTAATTTTGCATCCGGCTTGCTGTTTTTCAAGGCTCGCGCTGTGTAGCACTCCTCAGGAGACGCAGCGTCGCCATGTTGTTGTAGCCGGTCTGCAGCAGTGTGTGAGCATCAGGGGCCGGGACTGCTGATGGGAAGGTTCAGTCAGACCAGTGCTGTATTTCTGCGTCTCCGCTTACATTACCTCACGTCCAAACTGCGCAAATGCTGACAGGAGTTGTTAGCTGTGACGTGTCCTGCATTGCAATCGGCGCTTCTCGCTCAGATAACAGAAGCACTGCTAGCATTTCAAGCGGGAATCCCCCTTTGTCGCGACTGCTTGCGCAAAATGAATACACACTACCACATCATAAATAAACGCCACACGATTAAACACGAAAGCAGAATGTTTTTTTTTTAACATGCAAATGTATATACAAATCAAGACAACCCAGCTCCCGGCTTTATGGTATTTTTATGGCTTTACTGTGGGAAATTACTCTCTAAAGATGCATATTGATAAGTAGCCATATGTATTTGTGAAGTAGTCGTAGTTGCACTTACATGTCCATAGAGATTTCGTCTTCAATATAAAATATAATGTTTTTTGTAAGTAACTCGCATAAGCCGGTGCACCGAAAAACTCTCTGTGCCGTCAATTTGTATTTATTAACCGGTCAGTCATGAATGACATCACGACGACTGAGAAACACTCAAAAATATCGACTTCGTTTTTCTTCACGTTTTTGGAAATCAATAAACACGCGGACGCAAATTAGCTTCTATGAGTATTACGTACAAGCACTCCATGGAACAGTGAGGTTTATTTGTATTCCAAAGCCGTTTATCTATGCACCGTGCCTTGACCAATCACCAAGGTGTGTGATTTACACACACGTGGGCTTTGGTGAACGTTAGTTCAATCTACTGTTGACTGTTTTCAATCAGGTTTAGGGAGCTAGGTATACATGTCTGCTTTCTGTTTCGTGTATTTGCTTAAAACCACAGCAGAAATCAATGCGCCCTGCGTCACTGCACAGCAGTACAAAATAACATATGGATAACACGCACGTCTAGTGTCAGGGTGCAATTTTAGCGAATAGGCTGGAATGACAATAGAAAACCAAGTACTTTAGCCTAATGAAATGGCACTTGGCCATGGCAAGCTGTGCTAGGCCTATTCACGTTACTGGCAACAGACTCAAAGTCATGAGAGTGACATTTACGCAGTCCTCATTTTTCAGCCAACCACAGATTTACATAGAATGTACGCAGCACACAGGGCAGCGAGTAAAGTTGATGGGATTTGTGAGTGAACAGGAGAGAGCCGAACTGCGCAGTACATACTAAGATGTGGCGGTGTTCCACTCTCTCACTTTTCTGGAGCACTGTTTCCTGACATGTGTCAACACAGGTACCCTTACGTTTAGAGATAAGCATAGGTGTAGTAAATAGGGTCCAGACCATATAGATTATAACTTCTTCATTGAAGTAAAAGCGTTGTAAAGGTGTCCCCAGCTTGTCGTGTCACTCGCTCTCAGCGAACCTCCCAACGTTCTATTGCAGCCTTCACAGGAGGATACCGGGTATACCAAGATAAGAAAAGGAGAGGGGTCAAAGTAAGAGGGGTGAACCACTGGCAGAGTTTACAACACACCATCCTCCCTAGGGAGAACGACACAGTAGAGAGGTGAGAAAGTAGGGACGGTTGCCACATAGAGGGGACGGCAAGGGAAGCAGAGGAAAGGGGAGGGGTTCTGAACAACATAGCAAGAAACATAGTATACCCTGGGGGATAAACGTAAAGAACTGTGAGGTCTTGCGCAGAAGACCCATCCAACGGGCAAAGGGTACAGATATATAAATACAACTATTTTTATTTTATTGGTACAACCCGAAACTTACTGTCTAAGCCACTGTAGAATACTCTCAACTCATGCTGTACTGTCTGTGCCAGTGCGGAGAGGTTCTTTGTCTATAGCTCTTTCTCCTCTGCACGATATCCTGCCAACTGTCCCCTGCCTCTGATCTGCCTGCACCTAGTTTGTTGTCTCTAACTCTGACCAGTACTACCTGGTCCTGACTCCACACTTTCCCATCTTCCATGACTACTATGTTCCTCTTCACCTCCTTTATTTTACCCGGGGCATAGAATTTGTCTCCGCTTATCCCTAGTTTATCGGGTTTCTTGATGTACACACTCTGTCCTTCCCAGAGGTTCCTCTCCTTGGCACCCCATTTCTTGTCGTACCATTATTTGTATATATTTTGCTTGTTTTCGATTTTCTTTCTTGTTTCCTCCTGATCAATCTCCACGTCTATATTCTTGCCCATCCAGTTGGGAGATAACTTTGAACCAGCCTTTCTTCTTCTCAATAGCTCAAAAGGTGAGTGCCCCGTCATAGCATTTGGAGTGGTATGATACGCCCATAACATGTCCCTGATAGCGTCATCCACGTTTTTTCCTGACTTGTTGGCCAGATCTATGCATTCTTTCAACATGCGGTTTGCTCTTTCCACTTTCCCATTTGCTTTTGGGCAATATAATGGTGTATGGACATGGTTAATCGAGCAGTCCTTTAGAAACTCTTTCATCTCTTCCGAGACTAGTTGTACGCCGTTGTCCATTACCATCGTTGTAGGAATACCTTCTCTCGAAAACACCTCCTTTAGGAAGAGAATCAAAGACTTTGTGTTGATATTGTGTACCACATTGTGAGTTATCCAGTTGGAGTAATAATCCATTAACATCAACAAATACCAGTCCTGGGGACCTTTCCCTTGAATGGGACCAGCAATGTCAAATCCGAGCTTGTCCCAGGGTACCTTCGGGACTTCCACCCCGATCAGGGGTGCGCGTTTTGTCACTTTCGATTTGTCGCTTAAGCTGCAAGCATAACAATCACGTACCTTGTCCTCCATGTCACGATCCATTGCTGGGAACCAATAATCTGCACATAATCTTGCTTTGCTAAGACTGCGGCCCAAGTGACTCTCATGGGCCAGATCAATCACTTGACTCCTCATCCCCTCTGGGGGAACCAATTTTCCTGACTTTAGGATAAATTTCCCCTCCACAGAAAGGTCATCCCTAACGTTCCAATAGGGTTGAATTTTCTTTTCAATCTCCTTACATTTGTTCGGCCAACCAGACACTATATATGTTTTCACACTCTTCAAAGTTTCATCTTGTTCCATATGTGTCTCCCAACTATCTTTCGCCACTGCTGCCAGGCTCACTTCCAAAATTGTATCTTCGACATTCTCCTCCTCAGCTTCTCCGCAGATGGGAGCCCTTGATAGGAAATCCGCCACTTTGTTTTGTTGTCCTGGAATGTACATCGCTCTGAAATTGTAGCCTTGTAGACCTAACACCCATTTGGCTATGCGTGGGGTCATGTTCTCCATGTCTTTTTTAGTGAACAATGGCACCAAAGGCTTGTAGTCTGTATGCACTTCGAATTGAACACCCCACACATAATATTTGAAATGCTTGATGGCCCAGTAGACGGCTAAAGCCTCTTTTTCCACGGTTGAATAGTTTGCTTCAGGACTAGTGAGCGTTCTGGACGCAAAAGCTACCACTTTTTCTTTGTTCTCCACCCTCTGTGCTAAAGTGGTTCCAATCCCTTTGTTGCTGGCATCCGTTGAAATTATAATGTCTCTTTCCGGATTAAATTTCCCTATGAAAGGGCCCTGTATGATCGCCTCTTTTATCTTGTTTAAGGCCATCTCTTGATCCTTTCCCCAGCTGAACATGCTTTCCTTTTTAACCAACTCGCTCAAAGGATGTGATATTGTTGCAAAATCCTTGATGAATTTCGCCATTTATTCTGCCAATCCTAGAAACGACACAACATCTTCCTTGTTGGTGGGCGTGGGAGCATCTCTCACCACCTTAACCAGATCATACTTCGGTTTGATGCCCTCTTCTGAGATGGTGTGACCCAGATAGTCCACTGACCTCACACCTAGCTTACATTTGCTCTCTCTTGTGGTAAATCCAACTCCCTTCAGTCTCTCCAAAACTCCTTTGATGTTGTTATTGTGCTCTTTTTCATCAGCTCCATAACATGGAGTCTGATTCAGAAAGGGACTTAAGTTTAGTAAGGTTACGTCTGCAGAGTCTCAGCACTTATAGCTGAGGCTTCGCCCTCTTCGCAGAATCTCTGCAACTGAGTTGGAATCTCCACACTGCGCACTGTCTGCAGTGCCCCTTGTGGAGATTCTACCACAAGTGCAGAGACTCCAGCACAAATGCGGAGACTCCACGCTCTTGACTCTACCAGACATACCTCCCTTTGTGAATCAGGCGCTGTGTTTTAAGGAGTTTCCCACATTTTGTATGTGTACTGTGCAATCCGCAACACATGCAGGTGGGAAGGCAATGAGAAACTAAAATTATTCTGTTCATTACGCTTGCCTCAAGGAGAGGCCGGATTTGGCCCAAATCCTTCTCTACAATTCATTGTAGTTAAGGATTTGATTTAACCTCATGGGTGGTTGTATGTGAACACCCATGCACCGCCCATGGAACACCCCCTTGAG
The DNA here is from genome assembly GCF_964263255.1 of Lissotriton vulgaris. Classification (NCBI taxonomy): domain Eukaryota; kingdom Metazoa; phylum Chordata; class Amphibia; order Caudata; family Salamandridae; genus Lissotriton; species Lissotriton vulgaris. Next base: position 81,913,326 of record NC_141690.1, on the reverse strand, counting down.
GCAAAGTAACCCATTGCGCAGCTTTGATTTTCTCTGGATTAAAATTCAAAGCAAATCTTGTCTGCCCACTTCCTTGTCCCCTGAAACATATCAAATTCTCATTAAGCTCTAACTATATCTTTACTTGTTTTATTTCCCAGATGCACTATTTAGCAGATTATTGTTTAACTTTTAAGTTTAGTCTACAAGCACTCTTGAAAATCATTGCTTTCACCTTGCATCTGGAACCAGTAAGTATGTTTATTCATGCATACTTAATTAAAACCAATACATTTTACATGAAAGTATACCAAGTATTATCATGATATTGCAACATAGCTACTGATGTAAACAGTTGAACATGTAAGGAAATATAAACATACAGTTTAAAAGGATAAAAAGATACATGTAAGCAAATGTAAACAGACAGTTCAAAAGGACAAAAAGCTAAGAAATCAATACTGAATATCTCTTTTTGATTTGCGCAGGATAAAACTTCACGGAATAACAAGGTAATGCTATCAAACTAAAAATACTATGCTCCATGTGCAAAAAACAAAACTGAGGCAAACCTCTCAGGGTACCCATTTTTCTAATATTTATAAAGTGCATATGTGCAATGCTAAAAATTGCGACAGAGTGCCTCTAGTTTGGTCATTAAAACCATTGCATGCACATAAAAGCCTTTCTAACATGTTACCAAGATATTAGATCTTGAATCAGTTCAAATTGGGATGCTACATACCGTAACATACTATTTAATTAGGGAAGTGCATATTATGACCCGAAAAGCTTGTGACAGTAGGACTTTAATGCTAATAGTTCACGATTTTGTTCATTTAAAAGTGAAGGAAGGGAGGACTACTGTAAGATGGCCGCGAGGAAGGAGCACTAAGACCGAGCTCCTGAGCTCCCCAATGTAGGCCCCCGTTGCCCCCTGCCTCCCTGCAATGACGAGAACCAGTGACTCACCGAAGTACTAACCAAAGGCAAAGATCCAGAATCGCGGTGCATCCACCACCGGAACAGACGATTCGTAGATCGACACCTTCAGGATTGTAACTAATGCCATGGAGGTGATCGTTCCCGGCGGACTCCATACCGGACGACTCCTGGACAGCCCTGCACAACAACCGATCAGCCTGGCTCGACAACTCCAAGAAATCGAAATTGTGAATATTGTGAAAAAAACGCTGTTGTCATCAATAATTCTGCCTGTCCCGAAGATGGCCGCCCACTACGGACTTTCAGTACTGTCCCTCATTGCAAAATCACAGGGATGAAGACGGATCCACAAGAAAGGAGCACCGAATGCACAGTAAAAGGGCCTTTTCATAGACCACCGCAGTAATATGCCCCCAACGCCTCGTATGCTTTAATTTTGCCCCAACTCACTGCAAACCTCGGCTGCCTGCCCCCAAGATGGCCGCCAGCGACATGATTTTAGTATTTTCCCTCACCGAAAAATAACGCAGATGAAGACGGATGCACAAGAAAGGAGCACCGAATGCACCGAATGCACAGTGAAAGGGCCTTTGCACAGACCACCACAGTAACATGCCCCCAACGCCTAGGATGCCTTAATTTTTGACCCAATTCACTGCAAACCTTGGCTGCCTGCCCTCAGGATGGCCGCCCCGACTGACATTTAGAGCTTTCAATGACCGCAAATCGTGCGGATGAACAACGATCCTTAAAAAAAGGGCACCGAAGCTTAGTGAAAGGGCCTTACTAAGAGACCACTGCAGTATTATGCCTCCAGCGCCCCATATGCCATAATTTCACCCCAACTCACCGCAAACCCCTGATGCCCATCCCCAGGATACTAAACAATGAACAGAAGCAACCAGCAGCTGACCAAGGTTTCGCACATCCACTTCGTCTGTTTCAGAATTATTAGGTTGGTGCGACTACTCTCACCATCCGCTGCCAAGGATGTATATCAGACCAATAGTTATGTAAGAGCAGAGAGGCGCACACAGTGAAGTCAATAGTGTAAGAAAGTCCAAAAAGAATTGTAGATCTTCGGTTCTTATTTATAAAAGTATTCTTTATTTTCACGTACAGCGGCACAGCCAACGCGTTTCATTCCCATTCGTGCCTTGGGAATTTCATCAGGGCTGCAAAAATACATTGACATGTATAAGTATTCAACAGATATTAAAAAGACATTCACCCAAAAAGGGCACCAGTCCAAGCCAAGTTGCATTAACGTACGCACCCATAGATCCAAACTTATTGACCAAGTTGTAAATCTGCTAAGTGACAATTTTAAATTTAAAATTACCTAGTGAAAGCATATACCCCCTCACCGGTACTATGCAATCACAGGGCCAGTACAAGCCAAAATGCTTGATCCTGATTAAAAACACCACACCATGCCTATTGGAGAGTTAGGCACCCGAAATGTGCAAGTGTTCAAGCCATGCAGACGGTTGAAAAAGAGAGAAAAAGAGAAGGGTTGTGATTCAAATGTCCTTAGTCCCAGCATGAAAAGTAAAGATCAAGGTGAAGGAATGTGATCCGACTACCCTGTGTCCAAGCTTAAAGTCCAAGATTGAAAGGTGAAAACCAAGGTAAAAGGGGTCCCTGGTGATGAGATGAGATCCAAAGTGCACAGGTCAAGTGACCCTAAAATACATGAAGAAATGGTTAAGAGAATACTGCCGCTCACCATGTACTAGACAATCTAGTCCGTGCGGTATTTCTCGAGGTCGTACTTCTTCGAAAACAGTTTAAAGAACAGTCACGGTAGGTCACAGTGTGTACCTATAATGAAAATATTATTCAAAATGTGTAAGGAAAATATTATTTACAAATTCGATCATTCTCGCGGGAACGTTGAGTTCCTGTTTGTAATGATGAAAAGAGGGGAACAGCAGAAAAGGTGAGCTATGGTGAATATGATTTTCAGGTAGTTACGATACGGAACAATGTGAGGGACTTAAGGAGTCTAAGATTATAAACTTTTTTAGACCAATAATGACTTTTGTTGACGTAAATAATAGGGGATAACCAAGAGGGCGATTAAAATAATCCCTTTTGGATGATTATATCAAAAATAAGGGTATATAATACCTGCAAAATGCTTTGTGCTTGATTCCAAGTGGAATGATGATCCAAGTCCCCCCGGAATGTCTGGTCACTGTCACTATGGCAAGTCAATAAAGGTAAGAATTCCGGACCCCTGTATGTAAGAGGTTGAGCGGATATATAGATGTTAGCCCTTTATATATATATATGGAAACAAACACATCCTTAGAATCATAGTCCTACACATAAAAAGAGATAATTTTCCCATTTATACGGGTGTCATGGACCAACATATATCTTTTGGTCCCAAATGATGCCCCCATTCATAATGGCCAGTTTAAGCCCCCTCCTGTTAATTGTGCTAAGTAACAAAGTCACAGTGTGGTTTGTTGAGCGGCATTAGATAACTGCCCTCCTTTGTTGGGCAGCATGTAATTCAGTGAGGTCGGCATAAAAAGGTTGCAATATCACAATGTTTTGCAGCAACAAGCCCTGTCTAGAGAACATGAGGCAGTGAGACGACATCTATAAAAGAATGGTGTCGAAGGTAGCCTGATAACAAATGACAAATGCTAGTTATATGTTTGTAGACAAACCCTTGGCCCCGCCCCGATGTACTTGTTCCCCCAGTAGCTGCTAGTACCCCTAATATCAAAAAGGTGTACCTCGGGGGAACTCCGGAGGGGAAGGGGAGTCTGAACGCTCGGTAAAGTATCCGGCTTCAGTGGGGTTTTCAATAGCGTAGTAACGCAACGGTGCCTGTGAATAAGATTTTAGGCCTTGTATGAAAATGCACTAGGACGCACGTTTAGGTAAGTCCAGGGATGCCTGGCAGTGTCGCTTACCTTTGGTATGGCCCCCGTTCTCCGCCGCTCCTCCTCGTGGAATACTGAATGCACCGGAGATTCGTCGCGCGCCGTATTTAAAGCAGGGTGCGTCATCACTGGGAAATGGTCACGTGACGCCGGGATCAGCCCTTGCCATAAACAGCGGAATCTCTATTCTAATATGGCGGCCATCTTAGAGTGTTACCGACGATGCGATCTTTATTGCAATTTGGTGTCACAATAGAAAATAATAACCAAAATAATACATAGCAGAAAATCAGTCGCTTAAGTAGATCAGTCAAATATGAAAGTCCATACTATTTTCGGCTGATACTATTTAAATGAAGTAAGTCGGCATGAGGAGCGTTTAGTGTCATAATAGTAAATAATAGCCAGAGTGATACATAGTTGAAAATCAGTCGCTTGAGTGGACAAGTCAAATGTGAAAGTCCATGCTATTTTCAGCTGATGCTGTTTGGACGAAGTAAGTCGGCATGAGGAGCGTTTAATGTGATACCAGGGGTCGGCTCATAGAAATTGCCTACTTTGAGCATAATATGCCAACACCAGGGCATTATTGTATAACAGGAGTTGATCCACAGTGGTTGCCAGGGATGATATGTTTAAAGGGCATCCATATTTGCGTATTCGGAAAACGACCGATTTTCGGTTTGTGAGGGTGCAAGACATCACTGATTGACAAAATTTAGGAGGTCAGTACCCTGTAGCAAGTGTGGTCGAATAGTGAGAGGTAGGGTAGGCGCGTCCGACAGTGATGTCACCAAACTAAAGTGTGGACGGAGGATTGTTGTCCCCAAATGTAGTAAATAGACAGAGAAAAAAATAATAGGTATAGTGAAGTATCATAACACGCAATGTCCCAAAGTGATAGAGTATCCCTCATGAGGAGTCCAGTGGGGAGATATTACCACATGAGAAAAATATCCGTAGTAGGAGGTCAAGTGTGTCTTAGAAAAGTTACAAGTTGTAGTAGATGTTGTTATACAGGCACTACAATTTTGGAAGAGAAATAGGTATTACAACATAGGGCAATATTATACACAGTTATGAAAATACTATACAAGAAGGGTTACAATATATATGAGGAATTTCATATTATTAGGCAGGAAATTATAACTTCAGAGGAGAATTAGATGATATACCTGTGAAAAAAACAGGAGAAACATGGAAGAAAAAATGTTACAGCAATTTGTGCCGCTGTACGTGAAAATAAAGAATACTTTTATAAATAAGAACCGAAGATCTACAATTCTTTTTGGACTTTCTTACACTATTGACTTCACTGTGTGCGCACATCCCCAGGATGGCCGCTCACAAATCGCACTCAGAACTTCTCTCCGGTCACAAATCCACACGGCTGAGCATCGAGCACTAAAAAATAAATAAGGTACCAAAGCCACAGCAACCTCATTGGCCTTATTTTTTCCCAAATTGGCCGCCTATCTTGGATGCCTGACTTTAAGATGGTGGCCCCCTGGGAATGACCACAAGATGGCGGGCCCCTGAGCACACTCACCGTTGATGCCCCCCTCCGCTCTAGAAATGTCCCCCTCTCACGGTTATCAAGAACAAAAAGTTTCAACACCTATGTTTTAAATAACCATCATCTACCTGTTCCTATCCTATTTTCCTCCCCCCTAGTGCTCCACCCACAACCAAGGGAGAACCTGAAGGGACCCACATACCACCCAGGGGTGTGGAAAAAGAGAGCCCATACTAGTATCGATGCCCGGGCTGCTGGCACAAGACGCCTCTTAGTTCCCATTCAGAATAATTACCAAATAAAGAGACGGGCGCCGGAAGCCGGAATCAAAGAACAGAGTTTATTTCTCATGAGGAGAGCTTGTCATTTCAGACACGAAACAAGGTGTCATCGGGAGGTGCTCTAACAAGTGAGCTGAGACTCTGTCTTTTATACCTTACAAAACACTTGGCATTACAATCACAGCATTGTGAAACAAAGAAAAGATATCCCCATAATCCTCGTGTCAATCCTACCCCACATGTGTTCACAATAGGGACCCTTGACTTGCTGATAAGAGGGGAGGGCAATCACGCAACTGAGTGTTCCGTCAACTGTTTAGAATGTGTGCGCCTGATCATAGCCCAGGGGGTGGGGTGGCCAGGATCAATAGTGGGTCCTTTGAAGAGGAGTGACTTCATACAAAAAAAGGGCAGTAAATGGTATCTCCTGGCTTAGGCGATGGCCTCGGACATGTGTGGTCAGTCGGACTCGGGGGAAGGGGTCATCAAAGGAGAGGTATTCATGCCGCGTGGACAATCGAGTGCGGAGGGAGGGCTTGTCAACAGAGGGGCATTCATGGAAGAAAAGGAGGTGTTGGTCAGGCGCGGCCGTGACTACCAAGGACAGGATCTTGCAGAAGGAGGTTTATGACTTGCCCATGTGAGGGAGAAGGGGGAAGGGGGAGCCAGGGCGTGCACAGGGACAGAGTCGCACACAGAGAGAGAGAGGTCTTATGACTCATGCATGAGAGAGCGGTGATAGTCAGGTGCAGCTGGGGAGGGCTATGTCAGCTGGGGCGAAGGTGGCCTCTTCAAGAGGGAATGGGGGGTTTGCGTGGGTCAAGCAGAAGGGCTGCCTTTCAGGGCAGGGTCGCGCAGAGGGAGAGGGTTTCATGACTTATGCATGTGAGAGGGGGGGGGTTTCAAATACGCGCAGAGAGGAAGCCGGTGTTCCTAATCTTAGGCGGGCAAAAGGCTAGGGTGCCTAAAATGGCTGTCATGTACACATGGGTACAGGCTTTTGCTGACAGAGTGATGCGGTCAATGCTTTACGGTATTCATGGTGCATGCAGGGAGAGGAGTGGGAAAAGGGAAATGAACGTTGCTTATGTACATCAATATTTCTAATTTTCTACAGGGGGAGATCCCGAAGGGACCCGCTTACCACCCAATAGCGGGTTCTAACCATCACCCCGACTCAAGCACCACCACACCTCTTATATCCAAGTTTGCGGTTTCCTCAGAGCGCTACCCACTCTGACCCAACCCAGACCAGAGAACCCAGATCACTGCCGTGATTGTAGATCACATACTGCCTACTTGCAACAGCTGGTCTGGCACCAGACCAACAGCCTGAGAAAAGCTCAGTCGAGCCATCCTCCCGCCCATCTAACTCAAAATTACATCTACCACCACAGTCCCCCTGCCTCTCCACATCAATACACCTTAAACCACATGGCCCAAACTCCTTCTACATCACTTTCCCCCACAACCTCTTTTCGAAAGCGAAAAGAAACTTGAAACACAGACTGATTCGTCAACACCCAGAAACTCTAGTTATGGACTTCTACGACTGCAACTCCAAGGGTCAATTGAAAATGGATTTCATTTTCCATACCGTAGGAACAGAAAACTGGAATTCCATGCTCAGATCACAGCTCCACATAACCAAATCAACCAACACTCCCTACAGCTGCAAGCTAACATTTTCTATCCCCACCCACTGTAGGCGTAAGGGCAACATCTCTGCAACCATCTACCACAACGGCACAGTCTTGGTTCAAGCCAACAATGACAACCTAGAAGCATTCAACACTCTCTTCCCCTCACTACATAACGCCCCCTCTTACCCACACCACCCACACCCTACCCACTCCCCTTCCCTTGACAGACTAACCCCCAAAGAAACCCCACAAACCAATCCCACATCTTCTGTCAACCCTGTCATCCTCTCCCCCCGGACAACTACCTCCCCCCTGCCCTCCTCGCACAAAACACGCACAGTACACTCTTCCTCTCAAACACACACAGGAATTACGATGCCAAGGATGCTACATACCCTGGACAATCACCACCCACCCCTTCCCTCCCCATTACACCTCACCCAACCAACAACTAACACCCACAACTCGCTATCTACGACACTTAACCTCATATCTCCTTCCACACGCAAGAGGACAAGGGATCCACCACGCGATCCCCATACCCTTTGCCCACGGCTCCACACATAGTCAACACTGGCATTAGGAACGCCAAAAGCCAAAATACCAATAACAAGCTCTCTCCCCTGTGTGATGACCCTGCACTAAACATCCCCATCCACCCTCTTTAGAAACGACGCAACGTCCTGCTCTCCTGGAATGCCAGCTCAAAACTGTAATACTAGGTCTTAACGCAATCTTACCAAGCCTCTCCACACTCATAGAGCCTTGTCAACTCCCTCTCTCGACTCCCACTTTCCCCATCACCAGACAGCAACAGCCTCCCAAGGCTTTATATCATAGCTGGATCTCAACCCCCCCTCTCAAACAAATCACAAAGACCCAAAAGAACAACTGCAGATATGTCCCCGAATGAAGTGCCGGAGATCGCCGCCTCCTATTACACCCCTACCGCTGCCACTCCAAAATACAAGATCGAGGTTTTCACAGGATTCAGAAGAGACCACTCCCCTCCGAGACACTTAAGACCCCCTGCCTTCCTCACCAATATTCCCAGGGCTACCCTAATCAAGAAACACAAAAACGAGGCGACCACCACCAAATGCATGCTCATTAACTGCAGATCAGCCACAAAACATGCTACTGAACTGGCAGAAACCATCCTCACCCATGAAATAGACATTACCTTCATCACTGAAACCTGGCTAAACAAACTCTCTTACCCAAGCCTGGACATGCTTGTGCCCACAGGCTATGCACTCATCAACAAAGATAAAAAGGATCAACGAGGAGGGGGCTTTTCAATCATACACAAGGTCAACATTTCTGTGAAGGAAACAGACACCTTCAAATACAACAAGTTTGAATGCCTAAATGCCAACATTAAGACAAATGGCAACAAATCTTTACTCTGCCAGCTCCTCTACCATCCGCCAGGCAACACTACAGCATTCGGGGAATACCTGTCCACCAATTTCTCGGGCCGAGACTCAAACTATTTAATTCTAGGTGACCTCAACCTAGACTGGAACGAGGAAAACAACCCGCTAATCCAATCCCTGAACGATCTCCTAAAAAACAACAACCTTATCCAACACTTCTCTGAAGAAACACACAACAAAGTATCTACCCTGGATGTCATTACTGCCCAACGAGACATAACCCTTATCAGCCATATCCTGCCCATTGACTGGTCTGATCACCACCTCATCTTATTCTGCAACAGCCAACCAATCCTATCCAAACCCCCCTGTTATATTCTAAATATATACACCATAGATAAGTTCTTCATCATTTTTGTTGTTTTCCATGGATTATTTCATCTTATATACAATGGAGGCCATAATTTTTACATGCTTTTTTTTCTTCTTGTATATTGTTATATGTCTTGCTAGAATTGTATATAATATGATGACAATGTAATTTGACCCTCCAGCCAAGTTTCTTCAATGCAAAGGAGATCCACCCATACCATGAAACAGATGGAAAGAAGAGTTCTTAACTTATTTGAAGGCTATAGACGGAGAAAGATTTTTGGCTGAAAGGAAGAAAAATATTCTTCTGCACTCCTTAGGGTCAGAAGGACAAGTTGTTTTTAGAACACTTCCTCAGAGTGATGGAAGTGGTGACAGGAATGTATTTGATGATGCCATGTCTCGTTTAGAAATTAGATTTAAACCTACTTGCAGTATTGCTTTGAACAGATATACATTCTATACGAGGGCCCAAGAGGATTCTGAATCATTTGATGATTTTCTTACAGCTTTACGTTATTTATCTACTAATTGCAATTTTGGTCCCATTACTGATGAGATGATCAGGGACCAAATCATTGTTCACACCAAAAGTAAGAAGTTACAAGAACAGTTATGGATTATGGGCGTTCCGAATTTGAAAGATGGTATTGTCACTGCTAAAGCTAGGGAACAATCAGATAAATGGACGAAGTGTTCAGATAAGGAATCTAAGGGTAAAGTTGAGGTTGTTTGTGCTGTTAAATCTGATGCCTCATCTACTTCCATGGGTGCTACCCGAAAATGTGATACTTCATCTAGTACTATGAATAACCAGTGTTCTTTCAGAAAAACAGATAGAGAATTGCATTGCTTCAGGTGTGGTAGTGTGAACCATAGAGCATAATTTCCCAAATGCCCTACTTTAGGTAGAGAATGCACGAAATGTGGTAGGCGTGGGCACTTTGCCAGTGTTTGCAAGAGTTATATTTCGAATCACAAAGGATTTCCTTTTTGAATGATGAAGAATCTGAGGAAGAAGTGTGTGAAAGAGGAATTGTCGTCTCTATTACTGATTGTGGAGAGCAGGGAAATATTTGTCCCTCTTTAAAAAACCTCCCAAGTGTAGTGTACATGTTCTTGGAGTAACTCTTGATCTAATGGCAGACTCAGGGTCACCCTGGACTATTATAACTAGAGACTATTTTATAGATATGTTTAATGGTATTGTAGACATTAGAGATCTTAAGAAACCTGACATAATTGCTAAAGCTTTTGACGGTTCTGTGATAGATTTAGAAGGGTATATTGGAGTTGACATGAACTTCAAAGGACATGTTGCATATGTGAAACTATATGTGGCTATAAAAGGAGTGAATGTCCTTGGTTGGAGAGACCAGTGGAGTTCATGTATTATGCTTAACCCCAAGAATCGTGATCCTGTAATAGTTTTACTGATAAAATTCAAGAATTTGATGTTATTAAAAGAATTGTTGATTCAAGTGATGTCATTGGTGATATAATTGATGCTTTTCCTAAAGTGTTTTCAAGGAAGTTGGGATAACGCAATAAATTCTGTCATAAAATAAAAGTGAAGGAAGGTACTGTACCAGTAAAACAGAAGTTAAGAAATGTTCCTATCAACATCAGAGAGGATCTCAAGCTAAGGAAGACATAATTGAGGAAATTGAATCCTCTGAGTGGGTTTCGCCAATTGTTTTGGCTCTCAAGGCTGACAAAAGCCTGAGATTATGTGTGGACTTGAGAGCATGGAATGCAAACCTAATAGTGGGTTGTCATCCCCTTCCTAAAATTAACGAAGTTGTGTGAATGTTGGAGGGTGCTAAAGTGTTTTCCACCTTTGATTTGAGGTCGGCATATCACCAAGTTCTTTTGACAGAAGATTTCCAAAAATGTCTTCATTTCTTACACCAGAAGGGCTTTTCCAATACAAAAAAATGCCATTTGGACTAGCCTCTGCGTCACTAGTGTTTCAGCATGCCATGCACCATATTTCTAGAGATCTTAATGGGTATGTAAAGTGTTTCCAGGATGATATATTTGTGTTTTCTCCTGATCAGGATTCACACAAAGATCATGTAAAAGAGGTCTGCAAACGTTTAGAGTCTCATGGTTTGACCTTAAAAGACAATAAGTGTAAGATGTTTTGCAAATCAGTTGATTTCTTGGGCCACACTCTCTCTGGAGATGGTATTGTTCCAAGGAAATCACTGGTTGAAGCAATAGTAAAGGCTCCACCTCCGGATAATAAGGACAAACTACTGTCCTTTTCTGGTCTTTGTGAGTATTGCAGTAAGTTCATCAAAGGTTTTGCCACAGAAATGGAACCTCTTAGGCAACTTACGAAGGCAAAAGATAGAGTTTCATTGGGGGAAAAACAACAATCAACTTTCAAGTCATTAAGTATGAAATTGTGCAAGCACCTACTTTAAAACCCTTCTGTGTGAACAAATTTTGCATTGTGTGAAGTACCTGTACCAACACTTGGATCTTCTGCAGGAACTGATGAATAATCCTCAATTTCAAAACTCCGTTACCGTGAACAGGTGAACAGGTAGCAAAGAGGGGGAAAAGGGAGTGGAATGAAGAGAGACTGCCACTGCTCTACTTCGTCAGGACTGGACTGCAAAACTGCTCTTCGTGTGTTTCTTCCTGTAAAATAATGACAACAAGAACTAACCAAACTTTTCCTTCAAACTACTATATTGCATTTCTCTATTTTCCTGCCCTTAATTGCCTGCCCCTTTAGAGTGGCTAGCTGCTCTCTATTCAAATGCAAATGCTTATGTGGTTCTTGCTCTGGCTATTCTCTCTAAGTTGTAACTGTATCTGGAAGAAAGATTTAGATTTGATGTTACTCTCGCTAAGTAACTAATACTTGATACTATCTCTCTCTTTATGCTACTTATAATTTACCTTTTATGACCCTGGAACTGCTCTCAATAATATTCTGATATTTCACTTTCTCTTTTCTTTCAGAGTTGGCATGAATGAAGTTGCATGTACAATAATCTTCAGAAGGATCTGGACACAATTGTTGGTAAGTATATATATATATATATATATATATATATATATATATATATATATATATATATATATATATATATATATATATGTATATCCCCTGCAACAGCCATACGCGTTTCGAGCTTGAAAGCTCTTGATCACTGGCAAATATGATGGAACAGAGCCGGTGCATTTTGAACGTATTTATTAGAATTAAGAGTCCCGCCCATGTGGGCGTCACCGCAAGCAGGCTGGTTGTCGTAGTCTTAATATGCCTGCTGACTCCGTAGTTCATCAAAGCTAGTGCCTCACTCTTTGCCTCATATTTAATATTGTTCCGTTAGGGCAAAGGTACTTGCAACATGGCTCCAGCTTCCCAATACTGACCCGTGGCTCAGGCCCCCTCCTTTCCAATGGTGTTCGTGGTAACCAACACCCAGGATCCGCAACAGCGGCGGGGCAGCTCCGCGACCTAGCAAGCCGCTCAATATTCTCTCCACAAGTTGCCACAAGTAGAGCCACCACACAAGGAAGGGTTTCCGCTCTCGACGCCACAGGCAGTAGGCTGTACACCATGCACGAGTCCCCTGCAACAGCCATACGCGTTTCGAGCTTGAAAGCTCTTGATCACTGGCAAATATGATGGAACAGAGCCGGTGCATTTTGAACGTATTTATTAGAATTAAGAGTCCCGCCCATGTGGGCGTCACCGCAAGCATGCTGGTTGTCGTAGTCTTAATATGCCTGCTGACTCCGTAGTTCATCAAAGCTAGTGCCTTACTCTTTGCCTCATATTTAATATTGTTCCCTTAGGGCAAAGGTACTTGCAACATGGCTCCAGCTTCCCAATACTGACCCGTGGCTCAGGCCCCCTCCTTTCCAATGGTGTTCGTGGTAACCAACACCCAGGATCCGCAACAGCGGCGGGGCAGCTCCGCGACCTAGCAAGCCGCTCAATATTCTCTCCACAAGTTGCCACAAGTAGAGCCACCACACAAGGAAGGGTTTCCGCTCTCGACGCCACAGGCAGTAGGCTGTACACCATGCACGAGTCCCCTGCAACAGCCATACGCGTTTCGAGCTTGAAAGCTCTTGATCACTGGCAAATATGATGGAACAGAGCCGGTGCATTTTGAACGTATTTATTAGAATTAAGAGTCCCGCCCATGTGGGCGTCACCGCAAGCATGCTGGTTGTCGTAGTCTTAATATGCCTGCTGACTCCGTAGTTCATCAAAGCTAGTGCCTTACTCTTTGCCTCATATTTAATATTGTTCCCTTAGGGCAAAGGTACTTGCAACATGGCTCCAGCTTCCCAATACTGACCCGTGGCTCAGGCCCCCTCCTTTCCAATGGTGTTCGTGGTAACCAACACCCAGGATCCGCAACAGCGGCGGGGCAGCTCCGCGACCTAGCAAGCCGCTCAATATTCTCTCCACAAGTTGCCACAAGTAGAGCCACCACACAAGGAAGGGTTTCCGCTCTCGACGCCACAGGCAGTAGGCTGTACACCATGCACGAGTCCCCTGCAACAGCCATACGCGTTTCGAGCTTGAAAGCTCTTGATCACTGGCAAATATGATGGAACAGAGCCGGTGCATTTTGAACGTATTTATTAAAATTAAGAGTCCCGCCCATGTGGGCGTCACCGCAAGCATGCTGGTTGTCGTAGTCTTAATATGCCTGCTGACTCCGTAGTTCATCAAAGCTAGTGCCTCACTCTTTGCCTCATATTTAATATTGTTCCGTTAGGGCAAAGGTACTTGCAACATGGCTCCAGCTTCCCAATACTGACCCGTGGCTCAGGCCCCCTCCTTTCCAATGGTGTTCGTGGTAACCAACACCCAGGATCCGCAACAGCGGCGGGCCAGCTCCGCGACCTAGCAAGCCGCTCAATATTATCTCCACAAGTTGCCACAAGTAGAGCCACCACACAAGGAAGGGTTTCCGCTCTCGACGCCACAGGCAGTAGGCTGTACACCATGCACGAGTCCCCTGCAACAGCCATACGCGTTTCGAGCTTGAAAGCTCTTGATCACTGGCAAATATGATGGAACAGAGCCGGTGCATTTTGAATGTATTTATTAGAATTAAGAGTCGCGCCCATGTGGGCGTCACCGCAAGCATGCTGGTTGTCGTAGTCTTAATATGCCTGCTGACTCCGTAGTTCATCAAAGCTAGTGCCTCACTCTTTGCCTCATATTTAATATTGTTCCGTTAGGGCAAAGGTACTTGCAACATGGCTCCATCTTCCCAATACTGACCCGTGGATCAGGCCCCCTCCTTTCCAATGGTGTTCGTGGTAACCAACACCCAGGATCCGCAACAGTGGCGGGGCAGCTCCGCGACCTAGCAAGCCGCTCAATATTCTCTCCACAAGTTACCACAAGTAGAGCCACCACACAAGGAAGGGTTTCCGCTCTCGACGCCACAGGCAGTAGGCTGTACACCATGCACGAGTCCCCTGCAACAGCCATACGCGTTTCGAGCTTGAAAGCTCTTGATCACTGGCAAATATGATGGAACAGAGCCGGTGCATTTTGAACGTATTCATTAGAATTAAGAGTCCCGCCCATGTGGGCGTCACCGCAAGCATGCTGGTTGTCGTAGTCTTAATATGCCTGCTGACTCCGTAGTTCATCAAAGCTAGTGCCTCACTCTTTGCCTCATATTTAATATTGTTCCGTTAGGGCAAAGGTACTTGCAACATGGCTCCAGCTTCCCAATACTGACCCGTGGCTCAGGCCCCCTCCTTTCCAATGGTGTTCGTGGTAACCAACACCCAGGATCCGCAACAGCGGCAGGGCAGATCCGCGACCTAGCAAGCCGCTCAATATTCTCTCCACAAGTTGCCACAAGTAGAGCCACCACACAAGGAAGGGTTTCCGCTCTCGACGCCACAGGCAATAGGCTGTACACCATGCACGAGTCCCCTGCAACAGCCATACGCGTTTCGAGCTTGAAAGCTCTTGATCACTGGCAAATATGATGGAACAGAGCCGGTGCATTTTGAACGTATTTATTAGAATTAAGAGTCGCGCCCATGTGGGCGTCACCGCAAGCATGCTGGTTGTCGTAGTCTTAATATGCCTGCTGACTCCGTAGTTCATCAAAGCTAGTGCCTCACTCTTTGCCTCATATTTAATATTGTTCCGTTAGGGCAAAGGTACTTGCAACATGGCTCCAGCTTCCCAATACTGACCCGTGGCTCAGGCCCCCTCCTTTCCAATGGTGTTTGTGGTAACCAACACCCAGGATCCGCAACAGCGGCGGGGCAGCTCCGCGACCTAGCAAGCCGCTCAATATTCTCTCCACAAGTTGCCACAAGTAGAGCCACCACACAAGGAAGGGTTTCCGCTCTCGACGCCACAGGCAGTAGGCTGTACACCATGCACGAGTCCCCTGCAACAGCCATACGCGTTTCGAGCTTGAAAGCTCTTGATCACTGGCAAATATGATGGAACTGAGCCGGTGCATTTTGAACGTATTTATTAGAATTAAGAGTCCCGCCCATGTGGGCGTCACCGCAAGCATGCTGGTTGTCGTAGTCTTAATATGCCTGCTGACTCCGTAGTTCATCAAAGCTAGTGCCTCACTCTTTGCCTCATATTTAATATTGTTCCGTTAGGGCAAAGGTACTTGCAACATGGCTCCAGCTTCCCAATACTGACCCGTGGCTCAGGCCCCCTCCTTTCTAATGGTGTTCGTGGTAACCAACACCCAGGATCCGCAAAGAGTGAGGCACTAGCTTTGATGAACTACGGAGTCAGCAGGCATATTAAGACTACGACAACCAGCATGCTTGCGGTGACGCCCACATGGGCAGGACTCTTAATTCTAATAAATACGTTCAAAATGCATCGGCTCTGTTCCATCATATTTGCCAGTGATCAAGAGCTTTCAAGCTCGAAACGCGTATGGCTGTTGCAGGGGACTCGTGCATGGTGTACAGCCTACTGCCTGTGGCGTCGAGAGCGGAAACCCTTCCTTGTGTGGTGGCTCTACTTGTGGCAACTTGTGGAGAGAATATATGTGTATATATATATATATATATATATAAATATATATATATCCAAAACACAAGGTTGCCCTCTATGAAGCGCTGCACGCAGAGGAGTGTACACACACGTCGTCACAGGCAGCAAGGTAACAGCAAGCAGCAGGCTCCTCAATCAGCCATACGCGTTTCGAGCCTCTGTGATGCTCTTGATCACTGGCAGGTACTGACGGACATGAGGGCGGGACTCGCTAATTGAATAAAGCTATGTTCTCAGATCACCGGTTACTTGAAGACCTCGCAGGAAGACTGTCTGAAAAGGCTGCAATCTCCACTGGTACTAAATCCTCATAATAAGATTGAATTGTATCTCTTGCCAACTGAGTAGAGTTTCAAAAGTCTTTTACAGAGATTGCCATAACTAGGAACTGAAACTAAACTGTTTTCTCTGAACTATTGTTGAACTTTATATTAGTCCGTTAAATGACTGCTGAATTCTTTCTTTGCCAATGCTGGCTTATATGAAGGAAAAAATAACTGCCTCAAATTAGTACTGGTTCCTTGAAAGCAAACTTGAAAAGCGGTCCGTGGTTAAGTCACCCGAACCACCTTACTCACAGAGTATCATGTGGAGTTTTATCCATCATAAGTATCTGTTCATCAAACAGAATTGGTTAAGGACTTACCACAGCTGCTGACAGACCGTCAAATGCCCACTCGCACCTAGTCCAGAAGTCTACAAACACTGGATACAATGCTCACTAGAGCCGTTATTCAGAATTCTCAGAACGAGATATCTTGCTCTCCGCATCCGATTCTGAGGTCGCTGAATGAAGGCACCTCCAAAAACTCCGCAGCAAACTTGGAGAGCAGCTGCTTCCCAAGTTTCCTCAGTTGAAGTGCACAATAGGGAGCGCAAGGACGGGCCAACACAGCTGCGATCAAACAACCCTGCTGAAGACTAGACCGCCGACCACATGCTAGCAAGCGGCCATCTTGAAATTCCACGAGTGACTAAAGCGGAGGAACTGGACCAACAGGGAGCTCAAACAGCAAGGTAATCTTCTCAAGAATCGAGGATAGAGACTTCGCTACCTAGTAGAAAACAGAGTGCGGACTTGAGTAGAAATCGTAGGAATGGGCCTGACAATACCCCCCACCAAAACTCTTCCCTCAACCTCTTTGTTTTTTTGGGGGTTTGTCTTATGAAAATCTTTTACATACATGCATGCAGATTAATAACCGGTTCCCAAAACCTTTCTTCGGGGCCATAACCTTTCCAGTCCACTAAGTAAAACAACTTCCCCTTCATTATCTTAAAATCCAAAATTCTCTTCACCTCAAATTCTTCATCCGACTGAACACGAACTGGAGTTGGTGGACCCTTCACTCTCAAATCAGGGGGACTCTTCTTCAAAAGGGAAACATGAAAGACTGAATGTATCTTTAATCTGGGAGGAAGACAAACCTTCACACTCACCGGATTAATCATTCTCTTAACTTGAAAAGGACCGGTAAATCGAGGCTGAAACGTTCGGTTTCCTTTCAAACGCAGATTTCGAGTGGAAATCCAAACCTTATCTCCTGGCTCATAATTTGGGTTGACACACCTTTTCTTATCAGCCTGCCTCTTATAAGAGTCTTTAGCCTTAATGAGATTATTAGTGGCCAACTGATAAGCTTTTTGGAGGTCCTGAACCACTACCTCCACAGCTGGAACTACACTCTCTTGTTTTCCTAAGATTCTGTTTGGGTGTCTACCAGAATTTAAATAGAAGGGAGAAAACACAGTAGAAGTATGCTCAGCATTACTATAAGCAAATTCTGCCGCCCAAATCAATTCTGGCCAATCCCCCTCCTGTTCCATCAAAAATAGCCGCAAATAATGCTCCAATTCCTGGTTCACCCTTTCCGTCTGACCATCTGTCCCTGGGTGGAAACTAGAAGACAAACGAGAATCTACACCCTACCTCTTTAGGAATGACCTCCAAAAATGAGAGATGAACTGAGGACCCCTGTCTGAGACGACAACCTTTGGGATTCCATGTGCCCGCACTACATGCTGCGTGAATAAGGTCGCTTAATGGGTAGCATTAGGAATGGACTTCAATTGAATAAAATGACTCATCTTAGTGAAATGATCTACCACCACACAAACAGTAGTGAAACCTTGACTGGAAGGAAGTTCCACAATAAAATCCATGGACACAGTGTGCCAAGGATAAGGAGCTGGTGGCAAGGGAAGTAATAAACCTTGTGGAGCAATCCTAACTGATTTCCCTTTGATGCATTGCTCACAAGAGGCTACATATTGTCCCACCCGAGTCACCATTTCTGGCCACCAAAATTCTCTTTGAATCAATTCTAATGTTTTCTTCACCCCTTTATGGCCAGGCAACAACTCATCATGAAAATGTCGGATAAACATCATTTGCAGTTCTTTGTTCGGCACAAAGATTTTTACTCTTGAAATAAGGCTTGCCGTCCTTGATTTCTCATCCAAAACCTTCTTTGATCCATTCTCCGAGTTCCAATTCATGGAAGGATTGAAGCAATTTCTCTTCAAAATCAGGAAACAAGATAGCTCCGATTATCTTTTCCTTCGGAATGATCAATTCTTTCTTGATGATTTGCGTATCCTCTCCTGAACCTAAACGAGACAAGGTGTCAGCCTTGCAGTTTGCAGATCCAGGCTTATAGGTCAATACAAAATTAAAGTCAGCAAAAAAAAAGACCATCTCAACTGTCTGGGAGTAAGTGTTCGTGCAGATTTTAAAAATTGCAGATGTCGGTGATCCGTAAAGATGGTCACCTCATGCTTTGCTCCCAACAAATAGTGTCTCCATTCTTGGAAGGCGTCTTTCACAGCTAATCACTCCTTATCAACAATTGAATAATTACTTTCCGCAGGAGTCAGTTTGCGTGACCGATAAGCCACCAGGTGCAACTGTCCTGTATTACTGTGTCTCTGAGACAATATTCCACCAATGGCTAGATTAGAAGCATCCGATTCAACAAAAAATGGCTCTTCTGGATTTGGATGCAAAAGGACAGGGGCTGAAGTGAAAATTTTCTTTTGTGTCTTAAAAGCCTCTTCAGAGTCAGCTGTCCAATCAAACTTAGCACCTTTCTTCAACAAACAAGTGAGTGGGGAAACCTTCTCAGAAAAGTTAAAAATGAATCGCCTGTAGACATTAGCAAAGCCTATGAAACTCTGCACCTCCTTGACATTTCGCGGAGGAGGCCAATCTCTAATTGCCTTCACCTTTGAATCAACCATAGAAACTCCTTCAGGCGACAATACAAAACCCAAAAATTCCCCTTGGGTTGAATGAAAAACACATTTTTCCAACTTCACAAAGAGTTGGTTTTCCAACAATTTCTCTAAGATAGTGCGAAAATGCTGGATATGTTCTTTCTTCTTTGCAGAAAAGATAAGAATATCATCAATATGGGCAACTGCAAAATGATCCAAAAATTCTCTCAGCACATCGTTCACAAAATGCTGGAAGGCAGCAGGAGCATTGCATAAGCCGAAGGGCATGACTTGATATTCGAACATCCCCATTCGAGTACGGAAAGCTGTCTTCCATTCTTCACCTTCAGCCATACGCACCAAGTGATATGCTCCTCTCAAATCGAGTTTAGTATACACTCTAGCTCCTTTTACTTGATCTAACAATTCCGAGATTAAGGGCAATGGGTATCTGTTCTTTTTGGTGATCAAGTTGAAAGCACAATAGTCGATGCACGTTCTTAGATTCCCATCTTTCCTAGGAATGAAAAATAAAGGAGAAGAGACAGATGAATGAGAAGGGCGAATGAAACCATTGGCGAGGTACTGCTCCAAATACTCTTTTAAATGCTGATTTTCTTTCTCAGAAAGAGCATATATCCGACTACAGGGCAACAAGGCTCCTGGCTCCAGTTCAATCTTGCAGTCATAGTCTCGATGAGGAGGCAATTTGTTTGCTTCTTTCTTATCAAAGACAGAAGCCAAGTCTAAGTATTCCTGTGGAATTTCCTGAGTTTCCATTACACAAATTGAATTGAAATGGTTTGCCAAAAGAATAGATGGAGTAGTAACAGGGAAATCGACACTTGATTCAAAACAATGTTTCAGACAATAGTCAGAGTCCAAAGCAATGGATCTCTTAGCCCAGTCAATTCTTGGATTATGTTCCATCAGCCAAAGCAACCCCAATATAAGCTGGAACTGGGGTGCATCTATGAGAGTTAATCTCAACAAACTGACATGACTACCAGGTCCTTGCAATGATATCACTTCTGTGTCATGGATAATGGGACCGGAGGATACATTTGTTCCATCAACGGCACGAGCTGACTCTGGCCTCTCTTTCTTGACAAACTTGATTCCCAACAGTTTGGCGAATCCTATGTCACAAAAATTTCCCGTAGCTCCGGAATCGATCATCACTGAGACTTCGTCCTTCATTACATTTCCAAACTTAATCACACCTGCAATAATTAAGTGTGGAGCTGAAGATTGAAGAGTATTGGCAACGAGTTGAGTTTCAAGAGTTGACTTATCATTCGCTTCCACCAGGGCAACCCCTTTTACTGATGAAGCCTGTCTTTTACCCAAGAGTTCCTCTTAGGTTTCTTAGGGCATTCCTTGACAAAATGCCCAGAGTTGCCGCAATACATACAGATCCTGCCAACCCTTCTCTTCTCTCTTTCCTCCTTAGTCAAAGATCCTCTTACAGAACTGATTTGCATAGGTTCTTCTTCAGTCGAAAGTTCTTTGCTCTTAGGATTTTTAGGTCGACTTAGATCAAAACGTGGAGGGAAATACTTAACGTCTTTTCTCCGCTCACTCTTTCTTTCTCCCTGACGCTGATCAATTTTCAGAACTAAATCAATCAATTCTGAAACATCCGTTGGTTGTTTAGGTATCTGTGCCAGACCAGCCTTCAACTCATCCTTGAGTCCTCTGTAAAAAATAGAGGCTCTCTTCCCTTTTGGCCAATTAGTCTCGACAACCAATTTATTGAATTGTGCCAAATAGGCGACTAAATCTCGGTTTCCTTGACTCAAATCCAGAAGTTCGTTATCTGTAGCTTCTGAAATGGACCTTCTATCAAAAATTTGCAAACATTCTCTTTTAAAATCTTCAAACTCATATAAAACGGGATCATTGTTATTTACTAACGGCATTGACCATGCTGCTGCGTCACCACTCAGGTAGAACAATATGAAAGCCACCTTAGACTTATCCTCCTTGAAAATTATAGGTCTACAGAGAAAGTGTAGGGAACATTGTGAAAGGAAGATCTGGGCCTTATGGGGATCCCCACTAAACCTTTCTGGAGGCGCCAAAGGAATAGTTAGTGAGATAGCATTAATTACCTGAGTGGTTAAATCAGTAGCCGAAGGGGCGGGAGCAAAGGTCGAGAATTTACCCTCCTTATAACCTGAAAGGGGACTCACTGAAAATTCCTCTAAATCTTTGGCGCAAAAACTGAGCTTCTTGACTGGATTTCCTAACTTCCTCCCTAAGTGATTTGTTCTCAAGCATTGCATCACTCAATTGCTTTTGTATCCCATCTAAGACCGATGCCAAAGCCATGAGATCTATCCCCTCAGCCATTCTGTTAAGGCGGAAGTATTAGACTGGCACTTCAATCTGTCAAGTACCTGTACCAACACTTGGATCTTCCGCAGGAACTGATGAATAATCCTCAATTCCCAAACTCTGTTACTGTGAACAGGTTCACATGTAGCAAAGAGGGGGAAAAGGGGATTGCGATAAGGAGAGACTGCCACTGCTCTGCTTCTCAGGACTGGACTGCAAAACTGCTCTTCATGTGTTTCTTCCTGTAAAATAATGACAACAAGAACTAACCAAACTTTTCCTTCAAACTACTATATTGCATTTCTCTATTTTCCTGCCCTTAATTACCTGTCACTTTGGAGTGGCTAGCTGCTCTCTATTCAAATGCAAATGCTTATGTGGTTCTTGCTCTGGCTATTCTCTCTAAGTTGTAGCTGTATCTGGAAGAAAGATTTAGATATGGTGTTACTCTCGCTAATTAACTAATACTTGATACTATCTCTCTCTATGCTACTTATAATTACTTATAATTTACCTGCTATAACCCTTGACCTGCTTTAAATAATATTCCGATATATCACTTTCTCTTTTCTTTCAGAGTTGGCATGTACAATAATCTTCAGAAGGATCTGGACACAATTGTTGGTAAGTAAGCCCTCCCTTCCTCAATGTTTACATCAGATAGGCAGTGCGCAGCGCCATTATCTATGTTTGCACAATAAATCGAAACAAACAAAGGACTAATTCTCGCACGCAACACTGGGCGCCATCTTAGAGTGTATAATATCATCATAGTTAATATTGAATTGCTATATAGTTAATAACACCTAAATACTGCCGTGTATCGGCACAATTGATATCTTATAAAAAACCATATATTGTGCACATTCTAATACATTTTATGGCTAAGACAACAATGCACTGTTGAGAAATACTCAACCTCCAACAAAATCACAAAACTTAAATGTGACCATGTCGGACAATATCTAGCCGTGGATCAGCAATTGCAGCCCAATTGGACTGCCACAACTTCGGTGTGATCAAAAACTAAAGAAATTCTTCTAAGCAAATATTGCTAATGGTAACATAATCCATCACAAAAACTCTCAGGACATTTCAAGATACATTGCAAAAACAATTCAAATGGAACTGGATACTCAATACTGGACTCATTGGTTCTCATAACACAGTAATACACATTGTTAACCCAAATGAGAGGCCAATTCTTCTCCCATATTTAAACCTCCAGGTTCTTTGGTCTCCGGGTCTATAATGTAACGGGACTCAAGTCTCCTAAGTGTGAGCAATCTATTGCCCCCTCTAGGATTCTCTCCTACTTGGTCCAAACAAAAGTACCTAAGAAGATTCCTGTCACTGTTGTGTTTCAAGTAAAAATGTAGGGCCACTGGATACGTGAAATCTTTGTTCACAATGGCCCGCATATGCTCCAATATCCTCAACTTGACAGGATTGATAGTACTCCCAACGTACCGTAACATACAGGGACACACTAGGCAATAGACTGCGAAGTCTGTGTGGCATGACATGAATTTAGTTATCTTCCTCCCATCTTTCTTACCCGGGACTTCATATGTCAGTGTCCTTTTGCTTGTTGCATATATATATATATAACAATATTTACTTGAAGACCTCGCAGGAAGACTGTCTGAAAAGGCTGCAACCTCCACTGGTAGTAAATCTTAGTAATAAGCTTGAATTGTCTCTCTTGCCAACTGAGTAGTGTTTCAAACGTCTTTTACAGAGATTGCCATAACTGGGAACTGAAACTAAACTGTTTTCTCTGAACTATTGTTGAACTTTCTACAAGTCTGTTAAATGACTGCTGAATTCTTTCTTTGCCAATGCTGGCTTATATGAAGGAAAAAAGTACTGCCTCAAATTAGTACTGGTTCTTTGAAAGCAAACTTGAAAAGCGGTCCATGGTTAAGTCACCCCAAACCACCATACTCACAGAGTATCGTGAGGAGTTTTATCCGTCATAAGTATCTGTTTGTCAAGCAGAAATGGTTAAGGACTTACCTCAGCTGCTGACAAACCGTCAAATGCTCACTCTCTCCTAGTCCAGAAGTCTACAAACACTGGATACAATGCTCACTAGAGCCATTATTCACAATTCCCAGAACAAGATATCTTGCTCTCTGCATCCAATTCTGAGGTCGCTGAATGAAGGAACCTCCAAAAACTCAGCAGCAAACTTGGAGAGTGGCTGCTTCCCAAGTTTCCACAGTTGAAGTGCGCAATAGGGAGCGCAAGGACGGGCCAGCACAGCTGTGATCAAACAACTCTGCTGAAGACTAGACCGCCAACCGCATGCTAGCAAGTGGCCATCTTGAAATTCCGCGACTGACTAAAGCGGAGGAACTGGACCAACAGGAAGCTCAAACAGCAAGGTAATCTTCTCAAGAATCGAGGATAGAGACTTCGCTCCCTAGTAGAAAACAGAGCGTGGACTTGAGTAGAAATCTTAGGAATGGGCCTGACACATTGTCACTGTGGATGCTAGTTAATATGGTCTGGGTGGAGTGTTGTCTCAAAGAAGTGGTAAAGATGAATGGTGTGTGGCGTTTGCCTCCCGCACACTTAATGAAACAGAGAGGA
This sequence comes from Lissotriton vulgaris, assembly GCF_964263255.1. Lineage (NCBI taxonomy): Eukaryota > Metazoa > Chordata > Amphibia > Caudata > Salamandridae > Lissotriton > Lissotriton vulgaris. Next base: position 81,889,109 of record NC_141690.1, on the reverse strand, counting down.
AGTACGCTGTCATAGAAAAATAACTTTTGGGATGTGTTTGAGGAATTGATAATTTTCTTAATTTTTTGTGGGGAAATCAGTTTCTATTGAGAATGGACCACAAACCTTTAGTATCCAGATTGTCACCTTGTGGTGGTCGCAATGCTACTGCACGGATTGGAAGACTTATGTTAAAACTACAAGAGTATAATTTTTCTGTTAAGTATGTGCCAGGTAGATGCAATATTACTGCAGATTGTTTGTCCTGTCTGCATTGTCCCTCTGATGACAAAAGTGTTTTGAGTGATGATATTAAAGTTGTTGCATCTGTAGGAGACTTTGTTATTAAGGAATTTGCTGCTATCTCTGAAGAGGCTTGGTAAAAGAGTGTTACTAAAGATAATAATTGGATTTTGCTGAAGCGTTGCATATTAGAAGGCTGGCCTAAAATCAGTTTTATTCCTGCTGAGTTGAGATTATATCATCAAGTGTTTAATGAGTTGGAGATTGAGAGTGATCTCATTTTTAAGGGAGGTAAGTGTTTTCCCCTAGGAGTCAATGCAAGAGGAGATACTTCAACTCGCACATGATTGTCATCAGGGAATGTCATCCATGAAAAGATTGGTCAGATCTAGTTTTTGGTGGCCCAGCATGGATAAGGTGGTAGACAGAGTTGTTAGGGATTGGCCTAGGTGTATTTTTAGTGATAAAATGTTGAGAACTCATCCTGCTCCTTTGTTACCTGTCTCTTGGCTAAAAAAACCCTTGAATGAAGGTAGCTTTTGATATTTCTGGTCCTTTTTACTGTTTGCCACAAGATGCTTGGTTTGCTTTGGTGCTAATTGACTATCACCCAAAGTGGCCGGAAGTTATATTTGTTTGACATGCCACATCTCAAAGCATTATTGAATTTCTTAGAGAAGTTTTTTCTCATGCAGGGAGTCCTGAAGTTCTTGTTACCGATAAAGGAGTACATTTGAAATCTCATGAGATGGCTGAGTTTCTTTGTTCATGTGGTATTAAAGAAATTACTACTCCATTGTATGAACAACAGGGGAATGGCCAAGTAGAGAGGTTTAACTGTGTTCTCAAGGAGTGTGTTGAGTGGGCAAGGAAGTCTGGCAGTGAGCGGACAGCGGCTTTACGAGAGAAATTGTGGATGTATGAGATTACGCCTCACTCTGTCATTGAGTCTACTCCATTTTGATTATTAAGAGGTAGGGAACTAGCATCTAAGTTGTGTCCCTGGCGGATTAAGAAGAGATTGAGTGATTGTGTTTCACTGGGAAGTTATAAAACTTCCTTAAGAGTTAAATTGCATCAGGATAGAATGAAGTCATATTATGATTCTAAATGGAAGGTTAAGGTACCTACTTTTGTTGTAGGAGATTTAGTGAGGATACGCAAACCTGGACATGTTGTAAAGGGTTTTTCCAAATTTGGTCCAGCCCGTAAAGTAGTCAAGGTCAATCTTAAAAGCATTATGATGAATGATGGAAAGGTGTGGATTGTGAGACGAGTAGTGAAATGTCATAATGATTCAAGTTTTGTTCCATCCTCTGAAAATGGCTCCTCTCACATAAAAAGCAAATTCTCTGGTCACATGAATAATGATGTTGAAGATCATCAACCTGAGTTGGAAGGTTCATCTGATTCTCAAGATTCTTTGCATAGTGAAACTGTAAATTCCAGATTTAAAACTAACAAGAGATCTATTAATTCTCCTTTCAGAATTAGAGATTTTGTATAAAGAATTCTTGTTTAAGTATTTGTTATTTTCATAGGAGTGAAATGACTTATATTCTAAATGTTTCTGCATGTTTCTTTAAATGGTTTAGTGTTTATGGTTAAATATTCTTCTGCAGTCTGTTTCTATGGTTCATGGAGTTCTATGTTCCATGGGACAGCTGTTATGGCTTCCTTTTTAGACCAACTGGCCCCCCTGAAACAAAAAAAAGCCAGAAACATATCATCCATATCATGTTTCAATATGGACATAAACTCATGAAGGAGACACCTCAGGGCCACAGAAAGACTCTGGCAGAACAACCCAACCTCAGTGTTTCACGAGCAACTCAAATCAACCCGCAGGAAGTACAAAAACGCATCATTAACAAAAAACTTCCTTCTTCTGCACTGCTCTTGACAACTCAAAAAACAGGCCCAAGGAACTCTTCAACCTCATCAAGCAACAGACTTCCAAGCCTCCCCCTTCCTCAATTGTTGCTTCCAAAGACCTGTGCGATAATTTTGCCAACTTCTTCAACTACAAAATCACCAAGATTGAACTCTCCTTGGATCTCAACCGCAGTCCCCCTCACAGGAGCCTGTCCCCAAGGACAGATGATATCGTATCCAATCACCCACCAAAGCTTTGGAAATCATTCAACTCCATCTCTGAATCAGTGATAATTAAACTAATCTCCACCTCCAAACCCACTTCACATGTCCTCGATCCTATACCCACCCAATTAGCTAAACAAAACTAAACTCTCCCTAGCCCGCTCTGGAGCATAATCATAAACAGCTCCTTGAGAACCGGAACCATTCCAGACTGCCTCAAAGTCGGCCAAGTCACACCACTTCTAAAAAAATTGGGCTTGTACACTAACGATTTAAAGAATTTCAGACCCTTTTCCAATCTTTCTCTCCTATCCAAAATACTGGAAAGGTGTGTGCTCCTACAAATGACCCAACACAGGGACAATGTCAACCTCCTGGACCCCCACCAATCAGGATTCCGACAAGGCTGCAGTACAGAGATAGCAATCATTAATATCATAGATGACATCCACAAGTCACTAGACACGGACCAATGCTGCCTACTCATACTTCTATACCTATCGGCAGCCTTCGACACGGATGACCACAAGCTACTAATCAAAGTACTTCAAAAAGGGCTAGGTGCAGAAGATGTGGTCCTACAATGGTTCTCCTCATTTCTGCAGAACCGCACACAAAGAATAAAAAAAAAACTTCTCGTCAGACCTATACCCCGTCAGCAGAGGTGTCCCCCAAAGGTCAGTTCTTTCCCCTCAACTTTTCAACATCTACATGGAACCCCTCAACAACATACTGAAGAAAAATAACATCCCCTTCCACCTATATGCAGACGACACCCAGATCTATCTCGAAACCACCCCCATTGATGACATTCAAAGACTCAACAACACTCTTAGTGAAGTTCAACACTGGTTATCTCTAAACCACCTAAAACTTAACCAAGACAAAATGGAATTCCTCCTCATCTCTAACAAAAAAGAGAACCCCCAAATCATAGAATGGTTTAAAGCTATTGAGGCCCTCCACAGCAACATCAACCTGGCTGAATCCGTAAAATCGTTGGGAATCCCTCTCGATCCAAAACTAGACATGTTCAAGCACATCAAGAACTCCGCAAAGAGCTACCTTCCTCAACCTGAAACTACTCAACAAAATAAAACCCTTTATCCTGCCCACTGACCTCAAACAGGCCACTCAATCACGGTGGCTGTCCAGACTAGATTACGGGAATGCAGCCCTCACAGGCACAGCTAATTGGCACTTAGCTCCCCTCAGTACAATGCTCAACGCAACAGCCAGAATGATCACAGGAGCAAAGAAATACGATAAAAAATGGCTCCTAGTCGAAATGTGTGCCAACTTCAGAACTGCTTGCCTCAAGCATAAAGTCCTGCACACAGGGTAACCCACTTACCTGGCCTCGAAACTGAAGAAGGCCGGGCAGAAAAGGACCCTCAGGAGCTCCAATATGCTTCTCCTCAAACGTCCGAAAACCTATAAACAAAAAAACGCAGCCCGCTCCTTTTCTGGAAGTGCGCCCAAAATCTGGAATTCCATCCCAGTCCATATCAGAACTACCCCATCCTTAACAAAATTTAAAATGCAGCTCAAAGACTTCTTTCTCAATCTACATAGGCACCGACTTAAATTTGTACCATATTTACACTCATCTGGGTAACTTCATGCATAATTAATTGCCCTTCTCCTTCAGTGGCAGAATCCTGACCAATAGCAATCTCATTCATAAAGCTAAGTAAAAATCAGGTAGGAAAATTCTTATTTTTCCTTGTGCTAATGGTGAATAACATACTGAAAGGTTTTTTGTGACCCGTTTCAGCACAAGTTATTTCCTTTTTGGAAATGATTTCCTCTTGGACCAAATACAAAGAATATGATCAAAAGTACCCGTGTGCAGGGCAGGCACTAAGAGATCGCTGACACATTATCAAGGTAAATAGTATCGCTTAACACAATTGTGTCAGAAATAATTTTGACCAAATATCATGTCCCTATACTTATAATGGTAAGTACAAAAATATTGACAAAGCAGTATCATTTTCACGAATATAATCTAAAAACGTACAAAAAAACATAGATTTTTAAAAATAAATATAATTTAAATTAACAAATGTTAAATATTTTACTTTATACAGGTATTATGATGTAACAAAGAAATATAATGAATTTGTAAAACTATTTCTAAGTATATAATTATATCAACACAAATATATATGTGTGTTTGTGCTTATATAAACATATATAATACATACAGAAAACCATAAAAATATAAACAATTCAATCTCAAAAATATGAATGAATTTAGACAATAAATTAGAAATTACAAATTTAAAACACCAAAAAAACTAATTTACTAAAAATACTATAAACAGCAGTTACATTTGCTATTCCCATTCCAGTCTATACAACAGTAGGGAAAGCATTGGACTAGGGAGGGGTAAGATTTAAGATTCACACTCCAGTCTGTGCTGCAATGGGGAAAATGTTGGACTTCGGAGATGTTGTTTTTACTATTCTCATTCCAGTCTGTGCAACAGTAGGGAAAGTGTTGAACTTCGGAGGAGGGAAGGTTTATTATTCCCACTCCAATCTGTGTAACAATAGGGAGAGCGATGGGCTTCAGAGGGGTTACATTACTATTCCTACTCCAGCCTATGCAACAGTGGGGAGAGCATTGGACTTCAGAGGGTGAGATTTACAATTACCACTCCAGTCTGTCCTACTTTAGGGAAAGTGTTGGAGTTCGGAGGAGTTAAATTTACTATTTCCACTCCACTCTGTACAGCAATAGAGAAAGCATTGAACTTCAGCGATGTTACTTTTACTATTCCAAATCCAGCCTGTACAACAGAAGGGAAAATGTTGGATTTCGGAGGGATTACATTTCCTAATTCCATTTCAGTCTATGCAACAGTAGGAAATATGTTGGACTTCAGAGGGCTTATATTTACTATTCTTTTTCTAGTCTGTACACCAGTAGGGAAATCGTTGCTCTTCAGAGGGTAAGATTTACTATCCCCAATCCAGTCTATGCTGCAGTAGGGAAAGTGTTGGACTTCCAAGTGGTTACATTTACTATACCCAATCCAGTCCATGCAACAGTAGGGAAAGCGTTGCACCTCAGAGAGGTAAGATTTGCTAACCCCACTCCAGTCTGTTCAAGACTAAGGAAAGCATTCAACTTCGAGGGAATTACATTTATTATTCTTTCTCTGGTCTGTGCAACAGTAGGAAAAGTGTGGGACTTTGGAGGGATTACATTTTCTATTCCCACTCCTGTCCAGTAAATGTATTATATTGTAATTGCATTTATATAGTGCTTATTCCCCTGACAAGGCGTCTAAGCACTTTTTTGGCAAGTACATGCTACTCTGGCACCCATAAAGGATTAGTGTTGAATTAGTATAGTGAAATGTGAAAGTAATTTGAGTGGTGGCTATGTTAGTCAGTTATTTGGATTCAGAAGATAGCAGAGGGCTAGAAGAGGAAAAAAGTTAGCATTGATATAGTGCTTGTTACCCCCTGATGGGGTGTTGAAGTGCTTTTTTGGCAAGTAGCACGCTACTTGGGAACCCATAAAGGATTAGTGGTGAATTAGGATAGTGAAATATGAAAGTAATTTGTAAGTGTACATGTTAGTATGCTATTTAGATTGAAAAGGATAGTGGGGGCGATAGAAGAGGGAAGGATTTAGACTGTTTTTTGTTGTGGAGGTCATTGCAGTAAGAGGAGTCTTGGAATGAGTAAAATGGATGTGGGGGGGAGAGTCAGAGGGAAGGGTTTAGAAAGGTTTTTTGGGGGGATCAGTATAGTATAAGATGTATGAGATGATGCAAGGAGGGGTAGAGTAGGTAAGAGTCTAGAAAGGGTTATTTTGGGGATCATAGTAGTAGTATGGGGTTGGGGCTGAATGAGAGAGTGCAGGTTGAGGGTATATTGATAGAGGTATAAAGTGGGAAATAGGGTACTGCGTTGGAAAGAGTAGTAGAAAGAGGTTTGAGATGAGTCAGATTTGAGGTAGAAAATATATCGAGAGAGGTATAGGGTGAGAAATAAGGCAGTGCATTGAATATGCTGAATTAGAAGAAAAGTAATAAATATATAGATCCATAAGTACATGGAAAGTATATAGATGCATAGAGGAAGTAAGTATATGTAGATTAAAGATATTGATAGAGGTATAGGGTGAGAAATAGGGTAGTGCATTGGAAAGAGCAGTAGAAAGTCCTGTAGCCTTAATGGACCCCCAACACAGGATTTTATTCATTTAATATGCATTTGCCTAGCCCTAAGTCTAGATTGTCGTAAACTGCTGAAGAAATCATTATGTGCAAGAGGCATTCACTCTGTAGAACCTCAATATTAAAATGTCTCGATCCAAATGACCCACAGCCTAACTGTTATTTAATATTTTTTTAATTAATTATGAGAAAGTATCAAAACATGGCTAGTGGCATACACAATGGCACTTTAGAGACTATGGCATCAGTCTCCTTTTTACTATCAAATGCATTGTATAAATTACCTACCTTATATGTCCTGTGTAATCATGACTCTCAGATTAACTGTCATCTAGTAAAATTATTTTTTAAATCTCAAGCTCGAGGAAATATTATAAAATCGTTATTGGAGAAGCACAATGGCCCTTTAGAGACTAAGGGGAATATGTATCAACCTAAGTTTTATTCGCAAACGTTGCAATGCGCAAAAAACAGCGTTTGTGATTAAAAATTTGGTATTTCCTATGTATGAGGCACAATCGCATCGCAAAATTAAAAATCGCAAATATAGCGATTTCTTACGTTGTGATAACCAGAATTCTGCAAATTCCCTAGTGATTTCTTAGTTTGCGATTTTATCAGTTTTCAAAATTCGCAAATGGGATATAGCAAATTAAGAAATCGCTATGCAATGTATGAAATAATCGCAAATAGCAAAATCTCAAAATTCGCAATTTAAAGAATCACAATTAACTCCAAGTGTGAGCAGGTGGTAACCAGGTGCAAACTATTTAATGAGTCCCACAATGCAACAGATTTTTCCACAATGGCTGGGCTGTATGTGATAGCCAGGAGGCTGCGACTCAGAGCTGCTGCACAGAGGAGGAGACGACAGGAGAGGATATTCCGTGTGCCATTACCCTGTTCCAGCGGACTGAGGAGGACATCCATACACACTACAGGCTGGATGAAGAGAGAATCCTTGATTTAATTGAGGAACTCAAACCTATTCTTGAACACCCAACCGCAGGACACACACCACCCCCACCCACATCCAGGTCCTGTGCTCACTGCACCTCTTGGCATCAGGTAGCCTCCAGGGGGTGATAAGCCACAGTAGGAGGGGTGCCACAGAGTGCATTGTCGTGTTTTTTCCATGCGTTCCTTGATGCCATGGTACAGAGGCTGCCCCACCACATCCACTTCCACTGCACTCCACAGGCACTAGACCAGACCAAGCAGTAGTTCTATCAAATAGCACAATTCCCCCACATCATTGGATGAATAGATGGAACACATGTCGCCACATCCCCCCCTCCCAGAATGAGTATGTGTTCAGGAATCGCAAGTCATACCATTCCCTGAATATACAAGTGGTGTGTGATGCAAAGCACATTTCACTGACATTGTAGCTAAATACCCAAGCAGCACCTACGACTCGTTCATCTTCTGCCACAGTGGGGTCCACCGTCGACTCACTCATGGGGAGTTTGGAGAGGGCTACCTTCTAGGTAATTGCAGAGGAAACAGTGACACAACAGTAAAGTACAGCAGTGGCAGGACAGTGTGCAACCTATTTCCTATTGCCTCACAGGTGACAGTGCGTATGTAGTCCGGGACTTCAGTTCATTTCAGTTCAGTTCATAAATTTTATTCGGGTACCTTAATACCCATAAAAGCACAATATCGTAACAATAAAATAACAAACTGAGAGTTTGAGAACACACAACGGTATAAAGAATAACAATAGTGTTAACACAATTTTTGACAATTAAAATCTACCGGTTAGGAATAACTTCATTAGTAAAAAAAATGAATAAGTTACTAATATATAAAACATTTAAACATTTTACAATTATACCAAGACAAAATTTAAAGGATCCGACATGGACTTGAGTGTTCTAATAGCAATTCTAAGAAAAGTGCTTGAGCGAAGATCAGGTCTTCATCGTCCAGAGCTGCTATACACAAGTAGGCCTCATCCAAACTAATAGGCCGTCCCTTTTTAAAAAAAGGGTTTAAAAGTCACCTAGAATATTTAATATAATACTTACAAAAGAATAAAAAATGTATAATTGATTGGCCACTCCTCCCGTCACAAGGGCATGGTATGTAATTGAGATTGGGGTGGTAACCAAGAGGAAAGCACAATGCAACTTTAACAGTTCCAGCTCTTAAACGGAATAACAGGCTCCTTTCCCAGCGACTCATGGGTAAGGTGAGATATATATGCAAAGGATGATGATACTGTTTGATAAACATATATTTACGGACAGAAGATTTCGTGAATTCTAAATCAATCCTTTCTTTGTTGTATAAAGAAAAGAGGGCGTCTCTCAGTTCCTTTTTGGACACCGTTTCAACTGTACTTGTATCTAAAAAGATATGTTCCTTGTTGATACTGCACAAACTTTGTTGCACTCCACTCAACCAAGGCATGTCCATCTCTTTTTCACACTTGACACAGTCGCTAATGATCTTTCGGGTAAGGGAAGCAGCCTGATTCTTCCATACTGATATCCAAAAAAGAGTGGGTCGAGCACGTATAAAATCAGATATAAAATTGAGATTGAGTTCCCTGTGATATATATATTGTGGTGTTGAGATTGGGATACCCAGCAGTTTTCTACAAAACCTATTTTCTTCCTGCTGGATACATGAACTGTTTACAGTGCCCCAAATCTCGGCACCATGTGTAGCCACGGGGGTGCATTGTAGTTTATATATTTTCTGAATATCTAAAATGGCTCCAGTGGTCCTAGGGCGGGAGAGACTCAAAATTAAGTTGGTGGCCTTTGAGAACTTGCTCCTGGAATGGGCTAAGTGCTCATTCCAGGAGCCGTTCGCAGCAAAGACCAGCCCAAGGTAAGGGAATGAACGAACGCATGTCCGTTTTTGGCAACCAATGTAATAGAACTTATCTCTCGCTTCCCAGGACCACAAGACATTAAAAAAGGCTTTTTAATTAACACACAGATCCAAGCCATCCATATACTTTACAACATTTTGTACTGGGATACGCAGAGAGTTTGGAGTGCGGCCTAGGAGGACCGCGTCGTCTGCATATAATAGCACAGGGAGAGGGTTCCCATTAATTATGGGAACATCTTGAGTTGCAGTTTTCAAAGAGCTGTTCGACCCATTATAGTAGATATTAAAAAGAAGGGTGGGCCAGGACTTAAACCTCTCTTACCCCCTTCCTACTTTGATAATTCCCAAAACCTCTCCACCAATGCCAATCCTCACCTGTGCCTGAAGATCTTTATGGAGGTACGGTAAAAAGTGTACCAGCGGCTCATCCAGCCCACTTGCCAGAAGGATTGTCCTCAGCTTTGACCTATTTGCAAGGTCAAAATCTGTGGACAGATTCATAAATGCCAAGTAGACCGGCGACCTGCGTGCAATGGTGTATTTCCCAATAGCCAAATTAAGATTAAGACATTGTTCAACTGTGCCCACCTTGCTCCGGAAGCCTAACTGGCATGGCTCTAAAATATCATTTTCTTCTGTCCAGGTAAAAATTAGTTGTACAGAACTCTCCCCAGTATTTTCAGGGTGCTGTCTATCAATGATATTGGTCTGTGATTGCTCGGCTGGGATCTGTCTCGTTTTTTTAAAAATCGGAACTATAATACTCTTAGCCCATGTTTTGGGTAAGGTGGCATGAATTAGGCTATTAAAACATTAAAAAGTAGCGGGGCCCAGAAATCTGAATTCCATTTATTTAAGTCGATTGGCAACCCGTCTGGCCCTGGCGCCTTATTCCCTATGCTCTGTTTGATGGCCTCTTCTCTTTTTATGATGGTTTGCTCTATGGTGGCCAGTGAACCGGGCACCTAATGTTCTGTCTCTCATTGGGGGTAGCATACATTTTTGAAAAATGGTTTTCCCAGGAGTCACTGGAAATGTTACAGCTGATCGAGGTTGATAGCTGGCCCATTGATCGGAGGTCCCTTACTGCGGACCAGAAGATGTTACCCTTTTTTAAGCTAGCTGCCTCAGAAAGGCTTTCCCAACGTTCCGTCAGGAGAACTTTCTTTTTATTCGTAATCATCGTGTTGTATTCTCTCCTTGCGAACTGAACATCTATGGCACATCTCGGATTGACTGACAAGACTCTACGTAAATTCCTGTTGGCCAATGAACATTCTTGGTCGAACCTTCAAGGAGTGCTTCCTACTGGAAGGGCAGGTTTTGTTAGCAAGGTTTTTGTGGCCTGACAAAGTTTGGTAAAATCCTGAATTACCTCTGTATGTATAGGTTGTGATGACAGGCAGGAATTAATAAGATGCATATGGCCCTTACTTAATTTCTTAAACACTTCGCCACTATCAACACCCTTCCATATTAGTCTTAGGTAATCAGTTGAAGGGATGAAATTCATGGCCCCACATTCAATCTGGAACACAGGTCTGGGATCAAAGCTCAGCACTATTTTAATTGGATTATGATCCCAGTGGTCCGTAGCAATAACCTCTGCAGCCTTTAATTGATCTTCAAGAGAAGGAGAGATGAAAACAAAATTGATTGTTGAACAACATCCCCTCCCCCTGAATGTTGGTTGCGTATGGTCAGTTGCATTGTGGCCTCCCACCAGATCCATAACATTAACCAAATTATGTGGTCTTAAGAGCATAGCAAGTTCAGTGCCCCTACGGGCAGATGGTCCAGGGTTGCTCATCTCCACATCATTCCTCCAGTTAGTAAATTTGGCACTAAAATCACCCCCCAACAAAATCCCAGTAGGGCCCCCATATTAAGCTGGGTGTCCAAATTTGAAATAAAATCAAAAAGCAGCCCAATGAAGTTCCTATTAGGAACCGAGTAAAAGTCATTGTTATAGAAGTATACCAGGTGTAAACAAACTCTCCTTTTAAAAAGCACAACTTGGTAATTTTGACTGTTGGTCGGAAGAGCCTTAAAACTGCCACCAGCAGTCACATTAATCCCAATAAAGAGGCCCCCTGATGGTCTGCCCATTTTAGGACTTGGGGCTACCACTCTAAAACAGTGAAACCCTTCAATGTGTAGCTCTTCGGTAGCCCAGGTCTCCTGGAACATCAAAATATCATGTTCCTTTATTATGCGCAACCAATCCTGATTTTCAAGCATAGTTCGTAACTCCGCCACGTTCCAGCTTAGGATGCTCAGACCAGCCCCACTGCTAGCCCTAGTTGTCCCTGCCCTATTTGTGTTTTTATGAGATATGGGGCTGATGCCCGATCTGGCCCCCTTGTAGGCCTGTATTTTGGGTGTCGACAGTGGTTGACAGTCCTGAGCGTCCAAATTGGAAAGTGCGTGGAACCGAGAGGCTGTCAGTACAGGAACATCAGGATCCCTTATTAGTATTACTAGTGGCCTATAAAAATAACCTAAGGGAAGTGAGCAAATGTCTGTGTTGACGGTGAAGGACTGCTCTCTGATGGTTAATAGGCGACGGACCGTTTGTGGGCTCATAAAATTGGGAACAATACAGTCGCCGTCAATACTCTTATTTGATTGGCCAACCCACCCTACTCTCCTGGCCAAAATAATTTCATCCATTGAGGAAGGGTTGAAGTTTTTATGTTTACGTAGCCAGTCTACAGATTTGTTTAGAAGATCTGACCAGGACTCCCTCTGACCCCCAACGAGGTTTGGGACACCGGCCAAGACTAACACATAGGGAATATAGGCAGGTGGTAAATTCAGGACATCGGTGTTTGAGTTTGTACTTAAATTCCTAGGGTGCTCTCTAGTATCTTTAGTGGGGTTAGCCACAGTGGTACCTGGCTGGAGCGGATTGCAATTTGCACTCCCTGCAACCGAGTTCAGATTATTTATATTTTCTAACCTTGGTGTAACCTGGTTATCTCTCCCAATAGAGGTAGGGTTAGGCACAAAATAATCTCCTCGGTTTCAGCAAAATACACATAAGGTAGCGAAGGGGATGTCTTTGGGAGGGGCAATACTGATTGGCTGCATCTCGTTACCACATCTATCAGCTGCAGATGTTGTCGGTATTATGGGGTTCCCCTCTCCCGCATCAGTGAAAACATTATTCAGCTTCCCCCGCCTAACTTGTCCATAGCAAAGTTCAAGTGAGTCAATTTCCCCCAAAGTAAGTCAAAGTTCTTGGCAATTGCCTCCTTTAAGCAGTCCAGCCTAGATTTGAGCGCTTCCATAGTGAGACCCAAAATTGCGGTACCCAGACCATCCACGTCGCATCTGTTCTCTGAAATAATGTCTGTCTGAGTCGCAACAGAGGTTGTATTGACAGTCTTGTAAACTTCCAGACTACTGGTGGGTACCCCACTTTTAACATTTGTAGATTTGGGTTTAGGCTTAGCATTTACAGTATTTACAACAATTTTCTTCCTTTTAACTGGTTGAACAGCTGTTTTATGGTGTCTGTGAGATTTAGCAGCATGTCCCTGGGTTTTAATAAATGGTGCGCCTAGGGCAGATGTTTTAGGAGACTCCAGAGGTAGCGAAAGTGGGCTCAGAGTGCTAGGAGCAGCTGTGACTGGTGATACTTTAACTATGTCTGGGCTTGGTGTATTGGAATGAACTTGGCCCCACAGCGACAGACGAGTCTGTATCGTAGCAGGGTCCAAGGACAGTCGTCTCTCTGTCATCTGAATCTCATGCGTGAGAAGCGACTCCGCCCTTACGATAAATGCAACCAAAGTCCCTGCTACCCCTCTCCGGTTACTCATTGTGTGACAGTAATGGTCAATTATCCCTAGTATGGCAGTATTGATCCACCGGTGAATGCAATAAAGTCAATTATGTGCAAGGTGCTTCACATTACCTTGCGCCTGGATGTTCCTCCCAAGTCCGAAAACCAAATAAGGTGGCCCAGCCTCCTTCGGCCTCTGATGGCCTCAAACGGGCTCGCCCTTTGTCCGGGCTTCGTCCGTGCTCTGTCCCGCGTCGCGGTGGGAGAGGCTGCACTATGAGCGCTTTGGCCCCGCCTCCCCTCACTCGCGGCAGGTGTGTTGTGCAATGGTGCACTCTGGGGATTGGACTCCCAGAGTGTGCAGATCTCAATGGCGCGGGTTCCTCAGGGATATCGGCGTGGACCCTGGGACCCTTGTCCCACCAGGGGAAGAAGATTGCAGAAGGGCAGCAGCAGCACAGAAACGCCAGAGGCAGAGACCCGAGGAAGCAAGGAGTCTGGGACTTCATATTGACCCCATACCTAAATCCTGCAAACGCTAGGGAGTGGAGGTACAACAGTGCCCACACTGCCACCCGCAGTAACATTGAGTGGACCTTTGGTATACTCAAGAGCCGTTTCAGATGCCTGCAAAAGAGTGAAGGAACACTGCAATACAGCCCTGAGACCTGCTGCAAGATGGTGGTTGCGTGTGCCATGCTGCATAACATCGCCACCCGGAAAGGCAGCCCAGTGGAGCTCAGCGATTCAGACATATCAGATGAGGAGGGGTCAGCTCCAGGATGCAGGCCATCCGGTGTGATTGGATTGGCAGCCGGGCGACAGAGGCGAGATGACATAATACAGAAGTATTTCTAAGTGAGAAATGATGACACATGCTATGTATTCAGGATAAACTGTGTTTAATATCCTTTAAGTCAGGATTCATAATATCACACAGCCTGTGTGGCACACAATGTGGATAGTATTGTCATGCACATGTTGGATGCACAGTGCAAAAACAGTAAATTGTTCACTGTTCTCTTTATGCATTGGGTTGATCCACCCATTGCCATTTTTAAGTCCTGGCACCTCAACGGCGCCGCTGATGTCCCTTTGCTCTGTGCCATGAGTGCACATTACACTCTTCAGTGGCATGTGCAGCCCTGCCATGATGCTCACTACGGCACCTGTCCTGTTGGGGGGGTGGAGTGAGGCTGCTACGGCTTGATTGTGCATCCTCCTCTACTGAACTGAGGACTCCTGTCCCACCAGTAGCAACTGTCTGCAGCTGATCCACACCACATGTGACCTGTAGTAATCCCCTGGCCATGTCCTGACTGCTGTGTGCAACCTCACGCTGCATGCTAATGCTGCGCCGCGACTGGATAGAGGTGGCTGAGACCAATCGGTTAACAGCTCTTGTGAACAGTTCAAGGTGTGGTTAGAGGCGCTGACTTTCACAGAGCCTAGCAGCACAGTCCGCCCGTATCTCCGCACAGAGTGCCTCGAGGACAGCCATAATGCCCCTGAAGCCCACCCTAAGCTGCCTTTGAATTTGCCTTATTCCTCTCCCCTGCAGGCGCTGTGCCTCAAGCATGTTTCCTTCGAGGCCGCGAAACACTGACTCCTCTCCTGCCGCAGATGTACCTGGGGATGGACTGGCCCTGCGCCTGGATGGAATGGCTGGTGTGGGACTTTGAACTGCTCATGGTCTTGATTGTGGCACAGACTGTCCCTGGACTTGATTATCTTCTTCCTCTGTATCACTGAGTTCGTCCTCCAGTGGTGGCAATGGAGCCACTGCAATGCACTGCGGGCGTTTAGGTGAGATGACTGGTCTGCCCTCCTCCTCCTCCACCACTTGCCCTGGCACTGCTGCGCTGTGGGACTCTTCCTCCCCTCCAGGCCTCTGGCCCTGTGTTTCTTGTGGTGCTGTGGACGTAAATGCACACATTAATTTGCTGTCCAGCCTTGCATTGGTAATGCAATAAATTACACTATTTGGTTTATTACCTGGGTCATGACTATCTGTATAATGCCTTCACTCATACACACATACTGCTTGAGCCTAGCTGGCTTTCACTGTTCCACTATTTGTTTAATATGACTACATCTCCCATAATGCTTTGCTGTGGTTGTGTGTGTAGCTGCACTGGATTGGCATTGGTGATGTGTAACTGGGTCTCTCATGGGGGTGGTGGTGGAGTAGGTCGGTATCAGGGGTGTGATGGCATACTTCTTACCTTGTCTTGGTACTGGTAGGTCCGAGCAGTCGAGGTCAGCCACGCTGCTCATACTCTCCGGTAGTAAAGTACCCTCAACCAATTCCTCCATTGGTGTGGAAGCGCGGGCATTGGATGTCCCTCCACCAGTCCTTTTGCCTCCTGCAGCCTGGCAGCAACCCTTTCCTTCGAATGCTGGCGCATATCGTACCAACGTTTTCGCAATTCCTCGACGCTGCAGTTGGTGACGCCTATGGAATTGACCTTCTCTTGGATCTCTGCCCATATTCTCCTTTTCCGGGTCTCTGGCACTCTGAGGGATTTTTTTCCAAATAAAAGCTCATGGCTCACCACCATCTCCTGGATGAGCACCTCCTGCTCCCTTTCAGAAAACTTCTGTTTTCTCTTTCTTTGGTTTTCACCCTGATGCTGCTCCTGTGTAGCCATTTCTCCAGTCTCTGTTGCAGTGCACTGGTGCCTCAGCCCTCCTTCCAGCCTCTTACTCTGATTCTGGAACTCAGGTGCAGCATGGGTAGTTACACTTCCTGGTTGTGATGTCATCAAGCTGCACCTGAGTTTCAGATTCCCCGTTATGCGATTCCTTAATTGCGAGTTCGCAAAATCTGCGAATACCCAATTATGGAATCGCAAAATTGGTAATCGCAAGAAAATGTGAGATTTTTAAGGAATCGCTATTTATTTGCGATTTTTTGTTTACATACCGATATGCGATTCTCAGAAAATGCGATTCGCTATGAATCGCAAATTGGGAATCGCAAATTTGGTTTTTCATACATATGGCCCATGGTCTGACGTCCTCTTTTCTGTTATTGTATGTATTGCTCACCTATAAAGACTCTATACAGCGTAACTGAATGTTTATTGAACTGCTGCAAAAAGATACTTTTATAACAGATTTTTTAATGTACATTTTAATGGTGTTATGCGTTTTGCGATTTATTGGTACATTGTTATGGGTTAAATAACTAAACAATAAAATAAATTCCGATTCTGATTCACCCTCTTATGGGATAATATATCAACACTCTTTGAGGAGTGTAGTGGAAAGAGGTTTGAGATGAGTCAGAGACTTGAGGTAGAGGATATATTGAGAGAGGTATAGGGTGAGAAATAACATTGGATATGCTGAATTAGCAGAAAAGTAATAAATATATAGATCCAAGTACATGGAAAGTATATAGATGCATAAAGGAAGTAAGTATATGTAGATTAAAGATGCATTAAATAAACTCCTGCATTCAAGTGTTGTTTTGGTTCAAAATGTATTTTATTTATTTGTTTAAAAACATAAACATTCTACATATTTATACAAAGCAATACACATATATAGGTACATATCTATAGTACAAATAAATGCTTATATACAGAGGGATATACTGTATATTTCTGTTTGTGTATAATGCTTCTGCTGGGAAGAGCCCTTTCTTGAGTTGTTTTCTGAACCTAAGGTGGATCTTATGTTGTGGGGTAAAGAGTTCCATAGTTTGGCTGCTTGAACAGAGAAGGATGTGCTACCCATTGTTTTTTTCTTGTATCTTGGGATTTTGAGGTGAGGTGCCACTCAAGAACAGGGGGGCATATTACCAAGCAATAGCGATAATTATCGCTATTGCTTGGTTAGAGACAAACATTTACCGCTGAGCTGCGGCGATCTTTACCGCAAATAAACCTTGGTATTACCAAGGTTTATCGCAAATGCGATAAAAATCGACGCAATGCATGAATATCGCTGAAAAGTCAGCGATATTTATGCATTACCGAGCTAATGCTCTTAGCCATGTTATCCACCTCCCATTGGATAACATGGCTAAGAACTGCTCAGGGCAGGTGTTAGCTTTTGGAGATATTCGCGCTTAGCGCGAATATCTCCAAAAGTTGGTAATAGGAGATAGCGATGTTAGAGACTGTTTTCAATCGCTAACATCTTGGCACGCCCACTTTACAAAGTGGGGCCCAAGATGGTCGCTATCTCCTACTAGCTGTTGCTAACTGGTGATAATTTTATCTTTGCTTTCTTGGCTTTTAAAGCCAAAAAAGCAGAGATAAACCCCCTTGATAATATGCCACAGAGTTTCCTTTGTTGAATGTGTTTGGTGATTTTATTCCTGATGAAGAGCGGTCTTGTTCCGTGTATCGCTGTGTGGGGGATACAAGGCAGCTTGAACAAGGATCTTCTGGCACCAGTGGCCAATGCAGGGCTTTCAAGGCAGGAGAGATGTGGTCTCATGGTTTGATATGTAAGATTAGTCTGGCAGCCGAGTTTTCAATCCGTTATAGTCTTTCCATGGTCGTTAAAGGTAATCTGTGGTAGAGGCTATTGCATAATTGAGTTTGGACAGAACAAGGGAGAAGATAGCTTGGACCTTGTATGGAAATCCCTAATGGGGGAAGATTTGTAGCAGAGTTTTTAAAGTAGCAAAGCTTGAGCTTGCTAGTTTGTCCACTTTGGCATTCATCGATAGCTTGGAGTTCATGGTCATTCCGAGGTTTCGTACGGCCTGTGATACTTTAGGCAGCGACCCAGGTCATCAGGCCAGGCTGCAACAGGGTCATAATGTTTCCAATTGCCACACGTGAGCATTTCCATTTTGGAAGCATTCAATTTGAGATGGCTCCACCTCATCCATTGATCCACGGCTCTGAGACAACTGAAAATTGGTGAGTTTCCAAAGTCTTTGGGGCAATGCAGGTGAAGGAGTATTAGCATGTCATCTGCATAGTTATGGCACGTGAGGTGAAATGGATTGATCAGTATTGGTAATGACTCCAGGTAGATGTTGAAAATCATGGCTGAGATGATAGAGCCTTGAGGGACCCCTGCTTTTGTGGAGTATGGTTTGGACGAGAAAGGTGGGGTATGGATGACATTAGTCCTGTTGCGAAGGTAGGATGCAATACAGTCTAGAGCAGTCTCCTCAATGCCGGCTTCATAGAGTCTTTGTATTAGAGTGTCATGGTCAACCGTGTCAAAGGTAGCCAAGAGGTCCAATAAAAGTAGGGCAGCAACCCTGTTGGGTTCAACTGTGTCCTTAAGGTCATCCCAGATGGCAAGGAGGGCAGGTCCTGTGCCTCTCCTGGAACGAAATCCCGTTTGGAAGTCTTAAAGTATGGCATTCTCTTCCATGAATTGTGACATATGGGCAAATGCTGCTCTTTCTATCAGTTTGCCCTGGAAAGGTCCATTTGTAATGGGTCTGTAGTTGTCAGGGTTCAGCGGGTTCAAGTTTGCTTCCATCAGTAAAGGGCGTATGTGTGACTTTTTGTGTTCTTCTGGAAATATTCGGGTAGTTAAGGAATCGTTGATGATTCTTCTTACTGTAGTGGCAGCAGAGGTTGTTAGAAAATGTTTTTGAACTTTTGCAGTGGGCATGGGTCAGAAGGGCTGCTGGCAGGCCTGCTTGCTTTGACCAGGTCCATAAATTCATTGTGTCAAAATGTGTTTGAAGGAACGGAGAGGCTGGGTTAGAGCATTTTTGAATTGTTGTTGTGGAAAAGAGTGAGCGCTGGTGCTTTGTTTTTGTTTTAAGTATGAGACCCACATGTCTGCTTTGGCTGTTTAAGGATTTGTCAGTTTGTCTAAGAAATCTTGAGTAATGGGATGAGTTCCTTCTAGGCAACTCAGTTTACGAAACTCATTAAGTATTTTGTAGAATTCTTTATTTGTACATTTACCATTTTGAATTCTGTCTGAATAGTACCTTTTCTATGTTTTTTTGATAGCTGACTTGTATAATCTGTTAATCTTCTGTAGGCAAAGTTTGTCTTGTTTGGCGTTTGTTTTGAGCACATTGCAGCTTTCTAACTTGTTTTTTTATCTCTTTTTCTCTGTATTTCTCCAAGGTGCTTGTTTTCTTTTGTTCCGTTGTGTAGTTTTTAGTGGTATCAGGTTATCAAAAGCTTCCTGTAGCCACTCACATATTTTGTTAAAAGAATGTATTGTTTCCAGATCTACACTGGATGTTAGTTGTGTTTCAAAGTGTTCCAAATTGAGTTTGTTCCATGGTCGATAGATGGATGCTCACAAGTTGGTTTTAGGTGATTCACTTAGTGTTGTTTTACGTTGGAAAGCAAGCAAATGGTAGTGTGTCCTTGTGACTGGAGTTATAGTTTGAAAGGTAACTTGTTCAGTAATAGCAAATATGACATCTAGGATGTGTCCAGCATTGTTTGGGGGTTTGTGGACCATATGATGCAGGTTCAGTGTGTCTAGGCCAGTGATTATTGTTTTCGGATGGGGCATTTTTGTTTTGTCAAACCAAATGTTGAGGTCAGCCAGAATGCATAGGTTGCAGTGTATTGTTATAAGGTTTGAAACTGTCAATAACTGTGTCTGGGAATGTCGCCTTGCTAGTTAGAGGTCTGTACTGGAGCCAGATGTTACAGGAGGAAGTCAGTGTAGGATTGAATCTAGTGAGAAAAGCCTCACAATTCTTTATGGAGATGTCGTCAACTTTAGTGATATGTAATGTTTGCCTCAACACAACAGCAAGGCCACCCCTCGTTCGACAGCCTAGAGGTGTGGCTTCATGTAGGACTCACTAGAGCCATATTATCTCCCAACCATGATTCAGTTATAAATAGCATGTCTGATTTTTTTTTCAGATAGAAGGTTGTAGATGTGATGTTTGCATTTAGAGAGTGATTGAGCATTTATTAGTAGACAGTTTAGAGTATAAGCTTTTGCTACAGTAAGACTTTGTTTTATAGAAGAGTGATCAGTATTTTGTGGTTTTTTTTAGCAGGTGTGTTCTTAGTTCAGGTATTAGCTGTATTAGTATAGCAGTAGTGTAGCTGGTCTGTAACATGGTCCTCATCCAGCAGGCTTAAAAGGCATTTTGATGGGTCTGCATGTGTACGTGGTGGAGATGGTGTTTGAGAGTGAGTTGGCGTGCTGTGTTGTTTTTGCGGTGTAACCTTGTTGTGCAGTAGACATGGACTAGCAACATTGCAATGTGTGGCACGTTGCTTATATTGTTTGAGTGTGATAAGGGCAGAAGGTGTATGAGGTAGGGGTGGTGGTGCAGCATGTGGGTCATGTAGTAAGGTTCTAAATTGTCCAATGGATGAGAGGCGGTTAGAAGAGAGTTGCTGTGCTGCTGTATGTGTGTTTGGTTTGGTGGAAGAGAGAAAGCTTGGCATTGTAGTTTGTTCTTTTATGTTGTTTGAAAGGTGGGTGTATGTCTGTATTTTGTGACTGTAAGTATTATGAGGTGATGTGCTTGAGAGATTTTGTTGTGCTGGTATGCGTGATATGTTTTGTTTTTAAAGGAGTAAGGAGTACTGAAAAGAGTGGCTGATGTATTTGTTTTATTAGATGGATTTGTTTGCAAGTGGAAGTTGTAAGGCAAAGGGGGGTGATGTGTTTGTGAGTAGAGTGTATGTTGTGCGTAGGAGGGGATGAAGTAGAGTTAAGAATGTTTATCTTGTACTTGTTTGCTGCAAGAGTTAGCAGAGTGCAATAGAGAAAGTCCTTCACTTAAAACACACTACATATTTTAATAACCTTATTGATTTATTTAAAAAAATATACGCTGGTATTATATACAATATTAATTAACATAAATATATATTAAAAATAAAACCAATTAAATAATTTACATAATTGAAATAAAATGTATATTCATTAAAAAAAATAGTTATTTAGTTATTACTTAATTACTTTTCTGCGCTATACCCCTACAAACGTAGCAGCCCATACCTAAAATATAACTAACATAGATAAGTATAACACAATTTACACAATTAGTAATCAATTAAATAATTAATAATTCATTGTTAATTAATTATTTACCTAATACACTTTGAACCCTATCTTCCAACAAACCTAGCAGCCTAAGTCTAAAATATAACTAACATATATAATTATTAGACAATATACATAATTATTAAGCAATTAAAATATTAATAAACAGTAATAACTATTGTTAAATAATTATTACTTAATTACCTTCTCAGCCTATACCCTACCAACCGGACAACCCCCTATAGCACTGTAAATTACTATTAGTAAATAATTTAAAAATCAAAATCACGTAAAACAGAGAAAGTATGGAAATCTGCAATTGTGACCTGGATGGGTCTGAAACATTGTCCCACTTGATGCTTCTTTGAACAAAACTTGGCACTAAGAAAGTGGATACTTTACCTGCTGTTTAAACAATATAACACCAGACACTGCTTGAAGCTATGGTTCTTTGCCACTGGATTATGGCGGACATCGTCTTTTTGTCCATCACGTCCTACATCTCTGGAGAGACAAGATCAGAGTGGCAATGCCACTACTGCACAATAACACTGTTAGCAACCTTTTAAAAAGTCTACTCTGTTTTAAGTTTTATGCATTTAATGACTTTTTAATCCTTGAGTATTAAAGTTGTTTTATGATAGTTGTTGTAAAGCTTTTCATTGAAACAATAACGTACGTTTTATTAAAGGGGTAGCAAGAGTAACCAGAAAACCTCTAGGGGCCTACAGTAAATATTGTAAGTCAACACAGTGTTCCCGAAGTAAATGATATCAAGAACTAATAAAGCTCATTTGTAAATTTAATTACTGAAATTATAAGTAATAAAATGGGTCACAGTAACAAACCTGCACAGTGCCCTCTTATGGATGTTACACATGTATGATAAAAGTGACCAGGTGCGTATCAATTAGTCAAGAATAGCATAGTTCATTAGGTAAGTGTACACAGTATTGTAGGATCCAAAATGTATTTTAAGACGCTTTGTTCTCGTTAAGGATTTGTGATCATCATACGAACTCACATGGAACATGTAAAGCACAAGAAAATGCTGCAAGTAATAAGGAAGAGAGGGAAAGGAGATAAAATAGTGTTAAAGCACAAACAAGTAAGGAGGAAACTACTTGCAATACATTGTAAATATAGGCATTCTTGTAGGGGTATAGAATATGAACTAGGACTCTCCAGACATCTCTGTCCTAGTGTCATTTTTTTTCAATATGACTCCAGGTGTTACCCATCTTCTTGCAGTCAGACTCGATACTTCAGTCTCAAGTGTTTATTAGCCTTCCACTTTTCCTTTTCCCTTTAGAGTGCCAGGTCAGGGCTTGCCTGGTGGTATTTGATGCAGGCTTGCAGAGGGTGTGACCTATTCAGCCTGGCACCTTTTCATGATTTCTTCATGAGCAGGGGTCTACTGACATTGGTTGTTGCTGCTGATGCTGTTTAGCCAGTAGATTTCCAGGATTTTCCTTAGACAGGTGGTGCTGAATGTTGAGACTTTGTTGGTGGTGGTCACTGTTGTCCTCCAAGTTTCTTCTCAATACAGAAGGACCGATTTTACATTGGTGTTAAAAAGCCTGACCTTGGTTTGCAGCACTAGGTCCTTGGAGCTCCAAATCTTCCTTAGCTGAATGGAGGCAGTCTTTGCTTTGCTGATCGTGCCTTGATTTTGGCATCTGTGTCCCCCTGCTTGTCTATGACACTGCCCAGATAGGTGAAGGCCTCAACCTCTGCCAGTGCATCACCAGCAAGAGAGACTACAGTTGTGCTGGCTGTATCTGCCATCAAGATGTTGGGTTTCTCTGGTGGATGTTGAGCAAAGCTGTGCTGATGAGGCTCTCACATTGTCTGTCTTCTCTTGCATGTACCAATGGGTATGGTAGAGTAATGCCAGTCATCTGCAAAGTACAGGTTGTCAAGCTGCATCCAAGGTGTTCACTGGATCCCATTTCTTCTGCTTGCTGTGAATATTCTTCATGATCCAGTCTATGGCAAGCATAAAGCTCAGTCAGTAAAAATGGCAAGGGAAGGTATGTTGTTCTCCACATTCAAAAGTAGCAGAATTGCTAAATATAAAGAAGGCAGGGGGGACCGTGGTGACTGAAAGAATAAAGATAATTACAGATTGAGTAGGTGGGGGATCTGGCATGTCAGGAACTCAAAGACAAAGATGACCCTGGGATTTATTATTACAGTTGGTTTACTTATGCACTGGGCAATTGCATTTTATCCCTAGCATATTGGATATACCAGTGGGCATTTTCATACAGTTATGAGGTGCTCAGATAAAAAACAACCACCTTCCATCCTATAACTCCATGCAATGCTCCCAGAAAGGCAGCCTTTAACACTCTCTTCCTTGCTGGGCTCCCATCCAAAACAATCTTCTGTAAAGAGGACATTGGAGTCTCACCCATTCTAAATCCATGGGTGGTAAGCACTCAAACCTGCCCACAACAAAATGAATGCCTGACTGACACAAATCATTTTCTTAGTATCCCTCAAGACAAGTCAAAACTCCCCATTTGTAAATATTAAACACCCTCAATGACCTAGACAAGTATTGATTTATAGCCATTTGCCCTATATCAGAAAAGTTACAGTAGCCATCCAACTACACACACATCTAGACACAACCCACATGTTATATTTCTATCAAATTGAATCAATAACTTGCTGAAGCATGAGCCTTCTCCATCAGAGTTGCAGAAACAGCATTATACCAGATATAGATGATCTCTGTCTCCTTGTCCTGCTTAACCACTCAGCAGACTTTAATACTGTCAGCTCAACGGCCCAATCGACATCCTAGCAATATGCAGTACTCCTATAGTTCTCCTCTCCATATAATTGATCAAATTATGTCCAGATGACCATATTTCATTTCATTCATATGTCAGAAAACAACGGAGTCCTTTAAGTGTCTGCCTTCCCTTTACTCATCTTCTTACTCTATGTGGAATATTTCAGAGTCTTTCAAGCAGCAATCAGATCAAAATTCAAATGTGTAACATACTATCTCAATCTGAAAGTCACAAAAAACAAATAAAAAAACTCATTCAAAAATGTTTGTTCACCATGTAAACATAGATTTATAGTTTCTATCTAACATTAAATCCTACCTAGACAGAATGATCTTCATCATCAACAACAGAAATAAGCCCAAGTTGATTATGGTTTCAATAGCACACAACTGGATGGATCATCTTCGGGATTCATTTAGACCTATCCTTCAAACGCATGTGTTTGGAGATAGACTAACATGGTACCAACATTGTCAACTGTGCAGGGTCAAACCCTATCTCCTCCAATCATATTGTCACAACTACTGTGCAGGCATTGGTCCTCTCGATAAGGAATGTAGCAAGATACTGCTCATATGAGTGCTCAATTCATTCCTGGCATTGCTCTCAGAAATTGCTCAGATATTCAAGTGTCTCAAGAAATTCGATCACTAGATGCCCATCCAGAAAATCCTACCATTGTTGCCATTTCAAGAAATCTCCATCTTCCGGATCTGCTGAATCGCATAAAAACAGTAAAGAACAAAATCCGTCGTCCCTTGCACAAATATTGAGTCTCTTTAGAGTCATTACATAACAAAAAGCAAGAACATCAGTGGAATTGAGCTGAAGAACTGCAACAGAAAAAAACAGAACAGGCTTTCTCCATCTATGTACCCAGAATTTGAACAAATATCTCTGACACACCAGGTCTGATCTGCTATGAAGAACCAGCCTGCTGGGAATCCTGGCTCTAACGGTCTGACAACTAGGAAAGTAATAACGTCTGGAAGCTGTCATGCAAAGAAAAATGTTTTGAAGAGAGCTAGGGGGCATATTTGCTAGGAAGTGGCGGACTGCGGCGTTAGTCACCTTGGCTTAACATCACGCTACGCCACTTGCAAAACGCAGGGCTGCACCGTATTTACAAGGATACAGTGCAGCCCTGCATTTCCCCCCGTGCTGGTGATAATTTTAGCTTCCTAGCACCAATGCAGATACCTAGTTAGGGAGGGGGTGAATAGAGACAGAAAGTCAGACCATATTGTGTTGTTACCTGCTATAATAACAAGATCTAATTATATTAGTGGAGAGAGCAAACTGTATTATTTAATTATAATTCAGGGTTTCACAAAATATGTGATATCACAACAATTTATTACTAGTGTCACAAATTAATAACACTAAAAAATCAAATTTCATAAAAAAATGAGTAATTTTATTCAGTTCCTCCCATCGGGTTACAATCTAATACACGTCATTTTATCAGTTGACCAATGGCATAAGGTACAATAAAATGTAAATAAAACAGTTGACGCTGCGTTTCGGTGTTTGTCAGTTTTCACCTTCATCAGGACAAGTGTGTATATAAGATCTTATATGAGTCTTGTGGGAATTTGCTTTGTCAATTACAATATTCCACCGTTTGATTTCTATATCTGTGACCCTACATGTATTAAGCCTTTGATAACAGTTTGCGCTTTGAGGCCAGCACGTTGGAACCACCGTCATTTTTTGCAATGCGGTTTTATTGAGTTGAAAGCTATTAAGAAATGGTCGGATCACGAGAATTTTGAAATGTCTCCCTATATTTGGTCAACTATATATAAACTTAATTTAAGCACATTGAGCTGGGCAAACTTGCCTAGGATGCTGTTTTTTCAGTAAATGGTTATTATATCGAACCCCTCATTCTCTCTCGAAAATGTATGCGAACCAGTCCTCTCAATGTTTTCGATGTATAAATCACCCAATAGCTAATTGGTTGCATATTATGTTGAGCTGTCCAAAAGGTTATAAGTATTGGGTTGATCTATTTAGGTATTTGGAACATGAGTGTAATATTCAATTGGCAGTTAATGCTAAATTAATTTTACTTGGTTTTGATTCTGACCTCTCTTTTACGGATCCATTGACAACATTTTTATGTATAGCAATGGCTGTAGCGAGATCGCTGCTATTGCAAAAATGATGCACCGACCTGATTCCCTCGGTCTTGGAGTGGGGTCAGAAGATGAAATCAGGTAAAAAAGTGAACGCATTTTTGCACTATGAACAGGAAGCATCAGGAAATTCGATAAGATATGGGGTATATACTTTGATTAAAACAAAGGGGGGAAGACTGCTCTTACGATGTTATGAGGTCTTTATAGGCTGGGCCGCGGTGTTGACATTTTTTGGATTTTTCTTTATTGTGTAAATGTTTACATTGTTTTTCTTGCTGTATGCATTATTAACGCATTATGAAGTTGTCTAAACTGTCCAAAATTGTCTTCGATGAGATATACTATTATGGAATATTTTTATGTTTCTATGATAATGTCTTAAAATCTCGGCTCAGTAAAAAAAAAAATGTTTTCCATGGTCTTAATTTTAGCACTTCTCCATATTTATGCTGCCCTTGTAAATATTTGCAAAAGAAACATTTAATGGGCGGAATGCAGGACAATGCAAGTACCCACCCCCAGTCACAACTATCTGGGTTAAATCCAACTGGGTTGGCATAGTGGGCAAATGAGCGATGGATTTATCTGAGATCTCTTAACTGGGGGAGAAGTTTGAATCATTCAGCATTCCGTCCGTCATCTGATAGTGTATTCCAAAGTCCGAATGAAGATGTCGTAGTCTATGATAGTAAATACTACACACGCAGAGGAAAGATTTAAAAATAACATCATGACAACAAGTGTTCCCAAATTAATGCACGCGGAACAGAGAAAAAGGTGACTGCTTCGTATAATAGGCCATAATTATATGACCAATGCTCATTGTGCAATCAAAATGGATTGGATGTGTGACCCCACCCAAAGAAATATATTTTTAGCGCCTGTCAATGAAAACGATAAATACCACAATCCATCGCACCATGTCGCTCACCCAAGTTGAGCTAACACCCAATGTTAACAAAACCCGTTTGGGACCTTGGGGTAGGTCATTTTTAACTTCTGATATTATGTGGTTTTCAATATATCACAATATTGTATCTAGCACATTGATTGTAATATATCTGTCTTTCCAGCCTTGAAAAAGTCTGAGTACAGACAAAGCACGTGTGTGCTAATTGTGTGCTCAGAATTTTTTTGAAATTAATAAAAGAGACAAAGAATCACTACTGATGATCTTATTTGCTTATTTTGAATTCCACATTCATTATCTGTTTAATTGTATCATCCTCATATTGTAGAGACTAACGTGACCATGGAATTTATCTAACTCGTGTCCAGTATTGTTTTTGGATATTAAATTTATCTAGTGGTGTAGGTGCGCTGCAATAGCTTCTTTTGTTGTGTTTAGTGATATGCATGTTAGCCTTTCATGTGCAGATACCACCTCTAGGTAGTAGATGCTCGAAGCTGATCTAGCATCCGGTTGCAAATACAGCAACAATATTTTTATTTCTCAAGCCAATTACTGATATCTTGAGAAACGTTAATTTATTGGATGTGCGGTTATTTCTCTAACAGGGAACACTACTACCTGTTCTTTTTACTGAATGCCTGATGGGTGGTACCTGGCACACCTGCATTTACTAGTTGTGGAAATAGCAGTTACTCCGACCTTACAGTTTGCTATCCTTGACACTATCATTGGTACCAATTGTCTCAAGGGTCAAGAGCACAGTACACTGACCAGAAAGTAAACATGGCTCCAAAATTGACTCAGTATTGCCTGTTAGATACCCTTGTATTTTGAATTGTAATAATTACCATGGGTGAGAGGAATAAATGTTGGAAGGAAAAGTGTGTTAGTGTTGTTTGGCTTTTGCAACCATAACAGGCTGCACTTTACTCTATTTTTCCCAGGAACTAGTACCTCCTCATGTATTTTTTTCTCAGAGTACACATGCCACATAGTCTTGGAGCTCCAGTCAGAAGGCCACAGAGCTGCTAACCGTTCTACTTGTCTGCAGTTTTCCATTCAAATACAGAAGACCTCTCTGCTGCATCTGTCTGAAAACTCTTGCATGCCCCAGGCAGCCATTAATGACCTGGGAAGATCTATCCCAGTTTAGCAGAACCAGCAACTCCTAAAACCTGGCAAATCATATAGCCTATCTACAGCCATGCCCTGCAGCATTGCCCCTAGTTTATTAGAAAGAAGGAAAAGGAAAGGTAACTTATGATTAATTAATAGTTAAGTGAAGATGTTTTGGTGAATAGTTGACTGCTCTTTAATTTCTGGGTCTAACCACAAAATCTTCATATCCATTTTTCACTGTTTACATCTCTATCACTAGATATAATACCTATACATACTGGAAATTAGGGAAAATGTTGATTCTTATAGGCTTGCTTACTAAAAAATTGTTGTTTTATTAAAGAGAAAGAAGCTAGCATTATGCATAGTAACCTTTAATCACCACTTCAGAGCAGCAAACCTTTCAAGGTTCCAAAAGGTTTCTATTTCCCTCTGAATACTAGCTTTCGCTTTGCTGCTTCTTTCTGTTGCTCTAAGTAGTGTTGTGTTGCCTCCGCCTATCCGAAGCGCCGGGACGCCCCTTCGCTGGGGCAGCTGAGCGCTATAGAAGTGTGCGTAACATAACATAACATAACATACAAGTAGTTTTCCAACTACATCACTAATAAACAGAACACTCAAGTCCATGTAGGTCTCCCAAGTTCAATGTCCCGCCTGTTTTGTTTGTCCTCTTTGACTTACCCTCCTCTTCTTATTCATCGATTCTCCATTCTTTCAATGATCTTAAAAAATATGTCAGAAACAAGAATATCCTTTTCCTCAAAATGTAAAATACCATTTAGCTCAATATAAAACTTCAACTTACTAAATAAACTTCTCCATTTGAACTTCTTCTACTTACTCTCCAGGGTGGGTGTGGTGGGATAATGCTAGCATCCTCGTCTTTAATAAAATCACGATTCATTATTCAGTAAACCTATAAGAATCAACATTTTATGGCAAGACAGGAGGCTAGCATTATGATTGTTCAAAGATTCTCAAAGCGCAGCATGAAACATGATCAATTGGTTTAAATTAGAACCTCCTAAAAGTATCTGCATTAAACCAATCTGATGCCTTCATAATGTCATCTAACTTCCCCCTAGTATAAAAGTCCTACTAGCCATAGCACCCCTCACCAAATATGCTGTGAAATTAGACATGTCAATACTTGCTTCTCCCATAGTGGATGTCACCCATCCCCCAATGGTAGCATTCGAAACAGCCTGATATGGTTTAAGATACGAAGTCAATAACTGATCCACTCCGGCACTCCTTTTCTCCAACAAACAAGACTCATATCTTTTACATATTTAACCACACCTAACTTTGGCAAATCATCCAAATTCGGATAAAAGATAGAATTAGACATTGTTTTTGTCTGTTTAAAATTTTTAAATAAAACTCCCATTGGTTGCCAAAACCTGCCTGTTACTTCCAATACTTCTACATCTGACACGCTTTGCAAATATAATAAACACAAGGTCGCTACCTTATGTGACAACTCAATTGTGCCAAATAATTTATAACCAGGCCAATTTTGAAACAACTTTAACACTAAATCTATGTTCTAAAGAGACTGAGATCTAGGTTTTGAATTTCTCTTCAACCTAATCTCCTTCATGACTTTACAAATTAAGTGTCTTCGACCCACGGAAACTCCATTAATCAAAGAATGTCCCAGTACAACAGCTTAGTGGTAACAATTAACTGTACGGTAAGCCAAACCTTTATCAAACAGAGCTGAAAAAATTTAGCAACTTCTACCTCATCCGCCTCCACAGGATTCAAGTCCCTCTCCAAGCACCAACTTAACCATACTCTCCATGGTCCTCTATATCTTTTCGGACAGCCTGTGCCCAGGGTTAATCAAGCAAACCTGAATATGTTTCCAAACATTTTGTGAAGCGTCCTGAATTCTTGAGGTGCTCCAAATTAGAAGGTTGAGCAAACCCAAAAGTACTAACGGATGCTCCTTCCCTTCTATACCTCTTAACATTCCCATCATGCGCTTTATTAAATAAGAACTCTTCATTGCTAACGCCAACACTGTGTGGAACCATGCCTGTGCCTTCCAAAATGGTGTCACTAAAACTATCCAACACTTCTGCCTCCTGCACTGTAACATTACTTGCTGAATCATCAAGAAGGAGGGAACGCATACGCTTTCATCCCTGACCAATCTTGCATAAATGCATCCACTGCCATAGCCTCTGGATCCAGTCTCCAACTGACATTGTTGGCTAACTGATAGGTCAATCTGGATGCGAACAGGTCTACATACAGAGGATCTAGAACTTGGGTCTCCAATCTTTACAGTAATAATAGCTACTTATGTTCAGTGAAAATCATCCCAAGCCACTAATATTATTAGTGATAATATTAGTTCCAAACACATAGGAAAAGATTATATTAGTGGTATCCTTTGCAGGATTACCAGCCATGATCACCACAGCAGTAATGTAAAAAAGGCTTTTTAAATGTTGAATGCCTCTACGAGATTAAAACAAAACAGTCACATCTGCAATGCCCTTGGCACCAAGGAAATTATACTGTTATTACTATTAGTCATATATCTACCAAGATCAGTTTTCAACATAGTATGGAAATTAGCTGTTTTCAAAAAACCCAAGTTTTAATCTTGAATACTCACTTTTCAATTATTGTATACATATATTCATTCAACCAAGCAAAAACTCCTAGATTAGTAGGCTCGGCTGCACACAGGAGAGCTACTCACTGTTAACTGGAGATCTACCAGTAGCTCACAAGCTACTCATGGAGAAGCCTAATTTAGAAGCTTCTGAATTCTCCTGAAGACTCAAACGTCCAGCTTCCAATCACTTAAATCCACCTGCTTCCTTGAATACCAATCTGCCACCACATCCATTGACAATACCCTGCTCTGAAACAAATCTTGTGCTCTATGACAAATCCCACATTTCTGGTGCTAAATCTGTCAACTTCTTTGACCTCCAGCCTCCTAGCTTGTTGATATGTCACAGCTGTTATTTTGCCCATCTTCAACAAGACTGAGGATCCTTTTAACTGATTGAAACTTGCAGAGCAAAAAGCCCAGCGTTCATCTCTAGACAATTGATATGACCTCTCCTCTCTAAGAGATCCAAAATCCACCTATCCCTTGTTCCAACCAGCCTTATAAACTGGCATCTGTTTCGATTTAGAAATCTGGTTGAATACCAAAAATTGCATTCCAATTCCATGCTACCAAATTCTCTATCCACCAATTCAGCTACTCCTTCTCTTACATAGACAGTATCGCACTGTACCCGTACCATAACCCTCTTGCCAAGGCCGCTATCTTTAACCTTTGCAGAGCCCTGTAATGTAAGCAACCCGAAAATATTGCCTGAATTGATGATGACAGAAGGCCAATCACACACGCCAAATCTCATAGAATTATCTCTTCTTTCCTTAGATCTTCCTTTTCATTTCTTAACATTCTTTGTAGAAATTGCAATTGGCTCTTCAATGTGTTGACCATCAATCCTAAAAACTCCAGGGTCTGACCTGGAGTAAACACTGATTTCTCTGCATTGACTCTGAAACTGAGACGCTCCAAATGACCTTTTACCACTGTCAAATGGTCCCTCCATTCTCCTTTGCTTTAATTCATTATTAATATATTGTCCACATATATGATGAATCTTACACCTCTTTCTCTTAAATAACCTACCACCGGCCTCAACACTTTCGTGAAACACCATGGGGCTGAAAACAGGCCGAAAAGTAAACATTGAAAATGGTACAGCTGACCTTTCCATCTAAATTGCT
The DNA here is from genome assembly GCF_964263255.1 of Lissotriton vulgaris. Lineage (NCBI taxonomy): Eukaryota > Metazoa > Chordata > Amphibia > Caudata > Salamandridae > Lissotriton > Lissotriton vulgaris. Next base: position 81,857,223 of record NC_141690.1, on the reverse strand, counting down.
ATAGTCTTTATCTCTCCGGATGAATTGGGATTGTAAAATAAGCAACTTTGAAGTCTAACGTGATCAACCTATCCCCATCCAACAACGTAGCTCTCAATAGATGGATACCCTCCATCTTGAAATGATTGTATGTTACAAACTGATTCAACATTCTTAAATTTATGGCTGGTCTCCACCCCTTTGTCTTTCTTTTTCGTGCAAAATATCATACTCACAAAACCTCACATACTTCCACTATTGTGTTATTTCACAACATCTAAATCACTTCTTGCTATACCACTTCCTCTACCTCCTTTTGAAAACACAACTCTCTTGGCTCATTTGCCTGAAAGGGCTTCCTCTCCAGCTCTATAAAATAACATTTGACTGCAGAAATAACCATTAGATCATCTGTTATCTTTTCCCATTGATCGCTAAAGAGCTTTAATCTTCCTCCATCCCCTCCTAGGGTAAAACCAATATTCATCCTCATACTCACCTTGACTTGATGATGAGCATTGACCTCTGTCTCGAAACACTCAATATTCGGGTCCTCTACCTTTCTGGGAAAATAAACCGGAAGGCTGGCTGTAGAAACTGTCTCCTTAATGGTCAGTACTTTGTGCTCAGGAATAATGGGACTTGTAAAATCCTCGGCTGGGAGATTGCCCTCTCCTCCAAGTCCTTCCATTAAACAGTTCCCCGGGAACACTCATCTCGTTAAAAACGGAGCCTTATCCGGACTTGTGGAGGTCTGGACATACTTTCTGTGGTTTTTTGCCATTCTATAATAACTAATGTTATTATCGTTTTAGTCTTTCGTTCCTGCTTGGGTGCAGGGCGGGGTGGGTGGGCAAGGGTAGCCAGTTCAGGGGGCAGGGAGAGCAGTGTAAAGCACGCTCTAAAGTGGGCATGATGGTCTGGTGGACCCAAGAAGGCTGGACGAACCATCATGCGCACTTTGCATCTTCCCCACCAGGCTGCATTAAACAGCCCGGTGAGGAATATTGTAAGGAAAGCTCATAGACCCTTTAGTAGTTCATTTCTTCTTTATTTCAAGGAAGTAAGGATAGTACAGCGGCACGAACATAACAGCATCCTCCGCCTTCTCCCTTCAGTAACTGACTCACCACTCACTACATTCTCCCAAGCATACATTCCACACATTCCACACGTGCACACACATACACGCGCCAACACACACACGAGACAACACGCGCACAACACTACATGTATAACCAATACCACACACCCACCTCCTCAAAAGCTTAAGTCACCACTAAAAGAATCATCCTAATTTGAAATCAGAGAACCGGACAGGCATCTTCCTTGTTCTATCACCACGGCGAAGAGTCTCACCTCCAACACCAATATTGGTACAAGATGACCCAATATCTCTAACACCACTACCCGTATCACAACTAGTACTATAACCACCCGTACTACCAGTTGACGCCAGCTCACCCGTACTGCCAGTTGACGCCAGCTCCTTTACTAGTCCAAAATCATCACCTAACATATAACCACTACCCGTCCCATCATCAACACCACCAGATCGTGACCCTACCACACCATTCCTCTCATTGCAAAGGCTAAATTGCCGAAAATTCCACCTTCTACCATCCTCCAATTCAACAGCACTACCAAACACCTTCATTATCCTCAAGGGTTTAGACCATACACTTTCACCCTTCAACACTTTCCTAGGATTCTTCACTCTAACCATCTGACCTATCTTAACTAAAGGCCAACCACATTTACCTCCATGATACTGCCAATTACGATCTTGATACTTTTTAACCTCAGATCTGATTTCTTTATCAATATCCTTCCCATTGCACTGCATTTTAGCATTCCTTTTCCTCAACCACCAAGGAACCAAACCAGTAAATGGTTTCCTACCTCTCAAAACTTCAAAGGGTGTTTTCCCTGTAGCAGAATGCGGGGTAACACGATATGCAGTCAATCTCTCTTGTAAAGCTTTCCTCCAAGGTAAACCTGCACTCAATGCCAATTCAATCACTTCCTTAACCACTCTGTTGAAGCGCTCAACTTGACCGTTACCTTCTGGATGATATAGTGACGATTTAATGTGCTTGATGCCCATTACCACTAGGAATTCTTCCATCTTTTGTGACACAAATTGAGGACCATTATCCGAGACTAGAATTTCTGGTACTCCTTCCCTTGAAAATACATCCTCTAAAAATGCAATGACTACATCCGTAGTCATCCCACTAACCATTCTTACTTAAGGCCACTTCGAATAGTAATCAACCAATACAATAGCATAACAATCCTTGGATGATAAAGCTGAAAATGGCCCCATAAAATCAATAGCCACCTTTTGCCATGGATACTCAGGAAACTCCACCAAAGTTAAAGGTACACTTAATGGCTTTGCCACTTTATCACTAGCACCACAAACCTTGCAATCCCTCACTAATCGATCCACCATGGAATCAACACCTGGCCACCAAAACCATTCCTTAATCCTCCTTTTTGTGCTAGACATACCACCATGTCCTAAGTGACTCTTCTCAACAATATTCTTTCTTAAGCCAACTGGAGGCACAATTCTGTCACCTCTTAAGACAATATCATTAACGACGCAAAGTTCTTCTTTAATCTTTGAAAAAGCAGCACATTCACCACGTAAGTTGGATTCTCTTGGCCAACCATCAACTATGAATCGTTTAACCTCTTTCAAAACCACATCCTTATCCATTTCACTCATCCAAGACGCCTCAGATGCACTACTATCAACATCCTTATCGCCTATCAGAAACACATCCTTAGTGGTAAACGCTATCTCACAATCAGTATTAGTTCCAACTCCTGTCAAATCTACATTAGGTAACCTTGACAGACCATCCGCAACTACGTTATCCTTACCTGGAATATACTCAATATAAAAACTGAACAATTGCCACTTTGAGGCTAAGCGAGCCAACCTTGGAGTCAAATTCTTCCCACCTTCAGGTCTTAAAATATTCACTAATGGTTTATGATCAGTGCAAATTTTGAACTTCCTCCCCCACACATACATCCTGAATCTCTCAGCAGCCCATGAAGCAGCCAACAACTCTTTTTCTATTACGGAATAATTTCGTTCCGATTTAGTTAATGTGCGTGAAGCATACGCTACTACCCACTTCTCAGATTTTACATGTTGGGAAAACACAGCACCAATTCCATACCCAGACGCATCCACAGACAAAATACATTCAGCAGTTGGCAGGAAGGGTTTCAAACATGGTGTTGTTACTATCTCCTTCTTCACCTTCTCAAAACATATTTTTTGTTGGTCACCCCACGTAAACACTACACCTCTTTGCAACAATGATCTTAATGGTTCAACTTTCGAGGCATAATTTTCAATGAAACGTGAATAAAATTCTGTTAATCCCAGAAATGACATCAATTGTTCTCTATTTGTAGGTTCAGGAACAGCTAAAATAGCATCGACATGACTGACTTTTGGTCGGATACCATCTTTGGATATGACATGTCCCAAATATTCTACTTCAGATTTCCCAAACACACATTTTTCATTTTTGATAGTTAGTCCGCTATTTCTTAATGCATCTAGGACAGCATATAAACTTTCATCATGACATTCCTTGTCCTTCCCATATATTAAAATGTCGTCCTGAAATACTTTAGCATTTTTTATACCCTGTAGGACCCTGCATATTTCCTTTTGAAAAACCGCGGATGCACTTGCAAGGCCAAATGGCATGCATTTATATCTAAACATTCCCTCTGTGGTAATGAAAGCAGTACAATGTTTAGAATCATCCTCCAAAACAATTTGGTGATATGCACTTGTCAGATCTATCTTGGAAAACCAAGAAGATCCACCAACGGAAGATGTAAGCTCCTGCAAATTAGGAAGAGGGAATGTATCCACCCAAATAGCTTCATTTAAACATCTTAGGTCGACACACAAACGCAAATCGCCATTAGATTTAAGGGAAATCACGACTGGCGAAACCCAATCTGAACTCTCAACTGGTTCTACAATTCCATCCTTGCACAATTTCTTAAGTATTTCACCCAATTTCTCTCTATAGCTAATAGGTACGTTCCTAAGTTTTTGCCGAACAGGACATGCACCTTCTCTTAAGATGATTCTATGCTTGAATCCAATCATTTTACCAATACCGTTAGAGAATACATCAGGAAATTTTTCCTGAAGATTAGAATAACTATTCCTCTCAAAACAATCATTCTGGATAGCATAATCAGGGCAATCCAAACTAGGATCAATTTTCATGCCTAAATCGAATATATGTGGCCATCCCAAAATAGTTGCGCCTTTGTTAGCCACATAAATTTTACATTGACATGAATTGAGTCCAAAACTTATTTTGGCTAATATAAAACCTTCTCAAGGTATTTTGTGACCAGTATAACTTCTGGGGTGTACATCAGGTCCTAATAATGACCTGTTGGGCCAAAGAGATTTAAACAAATCCATGCCCATAATGGTGTACCACGCACAAGAGTCCACCATAACTTTTACTTCTAGACCATCAATGTTGACAAAACACAATGGTAGCTTTTTAACCTTACTCATCCCTTTAACTGAATCATCATGTACACTACATATTTCACCTACTACATGAAAAGTATTGTCTTGATCATCCAATTGGACACAATTAATGTGGTCTTGCTCATCATCTTGGAGAAAATTAACCTTAGCTTTAAAGTTACGACACACTCTAGTGAAATGTCCCTTTTTTTTACAACTAGTACATATTTTATCAAGAGCAGGGCACCACTTATAGTTTGCTACATGGCTAGAAGATCCACATCTATAACACGCAAACTTCTTTAGTTCATTACTTTTCTCGTAACTTTTCTCATTGGTTTTCTTATTAGAATAAGAAGGATAATTAGTTGACTTATTATCATTCTTAAATTTAGATTTGTCACCCTTATATATCACGTTAACTGAACCAGATTCAGAATCATTTTTCTCATTCCTGACCTCACGAATACATTGGTCCAAAATCTCTACACCCCTAGCTACCTCAATAGCATTTTTTAATGAAGTACTCCCTGATGACTATAACTTTTCCTGAATTTTCTTTGATTTAGTTTTCATGAGAATCTGATCACGTAACACCTGGTCATAAGTCATACTCTCAAACTCACACGTAACAGCTAAACCCCTCAAGGCTGAAACATACTGGTCAATTGACTCATCTACTTTTTGAGCTCTCGAATAAAACTTAAACCTCTCCATAACAACATTAATCTTCCTCCCAAACCACTCCTGCATTTGTTTAACAGCACACTGATACACACCCATGTCACCAGCATTTTCAATTTTAGGTAAATTTTTGAACTCCCTTAACCCTACTGCATCAAGTCTATGTTTAAGCAAAGACACTTTTCTTTTTTGAGAAGATTCTTCTTCAGCTAAAACCTCCACATAAGCTTCGAACATGTCGAGCCATAAATCCCATGCAATAGGAGGTTCACCGGACTCTGCCAAAAAAAACGGTGGTGGATGGATTGAAGACATTTGGATTAAACAGTAAAGAAAAATACAGTCAAAAGCAACAAATCACAACCGGGAAAAAAAATATTTTCCTTATAATTCTTGCGCAAAAAGTTCACCAAAGTTCAAATGTATTAATAATTGTCATCCCTTTTCGGCAAAATGTTCACCAAAGTTTGTAGTTAAATTCTGTCATTTATCAAACAAAAAAAATTATGTAAAAAATAAATTAATGTATATTCAAGAATTTACGTGGGCTCTGAGCGTTTATACCACTAGCGTTGAAATCGGCATTCAGTTGACACCACTGATGTTGAAATCAGCACTCAGTTGACAGTACTAGCGTTGAAATCGGCACTCGGCATACAAGGTACATGTTGCTAGGATACTGTAAATAAATTCAAAATGGCCGCCACGTTGTGACGTGATGCGTAATGACGCTGCAACGTGATCCACTACGGAAAGCCAGACAAATGTTTTCAATCAAGCTGCAATCCACTCGCGCGGAGCATTCGAGCACCAGCCACACGCGCAGGATTCCACCCGTGCAGAAGACAAGTCAAAAGATGCACCACACAACGGCGAACGTTGCCAGAGGTAAACGCCACAAAAATGAAATTTTACCGCTCAGAAGCTCCAATAAGAGGTTTCAATCGTATCAGTGATAGTCAAATCCAATTCCAGGGATGGCAATTTCAAAACGATGAAGGAAATTTTTTTTTCTCGATAAATCCAATAATATTATGTCCATGCCGCTACAAAATCCCGCTCGTCGCCATATATTGTAAGGAAAGCTCGTAGACCCTTTAGTAGTTCTTCATTTCTTCTTTATTTCAAGGAAGTAAGGATAGTACAGGGGCACGAACATAACAGCATCCTCCGCCTTCTCCCTTCAGTAACTGACTCACCACTCACTACATTCTCCCAAGCATACATTCCACACATTCCACACGTGCACACACATACACGCGCCAACACACACACACGAGACAACACGCGCACAACACTACATGTATAACCAATACCACAAGGAACATGCAAAGCCTCCAAGCCCCTTTCTGAGTGTCGATCCACTGCACTCAGGCAAATCACAACGCTGCCTAAGCCAGCGTTGTGATTGTCAGGGGATTCTGGGAGGCTGGGAGCTACCTGTTGTGGTGCGGAGGAGACGGAGCAGAAGCGGCAGCACCCGGCGGCACGCAGATAAGTCAGTTGAATTTTATTTTTTGTATTACCCCCTTTGCTCTCCCCTCCCGCCTCACCACTCTCTCTTAGTAGCGGCCACTACTGCCTGTGTTACTATTTTACTTATTATTTCCTCAAGAGAAGGCTCAATCTCCTTCTCTATATGAATGAAGAAGGGTGCTGCACTCGAGCTTAACTTGGATTTTCAAAATATTATAGTGATACGTGTGCTGTGTCAGATCAGTGCCTGCCCACTAAAGAAACAATGTATATGGCCTAGTGTTGTGAATCACTAGGACTCTGGCACGCACAACAAACAGTGTTTTTTCCTTTGTACCATTCAATTTATTTAAATCAGTGTCTCAAAACCACAATTGTATTGCATTTCCATATTATTTTCCATACATTTCTTTATACAAAATCAATAACGTAGTTCATAACAAATGATGTGGATTTGCAACAAAAGCAACAGTTTTCTAACAGCCCATGTTTAAAAAGAAAAAGAAAAAACCCAATGCATTTCGGGGCTTATATTGCCCCTTCGTCGGGGGTCTGAAAGAAAAAGGAAGATACAAACAAGGAGAGTATTATTCAACTGTTTCTCATAATGTTTGATATTTATCCTATATAAATTCTTAGAACCATTGCTTACCTAAATAACGTGAGCTGGTATATAGCCTGTGAGGGGTTTGTTTTACCTATTTATTAGCTTTCTGAAAAACCAAAAAACGAATGGTCATGCTCAGTTTTATGTGTCAACAAAATGTATCCTGCAATACATCCTCTAATTTATGCCGAAAAAATGTTACCTGTGCATTTAGTGAGTGTCGCATCTAAAAATGAGGGAGAACGAGATTCTTAGAAACTTATAAAGCAAATGCAACTAAATTTTTACGGTTGCGGAAGAATAGTGATGAAGAGCTCACCTGTATATTACATGGGTCTCGCAAACGTGACGGAGACCTATATGGGATAAATGACTTTGATTAATGGGCTATAACGTATCATATGCTAACATGGCGGTTGGAAAAATAAGTAGAGCCCATTACCTGCGAGTCTAATTTGGTGAGAATCGATCTCGCCACTGCGTCTGTCCACGATGCGAAAATAATAGAGAAGCGAAGGCTATTAGTACTGCCTTATTCTCCTTTTAGAATCTTTTCTAAGCTATCGAAAAAAATCCCATCAGTCGGCTTACCTTTAGACAAATGAACGCTCCACGCCGAAAAAGGTGCTCGCCATCTCCTTCACCGATCGGAGACTACGGTGGGTGTGATGGTCCTATGCCTGTTTTTACTATTCGATTGCCAACAGTAAGCAGAGACGACGGACTTACAACAAGTTGAATTTGTGTATCGGCTTTTTTTTCTCTTCGTGACAATAAACTTTATTTGTCTTGCAGTATCCAAGACAAATGGATATTGTTGACTACTTGCGTGCACAATAACGGAGAAAACTATATGTGTCTAAAATGCGTATAACTCTAGCCTTCATCACAAAAAGGTCAACTAATAAAGGGATTTTTGTGACGCGTATTGATACTGGGCATTACTACAAGCTGAATGAGTATCGGTTACTGCTAGACAAATTAAAGTTTATAAACCGTTCTTGTTGTAAGTCCGTCGTCTCTGCTTACTGTTGGCAATCAAATAGTAAAAACAGGCATAGGACCATCACACCCACCGTAGTCTCCGATCGGTGAAGGAGATGGCGAGCACCTTTTTCGGCGTGGAGCGTTCATTTGTCTAAAGGTAAGCCGACTGATGGGATTTTTTTCGATAGCTTAGAAAAGATTTTAAAAGGAGAATAAGGCAGTACTAATAGCCTTCGCTTCTCTATTATTTTAGCATCGTGGACGGACGCAGTGGCGAGATCGATTCTCACCAAATTAGACTCGCAGGTAATGGGCTCTACTTATTTTTCCAACTGCCATGTTAGCATATGATACGTTATAGCCCATTAATCAAAGTCATTTATCCCATATAGGTCTCCGTCACGTTTGCGAAACCCATGTAATATACAGGTGAGCTCTTCATCACTATTCTTCCGCAACCGTAAAAATTCGGTTGCATTTGCTTTATAAGTTTCTAAGAATCTCGTTCTCCCTCATTTTTAGATGCGACACTCACTAAATGCACAGGTAACATTTTTTCGGCATAAATTAGAGGATGTATTGCAGGATACATTTTGTTGACGCATAAAACTGCGCATGACCGTTCGTTTTTTGGTTTTTCAGAAAGCTAATAAATAGGTAAAACAAACCCCTAACAGGCTATATACCAGCTCACGTTATTTAGGTAAGCAATGGTTCTAAGAATTTATATAGGATAAATATCAAACATTATGAGAAACAGTTGAATAATACTCTCCTTGTTTGTATCTTCCTTTTTCTTTCAGACCCCCGACGAAGGGGCAATATAAGCCCCGAAATGCATTGGGTTTTTTCTTTTTCTTTTTAAACATGGGCTGTTAGAAAACTGTTGCTTTTGTTGCAAATCCACATCATTTGTTATGAACTACGTTATTGATTTTGTATAAAGAAATGTATGGAAAATAATATGGAAATGCAATACAATTGTGGTTTTGAGACACTGATTTAAATAAATTGAATGGTACAAAGGAAAAAACACTGTTTGTTGTGCGTGCCAGAGTCCTAGTGATTCACAACACTAGGCCATATACATTATTCAATCTCCTTCTCTGACATGATGAACCTTTAACTAGTGTACAAGCTGACAGAAATCAATGTGACTGATTTCAAGCATGGCACAAAGTCAAACCAAAAACTCTCTCTTGTGCCTCAGTTAATGTTCTGTTCACTGAACAACAGGTTCCTAAAATTAATCTTCTACCTATTAAATCAATTTTAGTTTTTTTAATTTGTTTCTTAACTCCTACCATACCCGCTCTCTTCAAAACACGCTCTTCACACTGCTTGTGAAACTGTCTCAATAAGTTGCAAAACAACTGGCAGCTGCGAGGGGAAAGCGCGAGCATCACTCAAACGTGATCCCCTCAGACTACAAAACAAGCCCCAGCTCCTTTGCATAAAGGAATGATCCTGAATATTCTTACGTGATGCGCCAGCCTGACCCAAGATGGTGGCGCATAGCGTAGGCTAGAGCAGGTTTAGCAAAATGCTAAAAGACATTATACAGCCACTCGACCAAAGCAACTGAAAACTGCCTAGTTTGAAAGAAACTGAATGCTGCTTGCACTGTGCACAACATAAACAGTGTTTTTTTTAACAAACTACAGATATTTGTGGCTACTACTTTACAATAAAACAAATAAGACGCCCACCATACCAAAAAGCGTCACTAATCACCAAAGGAAACTTAATTTTAAGCATGGGCGAATTTTGCGAATCTGGCGTTCGCAAATTTTGCGAATTTGCGAACTCGCAATCCGCAAAATCCGCGAATTCTCGCGAATTTGCGGATTATTTTTTTTTGTGTTTGCAAGGATTTCTGCCAGTTTGCAAGGATTTCTGACAGTTCGCGAGGGTTTTGTAACAGTTCGCAATTGCGAACTTACATGTTGGCTCGCAACGGTCATGATTATGTTGTTTCTACGTCTGGTTCATCATCACAGGTTCCCAGCAACCTCTGTTTCACCCCTGCCATCCTCTGTTTCACCCATGCCACCCTCTGGTACATCAATGCCTTATGCCACCCTCTGGTTCATCATCACTGTAGATTATGGGGGGAAAAAGCAAGCACACCTGCCTGCTTCAACTGACATGAATTCATTTGGGGTTGATTTATTAATGTGTCACTGTTTTAAAATTCCAGTCTGGCACCTGCTTCCTTATCTGTAATTTGCTTTCTGTTGCATTGCAAGTTTTTTTTTCCAGGACCTTTGTGGCCTACTTGTAGCTATTCTATGAGCCTGCTGTGAGGGTCAGAGCAGGGTCATTCAATTGTTGCAACTAGCAACTGAACTGGGAATTTGCGTATTTTTATTTTTTTGGTGTTCGCAAGGATTTCTGCCAGTTTGCAAGGATTTCTGACAGTTCGCGAGGGTTTTGTAACAGTTCGAAATTGCGAACTTACATGTCGGCTCGCAACGGTCACGATTATGTTGTTTCTACGTCTGGTTCATCATCACAGGTTCCCAGCACCCTCTGTTTCACCCCTGCCATCCTCTGTTTCACCCATGCCACCCTCTGGTACATCAATGCCTTATGCCAACCTCTGGTTCATCATCACTGTAGATTATGGGGTAAAAAGCAAGCACACCTGCCTGCTTCAACTGACATGAATTCATTTGGGGTTGATTTATTAATGTGTCACTGTTTTAAAATTCCAGTCTGGCACCTGCTTCCTTATCTGTAATTTGCTTTCTGTTGCAGTGCAATTTTTTTTCCAGGACCTTTGTGGCCTACTTGTCGCTATTCTATGAGCCTGCTGTGAGGGTCAGAGCAGGGTCATTCAATTGTTGCAACTAGCACCTGAACTGGGAATTTGCGGATTTTTTTTTTTGGTGTTCGCAAGGATTTCTGCCAGTTTGCAAGGATTTCTGACAGTTCGCGAGGGTTTTGTAACAGTTCGCAATTCCGAACTTACATGTCGGCTCGCAACGGTCACGATTATGTTGTTTCTACGTCTGGTTCATCATCACAGGTTCCCAGCACCCTCTGTTTCACCCCTGCCTCCTCTCTTTCACCCATGCCACCCTATGGTACATCAATGCCTTATGCCACTCTCTGGTTCATCATCACTGTAGATTATGGGGGGAAAAAGCAAGCACACCTGCCTGCTTCAACTGACATGAATTAATTTGGGGTTGATTTATTAATGTGTCACTGTTTTAAAATTCCAGTCTGGCACCTGCTTCCTTATCTGTAATTTGCTTTCTGTTGCAGTGCAATTTTTTTTTACAGGACCTTTGTGGCCTACTTGTAGCTATTCTATGAGCCTGCTGTGAGGGTCAGAGCAGGGTCATACAATTGTTGCAACTAGCAACTGAACTCTGGAGGGGCCCTTGTCAGGAAGCACTACAGGGAACGGTTACTAATGATGAGTTTGAACTTTTGAACCTGCTTTCACTTTTGCAAAACTCGTTTTTTCTGCAGAACAGCATTACAGCAACCATCCCACCAAGCTTATATGAGGAAGTTGATTTCTAATCCAAAAGTTATCCAAAGAAAATCAAAAGGCCTCAAATCCAAAAAAGTGCAGGCAAATGTCAACCTGAGGAGTTATTCTGATAAAAATCATCATTTTCAGAAGGTCTATGCTGCTTGCTAGTAGATTTCTTGTGCAGAATATCAATTTTTCTAATTTCGCGAGTGCGAGATTGTTGCTGCCCACCGCACCTACATGTTCGCAATTGCGAACTTACACCGCAAAGAAAAAAAATCCGCTGCGTGCGAATTTGCGGATTTTGTGCGAAATTCGCGAATCTCGCGGATTGCGAATTTACCAAAAATCCGCAAAATCCGCGAGCGTAACGGATTTTCCGCCCATGCTTACTTAATTTACCAACTATAAATTATGATTAAAACAATCCTACAAACCATCAACTGGGTTAGTACACAGTTAAACAAATACAAATCCTCAAAACCATATAGGTCTATACAAATTGAAGGTCTGCTCAATAAAACCACCTAACAAGTAGTTCTTAGGTAATACTTATCTGTTCAGAAAGAGCAAACAAAAGAGGAAGAACATAGAACCGTGGGAGATCTATATGGACTTAAGTGTTCTGTTTATTTGTGATGTAATTGGAGTTGTACTGTTGGAACTTTTAAAGATTTGCTGCTCTGAAGTGGTGAATAAAGTTTTTATACATAATACTAACCTACTGTCTTCCCATAAAATCAAATCTGCCTAATTACTAACCAAGTAAATATATTGACTTCCTTTTGATATAAACCTCATGGTGCTATACTCACATTCTGTCATCTCTTTTTACTACTTAGACAATAAACTTTGCTTAACTTTAGTTTTCTTGCTAGCACACTCTATCACTAATGCTCTTTGGCACTTCCACAATGCTTTTGTAAACTCGTAGTAAAGCATACTCATTTTTAGCTTTTCGCCTACGCAGCTCGCATGCGCTGCATAGGGGAGAGACCTCTTGAGATTGATTCAGCTATCCAGGCATAAACGTGTATGCGTTTCATTGCTTTCAATGCAACGCGTGCACGTTTTAGAGATTGCCTTGCGGGAGCCAGCGGCACCATATGTGGCACCATATGTTTCAATAATTGCGCTCGCTCTCGCAAGGGATCTTGCGTGAGGCACACGCTTGTTTAACTTGCATATCATTTACTATGACTAGACACTGCGAGATGAGGTTGACAAGACCACCGAGTGTAGAAATCAAAAATACGTTGTTAAAAAGAATTATGGAGAATCACTAGAAAAGGCACAATAAATGTACCCCCCATTATCATGTGCTTGGCTGGAGGCTTGTGTGTCTCACACAGTACTTCCCTGTGCAGTGACCTCTCTTCTTAGCACTCTAGAACCCCTCATTACAGCATTTTAACAATAGGTATAATATGCATGTCAGTGCCAAGCCGCTGTTCAAGGGTTACACACTTCATGAGACAAAGAGAAACACGTTGATCTGAGGCCGGAGTCGTTCAGAGCCCTTTCCAAAGGCTGGAGTTATCATAGGGACACGCCGTCTCATTAACACTGCTCCGCTCCGGTGAATTTATCCACACCACCTGTTAGGGATGAAGTAATGAACACAATTTCATCCTCACAGAAGATGGGATTAGAGTGTGATGGCACGATATTGCTTCTGGTCTCGGATTTGCCAACGCACCCTAATCATTCGAGTGGAAATGGTTAATAAAAATATAGTAGCACAAACATAACTTCTCAGGAGAACATTACAAATCCAGCGTGGCAACGGGTCTTCTTTATAGTTATTTCGACAAAACAAAACATAAAGTTTAAAAAATAAAAGTTGAACGTAAACTGTCAGCGAGGAAAGTAAATATAAAACCTCTCTTGGTCTGCTGTGGTACTCAAAGGATTAAATGTGCCCTCAGAAAGCCTTGGCAAATAATGTATCTTGGATTGTTAAAGTCAATTCTTCAATTTGTCACATACAGGACAGCTTTGTATTGATTAATTTCTAGGTCACTAAACTTTTGTTGCCTCCAAATGATCTGAAGTGCATCCATGTGGGGCTGCTCTGACAGTGGCCATTGTAATCAGCCTTCAGCAGGCCGATTACTATTCAAAGGAAAGGCGATGGAACTGTGGCGATGAGGAAGCAGTCCGCAGCCACACAGTTGGACATTAGTTTGCGATTGGCGGGACACTGAAAGTTCGAGAGAGATTCCTGCCATTTATTTATTTTTTATTTTTGGGTCTTATAAGGCGCAACTTAGCCCAAGGGCATCAAGGCGCCAAACATTACAACGTGGGAAAGACAAACATCCAGCAGAAGTCTTTAAACACCAGCAACAAACATACAACAGAAATCTTTAGGCACCAAGAACAGGATCTACGGATAGGAGTGCCGGAAGAGCCAGGTTTTCAGTTGTTTACGGAACAACCCCGGCAGAGGTGGGGAAGCCAGTTCAGGAGGAAGGGAGTTCCAGAGTTGGGGCGCCAGGGTGGAAAAGGCTCTGCCTCCCCTTCTGGCCTTTATGAATCTCTGAGTCGTAAGAAGGTTTTTAGAAGAGGATCGAAGCACACTGCTTCGGTGGTAAGGCTGAAGAAGGGAGCTGATACCTTCAGAACCATAGCCACGGAAGGCCCCGTGGGCAAGACAGAGAAGTTTAAAAGAAATTCTGGCCTGAACAGGAAGCCAGTGGAGGTCTTTCCGGGCCTGAGAAATTGAGGCGAGCCGGGGAAGGTCCAGGACCATCCTAGCCGCCGCGTTCTGGACCATTTGGATGCGGTAGACCGCAGATTTATTGATACCTCCATTTAAAGCATTACAGTAGTCTAGTCTCGAAGAGACCAGAGCCACTGCTGCTTGTTTCCGGGCCGCCAGGGAGAGATAGGGTGCAATTTTCCTGAGGATCCTGATGAGACCACACCAGTAAGACACAGTCCTACTGACTTGAAGGTCAAAGGAGAGAGTGGTATCAAACAGTGGGAAGGGACCGGACAGTCTCCAAGGGACGACGGCCACCATTCGTTAGACCATAGGTCCTGCCTCCCTCCAAAGATCAGGACCTCCGTTTTGTCTCCGTTGGCTCTGCTTGAAGTCCTCTTTGAACCGCAACCCCAAAAGGAGCAGAGTTTTCATGGGAAGCGATGTGCCCTAGTGGCTACTGCTGCCGACCACATAACACGGGGAATCAGGTTCAAAGCATGGCCCGGTCTCTGCATCCGGTAAGGAAAATCGCCCAGCGCACAAAACAAACCAAGCATTGGCATAGCCAATAGGACTCGCCTTTTGGAGCTTGCATGTAAAAAAAAAACTGAAGTATAAAACTTCACATTTACATTAACTTCGTATTTAGGATGCAGTAAATGTAAACGTGAAGTCTTATACTTCAGTTTATTATTTTACTTACAAGGTCCCAAAGGCGAGACCTATTGGCTATGCCAATGCTTGTTGTCTGGGATGCTTTTGATGTGGTAGGCATCTCTGTCATTCTTGATATTCTTTCTTCTCTTGAGATGTAAACATTGTTGCTCTAGTTTAAAAGACCATTGTTCCTTAATTTCCTCTTTGAGTATACATTCTCTCTTCACTAAAAACAACTACAGCATTTTCTACTTTGGTTGCAGCATGCTTTTGTTCAATCACTTTACTTTTTCCACTCAAATGTTCTCTCTACTATTTCTTTGTGGATTTTACCACAGCAGCTACATAGCAGCTAATTGAAGACAATGGGAAGAATGCTTTAATAATCTCAGCTACCTATAAGTACTTAGGGCCACATTTCGGTCTATTGTATTTTTGTCCACTATGCTACTCTAGGCAGAGACCGGTCATATGCATATCAGTCCTGTTAGACCTGGCATCCTTAGGGTCAGCTGTTGTCCGTGCAGGTAACAGATGACACACAACTGTGACAAGAGCAGTATTTAATTTGTAAAACAAATGAGGGCCCGGGCCCTCGTCATGGGGCCACTGCATCTTGCACTAACCATTGACCCTGCCAACGCTGCCAATTATAGTACCACCACAACTTCTGACCGTCACACCCGCTAAATGTGACAATTCAGACTATTCCAGGCCCCCTAAGGCTTGGGCAGCAGGTAGTAGTAATTTTTTATGTATACTGTATTGTTTTTAAACAACTGTTGTTGTGTTCATCTCTAATTAACACAAACAGCAGAACGTCATAGTTGCCGGTGTTGGCAAATAAGTGTTGTGCAAGCACCAGAACTCAATGGCTCAAATTAAGCACTTTTCAAGACCATCAGAGGGAAAGAAAGCACACCTCACACTGCTCCTGGACAGCAGGCATCGAGCAGTTCTCCAGTGCAAAACCTGCTCCTCCTCACGTTTTTTTTGCTCTGTTTGTGATGTTCTATTTCCACAGCGACCCCTTGATGGTCTCTGCAAGCTCTTTCTTAGTACTATCTCCCAGTACCAAAATGCTTTCCAGGTCCTAGGAGAGAACCTGTACCACAGCCCTAAAGAAAATGATGATTAACAATTTGATTAAACGTGATACGTTTCCCCTATGTATTGCCCTTACTTTGTCACTGTTGTAATGCCCTTACAATGTTTTCTTAAAGCATATTTAATACAAAAAAGTGAATGAAAAAAGTTCCACACAACTTCTGTTGCAGCAATGTACAATGACATTAATACTAGTTACAGAGTCATGCTAGCATTAATGATTAGCAGGTGATGGTGCGAATCTTAACGTGCATACTAAAGTTAATTAATGACTTATTGTCGGCATTCCCAGCATAATTGAACTCTCTCCCGTGTACTTCTTGAACATACAAAATGCCCCACCCTGGTTCAATGCGCGCATACAGGGACTCCTTCCAGTGACAACCGAGCAAACTTCACAAGAAATGAAAAAAAAAACACCGCCATGTATAATACAGCCAAACCAGTGTACTTACTGCGTTTGCCCCGGCCAAAGAGCTATTCCGACCACACATCTTCAGAAGAATTGTGTGCAGCCAGGGAGGAGTCTCATTGTCTATATCTGCAATTTGGCCACTCCAGAGGGTCCTGATTTTACACTGCTGTAGTCTGCCAAAATATGGCAGAGTTACCCTACTTCCTACTACCCACATAAAGCTGACGGTCCGATTCACAAAGATTTTGTCGTAAGTGTGATTTAGCCTTGTGATGCTACTGGCTAATTCCCAATGCCGGGAGAAAATCAGGAGTAGTAGTAAGTACAGAAACTGCTCAGTCAAAATGGCTATTAACTGTTTAGTGGAAGTGTGAATGGGCAATGATTTAGACCTAGGAAAGGTGTACTACACAAGCAACATGAATCAAGCTGCACCTTGGCCTGGTCTTTTTTCATATGTTTTTGGATAACCTGAGAGAGTTACTGAACAAAGCTTTCTTATGGCCACCAAGTTGCAGTTCAGAGCACTACATGCAGTCATGAAAAACGAGCGGTAAGACTATGTAAATTCAAAAAACGTTCAGTTCAAATACTGTTATTTTATTGTCATGTTCAAAATACATTTAGGGTCTGATTTTGTATGGGCCCAAAATGCATGCTGCAAATTAACATTTTGGCCAAAATTGCTGCCCAAACCGTGATTTGCGACCCCAATCAGACCCCTAATTAATTTTCTCACTGAAATTGCTTAGATTTAAATCAGGAGGTAAAATTAGGTTTGTGTGCAGGGTGTATGGTGTGCATTAATCTTCAAAAAAAGAGAGTTTCCCAGAGTTACAGAAAGGACTGTGTATAAAGCAAGTAAAAAGAGGGGGGGTTTCCTTTCTGTATGGTTAACTTCAGATTGGTGACCAAAAGGACTACACACTAATATCACTTTTTAGTGTTTGTGAGGTACAACCTAATATAACTTTTAGTGTTGTGGAGTGACACGGGTGATTTAGATCTGCACAAAAACCTACAGTATCTTTCGTTTCACAAATGATATATTTTTTAAAAATACATATGAATTCATGTGTTACATTTAGTTACATTTAGTTACTGTAAACACATTGCATTAGTTTAACATATATCTTTTGCATACAATTTAAATACACTTGTTATAGTTAAAATCATTTCATGCAAAACAATACATATATTCAGCAATTTTTAACAAAACATTTATAAAAAAGATGCCATAGTGAGTCCTTTTGTCTTTCTCAGATGTGTAATGCTATCTGGTTCTTCTAACAATGAGTGATCATTAAACTGAGCCATCTCTTTTATAATGTACAAAAGCCATGGTATTCTTTACACATTATCTAATCTTAAACAGTCCCTTATAATTTCTTTTGTAAACTTGGTCTCCTCTTTGCGCCACATGGAGTGCCACAGCAGGATAGGATTCACCGCAATTGGATCTTACAAATGTTGCATGCTCAGTTCCCTTTGCATAATATAAGCCAATGTAGATTGTGGCATGGCAAGCAACCGTCGAAGAAAAATATTCCCTTGTATTTGTAAAATATCAAATATTGTGTGGCCCATGGTTGATAAGTTCCAGTATACCTCAGAAAGTAATTGCACTGTTTCTGGGTGTGTACCCACAGAAAACAAAGTTTGCCACATAATTTAATGATTTACCAAATCAAAATCTCTGTACAGATCAGTAAATCATGAATGGAGATGACTAGTCTTTGCCCTCGTGTATTTCCTTATAAGAAGATCCAAATTTACACATTGTCTACCATCCTCAGACCCCTCCTGAAACCATATTTGTGACTGTCAGCATGCTGTTAGCCTTGGCACAATAGTCTTTCAAAGATCACCCTACCCAATATCTTGGCATTGGAGTCCAAGTTGGAAATGGGGTTGCTTTTAGAACCTACTTTGCAGATCGGAATTACCAATCACTTTGCCCAAATTGGTGGAATGTGACCGCTTACAGCAGCATTCAGAAATAGAGTCAGAATAGAAGCTTATAAGTCTGGCAGATGTTTGTACATGTCAACCTGAGCTTTTCCTCTGGTGATTTTTTTCAATAGCCCATATGACTTAATCTAAAGTAGTCGCCATTGGCAGACTCTTGCTATAAATTGGACCTGTTTTGATTGTATCCTTATCTGCATGGTCTAATTTGGACAATAGACTACAGATAGTAGAGAAGTGGTCAACCCACACTTGCATTGCTACCAGAAAGTCTAGTTTGGGGGCTGTGTTGCCTTTCAGAAAAGGCAAGTTAATTGTCTGCCAGAAACAAATACAATTGTTTGTTGCAGCAGCCACCTGGAGCAGTTTTTCCCTGGCAGACAGAGCCTTCTTGTACCGTTTTCTGAGGTTCATGACCAGGGTTCTCTCTCTAGGGGAAGCATTTATGGCGAATAGTAGGCTTTTCAATGGTAAAGAGCAGGGCTGGTCAAACCAGCCCAACTGGCCTGACTTACTATGCCTAGGTTTACTTGAATGGAGGGTGTTCATAGAGTTAGTGATATTCCCACAGGCTACTTGAGTAGTTCTGTGACTCAGCTAGCAGCACTCAAAGTCCTTTTTATCGGTATCTATTAACCTTTTGGTGAACTGGCTAGGAACCTGCAGAGGATGACAGTCTGCCAAGCCTCGATCATGACACCCTCCAGGAAATCCTTGGCTCCTTCCAAATACCCTCTACGGTCATGAGAAATATCAACGGCATTGCAGGGTCTTCACATGATCTGCCTCTCACACACCAACTTTACCTGCCAGTCCACCCCTAGCACTCTCAGGACCCTAAACAGTTTTCCAACATCATGTGGTATGAGTGCAGCGTGAGCTGGTAGATGATGTGCGAAGGGATGGAGACTGTGGTGGGCACACTATAGAAAGTCTGCAGATGCCTCTGTCTCAGTATGGACACCTCACAGGCTACAAGAGGCACCTACTCTACTCTCTGTGGCTTCAACCGGTCTCTGGCTGATATAGTTGCTGTCATGAGGCAGAGGCATGAGCAAATGCCCTGCCAAAGGGGCACAAGTTAGTTTGCCAACAAGCTGGGGCAATCCAGACCATCCTGGAGTCCTTGAAGCAGAAGCAGGACTCCTACATCGCTACAATGGATACCCACCACTGCAATGTTGCTGCTATGCTGGCAAACCAGCAGGTCCTTCTCAGTGCTTTGCTGCCTTACTTGTTGGCACAGGGAAATGCTGCTAGGAACCAGGGGTTGACATCTTTAGCTCCTGCTGTGTGTGAACCCCATCAGCTGCCGGACCTTCAACACCACCCTCACATGCCGGAGGAGGAAGATTTGGACTACAGTTCTTTGCAAAGAAAAACTTTCTTGTAGCATATCTTAGTGTCACATGGCCTGTTTCGCCAATGCCCTGTGCTAGTGCCCATCCCAGTGTACCTCTCAGGTACTGTCCTCCATTTCCTTGTTCACCTGTTGATCTCTCAAAATACTATTGATGTAAAATCCTAAAAATTATTACCTACACCAAAGGTACTCAAACTTTTCCCCAGGTGCCGCAAAGCACAGTGTATGGCATGCCAGAGGGGTGCACCGATGCCAGCAATGCAAGGGTTGGGGTAATGAAAGGTGGGCCTAGGGAAACAGGAAGCAGATGCACGATGTGGACAACAAACCATGGCCAACACTCTACTCTCATGCTCCAAGAATTAAAGTCAAACCATTAACTACTAATGTAAAACATAAGAGGGAAAGTGATACTTGTCTGATGACTGAATTACAAAATGTGAAACCAGAAAACTTGGTATCAGTCCTGGCTTCCCTACTTGACGAAATTGTGTGAAGTAGGCAATTGGGTAATCTCACTTTGCCTCCTATTTCTTCATTATCACATATGAGAGTCCCTTAAAATGTATGTTGTACAAAACCTTCACTTGTGTTTTATGTATTAAACTAAAATGTTGTTCTGATTATATAACAACCAAGGCTACACACAAGTTGCACCTGACAAATGGCTTGCCTCTTGGTTCACTAATGGCATTGTTTTCGGAATGGGAGCGGCATGAATATTTCCAAGGTCATGTTTGAAAACTATCACTGCTAATAAATGCCTCTCAATGCAGTGATACAATCTGATCTACTAAGGTAAAACGCTCATGCATGTTAAGGAACAAAACTCAGCACACTTCAAAAAAGTGTATCACGTATTTAAATGCTTGATGCAAGATGACATTAAAGCTAAAGGTGTTCTCAAAGGTAAGTTGTTTAGGACATCTTTTTTTCTTTACTGTTACTTTAATTAGCATGTAAAAGTATGCCCTTTTGTTTCACAGCTTTCTCAATGTTCTTGCTTTGTCAAGTGAACCGCAGCCCAGTGCTACTGTTCACCATGGGGCTGCAATTAAAGGTCAGGAGGGCCGCATGCGGCCCCTGATCAGTCCTGTGAGTATCCCTGACCTACACTAATCTTTCCTATATTAACCATGCCTAAACTATCCTAGTCTAACTGACCTATACTATCCTAGCTTAAAGCTAACCTAACCTACCTAACCTTAACTTAACCTACTCTACACATATATCAT
Organism: Lissotriton vulgaris; assembly: GCF_964263255.1. Lineage (NCBI taxonomy): Eukaryota > Metazoa > Chordata > Amphibia > Caudata > Salamandridae > Lissotriton > Lissotriton vulgaris. The sequence goes on along the minus strand of NC_141690.1, from coordinate 81,836,008 downwards.
AACAGACACATTAAACTTTAGCCCCTCACTCCCGTTATGACACAATTGTACAAGACTAAAATCAACTGCAGCTATACACAAACTATCTAAACATGAAAAGCTAAACAAATATATCTTTTTTGCATTTATTTTAATTGTTTCTTTAAAAAAAAGTAATTCTATAAACACAGACTAAACATCAACCCCTCAACCGACTTATCAAAATACCCACCCATATCCTCTCCTAAAACACAGATCACTAGTAAAACTATATTAAAACACTAAATAACCTGGTGTGGGCAAAACAGTTCAGATTCAGTAATGAACTAGCAGTCAGGGTGACACTATTCTCTGCACAGTGTAGGATCGGCTCTTCCTCACCCATGGGGCTCCCCTGCACTGCAGGGTCTGCTTTGTCCTTCATGAAGCCCTTCTGAACAGGCCCCTGTGTCATGTTCCAGGCCTCATTTACAATCTTTTCACTCATGGCAGTGCAGCAAGCCTTCCTGCTGTGCTGCCGTGCGTCCCAATAAAAGGGCAGGTATGCGCCATATCTGAAAAAACTGCACATTCCTGTCCTCTTCCCCTGTGGTAGGGCACAATGGGCAGCCATGCGCCAGTAAAGGCAATCATGCACCATGGTGCAAGTGTTTCTGCATTGTAGGGGTGATTGTTTTTGCGTAGGAAGGGACATTTTCCCACACAAAAACACAGAGGTGTTTTCCTCTTTCTATGTGTGCTGCAAAATACAGCCCACAAAAGAAAAGGGAATCCAAGGACACAATAAAGTATGTCTACTCAGTACGCCTCCATTCAGACTTTCCTGGGAAGTCATAGGAATCTGATGCATTCCCAGGTTTTCAAACCTTGTAAATCTGAAAATGCATCAGGTTCCATGGATGTTGAATCGGAACACCCACAGCAACACCCATGAAACACTTCTTCCATGCACTTCTTCTCAGTGAATACCGCTAAACTTTGGAACACCCTCCCCCTCTCACTCCGTTCCAACCCGGACCTGCTGTCATTCCGCAAAAAACTGAAGACTTTACTATTCACCCAAGCCTCCGAGCTCTAATGTGTCACGTCACCTGTCCTTTTGATTCTTACCCCCAGCGCTTGGACGCCCCAGGGCAGCAATCGCGCTCAATAAATCTATTTCCATTCCATTCCATTCCATGCAGAGTAATGCATGTAAGTGGGCCATATTTACAAGGCCATGAAAATCCATGCAGGGTTCCTTTACATTGCCTTGTAAATATGGACACGCATGTTGCGCTGCCAGAGAATCAATAATAAAATGATGAACCGGCTGCGCAATGGACTCGTAAATAAGGCTGTTAGTGTCTGTATTTTAGTTAGCACGTATCATGCCATAGTCACCTATACACATATCTGGCCCTTCCAATTACAAAAGTGTGTAGAGTATTTAGCTGCAGTCAAACAGCTAAAGCTTGTGGTATATGGAAACCTACAGACATTCTTTCCAACTTCTAGGCCCAGGTGATCAATGAGAACTATGCTCCTGGTTCACAATGTCTGCCCACCAGTGTTTGTATTGGAAGAGTTTCTGGTCCATGCTAACCAGTCTTAGCATATGGAAACGCACCTTCTTCTATGGTGCCGCCTCTCCTATGTTGGGTACCTTGGTAGCATCCTGCCTCCACTTCCCATCATGTTCGGCAAGTATGTTACTATGAGCCACAGTAGGCCCCCAAACTGTTCTTCAGTCAGGTTTCTGGCCCCTGCTCAACCTCTCCCTACAACAACGAATCACCCTAACCCCAACCCCAACTAACAATAACCCACTACACCTTCCCCCTACAACTATGACAGATATCCACTATAAAGACTAACATCCCACAATACACAACACAAAACAACACAAAATAAAAAAAGAGGACAAATATGACAATTTAGGGAGAGGACACAGAAAGCATAGACAACGAAACAACCAGAAAACACCACCAAACTCACCAGCAAAAACCAAGCACCTCCCCCAATAAGCACAGACATAAAACAGAAAGCGAAAGTGAAAGAAACTTCACATTTCCTGGTTTGTAGCATTGCTGAGCCACTGCATCCTTTTCTGTGTGGATGCAACACGTTTCCATCGTCTGTGTCATTTTTATGCTTTGCTAGAGAAATGTTCAATGTAGAGACTATGGGCAAAGCATTGATTTTGACACTGTGCCCTTGACGCTTGGCTTCAGGTGGATGCTCTTTCCACTCATTGCATCATGTTTAGAAGTAAACAGTTTGTTTACCTCCAAAAGAGTCACAATCTATACATGTAAGTCATCTTTCATGCCATTGCTTCAGGTATCTTAGTCCAATGTCACTTATAATGGTCATGCATGAGTTTACACGGAAAAAAGTGACGTTTACTACAGTAAAATCACCTTTCATACCATTGAGTCATTTTTATTCGTCTAATGTCACTTTTAGTGGTCATGCATAACTTTGCATGATGATAAATAGTCACATTTACTACAGAAATTTCACCTTTCATACGATACTTTCACAGTTCATAGTATAGTGTAACCTTTCCTACTGACATATCTCTTTTCTAACTGGAACATGGTTGTTCACTGACACAGTGCTATTGGGGGTTTGATGGTGATGCCTGGCATCCTACCTGATTGTACATTTCTGAGCTGACTGAATGTTTGGACGTTGATATTTCCACAAAATGTGACATAAACACGAAGAAAAGTAATAGTTTCAATCATTTATCATCATATTGAAACTTTCATTCATGTTGTTTCATGGTCCAGTCACAAACGTGGTTCATGTAAAAGAAATTGTGTGTGTGCAAGTCTGCAATTGCCTGGATGTCTCAAGCCTTGGCATCCTCCTCTTCATCATCCTCCATCAGGTCCGGAAGTTGTAGGTCACTGTCCCAGGGGATATTAGTCTGCACACAAATGGTGTGTAGTATTGCACTGATCAAGATAATCTTGCAGGCTATTGGGGGGGAGTAGAACAATCTACCCCTGAAATGTCAAGGTACCGACACCTGGCTATCAGCAGTCCAAAGCTTATTTCGACGATGTTCCAGATTCTGCTGAGAGCCTGGTTATAGGCCTTCTCCAGCTCAGTCTGGGATCTGCCTGGAGTGTCATGACCCACAACTGGATCCCGTACCCTGGTCAGCTAAAAGTGAAGCAAAAGGTTGTGTCAATACTTTAGAGAATTTTTACTGATAGACTGCAGGCCATGTGTGTTATGTGTAGTTACATTGTCATACAAATGTATAACATTGTTTTCACAATATGTGTTATACATTCAGTTGTTGATAGGTTGACAATTGTCTCTACTGTGTTATAGTATGGGTTGATAGATTGTAAACTTCTACATCATGACTGTGATGTAGATCCTCTTATTTTCTGGGATACCTATTTGGAGTAGCTCATGACCACTTAATGTTATGTACTCACACAACATGTTTGGACTTTCCAATGGTCATGGCCAGCTTTAGGGCTGGTGGCGCCCTGTGCAACATTATTTTATGGTACCCCCATGCCATCCTCTTCAAATGTCCTCACTATTACCCAGCAAAAGAGCCCCTCATCTCTTCATATCCCTTCTCTCGCATACATTTATTTTGTTCTAAAGCACTGGTAAAGGCTGGCTCTCCTAATCCATGTAGCTACGCACACAAAATACAGATCTGTTCTTTGCAGCATGCATATCAACACTCTGCGCTGCTTTATGGCGACTCAAAACTATCAGTAGGCAAAGCTCCCATCTCTGTCTCTAGCAGAAACATTAATCACAAGAGTTATCTTTACATTTTTATTGCTGCCTGAAAGCTGGATGATTCAGAAAAGGGGGTGGTGATGAACAGAGTGTCTGAATTAAGCAGACCACTCTTACCCAGTCCAAAGATCAGGGCTTGATCCATCACCGTTTTTCAGCTCACTGCACCATCCCAGCTCAGAACTTGGCTATATGCAAATTAGTCTGACCCTGGCCCAGTGCATCATGGGAACAGGGCAGACCAAACTACCAAGCCAATTCTTATACTGGGAAGGAAACAAGCTACCGGGGACCGATTTCTGGCATTTCAGCCGTCTTCGGCCCGACTTGCTTGAATCCTGATGGTGCAATGAGCTAGGGACTCACATCTGAGTATACCCTTCCACGCTTATGGTGGACAAAAATGATTCAGAAAAGGGGGTGGTGATGAACAGAGTGTCTGAATTAAGCAGACCACTCTTACCCAGTCCAAAGATCAGGGCTTGATCCATCACCATTTTTCAGCTCACTGCACCATCCCAGCTCAGAACTTGGCTATATGCAAATTAGTCTGACCCTGGCCCAGTGCATCATGGGAACAGGGCAGACCAAACTACCAAGCCAATTCTTATACTGGGAAGGAAACAAGCTACCGGGGACCGGTTTCTGGCATTTCAGCCGTCTTCGGCCCGGCTTGCTTGAATCCTGATGGTGCAATGAGCTAGGGACTCACATCTGAGTATACCCTTCCACGCTTATGGTGGACAAAAATGATTCAGAAAAGGGGGTGGTGATGAACAGAGTGTCTGAATTAAGCAGACCACTCTTACCCAGTCCAAAGATCAGAGCTTGATCCATCACCGTTTTTCAGCTCACTGCACCATCCCAGCTCAGAACTTGGCTATATGCAAATTAGTCTGACCCTGGCCCAGTGCATCATGGGAACAGGGCAGACCAAACTACCAAGCCAATTCTTATACTGGGAAGGAAACAAGCTACCGGGGACCGGTTTCTGGCATTTCAGCCGTCTTCGGCCCGGCTTGCTTGAATCCTGATGGTGCAATGAGCTAGGGACTCACATCTGAGTATACCCTTCCACGCTTATGGTGGACAAAAATGATTCAGAAAAGGGGGTGGTGATGAACAGAGTGTCTGAATTAATCAGACCACTCTTACCCAGTCCAAAGATCAGAGCTTGATCCATCACCGTTTTTCAGCTCACTGCACCATCCCAGCTCAGAACTTGGCTATATGCAAATTAGTCTGACCCTGGCCCAGTGCATCATGGGAACAGGGCAGACCAAACTACCAAGCCAATTCTTATACTGGGAAGGAAACAAGCTACCGGGGACCGGTTTCTGGCATTTCAGCCGTCTTCGGCCCGGCTTGCTTGAATCCTGATGGTGTAATGAGCTAGGGACTCAATTCTGAGTATACCCTTCCACGCTTATGGTGGACAAAAATGATTCAGAAAAGGGGGTGGTGATGAACAGAGTGTCTGAATTAAGCAGACCACTCTTACCCAGTCCAAAGATCAGGGCTTGATCCATCACCGTTTTTCAGCTCACTGCACCATCCCAGCTCAGAACTTGGCTATATGCAAATTAGTCTGACCCTGGCCCAGTGCATCATGGGAACAGGGCAGACCAAACTACCAAGCCAATTCTTATACTGGGAAGGAAACAAGCTACCGGGGACCGGTTTCTGGCATTTCAGCCGTCTTCGGCCCGGCTTGCTTGAATCCTGATGGTGCAATGAGCTAGGGACTCACATCTGAGTATACCCTTCCACGCTTATGGTGGACAAAAATGATTCAGAAAAGGGGGTGGTGATGAACAGAGTGTCTGAATTAAGCAGACCACTCTTACCCACTCCAAAGATCAGGGCTTGATCCATCACCGTTTTTCAGCTCACTGCACCATCCCAGCTCAGAACTTGGCTATATGGATATTAGTCTGACCCTGGCCCAGTGCATCATGGGAACAGGGCAGAACAAACTACCAAGCCAATTCTTATACTGGGAAGGAAACAAGCTACCGGGGACCGGTTTCTGGCATTTCAGCCGTCTTCGGCCCGGCTTGCTTGAATCCTGATGGTGCAATGAGCTAGGGACTCACATCTGAGTATACCCTTCCACGCTTATGGTGGACAAAAATGATTCAGAAAAGGGGTGGTGATGAACAGAGTGTCTGAATTAAGCAGACCACTCTTACCCAGTCCAAAGATCAGGGCTTGATCCATCACCGTTTTTCAGCTCACTGCACCATCCCAGCTCGGAACTTGGCTATATGCAAATTAGTCTGACCCTGGCCCAGTGCATCATGGGAACAGGGCAGACCAAACTACCAAGCCAATTCTTATACTGGGAAGGAAACAAGCTACCGGGGACCGGTTTCTGGCATTTCAGCCGTCTTCGGCCCGGCTTGCTTGAATCCTGATGGTGCAATGAGCTAGGGACTCACTTCTGAGTATACCCTTCCACGCTTATGGTGGACAACAATGATTCAGAAAAGGGGGTGGTGATGAACAGAGTGTCTGAATTAAGCAGACCACTCTTACCCAGTCCAAATATCAGGGCTTGATCCATCACCGTTTTTCAGCTCACTTCCAGTTAAAGAATTGGCTTGGTAGTTTGGTCTGCCCTGTTCCCATGATGCACTGGGCCAGGGACAGACCAATTTGCATGTAGCCAGGTTCTGAGCTGGGATGGTGCAGTGAGCTAAAAAACGGTGATGGATCAAGCCCTGATCTTTTGACTGGGTACGAGTATTCTGTTTAATTCAGATACTCTGTCCATCACCACCCCCTTTTCTGAATCGTTTTGTTTACCATAAGCGTGGAAGGGTATGCTCAGACATGAGTCCCTTGCTCACTGCACCATCAGGATTCAAGCAAGCCGGGCCGAAGACGGCTGTAATGCCAGAAACCGGTCCCCGGAAGCTTGTTTCCTTTCCAGTTAAAGAATTGGCTTGGTAGTTTGGTCTGCCCTGTTCCCATGATGCACTGGGCCAGGGACAGACCAATTTGCATGTCGCCAGGTTCTGAGCTGGGATGGTGCAGTGAGCTAAAAAACGGTGATGGATCAAGCCCTGATATTTTGACTGGGTACGAGTATTCTGTTTAATTCAGATACTCTGTCCATCACCACCCCCTTTTCTGAATCGTTTTGTCCACCATAAGCGTGGAAGGGTATGCTCAGACATGAGTCCCTTGCTCACTGCACCATCAGGATTCAAGCAAGCCGGGCCGAAGACGGCTGTAATGCCAGAAACCGGTCCCCGGAAGCTTGTTTCCTTTCCAGTTAAAGAATTGGCTTGGTAGTTTGGTCTGCCCTGTTCCCATGATGCACTGGGCCAGGGACAGACCAATTTGCATGTAGCCAGGTTCTTAGCTGGGATGGTGCAGTGAGCTAAAAAACGGTGATGGATCAAGCCCTGATCTTTTGACTGGGTACGAGTATTCTGTTTAATTCAGATACTCTGTCCATCACCACCCCCTTTTCTGAATCGTTTTGTCCACCATAAGCGTGGAAGGGTATGCTCAGACATGAGTCCCTTGCTCACTGCACCATCAGGATTCAAGCAAGCCGGGCCGAAGACGGCTGTAATGCCAGAAACCGGTCCCCGGAAGCTTGTTTCCTTTCCAGTTAAAGAATTGGCTTGGTAGTTTGGTCTGCCCTGTTCCCATGATGCACTAGGCCAGGGACAGACCAATTTGCATGTAGCCAGGTTCTGAGCTGGGATGGTGCAGTGAGCTAAAAAACGGTGATGGATCAAGCCCTGATCTTTTGACGGGGTACGAGTATTCTGTTTAATTCAGATACTCTGTCCATCACCACCCCCTTTTCTGAATCGTTTTGTCCACCATAAGCGTGGAAGGGTATGCTCAGACATGAGTCCCTTGCTCACTGCACCATCAGGATTCAAGCAAGCCGGGCCGAAGACGGCTGTAATGCCAGAAACCGGTCCCCGGAAGCTTGTTTCCTTTCCAGTTAAAGAATTGGCTTGGTAGTTTGGTCTGCCCTGTTCCCATGATGCACTGGGCCAGGGACAGACCAATTTGCATGTAGCCAGGTTCTGAGCTGGGATGGTGCAGTGAGCTAAAAAACGGTGATGGATCAAGTCCTGATCTTTTGACTGGGTACGAGTATTCTGTTTAATTCAGATACTCTGTCCATCACCACCCCCATTTCTGAAAGCTGGATGCACAGGTAAATCTGCAGCAGGGGCCTACATCATAAGTCATTGCTAAACCCAGCGACCTCCCTGAGGTCAGCACCCCGTCCAGGTCAGCACCCAATACAGCTGCACTGTTTGCATTGATCTAAAGCTGGTCCTGCTGATAGTGGCACATATTTGGACACTTAGTCCTTAAAGATAGATGTTGACATAGGAGACATTCCTTACACTAACATGCATATTTCCATGGTTAACCACAGATGTGGGTGTTGGTGTACATGACATGCCTGATGAACCTTGGAAGGGGCATGTAGACACCCCACGTCCGGCATGGAAAACCTTCCTTACACACATGGATGCTACAAATAGTTGCTCTGTATCCTTCCACTATTAAACAGAAGCCATAGTGGCTTTGTGTGTTTTCATATTGTTAGCTTGTATGTTTGCCTGACACATAAATGAACCATGATGCATGGTGCATGTAGGAGCCAAACCCCTCTCACTTCAGTTCCAATCTGCGTCAACAGACACAATTTAATTCATTTCTACCTGTTAATGGGCATGCAAGGTATTGGAGTGTAGCTTACCTATTAGTAGGGCATTTTCATATGGTTCGTTCTGGAATTGGTCATTGATGATGCAGTACTTGAATATTATATATTATGTCATTACCGCACACGATGCCATCCTTTTTGGGAATTTGGCACCGCTAGTTCACTACATACTCTTTTAGGAGCTTTGTGATATTCCTACAGTATATTCTCAGATGATTAAAGATTTATCTTAGCCCACTTTCTTAAGCTCTTGTTGGCTGGTTACCTTTCTTGTCAAATAGGGCTTAAGCCAGCTGCATCAAAACGGATTCATTCATCATGCTTTAAGTTAAAATATATTATTAGATTCCAATAGCTCATTAAGTTCATTTTCTACTGTATGGAGTCTTAATATCATATTGAATTCCTGTATCAAAAGCACTTCATTCTTGTCTTCTGAAAACTGATTTGAGGGCACTACATTCTTAGTCAGCTGCTCATTAATAAAGTGTTGGATCAAGGAAGGGAGGCAATATTTTAAATCTAATCCATGATATATGCTGCATGATCCTGTTTTAAATAGCCTGATTTAATTTTCTGACCCTTTCATTCCCACATGGGCAAAGGATGATACGGACTATATTTTTAGAATTGAAGTTCTTAAACTCTAGATTTGTAATGTTGATTTCTTGCTAAGTCAATTCAGGACTCTCTAAGGTCTGCACACGGACTGCACAGTGTCTTCTAATATTGAGGGTCAATCACTGGAGGCAGGTTGTAGAATCTTATCCATTTTTGGGGGGATTTGTCTTCTATAGTAGGTCTCATTAAGTTATCCTTCAGATTTGTACTTCTATTTATAGCAAAGATTGGCCCTTATAGGCTGGATTCTAAACCCAACCAAATGGGCCAGTTTTGTTTATGACCTATTTATTCCTATTTGTGCACTTGTTGAAAGTAGGGAACACAAACCAGTTGTTATGTACCTACCTTTCTCATGGGTATCAACAACATTTCCCTTGGAGTGAACCATATACTTATTAAATATCTCCTTAGTAGTCTTTTTAGATAATTTAATCATCTCAATTTGTCTAAAAGTTTGTTGGCATGTTCAATTTAAGATTTGTTTGTAGAACAGTTCTGTTTTTTTATAGAAATTGTCTGACTGGCACATTGTTCTCCAAATTCCCTTGATGGACACTGGGCTAATATAAACATGTGTTCTTATGTGTATCGTTACTATATGGATTTGTGAACATCTGTCCGCTTTCATGCTTTATTTTTAGAAACAGGCAGGTCTTACCATTTTGGTTAGATCTAATACCAGTTTTGTACGGGGAGGGTGTACAATAATCCATTCATGAGAGAGTGTGTTCTTTTCCAAAGTAACCGCATGTTGTCTATATATTTGAATAACGTGATGTTTCTCATAAAATGAATTTTTATTATGCTCTTTCTTTTCTCACATTTTGCCATGAAGAGAACAGCCATCTCTAAGGCAAAAACCCAACTAATGTCTGTCCCTTTATACTGGCAATAAAATTGTGTGCGATAATAGATTAATACTTGGGTTGGGCAGTAACCCACATCAAGGAATAATTACATTCACTTATCAAGGTGAAACCGAAAAATCACTTAATTAATCTGAGCTCATTCCCCTGATAGCTATACGATTTACTCAGGGAAATATATAACATATGTATGCAGTGCCAAAAATGTAATACACCCAAAATACCATGCAATACAATTCGCAAACCAATTTAGAAAAGTATAGTAAATCTTAATTACTAAAAAGACTATAAAATGAAAAAAAATTACATATTCAAAGTGTTCTTTTTAATTTACAAAATCCATTGTGTCTACACATAAAGAGGGGTACAGTTTCCATGAATCGTTTGAAAAAGATGTCCAAATATTTTATCAAATGTTCCAATATTGAATCTGTGCTTCAAACAATTAATATTCCTGATGGTTTTTTGCATGTTCATAAATCTTAAGAAGTACATATACGGCCAGAATTCTATTTAACAAGGAAGTAAAACTCTTTTTTAGTAAGCCATCCTTCTTCTAAACCCTTGGACAGAATCTTTCTGAATTCACTTTGTTTCTCCTTTGTAGGGTTTGTGTTATCTTCCTGCAATGTTCTTAGTTCCTCAATTGACAAACAATTTATATTTTGAAATGCTCTATGTTCTGCACAACCTTTGTCTTTACATTTGTTTGGCAGTTTTATGATTATATCTTTATCCACTTGGGGTCTTGTTTTGGCTAGAGATTAATCTGTGTCCACATTTGGGCTTGTAATTCTTTTTTGAATCTATCTTGGCTAATTACCTCAATACTGTTTTCTCAAATGTTAGTACATCTATTGGTACTTTTGTGCTGGAGAGCAAAAGGTGGTTGGTCGTTTGAAGTTAGTTATTCCTATGGAGTTTTTCTGTTATTTGTTGTTTCCCAAATAAGTTGTTAACCTCATTGTTTAAAAGACCCGGATAAATTCTGTTAAAAAATGCACACACTTATTAGATTCCTAGGGAAAAAAGATATACCTCTTGAAATTATTGATGTTTCTGATGAGCTGAGGACATCCTTGTGGAGATAGTGTGTACTGGGGTGCCCCTTATGTTTTCTAGCGAGTCGCCTGTCTTCTGGTTTGTATTTTCCCTAAGCCTTAATTCTGACTTCCCTCTTCCACTTCCCTGAAAAAACTCTCATCAGGGTTGTTAAGAACTGCTGGTGGAAGGACTGTTATCACTATTAGAGTCAAAGGAGGAAGAATTCAGAGAAATTAATAAACATGTGCTTACTTCTGCCCTGGCATTGTTGTAACACGCCAGTGCTTTCCAGAAAAGTCAAGGATTCGACTGCAGAGAAAGACAGGCCCTTTCTAGTTAATATTTTAATATATTTTTCTGTAGCTTCTTAGGTTTTTTGTAGCTTGGTATTGAAATTGAATTCCACAATTTCTTCCTTAATTTTTGCAATTAATGATTTAGTTTCTGAGATGCTGGTATGCCTCTGTATCACTTCATTGAAATCCAAGATAGTTTCAAATACATGTTTCACTCTGTCTTTCAGCTGTTTAGATTGAGAAAAACTTTGAATCTCTGGAACATTTAGTCCTAAAGCTACTGAATCACACCTTGCATTCCGGATCTTCTGATAATAGTACTGGGATACTTTTACATGAAGGCCTTGAAGTAAGGAATTTGCTTGAAGAAGCTCCAAAAAGGTTTCTCTTTGGAGAACTGTTCTCATGTGTTTCTTTATAAATCTAACCAGTTTCTCAGAATATGACTGTCGAAAATCAGATCTACATTGAAAGCCAATGGTTTCCTTAAGAGTTCATGTATTTCATCCTGTGTATAGCTTAGAGTCTTTGATTATGTAAAAAACCCACCTTTCTATGCAGGTCCTGAAATGTATTAAATTATTTAAACCTTTGCTTTTGTTCCCATTGATGGCACATCTCCAATCTTCCCTTTTTACCTGTCTGCTTGATTTATGTTATAGACTTCTCTCTGTAGACTGAACAAGGGAACTGTATTTCTGAATTTGACAAGGGAATTCTCTATATAGTTAGGTTTTGGTAGGACACTTGATTCCTTTAAAGTTTTCTATGGACCCTAGAAAGCCACTGCAACCAGTCATCTGCATCCCAAAATTTCTCAACTTTTTCCAAGACCCTTATGATAAGGGCTGTGAAGAGTCAGGTTTTGCAGATGAGATTACTTTTTTGTCCCTGGACAATCTTAGGACACTTCACATTGTTCCTCTCCTTTACCAAATCCTGTTGATGCAGCGGGTTACCAACCTGCGGACATCTATCACTAAATACTCATCTGGGACCATAAACACACTGGGGTCAATTTTTAGGATAAAATTGTATATCTGTTTGCTTATCAATTCTTAAATCTTTTTACTAATCCAAAGCCCTTTCTATAACTAATGGATCTTTTTTAGTTGATTAGGATTTGATGATATTTACATAGGTCTCATTTACCTGATTTTTTCATTAAATAACCACAGACTCGGGTAAGTTTGAAATGTTTATCTAAATTAATCATAAGAGCAAAACAAATTACAGTGTTAATTCCAACTTCCGGAGGAGGTAAGATTGGTCTATCATATTAAAATAAGATTTCACAATAACAAGTACCTCAGGAAAGAGAGGATAGAGAGAGAAAGGCACATGGACACAAATACACAGATTTATATTTACCTAGGATGGTGCCAACATCCAACTCCTCTGGAGAAAGAGTTATGGCCCCTTAGAAAATTCAGGTGACAGGTACTTTAGGACAGGATAGGACAGGACAGGTGACCTCTTCTGGATTCAACGTCTGCATCTATCACCTCTCTGGTACTAACTTCCTCCTCTATTCTTCAGCAATCTTATTCTAATTTCTATTACCTCTTCGATTCTTCCGCAATCTTCTTCTAATTCTATTTTCTTTGAAAATTCTAAGTCTGCTTCTTCAGGTATTGGATCAGCATTCAGACAGCATCCCTGTCTCTCAGCGTTCTTGCAGCGACTGCTCTAACTAATCTAACTAACTACCCCAATTATACTTTCTTAATGACATGTACCACCCCTAAATGTTTCAACCCTATGAAACTCCTATTTCTGATTGAACGAGCTGAGGTGATGATTATCACACCGTGCTAAGTTGTAATACTTTTTTTAAGCTCATTGTTTTAAGTGTCCGCTCATTAATTTGTTCCCCTAAGCTTTATTTCCCACAAATATTCTTAAACGTTATCATCAACAATGTATACAATTTCACAGTTGTTCATTGAATCTTCGGGATGTTCAGCTGGTTCCCATGACATGTGCGGAGAACATCCTGGGTCTAGGTTCAAGACTTGAGGTCACTGTTTCAGAGTTGTCCCTTCTGCACATGCGGGCAAACCCATGTGGGTGTCAGACTTTAGCATTGTTCAGAGGTCCAAATACGAACTGATAGAGAGGTCAAAAGATGAAATATTACATTCAGAATAAAATGATTTCACTGTATACCATCTATCTCTACTCTAATCCCATTATTTTTATAAAGACATCATTAGGATGGTGGGCCGACACCCTTGTCGTAATTTGACAATGGCCGAGTTAGCGCTTAGCTGTGCTACACGTTTTCCCGCTTAAATTGGCTATACTCGGAAACGCCATTTTGTGTGTTACGGCGGCCATCTTAGATCATAAGCGGCCTCGTGGCCAGCGTGCCCTTTAGTCCGTTGTCCGTGCCATTGACCACTCGAGTTTGCCCAGCAACAGGCTATTTTTAGTACTGGTCAAGCCGGTACATGCGCAGTCCCCTCTGACCAGTCACTCCTCAGGAATGTGCCGCCAAACTGACCAGCGGAGTTGTAACCCCTCCAATAAGCTGGCTGTGTTCCAAAAATGACCATATATGTACATAACGCTCTGTAACTTTGTACCGCCTATTGTTTTATTACCTGCAAATTGTATAAAAAAGCGAGTCACACCGATGTTCGGTGTGATACTTCTTGCATTACCGAAGGGTGCTGTAGGAATGTACCACCACCCCATGGGGTCTTAATAAACTTGTTCTTTGAATTTTTCAGTTTCCGTGCCAGCAGTTCTTTCAATGTAAGTGGGTTATCTTCGGAGCATGTAGGCCTTGGGAACCCGATACTACAAATTGGCGACCACGAAGGGACTCATCGGCGACTCGGATGCCCGAAGGAGAGGTTGTGACGAAGGTTTGGAAACTCGCCATGGACGCGTACGCTGCCACTGAGTGACCCGAGTCTTGGCACCCGCGGTGTTTTTTCCTTTCCTTCTGATCTGACCTTCCAGGTGGCGCCGGTCTCCGACTGAGTTTTCGATCGTCTGCGTAGCTGGATAAAGTGCCGTTTGGCTGATTCGATTAAAAGACCTTGGCAGTTGGAATCTGGACCTTTGAGGCTTTGGGTAAGATTTGTGATCGGTAAGGTAGTCTGCGGACGCTTACTGAAGTTCTATGATTTGTGATCGGTAAGGTAGTCCTCGGACGCTTGCCGAAGTTCTATGACCTATGACTTTGATTTGAGTTAGCTAACATTTGTGAATTTGTGAACTTTGAATCTATATGTGTAGTGCACTTCACATAGGCAGGCATGTAGAGATGTTTCTCCAAGAATTACTGTATTTTTTGGCTACTTTAGCAGATGAAGTTGTTACTGCATATCGTCAATTTTCAGATACGTTAGAACCTAAGGCTGTGTCAGTTCATCGTGAGAATTTGGATAAAGGTTTATTTGATCTTGCAGATGTCGATGCCCTTTACAAGCAACTGATCCAGCTGCAAGATGAGACTACCAGATTGCGGGACGAGCGGAAAAAGAATAAGGAGTCCGGGCCGGAGTCTAATGGGCAATCTAAGGAGTGTTCTCTCCGGGGTTCAGATAAGAGTTCTGCGATGCATGTTATGCCTATGCGTGAAGCCGCACCTTTGTATGTTCCACCAAAAGGGGAAGGTACAGATGATGATAAAATGTCAAAGGATGCGAAGGGGTATTTTATATATAACTGGGTGTATACGCCTTGGAATAGAGCGGATGTTATGGCAAAATTCTTTACCTGACCTTCGTAAAAATCCGGCAGCGTTCTATGAAGGGGTGGAAGGGGCTATTTCGTCTTGTGTGATGACTCTTGTCGACATAGATCTGTTTTTTGGGTTAATACTTCCGCCTGACATGTGGAGACAAATTCGTAAAAATAATGATGAAACAATACTTGGGGGAACATGGAAAGAAATAAATGCAGCTGATTTAGATAGGGAACCGGCATGTAAGCCTTGCCAGTTGATTTTAGACCTCCCGGCTGCTATTTTAAATAAATTAAAAACGCTCGTACCTTCTAAAAAGATCGATTGGACCATGTTAGCTTCGTGCAAACAAAAACCAGATGAAACGGTTTCAGATTTCTTTACACGCTTCGAAGAGGCGTTTCATGATTACAGTGGTCAATCTTTAACAGATGATACAGGTCGGCATTTGTTTGTAGATAAGTATGTGGCTAATCTCCTACCGGAGATTGCAAAGCGATTGAAATCGAGTGAAAGTTCCTGGGCCACGGCGACCCCTGTGTCTTTGTTGACTATGGCTCAGTATTATGAGCGGCAGGAGTTGGAGGCTAAAGAAAGTGTTGATAAAAAAGTGAAAGAATTGAAAATGAAGGTGATGTTGGCACAGGTTCGTGGAACACAGGGTAGAGGGAGTGATAGAGGTAGACGAGGTGGAGGTAATACGTCGTATGGTCGTACGGATATAGCGGAGGATCAATGTGCTTATTGTAAAGAGTTTGGGCATTGGGCTGAAGATTGTCCGGTACTTCGTGAACAACGTAACCAGCGTGGTCGAGGAGGCGGTAGGTCGCGGGGCAGTTATACGGGAGCGAGAGGTGGTGGAGGTGATCGTGGAAGGGCTGAGGAGAGGGGCCGTGG
The DNA here is from genome assembly GCF_964263255.1 of Lissotriton vulgaris. Classification (NCBI taxonomy): domain Eukaryota; kingdom Metazoa; phylum Chordata; class Amphibia; order Caudata; family Salamandridae; genus Lissotriton; species Lissotriton vulgaris. Next base: position 81,820,129 of record NC_141690.1, on the reverse strand, counting down.
CCAGGATGAACGAAATACTTTTGATAGACGAAACCAATATCAGATATCAGAGGGTGAGAATGTGGAGCACCAGGATTATGTGCATGCATAGGACTGCGTAGGATGGGGTACGGAACCAATTGAAGTGCCGGTAGATCAGGAGGGTCCATATGTAACAGCGGGCATTTTGGGTTCTACTGATCAATTTCTAGTCGACACCGGAGCTACTCGTAGCGCTTTGTCAAAAAAATTGGTTCCGAGGGCTCCCCTGTCTGGCGAAATGATAACATGTGTAGGGTTCGATGGCACACCCTCCCCTAGCCCATTGTCAAAACCCCTTGCACTTTGTCTTGACAATTTTTTTAGTTTTGGTCAATTTTTGCCATCGCCCTATACACCAGATAATATCCTGGGTATTGATTTGCTTAAATATTTTCGATCAACGATACGGTGCGCTCCTGAGGGAGTGCGGGTTATCCTGAATGACAATTATCCTGACCCAAATAGGTTTTATACTATGCTAGACATTCCAGCTTTGGCCTCTCTCCCGCACACGTTATGGGCGACCTCAGGCACGGATGTGGGGGAGATGCGTATTCCACCTATTCATATTACTGTTAAGGAGGGGGCTTCTCTGCCACGGGTGCCACAGTATAAGATTTCAAGGGAAGGTGAAATTGCCCTGACTCATATTGTTTAAGATTTGATAACTGCAGGAGTGGTGGAACAGGTTCCTTATAATGTTTGTAACAGCCCTACTCTTCCGATCCTTAAGAGAGATACTGACGACAAGGTCTATCGGTTTATTATTGACTTGAGAGAAATTAACAAAATTGTCATTCCCCAATATCCGGTGGTGTCCGACATTACGACCTTGCTTACACTGGTACCACCAACGGCAACGACCTTTAGTGTAATTGACTTGAAAAATGCGTTCTTTTCCATCCCTGTCCATCCTGATAGTAGATATATGTTTGGCTTCACGTTAAATAATAAATCGTATAGATTTTGTCGTGTTCCTCAAGGTTACACTGAGAGCCCGAGTATCTACAGCCAGGCTTTGAAAAGACAGCTTGATTCCTTTGAGTTACAGTCGGGGGTTGTCCTTATCCAATATGTGGATGACCTTCTGCTTGCTGCAGATTCTTACGCACAATGTGAGGAGAGTACGATTGCGCTGCTTTCTTTTCTGGCACAGAATAATCACAAGGTTTCTAAGAAAAAGCTTCAATACTGTAGACCCAAGGTGACCTACCTCGGTCATCTTTTGTCTAAGGAGGGGCGTGCATTAACATCAGATCGAATTCAGGCAATTTTAGATACACCAGTCCCCCGCACACAGAGAGATGTACGCGCCTTCATAGGGTTAACGTCCTTTTGTAGGCAGTGGATCATGGGGTTTTCGCACATTATAAAGCCCTTGCTAGTGTTACTGTCCAAAGCTACGCCAATGCCCCTTGAATGGACAGATGAATGTCAAAATGCTTTTGAACAATTGAGACAAGCTCTTTGCTTTGCCCCCGTATTAGGTACACCAGATTACACGAAAATTTTCACATTGTACGTGCACGAGAAAGATGGGTGCGCGTTATCAGTGTTAGTGCAGACACACGGGGACAAGCAGAGGCCATGTGCGTATTTTTCAGCCATCCTTGATCCTGTAGCACGAGGGTTACCTGGGTGTTTTCGAGCAGTGGCAGCAACAGCAGTAGCTATAAGGCAGAGTGAGGGAATAGTGTTATCGCACAAATTGTTGGTGTTAGTTCCCCACGCAGTAGATGCCCTGCTAAATCAAACAAAGACCCAATATCTCACGAGTGCACGGTTAACAGGATATGAGCTTACACTGTTGGCGCCACATATCACACTGAAAAGATGTGCTACTCTGAACCCTGCCACTTTATTGCCCTATCCGGTTGAGGAGGGTCAGGAAGAAAAACATCATGATTGTGTTTTCCTGACCGAGGAACAGACAAAGGGTCGTGTCGACTTACAGGATATGCCACTTCCAGATGTGGATGGGGAACTGTGGGTTGATGGATCGTGTTTGAGGCTGCCAGATGGCACGACCTCCGCAGCCTATGCGATCACAACACTTAAGACAGTGGTGGAAACAGCTAGAATACCACAGAAATCGGCTCAAGCAGCAGAGCTGATAGCTTTGACAAGAGCCTGCGAACTGAGTGCTGGCCTATGTGTGAACATATACACAGACAGCCGGTACGCCTTCGGAGTAGCACATGACTTCGGGCTACTCTGGAGAGAACGTGGGTTTTTGACTTCTCATGGAGTACACATTATGCACAGAGAACTAGTGCGTGACCTCCTAAATGCGTTGCTTTGTCCAAAGAAAGTAGCGATAATAAAATGTAGTGCCCATAAAAAGATCATCGACAAAGTGGGTCAGGGAAATGCCTTTGCGGACAGTATAGCGAGACAAACGGCTATGTCCCGAGCTGACTCCCCCATGTACGTGACACAATCCCAAGCTGAGCGATGGAATGATGCTAGAGCGGAGATATTAGATATTCAGAAATCAGCTACTGAATCAGAACTTACGGCATGGGCAGCAGATGGGGTGCTAGATGATGAAGGGTGTTGGAGAAGCAAGGACATGGAGAAATGGAAATTGCCTGCAGCTTACTTGCAAGCGATGGTCCAGATGACACATGGGTTGGCGCACGTGGGGGCTCTTGCAATCACTCGACTATTAACACGAGTTTGGGAGCACCCCGAGATTGCTAATACCGCCAAGAGAGTAGTTCAGACCTGCCTGATATGTTTGCAGCACAATCCTGCAAAGGGGACCCATACTCCGAAAGGAGGGTTCGTTCCACCTTCTGCACCATTCGAGGTACTTCAAATGGATTACATCCAGCTTGAGCGCTGCAATAACCTTAAATATGTCTTAGTGGTGGTGTGTGCTCTTAGCAAATGGGTTGAGGCCTTCCCCACGAAAGATAATACAGCTTTGACAACAGCTAAGGTTTTGCTCAAGGAGTACTTCCCTCGATTTGGAGTTTGCAAATTTTTGTGGAGCGATAATGGGCCTCATTTTGTCGGGAAAATCATGGAGTATGTGTTGAAAGGCTTGGGGATTCAGCAGAAGTTTCATGCAGTGTTCCACCCTCAGTCAGCAGGTCTTGTCGAGCGGTATAATGCCACGTTGAAACTAAAACTGGCTAAGATTGTGGCGTCCACGTCATTGAAATGGCCGGATGCCTTACCGCTAGCATTGCTTTCTCTCAGATCAGTGCCCCACTCTCGAACAGGCCTCACACCATATGAAGTGGTGTTTGGAAGGCCGATGAATATTTTGGGGGTGCCTAAGCCGCGATTAATACATGATGTGCCTTGTATAATGATGAACGATTATTTGGCACGATTAACAAATGATTTACTTTCTATTCATCAACAGGTTCGAGAAGCGCTCCCTGACAACTCTACTGGAGAGGGCCATGATCTTCGCCCTGGAGACCACGTTATGATTAAATCGTTTGAGAGGGCGAACAGCTTGGAACCGAGGTGGCGAGGCCCCGAGCAGGTCCTCCTGGCAACTCGAACAGCTGTACGAGTGACCAATAGGAAGCAGTGGATACATTCAACACACTGCCGTCGTGTCTCTCCTGATCTGGTGAATCCTGCTGTGTTGACCGACTTCCAAGAGATTCTGGAGAAAGAAAAGAGCCCAGCTGTGACATCGGCCGAAGTTGAGGGAGCCTTCCCGGACCACACTGTTTCTGGACAAGAGCGCTACAATATGCGGCCACGATAAGAAGATTTTTTTTGGTTTTCGAGACTGGTTGGTTACCGCTCTGGGGTTTGTGAAACGGAAGCCGGGAATCTCAAGGGGGGGGATCAGTTCTGCCAAGAGTAGCGACACCCGTCTTGACCCCGGAGAAGAAAACAACGGCTACCTCGGAGCTCAGCACCGTATTTTTCTTTTTTAGGTGTAATACACACACCTGTACATTTGAGACTTTGTGAACATTTTGAACTACTTAAGACTTTGAAAAATAATTGAACTATGGCATCTTCTGCATCACAGGACAAAAGAATACTTGGTGCCATCCTTTTTGTCTTGACGATTGTGGTAATAGCAGTGATAGCTTGGGTAGTTGAACTTGTGGTGCCTGCACGTGTACATTTGCTGCCGACTACCCCGGCTCCATCTGAACATTTTCACTTCACTTTGCCTTACCATGAAGAACGGCACCGACAGACTTATTTGAACAATAGTTTTATTCAGATCCTGCATCATACACATAACATGACAAACACGTCTAATTGCTGGGTGTGTGGGATGTTGCCCGGGCACCAGAAGAAAGGGGGCACTCCACTCATTCCACTTCCGTTTTCACACAATGGATCTTGCAATGCCTGGTATACTCTCCTCTTTACTTTGAGATGGCCAACAAAAGGGGGGGGTGCTTTTCCGTTTGAATAAAATTTGTTACCATGACCGGGATGGGTATCCACGAACTGAGGGTACTCGATTTGAATGGGAGGAGTACCGCCCCGATAACGTGTCTGCCCCACGTGTTTACAGCAACCAACGTAACATTAATGTCTCTAGCTCACATGTTATTAATGTTATTGCTACTAAAGCTGATTTGTGTATACGCAATAAAGGTACAATCTCGGTTGGGAAAAGCGAATGCAATACTACACTCACGTTTGATAGCCCAAATGGCATATCGTTTGTAGCATCTCGTAATATGTATTTTATTTGTGGAACGAAGGGTTATCATCAGCTCCCGTTGGGATGGTTAAGCACTTGCTATGTATCTTTTGTATTGCCCCCTGTATTCATTGCCCCACCAATGTATCATAATGACTATATTCTTTATCATGACTTCGTGTTGAACCGTGTTAAACGTGCTGTTGTTCTGGACGACATCGACCAGACGGACACTGCTTTGCAACAGTATGTGGACTTCAATTTGGGACTGTTTTCCTTTGTTGGGGCTGCTCTGAATAGTCGAAAGATACGACGACTGACCCATGTTGTTGAGGCTGTAGCAAATGATACTGCCATTGCATTAGGGAATATTACCGAAGAACTTCAGATTTCTAGGATTGTTACGCTCCAGAACCGAATGGTTCTAGATGTGGTTCTAGCTGACCGTGGGGGGGATGTAGAATTATCGGAAGCAGCTGCTGTGTCTATGTACCTGACAATTCACCATCTGTTTATGATGCCATTTCAAAATTGCATAAGATAGCTGCTGAAATACACTCGGACAATGGAACTTGGACTCTTTCAGGGTGGTTCTGGTCAATGCTTACCACTTGGGGTTGGAAATTGCTAACGATTTTATGCATCATTGTGGGGATACTGTTTTGTGTATGCTTATGTATTCAATGTGGCCCGCTTTATGTTCTATGTGCTTATCGGCTTGCATACCATCAAGACGAGCTCTTGCTCATGACAAAATGATGCTTCATAAAGAAGTAACTCAAATAATGCTACTTGATATTGAAGATGAACACCCTGATTATGTTCACTATGAGGTAGCTCCAGCTAAACGCTAAAAGGGTCGTCTGTCGTAATTTGACAATGGCCGAGTTAGCGCTTAGCTGTGCTACACGTTTTCCCGCTTAAATTGGCTATACTCGGAAACGCCATTTTGTGTGTTACGGCGGCCATCTTAGATCATAAGCGGCCTCGTGGCCAGCGTGCCCTTTAGTCCGTTGTCCGTGCCATTGACCACTCGAGTTTGCCCAGCAACAGGCTATTTCTAGTACTGGTCAAGCCGGTACATGCGCAGTCCCCACTGACCAGTCACTCCTCAGGAATGTGCAGCCAAACTGACCAGCGGAGTTGTAACCCCTCCAATGAGCTGGCTGTGTTCCAAAAATGACCATATATGTACATAACGCTCTGTAACTTTGTACCGCCTATTGTTTTATTACCTGCAAATTGTACAAAAAAGCGAGTCACACCGATGTTCGGTGTGATACTTCTTGCATTACCGAAGGGTGCTGTAGGAATGTACCACCACCCCATGGGGTCTTAATAAACTTGTTCTTTGAATTTTTCAGTTTCCGTGCCAACAGTTCTTTCAATGTAAGTGGGTTATCTTCGGAACATGTAGGCCTTGGGAACCAGATACTACACCCTCGCAGTAAAAGGGACCGCCTGCCATAAGGGCGGGGGTCCCTTAGGGTTAATTAGGATGCGCCCGCCACAGTGGCGGGCACATCTCATATTTTTAACACTGCGGCGGGCGGTGCTGAAAGCACAGCCCGCCGCAATACTAAAAATACATGTTGTGTCTTTCAAAGCGTTCTTTAGCCCACTCTGCCACCCCAGTTCAGACATGACAATATGCAAATAAGTCTGACCCTGTGCCTCATGGGAACAATCCAGCCTGAACTGCAAAACCATGCCTTCCCTGGATCGGAAACAAGCTTCCGAGGAGCGGTTCATGGCATTTCAGCCGTCTTCAGCCCGGCTTGCTTGGAATCAGTGGCAAAGTGAGCAAGGGACTCACGTCTGAGCAAACCCTGCTAACTTATGGCGAACAAAGCAGTACAAAAGGGGGTGGTGATGGACGGAGTATCTGAACCAATCAAACACTCACACCCATTCAACAGATCTGGGTTTACTCCATTCATTTCAAAGCACAACATGAAAGGCACCCCGCGGTGCCTACCACGTTGTTCTTTGAAAGGCAACCCCCCATGTGCACCCCCACCCCCTGAGTCCATGGGGGCCTGCAACAGGCCCCCCAAGCAGACTCTGCATGCCTTTTCGTGGCGGCATTCATGAAGGCACTTTCTTATATGGCTGATGGTGTCTGAAAGACCACACCACCATATTGCACCCTTTTCCGCCTGGTCGACATGTCAACCGGATGGTAAAGCGGCAGACCGTCTTTCCGTCCACCGAGGACCCCCCAGCCATAATATTATGGCGGGGGTCTTTTCTACAGGGATGGCGGGCAGATTGCCCCCACCGGGCCGGCGGTGACTACCGCCGGCCCAGGAGTAATCTGCCCGCCATCCTAATGGGGCCCAATGTACGCATTAGTACTTAGTATATAACACAGTTTAGTTTCAGCAAAGCAGATGCTTAGCACATGAGTTCTTATGCAGCCATATTAGATGCTATTGCGCAGAAGCAGAATTTTCCCTCCAAGCGTCATGCAGCTGACGCATGAGCAGTACATTTTCCCTTGTTGCTTGTTAGTAGAACACATAGGCAAGCTTCCCCTTTTCTAAAAAATATATGGAATGTTGTGCAAATTAGTATTACAGGCATTATTTTTGCTTTGTTACAGGATTATATGAAAGGATTGGGTCCGAGCAAGTCTCTTTTACATGAGACCTTCCTTCATCACTGTGATGAGAGCAAAAGACTTTCATAAAAAGGTATCCAGTGTGTCCTTAACATGCTCTGAAACAACTGTCCAAGCCTTTACATGCAGATACCATGTATGTGGAAATTGATGAAATTCCCCCATATTCACAGTGTCCAAATTTGGCTGGGGGTATTCCACCAGCCTTGAGTTTCTTTTTATGGGTTTATACTTTTATGGAGAAACATCCATGACCTTATTGTAAATCCCAGGAAATTGTGCATTTTTCTATATCAGCTTGGCAGCAGAATGTCCCAAATGCCAGATCTACGTTCCTCTGTTAAATCAGACCAGCTAACGAGAGAAAAATAAGACTTGCACTTAATATGTAAGTCCCAGATTCACACCAGAAACCTAGTCAGACGAAGACAGCAGGTGAAGTGTCTTTCAGCACTTGGGAAAGTTACATTTTCAGCCAGCTGTGACTTTTGTCTAAACAACTCAGTTCTCCAGCAGCATGTCCTCAAGTAGAAGCTACAAGTAGTATTTGACAAATATGATGGGTCCATCTGCATCTCTGACCTATTGCTTCTTTCTTTCACTGTCTCCACATAAAGTTCTTCCTTGCAACATTATCTAGTTTATCCCTCAGAAATGAATTATGAACAGTGCAATCCCTGTGAGATGTATTTTACACCAAGCTCAGTTATGAAAATCATGAATTTCAATTATTAATATATTTTTTTATAGAAAAAAAACACTGTTGTTCACAAAGGTTTCCCTAATATAAACATGTTTAACTCCTGTAAATACTTGCATGAGTCACAGAAATAACTGGAATAAAACCACACTGGCCTCAAAGAGGGCACACATTCATAGAGGCAGCCTAATTTAAATGATGGGGAACCTTCAACAAGGACTGTGTCTCTCATGTTTTCCACAAAGTAACATTGACATCCTCTACGAAGGGTGAAGTGATTGCCACCTGCCAGTCAAGGTCCTGTTTAGGATGTATTAGAACACTAGAATGTTGAGCGCTACATTGAAGACAGTTGAGTGCTCCTGGTTTCTAATGGCTGGTAGAAGCAAGGAGCATCTACATTCCAATGTTTGTTCAGACCTATTGCTGTGAAGAAAGGCCTCACAGAGCCCAAGGGAATTTCAACCCACACAGGCTCTGTGAGGCCTTTGTTTTACAAATTAAAATATTCCACTCTCTGGGGGTGAACTGTTCTAATAGCCTTAGAGCCCTCTGTAATGGGTTTTACTGGCCACGCCTGCTCCCTTGTTAACGCTGGAGTGGGCCTTTACTGGCAGGGTGAGCATGCGATGTAGGGCTCTAGGGCTATACTAAAACACTTGAAATGATGGCAGCTCCACTTAAGACAATGAAGTTGCTTAGGGACAATAATGGCTTGCATAGACCTTCTGCTCCAAAGAATCCTATGCTTGCCTTTGTTTCTAACTGTTTGTTTTAGAACATTCTACCCTCTGTCTGTTGAGGGCAATAATAGCATTATATCGTTTTTGCCTCAAGAAATACCTGTTCTTAATGGCCCTGTCCCTTGTTATAGGCCCTCACCAGTGGCTCAAGCCTACAACTCTGGCACGGGTCTATTACAAACTGTTATAGCCCTTAGCAGAAGGCCTACTTAATTCTTGTATTGGTTGTTTTATTCTGAGCCTGATTTATATTTCATTTTACTTTATTACTATATTAGTAAAATAATAGTTCAGTACCTGTGAGTTACTGAAAGTCCGGCTTGGGTCTAGTAGTAGTTTAAATGGACCCATTTTAGCAAATGAGTGGCATGTCTGAAACTGCTCCAGCTTGAGCTATGGTTTGAGGTGATGTTCAAGCAGCTTAGTACTCTGGAGCCTGGCAGTGGAGGAAAAATGTTCACAGCTTGCCTGCAAATCCAAAGCAGAGTCGTGGGAGGGCGGAGAGATTTAATAGGAAAAGAAACTGTTCAATAAAAAATTGATTTTATTATCACTACCTATTCAATTTAACAGTTTTGGCATCTATTTGCCTAACGCAAGTGTGTGATAGATTGTTTAGTCACTTTCTAATTAAACCCCACTGTGTTTTACGGTACTCACGCACAATAAACATTAGAGTCTAATATATCTGAAAAATATGAAATGCTAATTAATTTTGTTTTGAATTTTAGGAGCTCTTGACCTAAGAGGTTGCTTAATTATTGTAACAATATGCGTTAAATGAATGGTATTTAACTGATTGTACAGGAATTTTTATTTGAGCCAGATATACCTGTGCTAAAACTTCTAAGGAATCATTGCTATATAACACTAGCTTCACACAGCAGCGTAGTGCTGCAGGGTGTACGACAAACTGGATTTGGAAGTACAGTTGCTTACTTTTTTCATAGGCAGACTATAAGTAAAATCATTTGCTGTGGTTACTAAAAACACAGGGGCATATTATCAAGGACCAGTGTTAAAATTATCGCCGTTTTATCGGCAGGAAACTGCTGATAAAACCGCGATAATGGCCTTGCTAATTCCCATAGAAGCCCATGTTCTGGTGTTAACATGGGCTTCTATGGGAATTAACAAGGGCGTATTATCAAGCCCATTAACATCGTTTTATCAGCAGTTTCCTGACGATAAAACGGCGATAATTTTAACACTGGTCCTTGATAATATGCGCCTAAATTCCCCCCTTTTTTTACTGAAGAAATCACATTTGTGCTCATGTTGAACCTCAACCTATTAAATTAAGAATTTCAGGGAGTTTCTTGTTTCATGACTCTGTTGTCTTTTTTCAAAACAAAATGAATGAGCAGCCTGTAAATACATCTATAACCTCATGCTCATGACGGCTCCAGGCCGTCATAAGTCACGGTGGGCATGTGCTTATGACGGCCGGGAGCCGAAATGACCACGCCCACGATTGGAATGTCCAGCACTGCTGCGGAATTCGTGCAGCAGTAAAGAGGATAATTACAACCAAGATGTTGCATCGCTTTGGTGAACTGAATTTCAACAACAAAAACATTATTTTTTTAGAGTTTTATAGACCTGAGACCTAGGGCATCAGAGTGCTTTTCATTAGCACCAGTTTCGTTACAGAAGGACACATTCATTTTTGGTACGCACGTGGAGATTTAGTGATTTGCCCAGAATCACAAGATGTTGAGCATCGTTGCAGAGATTCAAACCTGGTTTTCCAGCTACTTCGAGGTCAACCGCCTTAGCCGATAGGATGTGTCCTCTCCCCACGTTTGTCGGCTGTTTTTGGACCACTAGGGCTTTCCTATGCCCCACACTGGCCTTGGCATGCAGATATTTGTCTCTAGCATTATCCTTCCTTCATCGGGCTTTTCAAGTTGTTTTATTTACATGTTACTTTCTGCATATGTTGGGACATTGACAACTTTTTCTGTGAAAATTATTTTCTAATTTTTCCTGCGCAGTCTCCTCAATTCCCATTTCATATTGGGAATTCTAATTCTAGGTGCGTTCTTTTTTTCATTGAAAATGTATTGCTTTTAGGAACTCAAGCCCTACCTCAAATGTTCAGCATGATGGAATGCTCTACTGAAATAGCTGTTAGCTCCCTTGTATGTATATATTTCTTATCAGCAAAGTTAATTGTTTTGTGTAGCTTTAGATTTCACTTGAGAGCACACACTACAGTGGATACAAAAGTATCTCTTTTCAATATATTTGATTGAATTTCAACTGCTTTTATCTTGGTTTTTAGTTGTACTATTTTTTATTAATCTAAAATGTTTTTGACTATAGTTTCTTTTCAGACATAATTGTCCTATTTCTGAATGTCACAAAAATCTTAGGGCCAAAATGGTGCGGGTGAGGCGTTTTCTCAAAGGAGTAGTTTGACTCTACACTATGTAAACTAATATAGGTTATTTAGCCAACTGGGTGTCATTCTTCCTGACAAAATTATTACAGTTGTTGACCCCTCTGCATTCTCCATTTAACCGAATATTAGACTTCACCAGTCACCTCTTCTCAGAGTGACTTGCCCTATTGCTACTAATGGAGCAAGGTGGAAACAAACATTTTTGTGTACCCATTGTGAAATTAACTTTCCATAACAGAAAAAGTACTAAATGTGTGGTTTTGAAATTAACCAACATAGAATAGAATGCACACACACATACACGTGGGATACTAATTTGCATGGAATTGCTAAGCATAATTGACTAATTTGTCATATATTGTGTCATAAAGAGTACACATTTGTTGTAATCTAATTGAGAATTGCATGAATTTGCTTTTGTCTGTTTATTTGTGGCGTAAATCATGAAGATTGGTAAGTCAAATCACGCATATATGTGGCTTAAAGCTAGGTAAATACTAACTGGGATATCATTAGAAAGGGGGAGGTAAACAGAAAGGGCTTTATTTTGTAAATTTATATTTATTTGTGTTTCTTCCTGTTATAGTTCCTAAATTGAGGCCTATGTGAGCCAACAAAGATGGATGCTGACTGAAATTCCGAGATGACGGTAGAAGTGCGCATGCGCCAGATCGGAGACGCGAGCTGCATGTGATTGAGCAGTATGGGTCAAGGACAGCGTGTCTTAATTCATGGGGCCCAAGCCAAGTTTGTTGAAGTCAGCATGTTGACTCGTGGGAAAAGTACCTCAACTAACAATTTAAAGGACACTTTGAAGGAAGTCAAAGTTTGGACAATGGCATGACTATATTTTCGTGACATAAGGATGACTCCGCACAAATTGAACAGTAAAACGATGAAGTGATGCTCATCCAATTCTAAATTGACCAATCACGGACATTATAGGACTTAAGAGTTACAAAATTAGATAGATGAGTTAGTGAAAAAGGGTATAAAAGAGGACATTTGGGACATTGAGAGAGCTTGCCTGTTTGACCTGATCTTTGCACCCCGAGATGCTGTCAGTCTGCACAATTTTTCCAACGATGCAGGGACTTTGACGTTTTTCTGAACTTTAACTTTTGAATGGGTGTGAAGTCCTTGGAGAGAGAGAGACAGAGAGGTTTTTGTTTGGAACTATTTCATTCTATTCTGATGTCTGCGTCTCTATATCTGGGTAATATGTCTCTGACTTATTTTTTCAAAGCTGTCATGCTAATAGATGAATGTTATCGAAATGTAACTTTTCTTTCAGGATTTATTATATAACTTAATTATTTTTCTTTTAGTAAAACACAGAGGTTATGCTAGGAGATTAAATCTCTAAATAAAAATTAAATAAATGGAGAATAAGCAGGTCTTGTTGTCCTTTAGCTAACTTTTACTAGCCGATCCATTAAAAGATGAATATTAGGGTGTTTTAAAATTCTTCTTTTAGAAAACCATGGTATTAGAAATAAAAACAGCAGTTGTAAATAATGTATAAAGTTCAGTTTAGGCACTCCGCAATAGCACCGCGATGCCTCTTTTGGATCCTCACTAAATCCTCGGGGCAGAGTAAATGTGTGAATGAATGTAAGGTAAGAATGATGGGCCCAGTTGTGAGAAAATAGTAAATAGCTCCGTAGGTTAAGGTGATGAGTTTCTGAAAAATCTTTGGAGGCGCGCTCCACCACTACTCCATTACTTATGCACTTTTGAGCACATTTCATTGCATTGCTTGTCATAACTTTATTAGTGACACCAGGGCCTGTATTATAAGTACAATGCACTGACTCTCTTTGTGTGGTGGCACACCTTTAAATGGGTGTGACAGGCACTGACTAAGACAGTGCAGCTTATTACAGTTAATGTGGTGCCCCCAGACTCATGTCTGTGTCCTGGAGGCAGTGCAATAATCTAAGGCAGACCTGCTTTTTGAAATATCGTCTTCCTTTTCACTGTGTAGCCAGCAACCTGGCCTGCTCTTAAAAGTTGGGCAGAGATCACCCTGCAGGTTTCTGTAGTGAGTGACTGCACCCAACTGCAGGGGTATGTCTGGGGGCCATGTGACCCACATTCCCATTTTGAAGGGTAGCCCTCTGTCAGTGCTTTTGTCTCTGTGACAAGATCTGTAATATGGCACAGGCAGGCTCAAAGGACCTGATTCACAGAACTAACTTAAGACAAAATCCTAAACTTACTACCATTTTGGTTTTCACAGAAGGCACTTACTCATTTCAATATGCACAAAAGTTAGGAGTCCTAACTTTAGGACTCCTAAATGCCTTCTGTGAATACCGAAAGTCTTAAAGGTAGGATTTTCTCAGTTTAGGAGTAGTAAAGTTAGTACTCCTAACTTTAGGCATCCTAAATGCCTTCTGTGAATACCGACAGTCTTAAAGTTAGGATTTTTCTCAGTTTAGGAGTAGTAAAGTTAGGGGTCCTAACTTAAGGACTCCTAAATGCTTTCTGTGAATAACAAAAGTCTTAAAAGTAGGATTTTTCTCAGTTTAGGAGTCCTAAAGTTAGGAGTCCTGACTTTAGGACTCCTAAATGACTTCTGTGAATACCGAAAGTCTTAAAGTTAGGATTTTTCTCCGTTTAGGAGTCCTAAATTTAGGAGTCATATTTAACTTACTCATAAGCCTATGATGTATGGCACAACAGTTTATCAAAGCCTGTAGGTTAGAAGTAACTAGTAAGCATGGGCGGAAAATCCGTTCCACTCGCGGATTTTGCGGATTTTCGGTAAATTCGCAATCCGCGAACTCTCGGGAATTTACCGAAAATCCGCAAATTCGCACGCAGCGGATGGTTCCTCTTTCCATTGCTTTTTTCAGTATTACTTGTAAGGTTTTACGTATTTCTTCTTTTGGGTCTCTTTCTATTTCCATATACGTTGAGCAAGGAGCAATGGTGATACTTAACACAGATTTCTATGAGAGAGCAGTCATGACACATATGGGTGATATGAACACGTATATGGAAATAGAAAGAGATCCAACAGAAGAAATACGTAAAACCTTACAAGTAATACTGAAAAAAGCAATGGAAAGAGGAACCATCAGTGAGAAAACCAAAAACTACTTAAATCAAGAGAATCCAAAAAGTCCGTCTATGTACATGGTACCTAAGGTACATAAAGATCAACACAACCCACCATGTCGTCCCATAGTGTCGACAAAGATGAGCATTCATGAACCAGTCGGAAAATACATCGACAAACATTTACAACCGTTGGACAACAAAAACTTATCTCATATCAAGGACACCACCGATTTTCTGTTAAAATTACAACAGGTGAAAATGGAAGACAACACTATCATGGCGACCGTTGATGTAAAAACTCTGTACACTGCCATCCCACACAAAGAAGGCTTGGAAGCCATTGAGAAAGCCTTATTACATAGCACCTACCCAGAAGACTTGCAAATCTTCTTGATGGAATTGATGCAATTTACATTGTTGAATAGCTACTTCACCTACAACAATCGTTGGTTTATCCAACTAAATGGAACTTCGATGGGAAATTGCGCTGCGCTGGCGTATGCCAATCTGTTCATGGGATCTTTTGAAGAGGAACATATCTATAACAACCAGGAATGGGCCACTCATCTTCTCACCTATGTGAGATTCATAGACGACATCTTCCTAATATTGAAGGGGACACAAGCATCTCTAGAACAGCAACTAAAAATTTTGGATAACAGGAACGACAGAATAAAATTCACCTGTAATATAAATGAAACCACCATACAATTTTTGGACGTGGAAATCACCAAGAGGAACAATACCTTCATTACAAATCTCTATCGAAAACCAACAGATAGAAATAATCTGTTACAGTATAAAAGTCATCACCCACAGTCACTTAAAACACACCTTCCCTACTCGCAATTCCTCAGGGTTGTGAGATTGGTCTCGGAAGATGATGATCGCCAAGAATAACTGAACATAATGGGCAACAGATTCTTATCATGGGGATACCCGGAGGACATTATCAAAAAATCAAAAGAGAGAGCCCAAAAGAAAACCAGAACAGAATTACTGACTTACAAACATACAGAGAAAAAACCACGAATAACATGTGTGAGCAAATTTTCAAACGTGAGCGCTCTATTCAAAAGGATAATTCATAAAAACTGGCAAATAGTGAAGCTGGAAACAGACTTTAAAGGCATATTCAATGAAGAACCACTCTTTGCTCATACCAGTGGTAAAAACATTGGAGAGTTGTTAAAAACACCGACACAAAAGCCAAGTTATCGGACCTTTAAAGGAACAGAACCTTGTCTAAATTGTGGAAATTGCCACAACATTATGAAGGGTGCAAGTATCAACCACCCGATGAAAGGACATAAAATACCCTTAAAAGTGAACGCCACATGCGATACTACCAACATAGTGTACTTACTGAAATGCCCACGTGGCAGCGTCTACGTAGGCCATACAGAAAGAAAACTAAAAGTTCGGCTCAATGAGCACAAGAGTAATATAAGAACACAGTCATCAAAATCAACAGTGGCCACGCACTTCGCCGAAAAACACCATAATATCAACCAATTAAGGGCATGTGTACTAGAAATAGTCCCTAAGAAAGAAGGAACAATGAACAAAAAAAATCTCTTAAAAAGAGAAAACTATTGGATTTACTACCTTTGTAGTCTGAAGCCCAATGGAATGAACGACAGGACTGAATTTAATTGTTACTTGTGATAAATTCTTTCATTATCAATGTTATTCCGTATTATCAGAAACAAGTATAGCACCACATGTATGATAAATTTGTATTTATGTGCCCGCACGAGCCTGAGATTGATCTATTAGTAAATAACAGCAGTGATCGCGTAGCGAACAATAAAGCTAGACAGATAAAATAAGTCTAACCTACATACAGCGCATGCGCGAACCAGCGCGTAGTGAGCGAAGATTTTTCGAACTTCGAGCGGAGCGGGACGACTCCGCGGGAGCAGAATGAGTTGATTTCACTTTACGAACAAGGTGAGGAATGGCGGGCATAACCACCATAGAGTCAGCCGTTATTGACGGAGCAGTAGGAGTAGCGCCCACAGCAAAATGTAACAAGCGCGCAACTAAGTAGCAAACCCCGAGTGTTAACAAACTTACTTAGAACTTGATACAGTTACTGATAACGGTTATATTTAACATACGGACGCCAACTTAAACCATAGGATTAGCTTGATTCTTCATTCACAGCGCGTAAGAAATGTTGAATGTAATGATACATGCACTGAGAAAATGTTTTGTTTATTTAAATTGTAGACGTTCCCTGACGAAGGTGTGGTCAAACACCGAAATGCATTGGAACATGAATTGTCTTGAATTTTGAAAAGAATGAAAAGCTAATAAAATAATTTTGGATTTTGAACTTAACAAGAATATGGAGTAATATTTCTATAGAACGATTGAAGATTGAATTGTTGAAGTACAACTACGCTGGAGGGTCCAGCAAATATATACTGGTGCCTAGGGTGACACACTTATGAGCCAATAAGTGTGCAGCTAGAAGTTGTCTGACATACACTCCAGGAGGGGAGTGATACCCAAGAGCACAGTTGAAATTGGATTTAACATTTAGGCGGTGCACAACCCGATACACAGAAAATATACTTTTTGCCAGGCCTAAACATTCAATTTTGATACTTATGTATAAGGTAGGCCCTCAATGCCCATATGGAAGGGTGTATGGTATTTAAAAAGTAGGACATGTATATTTCATGTCTTAAATGTCCTGACAGTGAAAAACCTCCAAAGTTATTTTTCATTGTGACAAGGCTGACTCTCCCACAGGAAACACATTAGTTAAATTATAACACCTTATAATTCCTAACTTCAGTTTGGGAGTAGATAGGAAAATGATTCAAAGATTCATTTTAATAGTAAATTAAAATCAATGTAATAGTTGTTAGACCTGGCATTATTGGCGTGAGTCTCCCTTCCATTTTTGCTGATTGCCTCCTGTATTTTGATATGTTTTTGCTGGTTTTATGCTTTGGGCACTGTGCCATTGCTATTCAGTGCCACAATGCAAGTGCTCCCTATGTTAAATTGATTTACTAATTGGTGATTACATGATTGGGTTATTTGATTTACCTGTCAACCCCTAGTACAGTGCATCATGTGTGCCCAGGGCTTGTAAACCAAATGCTGCTGGTGGGCTTGCAGCACTGGTTGTGCCACCCACAGAAGCAGCTTGTAAAGTGTGTCTCAGCTTACCATTGCAAGGCCTGTATGCAGTCTAGTACTGCCATGCCGACTTGGCATGTGCACCCACTTGCCAGTCCCTAAACCTTCCCTTTGCTTCATATTAGACACCCCTATATAAGGACCAAGGGCGGGGTGCATTGTAAGTAAAAGGTAGGACATACGCTGATGTGTGTAGCATGTCCTAATAGTGAACTACAGCCCTTTTCGTTTTTCACTATTGAAGGCTCCCTGTTTTCCATAGGCTAGACTGTGGAGATAGATTATTACGTTCTTATAATCCTAACTGACTCAGGGAACACGGTAGAAATTCGAATTTAGTCTGCCTGAACTCAGAATAATAAAATACATCTTTTAATAAAGTTGGTTTTAATATTCTGTGTTTGAAAATACCATTTTTTAGAAAGTAGGCATTTTCTTGCCTAACTGTCCAGGCCTGCCTCTGCTAGGTTGTGCATTCCTTGTCTGGGGTTGTGAGTGACAGGGCTGGGGATTCCAGGAGACAGGCTGGGGCAGCCCAGTGGTGAATAGAGAGATCTGCATCTAGATGGGAGGGAGCAGTTGCACCTGGGACCTAGTTTCAAGTTTATTTAATTTGTTTGATTAATTAAAATCTTACTAAAATAGCTAAAATATCAACAAATTTTAAAATATAAAACAATGCATCATTCCAACTTGTATCCAAAAACTTGAATATAGATCATACAGATTAAGTTATAAAGCGATCAATCATTTATGATTATGTGCAAAGACTTGATTATATATTATACATGTTAGCTCAACCCCCTAATAAATCAAGTAAGAGCTTCCAACTTTTTTTCTACAGCTTGTAGGAATTTCACAAATGCTGAATTCATTATTAAATCTTCAGAATTTAAACATGCAATCAGGGCTTGCCTACATTTCCTTACACCACGTTCATTAAACAGTCTCTTAAGTGTAGTTTTTCTTTCACCTTCCAAATCTGGGCGAAGACACAATAAATGCGTAATGTTTTCTTGTCCTGATTTACAAAGCCTGGATATGTTGTCATCTTCTGATCTCTTCCATGGTAGAATGTGATATAGTGGCAAACATCCAAATCTAGCATTGGTGAAGATCCTTTTATTTTTCTTGGACCATGATGTTTCCAGAGGACCTGAATAGGGCTGGGCCATCCCTCTAAATTGCCGGCTCCACCTCCTTTGGCTTGTCTGATGTCTCTGTCCTGCACTTTGAAAGGAGAGAAGGAATCTTGTCAACAAAGTGCTCCAGAGCTGTGCCTTCCCTCCCCTGTGCTGGCTCCACCTCCTGTGTGGCGGATGATGTCTCTGCCCTGCACAGTGAAAGGAAGGAGAGAGTCATGTAAACAAAGTGCTCAGGAACTGGTTTGGACTAGGCAGAGGCCTCGCTGCCTTCAGAGAACAAAGGATTTTGGGGTATCAATATTGGGACCCTGATCCCAAGAACTTTAGATCACTTCTGGAACAAGAAACCTTTTGCCAAAGAGAAGAACCAAGGAAGCTGCAGGAGTTGGACTGCCCCTCTTCCAGTGTGCTGTTTGCTGGGTTGGCCTGCAGTGGTTGCTGCATTGCCAAGGAAAAGAAAAGGAACTTTTTAAGGACTTTCAACATCTTCAGAATATTCTCCAAGGGCTTGAATTGTGCTTGCCTCCTGCTGAAGTCTCAGGGACAAAAGACTTCATCTCCAGCTCCCCTATGAATTTCCGTGCAGGGAATTCTGACTACAGACATGTGCGTGTCGCAGGTAGCTGGACGCATCGAGAAGAACCGTACCGCTGCCGCAGCTGAAATCATCGCATTGCTGGAGAAGTGAGCCTTCGCCGCATCTCCCTGGAAGCGTGTGTTCATCAAAGCTGCCTGCTGTTGCATTGCTGGATGAGCGTGACACCATCGAGAAGCATTTCGCAGTGCCTATCGTGACTCCAAAAGTACAGAGTTGTCGCAAGGCTGCCATGGGAACCTACGCATCATCATCGCAGCATCATCGCATAATTACATCAAGGGCGCCATCTTCTCGCATCGCAACTGGATCATCGCATCGCATCAAGGCTCCGCACCGCAATGGGCCCGGAGGCCGAGAATCTACGCATCACCTCCACACCGGTAAGGATTACGAAGCATCCCTTACTCTGCGCAAGCATTGAGGCACGACGCATCATTTCCCCTGGATCCCGGAACCAACGCATCTCCCCTTTTGCAAGCCTTTTGTCTATGTTGCATTACGCATCCAGGTACTTTGTTGGGAACTTTGTCGCATCTATCATCAACTTGAACTAAATAAATTTTATCATCTTTAAAGCAATCTTAAGTGTAGTATTGTGGATTTTTGTCGTTTGTGGTCTTGTGTTAAGTCTATATAAAGAATACTTATTTTTTATAAAACCTGTGTTGTGTCCATCTGTAGTGTTTTCACTGTATTACTGTGTATATTCACAAATGCTTAACACACTGCCACTGAGATAAGCCTGTCTGCTCGTGCCAAGCTACCAAGGGGGTGAGCAGGGGTTATTAAGGAGTGCAATCCCCTTATCCTGACTTAGAAGTAAGGGTCCCTCTGTGGACAAAGGTGAATACCATTGCCAACTAGAGACCCTCAGATCTAACAATAGTCAAGTCAGATTATACAATACTATTTTGAGAATGGCACTTTTTGAAATATGTCATTTTCCTGCCTGAGCCACGTGTGTCTTTCTGCCAGAGTTCACTGTCACCCAAGAGCTAAATGGCTCTTTGTTTAGGTGTGAAGTGGCTCCCAGAGGTGATACAAAGGGAGAAGGGTTGACCTTTCCCTGACAAGATGGCCATATAGGCTGTGTCCAGGAAGGTAGTTAACTTCAAAGGATACCTACCCTATCATAGGCAGATGTAGCTCCCAGCTGGGTCTTTCCCCCTCTTGTCCTGCTAGCCAACCAGGCACCAATCCCAGTGGGAGAGAAACTGCAGCCAGAACTGGTTTTGAGTGACCACAGAGGACAGTTTGCTGTTTTCCATGGCAGCACCTCTAGGGTGTTCACAAGAGCTCTATACAGGTGAAGAAAGATTCGTACATCTTGATTTTAGTTAGGGAGCTTCACTGCTAGATAGTTTACATTAATATTTTTTTATTGTCGGATGTTTAACTCGTACTTAACAACTTTAATATTCATATGTCATGTGGCATCCTGATATGTGCTCTGTCCCAAGTGCGCACACACTCTAGACAACTCATATTGCTGGGAGTAAAGCCACTCCCCAGTCCCAGGATTCACTACTCTAAGGCCCGTAAGTTCATCAATTTTAAATAACTGTTCCAAAATCAATTTCCAAAAATGATATGCAGTCAGTTCAAGCCTATTCATTCATCTTTTAATCATGATTTGTTCTTATGCCATTCTTAACTGTTGACATAACTGTAACATGTTTTGTTTCCACAGGATGATAATATCATTTAATGACATCAAGTTATATAATCCTCTCCTCTCTTAGACCCAATACATTTCGGGCCACAAAATCTTTCATCAATGGTCACTGCAATAAATCAAAATGAATACACAGCACTGTGAGAACCTCTTCTCATCTATGTCCTAATGCACTATTCATAAGGTGCTGGTCTCAAGCGTTTGGGATACTATCAGTATAGCCAAATGCCCATGATGCATCAAATGAATAACCCACTGTAAAATACTCTCTAAAAGCACCAATCATTCATGCGGAATCCCAATGTGTACAAATCTAAAAGTCAAAGTGTGACATACCCAAGTTAATATCATATAAATCATGTTGACATTTGTTAAAGTTTAACACTCATGGACCACCATATTCAGCGTATGCCATATACTCTGTAAGTAACCTGCTTTTCAGTCCTTAATTTTCTGGAAAAGATTCTTTGGTTAATTCCCTTAGTTGCTCAAAGGACTGTTATTCAAGCTCTGGTCATATCCAGATTGGATTATGGCCATGAGCTGTACCTGGGTGCGGAAAAGACTTCGATACACTGTTTGCAGATTGTTTAAAATATTGCTGCTCGGCTGCTCTTTCGATTACCTAAGTATGCTTTAGTCTCCCATCTGCTTCAGGAACTCCAGTAGCTCAAAGTCTCCAAACCCATTGAATTTAAAGCATGGAGTTATATGTTTAAGGCTTAAACAAGGCTTGTCACCCCGTTACATTCAGGAACTAGTAACTCCTTATATGCCTATTTGATCCATGAGATCTTTGTGTCATGCGTTGTTTTCAGTGCCAAGGTTCCATCCTAACCCACATGATGGGCTGCTCCTTTACCTAGTCTGGGCCTAAACTGTGGAATTCTCTTCCTGACGGCCTTAAAAACTGCAATTCATTACTTGCCTTTCACAAGAATTTGAAGACTTGGTTATTCTAGATGTTTGTCCTAGGACAGCATATCTGCTTCTATCCTGCTCCAGGAAAACCCTCAGGGTAGCTGTGTGCATTACAAATCTCCCATAATATAATAATATAATGTAGCACTGAGTGTGATGTTACGTAAGCATACCACAAGAGAGTATGCTGCCTTAGCTGTAGAATACAGTGCAAAAATACTGTGCAAAAATCGCCCTCAAACTTAGGCCAGTGTGCAAAGAAAATAAATATTGTGTTCCTGCAAGTACATGAAATATAAAAAAGTATTAATGTGCATTGTGTCCCTGCCTACGATGAAAAACATCAAAGGAAACTTACAGATACTGTTACAACATCTACTCTCTCAAATGTTACTCTGATACGTGTTCAGCGTTCTCACAGGCAAGTGCAAACCCGGTACCTCTGGCGTACCGTCCATGATTTAAGAAGATAACAGTAAAAAAGACCATCCCTCCACTGTGTCCTACACCATATTAAAACCAGGGCAAACAAATGTGCAAAATTAAAAATGAAAGTGAAATAAAGTGAACATAGGCAAAACCCTCTTGGAGGAAAAAAATCCTGATATAAAAGCAACAATTGATAGAATCTGATCAACAGCAGAGGTATAATGCTGGAATCTACATGAATGAAATACTCATATTGAAACTTCAAAAAACATGGTATGCTGTCAAATGGTTACAAATATTAATAAAAAGATAATCTGCTCATACTGGGCTGCATCACAGATTGAAAAGACATGTATAATACAGGACACATCTTGGAATTTTTCAAAACAACAAGTACAATTAAACAATTAACTTGATTTCACAACTGATGAGCAAATACCATTAAAGCATATTAACAAACACAACATCTGAATGTGATACATGAGGAATGATTTCACAAAAAATAAGAATATTCAAACTTATCGTTCATGCCATGTGGTTGAATTGTATCCAGTCTTCTAATTCCAAACAATTCAGCTTGCAAATGTTTTTGCTATTGTCAATCCCAATGTTCGTTGTGACTTCCAATATCTGAAAATGCAGTTGTAATACATTGTGACCTGCATCAACCCAAAGGGTAGCCATGCTTGATTCTTTCTTTTATTATGAATATTACCTTTGTGTTCTGTTATCCGTACCTTTATTTTTCTTTCTGTCTTCGCAACATACAATATCTGCATGGGCAATGCATACAATACTTTCTTATTGTTGCAATTCGCAAAATGCTTCAATTTGATGATTTTTCCATTTCTAGGGGGTGCAACAGTTTTACCCAGAATAATGTTTTTGCAATTAACCCAATTCAAGCATTTTTAAGTGCCTTGCTTATTGCCATGTTTTTTTCTAGGCTTCTCAAGGATAAGATTTCATTTATGTGTTTATATCTACTGTGCGCGAATATCAGTTTTTCAGTAAATAAATCTTTGAAAAACTGGATCACGATTTCAGCACACAAACCATCCTTTTGGAATCTGGTTTCATAGATTTTGCAGGTAAAGTTCTCTTTGAAGAGTGTATGCTTATTGTAAAGCTCGATCTAGCATAGTCTGCGGGTACCCTCTATATAGCAACCTGGTTTGAAATAAATCATATGCCACTTTCAAATCTTCTGGGTCAGAAATAATCCTTTTCAACCTGATGAATTCCAAAAAATGGTAAATGTTGTTTAAGAGCTGGTTGATGAAAGCTTTGAAAATGTAGACTGTTGTTCCTGTCAGTAGATTTCTAATAAATGCTCGTCTGAATGCTAGTGGATGTTAATGTAACCCAGAGGTCTAGAAATGCTATTTAAAGTTTATGAACCTGGTTAATTAATTGATTATGACTGTTTCTTGTTTTCAATGTAGTTACACTGTTCTCAAGAACTTAAAGAAACCGATTCGATATCAAGAAGTAAAACTGTACAGAAAAATAGATATTCCTGCCATTGCTCATGTTTGAAAATAAGTTCTTCTTCAAATTTAGCCATGAAAATATTTTCAGATCTAAGTGCTCCTGAAAACACATATATGTTCCTTTCTTTTGCAGTTAGAAGCTCTCTTGCCATTGGAAATTACTGTGGTATACAGCAAAATGTAAGGTTCTAAAAGAAAAACTTTATTTGCTCCAATCTTGTCTTGTTGTAGAAATCCCACTCCACTGCTTCCATACCCTATCATGTGGAACAGAAGTGTACAAACAGGCACATGCATCAATGATGGCTTTTGTCATTCCTTAATTGCGATTTTTAAGGAATCGCAATTAAGGAGTCGCAAAAGCCTATGCATGTAGAAATCGCTTAAAAAAATTGCGATTTCTAAACTTTCCTTAATTGTGACTCGCGATTTGCAATGTCGCAATTAAGGAATACCTCTCCATTCATTCCTATGGCCCCTAGAGGCCCTTCGGAATGAATGAGAAGACATTCTCGATTTGCGATTCTCAATTAGAGAATCGCAAATTGAGAATGCAATTTCAAGGGTGCTAGGGTGTCAAAAGGACACCCTGTTGCACCCCCAAAATTGATCTGTGCACATATGTTGCGCACACACATGCCCTAAAGGCATGTGTGTGCGCAACATGAATCTTTGAAAAATGCACAAAAGTGAATTTTTCAAAGTTTTTGCAAATTGCAGTGAAGTTCAACTTCATGGTAATTTGCTCCCCCTATTAGCGAAATCTCAGATTTTTTAACTTTAATGCATTGCATTTTAAGAAATGGCAAAACATGATTCCTTAAATGCAATCCCAATTTGAGAACTCGCAATTAATTGTGAATTCTCAAATTGCGAGGGCCTTGATGCATCGCAAAAGCTAATTTTGCGATCGCAATTGGCTGATTTTTGCGAATTGCACTGTATGCGATAGCAAAAGGCTTTGATGCATATGCCTGTAAGAGTTAATATCCGTATTACACGAAATACAATCTGTAATGTTCTCTACAGGTAACTTGGACAATGTGTTGAGAAAAGCTGTCTTTAACATTGAATTTCCATTGTTTCACAAACGGCTGAAAATTCAATCCAAATATTGTCCTACTGGATCATGTAGCGAGCCCCATGCCAACACAATAGTCCTGAATGGTGGATCTATAGTGTGCTTATGAATCTTTCGAAGCATATAGAGTATGGGTCTTAAAGGATGCTCAGTCGTGAGAAATAGCATAGTTCTGTCATTGATCCATTCCATCTCCAGGGCATTCTTCAAGATGTCATTCAAAATGGTTAAAAAGATCTCCATTGGGTCTGTGTCTAATAGCATATCGCTACCAGTGTTCTCATCATGGGCATTGGCTTTTTATTCATAATATGAGACACCTATTACTACTAAGCCCCTACCTTTGTCATCTGACCTAAAAATCAATTATTTATTGACAGCCAATGATAGAAGAGTGCTCCATTCTTTTTTAATCAAAGAGTGTATAAGGACATGGATGAGAAGTGGCCTAGCGGCTAGAGTGGTAGACCTTGAAGCTGGGAAACTGGGTTCAAGCCTCAGCAGGGGCGCTCAACATCCTATGATTCTGGGCAAATCATGTAATCTCCTCGTGCCTAACAAAATGTATGTGTCCATCTGTAAGGCAAATGTCTGCTCCTGTAATGTGCTCTGATGCCTTTGGATCGAGGTCGCACTATATAAAACTTCTCCTCAAAACAAAGTGGTTCCCACAGTGCTGTGTATTCATTTTATTTTGTTCCAATGAACCCTATAGAAGGGTCTTGTGGATCGAAATGCACTGGGTCTATGAGAAGAGAGGATGATGTAACTGGATTTTAATGAAGTATATTATCATCATACTATTATATTTACAGTGAAGAAAGACATGAGAGAAAATCATGATTAAAAGATGAATGGATAGTTGAGAACTGGCTACAAATCATTTTTAGAATTAGATTTTGGAACCTTTATTTAAAATTGATGAACCTATGGGTCTTGGAGTAGTGCATCCTGAGACTGTGAAGTGGTTTCATTCCCAGTGATAGGAATAGTTTACAATAAAATAGAAAGGAGTACTGTAAAGGAGGGCAGTGTCACCCCTGGGAACATTTAACCCACTGATTAGGGAGTGATTTCAAGCTTTCCTAACCCACAGATTGGAACTGGGCATATTTTTAGCACCCCATTACCCTCCTAAGAGCACTTCTGAATCTGTGGAAGACAGTAAAAGGACTTTGCCTGCTGTTGTGAACTGTGAGGAGAAGCCTGGGGGCTAGACCTGCTCTCACTTGTACCTAGGACTAAGAAGTGGACGAAAATGTCAAATTGCCGGTCAGATCCAGTTTGCTGGTTTTTCCACTGAAGGAGATGTGACGTCCGGAAAAGTTTCAAAGTGCGAACATAGAGGGCTTCACCAAGAGCAATGTTTGGCAAAAGCTGATAACTGTTAAGGCCTGCCTGGGCAAAGATGCTGGGCTCTGCATGCTCAGAGCCTTCCCCGCCTTCGTCTTTCACCACATGAGGACCCCACCTTTAATCCACCCCCATCTTGCAACGCCCGGCTTGGAGCCAGATTGAATATTGCCACACCAATAACTTGTTGATAACCACCTTTCCTCCAGCAAATTGTCTAAGTCCAAACGCAACTTTTTGACTGGGACCTACCAGGGCATTGTATCCAACCAACACTCCATCGTGGTAGGTCTCTAGCATTACCCTTATGCTGTCTAGCGTGATCAGGTGTCTGTGTTTGGTGTATTGTGATTCATGGCACTTTTTAAAACTTTATCTGTGGTTCCCCTAGTTGAATTTTGTTGTTTTGGCACATTTTTGTTCAATAAAATTCTCATTATTAGGCAACGATCTCATGTCTACCTACCTTTGCATACCTAAAAGCACCAGGACACTCTCTTGAGTAGCTGATCGCTATAGAAATGCTTCATTCATACATGTATTATTTTTATAAATTTAAGTGGGATTTGTATTGTGTTGGGATTTCAACGTTTTAACTGTTTTGATACTTTGAAATGTTTTACACATTTTCTTAAGTTACGCCAGTCTGCTCTGTGCCATAGTTACTAAAGGTTGAGGTCGGATTTACATTACTATAACCATTACCTGGACCTAACAAGAATAGTGCGATGATTACCTATGGTGTACTATCATCCACCTCAACTAATCATCCATTTTCTCACAGCAACTATTTTATTGCTGTCTTGAGTTTCCCATGTGGGCTGGTGTAGGCATGTCCATGTGTAATTTCTGTTCCAAAATAATGCGGATCCCATCCATCTACATTTGTAAGTTACTCTTGAATTCTTTATTAGTAGTTTTCAATACTTGGATTGTTCAAGTCTATGCAAACACATAGATATAGTTCTATCTTGCTGAGATTTGGCACTAAGTGGCTTATTTAGGAGAGCCATGTGTCACTTTTGCACCCCATAAAGTGATCATTGCATGACACAGAGCTCTCGTTTCGATTTATGAAGCCACACAAAACCACTCTGCGTGGTTTCGAGGGACCGCCTTAATCTTGAGTAAAGCGACAGAGCGCGAATCACTGCGTTGCCTTACCCTGCGCCCAAGAGGTGATCCATGGGCGTCGTGGTGGGTTTTTCCATGCAACACCAATGGAATTTAATGCTGCCCCAGATTTAGAAAGTGATGTAAACCTGGGGAAGCACCAAATCCCTATGCCTCCTGAGTTGAGGCATAATAAGGAGAAATATGTTTATTTTTCCTAGTTTTTCCCTCTTTCCATGTGTGCTCCAGAGGAAAGTGCATCATAGGATTATTTTCATGCAGGTGCCCCTTCCTGCACAAAAACAATCCATGCATGGTGGAGCAAAGGTGCCTACACTGGCACTTGTTACTAAAACAGCATAAGCACAAGCAGAAAGGACAAGAATGCACAGTATTGCTTAAATACGGGGCCTTTCTGCCCTTTCACTTTGACATAGGGCAGCGTAGCACAATGCCTTGCTGTGCTGCCCTACGCCAAAATGCCATAAATTAGGCCCTGTCTGGGGGGATTTGATATGTACTTAATAGACTGTACCGAAGCAGGAGAAACTGGGGAAGAAGAAAGAGACAGGAAGAGAGAGAGAGAGGGGGGGGAGAGAGAGAGAGAGAGAGAGAGAGAGAGAGGTAGAGAGAGAGAGAGAGAGAGAGAGAGAGAGAGAGAACGAACAGTAGATTCTATACTCCAATCCTTTCACCTTAGTTTCAAAGCGGTGCCTGCACAAATTTAAAGTCCCTCATATAAAAAGAAATCTGGCTGTAGAGAGAAGCAACCATATGTAATAATGTCCTAAGGAACACAAGGTCTAACAGGGCAATAATCTCTTCAGTGGTTTGCGGGTTTACAGTGCCAATGGAACTGTCAACCAAGTACTTAGTAACTCTCACCAGGTGCAGGAGCTTTAGTATTGAAGGACTGTGGAAAAGAAACCATCAGACCAGACGGACAGAGCAGATGCAGAGCTCGATAACTTCTGGTGTCTTTGGAAAAGTGCAAGACAGACAGAAGAAGAACACAAGAGAAAGGAAGAAAACCACAGCAGCACAGGATGCTAATCGGTGACCGCGACTTACAACAGGAACAGCTGCGAGGGAAATTTATACTACTGCTGATGCTTCTAAGCAGAGCCGAAAGACCGCCCTTCATCATCAACACTGAATAGATCTGGGCCCAAAAAGGATGAATCTAATTCAGACCAGCAAACCTCTTCTTTCACTTGCGCAACACCTCAGTCTTCGTTGACTGGTGCACCAATTTCTCAGTGTTATCCTCTGCAGTCTTGGCATTCCTTACCTAATCTGTTGGCATACTGAAACAGGTAAAGAGTAAGGCCAGTGAGACCTTGAAATACCTGTGACCTCAGAATACCCTCAGTCTCAATTAATGTATTAATCTGAATGTTTTTAAAGAATTTATAGGGAGAGCAAATAAACTGAAATATGACACAGCATCGGTCGGGTGGGGGCTCCTTGCAGTGCAACAAACTAAAAAGCCACCAAAAAAAGCACCTAAAGGACTATTCATTTTTTGCATACACACATGCACGCACACACAACATCTACACAACAAGACAAAGGGAAGAAATATCATCATCTATCAGCCTGTGAACTGGAAATTGCATGGACCTATTCTATACAGCTTTCCTTGTTTGTCAAAATAGAAACTTCATAGACCATGCTTCTTTTAAGGAATGTTTATGATACACTTCTCATGCTATGATTTTGTGCAAGGCTCCCAACAATACCTTTTTCCTTCCACTTAAAGCACTCCTTAGAGTTCATAACCTTGTCGAATAGTTTCAATAGTTTTAGCAAAGAATGAACTGTGTTGGGGGATGAAGCTTCTTTACAGCCAGACCTCAGAGATAAAAAGCCTCATGTCCATCTTCTTCTGCTATGTTTTTGAAGAGGTTATAAGACATTTATTATTGGAGCCAGATATAAGGAACACAGGGGTTTATTTACAAGCCCCTTGCGCCACAGGTGAGCCACTTTTTCCCATAATACTGCATTCCACCTCATTCCACCTATACAATTAATCCCATTTTAGGTGCAATGGATGTTTGTCTCCAAATTTAGATTTTCAGATGTTCAGAAACTGTATTTACCAGGTGAGGTTTTACTGTGAGAAACAGCTTGCAGCTTGGAATATTCAGGCTACTAGATATTTAAATGTATATTCTCGGACTGATTTGTTTATATCAGTGGTCTTCCTTATAAACAAAAACTCATTGGGCCCCCCCTCAATTATTCACTCAATTTCTGTTAAATTGGCAATGTTTAGATATGTCTAAACATCTTTAAACATTGCAGTTAAGTTCTGTTACCTCTTTTATACATACTTCCAGTCAGGATATAAATGACAAAAGATGTTAATGATGGATGTACCATGTTACAACGCATACCGTTACAACTACCTACTATTACAACGCAACCATTACAACGCATACCATTACAACGCATAGCGCTTTGAGGTGCTGGATAGTGGTAAGTATAATTTACTATTCTAACTCCAGTCCCCGTGGACACTAGGGAAGGTGTTGGATAGTATGGATGGCCTATTACAAAGTGACTTATTGCAACTCATTTTTTTTCACTTCTCGTGGCCAGAGCCTGGTGCCCCCCACCTCCCCCGGATCGCTTAAGGTCCCCCCAGGAGAGCCCAACCCCGTTTGAAGACCTCTGGTTTATCTAGTGCCAAGAGAAAGAAACAAACTAGGGATGATATTTGAACCCTGACGTTTCAGGGGGATTAACTTTAACAAGGGTAAGCAGAGCTTTGTGACTTCTCGTCTTGTTGGTACTCAGTGTCTATGTAAAATGTAACTCCCATCGCAGTTGTCCTGGAAAAATGCTCTAGGCATGCATAATATGTTTGCAGTCAGAGACTGGTTCTTCCTGGGGAGCATTCTGTCCCTTTGTAATAGATCATGCCTTTCTTTGGTCGGTATTGAGTTTCTAAATAAAGTCCTTGAAGTGACTCACAGTGCCACCAGAACTGTCAAACCAATAGTTGTCCATTCATTTTGATTTCTAAGACTTAAGTTGATGTTTTGGGTAAAACGTGAATTTTATCTTAATTGCATTATTTCTGTATATGTATGCAATTGCGAATTTGTATTAAGAAAATCAGGAGCTGCGGTGTAGCTGGATGAAGGAGAACATCTATTCGATATAGCACATTTAGCAAAGCCATTCAGGCACAGGAAGTGAACTTTATCTTCTTCAGTATTCTTGGTACGTAGAAAGAAGGTCTTTATTGGTAGCTGGGAGTCCAAAATAGGATGTGCTTTAGCTGTTTTCTAAAATAGTGTTGTGAGTTCAATAGACATTAGGGACTCGGGAGCAGATTTATCAAACTTGCATGCAGTACAAAAGGGAAACGGCACAGATGTGCCGTATTTAACATCATACAGAGCATTCCTGTCCTTTCCTTGCACTCACGCACAAACTGCTGCCTAGCTGCCAATGCAGGCACCCTTCCACGATGGTGCAAGGGTGCCTGCATTTCAGACAGGATTGTTTTTGTGCAGGAAGGGGCACCAAAACAATCCTCTGAGACATTTTTCTCTTTCTATGTGTGCTGCAGAATGCTCAATGAGATCACAGGGTTATCCAAATGAAACCCTACATGTGGCACCAGGGTAGTAGCAATTACTTGAATTGCAAGGAATGGTAAAACATGATTGCACTTGAGAATCAGAACTGTTTCTTGGTTGTGCTGGCAGATCCATTAATCCTCGATAACCAAAAAGCAATTCCAAGCAGGGCAGATATCGTGCTCAAATTACAGAAAGCTAAAGCTGGCTGTCATATTTGTATTGCCAGATTGGTACACTGCATTCCACCATTAGATCTCCCAACACATTCATATTAACTAACAGATAAGCCAATTACAACCAGACTTTGGTAATTCTCTTTATTTAGGTCTTTACAAAAAGGATATTGAAAACCTGAGTACATATAGGACACTGCAGCGAGAACTTCTTTGAGGCTAAAGACATTTGAGGATATGTTTGCCAGAGATCACCAAGTTCACTAGGTACCAGCCAACAACCATATCTGATTGGAAAATACCTGTTTGAGGCACTGGTTCTGTTAAATGTAGAAACCAAGTCTGCTAAGTAAGACATTCTCAAAGCACTTCCCTCTAAGAAATCTGTGGTTCATAAAGTGTGCTCTATTAAATATACATTCCCAAATCGTGGCAACTATATGGGGTGCTAGGGCTTTCTGGCTCCAGAATGGAATTTCATTACCCAGAATATGTGCAAAGAGTTGTGGGCCTGATGTAGAGTTTTACAGAGGGTCCACCATCACAAACATGATAGATATCACTTTTGCCTTATTACAAGTGCAATAGGATGGATCACTGAAATAATATCGACGGACATAATATCGAGTTGCCAAAATATCGTGGACAAAATATCGACAGTCAAAATATCGAGTTTGTATCTACAAACAGGTAAGTACAAAAATATCGAGTACAAAATATCGTTAACAAAAATATAGATGTAAAAAATATCGACTTTATTAAAAACAGTGTTAAATTAAATTAATATTACATTTTTATTACTAAAATATACTTAAAACGACTTAAATTAAATTATAATAATTAAATAATAAATGAAAAAATTAAAAATAATTTTTTAAAATCTTATTTGTTGACCCTGAACCCTAAAAATACCCCTTTACCCAAAAACCCAAAACTGACCCTGAACCCTAAAAATACCCCTTTACCCAAAAACTGAAAACTGACCCTGAACCCTAAAAATACCCCTTTACCCAAAAACTGAAAACTGACCCTGAACCCTAAAAATACCCCTTTACCCAAAAACTGAAAACTGACCCTGAACCCTAAAAATACCCCTTTACCCAAAAACTGAAAACTGACCCTGAACCCTAAAAATGCCCCTTTACCCAAAAACTGAAAACTGACCCTGAACCCTAAAAATGCCCCTTTACCCATGAACTGAAAACTGACCCTGAACCCTAAAAATACCCCTATACCCATGAACTGAAAACTGACCCTGAACCCTAAAAATACCCCTTTACCCATGAACTGAAAACTGACCCTGAACCCATAAAAATACCCCTTTACCCATGAACTGAAAACTGACCCTGAACCCTAAAAATACCCCTTTACCCATGAACTGAAAACTGACCCTGAACCCTAAAAATACCCCTTTACCCATGAACTGAAAACTGACCCTGAACCCTAAAAATGCTCCTTTACCCTAAATTTATCAATATTATTTAATTAGCAATTAATTATTAATTAACAATAACAATAAAGTAAATATATTAGAACATTAGCTGTAATTATTTTAATAATTAATATTATTTTTTCAAAATTAATTACTTAAAAATTACACAAAATTATATATATTAAAAATGTACTCTAATTAATGTAATTAACTAATTACAATTAATTAATTAACAATTATTTACTAATACAAAATATGTTCAAAATTATATTAATTAATTAACTAATTAATATTAATTAATTATCAATTAATTATTAATTAAAAATATGAACAAACATATATTAATTAATTAATTATTATTAAATTACTTCCCACCCTATTCCCCTATAAACCCACAACCCGCTACAGAATTACATTACGCAATTATTATAAAAACAAAATTCATGTAATAAAATATTTTATAACATTAATACACACTATTCACACATATTATTACATAAAAATACACTATAAAATATTATATATTATTAAAAAATCGATATTTTTGCTATCTATATTTTATACAGTCGATATTACTTCACTTACCTGAAAAACGATATTTTTGTAGTCGATATTATGTCCAGTCGATATTTTGTCCAGTCTATATTAAAAACTCGATATTATGTCCAGTTGATATTTTGGAGTCGATATTTTGTCTCTATACCCAATAGGATATAATACCAATAAAATACGTCTTCATTCGATCATAAATAATCATAAAAGACACATATAACAATAAAAAGTAATGAAAATTCATGGTAGGTTTTTTTGTTTAAAAGGATATTAAACATATCATGGTAGGATTCTGTTAAAATTCTAAACACATATCAACAATAAAATTATTGTGAATCCTTTCCTCCTAAAACCAAAAAAAATTCATAATAAAAACCATTATGTCTAATTACACAAGTTTTGGCTAGACGCTTCATCCTCATGAGCAGAACATATTAGAAAAGACTAAAACACAGTGCACTCAACACAATCATGTTACGTAGAACCTTGCAAACCAATCCTTCTAAGGGTCCACGTCCAGCTCCAAAATTTAGCCATAGCAATAACTATGACTTCACTAGTATCAGTTTTTAAGATACGCAACGCCGTTTGACAAGATCTTGTTCCTATTAAAGCGCAAACCAGCTTAAGCCATTTATGACAAGGGCCCTTGTATGCAGGGCATACAAACAGAACATGCAATAAGGTCTCTACCTCACAGGAGCAGAGGTGACATTTTGTTTCTTGATTAATCCCCCACTTTTTAGTAAAAGATTTTAGGGGGAGACAGCCCACTCTAAATTGGTGATAGAGTTTCCTGTCACCAGGGCTCGTGATGGTATCCCAATAAGCCTCCAGCCTATATTCAATTTTGTGATCCAGAAAGAGACCTGTTAGGGAAGCACCATTCACCAGAGACAGAGACTTTAGGCGGACCATGTCCCTGTACATGGTTTTAAAATGTATTTTGGAAAGGAAAGAATTCCCTTCAGGGTCGTCCCACAAATGGATAAGGCCCATAGCCAATAAAATGGCCTTAGTCTTTTGTAACCATGTGATTTTGTTGGATTTATCAGTTTCTCTAATATACTTAACTGCTCGTGCATTAGGAGCTAACTCCAGGAAAGTCCAGAGTCTTTCGCCAATAGGCAAGGGTCTAAAACCCGCAGCCTCCTCAAAAGAAACACAACCCAGATTTGCAAGTAATGGTCTAAGAGGTGTCGATTGAGGAAGGCCGGTCAATGCCCTCAGAAACTTGTTCTGAGCTTGGACTAATGGAACTATATTTTCAAAGTCCCAAAGTTCAGCTCCATAAATAATTGAAGCTCTAGCCTTCCCTTGGTAAATAGTTAGAGCCGGAGCTACTGGTTTGGTTTGGGATCACCGGTGTTCTTTTAAGAGGGCCCCTGCTAGTTGGTTGTGCCTCAAGACGAACAGATCCATCTGTGGCTTCCAGTTCAACCTTTTTCCCATAGTAACGCCCAGATATGTAAAGGAGTCCGTTTGTTCCAGGGACGAATTATTCATTTCTACTCTAGCTTTAAAATGTTTGTTTGTGCAAGACCATGTACTTGGTCTTGTCAACATTGACTACAAGGTCACGGTCATTACAATAGAGACTAAATCGGTAGAGGGCTCTTTGCAGACCAACTTGTGTTTTAGACAGAATTTGAGTAACGTTTGCAAACATTAAAAGAGGAACCCTTGATCCTGCAAGAGTAGGAGCATCCATAGGATAAACGGTGTAATATGAGATAACATTATTTATAAACAACGAGAACAGGGTAGGGGCGAGAACACACCCCGGCCAAACTCCCTTGTTCACAGGGAAACGTTTGTTAGCTCGCCCTGTAGACCCCAACGGACTTGGGCGTAGGTAGATTCATGCAATTTTATGATGAAAAATAAGATCTCCGGGAGGCACCCCTGATTCCTTTTAGACTGTCCCACAACTTGTTACGGGGAACTAGATCAAATGCAGATTTAAGATCTATAAATGCTGCATACAGGGTCCCCCCAGCTAAGAGCTCTGTATTCCAGTAAATTAACATGAATCTAAAGACTTGGTCGATAGTGCTAACATGGGAACGAAATCCTGCTTGATAGGTGGATACAATTTCGTTGCCCTCAATCCAATAATTAACCCTGTATAGCACTAATCTGTCCACCAGCTTTTGCATCTTGTCTATAAGGTTTATGGGTCGATAATTAGACGGGCTGGCCTGATCCCCCTTTTTGTAAATGGGGATAGTTTCAGCCCCACACCAGGAATCCGGGATGGGGCGTCACTGGCCAAGCCATTTGCAAAAAGAAAAATATATTTGATCTAATTCTCCCGATCAGATTTAAATATGTCAGCCGGGATACAGTCTGGGCCCGGGGCTCTACCTGCAGTTACCCCATCAAGGGCACGCTCAATGTCCACTAGGGTAAATGTTAGGGCTTGATCCGGGACTATGCAATGGTACTGCCCTGGGCTACTTGCAGGGGATAAAAATTGGGTCTGGTAGTGTGCAACTCAAACTTCTGGGGGGACATTGTTGTCTGGTACCGGACCGGCATTATCACTGCCCCACTTAATTAGTTGCCAGAATAGAAACCAATTTTTTGCATTACTCGCGTCTAACAAGTCCCTCCATCTGCTTTCATCAAAGGCCTTCTTTGCCCGTGTTGTGTTGCCTTATAGTTAGACCTCAATTTCCTTACCTCCTGCGTTGAGCCTGCCCTTATTGCTTTAGACAAATCCCTGTAGGCTATCCCACATGCCCCGTCATACCACTTAGCTGACTTGTGGGTAGGGTATATATTGTTTCTTTTTTTGGAATTTGTAAAAAAAAATCTCAACTTAGCAAACAGGGCCTCGTGAGCTATTGTAAGGGCAGGAAGAGTGACCTCATTAAGGTCAAGTTGTGAGAGGGCAATGAGAGAATCTGCGAGTGTTGACTTAATCTGATTCAGAGTGCCCCCATCCTCAGAAATCTGAGCCCATTTTAACCTATGGCGGTCGTTAGAAAGCAATACATCTGCTGTTACAATATCCATTGTGCCCCTCGGGAGTGGGTGGGGCTTTACCTCTAAAGATAATATTAGGGGATCATGATCATTCTCCGGTCTTTTCAGGACCTCCATGTCCCTCACCCTCTGCCAAAATTCTAAATTAATGAGGAAGTAATCAATTCTACTGCTTCTTAGCCCGTTGGTATAGGTGGGGTTAAATTTACAGTTTGATTTTGATCTTCCATTGACAGCCCAGAGCCCCCTCTCCAGTGTTAAACTTTTTAACTGTACGACAGCTTCTGTCCATTTCTTAATTGGAGCTAACATCAGAGATGGAACACCCCATGTTGTGTCCTGATCGCTAGTGAGATTGCCGTCTTCTAAGCCAAGTGGCTCGAACGTGCATTTGAAGTCCCCCGCAATAATACAGTTGCATGACCCTTTTAATGATTTAATAAATGTATCCAGGCTGGAGATGGTTGGTGAAGACTTGCCTCCCACCAGCCCTCTGGCATAGATGTTTATCAATATAAACTTGGGGTCGTCATCAGGAATTATCGTAATAACCTGGATATCCGGATTATCAAACCCTAGTTTTTCTACCAGATAACCCGCTTGTTGTCTAACCCAGATAATTAATCCACCTGAGGGCACCCATTGGCGTTTGCAATTGCTGGCTTACCAAATTCCAGGTATCCTGGCCGAAAAATCATACGTAGAGACCAGGTCTCCTGAAAGGCAATGATATCATAGAACTTCATGAAATTAGACCAATCAGAGGAGCTAGTCTTCGATAGCAACCCAGCGATGTTCCTTGATAAAATCATCAATGTGCTTGGACTTAATCCCTCATCTTGTCCTATCTGTGCCAAGTCCTCTGTACACTGTGACCCACTGATTGTCAATAACTGAGGATTTGAATCTGTCACATGGGGAGTAACGATTTGATTGGAGATGTTCTCTGTCCCTAGTAGTTCCACAGGTGGCAGTCAATCACCGGCGTCTAGGCCAGACAAGGGAGCAAATCTATTAGCTAGAATAGGGTCAAAGGGTCGGCCTATGGCTCTATAATGAGCATTACGAATCCCCCCTCCTGGCGAGGAATGATGATGAGGTCTGTAGAAAAACCCTAGAGGTAGAAGAGATATTTGTCCAGGACAATGCCCTTCATTCCTACTCCCTAGAAACTCCAATAGGAGTCAAACTACATGCTCATTGTTGAAGTTGGCAACCACACAGTCACCCCCCCATCCTTGATGGAATATCCAACGCAAGATGAGCGTCTGGCCATTATCAATTGGTTGCAAATATCCCACCCCCAAAATCCCTGCTTCCTTCATATGTACACTGAGCCAGTACATTGTTCTTGCCATTAGCTGTTCAGTTGATTCGGTCTGCCCAGGTTTTAGGGTTGGGACATTCCTCAGAACCACCACCAATGGAGCGGCGGCAGGTGAGAGATGTAAAACCTTGTGATCGTTTCTAAGGAAACTAACAGCCAAACCATGATGCGCTGTGGAATCGCGACCAGAATGCTCAGGGCAGTGGTAAATAGGTTATCTGAACCACAAATAGGGTTATTTGATTGGATGTTATTTATTGGCCTTGCTGTCCTTGCACAGGATATGCCTCCCTCCACACTCGGAGTACTAGGGATAAGTTGGGCAAATTCACTATATATATTCCCTAGCTCACCTACATTCCCTTAATGAGGCACTACACCAACATTGGAAGCAGTACCAACCAAATCATTCCTACTAGTTGATATAAACATTGAGTGAGATGTTATAGGGATGGCTGATGGGGATTAGGATTTACAGGGTTATGCAACACATTTGTTATCATCCCAGATGACAGGTTGTTTTCCCCCAGTGAAGCCTTAATGGCACCAAGATTAGACACAGCAAACTGTACAAAATTAGATTGTTTTTCTTCAATTAGAGTCAATCTCTCATGAAATGGTGAGATGGATGCCGAGATTAGGGCCGCCGTTTTGACCCAAAAGTCCTTGTCGACTTGAAGTGAAGAAACACCAACTGGGTCCGGGTTTGGAGCACCCAATAAGCAAGTTGTTTTCTGAGGCTCGATTATCGTTGGAGGTGGTACAGTCACAGACCCACCATTCTTGTTCTTTTTACGCATCTTTGCGTTTTTTTGCCTTTGTGGGCCCCCTCCCCGCTTTCTCTTTGTGGCTGGCTCCGGTAATTGATCCATAACTTGGGATTTGGATTTGGATAGGGGCGCGGACCTTTTAGAAACGCGTGGGGATGTGCTACATGCTGTACCCTCTGTACTCTCGTGCACCAGCTCGACAGGTGCTAGACCAGGAGACTCCAATATTGTGGAAATATTCACTGGTACCTGTGGAGACTGGCTGTTACCTCCTGCCGAGTCGAGAGCATCTGCGCCTGTGACTAGGCAATGTTCAGGTGAGCGCGCAGACATCAGACCTCCCAGTGAAGATCGTTTCAATTGCAGGGGGTCTATAGATAGGCGATGCTCAGCCAAGGCGATTTTGTGGGCTAGCAAAAGTGGCTCTGATTATAAACTGATCCAAAGTCCCAGCTACACTTCCGCCCGTTATGGCGTTCCTCCCCTTTCCCTCACATGTATTCATCATGAGCTAGGCAGGACATCAGCAGCTGTCCCAAAAAAGAACAAATCAGTCCCCACATAGGGCAACCATGCACAAATATGGACAAACCTTGATATATTGCAGGATTTAGAGGGGGGCCCGGCCCGGTCTCATCTGGTCTCAAATGGGCCCGCCTTTGGCCCGGGCTTCGCAGTAGCCTTAACCCCCTTTTAGGCACCTCCTAGCTGGTGGTGATGTGCGGCGTGACAGCGCCGCAAAGGATGTTGGGAGGTGTAGTCCTCCTGTCCCCCAGTCCTGCCGATTTCCTCACTCTCTGCCCCAGATAAAGTATGGCAGGTTCAGGGACCAAGGTGCTGGGGCTGCTACAGGTGGACTCACCAACCCACCAACTTAACAGCTAGTGACTTGCATGCCTCCGCTCTCAGTCCACCTGCATTCTGTTTACGTGCGGGAGCCACAGCCAGATCCAGAGCAGAGCAGAGCCGTTTGCTAGGTGGGTGTCCGCGCACTGCCTTCCCCCTTCCCCCCAAAGTCGCAGTCCCTGCCCCCGCTGCAGTCGTATGCAGAGCAGCAGCAGCAGCGTCGGAGCCGCGAGGCAAGTGGGGCAGCAATAAATCAGTTGCTGAGTCGCAGAGTTCCCAGAAAAAGTCACTGGCTTTCTGTGATTCGCGTGTAGCGCTCTTTCTCTAATTCCTGATATAATACACTTGTAATATGGCCGAAAGGATGTCCATTATATTCGTGACAGACAAAACAATCTGCCAAACTCTAAATCCGGCCCTCTTCCTTTAAAATTAAATTGGCAGCAGCATGGAAAACTAAGACACCTAGACATTAATTGCAAAAGGGGAGATCTGGGTGATCACATCTGGAGAGACTGACAATTGCTGTAATTAAAAAATATTTGCTACTACAGAACAGAAACCCATACATGAAGATATAATAGTAGGGAACACTCATAGGGAAAACTACAGAGGCATGCTGTAACTCAATAGTGGATTATTGTAAAATACTACCATTAGAAGGTGAAAGCCAAAATATGAACACAATAAATTAATAAGTGAAAGGGCGGGAGTTTGGCTTGACAAAGGACGGAGATTTAAAATTTGTGAATCCAATAAAGCGGTGAAGAGTCTTGCTTCATATTTGAAATTTAAAGTACAAAAGAATTGTATTAACATCCATAAGGACGCCTCAGGGAACTCACACTCTGAGCCAGACAAGATAGCTGAGGTATTTAGGGTGTTCTATGAAGATCTTTATGCAAAAAATGCAAAGGTGGAAGAAGGTAAGATTAAGAATTATTTGGATGAGTGTGATCTTCCACGGTTGTCTGATGAGGATCAGGTTGGTCTAAATGGCCCGATTAGTGCTCAAGAAGTGGAAAGTGCGATTAAAAAGTTGAAATCAGGGAAGGCACCAGGCCCGGATGGCTTTACAGCAAAATTCTATAAAACATTCCCCACTATATTAACTGGGCCCTTGCTAAACCTATTCCAAGAAATAAATGGCTCTGGTGAAGTAAGAGGTACTCTGGCAGAGGCAACAATTGCAGTACTTCCTAAAGAAGGGAAAGACCCATTGCTCCCAAAAAATTACAGGCCAATTTCGCTAATTAATATTGACTGTAAGATCCTAGCTATGATACTTTCCGCACGTCTTCAAAAGGTGCTCCCACAACTAGTCCATCCATCTCAAGCGGGCTTTCTTAAGCATAGGTTGTCCAGTGATAACACACGGATTTTGGCGCATGTGTTGGAAAAAGCTAAACTTCTAGATACCCCTACAGTGGCAATAACGTTAGATGCCGAAAAAGCCTTCGATAAGGTTGATTGGGCCTTTCTCGAAGCAGTCCTCAATAAATTTAACTTGGGGGAAACATTTACACGGCTAGTAATGTTCCTTTATTGCTGCCCCTCGGCAAGAGTCAGGGCGGGTGGATCGTTTTCATCCTCCTTTTGCTTAAAGCAAGGTACGAGGCAGGGGTGCCCTCTATCGCCCTCGTTATTTTTATTGGCAATCGAAACGTTCTTACATCATATAAGGAAAGATCCTAAAATCGCAGGTATACCGTTTGGAGACTGCACGGTCAAATTGACAGCGTATGCAGATGATGTGCTTGTCCTATCTGAAAGGGCGGAGGAGGCAGTGTCTGCCCTCATGTCGGACATTGAAGATTTTTCTAAGGTATCGGGCTACAAGCTCAATAAAGACAAGACAGAGGTCAAACTGCTGAACAATATAGGTGACAAGGAGATCTTGGGGGACTCTGGTCTTACATGGCAGCCCAAATGCTTTAAGTACCTGGGGTTGGACTTCGATAAAGATTTAGTCTCCACTCTAAAAATAAATGAAGAATTCACTTTGAAAAAAATATCTACTCTTCTAGAAAGTTGGTCGCCAAAATTTCTCTCTTGGTGGGGCAGGGCTGAAACTCTCAAAATGATGTCGACTCCCTTAGTTAACTACCTGGCCAGTATGCTCCCTATGACGTTCTCTAATAATTTTGCCTCGAAAATAGACCAGCTGTTTGGTAACTTCCTGTGGCGGGGCAAGAAAGCCAGGATATCTCTAAAGAAACTACAACTGGCGAAAGATAAAGGCGGCCTGGGTCTGCCTTCGTTCAGGAACTACCAGACAGCCTTTCTTTGTAAGCAAGGTGCTCAATGGTTAATAAAATCACCAAATTACACTCCTGTGTGGATTGACATTGAAAGATCAATAGTGGGCCATGCTCCTCTTGAGTCCTTAATCACCATGGATCTGTCGCACCTGCCTCACTCCAGATATATAATGTTAAATACCAGAAGGGCTCTACTTAGACTTGACCAAACGCACAAAACCAAATTGACATTTTCTAAATCATCATGTATGTCACTATGGAGAAACCCCTACCTTAAACACGCGGGTGTGGAACTCTTCTGGGAGTCATGGTCCGGAAAGGGTATTAATCTGGCCAAAGATCTGTATGACAATAGCGACCCGATCCCGTTCTCAAGCTTACAGCTGAAGTTTGACCTACCCCCGATAGACTTCTATAATTTCCTAAAAGTCAAGGCGACACTAACTAGCCGTAACTTCTCACCCTACACTCCATGGCTGATAACACATCTCCCACGCATTATGCACACAGGTCACTTCGTTTCCAAGGTGTATAAACTGTTGCTACCGTTGCCCAGTAAATCTCACAAAACTGTGGAAGCAAAATGGGAAGCGGAACCGAATTCCACAGGAATAGAGTTTGACTGGGAATTGATTCATAAGTCAGCACTTGCCCACAAAGTATCACCCATCCTATTCCAGACGAAGTATATGCTCCTAAATAGGTTGTTCTGGACTCCGGAAAAGCTATTTAAATGTAAATTACGTGACTCTCCGGAGTGCTGGAATTGCCAATCAGGGACTGGTGATCTTCCTCACATGTTATTCAACTGTCCCTTACTGAGAGAATACTGGGAGAAAATATTTGTATGCATTCATCACGTATTTAAGATAAAACCTATGAAGGAATTTGTATATGTCATTCTAGGGGGGCTGGAACCACGACTGGCAAATGAGCAAGATCGCCAGCTTTTGGACTTAATGTTAACATTGGCTTGTAAGGTTGTTTTATGCAAGTGGAAATGTGCTAAGGAAGTAAATTTCAAGATCTGGCAGGAATGGCTGTCTTTCCTAAGAGGTGCTACTAAACAGGCATTACAGTCTTCTACGTGGTGTCCATCCAATAGGAAGTTATGGAAATCATTAGACAAATCTTCCCTTCATTTTGAGCCGCCTTGAAGCAATACGACCTTGTTATAGTACCTTTGATATATGAGTGTGCACCTTCGTCCATATGTTAGAGCTATACCCACTACATCCACACGTCGAGTGTTTGACAAGTTAATCTATAACTATGTGACAAGCAAGAGTGATTTTTCTCTTTATTTTTTATCATTTGTAGTTTCTGTACTGGTCTGACAATATCTGTATCAACTCACTTATGATGGAAGATTTACTGTAATGTCTTTTACTTTTGTTTTCTTACTTCAATAAAAACGATTTGAAATAAAAAAAAAAAGAAGGTGAAAGCCATCTTCATCTGCTCAGTGAGGTTGGATCATTTTGGCCCACTAATTTTCTACCTTTAGGTGGCCTTTCAGGCATTTTGCTATACTGAGACCATAGGATTTCTGTTTTTTAATCGTCTGCATTTTTTAAAATTATAAATTGATTGTTTCATAAGAGGATCGTTTATATGAACACAACTATGTCGATAAGAATTGCCATCAGTGAAGTTAACATAGAAAAGCACAAGCATATCTCTCTTTCTGACGAAGGCTTCTAGAGTCTATACATAAGACAACCATGCAAATTCCTTTTGGTTGATGTTGCAGAAATGTGTTGCGAAAATGCAATAAACCTCAAGGCGTCCAAATCATGATATGTACTTCATGAAGAGCACTTCGTACCTAATAAAATAAATCAAGGCTTTCATTGACAAGTTTAGAGTTACTTTACAAAGTCCTTGACCTTTCTCGAAGACGTACGAGGAACTCCCAGGCAATAGTTGCCACATACTTTCATTTTGTGATAACTTTTTAGAGTTTTCGTTAAATGTGAAATATTCCAAGGGACTTGTTATTAGAAAATTCATTACTGAACCTTGGCTTTGTATTGAAAGCAACAGGAGTTGCAATGACACTCTAATAGTTTAGCATTAAAACACACTTTCTTTGAATCACCCCAGGGCAAAAGCAACCTTGTTAGACCTGTCATCATCAGGATGGTCTTCCCCCAACTTTTTGCCTTCTTACCTGCACTTTTTACTGTATCTTTTTGTTAGCATTAGGGCTCTTGAGCAATTTACCACTGCCAACCAGTGCTATAGTGCATGTGCTTGTCCTCTAAGACATGGTGACATTGGTACATTGGTATATGCCTGATTGGCATAATTAGTTTACTTATAAGTTAATTGTAAAGTGGTATACCATATACCCAGGGCCTATCATCTAAATGCTACTAGTGGGCCAGCAAAAAACACAGATGATGGACAGAATGCAGAACAATGTCTTACATTCACCCCAGTACAAAGATCTGGGCCTAAATCCATCGTTTATTTGCTCTCCACACCACCCTAGGTCAGACACTGGCTATATGCAAATCAGCCTTGACCCTGTGCCTCATGGGAACAGTCCAGCCCAAACTACCAAGCCATGTCTTTCCTAGACCGGAATCAAGCATCCAAGGACCGGTTTCTGGCTATCAGCCTTCTTTGGCCTAGATAGCTTGACTCCAGTGATGTGGAGAGCCTGGGACTCACGTCTGAGCATACCCAGCCCACTCGGGGTGAAAATTGCAAAAAACACAGTTGATGGACAGAATGCAGAACAATGTCTTACATTCACCCCAGTACAACGATCTGGGCCTAAATCCATCGTTTTTTTGCTCTCCACACCACCCTAGGTCAGACACTGGCTATATGCAAATCAGCCTTGACCCTGTGCCTCATGGGAACAGTCCAGCCCGAACTACCAAGCCATGTCTTTCCTAGACCGGAATTAAGCATCCAAGGACCGGTTTCTGGCTATCAGCCTTCTTCAGCCTGGATAGCTTGACTCCAGTGATGCGGAGAGCCTGGGACTCACATTTGAGCATACCCAGCCCACTCGGGGTGAAAATTGCAAAAAACACAGTTGATGGATAGAATGCAGAACAATGTCTTACATTCACCCCAGTTCAAAGATCTGGGCCTAAATCCATCGTTTTTTTGCTCTCCACACCACCCTAGGCAGACACTGGCTATATGCAAATCAGCCTTGACCCTGTGCCTCATGGTAACAGTCCAGCCCGAACTACCAAGCCATGTCTTTCCTAGACCGGAATCAAGCATACAAGGACCGGTTTCTGGCTATCAGCCTTCTTCAGCCTGGATAGCTTGACTCCAGTGATGTGCAGAGCCTGGGACTCACGTCTGAGCATACCCAGCCCACTCGGGGTGAAAATTGCAAAAAACACAGTTGATGGACAGAATGCAGAACAATGTC
The DNA here is from genome assembly GCF_964263255.1 of Lissotriton vulgaris. Classification (NCBI taxonomy): domain Eukaryota; kingdom Metazoa; phylum Chordata; class Amphibia; order Caudata; family Salamandridae; genus Lissotriton; species Lissotriton vulgaris. The sequence goes on along the minus strand of NC_141690.1, from coordinate 81,775,606 downwards.
TTACATTCACCCAGTACAAAGATCTGGGCCTAAATCCATCGTTTTTTTGCTCTCCACACCACCCTAGGTCAGACACTGGCTATATGCAAATCAGCCTTGACCCTGTGCCTCATGGAAACAGTCCAGCCCGAACTACCAAGCCATGTCTTTCCTAGACCGGAATCAAGCATCCAAGGACCGGTTTCTGGCTATCAGCCTTCTTCAGCCTGATTAGCTTGACTCCAGTGATGTGGAGAGCCTGGGGCTCACGTCTGAGCATACCCAGCCCACTCGGGTGAAAATTGCAAAAAACACAGTTGATGGACAGAATGCAGAACAACGTCTTACATTCACCCCAGTACAAAGATCTGGGCCTACATCCATTGTTTTTTTGCTCTCCACACCACCCTAGGTCAGACACTGGCTATATGCAAATCAGCCTTGACCCTGTGCCTCATGGGAACAGTCCAGCCCGAACTACCAAGCCATGTCTTTCCTAGACCGGAATCAAGCATCCAAGGACCGGTTTCTGGCTATCAGCCTTCTTCAGCCTGGATAGCTTGACTCCAGTGATGTGGAGAGCCTGGGACTCACGTCTGAGCATACCCAGCCCACTCGGGGTGAAAATTGCAAAAAACACAGTTGATGGACAGAATGCAGAACAATGTCTTACATTCACCCCAGTACAAAGATCTGGGCCTAAACCATCGTTTTTTTGCTCTCCACACCACCCTAGGTCAGACACTGGCTATATGCAAATCAGCCTTGACCCTGTGCCTCATGGGAACAGTCCTAGTGGGCCGGCAGCACCAGCTACATAACTGTTATTGCATTGTAATTGTAATTGCATTTATATAGCGCTTACTACTCCTGACGAGGCGTCTAAGCGATTTTTCGGCGAGTAGCACGGTACTCCAGGACCCATGGAGGATTAGTGTTGAATTAGTATAGTGAAATATGCAGGTACGTTTTAAGTTATTTGGATTTAGAATGATAGCAGAAAGATAAGAAAGGTTTGTATTTATATAGCGCTTGTTGACGCACGTTATTCAGGAAGCCTGCAAAGGATTAGTGGTGAATTAATATGGTGAAATATGAAGTAATTTCAGTGGTGGATATTAGTAAGTTACTTGCCATTGCAGGGCCTGTGTATGCAGGTTACTGCCACCTCGACTTGGCATTTAAAACCACTTGCCTAGCCTTAAACCCCCTTTTTATTCCACATATGTCCCCCCTAAGGTAGTACCTATGTAGCCCTAAGGGCAGAGTGCTGTGTAAGTAGAAGGCTCCCCGAGGTCCCTCGCTGATACTAATTGGGGTCCCCTTGTTGTTTAAAATAGTGTAAGTAGAAGGCAGCACATACACGGTTACGTTTTACATGTCCTGGTAGTGACAAACAGCTAAATTCATTTTTCACTACTGTGAGGTCAGCTCCTCTCATCGGCTAGTACTAGGAATTCCATAAAACACTTTTAAGCTGTAATTCCTGATTAGAAAGGAGTAGCTAAATCATGTTTCATATCTTTGGAATGGTAATAATAAATCCTCTTTAATGGTAAAGTTGGATGTAACATTACTATTTTAGAAATGCCACTTTTTGAAAGTAGACATTCATCTGCTCTTAACATGCCTACAGCCTGTCTCCAATACACATGTGGCCAGCTACACTTTGTGCATTCCCTCTAGACAGCCACAAGCACAGGAAAGGTCGGTGGGTGTGACAGATGACTCATCTGCATTCATCAGTATTCTGATAGTCTTTCTGGGAAGGGAGAGGGAGACGGAGCTGACACTTACAACTGAATAGGCTGTGTCCTGTCCTTACACAAAGGACTGATTACTCCCCACAGATAGCCTGGCAGACAAGGCTCGGATGAATGAGGACCTGTGCACTTCATGGAGCTGCTTTGAAGCCACCCTCATTTCAAAGGCTCATTTGGGTATACGTACTGGGGCTCTAACCCTATTAGATCAGTATTCTATTGGACCTGTAAATAACTCTGCCAGTAGTAAAGACTGCAGTGCTACAAGGATTTCTATTCTGCTTGACTGATGACTGATCCAAGGAATTGCTTCACTGCTGTCCTGATCTTTCGCCTGCTCCCACTGATCTCTGCCTTGCTGAAGACAGGACTGGACCCATCTCACAGGAACCCAGAGTGATTTCAGGGGGTTGCTGTTATGCCTCCTGTTTTCCAAAGTCTTAGGGTCATTACTGACTTTCTGTAAATTCTGCCGGTGCTGCTGGACTCTGTCATCTGTGAGTCCTACTCTTTCCTGAGGTATCCCCTCCAGTCCTGTGCCTTAGAAGTGGGTTTCTGCAGCCTTTCCTAAATTGACGCCAACACAGTAGCAACGTTGCACTGATCAGAATTGCCACATCGCCCTTCGATGCCCATGCAGCAGCTGCCAACAACAGCGGTTCTACAGCTTACTCAGCTCGACAGCAACAGTCAGCACGGCTCGATGACAACGCAGTACCTGCATCATACAAAGGGTTCGTTGACGAAGCTCCAGTGAAGGAGTGACTCTGTGCCGACGCTTGCCTCCATCCACGGATCAATGCGATGCCTCCTTGACTCCTCACCTTGCGTGTTAAACATGGACATTTTGCTACATCCAAGGTAATTTGTCAGCGGGACCTATATGAGTCCTGTAGCTGGCATGCCCACCATCACAGTCGGCCTGATCTTTGGATTTGCCTCAGTCTAGCAGGACCTCAAGTAGCCTTTTAGAGCTATTGACTTTTAAGCACTATTTTTGCCTTATTCTTTCAAAACTCATAACTTCGGTTCTACTTATTGTTTTTTGTTTGTTTTGGTTTTGATTTACTCAGATAAATATTCTCTATTTTTGTAAACCTGTGTGGAGTCTTTTTGTGGTATTCATTGTGTCACTGTGTGTTTGTGTGTTGCACACATACTTTACATATTGCCTCTTTAGATAAGTCTGACTGTTCTTCGCCAAGCTAAGTGAGCACAAGTTATCTTTTTGTGTGTATCTAGCTTGCCCTGACTATGATTATGGGCCCTACTTGGACAGGGTGTGTTCCTCTGCCAACTAGAGACCCAATTTCTAACACAACACTTTTTGACTTGTATTCTCTCCAGAAACTGTCATCAAGGAACAGACAATTTTCTCTCTTGGTACATTCCACTCCTCAAAATCAATGTATTTGCTGCTTGGGTAATAGTGGATGAAGCAAGCATAATTTCCTCCATGGATCTATAGCCTTTTTTTTAAGGGCAAGGATGAGGGGAATAGATAGTTGCACCTCTGCCAAACATGTACACCACAAAACGTTGACTATCAATCAAATTCAAAATGTTTACTTAAAAATTCTGGTCCATGATAAATCTTTTTTTAAACATAGAAAACTGATGTTACCTCAAACTTAGTCCCATCTTTCACATTTGAAATGTGAAGTGAATGTATTTTCTTAATTTCTTAATATAGCAAAAATTCGTGAAAACCATTTGCTTCACATTTTGCTTTAAAAATGTGTGAAAACAATTTGATTCACATTTTGCTTCTTTGCAAAAGTTTAAAGTGCTGTACATACTATTTGCTCCATTACTTTATTGCGCAGTCGGTAAAACAAAAAGGGGCAAATTGTCTGTAATGCAAAAATCATTGGGGCATATTACCAACGGCAAGCGATATTTGTCGCTAACGATGCTTAGCAACAAATTTTTTAACGCTAAGCATCGCCAGAAATTAACGCAAATAAACCTTGCTATTATCAAGGTTTATCGCAAAAGCGATAAAAATCGGCCACAATGCATGAATATCGCTGAAAAATCAGCGATATTCATGCATTACCGAGCTAATGCTCTTAGCCATGTTATCCACCTAACATTGGATAACATGGCTAAGAACATCTCAGGGCAGGTGTTAGCTTTTGGAGATATTCGCGCTTAGCGAGAATATTTCCAAATCCTTGATAATAGGAGAAATGTCGCTTAAGAACATTTCTCCTATTATTTTTCTCTGGAACGCCCCCTTTGCATCTCATTAGAGATGCAAGGGGATGCGTAGAGAAAAAGGGTGCTAACATGCGAATTTGTGTGTTAGCACCCTGTTGCTGATAGGGAGATAATTTTATCTCCGCTTTCTTGGCTTTTAAAGCCAAAAAAGCGGAGATAAATCCCTTGATAATATGCCCCATTATTCTTAGTAATGTAGTTTCACAAATAGGCACTTTAAGAGCACGAACCTCCACAATGAATTCCTGTTTTTTTAAAGCAGAAGACCAGATGCAAGTACAGCCCCATACGGCCATCCGACAGAATATTCTGTGAAGGAGACTTTAACAAGTCTGCTTATCTGCCTGGTAACTTGGACGGTTGCTCAGTGTATGTGTAAGTGGGAATATTGGAATGTCTCTGGATTTTAGATACCTTTAAAATGTCCTGGGCATTCAAGCAATGCATCAGCTAAGGCTGAAGGGTGCCGCGGTATTCACCGGAGTGCTCCCTGGACCCTCTGCAATAAATCAAGCCTGCATTTGTCTGTGTAAAGTTACTTGCAAAAGTCCTTCAATTTACACACAATATCAACAGAGTCTCACAAGATATAGCAAAGTCCGCGCGATAAAAATCATGTAATGGGATGTAATCTGCAAGCCAAATAGATTAATCTCAGGAACATGTAAAAAATGCTCAGAACAAGTAAAAAGGCAATAGAAAATATTTCACTTTAACAAGAAACAGGGATGTCATCAGAAGCTAGTGACAAACTACTGCATATTCGCATAACCTGATGAATTCAAGAGGTGATGCTTCGGTCCACAAAACCTTTTTGTCAGTCGCTCCATGGTCCTGTTGGTGAGTAAAGCAGTGCGAACTGCAGGCAGCTTTTATTTTATCACTGTGTCATGAAAGCTGTGTCTAAGTGGCATTATGTCAAGAGGATATTTGTACATTTTTTGTGTTTCCTTTAGTGGTGGTGATATTCTGTTTTTATTTTACATTTTTGTGCAGTATTACTGCGTTATGTTGTTGCAGTGTTGTATTGCTGTGTTCTATTTTGTCATGATGTTTCCCGGTATATTCTATTTGTTCTTTTATGTTATTTTATTGTATCATGTTCTGCAGTTCACTTTAGACATGTCAACAAATGCACACATTTCCAGTCAAAAGCAACACATTCAGTTACAGTTTTAACGCTGTTAACGCTGGTAAAATACAGCTGTCAGTCATGCGAGACATCAGTGAGAACAAAACTGTGGAGAAGACATGTCTCACATTAGCACTTCCAAAGTTCATGTTTTATTTGATTCGGCCTTATTTCTACAGGGCTTGTCGTTATAGCACATGCTTTCAGAGCATGGACGATTAGGCCGCATTTCAATGAGGAAAGAAAGACAAAAACCATAATACTCTCTTGAATAGTCGTGGCCACATACCAACACCAAACGGCCACACGCAAAACATCAGAGTAAGAGGCATACTCGGAAGACAGTGACTAAGAAACAAAAAAAAAAAGAAGTCAGGCATACAGATGTGTAATGTGGTTCCGGTTTATGCTATTTTAAGGGATATGCTAGTCATTGAACAGTGAGTCATGCAAGTACAATCAGTGTTAAAAATATGTGTATTACCTTTCTCACGATTGTGCCACTGGCGCCACGTTCTTCCATTGAATTTTTTTTTCTCATAAAACTTTTTGAGAGTACCAAAATCACACCAGGTTTGCCCTAAACTATGTACTTGGGCTTATTAATATTGACAGAAAGTTTGGTTGAAACCTCTCTCACAATGGATACCTTGTGGTAGGCCCAGGAAATAGGGCCCTATGGAGAAGCACTTCGGGAGGCATTTGGTTGAAAGAAAAGGACTATCTGAGATAGTTTAAATACGTCCACCAACAACGTATAGTTATTACAATGGACCATTTATTGATTACAGGGGGAAGGTTCATCAACTCAAATTTTCAAGAATTTCAGTTATGCATTTATTTATTTATTTATTTTATTTATTTTGAAAGTTTTATAAAGCGCAAACAACATCCTAGCGGATATCAGAGCGCTATACAAACAGTAAATGTTACTTATACAGAAAATAAGAGCTTTATTTGCAGTCAAAGGGTGTGAGAGGATCTGAAAAACATTTGGATTTTGTAGAGCCCTATTGGTGAAGTGTCTAGCCACTGGATTGGCATTTGCTACTTTCGCTCTGCAGTTATTTACACATTTATGGGGGCTTTCACTCTCCCATTCAAACTTTTTTTGCCCAAGTAAGGAGGTAACACGGGTCACACTTTTTGTTCTTTTGCCCGATGTTCTCATTGCCCTCCTCGCAAAAAAATATGAACTCCTGCTAAAGAATAAGAGCTCCTTTTACTCTCCATTCACCCTCGAAATATGTAAAATGGACAGACTTGAACATTGAATTTAAGGATTTAGCATGATATTATTTGAGTTATGATAGATTTGTAACTAAAGAATTTAGAGTTGAAGATTCTGATATAGCACCACACAAGAATGGAATACTGTGATAATTTTTCATTACTACATGTGCCAATATAAAATCATTGTATGTAATTATTTATCTATATTTTTAATGTGAAGTGCTTATGTAGATCCTATTGAAAAACATGTTTCTTTTTAGTTAATTTCTGTGAGAAAAGCGTTATTGAACTGTGTGGATGTTTTATGAAAAACATTTCCAAACTGAACAAATTATACTAAAATATTTGAGAACAAAGATTAAGAAAATATGTTTGTGGAGTGCGAAGGATGTGCATTTGGCCTGGGTGCCTTCACTAAAATGAAGGGGAGCGAAACTCCATTAAAGAGATTATTCAGATTTTATGTAAATAAGAAAAGGGTGACAGGATTTAAGACAAGATATCTAAGTATCTTCTAGAACGGTGAACAGAAGGTAGTTGGAGGGAATTAGCAGTGATTTTTATTTCTCTTTTAGGACCACAGCAGATATAAGTCACTGTTAGACCTGGTACCATTGGCATGGGTCTTCCTTCCATTTTTTTGCTGTTGCCTCCTGTGTTTTCGCTATGCTTTTGCTAGTCTAGATGCTTAGGGCACTTTGCCACTGCCATTCAGTGCAAGTGCTCCCTATTGTAAATTGTTGTAATGGATTAGTGACCTTATGATTGGCTTATTTGATTTACTTGTCAGACCCTAGTACAGTGCACCATGTGGGCCATGGCCCTGAATATCAAATGCTGCTGGTGGCACCCACAGAAGCAGCTTGTAAAATGTGGCTCAGGCCTGCCATTACAGAGCCTGTGTGCAGTCTGGGACAGCCATGTCGACTTGGCAAGTGCACCCATTTGCCAATCCCTAAACCTTCCCTTTTCTACACATTTCTCACCGCTAAGTTAGGCCCAAGGGCAGGATGCATTGTATGTAAAAGGTACGACATGCCCTGATGTGTGTGGCTTGTCCTGATAGTGAATTACAGCCAATTTTGTTTTTCACTATTGCAAGGCTACCTGTCCCATAGACCAGAATGGGGAGGTTGATTATAACATCTTATAATCCTAAGTGACCCAGAGAACAAGGTAGAAAGTCGAGTTTAGTATGCCTGAACTCAGAATGGTAAAATCCATCTTTTTGTGAAGGTGATTTTTACATTCTGTGTTTGAAAATACCACTTTTAGAAAGTAGGTGTTTTCTTGCCTAACCATTCAGTTGTCTCTGCTAGGTTTGTGTATTCCATGTCTGGTTTGTGAGTGACAGGGGGCTGGAGAGGGCCTTAGCTCCAGCAGTCTGATGGGTCAGGGCTGGGCTGAATAGGACCTGCATTGAATAGAGAGTAGGGGGAGGAGATTTTCTTTCACTGACCTGAGCCTTCATAGAATAGAGAGTAGGGGGAGGAGATTTCCTTTCAGCTACCTGGGCCAGGTCTGCTCTCAAACAATGCTGTCTCCACCTCCTGTCAGGAAGCTGCACCCAGGAGTACAGAACTGGTTTAGGCTGCGCACACAGGGCCGGACTGGCCATAGCAGGTACCGGGCAATCCCCCGGTGCACCGCACAGGTGTGGCCAGTTTTGGGCCCGTGGGGGCCGTTTTTGTTACAGGGCTGTTTTTGCAGCATAGCTTCAAAATAGGCCCTGTACCAAAATCGTCCGAAAACCGTCTCCGGCAAAGAGCTCGGCGGCACCTCCAACCCCCCCGCCCCGAGTGGGGACGGGTGAGCTGAGCACTTTGCCAGGGCTGGTTGTGGTTCCCAGTCCGGCCCTTTGCACACAAACACCCTCTACCTCCAGAGGACAAAGGATTTTGCAGTATTGGGGCCCAGACCCCAGAACTTTAGATCACTTCTGGGAATAAAGATGGACCTTTGTCAAGGAGAAAACCCAAAGAAGCTGAAGGAAGAGACTGCCCCAGTGCTAATTGCTGTCTGGGGTTGGCCTGCAGTGGTTACTCTATTCCAAGAAAAGGGAAAAGAAACGTTGTGTACTTTATCAATGAGGAAGATCTCCAAAGGCTTTGAAACTCAGCTTGCGTTCTGTCTGAAGTCACAGGGACACCTAGACTTCACCACCAGCTACCCCTGAATTTCCTTGCTGGGAATTCTGCCTGCAGAGAAGGGCCTGTTGTTGTTTTGGGCCCTCTGGGTACTGCGTGTCATTGTGAGCTGGAAGCGCTATGCGTCGAGGAAGAAGCATATCGCCTCCGCAGCAGTTGCCTTTGTATCGCCAAAGAAGCATGTCGCCGCCGCAGCTGTTCACCGTTGCATCACCGACGAAGCGCGTTGCATCACAGAAGAAGCGTGTGACCACCACAGAGGTCGCCGTTGCATCACCTGAGAAGCATGTTGCAGGGCCTGTCGCGGCTCAAGAGTTCACTGAGTCACCGCTTGGCCGCATCCACGTTGTAGCATCACATCAAAGATGCCATTTTGTCGCATCGCATCAGATCATCACATTATATCAAGGCGCCATCTTGTCACATCATCACCGGACCACAGTAAGAAACGATGCATTAACTACCCACACAGTAAGAAAGCGACGCATCACCTCCCCTGCGCTGCAGTAAGGAACCAATGCATCCGCTCCCCTGAGTGTAAGGAACGGCGCATCAACTTCCCTGCGGCCCTTTTGTTTGTATTGCGTGATGCATCCCAGGTACTTTGAGAGTAAAGTGTTGCATTTACCATCTGCATTGAACTGAGCTATTTTCTACCATTTTTAAGACTTATATTTTGATTACAGTATTGTGGCTTTTTGTTTTTTGGTCTTGTGTTAAGTCTAATAAAGATTACTTATTTTTCTAAACTGGTGTGGTGTCCATTTGTAGTGTTTTCACTGTATTACTGTATGTTTTCACAAATGCTTTACACATTGCCTCTGAGATAAGCATGAGCTTGTGCCAAGCTGCCAAGGGGGTGAGCTAGGGTTATCCAGCAGTGTACCACCTTTCCCTGACTAGAAGCAAGGGCCCCTACTTGGTCTAAGGTACCTACCTCTGCCAACTAGAGACTCCCATTTCTAACAACCACTGTGTATATGTGCTTGATTTGAAGATTTTTTAAATAATGATTCCAGACAAAGTAGGACATGGTTGGGGAGAGATTTTGGTTTAATTGTTCGAGGGCTGAAAGAGTCAGATTACACTCTAGAATGAGTGATCAGATGGAAGTTAAGTTAGATCTTATTTAGTTAGATTGAATGCTGTTGGGGGAAAGTAAAAGGTTGAGCACAGTTGATGGGAAAGAAGGATGGATGCATTATGGGGAGTTAGGAGGAAAGTGGCTGACAGTAGCTTTGAGATTAGTGATTTCTGATGAAGAGTAACTAAGGTCATTAGTAAACCCCTGTTGAACATCTTAGGTTTAGTCTAAGATGGGTTTGTAATCTGAACCATATGCATAATTCAAAATGCCCTTCATCCTCACTCTGTCCTAGGGGTCAGATTAGCGGCCATTTTCAACACTAATCCTGCCACTTTAAGTAAGCTACCTTCTTGATCAGACATTGTAGCATTGTAGCTGGACCAAGACTGTTTGTATGTCTGCTACCTGTCTAGCATGGAATGGTGGGCAAAAGAAGATAGACTGAAATGTGGCTCTGACTGATTTCAGGGACTGAGACTTCAACAAGCATTCCAACAATCATCTTTTGAATTTCAATGTGAAGTGGAACAGTTATGTCCTGAATTGAGTGCAAAAAGACACTAGCTCCACTTAGCTGATTGTTAGAAATTGAGGTTTCTGGTTGGCAGAGTATACACCTCTGTCCAAGAAAGAGCCACAATCCAAGTCAGGGTAAGTCAGACACACAGCCTAAATTAACCTGCGCTCAACCTCTGGTACCTTGGCACAAAGCAGGTATGTTTAACTTAAGAGAAAATGTGTAAGGTATTTCTGCCCACTTTCATTACATTAGCACAGGGAACACTACAAAAAGACCACACCAGTTTAGAAACATAGAGAAGATTTATCTGAGTAAAGCAAGACCAAGTTGACAAAAACCATTAAGTAAACTTTGAGATATGAATTTATAAAGATTAAATCCAAAACAGTACTTAGAAGTCAATAGCTTGAAAAGGTTACTTGAGGTCACATTAGACTAGGGGAAATCTAAAATTCAGGCTGACCATGATGGAGGGCCAGCTACAGGGCCCACGCTGGGCCTGGTGAAAAGGTACCTTGTACGGAGCAGGTGCCGGCATCGAGAACTCCCAGTATAAGTTATGATTCAAGCAGTGGCATTGATACGTTGTGTCGAGCCTTGCAGTTGGTGTTGAAGTATTGGCACTGCGTTGAATTTGAGCTTTGCAGTCAGTTTTGAAGTATTGGTGCTGCGACGAAGTTGAGACTTGCAGTCAGTGTCGAAGGATCAGCCCTGCGTTTAAGTTCAACCTCAGAACAGCATCATTGAATCAGCACTGTGTCGTTGTCGAACCTCACAGTTAGAATCCATGTCATTGATGAATCAGCACTGCATTGGAGTCAGGGAGCACTGCATCAGGTCCAAGCGCCACAAAGGGGTCATTGCAGAAAACAGCTGCAGAACACATTTCTGAGGCCCAGGTCTGAAGGGGCACCTCAAGCCAGGATTGGAGTCACAGATGGCAGAGTCCAGCAGGACCAGCTGAGTTGCAATCAGTATTTTGTATCCCTCAGACTTCAGAGAGCAAAGCCAAGCCAATAAGCCCTAGGAGATCCTTGGTCTTAGAAATGGCCATCTCTAGTTGGCAGTGCTTTGATTTGATTTTTATTGGGCATTTATAAAGCATGACTATCCCTCCGAAAGGAGCATTCTGGTGCTATGCGGGAGAGAGTTAAGGTAGACAACAGTAATCATTATATGAGTGATGAGTAAAGTTCATCTGAAGATCCAAAGATCCAAGTCTTTAAGGCTTTTCTGAACCGAGTTTCTGTTTTCATCAACCTTAAGTGTGTAGGCATTAGGTTCCAGTATCTGGTTCCCAATGCTGCTACCGATGGTCCTCCTTTAGTTTTGCATCTAAAGGAAAAGGGCTTGAGAAGATTTGCAGATGAGGATCTGAGTGTCCTAGGAGTAAGCATGAGCGAATTTTGCGGATCTCGCGTTCGCGAATTTTGCGGATTTGCGGATTCGCAATCCGCAAAATCCGCGAATTCCCGCGAATTTGCGGATTTTTTTTTTTTGTGTTCGCCCGTGTTTCTGCCAGTTCGCGAGGGTTTTGTACACTTTCGCAAATTGCGGACTTACCTGTCGGGTCGCAAGTTTCGCGAACTTGTTGTTTCTACGTGTCCAGCCTGTTTGGGACACTCTTCTTCATCACTGCCACTCTCTGTCACCACTGCCACTCTCTGACTACTCATGCCACCCTCTGGCCCACCCATGCCACCCTCTGTTTCATCACCACACCCTCTGGTTGTCCAGTGTACATTATTTTCGGCAAAGCAAAGCACACCTTCCCTGCCTCAAGTGACCTGAATTAATTTGGGGCTGATTAATGTGTCACAGAATATTTTTTTAGCTGGCACCTGCTTCCTTAGTGCGCCCTGATTAGTGATCTTTTGCACTTGCTAAGTGCTTTCATTGTTGCAAAATTAGTTACAACACCTGCCCTGCCCCAACTGACAATAATGAATTAGGGGCTGATTAATGGATTTTAACTTCCAGCCTGGCTCCTGCTTGTCTCCCTTAGCTGTAATTCAGGACCTTTGTGGCATATGTGTAACTATTCTGAGGTTCAGAGCAGGGTCACATAATAGTTTCAACTGGCAACTGAACTCTGGAGGGGCCCCTCAGGAAGCACTACAGGAAATGGCTACTAATGATGAGCCTGAACTTTTGAACCTGGTAAGTAGTTACTTTCAGTTTTGCTAAGATTGTATTTCTGCAATTTTGCACTTATTCGCGGGGCGCGAACTCACGCGAACTCACGCGAACAGTGCGAGCAGTGCGAGCAAAATCCGCTGCTCGCGGATTTGCGGATTTTGCAGGAGATTCGCAAATCTCGCGGATTGCGGATTTCCCGAAAATCCGCAAAATCCGCGAGCGGAACGGATTTTCCGCCCATGCTTACCTAGGAGTGGTGTGGGGGTAAAGCTGGCCAAAAGATATGTAGGCCCTAGGTTTCCTGGATGCTCTGAAGGTGATTAGAAGTACCTTGAATAAGATTCTCTTGTGCATGGGCAGCCAGGGAACGGTTTTAAGGGCTGATTCAAGCGGAAGATCTGTGGGGCAGTTTTAGCGCTAGACGAGATGCTGCATGCTGTTTCACTTGAAGTCTCTTAAGTAAGTGTTTGTTTACTCTTGCAAGTTGGCTGTTGCAGAAGTCCAGTCTCGACAGGATGAGTGCAACTGCAACTATCTTCCTCGCAGAGAGTTGAATAAAATCAAATAATTTTTTGAGGGTTTTGATTATGTTGAAGCATGTCCCTGCCACCGTCAGGGTATGAGGTAGAAAGGAGAGTGAGGCATCAAATTTCACTCCCAGGTTTTTTGCTAATTCTCCTGTGTTTGGTGGACCTGGTGCGTCTTCCGGCCACCATTGACTCGGCGTGAAGGGATTGTCCTTTCCTATCAGAAGGATCTTGGTTTTATCCGTGTTGCATTTGAGATGGTTAAGCTTTATCCAATGGATGACCTCTGTCAGGCATAACTTAAAATGAAGTACTGCCTTATTAGAGTCTTTGTCCAGGGATAAAATCAGTTGCGTATCATCTACCTATGATGTTGTTTCAATGCCAAAAGAGGCTATCAGTGAAATGAGAGGGGCCATGTAGATGTTAAACAGCAGTGGGCTAAGGGATGAGCCCTATGGGACGCCTGATGTGATGGGTCGTTCGGATGAAAGGAAAGTTCCTAGGGCCACTGATTGCCTATGGTTGGTAAGGAAGGATTTTATGCAGGCTATTGCTGTGTTCAATATGCCGCTGTTTTTTATCTGTGTAAGATGAATATCATGTGAGATGGTGTCAAAAGCAGGTGATAGGTCTAGTAGAATCATCACCCCCTTTCTACCTCTTTCTAGGGGTGATTTTAATGTGTCAACTATTTCCAGTGAAGCAGATTACGTAGAATGATCAGGGCGGAAACTCGATTGACTGGGATGCAGGGTCTTAGTGTTCTCGAGAAAGTCGGATAGTTGTCTATTAACCAGTCTTTCCGTGATTTTGCCCAGTGTGGGTAGTAAGGATATTGGTAAGCATGGGCGAATTTTGCGAATTCGCGATCCGCGAATTTGCGGATTTGCGAATTCGCGATCAGCAAAATTCGCGAATTTGTGCAAATTTGCGGATTTTTGTTTTTTGCGTGTTCGCAGGGTTTTTTGCGTGTTCGCGGGGTTTTTTGCGTGTTCGCGGGACTTTTTGCGTCTTCGCGAGACGCTTGCATAGCGGAGTTACCCATGCAGTCGTTTATGGGAGGGAGAGAGAGAGAGATAGATAGATAGATAGATAGATAGATAGATAGATAGATAGATAGATAGATAGATAGATAGATAGATAGATAGATAGATAGATAGATAGATAGATAGATAGATAGATAGATAGAAAGAGAGACAAAGAGAGGGAAAGAGAGAGGGAGAGAGAACGAGAGAAAGAAAGAGAGGCCGGATCTCTGAAGGGCCAGATTCCTGAGTTGCCCCTACAGAACATACAGCTTTTTATTTTTAGCAAAATGCATATGAAAATTGTGCTGTAAAGGTCTCTTTTAGCTTAACCCCTCCTGACAACTCAAAATGGGTGTATTTGCCATCCTCTTCCTTCTTCCTGTTTTTTATATCTGTAAGTGCTTCCTGATGAGGTTTAATTCCTTGGACAGGTGCCTCGTTGCCTACTTGGAACTATTCTCTGACCCTGCTTCAAGGGTCAGAGCAGGGTCAGAGAATAGTTGCAAGTAGGCAACGAGGCGCCAGGAAGCAATTAGCAGCAGGTGTCCAAGTTGAAGTTAATTTGTTTGTAACCCTTTTGTAAAAAGTTACAAAGAAATTAGGTTCAACTTTTGCACCTGCTGCTGTAACCCTTGATTGGCTGAAAATTCGTCCCCGCTGATTCGCGGATTTTACCGCGATTTCGCGAGATTCGCGGATCGCGAAATCGCGGAAAAACGCAAATTCGCCCACGAAACGGATTTTACGCCCACCCTTAGATATTGGTCAAAGGTTTGAAAGGAATGATAGGTCAAGATTCTGTTCTTTTTTCAGTGGTTTAACTATAACCAGTTTCCGTTCATCTTGGACTATACCTGTAGCTAGCGAAGAGTTAATTATCTTGTTAATTACAGGATTAACGATATCTATGATTTTGTGAAGGACCACGGGTGGGCAGGCATCAAGTGGGGGAACCCGATTTGCAGGCAGGTATTGCTTCACGTGTCTGCTTGAGGGAGGATATTCCAAAGGTCTGAAATGAGGTTCCAGTGTGAGTGTAGTGAGGATCTAAGTCTAGGTGCTATGTATGGATTGTATTAAAATATTTTTGTATATTGTGGATTTTTTCCTCAAAGAAGACCGAAATCTGGTCACATAGAGTCTGTGATGGGGGAAATTCCCTACTTAATGTTTTTGGGTCGGTGAAAGACTTTACAATCGAGAACATTGTTGTCTGGTCATGGTGGGTGTTAGACCTGGCATCCTTGGCGTGGCTTTCCCTGACTTTTTGCCTCTACCTCCTGTATTTTTGATGTTGTGCTGGATTTCGTTATTCACTATTGAAAGGTTATCTTGCCCTTAGGATGGAATGGGGAATGCTTTGTAACAAGTTAAAAGCATATCTTCCCATAGGAGTAAGTTAGAAAATTGTAATCTGCTATCCCTGAACTCAGAATTTTATAACGCATCTTTTAGTAAGGATGGTTTTTAGATTCTGTGTTTGAAACTTGCACTTTTAGAAGGTGGCTATTTTCTTGTTCAACCTTTCTGTGCGCCTCTGCCTGGTTGTGGATTGACAGTCTGGCTTTGGAGTGACAGGGGCTGGGCTGGCTCCAGGAGGCTGGGTGAGTCAACCCTGGGCTGAATAGGCCGATCTGTATTTGGAGCGGCGGGAGGAGCAGCACTGACTAGGGCTGTGCCTGCCTACCACAAAAGACAGGCTCCACCGCCTGCAGTGTGTCTGAAGACCCTGCCCCACACTGACAAAGGAAGAAGTTGTGCTCTGGCAGAGTGCACCCAGAACTGGCTTGAGCTGGGTTCAGGACCCCTTACACAAAGAAAACAAAGATATTTTGGAGTATAAATATTAGAGCTGAAACTCCTGTATTTTAGATCATCCTGGAATTAAGAAGAACCTTTGCCAAGGAGAAGAGCACAAGAAACTGAGAAGAAGGACTGCCTTTGCTGTGTGTTCTGGGTCTGACCTGCAGTTGCTATTCTGCCAAGGGAAGGAGAAGGACGTTGCTGTGTCCTCTACTTAATGGAAATCTCCAAAGGCCTGAGGAGAGCTGGCCTCCTGTTGTGGGACCTCAGGAGCATCAAAGATTCACAAGATCATCCTGAAATCAAGAAGAACCTTTGCTGAGGAGAAGAGTGGAAGAGACTAAGAAGAAGGACTGCCCTTGCTGTGTGTTCTGGGGCTGACCTGCAGTTGCTATTCTGCTAAACGAATGAAAAGAACTTTACTGTGTCTCCTGCTTAAAAGGAGATCTCCAAGGGCCTGAGGAGAGCTGGCATCCTGTTGTGAAAACTCAGGAACACCAAAGTTTCCAAGATCTTAACAACATGTGTAACTTTTGTGAAGCCTGCAGTAATTATTTTGAGTCCTGTGCATCTGATAACATCGCCGGCCTGAGTAACTGTGTCGCTGTGTGTGTGTCAGCACCCATCCCTGCCTGCGCTGTGATCATCGAGAAGTACTGAGGGCTGTTTCACCGCCGGCGACCCTGGTCGACAGCCTGTGACCGCGACTGGTAGGAAAGGAGCTGTGCCATAGCCAGAGTAGTTGTGAGGCGTTGCCCGGCAACCAAGATTTCCCTGCACTGTTCTGCCTTAGCCGAAGGAGTCGCCCAGCAGGACATGGACAGCGACCCCCCAGGTAACGTTCAAATTGAGATTCTGAACCGCTGTATGTGGCACTGCCTGGGGCGGGTTGCAGGTCTGCGGGGAGCCGGTCTCACTCGGGGCATATACCACCTGTGCCTGCCCAAAGGGATCTGAGGTACTGGGGGCCAGCCCCAATCACTGTTTCTTGCTCCGAGAACATCCGGGGGCAGGTTTTCATATCGTCTAACAACGGAGTCAGCATCTTGGTTGGCAAAGCGGCTTTTAGGGCAAGAAAGGCACCTCGCACTGGTGCCGGGTGACATGTGCTGATAACAATATGTTTACTGACATCAATACAGTCTCTGCAAGTGACCTATCTTAATTCTGTGACTGTTTGACCCCATTACATTTGCCTGAAGGAATACTGAAACTACAAGTTTATTTAAGTAACAACTCCTATTGAGCTTTTCCCTGAGTACCAGGGTATGTTGGATTTTTGTCATTTTGGTGTTGTCAAATTAGATAAATATACCTTTATTCTTCTAAATTGGTGTGGTGTCCATTTGTGGTGTTATCACTGTGTTACTGTGAGTGTTGGTACAAATACTTTACACATTGCCTTGAGGATAAGCCTGTCTGCTCGTGCAATACTACCAAGGGGTTATCTAAAGTGTGTTTCCCCCTTACCCGGACTAGAAGCAAGGGTCCCTATTTGGTCAAAGGTACCTACCTCTACCAACTAGAGACCCCCATTTCTAAGATTCGACTTCTAATATTTTGTATGAAAAGTACTCTTTTTGTGCTAAGTTAATGTGCAGATGGTATTTTTTTCCACTCAACCTAAAGAAGTTTAAGTCTGCTGAGTCGTAAGATCTTCTCCAAATACCTTCAGTTGTTTGCACTGGAGGTGTAGCTCTGCTAGTATGGGCTAAAGTTTACTAGGGGGCTGGTATTTTGGGTGTTCGCTTATTTGTAGGTTGTTCCAGTGGGGCTAGCTCATTGCTGATTGATGTCATCCACTTGTGGAAGAGTTGTATCTCTTCTAAAGTTTCTCCTATTAGAGTAGGTATGGATGCATTAGCAAGAATAGGCAGCTTTGGGTTGATTACCAGTTTAGCCCGTTTGCGCCTTGGCTGTGGTGAGGGTATTTGCTTAAGAAGGGTGTTTGGCAACTTGCCAGTTGCCAAACACCCCCCTTAAGCAAATTCCCTCAATGCTGAAGGGAATTAACTTGTGATCTGACCAAACTTGAGTGATTAGGGTGCTGACCGTTAGTGAGGTGGAGTTAGAGTAAACTCTATCTAACGTATGACCTGCTTGGTGTGTAGGTGTTATAACCAGTTGGTGGATTCTAAGCGATTCTAAGATTTCAAGGAAGTTTTCCACTCCTGGTTCATTCCGGCATTCTAAGTTGAGATTAAAGTCTCCTAGGAGGGTGAAATTAGCGTACCAGAGCATAAGGTGGCCTAGTGTGTCTCTCAGTGGTTCCGAAAAATCAGAACTGGGGCCGGGCGGGCAGTACATCAGGCCTCCTGTAAAGGAGAAAGAAGCATTGAGTTTAAAGCAGAAACCTAGGCTTTATGTCCTTTTAAAGAAAAGGAGATCAAAATGAGTGCATTGCAAGGAGTTGTGAAAAATGTTGGCCAACCCATGTGCCAGCCCATATGCACCCTGACCAAGTAGGGACCCTTCATTCTAGCCAGGGTAAGGTAGTTACTCACCCAAGATATTCCCTGGTCAGCGCATTGGTAGCTTGGCACGAGCAGTCAGGCCGGTCTCAGAAGCAATGTGTAAAGTATTTGTAGAAAAAACACAGTAACTGTGAAAACTCTACAAACAGACACCGCACCAGTGTAGAAAAATAATCAACCTTTATTTAAACCAAAATGACATAATTTCCAACATACATAATTCAATATAACAATTTTAAAAGGTTTAAGCAATTCTGTCCATAGAACTCGATGGATGCATTGATTTTAGCACAAAGTACCTTTGATGTGTCAAAATCTAAGACAAGGAACAGAAGCGAAAGAGGAAAGCATTGGAAAACACAATGATGTGCCGATTCTTGAGTTCCAGGAGAATGGAGGTGTCAGTTCCTCTGCACACAGAAGAAGTGTTGTGTTGATTCCTTACAAAAGGGGATGATGGACGGAGCGTTTGAGCAAATCAAACACTCACCCCCAGTCAACTGATCTGGGTTTAATCCATCACCATTCTTTAGCTCACTTAGCCACCCCAGTTCAGACATGGCCATATGCAAATGAGTCTGACCCTGTGCCTCATGGGAACAGTCCAGGTCGAACTGCCAAGCCATGTCTTCCCTGGACCGGAAACAAGCATCCTGGGACCGGTTTCGGATTCATAATCCTCATCAGCCAGGCTATCTTGAATCCAGTGGCCAAGTGAGCAAGGGACTCACGTCTGAGAATACCCTGCCAACTTAGGGCCAACAAAGCGATACAAAAGGGGATGATGGATGGAGCGTTTGAGCAAATCAAACACCCACCCCCAGTCAACTGATCTGAGTTTGATCCATCACCATTTTTTAGCTCACTCAGCCACCCCAGTTCAGACATGGCCATATGCAAATCAGTTTGACCCTGTGCCTTATGGGAACAGTCCAGCCTGAACTGCTAAGCCATGTCTTCCCTGGACCGGACACAGGCATCCTGGAACCGGTTTCGGATTCATAATCCTCATCAGCCAGGCTATCTTGAATCCAGTGGCCAAGTGAGCAAGGGACTCACGTCTGAGCATACCCTGCCAACTTAGGGCGAACAAAGCGATACAAAAGGGGATGATGGACGGAGCGTCTTAGCAAATCAAACACTCCCCCCCAGTCAACTGATCTGAGTTTAATCCATCACCATTCTTTAGCTCACTAAGCCACCCCAGTTCAGACATGGCCATATGCAAATCAGTCTGACCCTGTGCCTCATGGGAGCAGTCCAGCCTGAACTGCCAAGCCATGTCTTCCCTGGACCGGAAACAAGCATCCTGGGACCGGTTTCAGAGTCATAATCCTCATCAGCCAGGCTATCTTGAATCCAGTGGCAAAGTGAGCAAGGGACTCACGTCTGAGCATACCCTGCCAACTTAAGACGAACAAAGCGATACAAAAAGGGATGATGGACGGAGCGTTTTAGCAAATCAAACACTCACCCCCAGTCACCTGATCTGGCTTTCATCCATCACCATTCTTTAGCTCACTCAGCCACCCCAGTTCAGACATGGCCATATGCAAATCAGTGTGACCCTGTGCCTCATGGGAACAGTCCAGCCCGAACTGCCAAGCCATGTGTACCCTGGACCGGAAACAAGCATCCTGGGACCGGTTTCGGATTCATAATCCTCATCAGCCAGGCTATCTTGAATCCAGTGGCCAAGTGAGCAAGGGACTCACGTCTGAGCATACCCTGCCGACTTAGAGCGAACAAAGCGATACAAAAGGGGATGATGGACGGAGCGTTTGAGCAAATCAAACACTCACCCCCAGTCAACTGGTCTGAGTTTAATCCATCACCATTCTTTAGCTCACTCAGCCAACCCAGTTCAGACATGGCCATATGCAAATCAGTCTGACCCTGTGATGGACGGAGCATCTGAACCAATCAAACACTCACACCCAGTCAACTGATCTGGGTTTAATCCATCACCATTCTTTAGCTCACTCAGCCACCCCAGTTCAGACATGGCCATATGCAAATCAGTCTGACCCTGTGATGGACGGAGCATCTGAACCAATCAAACACTCACAGCCAGTCATCAGATCTGGGTTTAATCCATCACCGTTTTTTAGCCCACTCTGCCACCCCAGTTCAGACATGGCCATATGCAAATCAGTCTGGCCCTGTGCCTCATGGGAACAGTCCAGCCCGAACTGCCAAGCCATGCCTTCACTGAAACAAGCCTCCGAGGACCGGTTTCTGGCATTTCAGCCGTCTTCAGCCCGGCTTGCCTGAATCCAGTGGCAAAGTGAGCAAGGGACTCACGTCTGAGCATACCCTGCCAACTTATGGCGAACAAAGCGGTACAAAAGGGGGTGGTGATAGGCGGAGCATCTGAACCAATAAAACACTCACACCCAGTCAACAGATCTGGGTTTAATCCATCACTGTTCTTTAGCCCACTCTGCCACGCCAGTTCAGACATGGCCATATGCGAATCAGTCTGACCCTGTGCCTCGTGGATGCATGTTTTCGGTCCAGGGAAGGCATGGCTTGGCAGTTCGGGCTGGACTGTTCCCATGAGGCACATGGTCAGACTAATTTGCATATGGCAATGTCTGAACTGGGGTGGCAGCGTGGGCTAAAGAACAGTGATGGATTAAACCCAGATCTGTTGACTGGGTGTGAATGTTTGATTGGTTCAGAAGCTCCGTCCATCACCACCCCCTTTTGTACCGCTTTGTTCACCATAAGTTGGAAGGGTATGCTCAGGCGTGAGTCCCTTGCTCCCTTTGCCACTGGATTCAAGCAAGCCGGGCTGAAGACGGCTGAAATGCCAGAAACTGGTCCTCGGAGGCTTGTTTCCGGTCCAGGGAAGGCATGGCTTGGCAGTTCGGGCTGGACTGTTCCCATGAGGCACAGGGTCAGACTGATTTGCATATGGCCATGTCTGAACTGGGGTGGCAGAGTGGGCTAAAGAACGGTGATGGATTAAACTCAGATCTGTTGACTCGGTGTGAGTGTTTGATTGGTTCAGATGCTCCGTCCATCACCACCCCCTTTTGTACCGCTTGATTCCTTACTGCAAGGAGAACAGATGCGTTGATCTCTGGAGGGGACTCCTTTAGGCATGGTGATGCAACAGAAACTTGGTGCACAGGTGAAATACAGGAGAAAATCCAGGTGCTGTGGGTCTATGTGGCAGCAAAACAGGTGCTGCATAGATTTCTGCAGACAGGTGGTGCGTCGATTCCTTGAGCCGCACAGCAGGACTTGCATCAAAGTCGAAGCGGGGTCTTGGACGGCGGAGACTCGGTGCTCTGGACTCAGACTGCGGTGGTTTTTTGGGCTGCAGTGCTTCTACGGGCCATAAACAGGCACGACATTGATTTTTTAGCTGCATTTGAAGCAATGCTTTGATTTTTCAACCGTACGGCAAACTTGCAGCAGTAAAATGGCAGTGTAAGGGCGATACATGGACTTTTGAGTCTTGCAGCAGCAGAACAATTTTCAAAGACCCAGAAGTGGAATTGGAACCACTTGACAGGGCAGAACTCCTCAGCAGTGGAGTTCAGAAATACTGCAGGTGAAGTCTTTGATGGCTTTGAAATTCTAACAGGAGCCAAGCAGTCACATTCACTGCCCACAGACAGAAGCATCAACTGCAGGTCAGCCCAGCAAGCAAAGCAGCACACAACAAAGGGGCAGTACTCCTCCTGACAGCTCTTCAGCTTATATTCTTGGCTGAGTCCTCAGTTCAGAAGTGTTCTAAAGATGTGGAGTTATAGGTCAAGTACGTATGCCCCTTTTGGCCTTTGAAGTAGGCATGTTGCAAAGGAAAGTCTTTGTCGTCCACAAGATCCTGTCTTGCCCTGCCTTGGCTCCAAACACACTACAAGGGGATGAAGACAGCATTGTGAGAGGACAGACACAGCCCTATACTGGTGTCAGTTTCAGCTGCTCCAACCACTCTAGCTCATGAAGGCCCATCAGCCTGGTGGTGGACCATTAGGATATGCAGGACACACCTCAGCTCCATGTGTGTGACTGTCTAGAGTGAATGCACAAACAACTCAGCTGCCAGTCTAAATCAGATTTTGATTACACAAGCTGAGGTAATATGAATTTTTATGGTCAATTGTGTCCCCTAACGTGAACCCCACCGTCTCCATGTACGTGCTCAAAGTACATGTAATTTACCTCCATGACCAGCTATGAAGACGCAAATACATTTGCGTCCAACGTTAACATGTCCTCTTTCAGATGCACCGTGAATGGATCAATAATTCAGTTCCTAAGTATGCCTTGCCACCGTCTTTACATAGTGCACTTTCACGTTTTCCTGGCTCTGTTGAGTTAGGCCCTGATTTCTTCCATCGAGCCTTTCTGCCTTCCTGCTTTCTGCCTCTGAAAGCTGCAGCCTGGATTCTGTATCCATGACCTCTGCCTTACTCCCTGCGCGGCGAGCGGTGCCCGGCTCTGCCTGCTTGCCTGCCAAGACTGTATTCAGCCTTCAAGTTATCTGCTCCGCTCCTCGAAAATACATTCCTGTCTAGTAGTTCAGGTAAACATCCTCCCAGCTGCAGAGCAAAGGGCCCGGCCTCACTGTCTCCGTGCAAGTAATTCACTGCTCCTGTTACCATGGTAGGCCCATGGCCCCCACACTACACGCAGACACATAGACGCTTATACACGCACTAGCAGTCAGTATAGAGTAGCCTCTGTCCGAGAGACCTTTCCTTCTAGATAATACAGTTCCTCAAACACCAGATACTAGATATGATTGGGATTAGGTTGTTCTGACACGCCAGACTTCTGTCTCCTCTTTCGGAGCTAAATGTCAAGTCCCCTTCACCCTCCAATTCCACGTCAATCACACGTCATGCTGCTGCGCGCGCATCTCTGCCATGTATTTCTGCTGACACTGCAGGATTCTTCTATGGATCCACCTACCTATGACACTTTCATATGACGTCTTTAGTACACACCTCCGTGTACGCCCTTGTGCACGCCTTCTGTTACGCCTTTTTATTACGTACATGTGTTCTTATCTCGTTTCTCTCAGCTGTTACGCCTTTTTGTATCCATCACCATTATATGCATTTACTATATATATTATGTTCTGTCAATAAAACAATGTCTATCCCTTCCTGAACCTTCGTGGTGATGGAACATGATACCTGGTTCGAACCAATTCCTTTTTAAGGAATAAAACCCTTATAAACTCAGATGCCACGGACTCTGCCTCTTAATTTTTGACTGAGTTATTCTCATTGAACTTTACCGCATAAATTAAGTATAGGTAATTTTATTTACCACATAATTGGCGTCCGAATAGGGACCCCCCCCACCTTACGCGCCGGCGGTGCATTGCAGGCCTGGTCCCCTGCCACAGCCGTGACGGACAACAACGCGTACCCGCAGGATTTCCTGTACCTCCCTCAGGCCAACGGAGGTGACTGAGGCTGCGATCGACACCCAGACGAGGCGGTGAGGAGTGCGGAGGATCCCGACCAGAGCCCAGCTGAGAGAGCAAGGTCCGAGGTATTCAGAGGCCCACCAGTTCCGAAGTTCCGAAGTTCCGAAGTACCTAGGTCACGAGTCGAGTCGAGTCCAGTCCAGTCCAGTGTCGAGTTTCCGAGGCCTTCCGTTCCGTGCTTCCCGGTGAGTACCGTTGCTGGGGACGCATCTAGACGAGCGCATTAATTTGTGCCCGGTCAAGACGGGTTTGGGTACACAGACCCGGTCTGCACTGTTTAGCGGTGTATCTGTACTGTTTAGCAGTATATCCAGTATGCAGTTAGCTAGTTTTATTCTAGTTATTGTTGTTCGTTTTCAAAATGTTTAAGTGTGTTTTAATGTCGTGGTATGAGTGATTGTTCGATCTTCATTACTGTGTTTATTGTAATTACTGTGTTCAAGTCCGAGTAAGTATCAAGTAGCAAGGTTCAAAATGCCTTTATTCTCCAAACTAAGACAGATAGGAACTAGAAAAGGGATACTCGAGGAAGCTGTTCCCATCCCACCCAGGGACACTCCCGGATTTTTTATGTACCATAAGCACGGCCTAGATGCCGTATTATTCCTTGACTTGTGGGTGGACTACACCAAAGATTTAGCAGAGAATATGAGATGGCCCGCTACGGGGACATGGGATGCCGAGTGCATCATGAGAGTAGAAGAAGCGTTATGGAAAAAGAAAGCCAGACAGTCACAGAAAGATGCCATTGAATTATGGCGTAAAGAATCACATAGACGAACAGAGAAAGCGCTCAGAAAAGCAGAGAAAAGTAAAGAGGATTCTGAAAAAGCCAAAGAAAAAGAACTACTAGAAGAAGGGGAACGAGTCAGAATAGAACAACACGAGAGAAAGAGTAATGCCATTATGACAGGACTGTATCCAGTCCTGGCTGAGGGCCTGCCCAAGGCGACCGCAGAAATACCGAAAAACCTGCCCCCTCCATTGCTTCCGACTAAATTACGTCACAAGACCGCAGAAGACATTTTCCTTTCTTCCTATTTAGAAGATGTAGCTCCCGAATATATCAATGTTCCACCTGCACTTATACCACCCGCTGATCGTCATCCCCCTGACCGTCATCCCCAACGGCAAAGTCCTCCACCAATTCCTGCACCCCCTATTAATCTGCTTAACCCTTTCGGGCCTGACACGGCCCTACCGACAGATCCTGCTCAAGCCTCCGCTTCAGGAGGTGCGTCAGGAGGTTTCCAGACCCCGCCACTAACACTTCGATTAAACTTAAGAGACCTAGCAATGCAACGTACTCAGAGACCGATTACAAGTGAAAAGGCGAGAGAACTTATCACAGACTGTAGATATGACCCCATACCAGGCAAAGATGGTTACATGATGTTAGCATCAATACGCATAAGACGTGCTGCAGATTTTTTAGTTCTGTGTCCAGGAATGATAGAGAATCTAGACAGGATATATCATTTTGTTCAGACGGGGGAGGATCAGGAATGTATTCAGGAGGCCATGGCACATCAGAAAGTAGACATTCAAGGTCTAATATTAAGATTCCTTATAAACTGTTTCATAAGAGAACGAGACCGGCCTGGTGTAAATAAAGAAGAGATGGGAGTGCTAACTACCTGGAGTCAGAATATTTCAGACGGAAAACATGATAAACTAAAAAGTATAGATAATATGTGGAGAAAAATCCGTAAAGAAATAGTAGTATTCCATGAAAAAGAGAAAGCTGAAAGAGAAGCCGAATCAGATGCAAATAAATCCTCAGAGGAGGAGGAGCCCGAAGATAAAGGAATAATAGCATATGTAGGAAAGGGTAGATCCTTTAATAACACAATACGCCCAGAAAGCAAGAGACTTTTTCACACTGCCATGTCAAACCCGAAGACCCCTGAACATTTGTTTCAGGCTACCGATAAAATACTTCAAGAACGAATGGGGTACCATGTACTCGATTCCATGGATGAACAAGAATTAGCCAGGTCAGCAGTGCAATGGGCTGACAATTCCGATAAATATAATGATGACGCAGTAGCGCAAACCTTTTTGAGCCTTTCCCCAGACGAACAGCGACTAGCTGGTATGTACATGATACAGCACCTCCTTATATTGTATAAAAGCCAACACTCTGATCCAGGCCCCCTACCGGATATACTAATAGAACTACTCATGAATAAATGGAGATGCCTAGGCACCGATCTAATTAAAGTAATTCTAGAACATCGGCACAGATATAGTGCCTTCCTGTGTCCACAGCCTGATCCAGCTCCCTCCATGGAAAGAAAAATGTATTACATAGACAGACAGAATCCCTTACGAGAAGTGCACCCAGTTAAAAATGATGATAATACTTTTAGACGCGTGTTTGTGTACACGCCTATAACTAAAATAGAACTATTGGAAATGAAAAAATTAGTGCCCAGCCATGACAAAGATCCAGCAGGTTTTCACCGTGAAATAAAAGACATGTTACTCATGGGTGATTATACCTATCCTGACATTATGAAAATATTAAAAGTATTATTGCCTGCCGGTATTTACGAGAAACTCAAAGAGAAAGAATGGGAGGTGGGAGAGCAAAAGATTGATTGGGCTGCATTGGAAAACGAAGAAAATACCCGAACTCCAAAACTAAAGCATTACCAGGATTGCTAGTACAAGTATTGCCACGTTTATTAACTACGAAAAAGGAAGACTGGGGTGCAATCTCAGCCTGCAAACAGAAACCTGATGAAGACACTAGTGATTTTTATTCCCGATTTGAAAAATGTTTTGGTATTAATAGCGGCCTGAAAGCAAGTAGCGATTCATATCCACATCTCTTTGTAACAAAATTAGTCGAGAATTCCCTGCCCCAGGTAAAGAACAGAGTACTGAAAGTTGAGAGCACTTGGCAAGCTAATACCCCTTCACAAATGTTACAAATGTTACAGTACCACCAGAATAGAATTAGAGAAGAACAAGAACACGAACAAAGACGTATGAAAGACACGAAAATGAAAATGCTAGTTGCTCAGTCAGTTCCAGCTGACGGTCATAAAAAGGGTACGACACAGTCCAGTAATTCGACGGCTCCTGTTAAAGGGACATGCAACTATTGTAAATAGCCAGGTCATTATATAAACGATGGTGCAGTTCTGAAACACAATATCTCTACGGGTAAAACCAAAGAGAGACCGCATCCACCTAGACAGGATCAGATCCAACAACAAGTACCCCAGAATGTACAGCCTATGCAAGCTTCACAACAGACCGTAGCAGTACCACAGCCACAGCCTATTGCCGCAACACAAAACACGACACATCAGATGTACCAGTATGCACAAAATGACTATCCCGATTACCAGCGATACACATGAAACAGCCTAGAGAGGGAGGTTGGCTTGCCTCTTATTGAGGTTCCTGTAGATCAAGAGGGTCCTTATGTACATAGTCAAGTATTAGGGAAAGACAGAAAGTTTTTAATTGATACAGGGGCAAGCAGAACAACTATAAGTCACAACGAGGTTCCAGGGGCACCCCTCTCAGGCTCACAGAATGTTTCCCTTGGATTTTCAGGAAAGCCTATTGTTAACGAAGTATCGCAACCTCTTCCTCTTGTAGTTGGTCCATTGACACGGACTACAGATTTATTGCTTACAAAATCATGCCCAGAAAACTTGTTAGGTATAAAGACACTGAAAGCTCTAGGAGCTGTAATATGCTGTTCTCCGGAAGGAGTACGACTATTTTTGCGAGACTTTAAAGGTCACTATGTATTGAGAGACATGGATCACCGGTTACAGAATGTCCCTGCACATGTATGGGCACAAGGCCCCACTGATGTAGGTTGTATGCACATTACACCATATCGAGTCACACTCAAAGCAGGAGTGGTATTACCACGAATTCGACAATACAAGTTACCTCCAGATGCTGTAGTGGCTTTACTGCAAATCATTGACGAGCTCATTGCACAAGGAGTGGTCGTGGAAACCGACTCCAATGTATGTAATTCCCCTATCATTCCAATTCTTAAACGTACTGATCCAAATGCACCCCCAGTTTATCGATTAGTTATTGATCTGCGCGAATTGAATAAATGCATTGTACCACAGTATCCCGTGGTTCCAGATATCTCCTCATTATTGACTGCTATTGATTCAGAAGCAACGTTCTTTACTGTAATTGACCTCAAGAACGCCTTCTTTAGCGTCCCAATCGATCCGGAAAGCCAATATTTGTTTGGATTCTGTTTAAATGGACGAAGCTTCAAATTTGCACGCGCACCTCAAGGATTCACAGAAAGCCCCAGCATCTATAGCCAAGCACTGAAAAGACAACTTGACAGTATTCACATGCCTGTTAACACTGCCCTGCTTCAGTATGTCGATGATCTGCTGATCACCGCCCGAAGCGAACCTGAATGTGAAAAAGCATCACTGACGGTTTTACATTTTCTGGCCGACAAGGGGCACAAGGTGTCCCCTTCGAAGCTGCAATTCTGTGTTCAGCAAGTTGTGTACCTTGGGCACTTGCTGTCCAAAGGGGGGAGACAGCTCACACCTGACCGCATCCAGTTAATTGTAAACATGTCACCACCCAAGACACAAAAGGAGGTGCGGGCCTTCATAGGCCTCACTTCGTACTGCAGACAATGGATTCCCCAATATGCATTTCTAGCAAAGCCACTCATTCAGTTGACAACCCAGGAGGCAGCGACATCGACTGTCCTCCCTTGGACTCAGGAACACACACAAGCTTTTGAAGACTTAAAGAAAGCCTTATGTCAAGCACCTGTTTTAGCAACACCATGTTACAGTAAACCTTTTACACTTTTTGTCACAGAACGCGAAGGTACTGCCTTGTCAGTACTCACTCAGGAACAAGCAGGTTCACACAAACCGTGTGCTTACTTTTCTAGCACATTAGATCCGGTAGCCCAGGCTCTGCCTGCGTGCTTGAAATCAGTTGCAGCGACAGCTTTAGCAATCAGACAAAGCGATTCCATAGTATTAGGACATCAATTGACAGTGCAAGTTCCACATTCCGTGGAAGTTCTTTTAAACCAAACACAGACCCAGCACTTGACTATAGCACGACTGACAGGTTATGAATTGACATTGTTTCAGCCACACATAGAGATTAGACGCTGTAGTACATGAAATCCTGCCACACTTTTGCCATTAAGTGGAACAGACCCATTAGCACATGATTGTATTGAAGTCATTACTATTACAACGAAACCCAGACAAGACTTGACAGACATTCCATTACCAGATCCAGACCTGATACTTTATGTGGATGGTTCATGCATGAGAACAAGTACAGGAGAGTTAGTGGCCGCCTACGCAGTCACGACAGACACCGAAGTTATTGAAACAAATTGTATTGACACCTTGTCAGCTCAAGCAGCAGAGCTCATCGCTCTGACACAAGCCTGTATTCAAGCCAAGAATAAGAGAGTTAAAATATACACAGATTCACGTTATGCATTCGGAGTTGTACACGACTTCGGAGTCCTCTGGCGAGAGAGAGGTTATTTGACTTCTCACGGTGCCAACATTCAACACGGTCCCCTCATTCAAGCTCTGTTAGATGCAATACATCTGCCTACTGCGATATCTATCATGAAGTGTAAGGCACATACAAAAGTCACCGATATCATCTCCCAGGGTAACGACCTGGCAGACCGAACAGCTAAGCAGACAGCTCAGAATCGGACTCATGCAACTGACTTGACAAAGACAATAGTTCCGACATCGACACACTGCATGACAGTTAGGGATCCCGCCCATGATGTAATTGACATACAGACACATGCTACACCAGACGAAATCAAGAAATGGACTGAACTAGGAGGGATCCAAACAGATCAGGGATGGATGACGAAGGGAAAATCTACATGGTTTCTCCCCGACTCTATGGTTCAAGTCATCATTAACACAATACATAGTCCAGCGCATCTAGGAGAGAAAGCTATGCTAGACAGTATTCAAAACATTTGGTTCAATAAACACTTACGAGCAGCAGCCAAACAGAAAGTGCGTACTTGCATGATTTGTTGTCAGTTCAACCCAGGTAAAAGCATTCCTGTAGAGCAAGGTGGATTTCATCCTCCCGATCACCCTTTTGAAGTCCTCCAGATGGATTATATCAAGATGGAACGTTGTCGAGGATTCAAATATGTCCTCGTAGTTGTATGTGCACTTTCCCGATGGACAGAAGCATATCCAGTCCCAGATTACACCACTGCTCCGACCACTGCCAAGCCGCTAGTTCGTGAATTCTTCCCACGGTATGGTTTGCCCCGTATCGTGTATTCAGATAACGGTCAACCGTTCTCATCCGAGCTTGTGAAACACATTACACTCCTGTTAGGCTATCAGTGGAAATTCCACTGTGTCCGGCATCCCGAGGCAGCAGGTCTTGTGGAGCGTCATAATCAGACTCTGAAAATTCGACTTTCTAAAATCTGCAGAGAGAAAGGCGTTGACTGGATAGTAGCTTTGCCAGTTGCGCTCTTTTACATGAGAATGATAGCGCATTCTCGAACAGGGCTATCCCCGTACGAGGTGGTCTTCGGTAGGCCACCAAATATGTGGGGGACGCCTATACCTCGTAAAATCACTGATGTTGATTGTAATATGCTGACAGATTACCTTGCCTCCTTGATGTCTGCACTACAATCTTGTCGTTCACAGGTAGCTACAGCCTTTCCCGACAACACCGAGGTGAAGCCCCATGAAGTGGTTCCCGGCGATGATGTGTTTATAAGGAATTTCGACCGAAGAAGTCCGCTGGAGCCCCGTTGGCAGACGCCAAAATTTGTACTTTTAACAACGAGGACAGCAGTGAAAATTGAGGGCTGCAAGGGTTGGCTGCACTCGAGCCATATCAAGAAATTTCACGGACTGCCTTCTGATTTGAACTCTCAGCCCTGCCCTCCTCCACAGACTGACTCAAAACTCCCCCTGGTCGAGAAAACTGCTTCCCAGGAATATAAACTGAAACTAAGGTCTAGCAAGTCAGACAGTTTAATTGTTTAAGTCCTCCCCTAGGTGAATCGGTTAAATTAGTTTCTGACATGTATCCCCTTGACCGAAATAGAGAGAGAGATAGACAGAAACAGCTCAAGAAACGTGCATATTGTAAATCACTTCGTAGTCACTGTATAGTGACATTACTGATTATGTTTTTTCTAAGTCTTTTGATTATTGCTGCAAGTATACTGTTGCACATATATTACCCTATTTTCAAGCGTGCACATTCTGCTTTCAATGTTACTGCCGAACACTCTTTTAGCCAATTACCTCCGCATGAGTTGTCCTACAGACTTGCGCTGCGCAACAATACATTCATTAGTATGTTACATCACTCCCATCAGACCAACAACGCTACAAATTGTTGGATATGTGGCCGACTCCCTCCCTACCAGAAATACAAGGGAGTTCTGCCCCTCTTTCCGTACCCGTTCACACACAATGGTTCCTGCGGTGCATGGTTTAGTTTGATTAATTCTTTAGATTCAAATACCGTAGTTTACCAGGGCAACTGGGTATGGGGAAACCTGAACTTAGTTTTGCTTAAAGCCTGCTACCCTAACAAGGAGGGACTTCCCAAAAGGACAGGGACTGATCTAGAAAATGAAGTATATGGATTAGGTAACTTTACACTTAACCTCATGATTCTGAATGTTGAATCCGAAGCTGCACCAGTCTTGCCTGCTATGTCAGTATTACCAGTCAAAGGTGAATTATGTGTTAGAAAGAATGGTTCAGTACACCTGGTCATAGTAAATGTACTACTGTGGTCGAATTCAGTGATCAAGGCAAGTCTACATTCAGAGCTTCCCGTCATTCCTACTTCATTTGTGGTCATACCGCATATATACGCTTACCTCTAGATTGGGATGGTACCTGTTACATTGCATTCCTTCTGCCACCTGTTTTTCTAGCCCCTCCTGATTATCATAGAAATACCCATCTAGTACACAATAGACCCCAGAGAGATCTCCTGATTGTCGACTACACTGAAACGGCATGGGAGCAATACACAGACTTCAATAAAGGTTTTTTTCCCTACATAGGTGCTGTCTTTAATAGTAAACTGATACGCAAATTAACCAGAACCCTCGAAGCAGTAGTGAATGAAACTACTTCTGCCCTAGGCAACTTAACGGAGGAGCAGTCTGCGATGCGGATTGTTGTTCTCCAAAATCGTCTTGTCCTTGACGTCATCCTGGCCGATAGGGGCGGAGCCTGTAGAGTCATCGGATCGAGCTGCTGTGTTTTCATTCCAGAAAACGCGCCATCAGTATATAAAGCCATAACCCGTCTTCATAAGATTGCAAGTCAGATACACCAGAATCCAGGCACCTGGACTTGGTCCGGTTGGTTCTGGAGCGTGTTGTCAGCCTGGGGATGGAAGGTCCTATCCTTCCTAGGTATTGCCCTTCTCATAGTATTCAGTTGCTGCCTATGTCTACAATGTGGGCCAGCGATTTGCGGCCTGTGTGCCACATCATGTATTCCACATTCAAGTTCTCATTCAAAATCCCGTAAGAAGAAAGAAGAGCAAATGATGTTACGTGAACAGATCGATAGATTCATGAGGATCGATATATCATGAAGGGTCCGTAGGGGACAAGGAGGAAATGAGGAAATATGAATTTTTATGATCAATTGTGTCCCCTATCTTAGACCCCAACGGCTCCATGTACGTGCTACAAGTACATGTATGTTCCCTCCACTTCCAGCTATGAAGACGCAAATACATTTGCGTCCAACGTTAACTTGTCCTTTTTCAGATCCACCATGAATGGGTCGAATATTCCGTTCCTAAGTATGCCTTGCCACCGTCTTTATATGGTGTACCTTTCACGTTTTTCAGCTCTGGCGAGTTAGGCCCTGAATTCTGCCATCGAGCCTTTTCCTGCTTTCTGCCTCTGAATGCTCCAGCCTGGACCTGCATCTGTATCCATGACCTTTGTCTTACTCCCTGCGCGGCTAACGGTGCCTGGCTCGGCCTATTGCCTGCCAAGACTGTATTTTGCCTTCAAGTTATCTGCTCCGCTCCTCGAAAAATACATTCCTGTCTAATAGTTTAGGTAAACATCCTTCCAGCTGCAGAGCAAAGGGCCCGGCCTTTCTGTCTCCGTGCAAGTAATTCATAGCTCCTGTTACCATGGTAGGCCCATGCCCCCTCGCATCTCATGTAGACACGTAGACGCTTATACACGCACTAGCAGTCAGTATAGAATAGCCTCTGCCCGAGAGACCTTTCCTTCCAGATAATACAGTTCCTTAAACACAAGATATTAGATACGATTTGGGATTAGGTTGTTCTGACATCCCAGACTTCTGTCTCCTCGTGTAGGGCTAAATGTCAAGTCCCCTTCACCCTCCAGTTACACGTCAATCACACGTCATGCTGCTGCGCGCGCATCTCTGCCATACATTTCTGCTGACACTGCAGGATTCTCCTATGGATCCACCCACCTGTGATATCCTCATAATGACGTTTCTAGTACACGCCCTTATGCACGCCTATTGTAACGCCTTTTTCATTACGTATGTGTATTCTTATCTCTCCTCTCAGCTGTTACGCCTCCTGCATCTATTGCTACTGTAATACATTGACTATATATATGATAATCTGTCAATAAAGTATTGTCTATCCCTTCCCGAACCTTCGTGGTGACGGAATCCGATTGCCTGGTTCGAACCAATTCCTTTTTAAGGAATAAAACCCCTTTTAAAACCTCAAATATCATGGATTCTGCCTCTTATTTTTTCTGAGTTATTCTTATTGAACTTTACCGCATAAATTAAGTATAGGTAATTTAAATTTACCACACCACAGGGAAAACTAAAGAGAGACCCCGTCCACCTAGACAAGATCAGGCCCAACAACAAGTACCCCAGAATGTACAGCCTAAGCAGGCTTCACAACAGACAGTACAGACCGTAGCAGTACCACAGCCCATTGCCGCAACACAACATACGTCACAGCAGATGTACCAATATGCACAAACTGACTATCCCGATTATCAACGATACACATGAAACAGCCTAGAGAGGGAGGTTGGCTTGCCTCTTATTGAGGTTCCTGTAGATCAAGAGGGTCCTTATGTACATAGTCAAGTATTAGGGAAAGACAGAAAGTTTTTAATTGATACAGGGGCAAGCAGGACAACTATCAGTCACGACGAGGTTCCAGGGGCACCCCTCTCAGGCTCACAGAATTTTTCCCTTGGATTTTCAGGAAAGCCTATTGTTAATGAAGTATCGCAACCACTTCCCCTTGCAGTTGGTCCATTGACACGTACTACAGATTTATTACTCACAAAATCATGTCCAGAAAACTTGTTAGGTATCAAGACTCTGAAAGCTCTAGGAGCTGTCATTTGCTGTTCTCCGGAAGGAGTACGACTGTTTTTGCGTGACTTTAAGGGTCACTATGTGTTGAGAGATATTGATCCCAGGTTACAAAATGTTCCTGCACATTTGTGGGCACAAGGCCCCACTGATGTAGGTTGTATGCACATTACTCCATATCGTGTTACACTCAAGCCAGGAGTAGTACTACCACGCATTCGACAATACAAGTTACCACCATATGCTGTAGTGGCTTTACTGAAAATCATTGACGAGCTTATTGCACAAGGAGTGGTTGTGGAAACCGACTCAAATCTCTGTAATTCCCCCATCATACCAATTCTTAAACGTACTGACCCAAATGCACCCCCAGTTTATCGATTAGTTATCGATTTACGAGAACTGAATAAATGCATTGTACCACAATATCCTGTGGTCCCAGATATTTCGTCTCTATTGACTGCCATTGATTCCGAAGCAATGTTCTTTACTGTAATTGACCTCAAGAACGCCTTCTTTAGTGTTCCCATTGATCCGGAAAGCCAATATCTCTTCGGATTCTGTTTAAATGGCTGAAGCTTCAAATTTGCACGCGCACCTCAAGGATTCACAGAAAGCCCCAGCATCTATAGCCAAGCATTGAAAAGACAACTTGACAGTATTCACATGCCTGACGACACTGCCCTGCTTCAATACGTCGATGATCTACTGATCACCGCCCGTAGCGAACATGAATGTGAACGAGCATCACTGACGGTTTTGCATTTCCTGGCTGACAAGGGACACAAGGTGTCTCCTTCGAAGCTGCAATTCTGTGTTCAGCAAGTGGTGTACCTTGGGCACTTGCTGTCCAAAGGGGGGAGACAGCTAACACCTGACCGTATCCAGTTAATTGTAAACATGTCACAACCCATGACACAAAAGGAGGTACGGGCCTTTATAGGCCTCACTTCTTACTGCAGACAATGGATTCCCCAGTACGCATTTCTAGCTAAGCCACTCATACAGTTGACAACTCAGGAGGCAGCGACATCGACTGTCCTCCCTTGGACTCAGGAACATACACAAGCTTTTGAAAACTTAAAGAAAGCCTTATGCCAAGCACCTGTTTTAGCGACACCATGTTACAGCAAGCCTTTTACACTTTTTGTCACAGAACGCGAAGGTACTGCATTGTCAATGCTGACCCAGGAACAAGCAGGTTCACACAAACCGTGTGCTTATTTTTCTAGTACACTAGATCCAGTAGCCCAGGCTCTACCTGCGTGCTTGAAATCTGTAGCAGCAACAGCTCTAGCAATTAGACAAAGTGATTCTATAGTGTTAGGACATCAATTGACAGTACAAGTTCCACATTCGGTGGAAGTTCTTCTGAACCGAACACAGACCCAGCACTTGACTATAGCACGATTGACAGGTTATGAATTGACATTGTTTCAGCCACACATAGAAATCAGACACTGTAATACACTGAATCCTGCTACACTCCTGCCATTAAGTGAGACAGACCCTTTGGCACATGATTGTGTTGAAGTCATTACCATTACGACGAAACCCAGACAAGACTTGACAGATATCGCATTACCAGATCCAGACCTGACACTTTATGTGGATGGTTCTTGTATGAGATCAAGTACAGGAGAGTTAGTGGCTGCATATGCAGTCACGACAGAAACTGAAGTCATAGAAACACATCGTATTGACACCCTGTCAGCTCAAGCAGCAGAGCTCATCGCTCTGACCCAAGCCTGCATTCAAGCCAAAAACAAGAGAGTTAACATATACACAGATTCCCGTTATGCCTTCGGAGTTGTACACGACTTCGGAGTTCTTTGGCAAGAGAGAGGTTTCCTAACTTCTCACGGTGCCAAAATCCAGCACGGACCCCTCATTCAAGCTCTGTTAGAAGTAATACATTTTCCTTCAGCTATAGCCATCATGAAGTGTAAGGCACATACGAAAGTCACAGATACCATTTCCCAGGGTAACGACCTGGCAGATCGAACAGCCAAGAATACAGCTCAAACTCATACTCACACAACTGATATGACAAAGACAATAGTCCAGACACCGACACATTGCATGACAGTTAAGGATCCCGCCCTAGATGTAATTGACATACAGACACATGCTACACCAGACGAAATCAAGAAATGGACTGAACTAGGAGGGATCCAGACAGATCAGGGATGGATGACGAAGGGAAAAGCCACATGGTTTCTCCCCGACTCTATGGTTCAAGTTATCATTAATACAGCACATAGTCCTGCACATTTAGGAGAAAAAGCCATGTTGGACAGTATTCAAAACCTTTGGTTCAACAAACACTTACGAGCAGCAGCAAAACAGAAAGTGCGTACTTGCATGATCTGTTGTCAGTTCAACCCAGGTAAAGGCATTCCCGTAGAGCAAGGTGGATTCCATGCTCCCGATTACCCTTTTGAAGTCCTCCAGATGGATTATATCCAGATGGAACGTTGTCGAGGATTCAAGTACGTCCTCGTAGTTGTATGTGCACTTTCCCGATGGACAGAAGCATATCCAGTCCCAGATTACACTGCTCCGACCACTGCCAAGCAGCTGGTACGTGAATTCTTCCCACGGTACGGCTTGCCCCGTGTCGTGTACTCAGATAACGGTCAGCCCTTCTCGTCCGAGCTTATGAAGCAGGTATCACTCCTGCTAGGATATCAGTGGAAGTTCCATTGTGTCCGACATCCCGAAGCCGCAGGTCTCGTAGAGAGACATAATCAGACCCTGAAAACCCACCTTGCCAAGATTTGTGCCGAGAAAGGCGTGGACTGGATAGTTGCATTGCCAGTCGCGCTCTTTTACATGAGAATGGTCGCGTACTCAAGAACAGGGCTATCCCCGTACGAGGTGGTCTTTGGTAGACCACCGAATATGTGGGGGACGCCCTTGACTCGAAAAATTACTGATGTTGACTGTAATATGCTGACAGATTACCTTGCCTCCTTGATGTCTGCACTACAATCTTGTCGTTCACAGGTAGCTGCAGCCTTTCCCGACAATACCGAGGTGAAGCCACATGAGATTACTCCGGGGGACCTTGTATTCGTCAGGAACTTCGACCGAAAGAGTCCGCTGGAGCCCCGCTGGCAGGAGCCGAAGCTTGTACTACTGACCACGAGGACGGCCGTGAAATTGGAGGGCCGCAAAGGGTGGCTCCACTCAAGCCACATAAAGAAGTTTCATGGATCGCCGCCAATAGACTTTCAGCCCGGCCCCATTCCATTGACTGAAACCGATACTAAACTCCCCCTGACCAAGACAACTCCTCAAGAGGAGTGTAAGAAAAAATTGAGATCTAGCAAGTCAGACAGTTTAATTGTTTAAGTCCTCCCCTAGGTGAATCGGTTAGACAAGTTCCTGACATGTATAAGTTAGATCCCAATAGAGAGAGAGATAGACAGAAACAGATCAAGAAAAAGAAATATTGTAAATCTCTCCGCAGCTATTGCATTG
The DNA here is from genome assembly GCF_964263255.1 of Lissotriton vulgaris. NCBI lineage: Eukaryota > Metazoa > Chordata > Amphibia > Caudata > Salamandridae > Lissotriton > Lissotriton vulgaris. Next base: position 81,738,231 of record NC_141690.1, on the reverse strand, counting down.
TTACTTTGCTGATTATGTTTTTTCTGAGTCTTCTGATTATTGCTGCAGGTATACTGCTACACATGTACCTCCCTATTTTCACACGTGCACGTTCTTCCTCAAATGATACTGTCGAGCACACTTTCAGTGAATTACCCCCTCACGAGTTGTCATACCGACTTGCGCTGCGCAACAATACCTTCATTAGTATGTTACATCATTCTCATCAGACCAGCAACGCTACAAATTGTTGGATATGTGGCCGACTCCCTCCCTATCAGAAGTACAAGGGAGTTCTGCCTCTCTTTCCGTTCCCGTTTACACACAATGGTTCCTGTGGTGCATGGTTTAGCTTAATAAATAAATTCTTTAGACTCTGATACTGCAATCTATCAGGGAGCCTGGGTCTGGGGAAATTTGAACGTAGTTTTGCATAAAGCCTGCTACCCTAACAAGGAGGGTCTTCCACAAAGGACAGGGACTGATCTAGAAAACGAAGTATATGGATTAGGTAATTATACACTTAACCTCATGATTCTGAATGTCCAAGCTGATACCAGACCAGACTTACCCTCCATGTCAGTGTTACCAGTTAAAGGTGAATTATGTGTCAGAAAGAATGGTTCAGTACACCTAGGTCATAGTGAATGTAATACTGTGATCGAATTCGGTGATAAAGGCAAATCTACATTCAAAGCTACACGCCATTCCTATTTCATATGTGGTCTGACAGCCTATATACGTTTGCCACTAGATTGGGATGGGACATGTTACATTGCATTCCTTCTGCCACCTGTTTTTCTAGCTCCACCTGATTATCACAAGAACTCTCGTTTAGTACCTAATAGACCCAGAAGAGATCTCCCGATTGTCGACTATACTGAAACGGCATGGGAAAAATACACAGATTTCAATAAAGGTTTCTTTCCCTACTTAGGAGCTGTCTTCAATAGCAAATCAATACGTTACTTGACCAGAACCCTTGAAGCAGTAGTGAATGAGACCACTTCAGCCCTAGGCAACTTAACAGAGGAACAGTCTGCTATGAGACTTGTTGTCCTTCAAAATCGTCTTGTTCTTGACGTCATCCTGGCCGATAGGGGCGGAGCTTGTAGAGTCATCGGATCGAGTTGCTGTGTTTTCATTCCAGAAAACGCACCGTCAGTATATAGAGCTATAACACGTCTCCATAAGATTGCAAGTCAGCTACACCAGGAACCAGGCACATGGACATGGTCTGGTTGGTTCTGGAGCGTGTTGTCAGCCTGGGGCTGGAAAGTCCTATCCTTCCTCGGAATAGCCCTGCTCATAGTATTCAGTTGCTGCCTATGTATCCAGTGTGGGCCTGCGATTTGTGGTCTGAGCGCCACATCCTGCATTCCTCATCCAAATCCACGTTCTAAATCCCGTCTGAAGAAAGAAGAGCAACTGGTGTTGCGTGAACAAATAAATAGATTAATGCAGATTGATATATCATGAAGGGTCCGTAGGGGACAAGGAGGGAATGAGGTAATATGAATTTTTATGGTCAATTGTGTCCCCTAACGTGAACCCCACTGTCTCCATGTACGTGCTCAAAGTACATGTAATTTCCCTCCATGACCAGCTATGAAGACGCAAATACATTTGCGTCCAACGTTAACATGTCCTCTTTCAGATGCTCCGTGAATGGATCAATAATTCAGTTCCTAAGTATGCCTTGCCACCGTCTTTACATGGTGCACTTTCACGTTTTCCTGGCTCTGTTGAGTTAGGCCCTGATTTCTGCCATCGAGCCTTTCTGCCTTCCTGCTTTCTGCCTCTGAAAGCTGCAGGCTGGATTCTGTATCCATGACCTCTGCCTTACTCCCTGCGCGGCGAGCGGTGCCCGGCTCTGCCTGCTTGCCTGCCAAGACTGTATTCAGCCTTCAAGTTATCTGCTCCGCTCCTCGAAAATACATTCCTGTCTAGTAGTTCAGGTAAACATCCTCCCAGCTGCAGAGCAAAGGGCCCGGCCTCACTGTCTCTGTGCAAGTAATTCACTGCTCCTGTTACCGTGGTAGGCCCATGGCCCCCACACTACACGCAGACACATAGACGCTTATACACGCACTAGCAGTCAGTATAGAGTAGCCTCTGTCCGAGAGACCTTTCCTTCTAGATAATACAGTTCCTCAAACACCAGATACTAGATATGATTGGGAATAGGTTGTTCTGACACGCCAGACTTCTGTCTCCTCTTTCGGAGCTAAATGTCAAGTCCCCTTCACCCTCCAATTCCACGTCAATCACACGTCATGCTGCTGCGCGCGCATCTCTGCCATGTATTTCTGCTGACACTGCAGGATTCTTCTATGGATCCACCTACCTGTGACACTTTCATATGACGTCTTTAGTACACACCTCCGTGTACGCCCTTGTGCACGCCTTCTGTTACGCCTTTTTATTACGTACATGTGTTCTTATCTCGTTTCTCTCAGCTGTTACTCCTTTTTGTATCCATCACCATTATATGCATTTACTATATATATTATGTTCTGTCAATAAAACAATGTCTATCCCTTTCTGAACCTTCGTGGTGATGGAACATGATACCTGGTTCGAACCAATTCCTTTTTAAGGAATAAAACCCTTATAAACTCAGATGCCACGGACTCTGCCTCTTAATTTTTGACTGAGTTATTCTTATTGAACTTTATCGCATAAATTAAGTATAGGTAATTTTATTTACCTCTGGACTCAGACTGCGGTGGTTTTTTGGGCTGCAGTGCTTCTACGGGCCATAAACAGGCACTACATTGATTTTTTAGCTGCATTTGAAGCAATGCTTTGATTTTTCAACCGTACGGCAAACTTGCAGCAGTAAAATGGCAGTGTAAGGGCGATACATGGATTTTTGAGTCTTGCAGCAGCCGAACAATTTTCAAAGACCCAGAAGTGGAATTGGAACCACTTGACAGGGCAGAACTCCTCAGCAGTGGAGTTCAGAAATACTGCAGGTGAAGTCTTTGATGGCTTTGAAATTCTAACAGGAGCCAAGCAGTCACATTCACTGCCCACAGACAGAAGCATCAACTGCAGGTCAGCCCAGCAAGCAAAGCAGCACACAACAAAGGGGCAGTACTCCTCCTGACAGCTCTTCAGCTTATATTCTTGGCTGAGTCCTCAGTCCAGAAGTGTTCTAAAGATGTGGAGTTATAGGTCAAGTACGTATGCCCCTTTTGGCCTTTGAAGTAGGCATATTGCAAAGGAAAGTCTTTGTCGTCCACAAGATCCTGTCTTGCCCTGCCTTGGCTCCAAACACACTACAAGGGGATGAAGACAGCATTGTGAGAGGACAGACACGGCCCTATACTGGTGTCAGTTTCAGCTGCTCCAACCACTCTAGCTCATGCAGGCCCATCAGCCTGGTGGTGGACCATTAGGATATGCAGGGCACACCTCAGCTCCATGTGTGTGACTGTCTAGAGTGAATGCACAAACAACTCAGCTGCCAGTCTAAATCAGATTTTGATTGCACAAGCAGGCAGAGGCACAGGATAGCAAAGCAATAAAATCCCCACTTTCTAAAAGTGGCATTTTCAAGCAAACTATTTAAAATCCAACTTCACTAAAAGATGTGTTTTTAAATTCTAAGTTCAGGGAACTCAAATTCCAAATCTCTTACTCTTCCAAATTGAAATTTACACTTGTAAGATGCTACAAGGCCATTGCAATGATGCCCTTTGGGGTGACAGTCCTTGCCATAGGGAGAAATTGGCAGCATTTCCATATCACGACATGTAAAACACACCAGCATATGTCCTACCTTTCACATACACTGCACCCTGCCCAGAGGGCTTCCTTGGACCTAACTTAGGGTTGCCTTATGTGTAGAAAAAGGGACGGTTAAGAGTCTTGCAAGTGGGTACCCTTGCCAGGTCGACATGGCAGTTGAAAAATTGCTCCTACAGACACTGCCGTGGCAGGGCTCAGAAATGGTTGCAGGGTTACTCTTGTGGTGGCACAACCAGTCCTGCAGGCCCACTTGTATCATTTTTATTTGCAAGTCATGGGCACACGCACGTGCACTTTCCTTAGAACTTACCAGCAAAACTAATATGCAATTCATTAGTAACCAATCACAATTAAAATGTACACAGGGAGAGCTTGCATTTGAGCACTGATTAGCTTGCACCCCCTTTGTAGTACCCTTCCTGTTGGCACTCATAGCACTTATTGGGTGCCTTCCCTGCAGGCTTAGTGACAGGGAACCATTTCTTCTTTCCAGCAGGGGGCTGGGAACCCTGACCTCCAGAACTAATTTGGGGCCTTTTAGAGCACTCCTTGTTCTTTTTGTCCCCCCTCCTTCTTCTGGTGATGACCCTGCCCATCCTTGTGTTGATTGCCCTCAGATACCTTCCTGTGGAGCCTGGTGCTGACCCAGTAATACAACTCATTAACTAGCTCTCTGGGTTAAGTGAGCTTCCTATCAACAAGGTGTTGGCATAGATCTGGAAAGCAAAGACTGAAAATATGCTCTTTTGCAAGCAAATTATACAGCCCCTGATAATCTTTTACTTCACTGCCTTTCACCCTAGCAGCCAGTGTCTTGCAAAATGAATTCACACAATCCACCCAAGTCTGTTGGGAAGTCTTCTGACTATTTCTAAATTGCTGTCTCTATTTCTCTAGGTTCAGACCAAACTTCCTGATTAGGGCCTCCTTTATTGGGGAATACTTCGTTCTGTCACTTACTCCTAGACCAAGTAGAGTTTCTCTCCCATCACTAGGGGTATGTCTCCGAGGACTAGCTCCCCAATCTGTCTAAGGGACCTTGTGCATTTGGAGTACAATTTTATAGGCCTCAAACCATCTGTCTATGCTGTCTCCCACCACAAAATCAGACACCAAACTCTTGCGTATATGGACCCTCCTGTCAGAGGGCATGGAAGAAATGCTGCTACCATCACTTCTGAACTCCACCTGTCTGGCGTTGATGCCCAGCTCTCTCTGGCTCAATTCCTGAACCTATACCATCTTTTACTCCTGAATATGCAATCTCTTTTGCATCTTCCCCCTCTCCAAGGCTAGTCTTTTGTCCTCGAAGGACTTCTCCTTCTTCAATTCGAACTTATCCAGCTCCAATTTAAACTTTCTCTCTTTCCCCTGCCCTTCAGCTCCTCTGGGGACAGGCCAATGGATTATACACAGGGCAGGGGCCCTGGAAGGAATCCTCATACCTGGAAGTAAGTTGCCCTCCTCTTCCACAGACAGCAGCCCCAGGCCTCATCTTAGAACCTGGTCCAAATCCTCCTACTCATCCAACTCACCCCCTCCTGTGGGTCTCATTCAATGCAGCATGGGCTCCTGACCATGCTCTCAGTCACCTTTGCAGCTCCACATTCCTGTTGATGCTGTTTACAGGAAGCCCAAAATCTATGCAGGAATCCTTGAGCTGGGCCACAGTATAACCCTCAGTTCTGGCAACCTCAAACTCTATTTTTGCAGGTGCAGATGCAGAACCACCAATCAGGTGCCTGATTTTAGGAAAAGCAAAAATGCCAATCAGGGAGAATTGAATAATTAAAAATGCCAATTGAGGAGAGTAGGAAAAAATAATGCCAATGAGGATCAGAGACAATTGATTCAAATTTGTTTAGATATGGGTAGCAGTGTACACCAAATTACTTTAAAGTACTGCACAAGCACACGTTCTACCCTCGACGCTGCTCACCACAGTTAGAAATTGAGGTTCTGGTTATACACCCTGTCCAAGCAGGAGCCACAATCCTAGTCAGGGTAAGTCAGATCACAACCTACATTAACCTGTGCTCATCTTCTGTTAGGATGGCTCAGAGCAGGCAGGCTTAACTTAAGAGGCAATGTACAAAGTATTTGAGAACACTTTATTTACAGTAACACAGCAAAAACACCACAAAAACACTCTACAGAGTCCAGCAGCGCCAGCAGAGTTGCAAGAAGTCAGTTGTGACCCAGAGACTTCAGAGAACAGGCGGCAAGCCATCAAGCCCTTGGCAAAACTTGGGTTCAAGGATGTAGAGAGCAGGTCCAGCCCCTCTCACTCCCAGGCAAGAAGCAGTAGGACAACACAGCAGAGCAGGTAGCAAAGTGGCAGTCCCTCTTGCAGCACATCAATCAGCAGGAAACTGGCAACACAGCATTGAGGCTAGCAAGTTGGCAGTCTCTCCTAGAGCACAGCAGCTTTTCTTCCAGACAGAATGGTTAAAGTAAGAAAATTACTAATATGGCTGATAATATCTGATTTCTCGAACTTAATATAATATACTTAAATTAGAATTTCCTGTCATCCAATATCGTTTCTTTTTATTCTTGAGATAATTTTACCTATGTTTCTTAGCCAGGTATGAAAAATATGTCCCTATTCTAATACAGAGACCACACCTGTAGCTTATGAACACATTTTCTTATATACATTTTGTTGGACCTGCGCGGGCAAGCCCAGCATAAAGGGGGAGGTAGCTTGACTCGAGTGGCTAGGCAGGTGAAGGCTATAGTGTTAAGCCAGCTTGGACCCGATAATAACCCCCTGTACACCACACAAAAAGAAGGACACCACACCACTGTTATGGAAAAATACGATTCGTTTATATAAAAGTTCTCTGGGTTTGTAGGAAATTCACTTAGGGTTTCACATTTACATTTCCTGCAAGCGTTTGTTCAATGGAATACTGGTTTCTCATAAATAAATAGTTGGACTCTAATGAATAAATACACTGGATAAATAGCAGATATGAATACAGTAGAATAAATATTAATTAGCAATGACTGGAATAATTAGAATAAATATTATCAATGACCAGAATAAATATCAGAATAGATATCAGCAATGTCTAGAACAGTAAATATCAGCAATGTCTAGAACAGTAATGACTGGATTAAATATCAGAATGGATATCAATAATGACCGGTATCGCTGCCACCAATTAATCACTTTTAAATACAGACACTTTTCCAGTGTGGTGAAAGGAGAGATTACTCTTACAGTTTGTTGGACAGCCCGACAGGCTTTCAGGCTTCTCGGGATACAGAACTACTTTTGGGACTCTTTTGTAACCACTCGATGCACACGCGTGTATCTAGAAAGCAAGGAAATACATTAAGCAGCTCATTCACACTCGGCTGCCACCGGGAGAGGACCTATACTTGGCGCTGGGGGTCTATATTCGCCGACAGGGCTGGTTCACCCTCAGAACCCTGGCGGCACCAGTTCAAAGTCTTTAGACGACGAACGTGCTGCCGGGGAGGTCGCAAAAACTCCACAGTTCAGTCAAAGCAATGCCGCTGTTTAGCTCTCACACACCGCGGCTCTTAGCGGAACACACGGCCCACCTCACATCAGCTGTATCGGACGATACGGTCAGGCACAGTACTTCTCTCGCCAACAGCGGGGCTCGCAGGGGCTCCACAGACCTCCCTCCGACTTCCTTCTTCGGGGTGGTTCCCGCCCACAGCTTCAGCTCCCGGGTCAACAAGGAGGGGCTGACTCGCTAGTCCCGCCCAATGCAGGCTGGCCTTCCCCGCCCCGGCGCACCACCTCACCTTCAGTCCACACAGGAGGCGCTCTTCGCAGATTGGGCTCGGAGACGTCCGAGCTCCTCGCGGAAGGCGCTATTCACGAAGGGGGCACTTCAGGGGGGTCACGATCGCGGCGATGTCACTCTCGCCTGGCGACTCGCTTCCACAATCGCTTCAGCCACCGGGGGGCGGAGAGGCACTCGAACTTGGCCGCAGTCTTTTGGGGAATTCAAGGCAGTCGCTGGGCAGGCGCTACAGGCGCTAGGTCACCGCCCACGCTGTTGACTGGAACGCCAGTCACATCCAACGCCAGCAACCTTAGCTGCACTATTGCCTGTGTCACCAGCTGCCTTAGGGGTCAACAGGGCAGGTGTCAATCTGGTGTCAGTCTAGAACTCCTTCCTTGTCGAGGTCAAATCAGGAATCAGGAATCAACTAAAATGGCCGCCAGGGACTGGACCTTATATAGCCAGTGCCCTGGGGTGCTAGCACGAGCCAGGAGGTTCTAGAACCTTCTCTGGGTAGGCCCATGACATGGCACTTTTGAGGTGCTTTCTGGTCCTTCAGAGCCACCATACTGGGGTTCTGGAGCAGCCATATTGTGTTCCTGAGGAGACTAAAGGAATTCCTGTCAGGAATGCGCGCCAAGCAAAAGGGCGCCAAAACCTCAAAAGGCCAGAGTTCATGTAGGCTCCAATGGGAGTCACTCACATGAGGGAATTATGTGTCCACCATTTTAAGTTTGAACACACACACAGGTTGTCAACCTCAGTTTCCAGACTCACAGGTTTCGCCAGGTGCCTTGTACATAGGTGCCAGAAACCTCGTGAGTAACTGAGTGTCAAGGAACATCTAGCCCCATGAGACAATCACACAAAAAGTCCTGGTAGACAAAAATAAAAAGCGACAAATTTTTGGAGGTACAGGGGAACAAAATAAATCATAGTGGTGAGGGGACTCTCAGAAGCAGACGGGTCCAACACGCGTCCCCCCCAGCTGAAAGTGGGGAGAGCTACCCAACCCCTTGGGAGTTCTCAACACTAAGGCGGAAATACCTAGAGAGACCGTCTGCATTGGCGTGGTCAACTCCAGGTCGGTGTTCCACCCGAAAGTCCATTCCCTGTAGGGAGATAGACCACCTCAACAGTTTGGGGTTTTCCCCCTTCATTTGCATGAGCCAACGAAGGGGTCGGTGGTCTGTCTGAACCAGGAAGTGCGAGCCAAACAAGTATGGTCGCAGCTTCTTCAGTGCCCAGACCACCGCAAAGGCTTCCCGCTCGATGGTACTCCATTTCTGTTCCCGGGGAAGCAGTCTTCGTGACAGAAAGACTACAGGTTGATCCAGACCCTCTTCATTGAGTTGCGATAACACCGCCCCAATGCCAATGTCGGATGCATCTGTCTGGACAATGAACTCTTTCGTGAAATCTGGAGCCTTCAGGACTGGAGCTTTACACAATGCTTGTTTCAGAGTGTCGAAGGCTCGCTGGCAAGCCTCCGTCCAGATGACTCTCCTGGGTTGCTTCTTGGCCGTGAGTTCTGTAAGGGGTGCCACGATAGTGCCATACCCCTTCACGAACCGTCTGTAGTAACCTGTGAGGCCCAGGAAGGCTCGGACCTCAGTCTGGGTCTTGGGGGGTTTCCAGGCCATGATTGCCTCAATCTTTGCCTGAAGGGGTTGCACCGCTCCCCTGCCCACCAAGTGACCTAAGTACACCACCGACCCCTGCCCAATCTGACATTTGCTGGCCTTGATCGTTAAGCCAGCCCGTTCCAGGGCCTGGAGAACAGCTTGCAAATGCTGCAAGTGATCCTCCCAACTGTTACTGAAGACAGCGATGTCATCTAAGTAAGCAGCTGAGAAGGACTCCATTCCGGTGAGGATCATGTTCACCAGTCGCTGGAATGTTGCAGGAGCGTTCTTGAGCCCAAAGGGCATCATACAGAACTGGTAGTGTCCATCAGGTGTGGAGAAGGCTGACCTTTCCTTGGCTCCATCAGTCATGGGAATCTGCCAATACCCTGCGGTGAGGTCAAGGGTACTGAGATATTGGGCAGCTCCCAACCGGTCAATCAGTTCATCCGCCCTAGGGATCGGATGAGCATCGGTCTTCGTGACCGAATTGAGTCCTCGATAGTCCACGCAGAATCGCAATTCTGGCGTGGTGCCAGGTGGCGCAGGTTTGGGAACCAAAACCACCGGGCTAGACCAAGGGCTACTTGAGGGTTCGATGACTCCTAGCTCCAGCATCTTGGCTACCTCGCTTCGGATGCTGGCCTTCACCTTGTCAGACAGCCGGTAAGACTTGGACTTCACAGGTGGGCTGTCTCCTGTGTCCACATCATGGGTACACAGGTGGGTCTTACCCGGAACAAGGGAGAACAGAGGAGCAAATGACCCCAAGACCTGGCGACATTCCTCCTGCTGCTCAGGAGTCAAAGATGGTGAGAGTTTCACTCCCTCCACTGACCCATCCTTCTCTTGAGACGCAAATAGGTCGGGGAGAGGCTCAGTGTCCTCTTCCTCCGATCCATCAGTCACCATGATTAACGTGACTTCGGGCCTCTCGTAGTGGGGCTTGAGGCGGTTGGCATGTAACACCCGATGCGGATGCCGAGGGGTTTTCACATCCACCAAATAGGTGGCCTTGCCCATCTTTTCCAACACCTCAAAGGGGCCTGTCCACCGATCCTGGAGGGCACTCAGCTCTCCAGGCTCCATCACCCACACCTTTTGGCCAGGCTCCAACTCCACCGGGTGAGCATTGTGGTCATACCACGCTTTCATCACAGACTGGCTGGCTTCCAAGTTGTCAGAAGCCTGCTTCCACAACTTAGCCATTTGGCTTCGGAAGGCCAGCATGTAGCTCACCACATCCTGGGGAACTTTCCGGGGAGACTTTTCCCAGGAGTCTCGCACCAGGCTAAGAGGTCCACGTACAGGGTGCCCGTACAGAAGCTCGAAGGGGCTGAAACCCACTCCCTTCTGTGGCACTTCCCTGTAGGAAAAGAGCAAACAGGGTAGGAGGACGTCCCATTTCCTCCGCAGGCTTTCGGGTAGACTTCTGATCATACCCTTCAACGTCTTGTTGAATCTCTCCACGAGGCCATTGGCCTGTGGGTGATAAGGAGTGGTGAACCGGTAGGTCACTCCACACTCCTTCCACATTGCCCGCATGTATGCTGACATGAAGTTGGTCCCCCTGTCAGACACAACTTCTTTGGGGAAACCCACTCGGGTAAAGATCCCCATCAGGGCCTTCGCCACCACCGGTGCAGTGATGGTTCTCAGAGGTATGGCCTCTGGATACCTTGTGGCATGATCCACCAGTACCAGGATAAACCTGTGACCGGATGATGTCGGTGGATCAAGGGGCCCAGCAATGTCGATGCCCACCCTTTCAAAGGGGGTGCCAACGACGGGAAGTGGTTCCAGGGGAGCCTTTAGCTTCATCCCTGTTTTCCCACTGGCTTGGCATGACACACACGTCCGACAGTATGTGTCGGACGCCACCCTCATTCGAGGCCAATAAAAGTGGGGGACAAGCCGGGCAAAGGTCTTGTCCTGGCCCAAGTGTCCTGCCAATGGAATCTCATGTGCCAACTCTAATAAGAAGGCTCGGTAACACTGTGGGACTACCAGGGCCCGTGACAATCCGTGCACTGGCGCCCTGGGTTCACTGTAGAGGAGACCATCCTCCCAGTAAACACGATAGTTCCCAGACTGGTTACCTGCTGCCTGGGCTTCAGCCTGTTGCCTCAGACCCTCGAGGGTGGGACATTCCCTCTGTCCCTTGCTCAGTTCCTCCCTGGACGGTCCTCCTTCCACTCGCCACTCGGCGGGGATAGGCAGGTCCTCCAACGGAACCATGTCCTCCTCCGCGGACTCCGGGTCCACCTCCTCCGGTGGCCTATCCGTCTCACGGGGCACGGACACCGAGGCAGGCTCCTCCTGTCCTCGAGATGCTCCCTCTTCGGCAGCTGGGTGGGCCATTGTTCCAGGCTCCAACCCACGCGACTTCTCCTTCTGAGCAGCCGCCGACCTGGTACTCACACAGGCCCACTCAGGTGTACCCAGCATCTCAGAATGAGTCCGGTATTCCACCTCCTTCCAAGCATTGTGCTCCATGTCATTGCCCAGCAAACAATCGACTGGCACGGCGGGGCTTACGGCAACTCGAAGTGAACCTGCAACCCCTCCCCACTCAAAGGGAACCTCGGCCACGGGATAGTGGCTCGTTCGGCCGTCAGCCATCGCGGCCGGATGAAGTACGCCTGGAATCACCTGCTCTGAGGATACCAGATGACTCCTGACTATAGTCACACTGGCTCCTGTATCTCTCAGAGCCTCCCCCCTATGGCCATTGATGGTGACCCATTGCCCATACTTGGTAGTATTCGCGGGCACCTGGATCTTTGGAACCATCGCCCGATCACCCAGGGACACTAAGGTGACTCCCGCCCACTCCCTTCCCTTACTCAAGGACATCTCCTCCCCAAGCGCTGCACTAGCGACTCCCGGGGCCTTTCCTCCAGTGGGAGGGGGTGGTCTCTTTGGGCATTTCACGTCTCCCTTATAATGTCCAATACCACCGCACTCAAAGCAATGGACAACCCTTGGCTGCTGACTCTGGCCAGGATTAGGGTTCTTCTGCGGGTTAGCCTTAGGGTTGGAGAAGGTGTTTTTCCCCTTAAAGCTATTTTCGGGGCCTTTGGAGAACTCCTGTTTCTTATTATCTCCCCCCTCTTTCCTCTGGGGAGCGCCCTGTCCGGACTTCTGAGTTTCTCCTCCCGTCCCCCTCGTGGACACTCTGGTACTTACCCAGACGTCCGCCTCCTCAGCAAGCTTACGGGGGCAAGTAAGTTTGCTGTCTACCAGGTGTTGCCTCAGCTCGGGAAGACATTTCTCGAGTAGATGTTCCTTGAGTATCAAGTCATACAACCCGTGATAGTTCTCCACCTCACTACCTTGGACCCACCCTTCCAGGGCTTTCTTGGCATAATCCAGGAAGTCAACCCAATTTTGTGAGCTCAGCTTGTGGCTGCCCCTGAACCTTTGCCGGTATTTCTCGGGGGTCAACCCAAACTTCCTGATGAGCGCCACCTTCATGGCGGGGTAATTTACCTGTTCCTCCCGGTCGAGGGCCAATAGGGCATCCCTACCTGACGGAGGCATGTACCGGTATAATCCACCACCCCAATGCTTCTCATGGATCCCATGGGCTCTTAAGGAGACCTCATAGGCTGTCAGCCATTTAGCAATGTCGTCTCCAGCAGTGTAGCTGGCGACCACGTCCTTAGGTAAATGAGGCCTGGGCTCCCTGGCAATTTCCTGAGACTCGACACCCTCCGGAGTGTTGTTACGGGACTTGAGGTCGAGTTCCTTTAGCCTGAACTCGTGTTCCATCCTCCTCCCTTCCAGCTCCAACCTAGCCAACTCTAACCTCAGATGTCTTTCTTCCCTCCTGTCGGCCAACTCGGTTTCAGACAACCCTCTAGAGGATACGCTGCTGCCCTCCCGTGAAGTTACCTTGGGGCTGATTGACATTTCACCCACCCCCGGGGGACCTGCAGTCACTACCTCAACAACAGTATCTCTGTCAAATTCCTCCTCCTCCACCGTTCCCTCCGTGTGTGCCTCCACCCAGGCTCGCAGACTAGTACGGAGCTCCTCTCTTTTGGCCCCTCGCCTGACGAACACACCCCTTTCCTGACAGAAATCCTTGAGTTGCGCCACAGTATAGGTCTCCAACTCTGACATATTGAATTCCATCTCGTCAGCGAAAAGTGTGGACAACTACCACGAAGTAGGTTGAAAGGATAAGAACAACTGAGGGTCACTTCCACCCACCACCAGACAAGAATTTAGAAAAAACAAAAAGTTAAATTAGAGGGCCGCTGGGAGAAAACTCCGGGTGTGTACCTGTGGTGCACACTGAATTATTATGGGGTTCACAACAAGCACGGCTCGCAATCCCACCGCTGAGCCACCAATTTTATGTTGGACCTGCGCGGGCAAGCCCAGCATAAAGGGGGAGGTAGCTTGACTCGAGTGGCTAGGCAGGTGAAGGCTATAGTGTTAAGCCAGCTTGGACCCGATAATAACCCCCTGTACACCACACAAAAAGAAGGACACCACACCACTGTTATGGAAAAATACGATTCGTTTATATAAAAGTTCTCTGGGTTTGTAGGAAATTCACTTAGGGTTTCACATTTACATTTCCTGCAAGCGTTTGTTCAATGGAATACTGGTTTCTCATAAATAAATAGTTGGACTCTAATGAATAAATACACTGGATAAATAGCAGATATGAATACAGTAGAATAAATATTAATTAGCAATGACTGGAATAATTAGAATAAATATTATCAATGACCAGAATAAATATCAGAATAGATATCAGCAATGTCTAGAACAGTAAATATCAGCAATGTCTAGAACAGTAATGACTGGATTAAATATCAGAATGGATATCAATAATGACCGGTATCGCTGCCACCAATTAATCACTTTTAAATACAGACATTTTTCCAGTGTGGTGAAAGGAGAGATTACTCTTACAGTTTGTTGGACAGCCCGACAGGCTTTCAGGCTTCTCGGGATACAGAACTACTTTTGGGACTCTTTTGTAACCACTCGATGCACACGCGTGTATCTAGAAAGCAAGGAAATACATTAAGCAGCTCATTCACACTCGGCTGCCACCGGGAGAGGACCTATACTTGGCGCTGGGGGTCTATATTCGCCGACAGGGCTGGTTCACCCTCAGAACCCTGGCGGCACCAGTTCAAAGTCTTTAGACGACGAACGTGCTGCCGGGGAGGTCGCAAAAACTCCACAGTTCAGTCAAAGCAATGCCGCTGTTTAGCTCTCACACACCGCGGCTCTTAGCGGAACACACGGCCCACCTCACATCAGCTGTATCGGACGATACGGTCAGGCACAGTACTTCTCTCGCCAACAGCGGGGCTCGCAGGGGCTCCACAGACCTCCCTCCGACTTCCTTCTTCGGGGTGGTTCCCGCCCACAGCTTCAGCTCCCGGGTCAACAAGGAGGGGCTGACTCGCTAGTCCCGCCCAATGCAGGCTGGCCTTCCCCGCCCCGGCGCACCACCTCACCTTCAGTCCACACAGGAGGCGCTCTTCGCAGATTGGGCTCGGAGACGTCCGAGCTCCTCGCGGAAGGCGCTATTCACGAAGGGGGCACTTCAGGGGGGTCACGATCGCGGCGATGTCACTCTCGCCTGGCGACTCGCTTCCACAATCGCTTCAGCCACCGGGGGGCGGAGAGGCACTCGAACTTGGCCGCAGTCTTTTGGGGAATTCAAGGCAGTCGCTGGGCAGGCGCTACAGGCGCTAGGTCACCGCCCACGCTGTTGACTGGAACGCCAGTCACATCCAACGCCAGCAACCTTAGCTGCACTATTGCCTGTGTCACCAGCTGCCTTAGGGGTCAACAGGGCAGGTGTCAATCTGGTGTCAGTCTAGAACTCCTTCCTTGTCGAGGTCAAATCAGGAATCAGGAATCAACTAAAATGGCCGCCAGGGACTGGACCTTATATAGCCAGTGCCCTGGGGTGCTAGCACGAGCCAGGAGGTTCTAGAACCTTCTCTGGGTAGGCCCATGACATGGCACTTTTGAGGTGCTTTCTGGTCCTTCAGAGCCACCATACTGGGGTTCTGGAGCAGCCATATTGTGTTCCTGAGGAGACTAAAGGAATTCCTGTCAGGAATGCGCGCCAAGCAAAAGGGCGCCAAAACCTCAAAAGGCCAGAGTTCATGTAGGCTCCAATGGGAGTCACTCACATGAGGGAATTATGTGTCCACCATTTTAAGTTTGAACACACACACAGGTTGTCAACCTCAGTTTCCAGACTCACAGGTTTCGCCAGGTGCCTTGTACATAGGTGCCAGAAACCTCGTGAGTAACTGAGTGTCAAGGAACATCTAGCCCCATGAGACAATCACACAAAAAGTCCTGGTAGACAAAAATAAAAAGCGACAAATTTTTGGAGGTACAGGGGAACAAAATAAATCATAGTGGTGAGGGGACTCTCAGAAGCAGACGGGTCCAACACATTTATTACAATAATCAGTTCTTGTGTTATGCTCTGTTCATAGAGCAATCTGCCCAATGCATTTCGGAAACCACTCCCTTCTTCCCGGACCATTCAAACAAATTCTGTGTATACATAACTTGTTTTGAGTACGTTTTTAAAATCTCACAATTGAGAGTATGTTGTATTGTTGATTTTTGTCCTTATTTTGAATATCGGACCAAATGTGACCATGCAGCCAATGAATTACGTGTACAATTGTTAAACTTCAGAAAAAAGATGATAGTGAAGAGATTTAGAAAGTCAAGCTGGTGACCTATTCCCCAAAGAGGTGGCGGTGAATCTTTACTGATAGATAGTAGAAAAGTCAAACACCACTGTGCCCAAGCTAGGTTTCTTCTACTGTGAGTATGTATAGTTCAAGCGAATTTACCAAAAACATTACGATATTACCTCCTAACATATTCATCACTTCATCCCTCAGAAAAAATTATTTGTGTTTCAAACTGAAATAAACTATAGAAATGTTGAAAATTATTCATACGTGCCCCAAATGCAAACCTCTCTGTGACACAATTTGTAAAAACATGTAATTGAAATATACCTCACTAAATGCAACCTCTGTGTATCCACTGTACAAGTTTTACGATCTAATGCTGCACTTCACAGAAAAAAACGAAAATGCAAAATAAAACTCTCACTTATTCCACGGACTATAAGTCCATAACACTACTTGAAGTGTGGCTCAGGGGTTAGAGGCGGCAGACCCGGAAGCTGAGATCAGCCCTGGACCAGGGTTCAATTCCCCGCCCGACGGGGGTTGGGCTCAATAATTCCACGGACTCGATAATTCTCGCTCCGGTGCCTACTCGACTCACGGGTTCACACTCTGCGACTCTGGGCAATAGCTTGCTTAATCTCCAAAACGGCCCCTCGCGGAGGGATGCCTGGCTTTCACCTTGTGGCTACCCTGCTGGGGTATCTCACAGGGGAATACCAGGACGGGTTCCCTAAGCAAGCGCATAGATGCCTGCGATGTGGGCGATTTGCGCTATATAAATACATGTACATTTACTTAATTACAGAGTTATCAAGGTTTCACATAGCTGTGTCTGTTAATCACAAAGGCTGTACACGGAATCCATGTCCCAACCGTCTGAAGAACCAATTATTTGTATCTAGAAACAGGACTGTTACTGCTGCAATGCAGATACCCGAACGCCACTGCCTGAACACAACCACCATATGAAAATACATGTAGTCTTGTCTTCGTCATAAACCATAAATGGGAACAGAAATCCCATCAGGTTCAATGGCCTAACTTTAGTGCTGTTTAACCTAGCTGCTCCTTCCATTGACAGCCATAGCCCATCTGAAACTAGATTGTTGTCACGTGTAGTTCACATAGATATGTAAGGTATCCTTTCTATAATGTGAATAGAGATTATAAAAACAAGGATCATACTGACTTGGAGAAGTGTGGCTCAATGATTAGAGCGGCAGACTCTGATGCAGAGGTCTAGCCCGGCACCAGGGTTCAATTCCCCGCCTCGGCGGGTCTTGGGCTCAAAATTCCACGGACCTGATAATTCTCGCCTCGGTGCCTATTCCAATCATGGAGTCCCACTGCAACTCTGGGCAATAGCTTGCTTAATCTCCACAACGGCCCCCACAACGCTAAGGATGCCTGGCCTCCACCTTGGGGGTGCCCAGGAGTGGACGCCTCACAGGGAAAGCCAGGATGGGTTCCACAGCGGTATTCGTACAAGCACCTTGAGACCCTTGCGGGTGAGTAGTGCGCTATACAAGTATCGATTTACATTTACATTTTACTTGTAGGTGTGCTGCCGTCCTCTAGTTAACCACTAAGCTGATATGACGCCATGTCAATAAATAAAACATTTTAACCCAGTTGGCTATTACACTAACTTTCAGTAAAATAATGAGACTAATAATGAGAAAAAGAAAAATAATGAGAAAAAAAGAAGAAAATTAATAGTGCAATAGAAAACCAATGTCCCCAGCTCCTTACAATGTTGATTATAATCACACAGACAAAAAGAAGCTGAAGATGATAAACAGTAGACACATCATGTTTGGTAGGCTGAGTATTGTTTTACTATTTATAGAAAACATTCTGGCTTTATTACGGGATGATTATTGAAATTAGTCTAAATCCTGTTGTTGTTGATCTATTAAAGAAAGCAACTTATGTTGAATTTGTCATTTAGACCTTTTGGGGACATTTTGTCAAAATGTTTCATCCAAAACACTTCTTGTAGTGACAATACCTGGGAATTGTTGTGGCCTGAAATCATACGCACTGTTTCTATTATTTGAAACTGTAACTTGGCAATAGTATGCCTGTATTCAGTCCAATGTAAGGCCAAATTGGAGTTGATATTTTTTATTCCATACCAGACTTTTAGGTTCTGTTATTCAGATTTTGATTTTCTTTTTTGTTTTGAAGATGTATAACAAGCCACACGGACATTTGATGCTGTATATCACATTTTTGGTATTACAGTCAGCTGAATGAACAAGTGTGATGCTCTCTCCAGTTCTTGGATGTGTGATGGTTTTTCCAATAGTGACATTATTGCAACATATACAAAAATGACATTTTTTGGTTCCTGCTCCTTGTATGTTGCTTGCTGTTGTGACAGTGGTTAAAAATTATTTCAAGTTTTAAGCTCAAGTATATACGTATGATGGTTTCTGGTTGAATGAACCTTAGAATTCTGATTCATTTTGTAGTAGTTCCCATCTATTATTGATTTTTTTTGCTAGTCCGTGACTTGGGTGAATATTTAGATACAAAAACTAGTCAATCAGTTTTATCTTTCGATTTCTTTCTGCAACAAGTTCTCTCAATCAATTTTCATGACTTTTTTTCTGTCTGTTAATATTTTGGAGGGATAACATCTTCCTAATAGCTCTGTTTAAATTATTTCATGGTGTTCTTACATGGTTCAGCACCCAAGGATACTCAATTAATTCTCACAAATTGAAAACATTGAAGATTTTGGATGAAATTAGTTGGGTGGAAACTCTGAAACAGCAACGTGAAGTAAGACAATGCCATCTTTCGAAAAAAAGTGGCATTTTCAGATGTATAAGTTAAAATCCAACTGCACCATGAATTGGGATTTTAAATTGTGACTCCAGAGACACCAATTTCCAAATCTCTCTTTTCACAATTGGAAATTACACTTGAAAGATGTTTTAAGGAAATCCCAATATTGACAAATTAGAGATATAGGCCTTGCAGTAGCGAAAAAGTAATTTTGCAGTTTTTCACTACCAGGACATGTAAAACTCAAAAGGACATACCCTACCATTTTTAACACACTACACCCTGCCCATTGGGGTGCATAGGGCCCACCTGAGAGGTGGAGTATATGTAATAAAAGAGAAGGTTTGGATCTGGCAAGTAGGTCAACTTGCCAGGTTCAAATGGCAGTTTAAATCTGTAAACACATGCTTTGCAGCGGCAGGCCTGAGCCATGTTTAAAGTGCTACTGACTTTGTGGCACAATCAGTGCTGCAGGTCCACTAGTAGCATCCAATTTACAGGCCCTGGACACATATAGAACAATCTAATAGGGAGTTATAAGTGAAAACCCATACCCACTATGCCACTTGACTATAGCTGCAAGTCACTAATGAACCACAAAGAGGCCAAAGCTAGTTCATCATTACTTGTGTACCTGTACAGAGTGGACTGTGCCCGAATGTTTGGGCTAGACTGTTCCTACTGGGGGAGGGGAGGTCTGATATGTATTGGGCTAATCCCTGTCTGGAGTGAGAATAGTGTACAAAATATCAATGGACTGCAATGCAGCTCAGGTGATTTTGAGTAACAAACTCTTTTACAAGCATTCCAGCCATTCCATCTTGTGTTACACAGTGGCTACGAAAGGGAATTGTATGCCCAGACACTGGCCCCATACGTGCTGTACCACAACACTCAAAATGTACTTCACAGATGAGGCCAAACATGGCTGCAACTAGTCTGTGGCTGCTTTTGCTTCCATCTAGAGGGATCAAACCACTTAAGGAGCTAAGAGGGAATACGGAAAGGGTCGCCCTCCACTCACAATCTACAATTCAAATCAAGACCCAGTCCAATAGCGTGCAAATATAACAGTGACAACCAGGGTTTTTTTTTTTTAATCCTACTCCCCACTACACTCTTATACACATTATAAGGAGGTAATGCACTGTGCTCCGCTCACATTAAAAAACCTGTTCTCTCTGGCAACACCACAGAACACCCACTCGAAGTGAGCCAACCCAGAATTGGTCACACAAGTCCACCACAAACATTAGACAATCCTCTTAATAGAGGAAAAAATGTGCGAGAAGCAAATGACCCCTCACGGAAACACCACCATCGGGGTAACTGGTATGCAATTTCCAGACAGGCCCCTGTCTCATCATCGGTGGTCACTTGCTTCTCAAAGAAAAGTGAGAGGAAAGAAAAGACGTGTCCAAAACAAACAACATTTAAAGTGACAAATAGTGAAGTGCAGAAAAATCTGCTCGTGACAAACAAACACAAATATAACTGAGTGCTTAAAAACACACACAGCACACCAGTCCCTTAACCAATTTTATTCGTAGGGTGGTGATCGTGTGCTGTTAAATACTAAAAAGACTTGTAGCTAATCATGCATACCATTACCTACTGCCAGTGCCGACATGTTTCACTGCTATGTTTCGTTAAGCAGTTTCATCAGGGCTGCACTCAAATGCTGCCACTTCACTTTTTTGGACACTAGTTCTGTAAAATGCAGGAGACAGCCAAGATACTCATACCGGCTGCTCAGGTATCAACAAGGTCACCGGGTACTTCTAACCTGAGGATATCAATTGATCCTTGGAAGACTTAATAATCATCAAGGGCTTGGAAGACTCCTTTCCTCAGCCATCAAGAGGGAACCTGTCAGTTCAGGTTGGACTGTTGCTGTTGGGGAAGGCTCAAGTATGATTTAAGAAACTATGGACCATATGGAAATCATGAGGAACACCTAAGGAGGAATGAACTGACTGATATATTTCAGTACAGGGTAGGTTTGTATTCTCCCAATAGTTTATGGACCAGGAATAGAAATAAAATTCAGTTGATGCCCACTCTATCCCAGAAAGAGCTGATACTGCCTTATTGATCAATTGTCTCCTTGTTCAGATATTTTTCATCAGGGTCCGGTGGAACAATGAGAAGGACTTGGATTGGAGGTTAAGGCTACTGAATCTCATTTGGAGCCTGTTACATACACATTGGCATACACATGAGAAGAAGTAAACATGAACCCATACTGACTACATCACAGTCTTAGAGCCAGATGATGACATTTCCTTTTTACTTTTCTAGCAGATGTAAGTAAATTATTATTATGTTTTCAGTCATGTCACTATTGCAATATGTTGTAAATGAGTTAACCTCCAAAGGACTATCAGAGCAAGACACACGAGTGCCCATTTAGTAGCCAGATGTGGCTAGAGAAGTGTTATTGATAACACAAACAATGTTCAGTCCCACTATTGTTATTCAATGACAATGTCTGCCAAATTTCATACCGAAAAGGACTAGGAATTCATCAGACTACTTAACTTTAATGAGATCATCCATTAAGACGCTCTCATCCTTGGAAATAATAAAATCCAGTAACGTTTTTTTATCTGTGTGTCAGGTTATTATCTTTCAAGAACGAGATGAGTTTAATATCAATGCCATCTGCCGAAATACATCAGTGCATGTTCAGGCCCCTAGAAAGATGTTATTGATGGATGGAGTGATCATATGGTCAATGCATTTATTGACAAAATAAGCATAGTCCCCAGGATGATAGATGACATTAAACCATCAGCAAGTCAAGTTGATGTATATTCCAAACAAGTGCAGGGCTGAGATGGATTAGATACCTTTACAACTAAGGACATTCAGTGGATAAGACAGCACCACTGCCTGGTATTTTCTTGGGGTCTAGGTTTCTAATGGAGTACAATGGAAGGACAAGAACATCACTTTACTAGCTTATTGTCAGGCCTCACTGAACCAGTTCTCATAGGGGATGAAGACAGCAACTTCAGCTGTTCTTTTCCTGGCATCTAAGTTTATAAATGATTAGCCTGGAAGAACTAGAAAGTCCTTAGTCTATTGTGAGGACTCACTAATCCAGCTTTTAGTGTGGATCAGGACAACACCACAGTGGCCACTGCTGGTAAGAGTGGTTGGGCAGGCTGGGGGGGATTTCAAGAGACGACCATGAGGGAAAATTAATTATTTACTGAATTTTCCCATGTAGTCATCACTCGAAACCACCCCCTCTCCACTCCCCCACAGCCAGCCCTACTGCTCTTACCTGCCAGATATTTTCTTAGGACATCAGTGTAGTAATAGTAGTAGCATTTGTAGTAGTAAAATATATTTATTTAACCATAGTTGTTAGACCTGGCATCCTTAGGGTGGTATTTCCCCAAATGTTTTGCTTTTTACCTCCATATTCTGCTGTATCTTTTTGTTTGCCTTAGGACTTGAGCAATTTACTACTGCTAATCAGTGCTAAAGCACATGTTCATCTTCCCTAAACATGTGTGTAATTGGTGTATATTGATTGGAATATTTAAATTAATTTAAAAAATCCCTTGTAAAGTGGTAATCCATATACCCAAGGCCTGTAAATGAAATGCTACTAGTGGTCTGAAGCACTGATTTTGCCACCTACAGAAGTAGCCCTTCAAACCTGTCTCAGGCAAGTCACTGCAGTGCTTGAGTGTGCAGTTTACTGCCACTTCACATTGGTATTTAAAACTACTTGCCAAGCCTTAAACTTCCCTTTTATTGCATGTGTCACCCGTAAGGTAGGCGCTAGGTAACCCTAAGGGCAGGGTGCTATATAAGTAAAAGGTAGGACATGTGCGGTTGTGGTTGCCATGTCCTGATAGAAACAAACTGCCTATTTTGTTTTTCACTATTGTGATGCCTGCCCCTCTTACAGGTTAGCATTGGGAATTTCCTTATAACTCATAAAGTGGTAATTATTGATCAGTAGCTTTTTCGTGTTTTATTACTTTGGATTGGTAATGATAAATCCTTCCTGCTAGTGCAGTTTGATTTAACCTTACTGTTATAGAAATTCTACTTTTAGAAATTGAGAATTTCTCTGCACTTATTGCTCAGAGTGCCTGACAGCCTGTCTCCAATACACGTCTGAGTTGGGCTGGGTGACTGCTACATTTGAGCATTCCCTCTATGCAGCCACAACACTGGTCACTCAACTGCAACTGCTTTCATCTGCATTCTGGTGGGCCTTCCTGTGCTGGGAGGGATGGGAGGGGCTCGTACTCCACCTGACTAGATAATGTCCAGCCCACACACAAGGTACTGATAACCCCACCACCAATAGCATGGCAGACAGGACTGGGTTGAAAGGGACCCTTGTGCACTTCAGACTTTGACTTTGAAGTCGCCCCATACATCAAAGTTACTTTGGGTATAAGTACTGGTTCTCTCAGTCACTGCACGGGACTTGTCATCAGATACTGCTGGCTCTACATCTGCACATTGCCAGTAGGACTGCTGTGCTGCAAGGAGGGACTGCCACTTTGCTAACTGATGTGCTGTGTTGGCCTGCTACTTGCTGAGCGCTGTGCTGCAGGAGGAACTGCCATTCTGCGACCTGCTTTCATGTGCTGGTCTCCTACCTGCTACCTTTTTGTTGTGCTACAAGTGTTCTCCAAGGGTTTGTTGGCTTGTCTCCTGTTCCTGAAAGTCTCAGGGTCATCAAAGACTTTTGCAGTACGGGCGCTGCCATGGGACTCAGAGTCTGGCAGCTTAAACCTCCTCAGACACTGTGCTCCACATCTCTAAAGATAAAAAACTCCGCCTTGGCAGGCTGATGCTCCATGCCCCCTATGTCTGCACCCTGTAAGTGGTGTCTCCATATGGTTGCAGTGCATCGGACTGGGTGCCTGACTGATCAGATATATTCCCTTTGAACGTGTTGCCTGGGCAATGTGGAGTGCAAGGACTACGTCAGCCCTGCCCCAGCCACCTTAGGCCGTACGAGACCGGAGACCCGCTTCCCTTGTTCTCAGCGCATAGAGAAAGTATGGATTCACAGCAGACCTCACAGGTCCCGGCAGCTTCTGTGCTCCCATTGACAGGCAGAGGAGTCTGCCTCAGTAGTAGGACCATGTTGTTCCAACTCCCCTGTTGTGTCAACCAATCAATCAATCAGTGCCTTATGGAGCACGCCTACTCATCCAAGAGGGTCTCAAGGCATGATGGGTGGAGAATCATTTGAAGAGCCATGTCTTGGGGTCCTTCTTCAATTGGGTCAGCGACGCTGATTGCCTGAGGTGTAGGGGCAAGGTGATCCAGGTCTTTGTGGCGAGGAAGGAGAAAGAGCTTCCTCCAGTTCTGATCTTGTGGTTCCTGGGGATGGAGCCTAGGGTAAGATGGGCGGAACA
The DNA here is from genome assembly GCF_964263255.1 of Lissotriton vulgaris. Lineage (NCBI taxonomy): Eukaryota > Metazoa > Chordata > Amphibia > Caudata > Salamandridae > Lissotriton > Lissotriton vulgaris. The sequence goes on along the minus strand of NC_141690.1, from coordinate 81,714,196 downwards.
GAGTTGTCTGGCAGGTACTTTGAATGCCAGGGGGTGGTTCAGGTATGCTAGCCCTACGTCATGGAGGGCTCTGTAAACATGTGTGAGGAGCTTCAATGTTATTCTCTTGTTGACTGTGAGCCAGTGGGGTTGTCAGAGGTGTTGTGTGTGGTGGCTGTGGTGGGGATGTCGAGGACCATTCTGGCTGCAGTGTTTTGAACGTTCTGTAGTTTCTTGAGCTTTTTCTGTGTGATGCTGACATAGAGCATGCTGCCATAGTTGAGTCTGTTGGTGATAAGTGAGTGTATGCGCCTGGTAGTTTAAACTGTTCACAACTACTGTGGCTGCCTAATCCAATGCAAATGCCCTTTCAGCACTCCAGAGATAGCTAATCTTGCATGTTTGCCTACTTTAACCAAAACGCTTTGAACGCAAGTGCTTTTTCGGCACTCCTGAGTTTGCTAATCCTGCATTTTTGCCTACTGTAAACAAACAGCTTTGAATGCAAGTGTCCCTTCGACACAGAAGAAGTATTGAGCATGATGATTCTTGGTATTCTATAAATGTACATATTTTGAGAAATATATGTGATATTTAAATCGTGTTGGTCTTGTTTCTCTAATAATATAGATAACTATTTTTATAAACCAGTGTGGAGTCTTTTTGTGGTGTATTCATTGTGTCACTGTTTGTGTGTGTTGTATAAATACTTTATACTTCGCCTTTTTTGATAAGCCTGACTGCTCTGTGCAGGGTGAGCATTGGTTATCTTTTTTTGTGTACTTAGCTTATCCTGACCAGAGTGTAGGGGTTCCTGCCTGGCTTGTGAGCATACCTCAGCCAACCAGGAATTCCATTTCTAAGAATAAGCTTTATAACATTAGCACATTAATGTCTATACATTAATAGATATGGAAGCATAAAAGATCTATTTAGCTTTAAAATCAATTAAGAACTTGCATATTAGTGAAGACCATCAAAAATCAACTTACCGCACAAGTCACATCTAAAAACTGCATTGCATATAAAAACCTTATTGCCCCTTTCCTTCAATATGACCTGCACCCCTGCAAGACTGCCACATGGCTCATTTTACAAAACTATCTCACTTTGCAGTGACAGAAACTAAATTCCAATCTCTATGTTAAAAGAATAAACAGCCAAGTGGCAGAAGTTAACAAACAATTGGTAACCCAGGTTAAAAGGGCGCTCTGCAAGTAAGGGAGTAGTATAAATTTTCAAGATATCTTATCGGTGCTCCTAAGGAAGGGTGTGGTCACCAACACCCCACACAACCTATCCAGTAGGTCTGCAAGACAAGTTAATTCTCCTGAGCACTCAAAATGTATAGTTCAATATCCAAGTTAAAGTTCCAATGAATTTATCTGAAGCAGTCCCAGGTTGGTAATTCAAAAATAAATCATCAACGAAAGTCCTTCAAATCACGGGTAATGTTTTATTTTCCTATTTTCTGGATTCAAACTCTCCAAATTCAATATACAGAAGTCATTGGATTATTCAGCCAATTACTTCATTGATGATTTATTTTTGAATTACCAACCTGGGACTGCTTCAGATAAATTCATTGGAACTTTAACTTGGATATTGAACTATACATTTTGAGTGCTCAGGAGAATTAACAAGTGGCAGAAGTTACTGCCTGTCTTTTGCCCTCTGTCTCTGAACACAGCAAAAGTTACTAGATAGAAACGAAATTTAAAGGCATCTTTATTGCCCATTCGTCTTTTGAACTACATCATGGTTATTTTTTTGGGGGGTGCTGCAGCACCCATACTTCCTGCGCCTGTGCCATGACTTCACAAAGGCTCTGCTGCTTGGATCCTTCTTGGATGAAAGTAGTGGTTCCTCTGTTCTAAAATTCTCCAACTTAAAATAACTAGCAATCTGACCTAGACAGTTCCTTAATAACCTTGCCCATCTTAGTTCACTGACAATTATTATATTTATACATTGTCTTGATACCTTTTTTAAGTTCAAGAACATTTTATTTGATAATAACAAGAGAGAAACCAGGTGTCAAAACAAAATACATTGGAGTATTAACTTAAAGACTATGAGCAAAATAAAACAATCATAAAAATGCAAATATGATGAGAAAATAAATCTGGGTACTAGAGAAAGGAAAAGTGAAAGGTGAAGGAAAGGTATGTTAAACAGCAAGCATAATAAGCATGAAAACATTCGTAAGGAATAAGAAAGTGGTACAATGGAGAAAAAAAATGGAATGCATGGAGCAATTAAGGAGGTTTGAGGACTTCCTGTTGCGAAGGTGGTGGGTGAAACAAACTTTTAGAACATGAGTCCAAATAAAGCGTGACAGGAAGCCATAAGTCCATGCGTTTTGTAGCCATACATGCCGGAAAAACATAAGCAGTGTCAAGTCTATGATTATGGCAGACATTAAACCACCACGCCTTGAAGGAAATATTGGAAAAGTCTTTCCAATTGACCGTTATTTGTTGAAAGGCAGCTGCCAGTAGTAAGTCAACAATTTGAGGCTTTAAATCAACATTGTCCCAGCAAGGGGAAAGGCTACCCAGGAAGACATGCGTGTGAGAAAAAGGGACACAAGTATGAAAAATCAAATTAATTTGAGCCCAAACCTGTAACTAAAAACTGCGAACAGGAGTGCATAAAAATAACATGTGAAATAGAGTAGCGTGTGGTGATGAACAAGACCAACATGTGTGGGGAGTGGTTGGAAAACGTTTGTGAAGGTCAAAGGGTGTAAAAAGAAGTCTGTTGTAAATAAAAAACAAAGTCTGTGTAAGGCTTGCCGCTCTCGAGGATTTACGGATTTTGGTCCAGATTTTGTCCCAAAATGAAACTGACCAGGACACAGACAAGTCGTGCTCCCAACATTCCTCCACCTTAGATTTGGGTCTGATAGACTCACCAGTGTGAAGGTATTTGTATATAGCAGCAGCTTTTGGTGTAGTGCGTAAAAAGGAGTGAAGTGAGGAAGGGAGAGTGGGTGAAGTAGGAGGGAGACAAGGCTGAGAAAGGCGATTGTAGTTTGTTAGGACTGTATCCTTAAGCAATTGATAGTTGCGAGCGAAGGAGGTAGGTAAGTTATAAAGGGAGCAAAGAGTAGGGAAAGGCAGGAAAGAGGAGTGAGAAAAGAGTTGGGAAATCCACAGCAAACCCCTGCTATGCCATGTTTTCCAAAAGAAGGGTCTGTTACGAATGAGTAAGGAAGTATTATGCCAGATGGGGGAGGAAAGAAAATCAGCAATGGTTGTGGGAGGAGAATGAGAAGAAGATAGGAGCAATTTAGTAGTGAATTTATGAATAGGAGTAAAAATGGAAGCGGGTTTGCGAGAGAAGGAAAGATATTCGGCAAAGGAAAAGGGAGAAAGAAGAAGACGTTCAAATTTGGTCCATAAAGGACAGGGAGTGCTAGGGTCTTGTAACCAAAAGGAAGCTGGTCGTAGTTGGAACGCTTTATGGTAAGTAGGAAAGTCGGGGAAGTTAACCCCACCCTCTGACTTAGGACGGATCAAACGGGCTAAAGACATTTGGGGTTTCTTTTTATTCCAAAGAAAGGACGTTAGAGTAGAATTAATTTTTTTGAAAAATTTAGAAGGGATGGGGACTGGAATATTAGAGAGGGTATAAAGGACAATGGGAGACAGCATCATTTTAATGGTGTCAAGGCGACCCCACCAGGATAGATAAAGAGGATGCCATTTGGACGTGAGATCCGCTAATTTTTGAATGCATTTGGACATACGAAGGGAAACAGTATCTGGAATGGTGGGAGTGATGTGCAGCCCAAGGTATTTAATATTAGAGGGTTTCCATGTAAAGTTGGATGCAGCAAAATCAGGTTTAAATGTAAATTTGGTTAAGGGGAGGATCTCACATTTATCATTGTTAAGCTTCTATCCAGATATCTGGGAATAGGCGTGGACTTCAGTGAGGAAGGCGGGAAACGAAACAGTGGGATTGAAAACAAAGAGAAGGATGTCATCCGCGTATGCGGCTAATTTGATGTGGGGGTCTGATAATTGGAAACCTTGAATGGAGGGGTTTTGACGAAGTTTAGAAAGGAAATGTTCTAAGGCCAAATTAAAGAGAAAGGGAGACAAGGGGCATCCTTGACGAACACCTCTTTGCAGATTAAAAAAAGAGGATATTTGACCATTGGCACAAACCGCCGCACGCGGGTTGGAATAAAGTAATGAAATTAGAGATATGAAAACAGGACCAAAACCAAACCAACGAAGGGTATGAAAGAGATAGGTCCATTCAACCCTATCAAACGCTTTTTCAGCATCCAGGGCAATGGCCGCGAGGGGGTGGGGTAAAAGGCGAGATTTAGAGACAATATTAAAGAGAAGTCTAGTGTTATCAGTGATAAAGCGGCTTTTAACAAAGCCCGACTGTTCCTCACCCAAAAGATCTGGGAGAAGAAGATCGAGACGCGCCGCGAGAGACTTCGCAAATATTTTATAATCAATATTAACCAAAGAAATTGGTCTGTAATTTTTACAATGTTGAGGATCTTTCCCCTCCTTGGGTATGAGGCAGATATGCGCATCTGAAAAAGAGCCTGAGGAGGAACCCAAGGTGAGGAAAGCGCCAATGAGGGAATGGAGCCTTGGGATGAGAAGCTTTGAAAAGTGAAGAAAAAATTCTACAGTGAAGCCGTCTGGCCCAGGAGCCTTATCTTTTTGGAGAGTTTGAAGTGCCTTGAGCAATTCTTGTTGGGATATGTCAAGCTCTAAGTGAGAAAGGTCAAGTGGGAAGTGGGTTGGTTTTTGAACAGTAGAGAAAAAATTGTCTAGGGATTGGGAAGAGGGCTGGGTTTCAGAAGAGTATAGGGTTTTGTAGAAGGTGGAAAATTCAGTGAGAATATCTGCGTCTGTGTGTTTGAGAGTGGAGGTAGCGTCGTAGACTGATTCAATATTCAACTTATTTTGCTTAACTTTTAGATAATTAGCTAATATCTTACCAGCCTTATTTTTGCCCCCATAGAACTTGGCACTTGATTTCAATAGATACAAGGATGCATTGTCCGTGGATTTTTTGTTGAATTTCATTTTAGCATTAATCAAGGCGGTTAGACTCTCCTGTGAATGGGAAGTAAAATAAGAATGCTCCAATTTCTTAATATCCAGAAGGATAGCCTTTGTGAAGTTGCAAGCAGCTTTCCGTTTTTTTGCAACAAAGCCAATTATAAAGTCTCTCGCTGCCGCCTTAAAGGCGTCCCAAATGGTGTGCTTGGGGACGGGGGAATTGTCATTCAAGGAGAAAAATTCATCTGAGAAAATAGTGAAGGAGGTGGTAAATTTAGGGTCTAAGAGAAGAGAATTGTTAAAACGCCAACGTTTAGGACCAACTGATTTGGGTAAAATGTCCAATTGAACTAAAGTGGGGGCATGGTCGGAAAGTAAAATCGGACCAATTTCAGCATGGGTGAGAGTTTGAACAATGTTGTGGGTCACAAAAATGTAATCAATCCGGGATTGGGAGTGATGGCATGGAGAGTAAAAAGTAAATTCCTGAAGTTCTGGGTTACACAAACGCCAAGCGTCAGTAAGTTTATGCTGGGAGATGGTTTGAGAGAAGGATTTATGTGACTTATTAGGAATGAAGTGTGCCTTGGAATTTCTGTCCAAAAAGGGGTCTAGGGGCTGATTGCAGTCACCTGCTAAAATAAAATTGTCATCAATAAATCTGGTAATGTGCTGGGAAAATGAATGCCAAAAAGTAGGATCACCAGTAGTAGGGGCATAAACATTTAGAAGAGAAATTGGAACATTCTTGATTGAGAGCCTAGCATACGTCCAACGGCCATCAGCATCCGATTCCTGAGCGAGCAAGGAGTGAGAAAGAGCTTTATGACATAGAATGGCCACACCATTACGTTTACCATCCCCAGGAGAGTAGTAAACATCACCCACCCAACCTCTCTTTAGTTTAACAGATTCTTCAGCACATAGATGGGTTTCTTGTAAAAAATCAATATCCACATTTAAACGTGCAAGGTGAGATAGAATTCTCTGTCGTTTGATGGGAGAATTAATGCCCTTAACATTCCATGTAATTACTTTCAGAGACATATCATATAAATAAGGAGGAAAATATCAACATGAAGAAAAAAGATGTGAGAAAAACCCAGAGGGGGAGAAAAATCAAAAAGAATGTGAAAGTCTATAAAAGTCACTACAATATAAGGTTGAAAAGGAGAATGAGGAAAAGGGAGAAAGAGTAGGAAAGTAATAGTTGAGATCTGTTGACTTAAAAAACATAAGAAGGTAGTCCAGGGAATAGAGAGAGTGATAGGAGAGAATGTATAGCAGAAGAGTTGTTGAAAAACAAAAGAGGAAGACACCTGTAGAACAAGGGAAACTAGTGAAGATGAGAGAAAAAAAGATACAAAAAGGAAAGCGAACATCAGGGAGAAAAGGGAAAACATACTTACGGAGGACAAAAAGGAGGAGGGATGATCACCAGGGATAGGAGACGAGGAGAGAGGAGTGAGGGGGGAGCGCCAACTAGAGGAGGCAGAGCATCCAATGTAAGCGAACCAGCAAGTCGAGGGGAAAACGCAATACAAATCGTGAAACCTGCAAGGAAGAAAAACAAAAAGGAATAACATGAGTAAGAAAAGGAGGAAACAGAACAATGGTGAGCGACGAAAAAATATACAAAAGACACTAGTGAAAATTACATATCCATCCAACAGGGATGTAGGAGAGATGGGAAAGAATCAAAAAAGGAACATAGAAACTGAAGACGCTGGAAAACCCATCAAGGGCAAACAGTTAAACAGCCAGCAACAAACATTAAACATGCAGATTGATTAGAACAAAAAAGCCACATCATGCAAGATTCACGGAGGAAAAGCTGATGAAGAACCAGATAAGTCCATATCAGACGTCTGTGTAGCGTTCAAAAAGCTTCGGAGACGAACAGGATCCTCGTAGGTCGTTGTCTTGTTGTTGTGAGTAACTCTGAATAGGCAAGGATGAAAAAGTCCATATCTGGCTCCAATAGCGCGAAGCTCTGGGCGCATGTCCAAAAAGGCTTTGCGACGGTTGGCTGTGGTTTTGGCGTAATCCTGCGCAAAGAAGAGATTGGAACCTGACCATTGGAGACGAGGTGAGGCACGAGCCGCTGAGATGACTTTGAGAAGGTCAGTATATTCTAAGAAGTACATGATGACACCTCTTGGCCGTGAAGAAGGAGAAGAAGTAGAAGGGAGACGACCCAGCCTATGTGCACGCTGGATGTTAAGCGTAGTACCCTCAGGCAGATGAAGAAGCTTGGGTAAAAATGATTTGAAAAAGGCAATGGGATCAGTCCCCTCACAATTCTCCGCCAGGCCGTAGAGACGAAGATTGTTGCGTCTGTTTCGGTTCTCCAATTCTTCAACTTGCTTTTGAAGAGAGGAAATCTGAGACTGCATATGTGATACCTTGGAGGATGACTCTTGGAGAGAAGTTAGAGAATGTTCCACTGTAGTCACTCTGGCATCCATCTGAGACCAGTTGTCAGTAAGAACCTGCAACTTAGAATTAGTTTCTTCCATGAAGGGTCTGAGGGCACGGATCTCTTCCAATAACAGCTCCATGGAGACAGCCGATGTGGATCCTGTTGGCGATGGAGGATCTTTTTTAAGGCGTTTCGTCGTGACTTTCCCTGGAGGCTGGACAGGCCGCTCCGTGTTAGACTGCGACATCTGAGTAACGAGCGTCTGAGAGGCCTCGAGGTGCGCCAATGTAGAGAAGACTTTTGAGTTTTTAATGAAAACACGACGTGGAGTTTTGGGAGTGCGAGGAATTGCCCTTCTTTCCATAAAAAAAAAAAAGAGTTGTTGGTAAGGAGAAATAAAGTTCAGTAGTATTTACTGCGTGCCCACAGACATCTAAAAGTATGCGCAGGAGCTCTTGACTGAAGAAGGGCACACAGACTTTCAAAAAAAAAGAAGGAAAACTGTGCAGAATTCAAGAATGCCAGGGAGTCAGGAAGATGAGTGGAGCAGCGTTCAAGTCGCTATTTGGAGGAGTTAACACATTGATGATGGAAGCAAAGAAACACCATGGCGCTGAAATGTAGATAAGTGGCACATTGTGGAGCAGAAGAGGTCTGTCAGGGAGAAGACATTATGAATGCAAGGAGAGCAAGTAAAGGAGAGCGTGCAAAAACAGTGCGCAAAACTGCCCCAAGTTGTAGATAGTCTTAAATATGTGAGCGTGAGAAAAAGCAACGCTTTTAGCAGAGAGTTGACTGAAACTGCGTGTACAGGCAAGGCACCTGAGGGAAGAGGAAGTCCAATTGCCCAAAATGGCCGCCAAGGTCATGAAAACGCGAATGAAACTCGCTTAAATTCGCTTAAAAGCGGCTTATCTCAAACGCATGCGGCGGTGATGCAGAGATGAAGAATATATCTCACCGGGAGCAGCTGGTGACACGTAGGGCTCTGTGGCAGGCTCGCATAATCTTCGAGCGGGTGCGCCACAATTCGCACTGACAGGATTCAAAATGGCGGACGCGACTATCACTCAGCCGCGTCCGCTACAAAGCTGGCGAAAATGGTCATTCCGCTGCTCGGGTGGTGCCGCATCTAGGAGCACGTTGTTGTCTGTGGCCTCCGGTCGGGGAAAACCTGCCTTGCAGGCGCAGGTGAGCTGAAAAAAGCAGCGAAAACCCGTGCCGACCCGGAGCGCTCACATCAGAGCCGCCGTCATCGCCGGGCGCCAAGCCACGCCCCCCGTCTTGATACCTTTGAAGTTGGGATTTTTAAGTGTGTGTATCAAATGCGGATACTAAGGTTCCTTGCTAGATGATCCTTTGATTTCAAATTAACTTCCAGCCTTATTGCTTGAACCATTGTGCAGTGCAGGCGATCAAGGACTGAGAGGGAACAGAAGATCTGTGGCTTATTTTGAGACCTCACTGCACCAGTCCTCAGTGTGGATCAGGGGAGCATCTCCACCAGAACTTTTTGGGGGATCTAGGTGTATAATGGAGTAGGCCAGAAGGAACCGAAGAACCCTTGCATATTGTGAGTCCGAGCTGAACCAATTCTCAATGTGCATCAGCAAGTTTACCACCAGTCTAGAATCCCTGCTTATCAATGTCGAATTTACACCACAAAACAATCTGTTTGAGCAAGTGTGTCAGACATGAATTTGCACAACACATCTTTGTGTTTCCCCCGCAGGGACAATCTATTCTGTTTTCATACATCCGCAGAAAATCCTTGTGGTCAACATTATGGGTAAATAGGGAGGTTGGGTGCCTTTGAGCTCCATTTACAGTAGTTTCAGGAGGATAAATACAATTCTGCTCTGAAAATGAATATAAATGTGCGCAGAAATATCTCTATTTTAACTGGCTACTCACTGCAACTCCCCTAAGTGCACCTTTGTTCCCACAATGACCCATACACTTAGGATGAGAGAAAATCTGCCTTATTTACAGATTCTGTGCACTATAAAGCCCACTTTACAACTGTAAAAGTATTTGAATCAGAATGTAGAATTTAAGATTGCAATTGTGTCTTTTGTACCCAGAGGAGAGCAAAAACTTTGCTAACTGGGCCCTTACTCAGCACAACGATTTAAGAGCTTAAAAACCCGGACAGTGTTCTTTCTAAATCCAACTCCTCATATAAATCACTTCAGACAAATAAAAACAAGTTTATCTAAAGTATTACTCGAAATGGTGATTGAGGCCCACGCTACGTTCCGATTACAGGAAAGAAAAGGGCAATTACACGCCTCTGTATATTGAATGTAAAGAGAATTCCCAGCGTTGCACATTTTGTCTATTGGCAAGATTTTGTAGCAGCATAAGGCCCGGCACTGAAACAGCAATCTGCAAAAAAAATCACAAAGGAGTGAAATCAGATGCCAAGTCTCCATTGGATATGGAGCAAATGCGCATCACGTGCATTTGCCCAGAAGCACTGCCGGTCTCACGGGAGCCGCCTGACATCAGCAGGGGAGACAGGTGGTCCCCTACCAGTGACGAAGAAGCGGGTGGAAAGTAAATTTAGCAGTCATATTTCTCTGGCGTTGAGTTTGTGGTTCCTGTTCTCTAACAGGGCTTGGCTGCACCGGGCCAGAATCTCCCTGTGATATGCTCGCTACAAGCGTATGACTGCATGCAAAGCGGCCTCGCATTCCCCGGTATTTATAACCCTGAAATAAGTGGAAAGAACGAGCATGTGGTACTACGTCGGTCGTGTGCAAGGGTTTGGTCCCCTGCCTGGCTCGGAACACATTCTAAAGATACCTCGCAAAGCTATGCCCTTCCTTGCAAATTCCTCCTTCGTGCATAAGTTACTCATAGCGCCCAAGGGAACGACGAGCCCCCGTCATGCACAGTAGAATCACATGCCTGCAACCGGTCCTGACTGATTTTTTCCAGTTAAGCGTTTATAAATCTGGAGAGTGCAGGAGCTCTGTTAATTCTGACAATTTTATGCGCTTGGAAATCAAGTTTCGAAAAAAACGTATTTCGTTTCCGCCACGTCTGAACACAAACACTTTTACACTGTCACAGCAACCGGCTCTTAAAGCGTTCCCTTTTGTTCAATCTCCTTAGAAACACAAATCTGGCTCCCTGGCAGCAGTTGCTGTAAGCGCGGTAACACATGCCCAAACTAGTCCTCGCTCTCAGCTTTAATTCACAGGCAGCGGCGGAAACGAGGTCAGCGCTGATCCAATCCTCTCTGCAGCCTCGCTCTCCGCCTACAAAATCTGGTGGAAATCCCTGTCTGGTGTAGACGTCTTCACACCTAGCCCGTGACTTTCAATACTTCTCTCATAGACTAAAATACACCTTCTGCTTCACACTGTTACGGCACCGGATGATCACAGCTGGCGCGGGCGCCGATTGGGATTAACTCACATCTGTTTACCCCTCCCCCCTACCAGAAATGCGCACATACGTCTCCGGCGCTTCACGCTTGTTTCACGGGTGTTACAGTTTTAATTTATGAATAAAAAGAAGGATTTCCTTTAGCAGATTAGATATTTGTTTTACAATAACATGGTGCTGTGTAGTCAGGGCTCAATAGAAAACATATTGTTGTAGAAACCAACAGGGTGCACGCATCCTATGGATTTGTCAGATCTGGTAATCCACTGTCACTGGTACTTCTTGCGCGCCAGCTGACACGTGCCAAACCCCGTGCTCCTCCTGGTTGTGCGTATATGGAGCACCCACTGACCATCCTCGACTTCTCACTGGCTATTGATGTACATCCTTTGACCTACAGGTGCCTCCCTGGCATGGTCACCTCTGGCAGGAGTGTGTCATGTTCTCTCAGCCAATTTGCTTTTTTGTGCGTTGGTTGAGGCGGATGAGGTAGGGAGAGATTTATCAACTTTAAAGACACTGATGGAAAAGATTATTGTCTATCCCCAAGTATAATTTTTGTGAATAATTTAACCTCTCCTGACCGAGCACCGAAAAAGAGAGCTTCAAGAGGACATTTAATGAGCAGCACCACCGGGGACGATTCATTTTTTCTTACCCTGCACTGAGCAGGGAGCCAATTCTATGGTCTCAAGGAATATGATTGATCCAAACCACTGAAATTGAAGGATCACTAAACGGCATCATCTTGGGCAGAATTCAATTATACAGGTTGAGACAAGAAATCCTTAAAGCTGCATAAACTAGGAAGAATAATGACATTATTCAGATTGACAGAGGACTGGTCAAACAAACTCAAATACCTTGGGGCTGATTCGCAAAGGTAATCTCAGACAAAAGTGTAGCTTTATGACTTTTGGTTTTCATAGAGATCATTTACGAGCCGTATCCATCGGCAGTTGGGCCGGAATCTCCGCATCCCGGGCTGCCCTCTCTGCACCCGGCTTTGGCGTACTCTTTGGACTCAGGCCGGATGAAGTGGAATCAAAGGGCCAGAATACAATTTTTACAAAAGGGAAAATTAGGACTGTGTGATAAATGGTAGAGGATGTCATGAAAAACTGTTTGGGCAGGGAAAAGGGTGTGGCCAGACACTACATCATATCCCAGAAAAGTTTGCTCCTTTACCACAAACTTATGTGCTTTGTTCATGGAGATCCATGGAACATTTAAAATAGTTTATGCCCATGATAACAGACAACTGTTAACAGAAGCAACTATATTAACCATTTACCCAGAATTCGTCCCTTTCGGACCCTGGAACCTGAGGGCCCGTCATTATCGCTTTCTCCATCACTTGAACTAGTGGGTGTCTAGTTTTGTTTCCAATGGGACCTTCTCTCCCTGTACCGAACGCTACCCAGGTCCTAGTGACTTATCTGGGGTATCCCGTTTGTTTTGTAACTCTAAAGTATTTATGCAGCACACAAACAGTAATACGTTGCAAATACAACACAAGAAAAAGTCCAAACCAATTTCGAAAAATAGAGTACATTTTTATAAATTATTTGACATCAAAACCATAACAAGCATTGGAAATGCAATAGGTCTCGCATTAGAAAAGTTGGAGCTATTGGTCTTGTAAATGACAAATATTTTATTTATGTGTTTGTTTTTTAAATAGCTAAATTGATAGCTTTGTCATTTACAATGCCAATAGTTAAAACTTTGGCGAATGTCAGTACTAAAGATTTTTCAAGCATTTAGGTGGCAACACATGCCCGCTTTGGCAACCAAAAAAAGTTAGGGTTTTGGGATTAACAGCAGAAGGATTAAAATACCAAAACATATCCCAAAGTGTTCAAAAAGCAATAAATAGCAGCCAGTTCATAAGCAAAGTATAAGGGGTGGGGGTCCTGAATGGAGATCGGTCGCAGGGGTAGGCGAAGGCGGGAAGCACGGTGGGGTGTGACAATGCAGGGTGGAAGCTAGGCTGAGCCTGCAAATTCATAAACCAAGGCAAGCGGACAGGGTGTGGGCATATCAAATTCATTACATTTGCTGTTGTGTAATAATTATGTGAAATTTTTACAACATTCTGCAAAATTTCATTTAATGCCAAACTGCCATTTTGCGCTTTATTTCGGCGTAAAATTGTAATGGACGTGAGGAAACATTTGGAGTTAAAAATAATATCACAAAAAATAACAGCATTTTAAGCCGCTGAACATATTCTGCTTGTTGTGATGTTCTCATGGGCTAATTTTTTTGCCGCGAACTGCACATAATTATGCAACAAACGTAAAGCAAAAATACCCAAGATTATGCCTGCGTAACAGAACTGTCATCCCCCTGCCTGGAGTCCTGAAGTGTGCGGTATGGAGAAAGAAGCACACGTTCGACGACCAAATCTCATGAGGAGCACCGTAGGCAGGCTAGGCTTTTAAGCAAACAGCCTCTGCATTCTGGGACTTGTAGTTTTGGAATTAACATTGAACCTGTCCTTCTGTAAACTTAAGACTTCAAAGAGCTGTTAAAACGTCAGAAATGCCATTATGTGTTACAGATAACAATAACATGTGATCACTAAAGAGCAAGGCATGAGAGGGGTATGGACTGGATACGATAGCGCGTAAGAAGTGAACAAAGAGGCTGTTTGAGAAGACGGAAGGTCAGTCCTTACCCAGAAGGAAGAGGAGGGTGCAGGTCATTAGCAAGGGCCGCTGCAGCTTCATGGTTCGTCACTCTCGGATGCCTGCTCGAAGCAGCTGGCGGAAAGGGCTCGGGCCGTTCTGGGAGAATCTCTGCAGCCTCTGTGCCTGCTCGGCGGTGCAAGCGACCGATAACACGGAGGCAGGGAGACCTGAGCTGTGGGGGAGGAGGGTACTATGTTTTTACAAGAAAACAGAACAAGACGGAGGGAAGGAAGATAAGGGGAGGGGGGAGGAGAAATGCGACACGGCGGAACAATAACATGTGATCACTAAAGAGCAAGGCATGAGAGGGGTATGGACTGGATACGATAGCGCGTAAGAAGTGAACAAAGAGGCTGTTTGAGAAGACTGAAGGTCAGTCCTTACCCAGAAGGAAGAGTAGGGTGCAGGTCATTAGCAAGGGCCGCTGCAGCTTCATGGTTCGTCACTCTCGGATGCCTGCTCGAAGCTGCTGGCGGAAAGGGCTCGGGCCGTTCTGGGAGAATCTCTGCAGCCTCTGTGCCTGCTCGGCGGTGCAAGCGACCGATAACACGGAGGCAGGGAGACCTGAGCTGTGGGGGAGGTGGGTACTATGTTTTTACAAGAAAACAGAACAAGACGGAGGGAAGGAAGATAAGGGGAGGGGGGAGGAGAAATGCGACACGGCGGGCAGGGGAGGGGGCGGAGCGGGGAGAGGTGCGACACGGCAGGCAGGGGAGGAGAGTAGGAGGAGGAGGGGGGAGGAGAGTAGGAGGAGGAGGAGGGAGGAGAGTAGGGGAGGCACGGCCTAGCGGCCGTGCAATCAAGAAGTGAGGGGGCGGAGCTGGGGGAGGCTGTGACTGAGAGAGTAGGCAAGGCAGGCGGCTGGGGGCATGTGCACGCGCTTTTAAGCTCAATGCGCATTGAGCTTAAATTTCTCGTGCACTGAAAGTAATCGCCACGATTCCTTGCAAGTTGGTTAAAAAGTGGATAAGCCCCCATAGTCTCGCAAGCTCGATGCGCATGCGCATCGACAGGCGGGACCTAAAAATGAAATCAATAGACCAAGAGTTATGAATTAAAAAAAAAGAAACTGTAAATTAGAGCCTAAAAGATAAAAGCGCCAACCATGGATATCTTATTGTGCTAAACCGTGCTTGTTAAAAGCTATGGCCGACCGCGATGGAGTGTGGGTCGGATACAAGAAGTGGATTGAGCCCAGTCAGAACTTACCTTCGGGCTTAGAAAGTTATGAAGAAAAAGTGTCTGAGAAGGTAGAAATTGAATGGGGCAAGGCTGCAGGAGTGTTCAAGGAGGGAGCGGTGTAGTTTTATAGCCGTGGAGCGAATCCGCGGTAAAGATTTTCACGTTTGGTCTAAGCCATCGATATGAAAGTAAAAAATCTCCAATGGGACAAAGCAGGTGGTTGTAGCCAAAGACAGTTCTATGATGTTAGCTACCCCTTTGGCAAAGGACCGCTGAAATGGATTTGCTGCTGTGAAGAAGAACGTAGCGGGAGAAGCTGCAAAGGTAATCCGACTGGGGATGCACCTCGGGCCATTAGGCAAGCTGTTGGTCGCGGTCCCTTCCTAGTTCTCACAGAATTTTTGGGCCCAATTTTGACTAAGTCCTCAGTTTTGAAAATTGGCCATCTGGGAACAGTTAGCACCACAACCAATGGTCTAGGAGTGGATGGAGACCTCTTGGGGGTTCAGGACTCACTCAGGCTGTGTCCAGGGATGGGTTCAAGATGGTTGGAGCCTGTTATGTCTCTGTGGCTGTGAACAGGAGGCCAGAAAACTAGTCTTGTAGCCACTTCTGGTGGTCCTGGGTTAAGGTGTAGATGCAGGGCTCAATAGCAGGGCTAGAATCTGACGGTCAAGGTAGGCTCCATGCAGCAAAGTAGTGCTAGTAGTTACAGCAGCAGTCTGGCAGAGCGCACAGCAAGTCACAACTACAAGCAGTCCTCTGAAAGTCCTTTCTCAGGTCTAGCAGTGAACTGAAAAATGGATCTGAAGGTCCTTTTTCTATACCTGGGTGCTCTTTTCCTGGAAGGTAGGAGAAGCTTCTAGAAAAGTTCTTGGAATTTCTTGACCCCCGCTGCTCTGGCTCCAAGCTGCTGCAGTGACAGTACAGGGCCATTAGGCCTATTGTAAGCAGACAGGGCACAACCGATTCAGATGCAAGTGGGACTGTGCTCAGTTCCAACCCCATCCTGCCAGTTGATGACCCATTAAGGCTCAGCTAATCCCACTATTATGTGACTGTCTGAGAGGAATTCGCAAAATCTGTCAGAGACACACAGTCATGTTACCTAAGAAGGGCTAAGCGCAGGAAAATACCAATTTTCTAAAAGATTGAAAAATTCAACACTATCATTAAAGAGGGTTTATTATTACAATGTCATAGTTACCAAACATAAAATCTATACCTCCCCACATTTAGGAATACAACTTATTAAATGTAATAAGGAATACCCAATGCTAATCATATGGGAGGGGTAGGCCTCATAGTAGTGAAAAACATAGTTGGGAGTTTTCCTCTATCAGGATATGTAAAACCTAAAAGTACATGTCAAGCCTTTTAATTACCCAGTGCCTTACCCTATGGGCTACCTAGGACCTACCTCAGGGTTGACTTATATGTAATTAAAGGAGAGTTTAAGGTTTGGTAAGAAGTTGTAAATGCCAAGTCGACATAGCAGTGTGACACTGCATTCAGGCTGGAATGGCAGGCTTGAACAAGTCTAAGAGTGATACTTAGGTGGGTGGCTTCATACGTGCTGTTCTGTAAGCTTTCGAGTAGAACGTTTTCCCCAAAAATGAGTTGGTTGAAGCAATTGCCTTGCCCCATTCAAAATTTACAGACTGAAAACTAATTTGAAGATTTACTAAAGAGAGAAAACACAGTTGTTTCTCTGGCGCACAACAGTATTCAAGTTGGGAACAGTCCCCCATTGAAGATGCACCGTAACATTCACCTTCAGGTAGCTTCCTTGTAACTTTATTGAGAGAGGTTTTTTATGACAGTTTACAAACAGTGTCATGCAAATTATTTCTTCAGATACACATGAACGATCACTAGCCCAAAGACCCGAAGAGAACCCTCAGTGACCAGTGGTTCAAAACACGTTAGCCATAACCATCGGGAATCCATTCACTTTGCATCTATATGGACGGTAGAATCAAATTGTATAATCATTAATCCATCTACATTAGATGGTTTGGAACCCTATCAACAGTCCCAATAGGGCTAGGCTACCATTGAGCTACCATGATATAACCCTCTGGTTTAGAAACACTGGACTGAATAACTGATGTGCGTCTCTAAATGCAGAAAAACGTTGTCAATTTTTGTTATTTATGTTACAAAATGGTACGATCATTCTCAAGCTACAGCATTGCTAAGGTTGCACCACTAACACTAATCTGTTTATGAATTCACTGTAATCGGTTTTGTGTTTTATTTGATTCATTTGATTTGTGTTAAAGAAGAATGTTTTTCCTTTTTAAGACTTGTTAAAATTTCCTTAATCCTATCCATTGATTTGTGATATGAAGACATAGGTCTAGTTTATTGATTAACTGGACCTTTAGTAAAATGTTTGGAATTAAAACCAACCACCTTTGTTACAGTTGTTTGTACTTTGACAGAGGCCCAGTGTGGTTGTTGTCAAGGGCTCAACCCCGTAGGATTTCAGTAGGCTCACTGGCAGCAAATAATTTGCAGAACCTCGGAATATGGTATACCACTCTACCAGGGACTTAAAAAAGTAAATTAATTATGTCAATTGGGTATATGCAAATTGTACCATGTTTTAGGGAGAAATCACAAGTACTTTAGCACTGGATAGTGGTAGTAAAAGGCACAGAACCCTAAAGCCAACAAAAATGAATACAGCAAAAAAAGTAGGAGGAGGAAGGCAACATGTTTCGGGGTTAACCCTGCACAGAGGGTAGTTTCCAACAGTAACATTGGTTTACACCCAATGGCACATTTTATTTTCTTATAAGTCCCTAGAAAATGAGTACTATATGTACCTAGGGCGTATAAATTAAAATCTATTACTGGGCCTGCAGCACTTATTGTGCCACTCACATATATAGCCTTCAAAGTATGTCTCAGGTCTGCCATTGCAGCCTGAGTTTAGTTTTAAACTGCCATTTGGACCAGGCCAAATAAACCTTTTGTAAGGCCTAAACATTCTGTTAGAAATGGGATATATACAGGACCAGACCAATAGGGCCACGGTCAGAACCATCAGAGCAGGTAAGTAAATATAAACCTCAACCAGTAACTACTGGTACAATAATGACCTAAGCATTGTCACAGTCACATTAGACACAACCCTAAAATATCATAGCATGACATTAGGCATATCCACAGTAGGTCCAAACCTCTTTAGCATAAACACATTATGCACTAGACCTCACTAGCATAAACACATTATGCATAAACATCCTAAACAGAAACACATTATGTCATAGGCGTCACAAGCATAAATCACATTACGCAATCACATTAGGGCCTTGCGCCCAACCAACATAGAACTGACCCCCTGGCCAACAGTCCTTTTGCTAGGGATCAAATGTCCTCTTTCCCAAAATGTCAGGGCTGGCTGCCAATGCAGCAGAATCTCAAAAGTGTGCAATTGCGCAGGGCTAAACGTGGCAGCTGCCGCTAATTTTCTGACATGGTGTTGGTGGTTTTAGGACTCTGGGCACTTTAGCACTGCTGTCCAGTGTAAAGTGTGTGTGCTCTCTGTGTTGAATATGGTAAGATTGGTCTACACCTGTTTGGCCTATTTAATTTACCTGTCACTCTCTTGTAAAGTTGTATCTCATAAACCCAGGGCTGGTGAACTAAATGCTATTGGTGGGCTTGCAGCACTGATTGCGCCACCCACCAAAGTAGCCTCTCAAACCTATCCCAGGCCTCTGCCATTGCAGGGTCTGTGTGCGCATTGTTACTGCTACTGTGACGTGGCACCTAAAGTGTGTGCCATGTCTGTGACCGCCATTTTACTGCATGTCAGTCACCCCTGAGGTAGGCCCTAGCTAGCCCCATGGGCAAGGTGCATGGTAGGTAAAAGATAGGACATGTGCCTTAAGTGTGTGACATGTCCTGCTAGTGACAAACAGCCATTTTGGTTTCTCACTACTGTGGGGTTGCCCTCCCATAGGAATGCATTAGGGATCTCTAATAAGTGTTTCAGTGGTAATTCCTAATATGAGAGGCCTAGCATGGTAAAGTTTGGTATATTTGGAATTGTGATAATAAATGCTATGCAATGGTGTGCCCCGATTTATTATAACTATTTTAGAAATGCCACTTCTAGAAGTTGGCATTTCTGTGTGCTATGTGTCTGCCTGCCTGATGTGAATTGCCTGTCTGGCTAATGAGTGACAGGGGCTGGTGAGGTGTGTGTGGCTCCAGGAGGGACAGGGTGAGTCAGCACTAGGCTGAATGGGACATCTGCATTTGGAGTAGTGGGAGTAGTACCTGTAAATGTAAATATAAATGTATTGGCATTTATATAGCGCACTACTTACCCGTAGGGTCCCAAGGCGCTTCGACCGCTGCGAAACCCTTCCTGGCTTCCCTGAGAGATGGTCCCTTAATGGGTATCTCCAGGGTGAGACCAGGCATCCCCGGCGGTCTGGTGGGGCCGTTAGTGAAGATGAGGCAAGCTAATGCCCAGAGTTGCAGAGTGTGATCGCTGATCAGAGTGGGCACCGAGGCGAGAGAATTATCGAGTCCGCTGACCCTGGTCCAGAAACCTGCCGCGCCGGGAATCGAACCCTGGTCCCGGGCCGTCCTCTGCTCTCGGGTCTGCCGCCTCTAACCAGTGAGCCACACTACTTCACTCTGGTCCCTGAATAGGCCTGTGCCTAGCCCGTACAATGCTGGCTCCGCCCCGTGTGGTGTGCCTAATGACGAGCCCCCACCTGACAAAGGTGAAGAGGAGCCTTGTAAACAAAGTGCTGCAATTACCCTCTGAACCAGTTGCATCTGGTTCCCCCAAACCCTGTACTGCAGACAATGGACTGTGTGATATAAAAATAGGGGCTGTGATCCCATGATGGTAGAGCTGTTCCTGTGCTGAGGGGCCTGCTGCTGCTGGCCTCAAGGGACTGCCTCCCTGCTGCAGGGCCCTGTGAGCTGGTCTGCCCGGGCCCAGCATTGTGCCCCTACAACTTTGCTGGCTGTGGTTCCTAGCGCCTTGTGAGTGCCGTATTTTAATTGCCCGAGGAGAGAGGGGCACGTGCGATTAGCAGCACTGAGCTGCGATTTATTGGGAGGGAATGCCGACATGGGGATTCCCCCTCATTGAGGCCAGGAGAGCGGGTGCACACCCTGCATTTTGGTCTTTAATTACAGCAGGTGCCCACCCCGCATTTCTGCTGGTTGGCGGGTGCCCACCTCGTGTTGTGGTGTGCTGTAGGGTGGGAGCCCACCCTGCACTTCACGAAGGAGAAAAAGATCGCTGCCGCGCCAAGCCCGAGAAGAAGCTGCCGCTCGTGGGTGACTGGGAAGGGCATAAGTTCCTATCTCAAGGGGCTAAACCTGGTCCTGTGCCTGGCCTGTGTTCCATTGTCGTTGGTCTGAACTAGTGACTCAATCCCAGTTCAGCGCCACCAGATAACGGTAATTGGAGCTATATGCTTTTAAGTGCTATTTTTCCTCAAATCTTTGAAACCGCATAACACCGTAGCTACTGATTGGATTTTTGCCGCTTTGATCTCATTTTATTTTTTCAATTTTTCTAAATTTTTGTGAGATTTTCCTTAAGTTGTGTCCTCACTTATTACTGTTTGTGGGCTGCATCAATACTTTAAAATTGCCTCTAAATTAATCCTGACTTCTTTTGTGGCAAGCTATCAGAGGGTTAAGCACAGGTTTAGTAGTTCACCCTGACATGGATTGGGGTTGTTGGTACACCCCTCACCCAATAACCCAATTTTTCAAACAGAACAAAGCAAAATAACATCTTTTGGGCACACCATTGAAAAAAATATCGAAGTATGGAGCATAAACAATTTCATCATAGCCCCCTATGAATCCCTACCACCAAAAAACGATCTGATAAATATATATTTTCCTGCCTGTTTTTAAGGTTTTAATATCCCATAAGTTTATTGTTCTAGACTTGGATAACAGAGCTATCCTTTTGGTAAATATAACCACACCCCTCAAAGTCTCAAAGGTCTAGGACTGCAGAGCTTTCTTTCAGAATATATAGATTTACCACTGTCAAGCTTTTTCTCAGGCCATGCCGTTGTAGGTGAGAAAGCTGGTGTTCTGCACTAAATAGTCTCCAGCACAGTGTTGACTTCCCAAGCATTCAAGACCTAGCTCAAGGGAGGTGGTGGAGGAAGAGTGTGCAGCTAGCAATGGCCAGCCAGATTTGTCAGACACAACTATTTATTAATATGTAAATACCTATGAATATATTAAGCACAACATTATACATTGAACAGTAGAAGGTACATAAACACCTACATGCATGCATACATACATACATTGATACATACACATATACATACATATATACACATAGAGCACACTACACAATCAAATGGTAATGCAATCTAATACAGTGGTACAAGGTCACTTGCCAAGGTGCTCTATATACTCTTCATGATCACTAAATGGTCAAAAATATTATCAAACTCCACCAGGTGCACTCTCCTTCATTGGGTATGTCTGGTGACAGCTAATTGGGCCATAGTGGACTTAAAGTGGTGGCATCGATGTGTTAAAAGGACAGGGAGGGCAGGTTTACGTGTAACCTGCTCCACGACTTTAGAAGATGAAAATGAATTGATATGCTCAGTGGAGGGAAAAGAAGAATGCAGTGTCAGAACAGATGTTGGTGAACATGGGAGATGGTTGGGACTGCACTAGAAAAAGGTTGATTTGCAGTCCATTGATGTAAGAACCTCTTGGTATGTAGATATGAGATTTCTTTCTTCTCAAATCTCTTAGTCTGCTAGAGTTTTCAAATAATTTGTATAGGTATGTAGTGCATTAAATGTAAATCTTGTTTCTTGTGAATGCCAATGTAGATCTTTAAAACAAGGGTGATATGATTGAGTGTTGATGTACCAGAGATCAAGCTGACAGCTTTGTGTGGCTCTAGTGTAGAGTTTGTAACTCCGCTCTGAGCTAGATTACTTCAATATGAGACACCATCAGGGAGGTAACAGTCATGATATACATCCATACTTGAAATTTAGATAGGCATTCTGTTAGGAGTTCCGATGCCACATAATAATGATATTCTCAGGTATAACTGATTATTAGCAGCATACAGGTTGAAATAACATCTCATTTGAGTGCTATAGTTGGTGCTACCCTATGTATGCTGAAAAGGGTTGCGGTTGAGTTGGATCCTTAAGGGACTGCACAGACAATGAGAGCAGTTTCAGAACTGAAATTGCCAATCCTCATCAGTTGTTCTCTATTAGAGAGGTATGATGAGATCCATTGAGGTAACGTAACTCTGACGTTTATGCTTTGATCAAGTGTGGGGATTACATTTTTATGGTCTGTGGTATCAAAACCAACCATAAAATGAGGAAGATTTAGGAGACACTCTGCCTTTATCAGCGATGGGAAGGGCACCATCTAGTATTTTTATCACAGGTGTTTCCATGATATGACCTTTGCAAAAATCTTAGTTGAATGGAGACGCATTCCCACATGTAGCAGCTTGAAACTTTCGATTTACACATACTGATCTGTAGTTTAGCATCCTCTCATGCTCATTTATCGCCCACCAGGTCCTAGAGCTGCATTCTTAGATTCGATCGGGTCACTCTTGGAGGATGGACTTTGCGCCGATTCCTTTACTGTGCTGGGGGATTTTAACTTCCATCTGGAGGATGCCCTTGATGGAGACAACATAAGACTGGCTCAGATTATGCTGGGTGGGGATCTTGAGCAGCAAGTAAAGGGTCCAACGCATGATGCTGGCCACACGTTGGATGGCATTTTCTCTAATCTGCCTAATCTGTCATTTCAAGAAAATATGCCCCTAGGCTGGTTTGATCATGCGGCCATTTTCTTCTCCTCGGGTTTGAAACAGCCCAAGACATCAAAAATTGACCCTAGAACAGAAATTGTTGTCAGAGACTGGAAGAACATAGATAAGGACGAGTTAGGGAGGGTTCAATGTGGAGGAAGCCACCTCAAACGATACAAATTGGATCAATGCTGCCTGCAGCGCGCTTGCTCCTGTAAAGAAGTTCACCCCAAGAAGAGCTGTTCCATCAGCCTTGGTTTTCAAGAAAGTTGCAAGAGCTTAAAACTGTTTGCAAGAGATGGAAGCGCAGCTGGAGGAGGGGATACTGCCCTCAAAAGAAAGCAGCTGATAAGGCTTGCTTAATTCTGTATAAACAAGCCCTTCTAGAGGCAGAAAAAACCTATTTCTCCGATATGATTTTAAAAGCTAAATCTTCTTCCAGCGAGTTATTTAAAACGATTCAAAAGCTCACAATTCCTAGCGAACCTAAGGCACTTAGTAGCCCGGAATTTTGTGACACTCTGGCCTCCTTCTTTCTTAAAAAGGTGCAAGATGTCTTTTCCTCTTTTTCCAATCGAAATCCTGATGAAAGGCCTACAACTTTGCCTTCTGTCCAGGAGGGCCGGGTAGGGAGGAAGTTAGAGAGTTTCTCCACCATAAATCTGTTAGAGACCATAAACCTATTATAAGGAGCACGTTCAGGTTCGCCATCAGATCCATGCCCCGTTTTTCTGGTTAACAACAATTCTGAAGTATTTGCTCAGCTGCTCACACCACTATTTAACATCATCTTGGAGTCAGGTCAATATCCCATGGCCTGGAAGTCAGCCTCAATTCTTCCACTGATTAAAAAGACCACGTTGGACCCTGGTGATTACAACAGTTATCGACCATTCTCTTGTCTCCCCCTTCCGGCTAAGATACCGGAGAAACTGGTCAGCTTAACAACTTTCTCCAGGGTAATAGTGTGCTTAATTCCACCCAGTTCGGGTTTCAAGCTGAACACAGTACGGCGCTCGCCCTGTTAAAAGTCACTGAGGAGATTCGAGAAGTGGTGGATCAGGGGGGCTCGACTATTCTCATTATGTTGGACCTGTCTGCGGCTTTCGACACGGTCCATCATGAGGTTTTGATGGACCGTCTAGCCATAGCCAGGATCAGGGGTATGGCCTGGGCTCTCCTGAAATCCTTTCTGGCAAACAGGACGCAATGTGTGGAAACTGGAGGAGCGAGCTCTAAGCCTTTCGTGCTCCCCTGTGGAGAACCCCAGAGGTTGTCGTTAAGCCCTACGCTTTTTTCACGTCTATGTTAGCCCCCTAGCAACTCTTATTAAATCTTTTGGGTTTAACTTGACGTCCTACGCTGATGACACGCAGATTGTGTTGTCCTTGAAGCGTGATATTTACATGAACGCGGCCTCAAAATGCCACTATTGCATGAGTTCCATTTCTGAAATGGATGACGGCAAACTGTTTGAAACTTAATGCCGGTAAGACCAAAGTCGTTATCTTCGGTAATAGACCCAAGTTCTGGTCTCAGGAATGGTGGCCAGAGGAAATTGGCGATCTACCCTTGCCCGTTCTCAAAGCCAAAAACCTGGGGGTGATGGTGGATAGCAATCTCACCTACGGGGACCATGTTAGCAGGGTAGTCTCCACAAGTTTTTTTCTGCTAAGAAAATTAAAAAAGATTATGGGCCAGATGCATCAATCAAAATTGCGATCGCAACTGGTGCGAATTACCAATTGCGATCGCAAAGTAAAGAAACGGCATGCATGAAGAGAAATCGCAAGAAAAAGCGAAATCGCAATCGCAAAATAGCGAAATCGCAATAAAATCGCAGAATCAAAGCCAAACCCCTTTAGCGACTCGCAAGTAGCGAGAAACCAATAAATTGCGAATAATGTAGCGAAATCGCTATATCCAAATAGCGATTTCGCTATAAAATCGCTTTTCCCCATGCATGTAAAATCGCTATTTGCGATTCTGTGATTAATCGCTATTTTGCAAGAGCAGTTTACAGGGAATCACAATCAGGTGGTAAAAAAAAAAAAAAATTCCAACTCACCTGCCTGACATCGGAGGTGTATTTAAACAGACCCATGAGGCCCCAGTGGCCTTCCACAATGGCAGGACTCTACATATTTGCGAGGAGGAGGAGGATACTTGCAGCAGGCCAGGCCAGAAGGAGATTCCAGGATAGAATCTTCCGTCTGCGCATCACATTGTTAGGACAGACAGCTGAGCAGATTTATGATAAGTACAGGATGAATGCTGCAATGATACTGGACTTAATAGATGAATTGGACCCACTATTGCAGCGCCAAACTCATAGGAGCCAGGCAATACCTACTCATGTCCAGGTGCTATGTAGCCTCCACCTCCTTGCCACAGGTAGCTTCCAGGACATAGTGGCAGAAGCAGGAGGGGTATCACAGAGCTCCCTTTCGCGGTTCTTCAAATCCTTCCTGGCCGCCATGATGACTGTCATCAACAACCACATCACCTTCCCCACCACCCCACAGGAATTGAGCCAAACAAAACAGGATTTCTACCAAGTAGCAAGGTTCCCACACGTGATTGGATGCATTGATTGCACCCACGTAGCCATATGTCCCCCTGCCGTGAATGAGTATATATTCCGCAACCGGAAAGCATATCACTCAATTAATGTTCAAGCAGTGTGCAATGCTGAAAACATCATCACCGACCTAGTCGCACAATACCCAGGAAGCACTCACGATTCATACATCTTCCCCCATAGCGGCTTGCACACACGTCTGCTCAGGGGAGATTTTGGCAATGGACACCTGCTAGGTAAGTGCAATACTATACACATCACTGACTTAGTCATGGCAATGCATACGTAACTCTGACATCTTGCCTCTTACCCTGTAGGTGACAGTGCATCCGCGGTGAGGCATTACATCTTGACTCCCTACCTGAACCCAGCCAGCCCACAACAACAGAGGTACAATGCAGCCCACATCAGGACACGTAACGTAATAGAACGGACGTTTGGATTGCTCAAGAGTCGCTTTCGCATCCTGCATAAAACTGGAGGAGCTATGCTGTACCAACCGGAAACCTGCTGCAGGATAATTGCGGCATGTGCAATGTTGCACAACATGGCAACAAGGAGAGGCATCCCCATTGAGGAATCCGACACAGAGGGCAACCAGCCCCCAGCACAACCATGCCGTGCACATCTTGGTAGTTCAGCGGAGGGACAGAGGAAACGTGCAGACATCACCCAGCATTATTTCTAAGGTATGTTACAATGACACACAACACTCATTTGCATTTGAAGGTGAACTATTTATTATCTGGGCTGGCGGTATGGGGTGTCAATACAACCTGAAATGGTGTCCATTAGCACATTAACTCCATGCACCAATGGACAGAGGAGACGCACTAAGGACTTGTCATGCAGTCACTAAGATAGTGTTGTACATGGTTACGTCACCATGAGGTCTAACACCCCTCCAATTTGGTTTACCGTCTCCTCCCTCTCACACCCAAATGTCTTTCTCCTGCTTCAGCATCTGCATTCCCAGATGCTGCGGGAGGTGCCTGTCTACGGCTACTTCTCCTCCTGACAGTGTTGAGTGGCGCAGTGATGCTGCTGAGGCTGGAAGCCTCACTACCCTCTTCCCCTGTAACGTCGCCCTGAACACCAGTGCTAGCCTGCATCACTTCAACGGCTGTTGTAATTTGCCCCAGTGCCTTGGACACATCCCCACAACAATGGGCCATTTCAATCTGCATTCCCACAGACCGACGTGACAGGTGTGACACGCTAGTGCTGATCTTGTTATTTGACTTGGTACAGGCCTCCATGCATGTGAGAAACTGGCGATGCCTCTTCCTCTGTGTGGTGTGTCCCTCGTGCATCACACGTGCAACCTCCAGCAGGGTGTTGTTGGATTCCCTGTGAGCCTCCACTATTGCAGTTGTGAGCTCCCTCACACTGTCAGCCATTGCAGTATTGTTACTGTTCATTTTTGTTATCTGCAGGTTGATTGCTCCCATGTGCCTAGCTTGCACGCGCTGA
Organism: Lissotriton vulgaris; assembly: GCF_964263255.1. Taxonomy (NCBI): domain Eukaryota; kingdom Metazoa; phylum Chordata; class Amphibia; order Caudata; family Salamandridae; genus Lissotriton; species Lissotriton vulgaris. Next base: position 81,687,603 of record NC_141690.1, on the reverse strand, counting down.
ACCCGCACCATCTGTGACTCCACGCCACCCCACTGATAGTGACTTCCTGCTTCCTGTGACATAGTAGGGCTCCTTGGTCTGCGTCGTGATCCTGCCCAGACATGTGCCTGCGGTGTTGGTGTGTGACTGGCACTTTCACGGCTTGTAGTAGGTGCGGTAGATGTATCCTGTTCTACCTCCATTGGCTGTAGTGGTGCAACTGTGGCCCTGCGTTTTGCTCGTGCCTTGCCTTTGGGTGGTGGTGACACAGGTTTTGACACCGCAGTCTCTTGATTGGGCTGTGTGCTGTCTCCAACATCACTGTCATCAGTGTTTACTTCAGCTGCATCTGTGATGTGAAACAGTGCAATGTTATATACATGTGTTTCAATAGTTCTGCAACCTTAATAAAATTATTCTTTTCTGTTATAACTGTCTCTCATCTGTCACTGTACTGCTTATTGTTGGCATTTGGCCTTACTGTGTTGGATTCTAACTGGCAAATGGGTACTACTGACTACAAGTCCCACGATGCATTGGTCTCCCTATGTTAAATGTGTGCTGGACTATTTTTGCTGTTCTTTTAGCAGGTGAAATCACATTTGGGCACTATCAGTATGTGCTTTGTGCTGTTGATAGTCATGCATCTTACCTTGTGTGCTACAGGCTGCCCCAGATGTGTCCAGGATCGTCACTCCTACCACTGCTTCTGGATCGATTGTGGCCTCAATCATGTCCTCCTGGGGTGTGTTGTCTGGGACTGTTGGGCCTCCTCCTCCAGTCCCCTTCGCCTCCTTCAGCCTTTCAGCAACCTTCTCCTTTGCACGACTGCGCAGGTCGCACCAGCGCTTCTTTAGGTCATCGATGCTGCGGTGTGTGACCCCCACAGCATTCACCTTGTCCCTGATCCTGGTCCAGATCCTTCTCTTGTCTGCCTCTGGCACTTTAAGGGAGAGCTTGCCAAATAACTTTTCATGGTTGTTTGCAACCTCCTCAATGAGGATGTCAAGTTCACCCTCACTGAACTTGATTTTGCGCTTCCTGGCCACTGCTCCCTCCTCTGTGGCTGTTTGGGACATGGCTGTCTCCACCAGTTAGCAACCTGCAGTTTGTTTTCTTCAGCTCTCACTCCCTGCACTCAGCTTCTGCCTCAGTGTTCAACTGTGCACAGGTGGCAGCATGGGCTGATTGACTTCCTGGTTGTGATGTCATCAACCTGCTCCCAATGCGACTCTGTAGTTTTTCACGCTCCCGCTTTTTGCGAACTCGCAATTTGCGATCTCGCAATTTGCGATTTCGCAAATAGCGGGATCGCAAATTGCGAGATCGGATTTATTTTACTATTGCTATTACTTTACATGGAATCGCTAAAGTATTTAGCGATTTTTAGCGATTCCTTGTTTTTTCGCATTCCACATCATGCATAGCCAATAGCGAGTCCTTATTTGCGATTCCTTAATAATCGCAATTAAGGAATCACTATTTCTTTGCATGATGCATCTGGCCCCTGATCGGTGCTAACAGAGGACAACTTCAGCGCTGCTGTAACCGCACTTGTATTGCCGAGGCTAGATTATTGCAATGGATTATTTCTGAATTTGCATAAGAAACATCTGCACAGATTGCAATTGGTGCAGAATGCTGCATCCAGATTGTTGACCAACACCCCAAAGTTCGTTTCAGTGAGAAATGGTCTTAGACACCTCCACTGGCTGCCAGTGAAACAGCGGATTACCTTTAAGGCCCTATGTACTGTATTTAAGGATCTAATGAACAATGGGCCAGAATTTCTTAAAGGCCGCTTTAAATGGTATATGCCGGTTAGATCTTTGCGTTCAAACAGGTAGCTGTCCCCTTAGTCAAGACAGTCAACTGGGGCGGACGTAGTTTCACCTGGGGAGCTGCAAAGGCATGGAACAATCTGCCATTTCAGTTTAGAAACTCCTCTGATCTCCTCACCTTCAGAAGAGGACTGAAAACTTTACTGTTTTTGGAATAGATTGGTTGCAGTTTTAGGATGACAGTTGCTTCAGTGCCAGGACACCCAAGGGTAACAGTGCGCTTTACAAACTCTATTAACATAACATAACATAAGAAAGGCTTGAGGGTTCTCAGAAACAGAATGTAAGGTCAAATCCATAGACAGAAGGCAAGTCACTCAAAAGATTGTGAAGCATTGCCTGCTAATTTTCTTTTTTTTAAACAGATTTATTGTAATTTTCAAACAACATACACACAATTCGGAATCAGTGAATGGCCTTATGTATTTCCATATCAATAATCAGCATGGTCCTGTACATAGTATCTGGGTAGCACCTTAGCGTCCTAATATATGTTTTAACAAGTATTTCAAGTAATGCATGGTGGGGTTCGCTCACCCAGTTCTAAAATTGCACCTCCTCCTCTCCTTCCGCTCCTCATAGCAGCAAAGTATATCATCAAAGGGGGGGACTACCACCCTCTAAGTATCTGCAATCGTACCTCTGAAGACTATCTCTTCATTGTCCAGCTCTAGTCCCCAGCCCCCCTCCCCTATCCATTGTTAGCCATTATTCAACGGTGCGTCGGAGTGTTCGACATTGTCAGTGGTATCATCATCAGAGTATTTTAAACAGTCTATCACCACCTCCCAGGCCCTAGCACTGTCCACCAAGCCATAGCCTCTCCTCACTTCCGGATGTAGCACTGCCCCCTCATAGCCCTCCCACCAGCAAGGTCATCCTCCATGTGGATATCCAGGGGCCGGTAGATGCCTTCCATTTCACAGTGATTGCCTATTTTGCTAGTACTAATGCTAGGTCTACCAATCTAGTAGTGACCCGATGCTTAGCAGCACGGGGGAAGTTCTCTAGTAGGCAGACCAGTAGGGTACATAGGAGGGTCCTATCTGTTACATCATTAATACTGGCCGTCACTCCCTCCCAAAACACTCATAGTATCCGGACAGACCCAAACCATAGGCAGGATCTCAGCTCCCAGCTCTCCACATCTTGGACATCTCAGGCCATGCGCCCCGAAATACCGCAATATCTTCCCCAGTGTAAGGTATTCCCTATGTCAGAAGTAGTTGTTAATAGGTTTCAATCTGGCTTTCCGAGAGACTATATAGACATGATTTAATACCTTAGTCCAGTGTGCCTCAGAGAGCGCTACTGCTACATCATTCTCCCACTTTTGGCACATTCTTCCAATGGTGTGTGGATGTTCGCATTCAATGCTCTATAGAGGAGCGTGATAGCATGTGTTCTTCCAGAGGTCAACCATAGTGAATGCCTGCATAGGTGGTCCTGGGGCTCCGTCGTCCCTGACTTCCAGTGTTTTCTTACAGCCTGCAGGGTAATAGGAAGTGACCCGTTTGTAGGATGGTAGAATCCTCCTAGCATGCTTACCCCCTGGTGTCTGTATGTTTTCGGGACTATGCTGACTGGGATCCTCCAAAGAAGGATCCCAGTCCCTAACTTTGACATTGTAAGTACTTCTGTACCTCCACAGTTGGCTACTGGTACACCCATATAAGTCCCTAGTATATGGTACTGAGGTACCCAGGGCATTGATACACCCTGGGTCTCCCATGGGCTGTAGCATGTATTGTGCCACCCCTGAGAGACCACTCAAACTGTTACTTCAGGCCTGCCATTGCAACCTGTGTAAGCTGGCGTTAGCACCTCTTACGACAGGTATACATTTTCTTATACCTGAGGTCACTACACATATAACCTATAAGTCACCCCTAAGGCAGGTCTTTCAATCTTGAAGGCAGGGTGCCCGTTTATTAGTATGTGGGTGCCCGTGCATGAGCAGGACACCCCTACAAGCACCAGAGTCAATTCTCCAGGCTTTGTAAGTGCGGTCAGCTGTCATTAAGAGATGGCTAACTATATTGTGACGTGCCAAACCTGGGCATGTTTGGTATCAAACCTGTATGAAACCTGTTGGAAACATACCCCCACACCTTTTTCTGTGTTCGAGGTATGATTCCATGCACTGGGGGAAGCCCAAAGTGCTCCTGGTAATAGCCTTCCAGCGTCTGCCAGCCAGCTAGTGCTGTTGTCAACCCCAGACACAATTCTGACCTTCTGTTGAGCTAAGCTCAGTCAGGGAAGGTAGAACAATAGGTTTCCTGTCACAGGTAGGTGTGAAAAGATCCCAGACATGACTTAGTGTATTGGGCTGGGGTGGGGGCGTTTGCCAGCACCACTAGACCACTTTGAAGGGCACATTTGGTGCCCTCCTTTCATACTCCAGTTGGAACCAGTTCTCGGAGCCTTTGGCTCCTGCTGTGGCGGAAAACTTGACAAAGGACATTGGAGTATCCTCCCCTCTGTCCAGCCCCTCCTGTGGAAGGGACACCTGAGTTGTCCTAACCCCTTTCTTAGAATATAATAGGGCATACCTGTGGGTGAGTCCTCAGATTCATTGTGAGACAAGATTCAAGCCTGAAACCACATCACTCTTTGATTGTCCGGTCACTTGGACTTAGCTAGACTTTGCCTTACACCGAGACTGAATCACGGAAGACTCCTGTTGCTCCTGGTCTCGGTGTTCTGCAAGTCTTCTTCATCGTCTATGTCTGTGCTCCTTTCAGGATCTTCAACAGACCTCTGGCATCAAGGACTCCCAAAGTAATTACCCTCGGATTGAAGGAGCCACTCCCATGCATCTGCAGGCATAATAACAAAGCTGGCAGGTCTGGTGCGCCTGACATCCCACGAACTTCGAAAGACTCAGCAACACAGGTGGTGGTCCTGTTTCTCCCTCAAGGACTGGCCTGTCCTCCCTGAAATTTTGAGGCCAGTATCAGCACATCTTCGTGCCCAGATCAGCATCCTCACTGCATCCTCTGAGATCGTCATCTTTGGTGAGCAGTTTTAGGACCTTTTGTGACTCCTGTGCCTTTGACCTGAGGGTCCTGTTGAGAGTTTTCTCCTACTTCAGTGGGATCCTCCGCTTCCGTGGGACCTGCTCTGACTCTCTTGTATGTGATGAGGCCCTTGGACCTTGCTGAAACCAACGTTGCTCCTTCTTGTGCTTTCCAAATCAGTTGCAGCTGCCCAGGCTTGTTGGTGGTCCCGCCGAACACCGACCCCCTGGTTCTCGACTTCCGACCCGGAGCAGCTCGTGCATGGCTCCTGTTCTTCCTCAGCATCGCCTCATCCTCAAAGCTGCAGCGACAAGTCACCGTCATCACTCCTGCTTCATCCAACAATGGTGGGCATTGTTCTTCCATGCCTCCTGGTCACCTCCGAGTGGCATAGATTTACGTGTCTCCTGGTTACCTCCGAGTGGAATAGACTCTGTTTGCAGGTACTTCTATTCAAGAATCCACCCTTGGATTCCACCAGACCCTTGCACAGTCTTTGCCAGTGCATCTTCACTGAAGTTCTCTATTGTGGTCTAAGGCGGTTTCTGACTTCACTTCGCACTTATACACCTGGCTTTCCTGATGTAGGTATCCTGGTTACTAGGCTATCCAGGGTGGGTTGACTCTACAACCTTTTGTCTTCCACAGGGTTTCTTCAGGGTCCACTGGGAAGAGTCCTTCTACTTCAAAACTTCAACAGCGACATTCCTGTTGTCTTCAGTTGAGTACACAGGTGTGTTTTCACTCCACACACAACCTCAGTGGAGTTCCTGGGTACTTACCTTAGGTGGTTACTCATGTCCCCAGCTCTTCTGAGCCTTCTGGTCCAAGTCCTGACTTTGATCGTAGTTCTCATTGTGTATTGTACTTACTTACCTCTTGCAATTGAAGTATTCTTGTGTATTTGTTTTGATATCTATGGGTAGGAGATATACTAATGTGTTAGTGAGTGTTGTGTAATGAATAGAGATATTTTATATATACACTGTGTGGTTCTTTTTCGTTTAACCTCCACTCCATGATTAGACCTGGTAAAACAAGATGCATAACACATCTTCGGGATCACAGCCAGGGGCGGCTCCTCCATTAGGGTAGAGGAGCGTCACCCCACTGCTTTCTCACAGTGCGAGAAGCAGAAACATAAAATTGTATTTTAAATACCATTTTATGTTTCTGCTTCTCACACTGCGAGAAAGCATAACAGTATGCCTAGTTGGGGGCGGGTCGGGGAGGAGTGGCTGAGGAGTACTGAGGGCATCGCCCGGGTCTCTCTTCCCAGGAAGGAGCCGGGCATGTAGCCATTGATTAAGCCATTGTAGCTGGGTTGCGAGGTAGTAGTACTCAAAATCTGGTGCCGCGAGCCCTCCATCATTGCTGGGCCTACGCAATTTAGTCAGCGTTACTCGCCTCCTACCAGCTCCCTAGGTTGGTTTTACCATTACTGAGTTCAGTTCAGTAAAGAGGCTCCGAGGGATTATAAGTGGCAGGGTGGTAAAAATAATTGAGCATTCGAGGCAGCACCACCGTCTTGACCACCACTATCCGATCTGCCACTCACAAGGGCAAGGTCTTTCAGAAGCAGGCGTGGAAGGAACAAATTGCTGTCCTGACATTGCCATCCAGCACGTCACTAGTAGTGTTCTATACCTTAAACTTAAGGTATTTCATGCAGTAATTTCCCCATATCAACCCCTGTAGATCACAGTTGGGGCATGTCCAGAGTCAGGGAAACGCAATCGGTTTTTGCCAATTTATGTGCAGGTCTGATATGGAGCCAAATCTGCCCAGCTGCGAGATCGCTCCAGGGAGAACCCTCACAGTGTATTTGTGCAGTGTAACAAAGGAGGGTTTGCTTACACTTAGGCGCAACCCAGCCTCACCCAGACCCACAGAAGATTGATAAAATATGTACATACATTGTCGTGTAGGCCAGCTCGACCCAGGTAGACAGTAGATTTGCACGGTTGGTCGGAGTAGTCAAAACATTAGATACAAATTAAAGTGTAAATAGAACGAAACAAAGACAGATCACAACAAGTAGAAGTAAGTTCAAGAACGGAAATGTAATTTCCCATATAGTACCAGCATTAAAAGCGATTGTCAGTAAAAGCATTAATGGGTCATTATGCATTACTTATTGATAGTGCTCATAGGTGTAGGAAGCAAAGAGGGAAATTGGGGCAGTGTTAATGAGTTGACAAGTAAGGGACAGGGTAAAGAGGACTAAATTTGGATCCTTTACTCATATGTACCAACAGAACCTTAGAAAGGATAAACAACTTACACTTATCTTTATTTGGACGAACTAATGTCATCAAGATGATGATTTTCCCAAAATTTCTTTATTTTTTCCGCACCATTCCTCTATTCTTTTCCATGTCTCTTTTCAATAAAATAGACAGGATGTTGTCCAGATTCCTGTGGGGGTACCGCCGCTCAAGAAGAGCTTTAAAGTGGTGTACTCTTCCGCAAGAGCGTGCTGGGTTGGGATTTCCGAACTTCAGAATGTATTACTGGGCTATCACTCTTAAAACAATTAAGGTCCTGCTATTCCATGACCATGTTACCGAAACCTTTATGGCACCCTCTATTTTTGAAATGCTTATGGGCGCCCATGCGCGTCAATGTTTATTGAAAATTATGGAACCCAGCTATTACAAAAAAACAAAATTTAAGGTGTTTCTTTCTGCCTTTTCAGTTTGGAGACAGATCAACAAAACTTTACGGATAACTTCTAAATTCAATTTTTATACACCTATTTGTTGTAATATTTCACTATCAGGGATTTTTCAAGACACTCCTACATATCGATGGCGCATGGGACAGATCCACTTAATTGGGCAACTGTATCAAAATGGGGTTTTTATGTCCTTCTCTGAACTCCAAGAAACATTTGGCCTTTCCAGGAATGAATTTTTCAAATACTTACAGATCCGTAGCGTTTTGGAAAAAAAAAACCTCTTATACAGCGATCGATGCCATGGAGACCAACGATATTTTAGAGAGCTGTAGGAAGGATAACCGTATTGGTACAATCTATCAATTAATGGTCAATAGGATGCAGGATGATCTTGATCAACAAGCCCAGAAATGGCAAAGAAAATTGTGTATAGAAGGGATAGATTTGTAAAGGGCGTTTGAGATAAGTAACAAAACACTAATCAATAGCTCTCTTAAAAGCCAACATTACATGTCTACTCTAGATCTATATTACACACCTGCTAAGCTGGCCAAATGGAAAGCCACGAAAGGCATTAATTGTAGTCGCTGTGGAACCCTAGCAGCCGACTCATGTCACATGTTTTATAGCTGTCTTAAATTGGCAGTATACATAGATAAGATTGAAAAGTTTCTGACCAATTTGCTCAATGCCAATATTAAGCTATGTCCTTTGGTGATTATTTTTGGTATTTATTTTCCATCCAAGGGTTTATCTGCTGATCAAGAACACTTTCTTTTCATTGGTATGTCTGTTTACCGTTTTTGTATTACTTCTAGATGGTTAGACATAGATCCACCTTCATTTGAGCAATGGTTGGGAAAGTTGCTAAATGTTTTTAGAATGGACAAAGCAGTTTATAAATTGAAAGGACAGAAAAAGAAGATCTTTGCTAGGAAGATATGGTCCCCTATTGACAATTGGATCTAATTTAATTATGACTGCTATTGCAAAGATATATTTTTTACATGTTATACGTTTGGTCTTCTTTTCTTTCTTTTTTCTTATTTTAGCTAGTAATGTATAAACCACCATGTGAATGACTGCCATTGATTAAATGCTGTTTCGTCCTTGTATGTATTATGCCTCTGCCACAAAAAAATAAAAAAAATATTTTAAAAAAAGGGACAGGGTAAAATTGATACATTTAGTTCTATGAGCATGTGGGAGTTTAGTAGGACGGTCTACGTTTCGACCCTAGCGGAGAGTAGGGTGAGTGGTTGCCTCACAACGGGGTCTTCATCAGGACAGAAGAGCACCTATAAGTGACAGATAAGATTCAGTACCTGATACTAATATGCTTGGATGTGGTGAAAATGTTCAGTAGGTGGGAATGACTGACACCTATTTGTGTATTAGGAAAGACGGACAACGTTCGATCCTGGTTGGGCTTTCACGGGGCTCCTGGCTTACTAAAAGAAAGACATGTTGGGTGAATGTACATGCCCAGATAGGATTTCCCAAAGCGTTGGAAAGTCCAAGTGGTAGTTTATTCACTTTAGTTTAGCAACGCATGGGGAATCAATCTCCTGATGCAGGCACTGGTAAATCCGGATGTGAGTCTGAGGTAAGAAGGGAAATCAACTATGTCAGGGTGGGCCGAAGGTACCCAGATGTAAATGTAGCGCTGAGTAACAGGTGAAGCACATTTAAAAACGAATGGCGAGGAAGACTGGTTGGCAGTGGAACCATGTGTCAGGTTGATCAAAACAAAATGAATCAGGCAAGTGAAGCAGTACCATTGGTAGGAGGTCCTTGAGCTTCCTGTTCTAAATGGAGGGACATTGCGCAGAGGACACAGTGAATTAAGTGCATGTAGTCCATGTAAGCTAGCAGGACTGGTGCACCAGTGGCGGTTCGTCCATTGGGGGCGTTGGGGCGTTGCCCCACTAGCCATGGATGACTGTCACTGACTGTGTCACTGTCTGGCACTGCGCATACCCATTACCGATACTGCCGACAGTCATAATAATGCAAATGCATTTGAGGTCGGTCGGGATGTCATCGCGATCGTGGAAGGACTGGTGGGGGGCGGGCCTGCGGCAGTGAGTGGAGGCTGGCAGATAGCAGCAGCGTCAGCGTGGCAGGGAGGGCAGCAGCAGTGTGTGAGCATTTAGGACAAGTCATTTTTATGACTTGCCCACGCATGCGCACACACGCAGTAGCCACTTCCCTCCTCCTCCTCCCCTAGCACTCAAACAGGCAGAGACCCGGGGGAGCCGGGTCTCATTATGGGCAGTATTAGCCCTGCTCTTTAGCCAATCCTGGCGCAGTGGCGATGTTAATGCTGCGCCAGGATTGGCTGACTTACGAGGATGGTGGTCTCAGGAGAGTGATGTGAGCGCACAGACCTCGTCAGGTCAGACCTCGTGACGTGACTCGTTGTGCCTGTGCAGTCATTGCCTCCTTGGTGATGAAGTGTGAGAGTGTGTGTTGTCAGACAGTTCTGATGAAAGGCAGCACGTAAGTACTTAAAGTTGTGATTTCAAACTAGTTTTAAGTTAACCCCAACTCTGAAAGTGCCTGAGAACAGGCAGGGCGTGTAACACTTTGCTGCTGCCTTCAGGAAGCTTCCTTTACAGAAGCATGGAGGGCCTCTCCCCCGCTTCGTGAGATGGAATAATAAGGAGTTCAGAGCATGTGCTTAAGAGTTTCTGCTGGTTTGGGTACAGCCAGGGGCAGGGCCCTAAAGAGAGCCAGCTTATATCAAGGGAGTATGTGCTGGACTGCCATATGCTGCGCACCCTCCCTGGAGTTCACCGTCTGGTAGGTTTCCAAAAAGCACACCGCTTAGGGGAGGGCACAGCACAGCCCATGCTGCTTCACCAAATATCATGTATTTTGGTATGTTCTATTCCCAGTGAAAATCCAGTTAAGAGTCTGTCTAGCGAGCTCCCACGAGTTCCGTGTGCTCGTTACAGGAGGCTGATGGGCGGCTGACTGCTGCTCGCATGGCAATGTCATTTCTATTCCTTCCTTAGCATCTAAAAGGGAACATCGCGCAATAAAACAGACCACGCAGTGTTAGCGTAAAAGGACATTTTATTAGACCAGAACTGTGAATCTGTACATAACAATAAATCAACAATAACAGTAACAGCAAACCCCCACTCACACTTTCCCCCCCCATTCGTTTCATTCACTCCGCGTCATCACCAAGCCCTAGAGGCTCCAAACACCTTTCTCTTGCCCGTCAATCACCGTCTTCCAGCCCCCAGTCATTGCAACCTTCCATTCACGCTTCTATCCATCCTATGCAAACTCCCCACCCAAGGGATGGGTGTGCCCGCTCTTGACCCCCTGTCCCTTCGAATCCTGCCTACAGCAGCTCTGGCCTAAACTGGCAACGCTATGGACCGACCCAACAAACCACCTCCAGCTGCCGGGTGGGTGGGGGGCCTTTCGAGCTCCCTCCCAATGGTGCCAGGCGCAGAAAAGAGGAAGTTCCCTTCCTCCCCCGCGCTTAAATACCCACCCCCTAACTCCTCCCCTTCCCCTACCTGGCCTATCCCCTGCGCGAAAGACCCCGGGGAACGACTAGTCTGCGACTCTGCTTTCCCCGGGGCCCGGCATCGTGTTCAGGTGAGGGCGGGCGGAAGGGGGGAAGTGAGAATCAAAGGTAGAACCTTATGTACTTGAACCAGGAGTGGGTCCGAACCATTACATGCTTGCAAAGCTCTTTGGCCTCGTTGCGTTGAGGGTGCAATGCACTTTGGGCGGTAATTCCGAGTACCGCCAGGCGATATGTAACTTTTAACTTTCGCACATATAACTGTCAGTGACACAATTTTATGTGCGACACATCAGCTGCTTCTACATTTCTTGCCAAAAGCACTTTGCACTCTGGGACTTGCAGTTTTCTTTAACGGGGTGAGCCCAGGATGTACCAATAAGCACGGGACTTTTGATCTTGTGTAGTGAAGTTGGAGTTCGTGATGGCTTCGCATACGATTTAGCAGAGTAAAGGCAGCTTTTCCATAGTGTAACTATTGTAGAAAACTTCTGTGTCATTCAAAACCCCACATATATGTCAGCATTTCTCATTAAGCCCAGGTTTTGCAATTGCGCACAGTAGCATGTTATGATTTATTGAGCTTTCAACGCCAGTGTTGCCTCATTTTGAGAATATACCCTTTGCATATGTCTCCGAATTTCACAGCAATGTGTTTTTTTATTTTCTTGCTGCTTTGGATTGCATGCTTGTAATTGCACTGCGGGGTTCTGCAGTATCCCTGGTCCGCTCTACGTTGCATGAAATGCTCAGATAAAAATACAAATCTTTCCTTGCCTGGACGGAATATTGTACCATGGAAGGACACCCACAGGGTTGCGGACAGCCATTCCTTTCCTATGCCTAATCAGGTAATGGTTTGCATCAAGTCCACCTCCTCAAAAAGTCCTGGTGTTTGCAAAGGCATGACTTGGCAATGGATCTGTCGTAACATATGCTGCTGACAGCTATACTGTTGTAGATCCTACAGTATACCATGGCTTCTATTTATTTCACAATAACCTGTGGTCATATCACTGTGTCATTAACTCACAGCGAAATTCTGAATTGGTATTTGCGTTCAGAAAGTTGTCACGACAATTTTCGCCTCACCACTTGCAAATGTCACCGTCCGCCACTGTGATGCACGCTTGCTAGATTACTTGCAAAACGCACTGCGTACAAGATCGTATAAGTACTAGGTGCCCTGATGGGGCTTGCAGAGTATGTGTGCATGGATAGGCGGTTCGATTTACGCTTGCCGGGATACTCGTACGGCACGCTGTGCATGATTAAGGGAAAATAAAGGACAATGGGCCAGATGCATCAAGCATCCATTTTGCGATTCCTTATTAGCGAAAAATAAGGAATCGCTAATAAGGAATAGCAAAATGGAATGCATCAAGCAATCACTATAAAAATAGCGATTCCTTAGACTTCCTTAATTGCGAGTCGCAAATTGCGAGTCGCAATTAATGAATACCTCCCCATTAATTCCTATGGGCCTAGAGGCCCATAGGAATGAATGGGAAGACAATCTCAATTTGCGAATAGCAATTAGCGATTCGCAAATTGAGATTGCGAGTTCAAGGGTGCAGGGGTGTCCAAAGGACACCCTGTTACACCCCTGAATGTGATCAGTGCACATATGTTGCGCACACACATGCCCTTAGGGCATGTGTGTGCGCAACATGAAACTTTGAAAAATGCACAAAAGTGCATTTTTCAAAGTTTTTGCAAATTACCATGAAGTTGTACTTCGTGGTAATTTGCGTGCCCTATTAGCGAATTCGCTATTTTTGATACTTTCATGCATTGCATTTAAGGAATCTCAATTTGAGATTCCTTAAATGCAAACAATCGCAATTTAGCGAATTCTCTATTTGCGATTTTTGCATTTGGGATGATGCATCCCAAATGCAAAAATTGCACTCGCAAAGGGCCAGATTCTGAGAATCTGGCCCTTTTGCGAGCGCATTTGGCTTGATGCATCTGGCCCAATACCCGGTACAGGCTCATGGACCGTGAATAAGTTAGAAATGCGGGAGGAGATTCGTTACAAAGATGCGTGCCAGGATGAGACCCACAGACTAAATACAACTGTATTGAGCAGTCTCACCATGAAAATCGGGGGCCCAGTAACAGCTCAACCCTTACCTCCTTAGTGCAGCTGAGTTGCTCGATGGATGAGCTTCCGCCAGCTGACTCACGCCAGATGTAGGGTAAACCACGGCGTGCGTGCACCACGCGGGTGCTCGCCATGCCAGCCGCCAATGGTTGAGCAGGGGGATGGTTTCACATATTGAAAGCGGTGCACTCGGCTTGGCTGTGCCAAAAAGACACTGACTATGGTTGCTCGAGTGAAATAATTAAAATGTACGCGCAATGTGGATTTAAAACAAAGTGTTTGTAAAAGGCTAAAGCGCAAGGCGTGTAATGTTGACATTTAATTGGGAAGGTAAAGATGTTAGCAAATGCCACAAAAGGAGGTTCGGAGCCCTTCCTGTGATACATCACATAGTATATTTAGCTTGTGTGATACACTCTATGATAGTCAAAGGTCAGGGGTGTTTTAGGAAAATAATCATGCCCATGTATAACCCACAGTTGGGATAACGCTTTTTTTTTTACGTGGCATACGTGGCATCTTGTTCATTCAGGCCATCCATCACATTGTCAAGTCTGTGCATCCATATACATTCTCTGGTATTGAGGATTTGACATTGGTCTCCTCCACGTTGGCCAAGGGACACCTTCTCTAGTACTATCCATTTGATGAACACAGGGGTGTATAAGGCAGTACTAAAATGTTCCACGAGTGGGACTCCCGCTGTCTTGCACCAAATCCTACTGCAGTGCTGTAGGATTCTTGTCTTAACCTTTTGCCGAGTTTGGCACACATATAGTTTGTTGCACGGGCATCGAATTGAGTAGATTACGTTTGCAGTGTTGCAATTTGTGTGTTCCTGCAAGGTAAGGGTATGATCACTGTATTCAAAAGTCTTGCTTTCTATGCACATAGAACAGGCCTTACATTTAGTGCACTTGTAGTGTCTTACTACTTCTGGTAGATTCCACATTGCTTGGATGGTCTGGTTGGGTGGGACATCTAGTAGTGAATGGGCAACTTGATCCTTGATGTTTTTAGCTTTTTTTATAGCATGCATGGGAGATTTTTGTATTTTTATGGTGTCGGAGATCAATCCCCAATGTTCATTTATTATCCGTTTGATTTTGTTGCTCCTGGTACAGTAGGTTGTGACACATATCATTCTATCCAAAGAAGTGGTAAGTACTTTTATTTTGTTTAGTTCTTTAATTTTGAGAGTTTTATATAGCGCTGGCTAGACCCGGAGGTATCACAGCGCTTTACATAAGGTTCCACAGAAATTACAAAATTACATCAGTTACACGTTACATAAGTTACTAGAAAGACAATTCAAGAGGGTAGGGGACAAAATAAATGGAGCTTAGAAGGGTAAGGGGTATAGAGAAATATACGACACATTAACGAGCGAGAAGGGGAGACAAGTACAGCGGATAGGGGGAGTGAGAAGGGAGAGGAAGAGGGGTAGATGGGTGAGAGACGAAGGGAAAGTCTGCCCAAAGACCAACTGGGTAAGTGACAGCCGAGGAGGGAGTCCACAGCCAGTCTCCCCTTTAGCTCTCAAGGTAGATTCATCGGGCATCTGTCAGATAGCTAGGACTCTAGGTTACATTAGTTACAGGTTACATTGGTTGCTCGAAAACATTTAAATAGCATATAAGATGAGATTAATGGCACCAGGAAGGGTTAGAGGGGTAAGGGTAAAAGGGAAACAAGGAGGGAGATAAAGCGGGGAGACGAAGGGAAATGTCTGCTCAATGTCCTGCTGGGTAGGTGACAGCTGAGGGTGAAGTCCACAGCCCATCTCCTCTGTAGCTATCAAGGTAGATCCACCGGGCATAGGTCAAAGTGCTAGGTCTCTGCTGTAGGTGGCAAGTTCACAGATTCAATGTCCAGAAGGGTGAGCCGGATAAGGGTGCGCAAAGTCGGGTTGATGACCACTCCACGTGCTGTCGTGTTTATACCCTACCTCTCCGGTGGAATAACCTCGGCTGGTGCCCTTTTGGGGTCAGGCTTGGTGGATCCGGCATAGAAGTATTGGCAAAGTTTATTGTAGGGGATTAATTTGGGCACTAGCAGGTGCTTTAAAACCTCATTGGGATCACTGGTGAAAGTATTCCGCTTCCCCACTCACCGCCTCTGAAGAGCGACAGCTGTCTAACTCGGGGGACCTTGCAGGTCGTGCTAGAGTGTCTTACCCTCTCCAGCCACACCATAGATGCGGAGTCCATTGCCCCCTCTGGGTTTGTGGTGTTTAGTGTAAGGCTGGTGGGTACTACTTCTCCTTCCTCCCGGATGGCACAAGAGTTAGATAAAGTGGGTATTAGGCCGGCGACGCGAAAACTCATGGGGTTGTATTATCAGTCTCCCAGTTACTCTCTTCCACTGTTGGGGTGCTGTTTCGTGGTAAGTCCTTACATCTTGTGGCCCCTTGTGGCAGCAGCAGGGCCCGTGTCCCCATTTCTGCCTACTCGCTTCTGGGATTAACTGGAGTACCAAATTCAACTGGAGTGACTCAGTACTTCTCCATTACGGGGTTTTTTGTTTGAATGGCTGCCATTTTGAAGTCAGGCAGACTTGCGTATGGCATTGGGGGGCCGGTGGGTTTGTGTTCAACCTCCTTAAGCTGCGTCGGTAAGGCTTGGTGTGCTAAGCCTGCATCTGGGAGTTGTAGCCTTTCCCCGGACTCACCCGGCAGGCACCGGCCTCCACCCATCCGATCTCGTGGTGCTGATGCAGTAATACGGCGCTCCTTTCGGTAGAAACTACCAACACCGATAAAACGGCGGCTGTACCTCAGTTGCAGGTCCTCCGGTGATGGCGAGGGTGCTCCGGTGCCGGTGTAGTCCACGCGGGCGGCAGCCCTGCGATTCTTAGGCTCCGAGTCATAGAGCCTAGGCGGCCCCCATTATTACGAAGCCGTGCGACCTGCTTCACCCGACAGAAATATGGCTCCGTAACTTGCGCTGTGCAAAAAAACTCAGCCCTCACAGAGTCTCTAGTAGTTCTGCTGCATTCTGGTGAGACCCGCCATCGGATCGGCAGCTTTTGCAGGCGCTCTAATCACTCAAAGGACTAGCGTGGACCGGGAGCCGAGACGACTCACGTCTGTTCGGCCATCGCTGTAGAGCCAGGGGGCTCTACGGCGATGGCCGATCACAAGACCGCAAACAACAAAAATCCACAATACAATACTCAAAAATGGTAGGGTTAGATTAGTTCAGTTCAGTTCGTAAGATGCGACACTTTGCGTCAATATACCTTACGATGCGTTGCGCTTTCACAACAAGCAATGTTGCAGCTATGGAAATACGTCAAAGTTTCAGTGCAAAAGAAAGGAAGATGATGCTCTCTCTTTGATACGACATGGTTCCGGCGGTGTCTGCTGCAATGTCGATCCTCTTCTCCGGCGATGCGAGATGCTGTCCTCGATGTGAGCCACGACAGGCCCTGTGACATTCTTCCCAGTGATGCAGCGGCATCTGCTGTGACGTCGATCCTTTCTCCTGGCGATGCAAGTTGCTTCCACAGTGATGCGAGCCACGACAAGCCCTGCGACACTCTTCTCGGAGTTGCGGCGGCATCTGCTGAGACGTCGATCCTCTTCTCCGACGATGAGCTGCGATATGCCCTGCAACACGCTTCTCGAAAATGCGGCAGCATCTGATGCGACGTTGATCCTCTACTCCTGCGACACGCTTCCCAGTGATGCGACGGCGTCTTCTGCCACATCGATCCTCTCCTCCGTTGATGCGTGGTGCTTCGTGATGTGAAGCGGCAGCGCCAGTTCGGCGACACTCTTCATGTTCTTGAGTTGCGCTTCCAGCTCCTTGCGACATGCAAGTCCTCAAAAAGTCCAGCACAGCTGCAGGCACTTCAGGAAGACTCTTGGGGAGCTGGTGGGTGAAGTCTGTTGTCCCTAAGACTTCATCAGGAGGCAAGCTCTGTTCCAAACCCTTGGAGATCCTTCACAAGTTAAAAGTAAAGCACACAAAGTTATTTCTCCTTTGGCAGTCAGGCAACCACTGCAGGCCAATCCCCCAAGCAGCGCTTCAGCTTAGGGATAGTCTCACCTCAGTTTCTTCAGGTTCCTCTCCTCAGCAAAGGTTTCTTCTTGTAGTACAAAAGTAGGGTTTCTCTGTCATTGTACCACGCTCTCTTCCTTGCTCTCTTGACCAACCTCTTCGGGTATCCCCTTTCCATGAGACGGTTGATCAGGTCATCTGACACTCTAAAGAAATCTTCTTTTAGCGAACAATTTCTCCTGATCCGGAGAAACTGGCCAAATGGGAGGTTATCATGGAGTCCTCTTGTGTGGTGGCTTGTATGTCGCAGTAAGGTATTCCGTTCAGCTGTCTTTCTATAAAGAGTGGCATAGAGGTGGTTATCCTTGGCCTTGATGCTGATATCCAAGAAGTCAAAGGTGTGTTTGTCATACTGCATCATGAACTTGATGTCATCAGACCGGGCGTTCAACCAAGTGAAGAACTGGGTAAGTTCATTTTCTTCTCCCGTCCAGATCAGGAGGATGTTGTCTATATATCTTCTCCATTCAATGATATTGCTCCTGAATGGGTTATCAGATTATAGTATATTGGTAGTTTCAAAATCGTCCACATAGAATATCGCCAGGTATGGGGCAAAAGCAGCCCCCATCGCTACACCTTTGCTTTGTTGGAAGAATTCATTTTGGAAGATAAAAACGTTTTTAGTCATTGCCACCTCCAATAGGTCGATTATGAATTCGGTCAGGTCATTGGTTGGTTTGGATCTTCTCCCAAGGGCTCTTGTCATAGATTCCAATGCTGGTGCTTGGGGGATACTTGTGTAGAGAGAGACGATGTCCATGGTTACCAGTAGTTGTTTACCCTCTTCAAAGTTCATGTTGTCCACTAGATTGACTACTTGTCTGGTGTCTCGTCGGTATGTTATAGTTGACTCAGCTAGTGGTTTCAAAAAGAAGTCAACGTATTTACAGACTGGTTCCAACAGTGTTCCACAGCCAGATATAATTGGTCATCCTGGTGGTTTGAGTGGGTCCTTATGCACCTTGGGTAAGATGTAGATGGTGGGTGTGCGGGGTTGGTGTACATTCAGAAACTCATATTCCTTCTGTGACAGGAAGCCAAGTTCTTTGCCTCTTTCGGTGATACTTCTGATAGTCCTCCGAATATCTTTGGTGGGGTCCACATTGATATGTGTGTAGATGATCCCATCTCTCAATCGTGAGTAGATCTCTGCTTTGTAATCCTCAACGTTTTGTATCACAATAGCCCCCCTTTTTCTTCTGGCTTGATGACAATTGTTCTGTTATTCTTCAGGTTGTTGAGGGCTTGTTGTTCACCTTGTGTGATGTTGTATTTCACATATGGTTTTTTGTCACACATTTTCAAAAATCACGTAATACCAAGCTCTCATACGTCAGGATCCTACGGGTTACAGAATGTGCTGGAGTCATGAACGTTGATGGTGGACGCATCCCAGTGTATGATGCTGATGATATTGGTAATGAGTGTTTGAAGAAGTGTCTTAGACAGATCTTTCGAAAGAACCTGTGCAGTTCGGCTTTTATGTTGAAGCGATTCACGTGTGCTGTGGGCACAAATGAAAAACTCTTCTTCAGGATGCCGGCCTAATTCACCGTCCACATCATATAATTCCACACGTCCCCCACAAGCCTAAACCGGGCACCTAGTACTTTTATGATCTTGTACACTGCGCGTCTTGCAAGTAATCCAGCAAGCGCGCACCAGTCCTGCTAGCGTACATGGACAGCATGCACTTAATTCACTGTGTCTTCTGCGCAATGCCCCTCCATTTACAACAGGAAGCACAATGACCTCCTACTAATGGTACTGCTTCACTTGCCTGTTAGATATTGTTTTGAACAACCTGACACATGAATGGTTCCACTGCCAACCAGTCTTCTCCGCCATGCGTTTTGTAATAGGCTTCACCTGTTACTCAGCGCAACATTTACATCTGGGTGCCTTCGGCCCACCCTGACATGGTTAATATCCCTTCTTCCCTCAGACTTGCATCCGGATTTACCAATGCCTGCATCGGCAGATTGAATCCCCATGCGTTGCTAAACTAAAGTGAGTAAACTACCACTTGGACTTTCCTACGCTTTGGGAAATCCTATTGTGGCGTGTACATTCACCCCACATGTCTTTCTTTTAGTAAGCCAAGAGCCCCATGAAAGCCCTACCAGGATCGAACGATGTCCGTCTTTCCTAATACACAAGTAGGAGTCAGTCATTCCGACCTACTGAACATTTTCACCACATCCAAGCCTATTAGTACCAGGTACTTAATCTTATCTGTCACTTTTAGGTGCTCTTCTTTCCTGATGAAGTCCCCGTTGTGAGGCAACCACTCACCCTCCGCTGGGGTCGAAACGTAGACCGTCCTACTAAACTCCCAAAAGCTCATAGAACTAAATGTATCAATTGAATAATGTACCTATGAGCAATGTATATATAGGAACTAACTGGCCTTATACAGGCTGGAAAGGTCAATTTGTATATATTGTGTATTGCATTTTTGTCACAAACATCTTTACCCTGTCCCTCACTCGTCAACTCCCTACCATTGCCCCAATTTCCCTTTTTGCTTCCTACACCTATGAGCACTATCAATAAGTAATGCATAATGACCCATTAATGCTTTGACTGTCAATCGCTTTTAATGCTGGTACTATATGGGAAATTACATTTCCGTTCTTGAACTTACTTCTACTTGTGGTGATGTGTCTTTGTTTCATTCTATTTACACTTTAATTTGTATCTAATGTTTTGACTACTCTGACCAACCGTCCAAACATACTGTATTATTGACCCAGGCCTTGTAGTTTTCACTTGGGCATAACCCCGTAAAAACTCAACACCCCAGGTAGACATCATCCCACAATATAGGCATATTCCTTCTCAGAGCTACAACCCAAATCCCCCACAAAAGGCGAAGTGCCACCAGAGTTCCAGCGTCATCCAAATAATCAACTGAAGGTGGAGTGAATCCCGGGAGGGAGGACTCTGTATTGTGGGAAGAGCCGGATCTGCTGTCTGATTCAGTATTGTCGTCTATTTCTTTGTCGGGTTCCGATGGTGGGAGGTTAATCAATACCAATGATAGCTGCCACAGCCTCCACCACCCTTTGGCGCTCTTGCATAGCTTGGATCTGGGATGAGATTGCTCTGATACAGGCCCCAGAGTCAGTCGATGATGTCTGGTTTCTTTCCTCCGTCTGCGCACCAGCTGGGCATCTGCCGTATGGGGCAGCTGTTCTGTCCACTCCCAGATCTGGTCTGGTGAGGTGAAGAACTGTGTGGTATTCTCATAGCTGAACCGAAGGCACACAGAGAACAGCATGTTGTATGCTATGCCGAGTTGCCATAGGTGTCTCTTTGCTTCTCTGAATGAAGCCCGCTGTTGCTGGACTGCTCTGGAAAAGTCTGGGAAGATCATGACTCTTTCATTATCTATGGTGATATCTCCCTTCATTCGGGCCTGAGATAGGAGGTGGTCCCTGTCTTCAAAGTGCAGCACTCTGGCAATCACCGTTCACCCCCCACTCAAGGTGGTGAAGGCCTCAAGGTCACCCAATGGGCCCTCTCAAGTGCAAAGAACTTGGATAAGCCTGTGGACGCTATCCCTCTACTGAGCCCATCTTCCAGGAAGGTGACCATATTGTGCTCTTGTCTTCAACTCATTCTTGTAGGTGAAGAATTTGCAGATTGTTTCTTCTTGCTCTGCTTTCGGCATCCTCTACACATAGTTCAAAGTCCTTAATTTTACGATTCATCATTGTCAAGTCATTTCTCATTGATCTCTCCTCCGGGTGGATTTCCTCTATGGTTCTCTCCGTGGTGGTATCCCACTCAGCCAGTCATCAGTGGTCATCGTGGAGCAGGCTCTGAACCACAACCAGTGTAACAATTTTCAGTTCCAGTACATCCTGCGATGCCCTTATCTCATTCAGAATGTTGTCCACAGCTGAGCTACCACAGTTCCCCAACGATGACCCCTTTATCCCAAGTGGTCCAGAAGTCCCATTCAGGGGTGGTTCAGGGTCTGCAGCCTCTCTTTTCCTGGTGGCTTTCCGAATTGTCACGATATCCACAATGAGTGGATGAGTACAGGCATTGTACCTTCTGGGATAGGTCAAAAACTACCACCCCATATCGCTCCTTCCATTCCCGGCCAAAGTCATCGAGAAAGCTGTCAACAACCAGCTCGCCGCATTCCTCGAAACCAACAAATCCCTCGACTCCTCACAGTCCGGCTTCCGAGCCAAACACAGCACTGAGACCGCCCTCATCGCAGCCACAGACGACATTCGAACTCTACTGGACAATGGAGACACAGTCGCCCTCATCCTCCTCGACCTCTCCGCAGCCTTCGACACAGTCTGTCATAGCACCCTATTACAGCGCCTCAGAAACATCGGAATCCAAGGAAAAGCACTGGATTGGATCACCTCGTTCCTCACCGGAAGAACCCAAAGAGTCCGCCTCCCACCATTCAAGTCTGAAGCCACTGAAGTCATCTGCGGCGTGCCACAAGGATCTTCACTCAGCCCCACCCTCTTCAACGTATACATGAGCCCCCTCGCGGTCATCGCACGCCAACACAACCTCAACATCATCTCATACGCTGATGACACTCAACTGATCCTATCACTCACCAAAGACCCGAACACGGCCAAAACCAACCTACATGAAGGAATGAAAGAAGTAGCCGAGTGGATGAAGCACAGCCGACTAAAACTGAACTCAGACAAAACAGAAGTCCTTGTCCTAGGTACCTCCCCCTCCGCCTGGGATGACTCTTGGTGGCTAGAGGCCCTTGGAAAAGCATCGATCCCGACGGACCACGCACGGAACCTGGGCGTCATCCTGGATTCTTCACTCTCCATGTACAGACAAGTCAACGCCGTTTCATCATCCTGCTTCAATATTCTTCGCATGCTCAAAAAAACATTTCACTGGATCCCCACCGAAACTAGAAAAACTGTCACCCACGCTCTGGTCACGAGCCGCCTGGACTACGGAAACACCCTATACGTCGGTACCACCGCAAAACTCCAGAAAAAACTCCAACGCATTCAGAACGCTTCAGCCAGACTCATACTAGACATCCCGCGTAAAGACCACATCTCTGGTCACCTGAAAAACCTCCACTGGCTCCCTGTCAATAAAAGGATTACTTTCCGCCTCCTAACCCACGCTCACAAAGCACTCTACGAACTTGGACCCGATTGCCTTAACACACGACTCTCCTTCTACACCCCCTCCCGCCAGCTACGATCCTCCAACCAAGCCCTTGCTACTGTACCTCGCATCAACAAAACCACCATGGGAGGTAGATCCTTCTCCTACCTGGCAGCTAAAACCTGGAACTCACTTCCCACTCACATTCGCCTCACTCAGAACCACCTAGCATTCAGAAAGCAACTTAAAACTTGAATATTCGACAAGTAATTCCCCCACCCTTCTTCAAGCGCCTTGAGACCCTCTGGGTATGTAGTGCGCTATATAAATCATTTGACTTGACTTGACTTGACTTGACATTGCTGCACCACTCATTCTGGTTATCTAGCCCCCAAGACAGCAATCTTCTCCTGCTATGAAGTAGCCCTCAGTGTTCAGTGAAGGGCATTAGGCAACACGTTTGCTACTCCAAATGAGGACCATATGGCAGGTGCCAGGGGGGAATGCCTGTGCTCTCCAGAGCTGCATTAAAGGCCCACCACTAGTTGCAGCGAGGAATGCATGGTATTTAGCAGTGTCCCTCAACTGTTATAGTATAGATGGGGATGGGGCATAGCCAATGACATACAGCCAGGGAGGGTCATAGGAGGCTGCCCCCTCCATCCGCACCCCACAGCAATGATTCTTGAGTCTCAGGGTGCCTACAGGTGGCCTCCTCCCACATGCGAGGTGTCACGGTCATTAAAGGGAAAAGGCAAAGAGAAGAGGGCCTTGGAGAAGCCTGTGTGCAATATGAGAGCCCCCAGGTGGCAGGCCCAGTTCCATCAGGCTGCAGTCTGTCCCTCCCAGTCCCCATCCACAGGTGCCCAGGGTTTACTCACTGTGCTCAACGAGGTCAGAGGATCCACAGCCCTCTGTCCGCCTCGCACAAGGGGCAGGGCCTACCTCCACCGCTGCTACCTGCAGTCTGAGGAAGAGAGAGCAGGGCAAGGTACGGGTCTCCTGCCACAGAGCAGGAGGCAATTGGGGCACAGCAAGTCGGTCCTGGAAAGGGGCTCACCTTCAGGCCCTCTGCTCTGTCCAAGAAAAGGGCCTCCACAGCCTCCAGCATCACAGTGCATCCTCGAAGCAAGGATTGGTGTCTAGACTATGTCTAGAAACCACCAAAGGACATGTCAGCATATAGACCAGTGAACTCACAGTGCTACCATAAGTGGCCAAACCTTAGCAAGGAGAGAATAGTTTTTGACAACCATCAACCATGACAATCCTTGACCCTTCAGGGATCATGGAAACAGTAGGGTACTTTTTGCCTATTCAATCATACTCAGTCTCAGATAGATACACAGAATATACATTGGGGACGTTTTCAATTAGCATTTATTGAGCCAGCATCATTCTAGTATAAAAGTAAACATGTCTGCTTCACAAATCATGAGACAGCTGCAAATGTAAAAGATTGCAAGCACCAACAGAGTAAATAGAAGGTAGAGTTCTACCATGGTGCTAAAACAGTGAACATATGCAGGCACATAAGCATGACATCAATCAAGCGTACTCTTATGATGCAGACCCTACCTAAGTGTACCTCAGTGTACCTAGCATGTATGTGGGTGTAAAGCCAAGAATTCCCTAGGAAAGAGCCAACCCCATTGGGAGAGATTGAAGAACCCGGTCTTGCTCACAAGTTGGATGCCCAACAAGGGATGTCGGACCGCTACTGGTTAAAGCTTCAGCGTGCAGGGACCTAAGTCTCTTGTGTTTGCTTGAAAGCGTCTCCTCCTTTGTCTAGTGAAGGTGCTGTTCTTTTATACCACATGGTTCATAACACAATCAATATGGATACAGTACGATTATGTAAATGAGCCTAAATCAATAACTGCAATTATACAAAGTAGTTCTGTTGCCCTAGGATGAAGATGGCCATGGCGTTTGTACAGAGTATGGTAATCTTGTTATGTACATCATATGCAAGGGATTTTACCAAGAATCCTCATGCATAATAAATAAGGCTAGTTTCAAGGGAACAAATCAACATATATACAACACATAACTGGGTAAAAGGTCAGTGCTAGAACCGTTATGCATAGCAAGGTAGGACAAAAGTAGGTAAAAGGTCGCTTTGCTACTTAGGCCTATAATGGGGAACATAACACCCACTCCTCATCGAAGATCGAATAGGTCA
The DNA here is from genome assembly GCF_964263255.1 of Lissotriton vulgaris. NCBI lineage: Eukaryota > Metazoa > Chordata > Amphibia > Caudata > Salamandridae > Lissotriton > Lissotriton vulgaris. The sequence continues at coordinate 81,663,050 of NC_141690.1, read as the reverse complement.
ACTAACGCTAAAATAAGCCTACTAAAAAAGCATTAAAACATTGTCATAAAACCAGTGGCTAAAAACATAACTAAAAACTGTTCCTTCCACAGCCAGGACAGGCACTATGTAAGATGGCACAAATTCTTTTTTGTCCACGATATTTTCTCTAACCTGGACCACAGTCTTCGGGACCCAGGTAGGTCTTGCCGGAACAGCTTTCACTTCTCCAGTGGTCGTGCATTTTACTTGGACGTTGTTTTGTAATGCCCATAATTCATTGAGTTCCTTTAAAACAGTCAAACGATCATTGATGTCAAATGGTTTTTCATCTGCCACTGTGCTGCCACAAATGAGGTCCGGTACCCACATTCTTATCCCAAACAGGACTTCATATGGAGTACGCCCCCCCAAGGAACTTCTTGGCATGTTCTTAAGTCGCCTCTGGACCCCATATAGGTGACTGATCCAACTGCCACCCAAGCCTAATACCCTTGCTGTTAAGGAATACTTTAAGTCCTGGTCCTTCTTCTCCACAATCAAATTTCCCTCTGGATGATAAGGGGAGGAGTACCACAATACTACACCCAAACTTCCCATGGCTTCTTTGTATGCCTGTGCGCTAAATGCAGGGTCACGGTCGGAATGTAATGTGCAAATTGCTTATGTCCCTATGAAGACTTGCAAATCCTTTATAACAGTTCAGGCATCAGACAAGTGCTGAGGCCAAACCCACAGGAATCTAAAGAATGAATCCACTGCCACCAAGATGTACTTGTAAGCCCCATCAGAATGTAAGGGGCTGCAGTGGTCCAAATAGACACATGCAAGTGGTCTGTCTGATATGAGTAGTGGTAATTGTGGTGGACGTGCTACGGTGTAACCTTTCATCTGCTGACAGATGTCACACTTCAGGACAAAGCCCTCAGTCTGTTTAGTAAGCCACTAATAACGCTGCTTTAGTAGTGAAACATCTGCAGCGATACATGCTGAACCAAAACCCTGGTGCACAGCCAGCTGAATCCTAATCTACAATCCATGTTTGGTATTACTCTATCCCCCACTGCTGGAATTTGATCATAATGATTGTTTTGCAGATCTAACTTGAAGGAGTACTTAAGTGGAAACATTTTGGCAAGGCTGAGCTGTTGTGCACAGCGTTTACAGCTATCATTGTCTGTCCATCTATCCTTGTACTCGAACAAGTGATTGCAGCAAAAGCAGCAGTTCGCACTGTTGCCTTGGCGGCTTCCTCAGCCAATTAATTCCCCTCAACGTGCAGGCCAACCCGCTGATTACTCAATGTGTGAATTACATGAGCCTGTGGCAAGCCTTTTATTTTGCTTTGCCATCAGTTCCCAAAGATAATTTTACTTTATTTTGCAACCTTTGGAATCTATAAACCCATTCTGGCCCCAATAGTGAAGATATTCATTGTATGACTGGAGGCAAAAAAAGAAATTGCACACGATGAGTATGAGGAATCCCTGATCCTTATTTTTTAGTGCCAGTATCAGGGCTTTCACTTCAGCTGTACCGTGCAGTCTCCTAGAGACTTCATCTCTGTATTGCTAGGATAGAACTTGCGTCCCACATACACCTTCACAATTGCACATGCTGTGCTGTATTGCTGTTTACTTATTATGGCAGGCTGGGCAGATACGTCAGTTTAAATGATGTACTCCGACTCATCTAGAGGCATTATTTCATTTGGAACACGATATTCTTGTTTGTACTGCAGGAGTGCCTGTGGTTTTAATATAGAATCACATTTATAATCTACATCTGTTGCGGTGAGAGAATTGATCCAATGTATCATCGCGGGTGCAGCGCTTTAACGTTTGGAATGCTTGCTTTGGTAACAGCCTCTAAGGTTGGTACTGGAGTCACGACAATTATGCATTTTCCCTGTGCTAGTGCTCTTTCTCTCACTACAGCAGTGTTCCAATAATGCAGCGTCCATCAGATACATATCATCTACGTAGGACAATGCCTCCTCAACAAAACTTTGAAGTAACTCTGGGGCATATTATCAAGGGGGTTTATCTCCGCTTTTTTGGCTTTAAAAGCAAAGAAAGCGGAGATAAAATTATCTCCCTATTACCTAGCTGTCGCTAACACCAGTTAGCAGCTAGAAAATGATATCTATCTACAAATCTATACCAACTTGCTAGTGAGCTAAGAAATTATCATAAAAAACAACAAGGAACACCCTATTAACACAATATGGACACTGGCAGAGGATATAGTGATGTATTTATTAAATTAGAAGTATAACATTTTATATTTTACATTGTTTATCATCAAATAAACAATTTATGATTCATATACAGTCGTATTATAAAACAGATATTAACAGTCAATATATACAAATCCAATAACGGACGGAGCATTGATTCAGGCAGTGCGGCAGATGTTCACAACGCGCGTTTCGGCATACATGCCTTCATCAGGTAGCCGTCTATTGCACAAAGAAGCCCAATTCGTAAGAGGAGTCAGGATGTATTACAGCTTCAGATGTCCTTCATAAGAGGTATAACAAACATGTCAAAAAGCAGATGGACACAAGCGTCTTGACTGGTATTGATAGACAGCAGTCACTATACTGAACCGATTGTACTATATTTTAGATTAATGCTGTAGATGGACGATTCTAAGTTTCTTGTTAATCGATTCAACAGGCTGGCGTTACCATTCTAGATACGATGAAGCTCAAACAGGATAATGGGACGGTTCAAAAACTGTTCACGGTTTTAACCGGAGTGAAGCATCATGAAAGGCGATGAGTTCAACGCATGAGAGGCCAGCGTTATACTCCTGACGATGTGGAGATACTGATATAAAGCGCCGCAGGCAGCGTGTAGGCTAACGAGCCTAACGGTCCAAAAAAAACCACAAAAAAAAAACTGTTAGGCTCGTTAGCCGACACGCTGCCTGCGGCGCTTTATATCAGTATCTCCACATTGTCAGGAGTATAACAGTTTTTGAACCGTCCCATTATCCTGTTTGAGCTTCATCGTATCTAGAATGGTAACGCCAGCCTGTTGAATCGATTAACAAGAAACTTAGAATCGTCCATCTACAGCATTAATCTAAAATATAGTACAATCGGTTCGGTATAGTGACTGCTGTCTATCAATACCAGTCAAGACGCTTGTGTCCATCTGCTTTTTGACATGTTTGTTATACCTCTTATGAAGGACATCTGAAGCCGTAATACATCCTGACTCCTCTTACCAATTGAGCTTCTTTGTGCAATAGACGGCTACCTGATGAAGGCATGTATGCCGAAACGCGCGTTGTGAACATCTGCCGCACTGCCTGAATCAATGCTCCATCCATTATTGGATTTGTATATATTGACTGTTAATATCTGTTTTATAATACGACTGTATATGAATCATAAATTGTTTATTTGATGATAAACAATATAAAATATAAAATGTTATACTTCTAATTTAATAAATACATCACTATATCCTCTGCCAGTGTCCATATTGTGTTAATAGGGTGTCCCTTGTTGTTTTTTATGATAATTTCTTAGCTCACTAGCAAGTTGGTATAGATTTGTAGATAGATATCATTTTCTAGCTATTACCTTTCTTACTTTAGTTCATTTCCCTATGGTATAGCTAGCTATTCACGTAGGGGTCCCTTGTTTTCCTTAATAGCTAACACCAGTTAGCGACAGCTAATAGGAGATAGCGACCATCTTGGGCCCCGCTTTGCATGTCAGTAATATTTATCACTAATGACATGCAAAGTGGGCGTGCCAAGATGTTAGCGACTGGAAACAGTCGCAAACATCGCTATCTCCTATTACCAACTTTTGGAGATATTCGCGCTAAGCGCGAATATCTCCAAAAGCTATCACCTACCCCTGAGCAGTTCTTAGCCATGTTATCCAATGGTAGATGGATAACATGGCTAAGAGCATTAGCTCGGTAATACATGAATATCGCTGACTTTTCAGCAATATTCATGCATTTCGGCCGATTTTTATCGCTTAGGAAATATACCTTGATAATAGCAAGGTTCCTAAGCGATAAAAATCGCCGCAGCTCGGCTATAAAAAGATCGCGGCTAAACCTACATAGCTATAATTATCGCTAGTTGTTGGTAATATGCCCCTCTGTTACAACCAGGGGCTGTTCTTATACTCTTGGGGCAGTCTACAGAATTGGTGTTGAGAACGGAGGGCCATGAATGCTGTCAAATATTTTCTTCCAGGCACTATATTCTGGCAGAAATATCCATTTGAGATATCTAGTGTTGTTTTGTATTTTTTCTGCACAATGTTATTAATTAATGCGGCACTGTGTGTATTTTGTACTGCAAATCTTCATGTGCATGTGCTCAAATGTTTACATTCTAAAACAAGATGGTATGAATTGTCAAGTTTAATTACAGGAAACAAAGGATTATTCATGGAAGCGGTGGAGTTTTCGATCACACCTTGGTTGTCAAGTTGATCTAAGATTTCCCTGACTTGTTTCTTTGCGTCATGTTTTTTAGGGTACTGTCTCTGTGGAGTAGGAGTGGATTTTAATGGGATTTCATGGTGAGGTGACTCAGCATCCCAACCTACATGATTGTGGTAAAGTGCGGGAGGTAGCAATAATGCCCACTTCTGCGAGCATGAATGTTTAAGTGATGCTGGAACAAGGTAGGAGAAAGTTAGTAAAATAAAATGTTCCTCCTTAGGGCACACCATAACAAACTCAGGCGCCATCTTTTTTAGCCAAGAGGATATCATATCTATAAGTCAGGTTATCCTAAAAGAGATTTTTCACTTTCCTGGGTATGTCCCCCTCCATTTGGAGCGCAATTTGGGGAAAAACGATGTGGGTCACTTACCCTTGTATCCGGTGTATCCACTGTGATATGTTGCATTTGTAGGTAACATAAACTAAGGGATTGGTGTCTAGACCAGCTAGCTCACAGAACCACCATAAGCCCCCTAACCTTACCAAGCAGCGAATAGTTTCTGGCAGCCATCAAACTTGACAACCCATGACCCTTCAGGGATCGTGGAAACAGTACAGTACTTTTCGCTCAGTCAATCATACTCACTTAGTCTCAGAGAGATACACAGAATAAACAATGGGGATGAGTTCAATAAGCTTTTATTGAGCTAGTGTCATTCTAGTATAAAACATGTTTGCTGAGGCAATCATTAGAAAGAAGCAAATGTAAAAGATTACAAGCAGCAACAGGGCAAATAGAAGGTAGAATTCTACCATGGTGCCAAAACAGTGAATATCTGCAGGCAAATAAACATGACAGTAATCAATCGTACTCCTACAATACGGACCCTACCTAAGTGTACCTAGCATGTATGTGGGTGCAAAGCCAATAATCCCTTAGGAAAGAGCGAACCTCATTACCAGATGGGGAAAATGAAGGGCCCGTATTGGGCACGAGTTGGACACCCAGCAAGGGATGTCGGACCACTGCGTGTTGCAGCTTCAGCCTGCAGGGAACTCAGTGTCTTGTGTCAACATGGAAGCATTTCCTCCATCATCTAGTGAAGGTGCAGTTCTTTTATACCAAAAGGATAGCCTTGGCGTTCCTACCACAATCGATATCTTGTGAGTATGATTATATAAATGGGCTTAAATCAATATTTGCAACTACGCAAAGTAGTTCTGTTGCCCTAACTTTTGTACAGCATATGTTTATCATACGTCATGAGCAGGGGATTTCACCAAGAATCCTCATGCATAATAAATTAGCCTAGTTACAAGGAAACCAATCGACATTTATTCGGCACATAACTGGGTAAAAGGTCAGTGCTAGAACCGTTATGCCGAGCAAGTTTGGACAAATGTAGGTAAAAGTTCGCCTTGCTACTTAGGCCTAGGTTGGAGAACATAACAATAGGTTAACATTGGGAATTCTTTAATACATTTTAAGTTGTAATTACTAATTAGAAAGTAGTAACTTTGTCATGATATAACTTGGAATGGCAATGATAAATCCTTTTAACTGGTAAATTGGATTTAACATTACTATTTTAGAAATGCTTATACTGGTCTGGGTGCCTTCAGCCTGACTCCAATAAATGTCTGGAGTGGGTGATAGCTTCACCTTGTGCATTCCCTCAAGATAGCCAAAAACACAGGAAGGTTAGATGTGTCTGAGCACTCACCTTCATTCTGATAGCCCTTCCTGGGAAGTAAGTGAGGGAGGAGCTAACACTTGCAACTGAACAGGTAGTGCCCTATCCCCACACAAAGGGATGATTACTCCCTACTGATAGTCTGGACCCAGGGCTAGGGAGTAAGGACCTCTGTGTACTTCGAAGACCCTGCTTTGAAATCACCCCACTAAAAAAAGGCACAATGGGTATATGTACTGGTTCTCTGACCCCTCCAAACCAGACACTTCCTGCCTACAACTGGACTCTGTCATAAGAACTGCTGTGCTGCATCAAGGACTGACATTCTGCTTTGCTGCTGACATGGAAGACCTGCTTTTCTCTTATGCTGCCCTGCTGCCTGCTGCTCTCTGACCCTGCTGAGGCAAGTTAGACTTTGCCTGGCACCAAACTGATCTCCAAGGGCTTGTTGGCTTGCTTCCTGTTGCTTGAGACTCTAGGCTATCAAAGTCTCCACCCCAGCTTTTGTACCTTGTTCACTGGAAGTGGACCCATATACTTTTCTCAGTGAAATTGACATTCTGCAGTCTGCGTGTAGCAGAACTGGATTATTGACCCTGCTGTGGGAGTAGAATCGGCGCATCACACTCAGAACCACCACATCGCATCCAGAACTGCCGCTTCATAACCAATGCATTGCTGCCACTGCATGGAGAAGATCGATGCATCACCCCTCCAGCATTTATTAACAAGGCGCATCATCTTCGGAAGTAACGCACTCAGAACTGGCGCTCCTCTAAATGGACCCGATGCATCGCTTCCACTGCGTGAAGAAAATCGACACATCTGCTTGACTACGGACTTGACACAGACACATTGCTCATCTGCACCCTGCATTTTGCTGTTGCAACCAGGATCAAGGTACTCTGTTCACCGTGCCTGCATGGTTCCCCTCCCCGGACTATGCTCCATCATGGTCGGCTTGAACTGTTGACTTTGCCCCGGTCCAGCGTGACCAGATAGCCCCATATAGGTGCTTATTTCTTCTAAGCGCTAAAACCTAGTGTTTTCTTTAAAAATGTATAAATCAACTTCTGCTTATTAAATCTTGGTCAATGTGTTCTTGTTTTATTTATAAAATAATAATATTGTTTGTCTACAATGGTGTCAAATCTTTTGTGGTGTTTCCACTCTGTTACTGTTTGGCAACCTAAAGTATCTTGTACTCATCCTCTGGTAGCTTTGCACAGAGCAGTCAGTCTTAATTTAAGAAACCATGTGTAAAGTAATGGTGCAACACTTTAATTACAATAACACAGTGAAAACACCACAAAAAGACTCCACCAATTTAGAAGAATAGAGAATATTTATCTGAGCAAAACAAGACCAAAACAACAAAAATCCCAAAATTAGATCTTGCGATATGAATTTTTAAAGATTAAACAAAAAAACAGCACTTAGATGTCAATAGTGCTAAAAGGTTGGTTGAGGTCACTCTAGACCAGGTAAATCCAAAGTTATGGCCGACCGTTATGTAGGACAGGCCAGCTATATGACCTACGCATATCCTACTGAAAATGTAACTTGGATTGCGCAAGCGTAGACAGTCTCTCTGCGTCGGTTCCGATGCATGCAATCGGGTTAATGTAGCAAAGTCGAGCCTCACATTCTGGTCCACGTCGTCGTTGAACTCCTTCCGAGGCAAGCACTGCTTAATCGTCGAGCCTTGCAGTTGGAACATTAGATTGGCACTGCCTCATTGTGAAACCTCGTAGTCATCATCGAGTAATGCTGGGATGTCTTCTGATTGGCATTGTGTAGGTGTTGAAGGGCACTTTGTCCGTTCCGATCGGAGCAGGCGTGAGATGCCTCGACTTTGGAGCAAAACATCTGCAGAACCCACTTCTGAGGTTAAGGACTAGAGGAGCACCTCAGGCAAGGGAGTACTCAAAGATGGCAGAGTCCAGCAGCTGAAGTGGAGTTGAAGGAAGTCTTTGATGGCCTTGAAACTTCACGAACAAGCGGCAAGCCAGCTAGCCCTTGGAGAAACTTGGGTTCAAAGATGTAGAGAGCAGGGTCATTCCTTCTCACTCTCAGGCAAGAAGAAGCAGACCAACACAACAACGCAAGTAGAAAAGTGGCAGTCCCTACTATAGCACAGAATTCAACAGTCAACAGGCCAACACAGCAAAGCAGTTAGCAAAGTGGCAAATCTTCCAGTAGAGCAAACACAAGGAGAGGATGGACGGTGCGCTGTAACTATTCAGCCACTCACCCCCAGTCACAGTTCTGGGTTGAATCCATCATCTTTCTTTAGCTCACTTCGCCACCTCAGTTCAGACCCAGCTATATGCAAATCAGTCTTGACCCTCTGCCTCATGGGAACTGACCTCTATGTTAAGTGGAATACCATTTGCTATTAAGAAACAATGTGGAGACAATGGGAGCTAGAACCCCATCACCACTCAAGTGAGTGGTAATCCACTCCGCTGTGTGTGCTAACTATGTGTGGGCTGACTGTTTGTGGACTGACGGTGCGGGTGCTAACATTGTGGGCTGTATCTGTGGTCATTCTGTTTGCAGATTCTGAGAGTGTTAACTGTGCACGCTGACTCTGTCTGTGTGGTCTGACTCTGTGTGCTCCCTTTGTATGTGCTGTGTGCGCTGACTGTGGGATGACGGGCCATTCTGACTCTGTGTGGGCAGACTGTACATGCTAACTCGGAGTGCTTCTTCTGTGGGTGCTGGTTATGCATGCTGGTCCTGTGAGTGCTGATTCTGCGTGCTTACTGTGTGGGAGCCTCTGTCTGTCTACTTTGTGTACGCTGTGTGTGCTCCCTTTATGCAGAGGCACTTGTAAGCGGATCACTGGGACTTCTAAAACATTCCTGGGTAACCAGATGCCCCGAGACCATGCAGCTGTCTGTCTCACCCCAAGTTTTAAAGGAAAAAAGCAGCAAAGATTTAATTTCTGTACGTTGTGCACTATGTGGATTCTTTTGTGATTGGTTGACTTTTAAACTTCAGTGGCAAATATGAATATACGTTTTGTTACTTAACAAAATGTTTATTGATTTTCTGGTTTCACACACTGAATGCTTCTGCCCCAGTGTTAATGCTGAGGGACTTCCTTGTACAGAAGAGTCGTAGTTCAATATCATCCATGACATCCACTTTACTAAGCGATCTGCAAAAGTCAGACTTTGCAGCCCCATGCTTTCAGCTCAGTCACACTTCCTTCCTATCAAGAATGGCCAGGATTGGCAATGCTACTCGTTTTTGCTCACCAGGCTAAGCCACAATAGAGACTTCCTCTTTACTCGCTGTGGAGATGAGTGTGAGATGCTGCAATGTGGGATCGATGAGAGACATACTCTTTCTGACAGTTACAGCCACACATTCTGCGATAAAAAAAATAAGGTACAATCATTCTATGTATGTGACATTTCTATACTACGAACCTAGCCATAAGGCAGTGGAATGCTGTGCAGGTTTCAAGGCAGAAATATCAATGAATATTTGGAGGGGAAGATTCGAGGTGAGTGGAAGTAGATTGTTACTTAATTTGTCCACTCAACTCCGTTGTACACAATTGCATGTTTTGTGCTGCTTTATGTAAAATGTGTGACACGCTATCTTTATTGGTGTTTAGGCAACAATAGGGACAACTGTGAATGTATGAGGTGCTTTGCTTTTTATTTGTGTGAATAGGTTGGTTGAATTAATGCGTTACTCATTCATAAATACCGACAAGCAACAATCCAGGTAACCATCTTCACACCCTAAAGGATCTACTATTGCAGTGTTACTCATTCATAACTATTAGAAACATTCCTTACTCGATCACGTGTGAATGAAAGGACAGCTCTCAGCCCATCCATCCATCCGACGTTACGGAAGAGTCTAATCATAGGCATATATCACTCTACAGCAGATGTATTCATTGGCACTGGTCCAAGTAGGAACTGATCTCTTTAAAATGCTGCCCTTCCACCTTTCACAGTCGAGCTGCGGACCCTCAGGCAGGCGGCTATGTATTACCACTTCTACAGAGGTCAGCTTTTTATTTCCAGTCAGACAGTTCACAGACAGACAGTTCACCCAAGACATCAAGGTGCTTTCCCACAATATTCAATTTACTGCAACAAGCCTGAATACTTCTGTCTGTAAGGAATATTCTTTGTGAGATGAGGTATAGGTTTGTAATGACCTTGAGCATGCTCAAGCAGAGGTAAGGTTTTTGCACATGCATATAGATTTGATGCAATACACCACACTGTGGGCCTCATTCAGAGTTTGATAGATGGGGTACTCTGTTACAACAACAAAGCGGTTTATATCAGAACCTAAAGAGAGGCCCATTCCATTTAAAAATACACCAATTCGAGGACGCTTTAACACGGGAATTGATCAGTAAGATCAGTAAGATGCCCAAATCTCTCACTACAGAAATATTTTAGTTACTTTACTATATGTGCTTTAGTAACTATGCAGGTGACTTTGAAACTTAGGGAAATGGTTTTGAAACCTGATCCTCGGTCTAATTCTAGGCCAATCATCTAGCCTTAATGCCTAAAAATGTAAATATGTGAAATGTAATTGAGAAATTGAATGTAATTGTGTAATTTAAACAACATTGAAACACCCCCTCACAAACACGTGGAGTTCTGCTGTTTTACAGCAGGTATGGAGTATATAAAATGTCATCACGTACTACTCCTAATCTTCTTCTCCAGTTATTAAATAATGAGATGGATCTATACCCTGGAGACAGGCACCAACTTGCCAGAAGAAGCATTAGAACTAACACTTCTAATATTGCAGGATTAGGTCTTAGCAAGAGGGGGTAAAGTTAGAATAGAGGATGAGAGTAAAAGGGCAAAACAAATGAACTGAGGAAGATCGATAAAGCAATAAAGGCAAACTCCTCTTATCACAGTTCTTGCCAACCTAGAAAACTAAACATCCACAAAAATTTGCAGTCCCAATTCAGGATCCAATCACAATAAATTCAAGCTCCTCGCTCACCTGGGGCGATGGGGATTGAAGTGGTTGGCTCCCAGCTGCGGCCTGTGCAGGTATGAGTGGTGGGTCAGTGAGGGCCAGTCGGGATGGGGTCACTGTCATCGTACCAGCAGGAGTAGACGCATCTCGGAGGCCGATACAGAAGACAGCGCCATTGCAAGCGGCTGCGTCCTTAGAAATGATTGATCGCCATTAAGAGAAGAATCACTTTACCCATTGAATATACACTTACCTGAACAAAGAGCGCCACCGTGTGCATCTTGTTCTCTGCCTCATCTGCTACTCCACGCTTGAGCTTACTACGGATCCATTCGACCGGCCTTTATGCATATGTTTGCCTGCTTACTTCACCCTTCCAAGAGCTCCTGGCTGGGATCCCTGTGAGTCTTTTTGTTCACCTCTACCACACGGTGCCACCACTTTTTTGTTACACAGCAGCGCAAAGGCCCCCTTCAGGTGTCCCCACATTGACAAGTCCTGTGGAGACCCAACATCCACCATGGGTCGAAACGTCGTCGGCAGTTGAAAAGAGGCAGACCGTGCACAATAGTTGCTTAAACTTCCAACTGGTGTACATTTATAGGATATATTTCACTTGGTTGCCTCTTTCTTATGAAAACCAAATGAAATATAGAAACCTTCCTTTTTCTATATTTTATTTATTTTTCACGATAGCAGTGTAGGTTCTTTCAAATATTCACTTGGGACACACCATCACTTGTTATATCTTGTATGTAAATATTTCATATATTATATGAAAAAAACGATTTATCTATGTTCGTATAAACTATGGAAATGTATTGGACACCTGAGGGACCTGCATTGGCTCATGGTTGAGAACCAGATCAGGTTCAAAGCTCTGAGCTATATGTTCAGGATGAAAGCTGGTACGGCGCCAAAATATCTTCAAGCATTGGCCCACCCTTACTTTCCAAATCGAAATCTACGCTCACAATCTACAGCTACTTTCTGTGTACCCAGGTTTAAACTGGCAAGAATGGGTGGGAGATCCTTCTCACACCTGGGACCCACCGCCTGGAACAACTCCCTCCCCACATCCGCAAGGAGGAGAATTACGCCATGTTCAGGAGAAGCATAAAGACCTGGTTGTTTGAGAAATAAATCCTGCTTGTTTCATTTGATACACCTATCCTGTCTTGTGTCTCGGCGCCGGGAAACCCTTTTTGGGTAGCTGTGTGCCTAACAAATGTATAAAATAAATAAAATAAATAAAATTGACCAAATGTGTAGCTAGCTTCTTTCTTTGACATCTAACACACCACCCACATTACCATTGTGCATAAATACGTATTATAAGTGTTTTTACATCTGTCCACTGGAGCCGCTGTTGTTTTCTTAAAGGAATGAGTGGTGGGGCAGTGAGGGCCAGTCGGGGTGGGGGGGATTATCGACAGACAATGACGATGAGGGAAAATTAATTATTTATTTACTTTTCCCTCTTGGTCATCTGCCGAATCCCCCAACCCGGCCCCACTTTCTTACATGCACGGGCCATTGCTGCAGGTTCCCCTGCCATGCACCAGGAAGTTCAGCCCTGTTAACAACCCCATATTGGCAGGGCAACTGAAATTATATGGCCGGGGAGGGCCAAATTATGAATCAAGGTGAAGTAAATTATGTAACAAGAAAAAGAAAATTATGCAGCATTACACTGCACATTTTGTGATAGTAATACCTCATTATTTTGCCATTTTTAAATTTGCCAGGGTGGTGGTTGCATCCTAATCTGCGATGCGGGACCGCCGCACCACTGGCTGCCGGTCCAGGCACTGCTACGGTGGTGGGCAGACTAAAGTCCGCCTGCCATCCTAATGGGCCCCTTAGTTTCTTAAATGTCATACCAGTAAGCCAGCAATAGTTTCATGATGGACAGAGCGCTGAAACATTTCAGACACTCACGCCCAGTCACAGATCTGGTTGAATCCATCATCGTTCTTTACCTCACTTTGCCACCTCAGTTCAGACCCAGCCATATGCAAATCAGTCTTGACTCTATTCCTCATGGGAACAGTCCAGCCCGTACTGCTAAGCCAGGTCTTCCATGGACCGGAGACAAGCTTCCTGGGGCCGGTTTCCGGGTAACACCCCTCATCAGTCAGGCTAGCTTGTATCCAGTGACAAAGTGAGCAAGGAACCCACTTCTGGGCATGCCTTGCCAACTTAGGCCGAACAAAGCAAACACAAGGAGATGATGCACAGAGTGCTGAAACTTTTCTGACACTCATCCCCAGTCACAGATCTGGGCTGAATCCATCATTGTTCTTTAGCTCACTTCACCACCCTAGTTCAGACTCAGCCATTTGTAAATCAGTCTTGACCTTGTTCCTCATGGGAACGGTCCAGTCCAAACTGCCAAGCCAGGGCTTCCCTGGACCGGAAACGAGCATCCATGGACTGGTTTTGGGATAACACCCCTCATCAGCCGGGCTAGCTTGAATCCAGTGGCAAAGTGAGCAAGGGACCCACATCTGGGCATACCCTGTCAACTTCAGGTAAAAAAAGCAAACACAAGGAGATGATGGACGGAGCCCTGACACTTTTCACACACTCACCACCAGTCACAGATCTGGGATGAATCCATTTCGGTCTTTAGCTCACTTCACCACTCAAGTTCAGACCCAGCCATATGCAGATTAGTATTGAACCTGTTCCTCATTGAACAGTCCAGCCCGAAGTGCCAAGTTCCCTGGATTGGAAACAAGCATCCTGGGACTGGTTTCGGGGGAAACACCCCTCATCAACCAGGCTGGCTTGAATCCAGTGGCAAAGTGAGGAAGGGACCCACGTCTGGGCATACCCTGCCAACTTAGGGTGAACAAAACAGACACAAGGAGTCTAAATTCAATGCAATTCAGAAACTGGTTACCAAATCACAAACTGGATTTAGAAATGCATAACAAATCTCTATTTGGACGGGCCGTCCCTTTCAAATTGCAATGCAATTTAATATTATTTTGTAACTGTTATCCGCTCACAACACATTGAAAGTTGCATACTCATGGTCTAACTTATAAGTGATGTGACCTATGTATAAATTTAATAGCAGCAATAAAGTAAGAAGCATATACTAAGGTTTGATTTTCGATTTTATCAGAGCAATACACCCAAAAACATTAAAGTAGCAGTACAACAAGGATTAATCACCAGTATACATTTTTGCATGGGCTTGCATGGCAATTTGGCAGCAGTTCAGCAAGGAACAGTCACCAGTACACAATGTTAGCATGGCAAGGTACCACTGACCAATATTGCAGCTGCAAGGCAAGGTGCATTCACTAAAGAGGAATTTCAGCAGAACAGTACATCAAAAAGAATTATATCTGAAACACAGCAAGGGGCAATCACCAAGGTGTAATTTTAGAAGATCAATACAATACAGCACATCAGGAAAGGAATGTTTAGTGAACACTTCCAGTAGCATACCGCAGAGTGACAGCTAAGTGGGTATTTATGAATTTTGTAGGACAGTGTGTGTGGTTTGGGACGATAGAGTAGTCATAAACATGTCAGCATATACAAAGATATAAGCAGCCCATGAAATTAACAAGTGGGTAACAGCCATGTGTGTTTCTGACAACTTTTGCATCAGTGACAAAACACTCACATGGTGCTATAATTGTGTAAGGATCAGCTAAAGTGATTTCCGAAGGACTGTAGATATTGCAACACATAATTGGTAGATGATTTGGACATGGATTCTAGCCCTCCAGTGCTATTATGGTCATTACAGGTCCATAAAAGGAAGGCCCATTGCTGTGGCTTGTTGATAGATGCCTGGGCCAGTACACTGTTCCACTGCTGTATATAAGAAAGAGCAGTGGGCAAAGTCAGGATCTAGAAGGGGATCAAAATCAACTGGTCCCTGACAATGTTGGCCACAAAACATGTATACAAAGCAAGAAATCGAAACTTACTATAGATCACAGATGGAATGTCCTTCTAAATTCTTGCCAGCACAACTGGGGAGCCGTCACAGTCAGGCAGAAGTCTCGATCGGGATCACAAAAAGTTCCTGAGCAATGTGTCTATTACAAAGGTAATCTCCAGTCTGAGAGCCAAGAGTCCCCGTCTTTAATATCTTTACTCAACTCAAGGAGAGATTCCTATAAAGCTCTCCACCCTTCCTTTTGTTATGCTGTCAAAGCTGGCAGGCCGTACCAATCTGTGTCGAGGTCCCTCCCAGGAGCTGGCCAAGTTCCTGTGTTTGTTCCAAAGCAGAGCAGTACATTCCTCATTCACGCTTGTGAATGGTATCAAATACACATCCTATACTACATGTTTCAGAAACAGTTTTGCTCTGGGCTGTGAATTGCTGTGAAGAATGAAAACATTCCCACCCTGTAGCTGCAAGGAAGCACAAAATGAAGTTGTGCACTCAAAATGGGGTCAAGGGTCACCATTGTATTGCATTCCACACTTTGACCATTAACTCTCATAACATGCAGGTCTAAAATCAATTGTTCTATGTCAAAACATGGATATAAGATTAGCCACACACTGGGCACAGCAACACAATAAAATCATAACATATATTACTATGATTATCCTACCTAACATAGAACGAAGCTTACAAAAGTCAGGTAACCACCCAAATAACCAATCCCACCATCCTTTATCCACATCCTGTTTAACACCTTTTGACTAGTTCATGTAAAGCATCAATAGGCATCGATGTGGGAATGAATTGATTGAGAGTGATCTGACAAATTAAAGCATCAAATACCTTCAAAGTTTGAACATCCATGATCGTGCTTTATAAGCAAATAATCAATTGCTACTCTATTTTGTAAGGTTTCTCTCCTCATTCCTGCATATCTAATAATAACTTAGCTAGCACAATACATGTGTCTTTAATGTTCTTAACCATCAAACATGCTAACTTATTAATATTACCAGTGTTATAACTGGCTAACCCTGGAACTCCTGCTATAGAAACGCCTAGACTAATATATTCTGCCCTGGTCTACAAAGAGATCTCCGAGTCACAATCTTCATCATGCCGGACTGTTTCCCTTGTACTTCGGGTATGCAATGCTGGATTTATTAGAAATATCATAAGTCCTAACCGCATGAATGCACAAGGTCCTCCTGTTATATTTCCCGGAATGTAATGTATTTCTACTAGACAAGTCTAAATGGCATTCATGGTGCTTTTCATATTTGTAATTCAGAACTATGACCTGTTGAGGACAGTATGTGCTAGGTAAGCCCATACATTTTCAAAGTCGAATCAACAAAGGTGTTAGTTTCCGCTGTCGGGTGATCATTTCGGAGTTGGCGGGATCACTGTCCCACTCAGACACATACAGACATGACCAAACAAGCTCCAAACAGTACACTTATCACACCAACACTTCGCAGTATGATGTAGGAAAGAAACAAGTATGATTGTTCTCACAGGTAACATTTTGTCTGGGCAGGCCCACTCGAGCCATATCTTTTATGCACCACTTCCACTTTATTATACTTGCTTCTTCCTTGATTCTCAGCATGGCATCTCACAATGTGAACCATGGTTTATCATTCAATGCACATAACACAAAAGCCATTTTGCAGTCAAAGACCCTGTGATTTGCCAATGACAAAATGGCTTTGTACATTATGTCCATAGTTCCTTCCTTCAATTTCTCCTCATTGACTTTCTTGGACTAGGCATTGGCTCTTCTTATTCTATTCACTCACTAACAACATCTTGGCTCTACCATCACAACTTTCCACTCCCACAGTTAATAAGGATTCCTTTCCTCATGCAACATTTACTATCCTATCCTCTCCTATCAGCTCGTTCTCCTTTGAACCAGTACAATGGTTCAATACACTCAACTTCTCTCACAAACGCAAGCCTATCCTTTTACTGAGTCTGATTGCAAACATAGATCTTTTATCCTCTCATCAGGTTACACTAACTCTACCTACATCTCATAGTCTCCATTTCCTAAATACTTTGAATAACTCCATTCACTCTAATGCAGAGGAAGCATACCTAGCTCCTCCTCTTCTTGCAAAAGATCCTCTCACAGAGCATATTGTGGACTAGAGAGATATCATCACTCAAGAACTATCTCTTCTAAAATATCAGTTTCTCAGTTTTTCCATAAATATTTCCCCAGAATCTATGCCTTTTCCTCACCACAATGACTCAACTAGACATACTTCATCACTGATACTCTCTATCATAGGTGCCACACCCATGAGTCCATCATCCAACTCCTTGGATGCACTCAGCAACTCACCAACAAACTTTGATCTCCATTCCAAAATCTGTCAAATATTCCTCGCAATCTCCTATCACTTCCCCATCCCTTTTCCTAACTTCCCTTCATTTCAACTTCTCGAAGCTGAGCTAATATTTTGCCTTATGACCAAAATGAGAGTTCCACCATCTACCAATATTAGGCTAGAACCCCTGCACTCACCACTATTAGACTTATGACTTTAAGCATCCTTCTTCCCTTTGATATCATACTGTAAGGTCATTTTAACATGTGGCAGAGCAAGACGTAGGTCCCCTCAACTTCCAAACTTGCATTATCTTCTGCTGCCAAAATCTTACACACAATTGTCCCAGACCTACTCATCTCTTATTAGGCCTCAAGAGCAACCTTCAAACTCACAGGAACATAAAGCCACATTTTGGCAACCTGGTTCTCATAAAAAAACAATTGAGAGGATAAATAACCACATACAATAAATGTCACATGAGCAATACAACACAATAAATCACCACAATCACAATGCAAAACATGTTTTTATATCAAGGAAAATCTATACAATATACACAGGCAACATAGAAAACAAGCTAAAACACAATGCAATGGGTCCCCAGTGCCAAAGCGAAAAACCACCACAACTAAAAATGTTTTTCAACGTGAGAACCAGCAAATAGCTTAGTAGCAAACAACTTAGAGGATTTGTTAACTTGATATATGTCAGAATTTGGCAGTCTTTAGTTTGTTTGTTAGCTATGTTGTCAGTTGTTGGAAATGGCCCTTTCTGCAGGGTAAACATCAGACATTTTGCCTTCCTCCTATCATTTTTGCTGAATTAGTCTTTGCTGGCTTTGGGATCCTGGGCTCTTTCCCCCCACTGTTAGTCAATGCTAAAGAGCATATGCTCTGCACTCAAAACATGGTAACATTGCCTTATCCACAATTGGCATATTTAATTAACTTATACAGTTCACTATATGTGCTCAGTGTAAATTAAATGCTACCAGTGGCCCTGCAGCATTGATTGTGCCACCCACTCAGTAGCCCTTTAAACATGGCCCAGGCCAGCCACTGCAGAGGCTGTGTGTGCAGTTTTAAACTCCCATTTCGACCTGGCAAGTTAACCTAATGGCCAGGCCCAAACATTTCCTTTTATTACATATGTCGCCCTTATGGTAGGCCATTAGCAACCCTATGGGCAGGTTGTAATGCATTTAAAAGGTAGGACATGTACTTTTGAATTTTACATGTCCTGGTAGTGAAAAACTGCAAAATTCGTTTTTCACTACTGCAAGGCCTATCTCTCCTATTGGTTAACATTGGGATTACCTTAAAACATCCAGCTAGAGATTTGGAGCTTGTTGTCTCTGGACTCACAAATTAAAATCACAACTCATGGTGAAGTCGTATTTTAAATTATAAGACTGAAAATGCCACTTTTAGAAAGCATAACTTTCTAACATTAACCATTCTGTGCCTCTGCCTGTCTCTGAATACATGTCTGGGTTGGGTGACAGTTGGGCTTTGTGCATTCCCTCTAGACAGTCCCACAAATGAAGCTGGGCTGCGACATTTGCATCCTGATGGCCCATCACCAGGCTGATGGGCCTCCCTGAGGTAGATTGGAAGGTAGGATCTAGACATTTGCACCTTAATAGGGTTATACCTGTCCTCAAGCAAAAGAGCTGCATACTACCTGAAGTGAGTCTATAGCCAGGACAGGAAAGGCAGGGACCATGTGATATTCAAAGGCCTCTTTGAAGTCTCCCCCACTTAAAAAGGAAAATTTGGATATAAGTACTAGATGCTGACACCACCAAATCAGAACTTTATGGAACCAAGAATATTCTGTCTGGAAGAAGTGCTGCTGTGCTGCAGGAGGGACTGCTACTTTGCTGCCTGCATTGCTGTTTTGGCCTGCTGCCTGCTGATCGCTGTGCTACATGAGTGACTACTGCTTTGCTATATTACAGGACCTGCTCTCCACAGCCTTGAACTTAAGTTTCTCTAATGGCTGTTCAGCTTGTCTCCTGGTTCTCTGTAGTCTCAGGATCACAAAATATGTACTACAACTCTGCTGGTGCTTCTGGACTCTGTCATCTGTGAGCTCTACCCTTACCTGAGATGCCCCCTCCAAACCTTGGTCTCAGAAGTGAGTTCTGCAACTGTTTCTGCAATAATCGAGACATCTTCACTAATGTGCCAATGAGAACTGAAGCAGTGCCCTCGGACACCGTCGTAGTGCCGATCCGGGTACATCCCTGCGCGGCCCGACTGCGATGCATTGACCTGACTGCTAGGTTCGACCATGACGCAGCACCGATCTGAGATCCCTACTACGAGGCTCAATGATGATGATGCAGTGCTGATCTGAAAGCACCACTGCCAAGCTGGACTTCATGCATCGACCCGACTGTGTGAATTGGAATTGATGCATCGATTCTCCGATGTCGAGGCTTGCTCTATACAAAGGCACTTTTTCAGCGGGCCAGGTGTGCTGTAGCCAACTTGCCTTCCATCATAATCAGCAGGAACTTTGGTATTTACCCCGGTCTATTGCGACCTCACGTAATCTTTTAGCGCTATTGACTTATAAGCCCTGTTTTTGGATTTAATCTTTGAAAGTTTATATTTTGACTTCTACTGATTGGATGCTTGTTGTTGTGGTCTTGTTTTACTCAGATACATATTCTCTATTATTCTAAACTGGTGTGGAGTCTTTTGTGGTGGTTTCACTGTGTTACTTTAATTAAAGTGTACACTTTACACATTGCCTCTTAAGTTAAGTCTGACTGTTCTGGGCCTAGCTACCAGTGGGTAAGCACAGGTTAGTTTAGGGTGTGTATCTGACTTACCCTGAACAGGATTGTGGTTCCTGCTTGGACAGGATACATACATCTGCCAACCAGAAACCGCAATTTCTAACAATGGTGTTTCAACCTTTAAATGGCATGCAAGGGTCTCATAAAGACTAGGAGAAAGGAGACATCTAAAAGGCCCATAACGAAAGGGGAATGAGGTAATAGCTTTGTGCACTAAAATGAATTAAGGACTGGCCTGCTGCGATAGGACTGCCCTGCTGCTTGAGGGACTGCCTAGCAAACTGA
Source organism: Lissotriton vulgaris (assembly GCF_964263255.1). NCBI lineage: Eukaryota > Metazoa > Chordata > Amphibia > Caudata > Salamandridae > Lissotriton > Lissotriton vulgaris. The sequence continues at coordinate 81,642,609 of NC_141690.1, read as the reverse complement.
AGAGGTAGATTGGACCTGCTTTCCTTCATCTCAAGGTAACTAGAGTGGCTCCAAGATCAATTGGCTGACTTCCTTTGTAAGGAACTGGGGGACAACCTGCTTCAAAAGCCTCCCTGCAACTGACCAGCTGAAATTCGGCAATTGGACCTGCCTGGACCTGCACTGGACCTGCTTGAGTCCTGCTGTTGGCCTCTGCTGGAGAGACTCCTGATGCTTCTGGCCTTTGCTGTAGTGAATCCTTATGCCCAGTATGTGCCCACTAAAGTCTAGAATCCTTGGCTGGCATTTGTGAAAGCTTCCCCTAAGAGTGAAATCCTGCAGTTTGGGCTCCTTGAAATGGCAAAAGGGCCTGTTCACGGCAAAATTATGTTGTGTGCAACAAACCCCAATATAAAGCTTTGGTGAGATCTGCTCCTTACGTCGATAATGGCATTGCATGGTATCCTGCATTATGAGTCCTGGACTTCACACTGGATCAACAACAACCCGCTGCAACCGCCTAAAAAAATCTACAGCAATGTCAGTCCGTGATGTCTAGCCAGCTCTTCAAGCTACAGCGGTGACTGTCTGTGATGCTCAGCTGCCTCAACGCATCCTCATCCAATGCGAATGGAACTTTTTGCTCCAGACATAAAAAGTTCTCACCCCGCTGAACCAATAACCAATATTTTACAGTTACTAATTCCAAAGGTAAAACCTTGGAGTGTGTCAAGGCAGATGATCTATCCGACCGCTCAAGCACCCTTAGCGACCTAGAAATTCAGGTTTGTGTCGCTAAGTCCTTTCGATGTCCATACCACTGGCTTCAGCAGTGTCTGACTTGGCAGTCCTTCGCTGGCCACAACCTTGGACATTGCCCTACTGGGAAATTTTGATTTCCATAAAAAAGACTAAGCCGCAAGGTAAAAACTTTGATCGAGATTACCATCTTGGTGTATCTGACCTCTGCTCATTCATAAATGGTCTGAAATTGTGCCTAGGTTCCTGTTAACTGAAAACAGTGACTTACATTGTAAATTTACTTTTTCCTATCACTTTTTGCCCTAAAACCTTTAAAATCCATAACTGGTTCCCCTTAGCCAACCTATTCTGATGAATTTGGTTTATTTTTGCTCATTAATTACTTATCTGTTTTTCCTTTTATTGTGCCTTGTTCTTTACTTTAAAATTGTTGGCACTGCTTAAACTTAGCATTAACTTTTCTGGGAATTAACTGCTGCATCTGCCATAGCTAGGCCATAACGGCTTTGACATGCCTAGAGTGGGTTTATTGAGTTGGTATGGGTACTGCCCCCAAATTTCCTGATTCTCCAGGTCACTAATCTCCAGCTTTGCATAGCCTGGTGTTTAGCATTTAAGGGCACAATCAATAGACATAAGCCCAGAAGACACCTAGGGCTAGAGTTACTAAAATTAGGAAAACACTATTCCTAATGTATGAAACTCTTTTGAGTTTCTTTAGCGACTCGTAGTGGGTCGCAATTAGATATACCTCATGAATATTAATGAGGTAGGTCACAATTTGTGTCCCACTATGATTCACTGCCAGCACAGGGATGATGGCTTCCTGGGGGGAGCAGACCACCATATTTGTGATTGCTATTAAATAAACCAATCTTTTTTTTTAACGCAGCCCATTTTTCTTAATGAAAAATGGAATGTGTTACAAAAAGTTAAATTGAAACTTTGAAGTTTTATTTGTTTAAGAGTAGGCAGTGGACCCATGCGGAACTGCCTGCTTTAAAAAAAAAAATCAGCCATTCTGAAAGGGGAAGTGGTCCCTCTGGGACTCCTTCCCATTTGCAAATGGGTTACCACCAGCTTTGAGTTGGCTGTGATGTGCAAATGTTTTGCGACCGCATTTGGGTCGCAAAACATTTGTACATACCAATGCAAATTGGTATTTGGTATTTGGAAAAGACGCGCCAAACGTGCCCCTTCCAAATACTGATTCACAAACCCAACCGACTCTTAATGTGCAAAAGAGAGTGATATATTTGTCAACACCATTCCTCCATTGTTTTTGGCCACATGTATGACCATTTCCTTTTGCGACTCTCAATTTTGTTTTAAATGCAGCCCGTTTTCCTTAAGGGAAAGCAGGATGTGTTTCAAAAACAAAAATAAAACATTTCAGTTTAAATTTTTAGGAGTAGGCAGTTGTCCGTGGTACCAAACCCTGCTCTTAAAAAAGCTTTTGCTGCCAATCAAAAAGGGAAGGTGTCCCCTGGGATCCCTTTCCATTTGCGACTGGCCTACCACCTACTTGAATTCGGCGGTAAACTGCGATTGTTTGGCGACTGCATTCTGGTGGCAAAACAATTGTACATTACCCTGTGACTCACAAACCCTGCTTTGCGAGTCAGTGACAGTTTATCGACTCACAGAACTGGGTTAATAACTGCTACAGCCCATTTTACCTGTCACAAACGCCCCAAATATCCGTTTGCGACCACCAAAGAAGTCATACAATTGGCCCATTAGTCTGTTAATCGAGCAACATTCACCTATGATGAGAAGCCCTGTAACATCTCCTCCTCTATCTGTAAGCCTAATTACTTCCACAACTTGTCTGTGCAAATCATTCTCCTTGTGTCCAACTTCACTATAGTGGTTTGCTAAAAGAGCATTTGCTGTACGACATCTAATGCAGCTTCAATGTTGTAGAATCCTGAGTTTAATTGGCAAGGTTGTTATACTAATACAAATAAAATAGCATCAACACCAAATAGCACAGCATTTTTGCTATTGTAGCTTGTGTGGCTCTTTAATGTATAGTTGGCATGCTTTGGCTTGAAGAATTAGGGGTATATTTACAAGGAAATGATGGAGCATGGAGCTGCAGCAAATTTTGGAATGCCATGCGCCGCTAATTCCCAAAAAATGCAGGGACGCACTGTATTTACAATTACAACACATCCTCTGTGTTTTCCCTAGTGCTGGCACTAAAAATAGCTGCTACCTAGTGCAAGGGTACCTGCATTGCAGGGAATAATTGTTTATGTGCAAGAAGGTGTCCTTTCCTGCACATAAACAATTATTAATGGCATTTTGCTCTTTCTATGTGTGCTGCAGAATGCAGCACCCATAGGAAAAGCAAAAATAAAAATATTCTCTTGTTGCGCCATTCTAACGCCTACTATTTCATGGCATTCATTTTTTGGGCTGCTTCAGATTTAGATCGCCTTGTAAATCTGGGGCAGTGCAAAAAATCAATGAGTGTTGCGGTGGAACGCCCACAGCATCACCAATTGTAATCCCCTTTCATGTAGACACCTGTGTGAAAGGGTGCCACATATACAAAGCGGTGACAAGGCACAAAAAGTGGCCTAACGTCACTTTGCAAATAAAGAGCAGGGCATTGTGCAACCGGAACAACAAAAAAAGTGACGTTCTGGTGGCGCAACCCCCTTGAAAACATGCCCCCTTGTTTTAATCGCATAATTGCAAGCTTTACATTGGCAGCATTTAACATTTCCAACCTCAAAAGGGAGGTAAGCCCACCAGTGAGATGACAGTGGGGGTCTGTTTTGAAGTTGTTTCAGCATGAACAAGATGGTCTTAGGTGTTTTAGGCCTTTCTGAAAGCAAAAACTGTGCTTCAACTTCATCCTGGTTCACCAATAAAGTGTGCCATTGTTTCCTTATAATATCTTAAACATGTTGCTGTGTGGATAAAAAGTGAACACAGATTGGATGGTTGCTAATAGGTTTATTTTGGTAGTGTGTGAGTAGTCATTCACGGGTGGAATGCAATATTTCTTTGAATACTTGTTGTTAAGACATTTAGGGTTGCCTCTATCTTTCAGTTTAGATGTAAATTTTTTCTGTTTTGATAAAGAAGTGTTACTTGTATTTGCAATTGTGACACACAGTCCAAAGTGTAGATTGCCCTTGAGAGCCTGGGTGATGACTTTCCAAGACAAATCACAATCAGTGGGTTTAGTATAGAGTGCAGTACAAATATAACTAGTAACATTCATACTGTCAGAGAAGGGTAATTATTGACCTTATTCTTTTAAATTATTGACCTAATTCTTTTAAATTATACTTTAGTTTCAGTTAGTGCTGATGTTGGTGATCCATTCAGTAAATGTACATAGCTTCTGTTAGATAGAAAATAATTTGAGTCTAGATAGATATATTTCACCTCAAATTTGGCAACAAACAAATTTGCTAAGTTCAATGCAAAGCTTGCAATCACCTGCAAAAAATTAATTTATCATAAGGAGGAGAAACACTTTTGTTAGGGCTAACTTAGTTAAGGATAAAATGAGGTCTGTGCGTACTTGTATCAGTTCAGGACCAAGTTCTAATACTCCTTTAATCACTATCAATGTTTCTTCTTGGGGAATGCTAGTTGTTGAACTTGGCCCTTGCTGCAGGGTCAGCCCCAAACCTTTTGCCTTCACTCCTCCTATTTTTGATGGTTTCTTTTTTGTTGGCCTTAAGACTCTGTGCACTTTACCACTGCTAATCAATGCTAACGTGCTTGTGCTCTCTCCTTAAAACATGGTAGAACTGGCTTGTACCCAATAGGCTTATTTAATTTACATGTAAGTTCCTAGTAAAATGGAACTACATGTGGCCATGTCCTGTAAATGAAATACTACTAGTGGGCAAGCAGCACTGATTTTGACACCCACTTAAGTGGCCTTTTAAATATATCTGAGGCATGCAACTACAGCCTGTGTGTAGTTTAAACTGTCATTTCAACCTGGCAAAATAAACCCTTTTCATGGCCCAAACCTTCCTTTTTAATAGATAGAAGTCACCCCTAGTGTAGGCCATGGACAGCTCAAAGGGCAGAGTGCAATATATTTAAAAAGTAGAACAACTGCTTTTACATTTTACACATCCTACAAGTGAAACACTATTAAATTCATCTTTTACTACTACAAGGCATATCTCTCATATGGGATTAACATTGGAGTTACCTTAGTACATTTTATAAGCGTAATTTCCAAAAAAGGAATCAGTTCATATTTGGTGTCTCTGAAATCATAATTTAAAATCCTAACTTATGGTGAAGTTGAATTTTAAGTTACAATTCTGGAAATTCTACTTTTAAAAGTTGGCATTTTCTTGGCTTAGCAATTTGGTGCCAGCAGCTTGTCTCTGGGCCACTTAGTTTGAGTGACAGGTGGGCTTTGTGTATTCCTCCTAGACAGCCACACAGAATAGGGAGCTGAGGTGTGACTGAATGGGCCGTCACTGGGAGGATGGAAGGAAGGCGCTCCACACAAAGGGCTGCATGACCACTGTAGTTAGTCTGAAGCCAGGGTCACGAAGACAGGGCACATGTGCACTTCAAAGGCATGCCTCTAGAAGCTTCTTCCCACTTCAAAGGCACAACTGGGTATAAATACTGGACCCCAAACACCAGCTCTTCAGTACACTTCTGAACCTGTGGATATCCTTACTGGAGGAAGGACTGCTGTGCTGCTGAAAGGACTGCTACTCTGCTGGACTGCTGCCCAAAAGTAACTGCTGCCCTGCTGTTCTGACCTGCTGCCTGCTGCCCTCTTGCCTGGGTGAGAAGAGAACTGAACCTGCAACTTCACTGTTGAACCTAAAACCCCAGAGTGACACCAAGCGCTAGTCTGCAGGCCCCATGATCTGAACCTCAGGTACATTACAAGGCTCCCCAGCATCATGCACCAGGCTGTGGTGCTCCTCAGGTCCTGAACCCTTGATGTGGCCCAAGGACTCTGTATTGAAGCTTTAGGCTACTTCAAGATGGTGATTGTGCCTGTTTACACCGAGATCTCGCCGCTCACAACGTGGTTCATAGCGAAGCTCAGCAGCCGCCTCTTCACGCTACAGCATCGACGGCAAGCAGGTAACCGCCAGTGCGAAGCTCCAGCAATGCCTGCGCACGACGACAGTCTGCTCTGTGCACCACACAGATAGCCTACTGCTCAGTTTGATATTGACGCAAATCTGTTTTTCTGTGAAAACAAAAAATAGCTTTTTGATATTAGCAAAATCTCTGCCTCGTTAAAAGTGTGTAAAGAAAGATTGGTAATATAGGGCAACAGAGGTTTCTTGGTTACTACTGGTAGACCTGCTGTCGTCTTTAGCGTTAACCTGGTGAAATGGGTAGTCTTCCCCTCACTTGACCTCTCCCTCATGCCCCCATCATAAGTCTAAAAAAGGTGAATTGCCTTAATTTGTGCTGGTAGTGTGTTGTGCAGTGTCTTTAGGATCTGAATCAGCTAACAGTGCAAAGAAAGTAAATCCCTCTTATTTCTGTATCTGCACCATTTAGTCCTGCATTGTCCCTGTGGAAACTGCTTCTCTTATGGTGGTTGCTGTGTGCAATTATCTAGTCTTAGGTAAGGGCACTTTATTTTTTAACTAATTTTTAATGTCGTTATGGACTTTATCTATTTTCAAATGAAGATTAATGGTGGTAAATTTCTAAATCCATATGTCAAGGTTATCCAATGCTGTTTTACCATAAGCAATTAATTTATCCTTCAAAATGTTATTTTCTAAATCAGCTATTTCTTTTAGTTTTTTTATGTGTTCTAACGTAGCAGCTACACCAAAGACAAACTAGTGCTTTGAACAACATGTTGGTAGATGGCTAAAGTGTTTCTTATATTTATCATAGTATAGGAGAATGCCAGGGTTGTTTCTAGTAGGGTCTGATGGAATTATATCTGCCTTCAAATAGTCAACCATAATTTTCACTTGTAATTCTGTTCTGATCACTTTCTTTTTGAATTGTTCTAATTTATCTGAGATCTGTATGCGTAGGAATTGTGGAAATTGTCAAACGGCTAGATATGAGTGATTGAATATTGACGATTGTAGCTGTGTATTCCTCTCTATAATTCAAAGTAACGGTTTCTTTCATACTGTGTGATTAACGTATGATGTATTTCCGTTGAATGGTAGTAGCTTTACACTACAAACTGAAAATAAATCATTTTTTAATCAGTAACAACACTTGCAGACCAAACAGCTGCTCATATCGAGCACCAAAAACTAGGGCTTCCCAATGATATGAACATGGGTGTAGTATAACAAAACCCAAATAACCAGTACATAACTCTAACCTTTATGTGTCAGGTTTAAATAGAATCCTAGTATACGATCACAGAAACACTTTCTATTAAATCGCTACATGAATGGTGATATACAAGACAGTCGATTTTGATACAAACTGTCTTAGAATGTATTTCTATTTTTATGGAATTTATTAATGTCACATCTTAAGATTCCGTTCAGATTCCTTTTAAACTAGACTTGAATGATTGAAATGTGTTTTAATACCTTTAAGTAAATAAGTATATTTAATTATTTTTTTCAATAGAAATAATTTTGTGTTAACTGTTGTTTATTAAAAATATTAAAGAATGGTAAGAGGAATGCCTCCAAATCCAGAAAACAATTAAAGTCGTCTATAGAAAACCATTTACTGCTATCCCTCTGATTGCTATTGACTTTACATAGATCAATAGTTGACCAAATACATTAATACAATGTATTATTTTTAACACACATACATCTCCATTGGGAAACATGGTTCCAAAGTTTGTAACACATACATCCACAAAGAGAAATGAAAGCAAAACCAAAGCAAACAATCTTTTAAATAAAAAAAGTGTGATAGAGCCAAGACCTGTTTCGCTACACCAGGTGCTTTAACAAGGCTTTAAAGAAACAAACCATTGCTCATTGAGATATGACTATACCGAGTTTCACCTCATTGGGTAGCTCTAGCTCTTGCTGCATGAACTGGGGAGGGAGCAACACAGAAAATGCTGTGAATGTAATGAAGGGAGCTGCATTACAATAGAGAGAGTGCATTAACAAACATGGAGTGTTGAAATAAAAAGAAAAACAAAGGTCCCTGAATGTAATCTGTGAAAGGATACATGTGATCCAGTCGCAAGCATGGTACAGTTGCTATATTCTAGGGGAGGGAAAGCACATGAAGAGGAAGGAAAGCAATTGAATAAGCAAGCCAACGAGACAGACAAGGAAGGCAAGCAATGTTAAACAATGGGCTGACACAAGATTCACATTAGGTATTGATATTATTTACAATAGGTCTTCGGCAACAGAGAGTTTAAAGTTGTATTCGTGACCTAAAAAGAGTGATGAGAATGGAAGAACCAAGGAGTAATCGAGAGAAAAATTCAGGGAAGAATGAATGACAAGAAGAACAAAATAACATAAGAAGATAGAAAGAAAGAGAAGAGAAAAAGGAGTTTGGAAAAAAGAAATGGAATAAAACACACGCGTGGAAGGATTAATGTAAGAAAACGATCGAAAAAGAAATAGAGAAAACTAGAGGAAGATAAAAGGAAGAAGGAAAGAAAAAAGAGGAAAGAAATAACTAACAGTAAACAAAGAACACTAAAGGCTACAATATATAAATGGCATGTGAAACAAACGAAATAATGAGTTTTGTGTTTTGACACCGCCTAGAAATACTAGTTATTCAAGATTAAATATCGGAATTTTTGGCAGCAAGTGCACAACAAGATAACTTTCCAACGCTTCTGCCACGAGAAAGGATGGCCTAAAGGAATGTGATGAAAGACACCGTGGCACTAGTTGGCACAGGGGATTGTGAAACCTGCAACTAGAATTATGAGCAAAACTTCATGGTGCCATGAACAGGAAGATGTATTTTTAATGAAGACAGTCTGTTTGAGGTTTTCTGCCCAATGGGACTCAAACCGGGAAGATATTACTTTGGTTCCTAAACATAACCAATAATTTCTATGATTTCGAGTGACTACCTGTCTTTTTGTTGGGCATTAGTAAATAAACTGAGTTTGATTGTGAGTATGGCACAGATATGTGTGAGGCCTTAATATAGGAGCTCAACTCAATTTTCTGAAGATAGCTTTTGGTATTCCATCATAATGTTGTTGTATATTTAGTCGAGAGTCTAAGGAATGAAATATTCTCCTGCATGCTTATATACACACCCCACTCTCCCTCTGCACAGGCCTATATCAAAGACTTTCAAGAAAGAATCAAAGCACACATCGGTGGCATCAGGAAACAAATCCTTGGACTAGCTATTTCTTTAGTTTTCATTCCAGAAATGCCAGTTATGTTCGTTATAAGCATTTCTTAAGTGCCTTTTGCCATTAGTTTCAAGGTGTAAAACTGAGCATCCTCCAACATGTTCCAGGGTGAGCAAATTGACATTTTGCACTGTTTGCCAACAAGATTCTTTGCCGGGTTTACCTGCCAGTAACTTGCTTATATGTAATTAGTACATTGGTAAATATTGAACTGAGAATTTGCACCCAAAATGGAATAAGTGCCTTTTTCTAATCAGAGGTTAATGTGGTATCAATATCAAACCACATCTACATGAGGGTTAGGTAATGGGGTCTCCAAGGCCAGCTGAACAGGCTTTGGACAAAGCTGGAAACATTCAAGATCACCTTGAATTCTGCAAGGAGGTAAAAACCCGGAACTTACTCAGGTGATGAAGGTTAACACCACCCAACTTATAGAATGTTCACCAATACTTGAAGAGCTTGGACAACCAAACATAATCACTTTGTTAGTTTGAGAATTCCTATCTATTGCTCCTTTTTTCCTTATTTCTCCACTACACACTGAGGTATGTACAGCAAAACTATGTTCATCATTTTGAGAAAGTGGCTCTATATATACTGGACTAAAGTAAGGTACAGTGTGTATAGAGGCCACAAACCCCAGAGGTATAAAGTCAGGGCTGACCTTACTCTCAAAAGTGGTAGCTTGGTCGAGCAGTAAGGCAGTACCAGAGGACAGTAATAAGCATTTGTTGTACACACTCAGTCAGAAAAAGGTTTCACACACTCAAGGACTGAACTCCAGGCCAATTATTTTTATATCAACAGATATAGTTGTTTTATTTTAGAACCAACAGATATCTAAATATACTTTTCTCAATTATGAGTGATCTCAGGTAAGTACTTTTCAGATAGGAAATAACTTTGTAAACACAATAGGTACAGAGTTTGCAGTAGGCAAACAATTCTAAACACAATTTAACATTGAGCTCAATGGGTTTTTCTACAAAAATGCAGTTAATTACTCCGTAGATTACTTTGTAATTCCAGGACTGGATCCTAGATTCAGTCCTGGGGTGTAAGCTGAAATCAGTTGAGTAAAAACGTTTTGGTTATTGCAATGCTTTGTAAGGAATATAAAGGTATTTTAAAAGTTCACACTTAGAAACTTTTCTGTGAAAATCTAGCAATGTTATCCAATGGAAGGAAATTCAGGTTACAGGTAAAGTACGTTCTCGTTACATTTGTAATCCAGTACTCGGCTCCTAGGTCCAGCACAGGGTTTTCTACTTAAGACAGGTAAGTAATCACGTTTCAGTAGTTGGCATGATTTTTAAGGAATATATCAAGTTTTCAAAAGTAGACAGAAGAAATTTCACAGAAAAGCAGACAATGGATTCCCAGGGAGAAAATTCAGGTTACTAGCAAACCCAGCTAGGATTACTTTTGCGGCTCAGTACTGGGCTACAAGGTACAGTACTGGCTTCTCTCCTGATCAAAAGTGAGTACTTTGGAATTCGGTATTGGGCTGATTTTATAGGAATATTTTAGAGTTTCAAAACTTCACACAGAAGATTTTTCAAGTCAAACCAGTCAATGTTATCCTATGGCAGGAAAGTGAGTTATCGATTTCCAGGTGAGTACTCGACCAGTGAATTTAAGGTTTTGGGCATAGACTCAGGGGTCCCCCAGGGTCAGGTAGGTACAGTTGGTACACCCTCAGCGGCTCAGGGGCAGCAGGGTGCAGAGGTAGTTAGGCCCAATGTTATCCAATGAGAGGCAGGGGGCCTTTGGTTAGTGGCTGCTGGCTAGCAGGCCATGTGGCTGTGGGAGCTGGGCTCCTGGTCACTTGCTCAGGGCAAATGGGATAGTAGGATAGAACACAGGGTACACGGCCAGAGGCACTTGGGCGGCTGGGTGCAGGGTGCTTTTGAGCCGTCAGACGCTCAATGTTATTCAATGGGAAAGGTGAAAAGGGAACAAAGGCTGCAGACTCGGGGACGGTGATTCTTCGGGTGTGACCACCACTTCGAGGGGTAAGTTGGGATCTTGGAGAAGAGGATGGTACCCCAAAGAAAGGCACAGGGGGCGGCAGGGCGCTGGGTGCAGGGGTGTCTTTGGGCGTCGGGAAACCTTACCCTCGGCTGATCACAGTTGGAGGGGTCCCTGGTTCTGAGGCTGCAGACGACTTCTGGTTCATCAAGGAGGGTCTTAGGGCACTAGATTTCAGATCCCAGTCGCCGGGGTGACGTCCTCGTGGTTATGGATCACTCGGGCACAGGCCGGGCTCTGTGGGTGCAGAGTGGGTTGGTACCTGGGGTATGGTTGTTGAAGCAGAGCCTCTGCTGATGGGAGTCCCAGTTTTCAGGAGAGTCAATGCAGGCAGGTCCTCTGGGGTTCCACGGTTGCTGTCCACAGGAGTCACCAGGATTAAGCAGGAGCAGGTTTCAGGATCGACATGCCAGTAGGGCTGGGGCCAAGTCAGTGGGTGTCGTCCTGTTGTTAGCAGCTGCGTGGCGGGTCTTCTTCTTCTTGATCTTGATCACACTCTCCCCTGAGGCGGAAAGCCGGGGGCGCCTTGCTTTACTCTTTGTTCTAAATTCTACGCGCTACTGACTAATATTAGCGTTTTTTAAACTTTGTAGATATTTTATTCAGCTCGTTTTTACCAGCACAGCCCTCACCTCGGTGCGAGATCAGCGTCGCCCCGAGGCTGCAGTCAGGCTTCATAGGTCTACAGCGCTTGGTCCCACGCGCTGACACATCACCCCACCCACCTCAGCAGCCATCTTGAGTGAGTGAAGGGTGGCGGTGCAGTGATTGGAAACCTCCCGCCCTCCTCTCTTTCCCTATGCATAAAAACATTAGATCTTCCCGTCCGCGCAGCGGGCGGGCGCAGCGGCGCGCCAAAGGCGGGCCCGTCTGCGCCCATCCGCGCCAGGACCGGGCCTAGGGCCACGACCCCTGGTCGACCGTTGGATACCCATCCCCAACCCGGCTACTCACGCTCGACCTTACTGCAATTTAGACCTGCACCTTACCCAAGCTGTCCCACACTAGATCCATCCTTGGTCATACACGCCCTCAGTGCCTCATGCACTCATTGTCATCTCTCTATTCCTTTATGTTGCGCCCAGGCTCACACCAATCAGCCGACCACCTCCAAAAACGACTCCTTTCTATTTGCACTTATTAATGCCCGCTCAATATGTAAGCATAGCCAGGAAGTAGCTGACCTAATCACCGATAATAAATTAGATATTCTTTTTGTCACCGAAACCTGGGCAGATGAATCGTCAGAACCAGATATGGTCACGGCAGTACCCATGGGTTACAAGGCTTACCGACATGACAGAGCCAGGAAAAAAAAAGGAGGGGGCCTAGCCATCATAGCCAAAGATTGCTTTACGGTTAGAGCAACCCCGATCCCTTCCATATCCTGTGAAGCGATGGAATTCGGTATAAAGCTCTGCTCCGTCTTCAATTTCAAGGGCATATTGATATATCGCCCCCCTGGGACAAGGACTGGCTTCCTTGCTAATATCAATACAATGCTGGAAACCTTAGCCACAGAAACCACACTTACAGTTATAGGTGATCTGAACTTTCACCTAGATCAAGCCGACCAAACTGATACATCCTCCCTTGTAACAGACATGGAAATATTAGGGTTAAAACAACTAGTCGCCTCTCCCACACATTTAGCTGGCCATACGCTTGACGCTATATTTTCAAATGTTGAGGGCCTTCAAATAATGGATACCCTACCTATGCCATGGACTGACCACTACGCGATTTTTGGCAAAATCAACATCCCCACCGAGACTCAACAACCTAAAATAACTTGGATAAGGAATCAAAACGCTTTTAAAGACTGGAAGCACATAAATCACACAGTTAAAAACGCAGCTGGTCAAGACCTGTCCCACCGTGTCCACTGACCCTAATACGGCAACATTACAATTCCAGACCTGGCTCGCCCACGCAACGGAGCGTTCAGTCCCCACTAAATCATTGTCCAGGAATAGATCCAAACCAACCGCTCCATGGTATTCTGACGAGTTAAGATTGCAAAAACAGACCAGCAGGAATCTGGAAAGGCGTTGGAGACTAACCTACGACACGGACAGTAAGAAAGTCTATAAAGACTCACTGGCCCTTTATAAATCCATGATCATAAAAGCAAAAAAAACATTTTACACAAATAAAATTGATCAAGCAAAAAACTCTAGTAAGCAACTGTTTGAAGTTACAAAAACATTGGCAGGCAATGTTCCTGACCTCACTCCCTCCCCGTCTCAAGCTCTTTGTGATGCTTTGGCAGACTTTTTCTTCACCAAGGTGGACAAAATTTAACAGGACTTCGCCTCTAAACCCGCGACCACTAATAGGGATCCCCCTTGTGCACATTCGGCCAATGATTTTTCAAGTTTCATGCCACTCACAGATGAGCACATAAGGACTATTGTTTCCTCTATTAAAAGTGGCTCCGCCCTGGACCCTTGTCCTCTATCAGTTCTACCACCAGTAACGGAGTCCATCATACCTGTGCTGACACAAGTTTGTAACACCATCCTGTCCTCAGCTAGTTACCCGAAATCTCTAAAAAACACCTTATTGAAACCTTTATTAAAAAAACCCTGCTTAGATAAAAACGAACTTAAAAATTACAGGCCTATTGCTAGCCTCCCATTCTTAGCCAAAGTGGTCGAAAAGGCCATGAATTCCCAACTGTCTGACTTTTTAGAAAGACACCGACTGCTCGATGACTCCCAATTCGGCTTTCGGAGGTACCACGGGACCGAGACCGCCCTTATCAAGGCAGCTGACGATGTCAGATCCATCCGGGACCAAGGAGGGACCGCTATTCTAGTACTATTGGATCTATCCGCAGCCTTCGACACGGTCGACCATAACATCTTGGTCGACCGTGTCGGAAAGTTGGGCATCCGCCATCATGCCAGACACCTGCTTGCCTCCTTTCTAGCAGAGAGATCTCAAGCAGTCACCCTTGGACATTTCCAGTCTGCGCAACTCGCGCTGCCATGCAGTGTCCCCCAAGGCTCATCCCTTAGTCCGACACTATTTAACATATATGTGTCGGACCTTGCCAATGTCATCAGGGCATATGGGATGAGCCTAACGTCTTACGCAGATGATACACAGCTGGTCCTGGCCATCAAGGGTGACGGAGGACAAGTGGCACAAAACTTCAAAGACGGACTACTGGAAATAGGAGAGTGGATGACCACAAATTGCCTTAAGCTCAACTCAGAAAAAACTGAGGTAGTCATCTTTGGACCACTCTCCCCAGCATGGTCATCATGCTGGTGGCCAGCAGCTTTTCGCTCACCCCCCATTCCAACAGCTAAAGTCAGGAATCTGGGAGTCATCTTCGATGATGGGCTCACCTTTCTGGACCATGCAAACAAAGTTGCCACCACCGCCCATTATAAACTGAAAATGATCCGGAAGATTCGCCCCTTTCTAACTGAGGCAGCAATTAAAACACTGGTCAGTGCATTAGTCTTGTCATCATTAGACTATTGTAATGGGCTATTTCTTAATGCCCAGGCCAGGGTTACACAAAAGTTACAGTCCATTCAGAACGCGGCTGCACGATTGATTTCAGGAATTGCCAAGTTCAGTCCCATCTCAGATACGATCAGGCAGTACCACTGGCTACCGATCCACAATAGAATAAAGTTCAAGTCCTTGTGTATAGTTTACAAAACACTTAACAACCAAGGACCGCATGCTCTCAAAAACCAATTAACACCCTATCTACCCTGCAGACAGTTACGCTCTTCCACCTTACACCAATTAGTAATTCCTCGAACAAAAACAGTGTCCTGGGGTGACCGCCGCTTTTCAGTGGCCGCACCCAAACTCTGGAATACCCTTCCTCAGTACATCAGGACGAGCCCGTCACTCCACCAATTCCGTAAACTCTTAAAGACATGGCTCTTTAATCAGTGAGGCGGTGACTACACATAGGAGACAGATGATTTTTAGCGCCGAGACGCCTACGGGTATTTGCTGCGCTCTACAAATGTCAAAAATAAATAAATAAAATCTTCTTGCTTCTTTTCTTATTGGGATCTGAGGGAGAAAGGTTTAGGGAGCCCCTTAATCCTGAATTTAGGGCGTTACAGGTAGGGCAAGGGCAGGGACCAATAGGTCCCTATCCTGGGGTGGGTACACCCCCTAGTCTACAACTCTCCGGTGGGAGGGTGGCAGGAGCCTAGCTGTGATTGAGCAGGGCTCCCCATCCTCAAGATGGCCGGAGCCCATGGTCATGCTTCATATTTACAACAAGGGGTGGTGAGGGACAGAGTCTCTGAATTAAGCAGAAAGCTCTCACCCAGTCAAGAGATCAGGGCTAGATCCAACACCGTTTTTTAGCTCACTGCACCATCCCAGTTTCAGAACCTGGCTGTATGCAAATTAGTCTGTTCCTGTCCCAGTGCATGATGGGACCAGGGCAAACCAAACTACAAAAGCCAATTCTTACACTGGGAAGGAAACAAGCTCCCGGGGACTGGTTTCTGGCATTACAGCCGTCTTCGGACCGGTTTGCTTGAATCCTGATGGTGCAATGAGCAAGGGTCTCACATCTGAGAATACCCTTCCACGCTTAGGGTGGACAAAAATATTTACAACAAGGGGTGGTGAGGGACAGAGTCTCTGAATTAAGCAGAAAGCTCTCACCCAGTCAAGAGATCAGGGCTAGATCCAACACCGTTTTTTAGCTCACTGCACCATCCCAGTTTCAGAACCTGGCTGTATGCAAATTAGTCTGTTCCTGTCCCAGTGCATGATGGGACCAGGGCAAACCAAACTACAAAAGCCAATTCTTACACTGGGAAGGAAACAAGCTCCGGGGGACCGGTTTCTGGCATTACAGCCGTCTTCGGCCCGGTTTGCTTGAATCCTGATGGTGCAATGAGCAAGGGTCTCACATCTGAGAATACCCTTCCACGCTTAGGGTGGACAAAAATATTTACAAAAAGGGGTGGTGAGGGACAGAGTCTCTGAATTAAGCAGAAAGCTCTCACCCAGTCAAGAGATCAGGGCTAGATCCAACACCGTTTTTTAGCTCACTGCACCATCCCAGTTTCAGAACCTGGCTGTATGCAAATTAGTCTGTTCCTGTCCCAGTGCATGATGGGAACAGGGCAAACCAAACTACAAAAGCCAATTCTTACACTGGGAAGGAAACAAGCTCCCGGGGACCGGTTTCTGGCATTACAGCCGTCTTCGGCCCGGTTTGCTTGAATCCTGATGGTGCAATGAGCAAGGGACTCATATCTGAGTATACCCTTCCACGCTTAGGGTGGACAAAAATATTTACAACAAGGGGTGGTGAGGGACAAGTTCTGAGCTGGGATGGTGCAGTGAGCTAAAAAACGGTGATGGATCAAGCCCTGATCTTTGGACTGGGTAAGAGTGGTCTGCTTAATTCAGACACTCTGTTCATCACCACCCCCTTTTCTGAATCGTTTTTGGCCACTATAGGTGTGGCAGGGTATACTCAGACATGAGTCCCTTTCTCACTGCACCATCAGGATTCAAGCAAGCCGGGCCGAAGATGGCTGAAATGCCAGAAACCGGTCCCCGGTAGCTTGTCTCCTTTCTGGTGAAGAATTGGCTTGGTAGTTTAGTCTGCCCTGTTCCCATGATGCACTGGGCCAGGGTCAGACTGATTTGCATGTAGCCAGGTTCTGAGCTGGGATGGTGCAGTGAGATAAATAATGGTGATGGATCAAGCCCTGATCTTTGGACTGGGTAAGAGTGGTCTGCTTAATTCAGAAAGTCTGTTCATCACCACCCCCTTTTCTGAATCATGGTCATGCTTCGCCTTGCCTCTCCCACCTGAGGGGTGGGGTTGGCACTGGCTGGCACACCCCCCTTCCTGATGTAGGGTTTCCTGCCAGTCTTCCCGCCAGAGTGGGGGGCAGAACCGGTGGGGGCCAGTTGCTGGGTACAGAAAATGGTCTGGAGAAGCTCACAGAGGCAACAGGCCTTTGAAGCTTCCCCCTGCCCCTCCTAGGGGAGGAGACCTAGCACCTCGCCCAGGATGTGCATTGTTGCAGGCCCACGAGAGCGGGGGGCTCTCCACCCAGGGGTCCAGCAACATGTCTGCTGTGTGGCAGCCAAGGCAACCTCTCAGTCTAGATGTGGATTGCAGGTCAGGTTTCACGGGGCATCTCTAAGATGCCTCCTGGTGCATTTTACATTAAATCTCACACTGGCATCAGTGCAGGTTTAATGTGCTGAGAAGTTTGATACCAAACTTCTCAGTGTTCAGTGAGGCCATCATGGTGCTGTGGAGTTCGCAATGTCGACCTTCCAGCACCATATACTCTTAATGGCAGTACTGCACTTACAGTGCCCAGGAATGGACCTGGGTACTGTAGGGGCACAGGGCTCATGCACCTGTGCCCCCGCCACTGGCATAGGGCACCCAGCTAGAGGGGTGACTGAGATATGCCAGGACAGTGGGTCTTGTGGGCATGGAACACAGGGATGTGTGCAATGTCGACTCTTTATTTAGTTCTGTACCTAGACACTCAGCCTCCAAAGGCAGTGTGTGGGTGTCAGGGTACAGGGCCCCTAAGGGAGACACAATAAGTGCTGCACCCCTTAGGGGTCTTCTCTGGTCACAATGCCCTGGGTACCTAGGGTACCATATACTAGGGGCTGACAAGTGGCCAGAGATGCCAATTGGGTTTTAGTTTCAACACAGTTTTAGGGAAGGAACACAGGCCCTGGGTACCTGGTTGGCAGAAGCCCAAGGCCCACTCACAAGTGGGGGCATACCAATGTAAGAAAGATGGCACTTTCTCACAATCATGTATAACACTGAATGGCACATTTCAAATCCACACTCTTCCAACCAAGCACAGCCAACAAATTAGAGTGCTACCCATTGTTAGAAATGGGGGTCTCTAGTTGGCTGAGGTAGGTACCTTAGTCCAATAGGGACCCTTGCTTCTAAGTCAGGAAAAAGGAAGGACACCTTCTCAGATAGACCCTGCTCACCCCCTCCGTAGCTTTGCATGAGCAGCCAGGCTTATCTTCAAGGCAAATGTGTAAAGTATTTGCAACCACTCTCTCAGCAAGCCAAGGATGAACCCATAAATGGACTCCACAAGAGTTTCATAAAAAACAATTATATGTTTATAAAAGAAAAGATAAACAATGAGACCACACAATAAAAATCCAGCATATGCGTATTTGTAAATTTCACCTTGCCGGTTATTAGGACAGCAAGCCCTTGTTGGTTCTTGCAGCATTAATGAGCAATTCTCGATGATCCAATGCAGTCCTAATGGAATGCTATGCAGTTCGTAATGCAAGAATCAGGCACTTCGTAATGTCAAAATAATGCAGTTCGTTATGCAATAATCTAGCGGTACATAATGCCAAAATAATGCAATTCATAATGCAACAATCAGGCAGTTTGTTATGCAAAAATAATGCAATGCGTAATGCACCAATCAGGCAGCTCGTAATGCAAAAATAATGCAATGAGTAATGCAACAATCAGGCAGTTCGTAATGCAAAAATAATGCAATGCGTAATACAACAATAATGTACTCCAGCACCGATCACAGTGCTCTGGACGGTCTCTATGCCACTCTTACTAACTCACGGTCAGCTACTGCCAACATATGCCCCCAACACGGGTATGATGGAAAACTAGGTGCAGCTCCACACTCCTGCCCCGGTACTGCCACTCCTCGGCAAGCACAGGCATGATACGAGCTTGAGCGGGGGCTCGTGCTATGAGGTTGGGAAAGGCTGAGAGCGTTAGTCTGAGAGCTCGCACCACGCCCCAGGCTGCACCACAAATGTGCTTGCTGAGCATTACCTGGGGGGTGCAACCTCACTCTCCTCTCCTCTCCTCGCGACTTGGGCCTCCGACGCGACCTCGTTGATTTGTTCAGTGGAACTCGCCCCCCCCTCAACGAGGATGGTTCGAGGTCCCTCCTTGGCAAAGGCAGGCTTGGGCTGGCGGCACAACTCCTTTGGGGATGCCGGTCCGGGCTGATGGCAATGACGAAGGTTTCAGGCTGCAACAAGGCACACACCCACACCGTCGCTGAGACTTACTTGAGCTCCGGGGGTGCACGTCACAGGGCAATCCTCACGATGCACCTGCACCCAGCATCGCTGAGACACACTTGAGTTCCAGGTGCACATGATCACAGGGCAAGCCTCAAAAATGTCTCAAGCTGCCCAAAGCACACGCACACAGCATCACTGAGACTCACTTGGACTCCAGGTGCCCACGATCACAGGGCCATTCTTACGAAGGTTTCAGGTTATTCAAAGCACACGCGCACAGTGCTGCTGAGAGTCACTTGGACTCCATGTGCCCACGATCACAGGACAATCCTCACGAACGTCTCAGGCTGCACAAAGCTCACACACCCAGCGTCGCTGAAACTCACTTGGATTCCTGGTGCCCATGATCACAGTGCAATTCTTACGACGTTCTCAGGCTGCAAAAATCACACGCACACAGTGACGCTGAGACACACTTGAGTTCCGGGTGCACAATATCACAGGGCAATCCTCACAAAGGTCTCAGGCTGCACCAAGCAAACAAACACACAGCGTCGCTGAGACTCACTTGGATTACGGATGCACACGATCACAGGACAATCCTCACGAAGGTCTCAAGCTGCACAAAGCACACCTGAGACACACCTGGAAACTTTTGTGTTCCTGAGATTCCACAACAGGGAGCCAGCTCTCCTCGGGCCCTTGGGGATGAATTATTTCAGGACACAGCACACACCAAAGTCCTTTCAAGTAGAGGGACAAAGCACAAAGCACACAGCAAAGTTGCTTTAGACTCTCCTTGGTTAAATCAGCAAACTGCAGGCCTGCCTCAGAACACACAGCAAGGGTCAGTCCTTTCCTTCAGTCTCTTCAGCCCTTTCTTCCTTGGCAAAGGTTCCTCTTGACCATGAAGTAGTTTCAATCCTTTTTAGTCTTGATCAGTTCCATTCCAAAGTCCAGGGGTTTCAGCTTTCCTAGTTATACCTCTAAATGTCTTTGAAGTCTTTGTGTTAAGGGGGGCACTGACCGCTGTCCAAACCAGTTCTGGGTGTCTCCCTGCCAGTGAGGCCTCCTTCCTTTGATTGTAAAAATGTAAATCCAGTATTTGTAAAGCGCACAATTACCCGGAGGCATCACGGCGCTGGGGGCCATTGGGAAGATTAAGCGAGTTATTACCCAGAGTCACATGGTGCTGAGCAGACCCCTGCCACTGGAGCCAGGGAACGAACCGTGAGCCCCAGCGTCCGGTGTCAGTCGCCGCGGCGCAACACCTCTTCCCTTAGTGGGGGTGTAGATCCTTAACCACTCAGCAGGAGATGGAGCCATTGTGTATGGCAGCATCCCGGGCCTCTTCACCTCCAGGTGCTACTTCTCCCCCTACACTCCAGATGCAGGTCAGCCTAGGGCTGTCTCCCCTTCTTTGCTGGCTCAAGACATTCACCAAAGCCTATCATATTCAAATCCAGACAGATAATCCACAACCAGGCAGAGACACACAAAAATGTTAAAACACAAAAACCCAGCTACTTCTAAAAGTGTGGTTTTTAAACACACAATGCAAAAACCACCTTCACAAAAAGATGTGCTATAAATTGTGAGTGCAGGCACACTAACCTTCAACTCTCCATCTTAAGCCTATGGGAAGATAGGCTGGAAACATATTACACAGCCTCCCCCATTCTGTCCTATGGGCAAGATGACCTTGCAGTAGTGAAAAATGAAATGGAGAGTATGTCACTGTCAGGACATGGTACACACCTTAGTACATGTCCTACCTTTCACATATACTGCACCCGACCCAGGGGGGTACCATGGACCTACCATAGGGGTGTTTGAAATGCATAAAAATGGAAAGGTAAGGCCTGGCAAGTGGGTGCACTTGTCAGGACAACATGACAGTTTACCAAACTGCGCGCAGGCACTGCAGTGGCAGGCCTGAGTTATCTATTAAGGGCTACTTGTGTGGGTGGCACAATTAGTGTTGCAGGTCCACTAGTAGAATTTGCATTACCAGCCCAGGCACACATAGTGCACTTTACTAGGAACGTTACTAGTAAGGCAAACATACCAATCATGGACAACCAATCCATAACACTTTATACAGGGAGCTTTTGCACTTTGACACTGATTAGCAGTGGCAAAGTGCCCAAAGCATCTAAGCCAGTCAAACTCAATCCATCACAGCATCAAACATAGAGGAGGTAAAGGCAAAAAGTCAGGCAATTACGCCAAGAAAAGCACTTTGGCTCCTCGGGAAGTGTAGGAAATTGTGTATAAATGTACTTACCAATTTAATAGTACTCGGTTTATCAACCGCAGAATGATGAATGTGCCATGTAGTCTTATCTAGATTGGATCACAGCAAATGCAGGTTACAACAGATGTCTGCAGTGAACACCTGAGGTCTCAATCAAATTTTGGCGGGTTTGATACACTATTATAAACAAGGCAAACATCATGTGTGCCGTGTTAGAAGTACCATAGGTTATAATGCACTTGTAATATAATGGACGGGCTATCCACCACGTTTATGATGAAGTATCCTATTTGTCAAACTCTAAACAATGCTTTAAGTTTGCTGATGAATCTAGCTGATTTTATAGCATCATGGGTGTCAAGTGTTACCCCATCTACTTCCTGCACGGAGGTGTAAGCCTATTTGCCCTAGAAATAAAAAATCCTGCTTAAGGCGGATGCATAGATGGAAACTGGTGAGCAATTTATCACATTATTCACATTCACATTTTAAGAAGCAATGGTATGCTACTGTCTCTGTACATCTCTTCCTGCTTATTGTGCTATAGTATCATTATTTGTTCCTCTTTATAGGCTCTTACTTGGCTTCTAGCTTTTGCCGAGCAGGTGCAGATTATATAATTGCTTGCAAACTTGTAAAAATAACTTTTTTTACTGAAAGGAACCCAACTTTTAAATATTAAATAAGACACCCTAAACAGGCTTTGCTGCCCACAGGGTAAATACCATAGTTTTTTTAGTGGAGCTTGTAGGAATTGTTCATGTTTCCATGTTCCTACAGTGACTATCCCCCGAAAAACATGTTAACTGGAAAGGACCACAGCTGCTCCTACGGGTAAAACTAAAGTGTAATTAAAGTACTCCTTCTGCTTACTTTGGCTTGATTCAACTACCTTAAATGGTAAAGTAGAATATTTTATAAATATGTAGGAAAAGTAACTGGGAGAAGAGCAAGATGGCGGATTGAAGCCGCCATGGAGTGCAGGTGAGTGGAGGCTCTTCCCGTACCCACGGCAGAAACAAACATAAGCGCTTAACCGCTTAAAGTAGATTCTGGACTGTCAACCTATTGCTAATTGAAAGCTAAAAAGTTTGGAGACCCTTTCCAATGGGGAGTACGAACGAACGGATGTGGCGGTCTCTCACGGCTCAGATCGGGCGTTTGCTGTGGGCGGCCCGACTGCCTTCTTGGAGACTGGCTGGCCGGTCGGCGCTTGGTTAGTCGGGTCTGCTCTTCGCAGTGGCTCCGGCAGTGGTTACGTTGCATGAGGCTGTGGCTGAAGCAAAGAGAAGGATTCACTGCCTAAAACTGCCACAAGAAACACCTGTGCCGGGTGGACTGCCATCGCAGGCGAAGCAGGCGCTTCTGATGGCGTGAGCACAGCAGAGAAACCGAGTTTGACTATCAGTAAACCGCTATCACGTTTGCTCCAGTCAGGGAAAGTAGCAGAGCTTCTTGCCGGTAACTCGGGGTAAGATCTCACTGGTAACAAAATTACTGAGGCTTTACTGGTGGCGATTCCAGCTTGCAACAGTGTCGCCACTGATACTGATACTATTATGGTTGATACAACTTCATTGGTGGCTGGAGTTTTAAACAACGGCAATATAGATTCAGGAGATCAGAGTGGAGATGTAGTGGCAGAGCCTTTAACCCTTACGCTAGCTCAGCCCGCGTATATGCCTGATGTATCCTGCAGGAGCCCATCTAATACACTTGATTCTTCCAATATACTCAATGCATCTAGCTATATAAACTTGCCAAATCCGGGAGACAGTCCGGCTGACATTCCGAGAGTTGATGAGGTGGCGGAATTAGGGGCAAAGGTCTGTGCGGCTATAGATGGCTTGCTGGAGGAAGAGGGCGAATGGCGATGATTCAGCCTCAATTGAGGATTATGAAGAACTAACGGAGCTTACAACACAAGCTCCTACAGACTCAGGTAAAACACTTATGGGCAAGAAAGGGAAAGGGAAGGACAAAAATAAAATAAAAAAAGCATTTGGTGGACAGAACACAACAACTACACATGGGAAAGCTATCTCTGATAATAGCCCTCTATGGAAATGGGTGCAGGCCAAGGGAGGTGTCAAGACCATGGCATTACGGCTTTCGGGCACTAATCCTACAGATGGCAATCTGATGAAGGCTCATCCCTTACCTATAGTAGTAGCTGACAGCTCTAAATTGGGTTCCCCAGATGGGATTCAACCTGCACTTTCAGTCTCTAGAGTGGTTCATACTATAGAAGGTACTCACGCTACTCAAGTGGCAGTTCAATCAAGGGATGGGGCAACAGGCAGCCAGGAAGCTATGACACCATCACTCTGTCTGATATTACAGTCTTTAAATGAACAAAGACAGGAAGCTCAACAGCATTATTTACAGGTCCGAGAAGATAACAGCAGAATGCAACATTCTTTGCAGGAGATGGCGGGTAAACTTGGTGGACTAACTCAAGAGATTTCAGAGTTGCAGCAGAGAGTCGCGGATACTGAAGAAATGTCGGCAGGTACAGATGTTCTTGCCAAGAAGCATGAGGCTCAGATCTCAGGCATACAGGCTAAGCTGGAGAACATGGAAAATCGCCAGACCCGACAATATCTTAGGCTTTTTGGAATTCCGGAAGGGACAGAAGGTGCGGATCTGGGAGCTTACATAGTTCAACTATTCCAGAAAGCCTTTCCCGACCTTTCCGACTGGGACGGGAACTCTCTGCTGCAAAGGGTGCACAGACTACCGTTAGTCCAGAGGAAAAAGTGGGGGGGGTTCAATACCTTCGGCCATTTTTAATATATTTAGGAAATTTCTTATTGAGACAGGCAGTCACATTGAAAGCCCGACCTAACTCTCCAGTTTCAGCTGAATCTGTTACTTTTTTTGTAAGGTCAGACCTAAGCAAGGCCACAATGGACAGGCGCTGGAAGTTGCGCCAATTTATAGATCTGATCAAAGCCCTTGGTGGTCAGGCTTTTTTGCAAGAACCCGGGTGCCTAAAACTTCTTAAAGGTGATCACATCTATTTCTTTATTGAAGAAAAAGAAACTGAGCAGGTAGTGGTCAAGTGGCAAGCAGAAGCTGCCGTGAAGATGTAGAATAGGGGTTTTCAGTATCTATGGACATGGTTTAAAAGTCTACTTGTGATGTGTGGGGTTTATTTTTCCAACCAAGTGGGCTTGCTATTGATTAATTCTTTGTCTTTTGTCTTCTATCTTATAAATTGATATTGTAGAATGAAGAGGTGTGGGGTAGACCACCATGGCTGTGGCTCTGTATGGCTGCCCAGACAGCGGCAGCTGGTTAAAGGGGGGAGTCCTCCACTACGGGACAGGGTGGTGGGAGGGTGTTGAAGGGTTGTGTGGGGCGGGGAAAGGGTAAGGGTGGTAAAATGGGGCAAAAAAAGTCTTCACTAGAGCACTGTTGGTTCAGGACAAATGGAAGGTTTTTAGTTCTCTTTTTTTAGATTAGAAAGCGGCATATCAATAATATTTATTTCTAGGAAAAACTGGAGGTAGTAAAGGGGACCTATTGGAAAGCCAAAATCCGGTTAAATGTATGGCCTGGAATGTGGCTGGTCTCAATAGTGCAATTAGGCGACAGTTAGTCCGCGAGGAGCTACGAATGTATCAGCCTCAATTGGTTTTTCTAACAGAAACATATCTTGCTTATAAGGATCGAAACATGTTAAAGCACTTTGGTTATGATACTATTATCTGTACTACTCAATCAGTATCTATAAAAGGAGTGGCTATATTAAAAGATAAGAGGTTTAATTGCTGCGTAATTAAAAGTCAATCTGATCAATGGGGGCGGTGGGCATTGGCTCAGCTTGATTTTTGGAGTAAACAGTTTGTGGCCTGTGCAATATAGGGTCCTAATGTGGACGATCCTGGTTTTTTTTAACATCTTAATTTAGAATTGTTAAATTGGGAGAGTGAAAAACTGATTATGGGGGATTTTAATTGTGTCATAGACTATGGTATAGACTCCACTGAAAAATGTCTTAATACTAGAATGCATAAGACTCGTGCTGCAATATTCCAAATGGCAAGGCTTCAGTTCAATAAAGATACACGGAGGCACATATACCCAACAATACCGGGCTATACATTCTATTCGGCCCCCATAAGTCTTATTCTAGGATAGATATCGCCTGGATTTCAAATGGCTTTATCACAACATCAGAAATGGAAATTTGCCATTGGGTGACTTCAGATCATAACCCCATTATTTTTTCTTTTCGGGTTGAAGTTGGGAAGAGGGAAGTCTGGCCATTCTCCTTTCCCAGGTCCTTGTTGACGGATGGCTCAGCAATTGGAGGAATTCTTTTGAGTAAATACAGGGTCAGCATCCCCATTGATTGTTTGGGACACAATGAAAGCATATGTCAGTGGTATTACACAAAAGTATATCTTTCTGCAGAATAAAAAGCACAAAAATGAAATGGGGACACTGGTGCACACTTTGCGTAATATTGAGAAACAGCATGCGGAGGCCGTAAAGAAAGACTTAATGACTTAAGATACTTTGCTTCTGTCGCTAATAGATGCAAGAATCTTTATTAAAAAGTTTTTTAGGGATAAAATGGCGGTTAGCTGTAATAAACATTGATTAGAAAAATATGAATATGGGGAGCATATAGGACACATGTTGGCTTATCAGACAGCAGAGGAAAAGGCTAAAACCAGGATAAGCACTATAAAGGGTGCAGATGGGCTTCTGCATACCAAATCTTCAGCCACTCTAGAACAATTCTTGCTGTTTTATCAACAGCTTTACTCCTTTACGTGGGCACCGAACCAGCAGGAGATACTGAGCTATATTGATGATAGTTGTATTTCAGTAGCAGATTTTGAGGAAGCTGCTATATTATATGAGACAGTCTCGATAGAAGTGGAGTTGGCGTTATTAGTGTTACCCACGGGGAAGGTGGCTGGAGATGATTAATTGCTGTTAGAATTTTATAAATCTTTCAGAGAGATTCTGCTTCTGCCTCCACTATGGTAATACAACATGTTGCTATCAGTGGGCAGGTACCCGAGTCATGGAATACGACACAGATGGTGTTTTTTTTTTTTAAAAAGGCAAACCACCAACAGAATGTGGATCATACCGGCCAATTTCCATTATTAATACGGATGCCAAGATATTTTCAAAAATCTTGGCGACCTGTCTGGCTCCGCTTATGCCGGGATTAGTCTCCGAAAGACAGCATGGGTTTACTATGGGAAGGGACACCACTGCCCACGTCAATATGGCGTTTCTGATACTATGTGGGACTAGGCAGGGATGCCCCCTGTCCCCGTTACTTTTTGTCCTATATATAGAGCCATTTCTACGTACTTTACAAGCCTGTATGCATATCAAGCCACTGGAATCCATTTCCAAACATTAAGATCACGGCATACGTGGACAATATTGCGGTCTATGCTACTAATCTAGGCGAGGCTGTGATAATTATTAAGGAAGAAGTTGAGAAATATTGTAATGTTTCAGGATATAAATTGAATGCTAACAAGACTCAAGTGCTTACCATGGATGGGATTCAAAACTCTATTACTGGGGCGTGTACTATTGTGACTTATTTAGGGGTGAAAATACCAGGCAAAGTTAATCAGATTATCGATTTAAATTATTTACCACTCCTAAACGAAACTACCAAATT
This sequence comes from Lissotriton vulgaris, assembly GCF_964263255.1. Lineage (NCBI taxonomy): Eukaryota > Metazoa > Chordata > Amphibia > Caudata > Salamandridae > Lissotriton > Lissotriton vulgaris. The sequence goes on along the minus strand of NC_141690.1, from coordinate 81,615,576 downwards.
ATTTAAAACTTGGCATAGGCTTCCTCTAGGACTGGTGGGCAGATATAACTTAATCAAAATAAAAATACTTCCCAATATTTTATATTTGTTTCGATCCATCCCTTTAAAAGTCCCTAGTACATATATTTTTTGAACTAGAGGGGATTTGTATTAGTTTTATTAGTTTTATTTGGGGCTATAAAAAATCTAGGAGAGCAATTTAGCTGCTGAAAGCTCCATTTGAACAAGAAGGACTTGGCTTTCCAGATTTTAAAATATATTTCTGGGCTTCCTTTACGGGTCGCTTTCGTAGCCTGCTCGTTGGACCAGACAGACCCAGTATTTGGGTTCATTTCAGGAAACCAGAGGGACATGATCTTATATGGAATGAGGGATCCAAACTACTTTAAGCGAGTGAAGTTCAAGACTGTTAGAGATACTGTACATAATTGGAGAGAAATGTCTGCAAGGTGTAAATTACCAACATTTCACAAAAAATTTCCATTCCATTCCATTTGCTTTCTGAGGTGTTTCAGGACCAGGAAGGCAAAATATGGAGTCACTTGCTTGGCTGAAATGTATAATGAGAGAGGAATCAAATCATTTGAAAATGTGCGCTTAGTTTACAAACTTCCTGCTTATTTTTTCTTTAAATATCTGCAGATCAGAGACTATTTGGTCCCTAACTTGGTTGTAACAGAAATAATGCATTCAAGCATTTGGGACTGTTTATATGGAGAGAAAACTAAATCCTTGATAGGGCTAATGTACGGACATTTACACAGCTTCAGATTAGATGGTAGCGAGAAATTAGCTGAGCACTGGAGTCAAACTCTGAATATAGTGGTTTCATCTAGAATGATTAAACAATCTTTAGGCTATGTTAAGGACTCGGTTTACTCTGTTAGTTTGCAATTTCAGCAACTACGCACTACTTGTATGCTGTATTATACCCCGGCTAAAATAGCTAAATGGGCCCAGGGTAATATGACGGGGATAAAATAAACTGTCCTAAATGTGGATTATATGCTGCTAATCTGGTACACATGTTGATTGAATGCCCAGAACTGAGGGGTATTGGTAGAAAGTTGAACAGCTACCCCAGTCTAAAGTAGGGCTGGACCATCCACCTATTGATTTCAAAATTATGTTGGGGTACAAGGAGGGTAATTTGGTTGCCTCACATCTCTTTTCAATCCTGATGGCTTCTGCTAGACTGGCCATTGCCTGGGCATGGGTCTCTGCGGTATCGCCCTCTGCTGAGGATTGGTGGTCTATCGTTAGAGAAATCTATGGCCTCGAGGCAGCCCTGGCGTAGGCAAGGGGTAATCGCTCCTTAGTCAAGTTTGAAGCGTTATGGAGACCTATGGCCTTGGATGGAATAATTTAGTTATTGTTAGTATTATATGAAATAATTTGTGTCTCCTGTGACTTCTCCTTTTTTTCTTCTTTTTTTCTGGAACTTATATTTTTCTTTTTTCTTATATTCTTCTTATTATTATTATTATTTGTTTTTGCCTGATGTGTAAATTTTAAACCTCCAGTTTATGTTTGTTCTGTAAATGTGCCCTTTTTACTTGTGAAATTATTTTTTTTTTAAAGGAAAAGTAACTATTTAAAAAACAGACTTTTCCTGGCTGAAGCTCCATTGGCAAACATGCCTTATCCTTCTCCAAGTGTCCTGTCAGTGCTGCCATTGATGAAGTGTGAAATTTTGCTCTCAAAGCTGAGATAATGGTTTACGTCGGGAAGAATGGCTTGGATGAGGAATGTGACACAGCGTAACCTCAGAAGACAGTTAAGGAGGGTCCATTAACTTGAAAGTGACCAGAGGGCAAACTGTACTTATATACCATAGAGACAAGGAATGCCTGGAGAAGATGGGTCTTTTGATCCTAGGACACACTTTAGCCTCCTGGCTTTAGCCTCAAGTGGAGGTGGAGGCTGGCCCAAGAACCAGGTTGGAGCGGTGGAGCAGAAGGAGATTGCTCTTTACCTTAGACATTCCCATTGCTTCCCCCCGAGACAAAATAGTTCTACCTGTTGCATTTGGCTGAGAATTGTGCTCTGTTGGATAGTTTGCAGTGAGGCAAACAGGATGTGCTGAAAAAGTGGAAAGGATTACCCTTTGGATAATTTTGACCATTGGCAATTGAACAAAACTGTCACCTCACCCTCACTTCCAGGAAACATTTTCTGGACCTGTGGCAAACCAGATGAGGACTGAACCTGCTGTTTGTGACCTGCAGCCACTCGTGCCCAGGATTAGGAAATAGACTCCATGTTCTATTGGCTGACCTCCTGTGGGGGCTGCCTGAACATCAAAAAGTGCAAGAGATATTCTTCCTGGAGTTGACCATTTACAGCTAGACCTGGCCTAGACTTACTGGTGGCCTCTGCTGGTGAATGCGATGCCCTCTAATTGTTGTCCTTAAGGTCCTGGGATCCTTAGAGGTGATCAAAAGGAACTGCTCCATAAAATCTCAAAAGTTGGGAACATTCTTATTTAGAATTCCGTACCCTCCAGAGCTTCAGTGGAAACTCACAGCAAAGGCATCCAATTTTTAGAGGACTTCATTTGATATAGCTTCAGGCTTGCCCTTCTGGAGTAAATTGAACTCCCCGAAAAATAATAGAATCAGACTGATGAGAAGACCTGGCAGGTGTGAAATTTTTCTGCCAAGAGCTTTTCCAGCCAAACCCAACAGCTTCTATGGGACCTCATCCAACTGCTATCTGACCTCAACAGGACATTATTGGATAAAGTCTTCAACCTTGCAAAGCTAGAGGATTTCAACTTCCATACAAAAGGCTAAGCCACAAGGTAAAAACTTTGATTGGGATGACACGCTTTTTTATGTGAACTCTGCTCCATTATGGTCAGATTTAAATTCCACATAGGACCAGGCAAACTGCAAACAGTGATTTCAAATAGGCACAATACTATTTCTTGGTGCTTTTTGCCTTAAAATTCAGGTACTCATAGGGTTAAGTTTAATATTTACATTGTGTCATTGAAGTCTAATTGAGATGCTAACCATTGCTGCAAGTACAGGAGATACTTTTTTAGTGTTTGTTTTAACTCCTGCAGAGATGAGCTGCCACTAATGATACTGTTGAATGAGTACTATGGAAGGATCGGAATCTGAATGCCAACCCAGGTTGGTTAAGTAATAATAAATGGTACTGATAAGCAAGATAAGCAAGATCAGAGGTTGCACATGGTTCCTGTGACTATCAGTACTTCAAACCCAGTCGCTTACTCACTGGAGAATCAATAATGCTCCCTTCTGTGCCATACAACGTTCTGAGAACTTCAACTCTAATAATGCAGATATTCTTGCTATTGGTCATTGGATCCAACAGGAAGGATAACTATTGCTAAATAAATCGAAGCAACTGTTTTATTTAATACTAGTAAAAAGAAGACAGATATGTATTAATTGTCCCCACACAGAACTGCCGGCCCATGCAAAATGGGTGGACTCTGTTAAATATGAGTATAGGGTAGATAGGCAATGTCCAACCGAGAAAAAGGGGCAATTCTGGGGTATGCTGCAAAGCTGGTTGAATGGTTGACTTCTAATGGTGAAGTCAAATTATTACACAGTATTGGACCTTTCAGATACAGGGGCATTAGGGTTATGTGTATGAATATTTGACCAAACCAGTTCAGATGAACAATGGAACGATAAGGGCATCCATGAGATGCTCTCAAGAGAATTTATTTTTAAGAATTTAAGGTGCACACCCAAGGTGAAATGAGGACTAAAATAAAAATGTGGGTGCTTTCGCTTCCATAATATGCTTAATGGTCAAAACACCCATAGTGCCTAGACGTGGGCTGGGGATGGTGTTGTCCTCAAGAATAGACCATGCAATATGTCCTTAAAACCAAATTTCAAAACAGCATTTCAAAGTACAGTCAATAATGAAGAATGACTCAAAATCAGTAAGTTACAAAAGTAAACCATAGAGGTCTAATAAAATATTAAGTGCAATACAGAAAAGTGGAAAATACAAATGCAGCAGCAGTCTCATTGAATCAGTCAAAGGACAAAGAAATCAATTGGCTTGAAGGCTCTCAGAGTTTATGTAAGGTACAACGCGAAGCAATATCTGAAAAACAGACTAAATCTCAACAGTGCAGCAAATCAATAAAGAAACGGACAGCAACCCGAGTAGAAACCCAAATGTCGCCAAAGAGTCTCTCGCTCACTCCTAAATCTAGGGGCCTCATTTATGAGGCCGTGCGTCACTTTTACGCCGCCCGTGCGTCACTTTTTGTGACGCACCAGTGGCGTAAAAAATGCGCCTTGTTGCGCCATATTTACAAAGTGACGCATCTAGGTAGATGCGTCACTTTGTAAACTCCTGCGCCACATTATACCTGGTATAATGTATGCAAGGGGGCGTATTGACGCAAGGAAGGGTCGTAGAAGTGACGCAGTAAAATCTGTGAGATTTCACTGCGTCACATTTAGGGCGCCGTTGCGTCAAAATCTTGCGCCTGCCTCACAGCAGGCGTAAGACTGATGCAGGCCCTTTAACATGGGGCTTGCCCCATGTGAAAGAACGCATTGCTGGAGTTGCGTCACTTTTGTGACACACTCCAGCAATGCGTCACTTTTGCGCTTACAGATACGTCAGAAATACTGACGTATCTGTAACTCCTTGCGACATGATGCGTCATACATTAAATATGACGCATCAGGAATGTCACAAGGAGTGCGCACTGAGAAGTGACGCATCGCTGCTTTTACGCAGCGATGCGTCATTTCTCATAAATGAGGCCCCAGGTGTTTACATAGCCAACTTCAACATGGAAAATGATAGAAACTGCTATGTCAGCATGGTGCGAGAAAATGTATCAGTAATTTGATGTTACATTTTAGCATTTTAAAACATCATATAACCCTACAATCTTAACACTATCCCACTACATCAATATTGATTAACTCCCTCTGACCAATGACATCCACGCTTGTCAGAACAACTTACATAAAACACAGGCAAGATTCATGAATGAATGTAATATGGTGTGCCAATTGGAAGAGTATTGAATGTAACAAAAGGCTTCCACCAGAGGGTTCTTCAAGAACTACACGTCATACAAAATAAATTGTGTACAGTTTGCTGTGTGCAAGGTCAATGAGAAATAAAACCACTCAATGATTTTATAAAGCCAGCAGCCATATAAAAACAGATGGAGTCGAGGCCTAGCTAAATCCTAGTAAGTGTTAAGCGGGAATTTCAATTTAAATGTCACTTTTCCATTTAACCCCTTCACTGCGGCGGCTATTCCGCCGCAGTGCTAAGGTGGCGGAGGGCCCACGCGGCGGTCCCGTGCTGGTGACGGAACCGCTCCGTCACCAGCCGCGGTTGCACTGTGCTCATGACGGAGCGGTTCCGTCACGGCCCCGCCCGCTCAATAGAACGCTCAGCGCAGGCGCGAAATCCGTGCCGCACAGGCGTGCCGAGCGGGCCGTGATGGAACCGCTCCGTCAACAGCCAGCGCGCCCGCGGCTGATGACGGAGTGGTTGCATCACCAGCAGGGGAGGGGTTAAATTGCACACACCTCAAAGCATTTACCACATACATTTGTAGTTAAAGTAAACTCTAACCTAGGCAATGGTCAACTGAGAAAAAGGAACAATTCTGAGATAGACTGCACAGCTGGTTGAATGGTTGACTCCTAATGGTGAAGTCCGATGACCACACCCTATTGGACATTTGAACTACAGGAACCTCAGTGTCAGAAGTATGAAATCTTGACCAACCTAATCAGACTTGCAGACTGATGTATTTCTTATGGTCCTTTACTGATGGATGTCCGTTTTGCAAATGACAGAAAGACAGCATCATACTTTTCTTGTATCTGGAAATACAATTGTGTATTCGAAGCCACACTCCTGTACAGTGTTCATCTGTTGTTTCCCAGCTTCCCCGCACACTTTTTGGTAGGGATCTTTCTCTGAAGGCTAATGCCAGCAGTCTCTCTGACCAGGGCATCTGTTCCTCTCACAGATGCACTGTTATTGCCTTTAAATCTTCCCTCACACTTTTTGGTAAGTTTCTAATTTCTAAACATCAAATTAAATCTTTTCTGCTCCTGTGGAAATAGACTGGATGTGAACCTCCTCAACCTAGAGTCTACAAATTAAAATGCAAATATGTGACATTTTGGTCGACTTTTCCAGTCTAGGAGGTGGATAAACTCAGTGGATGAGGAACTCAGGGTTCTTTGGTAGGGCATTGACAGAGGTGGATTTTTTGTTGGAGAGCCCCTGCCTTAACACCATCCATAACCATTATCAGAGCCTGTTTCTGTCTTCTGTATTTAGTCTTCAGGGACTTTTCACACTATTTCTTGTAAGATCCTGCCTTCTGCTCATGTTTAGGTGTGGGTGACATGTAAATAATGCCCGCATAAATCACACACTTTAAGGAATTTCACGTTTTGCTTTCTAGGCGGCATTTCCGTAGTTACTTCATTATGTTACTTTGCGTAAGTGAGCGCCATTTGGGGTAAATAAATTCCTGTTAATGCAGTTTTTGTGATAAAAACTTAAAGCGAAACTAAAGGAGGAGCAGAACTCGAGCAGCTGTTGGTCGCGGTGCTTTTGTTTTTTTGCTCTAAGTTCTTAGTGCAAAATGTGCCTTTGAGTCAAAAATTGACCTGAGGATGCATTCCATCCTAAAATATAGGGCAAATGATGACTTAGCATTATGTGTAATTATGCGTATTTCCACCTAATATATTTGCTGAAATTTCGTGTTATTACGCAAAAGCAAATTATTCTAATTTCACACATCTGATTCATTATTTCGTTTCCTAAAAGCATCGCTCATGTGCTCTTGTTTTTTTTCCTTCACTTTTTTTGAGGAAATAAACTGCAGAAAACTGTGCCCGGAATGTATGCATTTCAGTGTCCAATTAATGCCTACAAATGCTTCAATTGGATTGAGGGCAGATGCTCCGGTCTGTTGAAATGGCAATTGATGCGCATTCTTTTGCTTTTATGCGAGCTATTTTTGCAATAAACACATGTTAGACCCTAAGGCTTTCCGGTATGTTGTGTTTTCTTTTACATTACAGAGATTAGAAGACATAGCCATTTTCAGGCTATGCTGAGAAGGAGGCTGCCAAGCCTCATAGGGCTCACGAAATCTCAGGTTTTCCTGCAAGGCTTCATGGTTCAGGCAGAGGGGTGCCCTCCTGGTGCCCACAAGTAGCTGTCATGCCCAAAACCAAGTCAAGAGACCTGCTTGGAGGGAGCATGTACAGTGGCAGCCCAAAGTGATGCAAAGAGCCATGCACTGGGGCTGAAGACTGGCCTCATGACCTACTGTGGGAAGCGTGTAAGCATGCTGTCTGCAAGTGAACAGGTGAGGGGCCTTGAGTCTTTGCTCAGTCATGTGAGGCCTAAAGCGAACATGGGGGCACCACGTGGTATCTGAGACCAGATCTTGACCTTTTTTTTTTAATTCCATGATTACCCTATCACCATGTTGAGACTGTCTTGATTATTGAAAGCTCAAGCAAAGCATAAGACTTAGTCGCACCATAGCTTCATGTAGTGCATTGCTTCCCTATATATCCACAAGCAGATCAGGACTTTACTAAGTGCTTCTATTTGTAAGGTAAAATGGTCAGGAGTTCAAGAAGCTTGATGCCGACCCTGCAGAACATAAAAACTTTAGACCCATCTCTCTTCTGCTGATGCCGGCAAAACTTCTTGAGCAGGAAGTTCAGAGTCAACTCTCTGAATTCCTGGAATCAAATAATCGATTAGATGATTTCCAATCAGGCTTTAGAGCAGGATGCAGTACAGAGACCACACTCCTGGAAGTTGTGGAGAGCATTTGCGAAACCAAGGATTAGGGCAGCGCTGCAATGCTGGTGCTGCTCGATCTGTCCGCTGCTTTTGATACTGTGGCCCATCCGATTCTCCTGGACAGACTTAAACATCTGGGAGGAGTAGTACTGCTCTATCCTGGTTCTGGTCCTTCCTGAACAACTGCCCACAACAAGTTTTATTGTGCTCTTTTGCCTCCCCCCAAAAGCCTCTTGTATGTGGGGTTCCCCAGGGATCGGCACAGAGCACTCTACTTTTCAATGTATAACACACCCCACTTGCGACTTTGGTTGAGACCCCGGGGGTGAAAGTTATCTCCTACGCTTATGACACCTAGATGATGTTCTCTTTTAAAGAACAATTGGAGGTTGATTTTGTCAACTTTAGAAGGTGCCTGAGCAACATCTTGGCTTGGATGACTCAAAACTGCCTAAAGTTGAATTCTGAGAAAACTGAGGAGCTCTTTTTTAATCAACCGGTCCCACCTCCCTCGAAGCTTTGGTGGCCACTAGAACTGAACACCACTCCTGAGCCAGTGGAGTCAGCAAGGAATCTGGGGTTCAAATTTGACAGTGCTCTTTCTTGTAAGACCCGGATTCATCAGGTCTCCTTCTCATGCTTTTGGAAATTGGGAGCTTAGAGGAAATTCCTCTACTCTCTCCCGCTGGACTGCAGGAGGACTGTAGTCCATGCCTTGGTAACATCTCGCATGGACTACACTAATAGTCTCTATTTAGAACTTCCAGCATATCTGATCTGCAGATTACAAACTGTTCAGAAAGCTGCAGCCAATTTAATCTGCAAGGTGCCTTTTCACCATTCCATCTCTCCCCATCTGCAGAGTCTTCGCTCGCAGCCCATCAATAGGAGAATTCAATTTAAGGCACCCACTATGGCATTCAGAGCCACCAGTGGTCAGGCCCGGCCTACCTAAGACTCAGATTGCAAAGATACCAACAAGACCCGGTCCAGAGATCAAACCACATGAAATTGCTCACTACTCCTCACTTTCGTAAGGCCAGGATAGGCGGTAGAGCTTTTGCGTCAGAACCGCGAAGCTCTGGAATGCTATGCCCCTTTATCTCCGTATGTTTGAACCAGAATCAGCATTCAGGAAAGTCTTTAAGTCCCGGCTCTTCCACTGCACTTAGTCTTAGGCTTGTGGCGTTGTGTGAATCTGCCGCCTTAGCGCAGGTACACCTCCGTGGGAGGTAGCCGCGCACTCTAGAAATTTCAAATAAATAAATAATTTTTAAAAAATGATCAGCTTCTACAACATTTTACAAAGCTTTGCAACCCATGTAGACTGACCTGCTAATACAAAATGAAGTCCTCTAAAATAAATGCAGTAGCTCTGTCATCTTCTAATTCATGAAATTGAGCGCAAATGTTTTCCCTCAAATACCATTAATACTAAAACTTACACAAAAATGAGTTAATTTATATTGTCTACCAGCATTCTGTGACAAATTAAACACTGAACCTCGGGAGGCGTGACTTGCTGCACAGGATCATTGCAGCATCTACCTAGGGCTCCAGTGGCATCAGCTGGCTCTGCTCCACAGATGGAATTATGTATGGAACCAATTAGTGCTCTCTGAGAGTGGATTGTGGACTGAAAACACTGGGAGCTGGACTGCACACCAGGAAAAGTAATTGCAGGGAAAAGATTAGCCTACCCACATACAGCCCTCCTGGTAGCAGTGACAAGGTGGGCATGATGGCCATGGAACTACATTAATGTCTGTGTAAGGGGCATGGCTCGGAAATTACTTAGTCAACAGCCTGCACTTCCCCCCCCACCCAGAGCCATCTCATCCTATGCAAAGGGCCCTGAAAAGGCACAATATCATAGTTATGGAACAGTGAACTGAGATGCATAGGAGAGAGAGCCGCAGTCAACAGAAAATAGACCTACCTGTGATCACTAGAGGCATCCTTGATGTTTGAGAGGTCCACATAGAGAGATTGGAACAGGCTGCTGGGCAGCCAGATCGTCTAGAGAACCGCTGAAGGAATGCATGGAAATAGAAAGAGGGTTCTCTGATTACCAGTGCGTGGTCATCTTGGTAGGGGCTAGCTCACCAGTAAAATCATTAAGAGGTGTTGACAATTTTGGATAAAGGCCTTATTTCACCAGCACACTATACACCTAATAACTTCCAGGCATAGTATTAGTTGACTCCTGGACTAGTCAGCCTTGAACCTTGTGTAAAGAGTAGAGTGCACAAGGCAACTAACCCCCATGAAGCACTTCAGAGAAGAAATGTTTGAGTCTGCATAAAGGTAAATACATTTGTTCCCAGTCGTCTGTATTGCGGATTAAACCGGGGACCAGACGTGCAAAAATCAACAACAACATTCTTACATTTTGATGCTGTATAAAATGATATTTGTTACGACCTTGGAAATGTAAACGATCAATACTGTTTGTTTGGAACAAAATTACTAGCCTTGAGAAAGCCTAGCTTCACTTGCCACACAGGGCGAAAAACGTGTCGGCTGCTCTTCTTTTCCCTACACTGCAATACCTATGAAAATGAAATAAAAAGTGAAATGGACCTAACCAAGCAGTGAATAAAAATAACTATTACCATACAATCCATTTGTACTGTATTGTGTCCAAATAAGGAATTATCTTTTGACCGTATTATATTCCCTTGAAAAGGAGGAACACATGCTCACAACCCCTTCCTTACTCATCTCAACAGGGCAGGGAAGGGACAAACTCTGGTGTAGCCCTGCAAACTTTGGAGAACACCATCACCACACTTTCTGTACTTATCCTCCACTAGCTATGGTGAGACATACAGATGGTAGAGGCAACAATATCAGGAACTCCACGGTATATACTAGAGTATAAAATAAATACAGTTAATAATTAATTGTGCTGCTTGTTTGTAGGAAATTACCATCTTTTTTTGTGATACACCCCTCTATTTTTGTCCTATTTGCTTTTCATGCCTGTAGAACTCCGTACACTTTACCAGTGCTAATCAGTAGTAAAGTGCCTGTGCTCCCCCTTTAAATGTGGTTGAATTGGAAAACCCTAATTGTGTATTTTACTTCCCTATACATCCTAGTATATGGTATGAAGTGTACTAAGGGCCTGGAAGTTACATTTCACTAGTAGACTGCAGCACCTGTTGTCGCATTCACTACAGTGGCAATGCAAACATGACTTAATGCCTACTACTGGAGACTGACTGGAGCAGTGTAAAAACTGTGGTTCGACCTTTCAAAGTAAATTCTTTTGACAGGTCCAAATCTTTCTTCTACATCATTTTAAGCTATCCATAAGTAGGTCTTGTAGCCCACAAGGCAGGGTGCCTGGGTTTGAAAAGTAGAGCATGCAGAAATGTAATATTAACATTTACTTACAGTGGCTAGCACCCAAAAGCTACTTTCACTATAGGAAGGCTGGTTGACCCATGGAGAAGCACTGGAAAGCACAATTAAATAATGATGTTGCTATCTTCATTTAGGGAACAGCTAAACATAAGTTTCAATAACTATTTTTATTCTTTATTAAAGGCCAACTTAAAGTCACGTCCATCTTTTAAAAAATATTAAGAAAAAGTAACTTTCAGAAAGTTACCTTTTACCTGACTCATTTACATGAGCCTCCCAATTATAACCCAGGTGCTGAATGGCCCTGAATGTGTGAAAACTACTTCCAGAGAAGAGACATGTGCCTGGGTGTAGAGAGGTGTTGTGGCTCCCCTGGCAAGATGTCAATTTGGACTGTGCCTATGAACTTACTTACTTTAAAGGGGCTTCGCATGTCACAAATACGTCAGATGACATCTGCACAGGTCCTCCTTTTGTCCTTCCAATCAGGCAGGCACCAAACTCAGTGAGGGAAGAGCTTCTACCAGATTTTGTCTGGACTGACCATGGACGTGGAGTGGGTCATTACCCTGGCACCACCTCTGGATAGGCACAATGGCTCTGCACAAATTAAGAAGGGTTTCACCATTATGGATTTTAGGGATGAGGGTACTGTGGTATTGTTTGCAGTAGGGCACACATGAAATGCTGTCAAAGTGAATAGGTTTACCACTGTTAACCTTTACCACATTGGTTGGAAGGGGCAGGAGTCACTCCCACCCAAATGCTACTACTAAGCCTGAAGTTCATTTTCAAGTAAGAAAAATTAAGTATTCTTTAGGGGTGGGCATAATTTGCGTAATCGCATTAGGCAAATCTCTGCGAAACGGTAAAAAAATCTCTGCAAACACGCAGAAATTCCGCGAACACTCGGGATTGCTTGTTCGCGATGCTTTTTTACTGTTTGCAATCGCTGTTTGCTTGCTCGGGGGAAATATCTCACGAACATGCATTTTGTGGATGCGAACAAGCAAAAAATTGCGCGAAGTAGTGGGATGCAGAATTTTGGGCAATTTCGCGTTCTTCGCGGAATGTGAAATTACCCAAATCCCACAAATTCCATGAGCGGAGCGGAATTTAGCGCCCAGGCCTAGTATTCTTCTAGTCAACTTTTAGCGCTACAGAAACTGTGTAATGAATAATGCGCCCATTTTATGTGTCTAATGAGTGATGATCTCTCCTGCAAACACTGCTCCTTTAATTACCCCCTCCACCCTAAGGACTTAACTTGAACCAAAGACTTTCAGATCCTACAAAATGTTTTTAAATAATTGTAGGTCATTGCCTAAACATTCTTCTGAACTTCACATGCTTATTGAAGAGGAACTACCTGACGCCCTATTTTTAACTGAAACATGGCTTCGTAAGGAGTCTGGTCCTGATCTTGTACAAGCCCTTCTCCCTGGCAACTACATTCAGCTGAAAGATCGCAGTACTTAGAAAGGCGGAGGTATCACTATTATTCTTAAAGACTCCTACAACTGCTGTATTAACCCTGACCTAATCCCTGACTGTGAAAACTTTATTTCGCAATCACCTTTTCCCCTATATACACCTTTGCAGGGACTTTATGATTCCTACCCCCAGGAGCTACTGGACAATTCCTGAAATGTCTCCCTGAAATTGTTGCTAATTAGGCCAGCACTACTTCTAGTTTTTCCTTCTTAATGGATTTTAATTTACATTTTGACGATCCATCAGATTCCCAGGTATTGGAGCTCACCCAAGACCTACTAGCTATTGAGCTAATATAAAACTTATTGGCCCTACACATTGTATAGTATTGTAATTGCATTTATATAGCGTTTACTACCCCGAACAAGGCGTTAAAGCAATTTTTTGCGAGTGGAACGCTACTCTGGAACCCATTAAGGATTTGTGTTGAATTAATATGGTGAAATATGAAAGTAAATTGAGTGTGGATAGGTTAGTCAGTTATTTGGATCCAGGAGGAAAGCGGAGGGATAAAAGAGGAAAAAAGGTTTGCATTTATATATAGCTTGTTACCCCTGATGGGATGTTGAAGCGCTTTTTTAGCGAGTAGCATGCTACTGCTGAACCCATAAAGGATTAGTGTTGAATTAGTATAGTGAAATATGAAAGTAAATTGAGTGGTGGATAGGTTAGTCAGTAATTTAGATTCAGAGGGATAACAGAGGGAAAAAGGTTTGCATTTATATAGCGCTTGTTATCCCTGATGGGGTGTTGAAACGCTTTTTTGGCGAGTAGCATGCTACTCTGGAACCCATAGAGGATTCGTGTTGAATTAGTATAGTGAAATATGAAAGTAATTTGAGTGGTGGATATGTTAGTCAGTTATTTGGATTGAGAAGGGTAGCGGAGGGATAGAAGAGAGAAAAAGGTTTGGATTTATCTAGCGCGTGTTACCCTTGATGGGGTGTCAAAGCACTTTATGGGCGAATAGTACGCTACTCTGGAACCCATAAAGGATTAGTGGTGAATTAATATAGTGAAATATGAAAATAATTTGAGTGGTGGATATGTTAGTCAGTTATTTGTATTGAGAAGGGTAGCAGAGAGATAGGAGAGGGAAAAAGGTCTGCATTTATATAGTGCTTGCTACCCCTGATGAGGTGTTGAAGCACTTTTTGGGCGAATAGTACGCTTCTCTGGAACACATAAAGGATTAGTGGTGAATTAGTATAGTAAAATATGAATTTTGAGATGTGGACATGTTAGTCTGTTATTTTGAATGAAAAGGATAGTGGAGTGATAGAAGAGTGAAGGATGTAGACTTTTTATTTTTGTTTGGAGGTTATAGCAGTAGGAGGAGGCTTGGGATTAGTAAGAAGGGATGTGGAGGGGAAGAGTCAGAGGGAGGAGTTTGCAAAGGCTTGTTTTGTGAGATCGATATAGTAAAAGAGGTGTCAGATGATGCGAGGAGGGGTAGAGTAGGGGAGAGTCTAGAAAGGGTTATTTTGGAGATCATAGTAGTGGTATGGGGTTTGGGATAAATGAGAGAGTAGATGTAGAGGATATGTTCATAGAGGTATAGGGGTAGAAATAGGGTAGTGCATTGGAAAGAGTAGTAGAAAGAGGTTTGAGATGAGTCAGAGAGTTGAGGTAGAAGATATATTGAGAGAGGTGTAGGGTGAGAATAGGGTAGTGCATTGAATTTGCTGAATTGGAAGAAAGTAATAAATATATAGATCCTTAAGTACATGGAAAGTATATAGATGCATAAAGGAAGAAAGTATATGTAGATTCAAGATATTGATCGAGGTGTAGGGTGAGAAATAGGGTAGTGCATTGGAAAGAGTAGTAGATAGAGGTTTGAGATGAGTCACTGAGTTGAGGTAGAGGATATATTGAGAGAGGTATTGGGTGGGGTGAGAAATAGGGTATTACATTGCATTTTTTAGGAGGAAAGTAATAAATATATAGAACCAAGTACATGGAAGTTATATAGATGCATAAAGGAAGTAAGTTTATGCAGATTCAAGATGCATTAGATAAACTGTGGTTTTCAAGTATTGTTGTACTTAAAATGTATTTATTATTTATTTTTTAAAACATAATTATTCTACATGTTTATACAAAGCAATACACATATATAGGTACTTATCTATATTACAAATAAATGCTTATATACAAAGGTATATGCTGTATATTTCTGTATGCATATGGTGCTTATGCGGGGCAGACCCAATTATTGAATAGTTTTCTGAAGATAAGGTTGTTGTCCGTGGATCTTATGTTGGGGGCTAAAGAGTTCCATAGTTTGGCAGCTTGAACGGAGAAGGATGTGCCAGCCATGGTTTTTTCTTGTATCTTGGGGTTTTGAGGCGAGGTGCCACTCTAAAGTGGAGCTTCCTTTGTTAAATGTATTTGGTTATTTTATTCCTGATGAAGAGTGGTCACATTCCATGTATTGCTTTGTGGGTGATACAAAGCAGCTTGAACGTGGATCTTCTGGCAACGGTAACCGATGCTGGGCTTTCAAAGCAGGGGAGATGTGGTCTCACGGTTTGATATTCAAGAGTAGTTTGGCTGACGATTTCTGAATCCGCTGTAGTCTTTTATGGTCGTTAAAGGTGATCTGTGGTCGAGGCTATTGGCGTAATCTAGTTTGGACAGAACAAAGGAGATGGTAGCTTGGACCTTGTGTGGAAATCCCAAATGGCGACGGATTAGTCACAGAGTTTTTATAGTAACAAAGCATGATTTTGCTAATTTGTCCACTT
Source organism: Lissotriton vulgaris (assembly GCF_964263255.1). NCBI lineage: Eukaryota > Metazoa > Chordata > Amphibia > Caudata > Salamandridae > Lissotriton > Lissotriton vulgaris. The sequence continues at coordinate 81,600,142 of NC_141690.1, read as the reverse complement.
GGGCATTCATCGATGGCTTGGAGTTCATAGTCATTACGAGGTTTCTTACTTCCTTCACTACTTTAGGTGGTGAACTAAATTAATCAGGCTAGGCGGCAAGTGGATCATAATGTTTCTAATCGCCACACTTGAGTATTTCTGTTTTGGAAGCATTCAATTTGAGATATCTCCAAGTCATCCATTGATGCCCAGCTCTGAGACAACAAAAAATTGGCTAGTTTTCAATTTCTTTTGGGCATTCCAGTTGAAGGAGTATTTGCGTGGCATCTGCATAGTTATAGCACATGAGGTGAAATTGATTGATCAGTATCGGTAATGACTTTATGTAGATGTTGAAAAGCATGGGGGAGATGATAGAGCCTTGAGGGACCCCTTCTATTGTGGAGTATGGTTTGGATGAGAAAGTTGGGGTATGGATGACATTAGTTCTGTTTTGAAGGTAGGACCCGATCCAGTCTAGAGCAGTCCCCTCTATGCCGGCTTCGTAGAGTCTTTGTATCAGAGTGTCATGGTCAACTGAGTCAAAGGCAGCCGAGAGGTCCAAGAGGAGTACCGCAGCAACCCTGTTGTGGCGAACTGTGTTCTTCAGGTCATCCGAGATGGCAAGGAAGGCAGATTCTGTGCCTCTTCCTGGACGGAATCCTGTTTGGAAGTCTGAAAGTATGGTCTTCACTTCCATGAATTGTGACATCTGGCGAACGCTCCTCTTTCTATCAGTTTTCACAGGAAAGGTCCATTTGTAATGGGTCTGTAGTTGTAAGGGTTCAGCGGGTCCAAGATTGTTTTCCTCAGTGAAGGGCGTATGCATAACATTTTGTGTTGTTCTGGAAATATTCCGGTAGTTAAGGAATCGTTGATGATTCTTCATACTGGAGTGGCAGCAGAGGTTGTTAGAAGAATTGTCTTGAAAGTTTACAGTGGACATGGGTCAGAAGGGCTACCAGTAGGCCTGCTTGCTTTGACCAGGTCCATAAATTCATTGTGTGATATGTTGGAAGGGACAGAGAGGCTGGGTTAGAGTATTCTTGGATTGTTGTTTTGTAAAAGGGTTAGAGCTGGTGCTTTGTATGAGTCCAACATGTCTGCTTTGTCTGTGCAATGATTTACCAGTTTGTCTGTGAACTCTTGAGTAATAGGATAAGTTCCTTCCAGGCAATTTAGTTTACAATGTATTGAGTTTTTTATTAAAATTCTTTTATTTGCACATTTAGCATTTTGAATTCTGTCTGAATAGTACATTTTCTTTGCTATTTTGATTGCGGACTTGTATAATTGTTAATTTTCTGTAGACAAAGTTTGTCTTGTTTGGCTTTTATTTTGGTAAAGGACACTTATTAGATACCATCGTTTCCAATGATAATAAGTTATCAGTTTGGAATCCTACTCCAGTGTCCACCAGCAGTCTGGAATGTGCCTGGTCCAAACTTCAACTCGAGCAATGGATCTCAGTCCTTAAAAAGACTAAGCCTATGGTAATTTTAACCCTTTATTAGCGATTGAAAATGTTGATTGTTAGATTGACTACTCTTCGGGACAATTTATCCCAAAAAAAGATGGGTAGTAAGAGAGCCCACTATTAAGTTACACATTGGTATTCCCCTAAACTTCGGGAATTCAAACAAACTGTAAAAAATCTGAAAGGAAATGGAGAAAAGATTATAGTAATTCAACTAAACAGGAATACAGGACACCATAAAACTCTATCAGGCTGAAGAAAAAAAAACACAAGCATTCTATAATGAAGAAAAAATTTACCTGACATCCAACTCCCCTCTGGAAATTTTCTGTATCCCAAAAAATCTTCTAGAGCCTTCCCTACCAGATATACTGTTAAATGTTACATCAGCGCATTGCAATGAAACTGCATTTTTTTTCACAAAAAAATTCAAGATATGTATAACTCTCGCACTCTGCAATTTCTGGTACTCTTCCTACTGAAAATAACTTTTCACCTCATGCTTAGCATCTATTGGAGGAATTCCCCTTTATGCATATTGATGTGCTCTCAGGAATTTTCTCTCAAGTAAAAACAGGTTCCCCCTCTGATCCGGCTCCTACTTCTTGTTTTCTACTTAAGGCTGCAGAAGTCATGCTTCCAGCCGTACTCGAGCTTATATACTTGTCTATCTCCACCAACCAAGTCTCCTCACCCTTCAAACACGACATGGTGAAAGCACTTCTAAAGAGGCCTACTTTAGATCCCGCGATTTTTGATAAATATTGTCCCATTTCCCTTCTCCCGGGGTAAGTAAAATCTTTAAAAAATATGTTAATATGATCCTATCGAAGTTCTACAAAACTCATGACTTAACCCCACACAAACAGGATTTTGACCGTTACATGGTACAGACACCTTTATTCTTGCTGTGATTGAGGAATCTAAGAAAGTCCTCGACCAAGGAGGAAAAGTTGGTATAATTCTTCTTGATTTGAGCTCTGTATTTGACACAGTAAACTACGATACTCTTATAAGCAGACTTAGGAATGTTGGAATATCGGGAAGTGCTATCATCTGGCTACAATCCTTCCAAGAAGGCATAACATTCCAGGTTTTTGAAGGAGATAATATTTCCAACTGCTTACCGCTTAGATGTGGAGTGCCACAGGGCACGTCTCTGAGCCCAGATCTGTTTAGTGTATGTATGAGACCACTTGCAGAGATTGTTCTACTCCACAGGAACAATATAGTTACATATGCGGATGATATCAAACTGATGATTTCACTGAATCACTCTCAGAATTTCTCACGCTGCCCTCCATCTTGTTTAAAAGTGGATGAATGTATGGAACATTCATGCCTAAAGCCTAATGGAGATAAGACAGAGTTGATGATCCTGGGCAATTTTTTCACCCTAGAGCATGGACTGGCGTGGCTAATTGCCATGGTCCTGCCCCTACACCCAAGCCAATGATTAAAAGTGTGAGTATGTGGCTTGACAAGTCTTTTAAATTTGAGCATCAAGCAGCGAAGCTGGCAGTCATTTGTTTTGGCATGCTCAGAATGCTTCGAAAAGTTCTACCTTTGCTTCACATTACACCGCGAAGACTCATGGTCCAGGCTTTGATTCTCTCTCGCCTGGACCATGGAAACTCCCTTGACTTAGGTGCCCCAAAGTCAACTACAAGGAAACTACAAGGGTTACAGGATAGCGCAGCTCCGATGCTGCTCAATATTCCCAGAACTCAGTCTGCCAAGCCAGCACTGAATACCCTACATTGGCTGCTGATCACTGGGAGAATAAAGTTCAAATCCTTATGCATATCTTATGAAGCACTTTGGGGGAAAGGTCCCCCAATCAATCGTTCTTTCATATCCTTCTATTACTCCAGGAAAAGTCAATCCATTTTCAGCCTTATGCCCCAGAATAAAAAGGAAAGATAGGGAGGCAGTTCCTTTTCATGTAACACCGCTAGGCTCTGGAATACCCATCCCCTTCACCTTCACCTTCGCTCAATAACTCAACATCTTCTTTTTTGGAAGCTCCTGAAAACCTGGCTGTACCAGAATGTAGCACTATATGCCATTTAGTTTGTTTCTGTTCAACACTACCAGTGCTGGGATGCCTTCGGGTAGCCATGCGCTTTACAACTGTTAAATAATTATAATTCTGTGGCATTCTATGGCACCCTCCTCAAAACGATGCTGGACCTGAGAAATATTGGAAAAGGACTGAACCTGCTCTCTGTAACATGGCAGCAGACCTCAGGCAGGGTAAATGGTCAAAATATCGATTCCAAAATATAGACTAACCTAAATATCGACTCCAAAATATAGAATGGACAAAATATCGAATGGACAGAATATAGACTTAAAAAATATCGTTTTGAAGGTAAGTAATGTAATATCGATTTATAAAATATAGACAGCCAAAATATCGAAGTACATAATATAGTTTATTAAAAATATCGAATTTTTAATAATATCGAATTTTTTAAAGTGTTTTGTATGTTAGTATATGTGTGAAAAGTGTATATATTTTTGTAATTTATTTTAAGTAATTAATTTTATGTTATTTAATTTTTGCGTAATTTAATTCTGTAGCGGGTTGTGGGTTTATAGGGGAATAGGGTGGGAAGTAATTTAATTATTATTAATTAAATATGTTAATTAATTAATTTGTATTTATTTAGAATACATTGTTAATTAATTTTGAATAGGAAGTTAATTAATTCTTAATTGATAATTAATTTTTATTAATTGATTAATTGATAATTATGTGAATTAAATTAAAGTATTTTCTGTAGCGGGTTGTGGGTTTATAGGGGAATAGGGTGGGAAGTAATTTAATTGTAATTAATTAAATATGTTAATTAATTGGTATTTATTTAGAATTAATTGTTAATACATTTTTAATTGTAAATTAATTCATTCTTAATTGATAATTAATGTTTATTACTTGATTAATTGATAATTATGTGAATTAAATTAATTTATTTTCTGTAGCGGGTTGTAGGTTTATAGTGGAATAGGGTGGGAAGTAATTTAATTATAATTAATTAAATATGTTAATTAATTGATTGGTATTTATTTTGAATACATTGTTAATTAGATTTTAATTGATAATTAAATAATTCTTAATTGATGATTAATTTTTATTAATTGATTAATTATTAATTATATGAATTATATTAATTTATTTTCACTAGAGTGGGAATAGTAAAATGTACCCCTACGCTATCCAAAGTTTTCCCTACTGTTGCACTCTCTGGAGTGGGAATAGTAATTTTTACCCCTACGCTATCCAACGCTTTCCCTACTGTTGCATTCTCTTGAGTGGGAATAGTAATTTTTACCCCTACGCTATCCAACGCTTTCCCTACTGTTGCACTCTCTGGAGTGGGAATAGTAATTTTTACCCCTACACTATCCAACGCTTTCCCTACTGTTGCCCCCTCTGGAGTGGGAATAGTAATTTTTCTCCCTACGCTATCCAATGTTTTCCCTACTGTTGCACTTACTGGAGTGGGAATAGTAATTTTTACTCCTACGCTGTCCAACGTTTTCCCTACTGTTGCACTCTCTGGGAGTGGGAATAGTAATTTTTACCCCTACGCTCTCCAATGCTTTCCCTACTGTTGCACTCTCTGGAGTGGCAATAGTAATATTTACCCCTACGCTATCCAACGCTTTCCCTACTGTTGCACTCTCTGGAGTGGGAATAGTAATTTTTACCCCTATGCTATCCAACGCTTTCCCTACTGTTGCCCCCTCTGGAGTTGGAATAGTAATTTTTACCCCTACGCTATACAATGCTTTCCCTACTGTTGCACCCTCTGGAGTGGGAATAGTAATTTTTACCCCTACGCTATCCAACGCTTTCCCTACTGTTGCACTCTCTGGAGTGGGAATAGTAATTTTTACCCCTACGCTATCCAACGCATTCCCTACTCTTTCACTGTTTGGAGTGGGAATAGTAATTTTTACCCCTACGCTATCCAATGCTTTCCCTAGTGTTGCACTCTCTGGAGTGGGAATAGTAGTTTTTACCCCTACGCTATCCTACGGTAATAATATTGTGTATTTTTTATTAATATTATGTTAATATATATATATATATGTTTTAACAGATATGATTGTATTTTTTTTATAAGTTAAATTAGTTATTTAATAATTTTAAGGTAATTTAAGTATTTTTAAGTATATTTTAGCTATTTATTTTTAATATTTTTTTAATTTTACATTATTTTTAAGAAATTCGATATTTTTACAAAGTATACATATATAAACAATATTTTGGGTTCGATATTTTGGTACTTACCTGTTTGTAGACAGGAATTCGATATTTTGTCTGTCGATTTTTTTGGAATCTATATTTAGGGTAGTCTATATTTTGTCCCTCGATATTTATTCAGTGATCCCTCAGGCAGACACAGCCACAGGCTGTTATTTGTTATTGTGTCAGTCGCGGCTCATTGGATGTTTCCGCCTACAGTGGCAACCGACGCAGTGAACTTCACTTCCTAATGGAACTTTTTGCATCGTGGTCCGTCGGCTAGTTTGAACCACACAGTGGGCGGAGTGTCAGACGGCATTCACAGCCATTATATAAAGTTGGAAGATGTGACTAACGCAAAGCAATCTTTTTAACCACCTACACAATACACCACCTCTGCGGTCTACCTATATGTAGCGATTTGCAAAACAATTAATTTACTTTCAGAAACTGCAGTTTTTCATACCTCCCATCTCTCAGCTGCTGTTTTCATCTGGCAGCTAAATGACATACTTACAGGGAGCAGGGCCCCTGCCATCACACCTGAGGAGCTGGAGACCCTGGTTGATGTGATCCTTCCCCTGTATAAGCAGCTGTATAGCACACCAGAGGAGCAAGTGAGTACTATTTATGCAGAATGTACTTACCTACATGTCACGTATCCATACACATGTGGCAGATTGTGTCAATGACACCCAAACAAACCTTTGGGTTATAATTGTATGAATGTGTGTTAGGAAATGTTAGGGACATATGTACTGGTGTATGTGTGACAGTACTGTTATGTACTTTACATAATACTTGTCATGTTAATATCTTGCTATAGGCCACACAAGTTGTATGGGCATTTCTATGCATGTAGATATCTCTTGTAGACAATGTTAAATGTGCAAGTCGTTTATTGAAATATTTGCTGGTGAAGTCATAGCCCTTTAAACTCAACTGATGATTGCAATTTGTATGTTGCATGTGTGGATCTTATGAGATATGTTTACAGTAACAAAAATAACTCAACACACATGAGGCCACATTAATGTGACGTCAGCCATATCACAACAACTCACATACCAATTCACAGTTATCAACAATTTTCATGTCAGATATAGAGTGGGCAACAGATGTATAGGTTGTTATGTGAAGTGCTGCTAAATTATGTTCATGTTTGAACAGTAGGCCTAACATGCAGAGCCTAAACAAAGACATTGATGGCCCGTTACTCTGGCTGAAGCACAGTTATTTGGCCAATGGTACTGATGTACAGAGTACTCCCTCTGTTGATCTGCATATTCTCTGTTGTAGCCTTATCACATCTCACAGGACTATGGATTTGCAAATATGCTCTTAGCGTGGTAATATATGTAAAGGTACATGTATATAATTGCCTAACGAATGCACCTTACCCATACCTATTGGCAGTAAAACTGTCATGAATGATGCTTACAATGTATGAGCACAGTTATCATGTCAAACATGTCACCAGTAGATATTTGGATACATCTGCAGTGCAGTTCGTAAGTGCATCACATGCTGTGCTATACTGTGACATAATGATTGTTGTACAATGGTATGTTGATGTCGTCCCCTTAATACTGGCACATATGGCATACGGTGTATTGCATGAAATCTGTATTTCCTACGAATAACACATATAAACGTAGTTTGAAGTTCAAATATGTTAAACGCATGGCCATTGATCCTAAGAGTAGGATTGTCAAGCTACACACATGTAATACCTTACATTTTTATCCAAATCTTTTTACATAACTTAATAAGAAGATAACAATGATGTTTTGGACAGTGTGGATCATGTAAATTGTCCATTCCAGTCAGGTGTATGTCCAGGGCTTAACTGCTGCTTTCAGGGGGACACAATGGTGTGCTGGGTTACCTGGTAACATCCAACATGAAGTAAGAGGGCTGGCATACTCAATAAAGGCAAGGTCAGGACAGAGTGTGGTACCAATTGGACCTTGACATGCAGTGAAGATGTTTTTTGTTTTGGTCATCTTCTGCAGCGCAAACATATGAAGTCTGCTAACTTGTTTATTGCTTAAGCTACCTGTATATAACCTATGTGACACACTCAGAGATGACGTACATCTTGCATTGTATACTTACAGGCCAAAGCCCATCAGAAGATGTTCCTGTGGAAGACCATTGCCCAGAAGGTGCTGACCCTGGGGGTCCCACGTTGGTGCAGTGGCCACTGTTGTAAATCGTGGCAGGACTTGCGAGGCTGAAGCCGAAAGATCGCAGAAGTCCAGCTGGGCCGGTCACCTACAGGCAGAAGGGGCGTGTGCCGCACCCTCACCCTCCCTTATAGGCCGCATACTGACGGTGGCCTACCCAGACCTCGATGGGCAGTTGAGAGCCAGACAACAGCAAGGAAGGGGTGAGTATTGGCCTTAGTGAAACATTGTGCATGAGCATGAATGCATTTTTTCCAGGCATTTCGTGTCATTTCTAGCTTTAAGGAGACCCTGGACCCATATATTGTGCACATTTTGTTATGTGAAGCGATAGTAGTAGGTGCGTGGTAATGTCCATTGACTATGGGAAATGTAAATTTATAGTAAGCAGGGTACTGCAAGGTTTTGCATTTCCATGTTAGAATGGCTACATGGCAAAACAATGTCTCAGATGATGTACAATATGTCTTGTAGTCAAGCATGGCGGTGGCCTCAGAAAGGCCATTTGTCATCCTAGTCTCTGGATTGAAGCATCCTCACTTCTCTGTTAAGCGATACAGGACCACTTGACTATGATATGCCTTACAATACATTCTAGTAGCAGACAATGTGCAATTTGAGGCCTTGGTAAGTGGAGGATGATCTGCAGTGTGAAATTGCTAACACCACTGGTGCTATCTGTTGTCCAAAACAGAAGCTGGCAGGTGTGAACTTATTTGTACTGATGTCACATGTAAGACTGTTCCATACATAAAGTGAGGGACTAAATGCATCTTCTCTGATATCGTGATGATTGCTTGTTTTGGCCAATGTGTAAATGACATCATATGTCTGTAATAGACTTACAGAGTAGGTGTTACCTAGTAACAGTGGCGTAAATATGTGGATGGGGGACTTACACATTCACAATGTCATTGATGGATGCCAAAATGCAGATCAACATGTTGATGCAAAAACATGCATAGTTTTAAACCTAACGGACCTGTCTTGAATTGTGCCTTAGCATACCATTGAGAAGGACAGATTCAGTCAGGTGAGGTGCACATGTGCATCTATGGAGGGTCAATATGTGCTTAACAAAATTTATCAGGGAGGGATAAGCTGACATGTTGGGGTGATATGTGTACTTCAGCAGTATTCACTAGTGTGTGATTAGTGTTGCTTAAGGTTAAATGTAACATGATTCCCCCTTTTTTATAGACACAAATAAGGCTTCTTCAGGGCCTGGAGGCAGTCTAAGCTACGTGTCCTTTCACTACTCTGCAACCATTGACATTGGCTGAGTAATAAGCTGTCCTCACATTCATCAATGTTGACTATGAGTATCACTAGGGAAACTCATGTACATTGGTCCTCTATACTGACATGACACAATACTTTTGTCCTTTCAAGTCTTCTTTTGTACAGGTAACTCCAATATGAGGTACTCATGTGGCACATACCACTGCATCATTTGTCAGTGGATATTTGTGTAAGTGTCATTAAAACATTGTGGATTAGGCTATTCCATGCTACCTTCATCTTAGTCGTAATATTTTTGCAATATGTTCACTGTAGCAGGTGGACTGCAGTCCAACATGTTCTGGAATAGGGACACCGTATGCTGATTGCAGAGCCTTGCAGGGCAAGTCAGTTTTGCTTTCCACGTGTAATATCCCTTCGATAACATAAGGTAAGTATGGTATACTACAAGGGCCATGGTAGTAATGAGGTGAAATTGGGAACAAAGTCACACATTCAGTTGTACCAGACTGTAGTTATTACACCATATGGTAGTGTGCACAGGTCATGTAGCTTCCATGCATGTGCTAATGGCTATATATGAACTAATGTAGTCATCTAAGTACTGATAGTGAAATATGCAATTGTGTAATGGGTTGTGTTTAGACTTATGTGGCCAATATGTGAATGCAATAACAGTTAATCCTTTTGTACTATGTTTTCAATATCACACTAGGGCGGGAAAGGTGACAAGGTCATGACTGTTGGGGAAGCAGCTGACCACAGTGGTTCACATGCTGACAGTGACCAAGAGGTACCCATTGTCTTTTTATTTTTTTATTTTATTGAGAATTCATGTAGCATAATAACAAAGCAATATGAATGAATTTGACTGAAAAAGACAAGATACAATATAAGCAAACCACAAAAATTGACAATAAAGGATAAATAAAACAAAACATGGTATGTAGAGGTCGGTTGTCGAATTACATTGCTAGTATCTGATTGAATTAATGCTTGTAAATCATGAGATAGTTATGTTATTAATATAAATATTGATATTGATATGCGTATGGTAAACATAGTGCCGGCTACCACAAGCAGAAAAAGATGAAAAGAGAAGATAGCAAATAAGAGCATAAAGAGCATTACAGTAGCCATGATCCTGAAAATCAATTAATTTGCTACAATCTACTAGTACGCCAAGCAGCCACTGGTGCCCATATCTTCATCCCCAATTCTCTTAATTTTTTACCCTTGAGTTGATACAAAGCCGCCTCCACATTATGTATATCCAATAATCTGGATAACCACATTTGAAAGGTTGGGGCCTCAGTATCTTTCCAAGCTGCTGAAATTAAAATTCTAAGTACAGCTGTGGAGATAAAAATTAAAGCTTCAGTCTCAGTATTTAATTTCAATTGGCTTTGGCATCCTATAATCATGAGTGTCGGAGACAAGGTTATCTGAGCATCCAGCAGTCCTGACCAGAATGATTCGATCTCTATTTTGATTGATTCTAGTTTCTCACACTGATAAAACATATGAATAATGTCAGCTGGGCCTTTGCAGCATCTGGGGCAGTTACTGTTCTCCCTCTTGCCCCAATCGTAGAGTTTAGAGGGGGTATAATAGAGATTAAATAATGTTTTAAAGTGTTGAGCTCTTAAATTGAAGAAGCGTAGGAATCTTCTATCCATTTCGAGGGCTCCGTCCAGGTCAATATCCGGATCCTCCAGTTTTGAAGCCCAGGCTGCCTCGGTTTTGCCCATATCGTCCTGAGATTCCTCCAAAAACAGCCCGTACACACCATTAATTCTAGGTTCACCCCCTTCAGATAGTCCAATATCTTACACCTCTCCCCTAAGATGATTCGGGGTCTTATTGATCTGATTGTACTGACCACCTGAGCATATCTTGTATACCCTGGAGGGAGTGCCTTTGTCTTAATTCTTCCAGAGTTCTACACTCATCCCTGACAATAACTTGCCCCAGTGTCAGGATACCTTGTCCCGCCCAGTGTCTCCAGGACCCATCATTACTTAAATTAGGAAAGAGGCCTGAGTTCCAGAGTGGGGTGTGGTGATTATATTTGGAGATTGCCAGTGCTTTCTGAGCTGCTGCCCAGACCCCCCATATTCCTTCGAGTGTCTTGAGTCTTGACTTGCTATAATATTTTCTTTCTGTTCGCCTTAATAATACCCCGGTAGCCTCGCTGCCAAGTAGTAATTCAAAGATAGATGGGATCACGTCTTGTCTTCTCGAGAAGTTTGAGCTGCTTCCCGCTGGTTCAAATAATATAGCCATCTGCGTAAGAAGACAGGACCAATGATAGTATCTGACGTTTGGCACTCCCAGACCACCCCTTTCCTGAGGCAGAGACATATATTTCATGGATCTTCTAACCTTTCCATATTGCCACAAGAAGTTCATAAAGATGGATTCTATTTCTTTAATATTTTTCCCCTCTGTTTTAAAGGGGATCGACCGAAATTTATATAACACCTTGGGGAACATAGTCATTTTGATAACATTGGCGCGACCAATTATTGAGAGTTGTAACGTGTCCATTCTTTTCAGATTCTCCCTCATGGATTTCATGAGAGGAATGAAATTGTCTCTAATTATCAACTCCGGTTGTGCGTTGATCGTTATCCCCAGGTAAACCACAGAGTCAACGAATCTGGAGTCTGACTTATTTATGTTCTTGGAGCAGAGCACCTGTGTCTTACCCACATTTAGACGATAGCCTGATTGTCCGCCAAATTTGCTCGTAGTACCCACTCTTTCTCGCATAGCTGCTTCGGGATCAGTAGTAATGATAGCTAGATCATCGGCATATGCCAACATTTTTGTTTGAAATCCATTCGTAACTACCGGTTTAATTGCTGTGTTGTTAATTATTTGACGTATTAGAGGATCAATATATAGTGCGAATAGAATGGGTGAGCATGGGCATCCCTGCCTTGTCCCCCTCGTAATATAGATCTTATCCGAACTCTCACCCATCATTTGAATTTTCGCCACTGGGGTGACATACATAGCCTGAATAGCCTTCATAAACCTCGGTCCAAACTCCCTTTCGGCGAGCACACTCCACAGGAATTTCCATCTGACGCGATCAAAAGCTTTCTCCGCATCTAGGAGGATCATTGCGACCCCTCCCTCCCCGGCAGCATGGATATCAAACAACGTGATAGCTCGTCTGATATGATCTGTAGTTCCCCTACCAGGAATGAAACCCTGCTGCCAGGGAGAGACCAGGGCCCCAATGATCCGTCCCAAGCGGGTTGCCAAGATCTTAGAGTATAATTTATTGTCCGCGTTTATTAGAGATATGGGTCTATATGAACCCGGATTTTCCGTGGGCTTGCCCTTTTTATGGAACACCACTATATTGGTGTTCATCCATGACTCAGGGATTAAACCTGTATTTATAATCCTGTTGAAAAGGTCCAACAGAAGTATAGATGTTTCTTCAAAAAAACATTTATAGAACTCGATTGGTAAACCCTCGGGGCCAGCAGCCTTCCCTGCTGCTAATTCTTGTATCGCCTCCGAGAGCTAATCCATAGTAATGGATTGTTCTAAAATTTCTCTATCATTCTGAGTCACTTTGATCCCCAATCCTGTCCACTCAGTCATTGGCTCCTCTGTAACCACATCTTCCTGATACAATGTTTGATAGTATCTTTTGAAGACATCTATAAGGTCCTTTGGCTCCTCGTAGATCCTGCCCTGCTCTGCTATACGTGAAATAATATTTTTCGAGGTCGCTTGTCTAATACGTAATGCCAATGCTTTCCCAGCTTGTTCCCCCATCTCATACATATTCCTTCTTTGTGTTTGATATTCAGCAGCAGCTTTTTCAGCTAATTGCTTTTGTATCTCAGCTTTGATAGTACTCACTCTTTCTAAGCTTATGGTGTCCTGCCTTCTCTCAGATATATCTTTCCTATGCTGTTCCTCCGCTACTGTTAATTTATTCATTAATTGCTCTCTTTCTAAGTTGAGTCGTTTCCTATTACGAGAGGTGTAGCTACTGGTTTCTCCCCTTAAGGCAGCTTTATAGCTGTCCCAAACAAAGTTTGGCGATGCTGTCATAGAAGATGATGCGAGTGCCACGGAGGAGCATACTGACGCAACAGCAATTTCATCATCATCGAAGTGGAGTTTAAATGAGCTCTTCCAGTTGGTGTTGGATCCCCCTGGACCTGTGTCTATTACATCTCAGTCCACCAGCCCCCTACCTTCTCAACCCTCTCTGCTGCTCTCCAGCCAGCTGTCCGTGGCTCCTCCTCTAAAAGGGGTAGGGTCTCTTTTGCACCAGGCATCTCACTTCCTGCCGCTGTCTCCCCTGCTAACCTGAGAGTGGAAGCCATTAACCTCCTAAGGCAGACCTCTGTGGGTCAGAAAGCAGTGCTGAATTTACTCAAGGTGCATACCAATCAGTAGACTCATATGGTTTCGTACCTGGAGGGTATTCACTCTGATATGTCTTCCCTACAGAGATCATTTCATGCTCTAGTGTCCACATACATGGTAGCTTTCATCCAATTCCAACTTTCCGCCCACCTACCTGTCTTTTACCTATCCACAATCCCTATTCCCATACCTACCCAAATCAAATACAAACATGAACACTCATCCACCTCAACATCCACACGCAACACACAAACACATAAACATAAGGCAAGGGATAGACACACACCCACTCAGCAGACAAAAGATACCCTCACTACCACAACCAAATGACATACAGGCAGACTCCTTGCCCATTGCACCACATACCTCCAATACAAACATACAAGCAGACACCACAGCAGCAGAAACAGCCACTACAGACACCACACCAGCAGACACATCACAGACATCACATCTCTCTACCTCCAAAAACCCATAGTGTGTCTCACCTTGACCCCAGTCTGCCTAAAAAGTCGGCTTGATTGCCCTTGATCTTTCCCCCCACAAGCTGACCCATCCCCTTCCAAACCTAAAACGAAGACCTTGCCACTCGTACCATACCTTCAACATCAACGTCAAGTGGGGGCTGAGTAAAATGGGTGGTCCCAAAACACGCTTTCCCCATGTTCATTTCCATAGAAAATTTTGCGACAAGCTACAGCCCAAACTGCTGAACGGAATTACCCCAAATTTGGCAGAAAGGTAGAGCTTGGTTCAAATGGTGTAAATCCGTTCAGTAGTTTTTGAGAAATTCAAAACATAAGAGTCAAAAAATCATTTTCCCATGGGAAACTTTTTGCAAGGCTACAGCCGAAACTACTGAACGGAAGTACCCCAAATTTGTCACGAAGGTAGTGCGTGGGTAAGAAAGCGAACGTTTTTTTCAAATGGTGTAAATCCGTTCAGTAGTTGCTGAGAAATTAGAAAAATAAAAGTTTTGATATCTGGGCAGAGCCTAAATCGCGTGCACGAGCTTCACCGTGATTGGCTGCTTGAAGTCCAAACCAGAAAGTGATGGCAGCCATCTTGTGGTTTGGTAGAAGCGAGTCACCTGAAAACGGAGAAACAAAGGTAGAAAACAAGGAAAGGGGGCGGCGTAGAAACACCCTGACCCCCTAGGTCTGCTCAGGGGGTCCTAGAAAGACTGCCAGGGCCCAAAAAAGTATTTTTTTTAAACTTCAGCGCAATTCACACTGGGGTTGCGGGTTCTCTGGGTGGAGCCCTCTATGTGCTCATAACTTTGTCGTCGTTTGGTGAATCTTTGCGAAATGATTCAAACAGTTTCTCTTTTTTTAATTAGCTCCTATATTGAAAGTTTTAGGGTGAATGGTTTAGGAGGGACTGAGAAAAAAGAGGGTCCCAAAACATGTTTTCTCCATGCAATTTCGATAGGAAAGTTTACAGAAGACTACAGGTGAAACTGCTGAACGGAATTATGCCAAATTTGGCAGGGATAAAGGACCAGAAAGCATGCTTTTGTTTAAATGGTGTAAATCTGTTCAGTAGTTTTTAAGAAATATCAAATTTATGATATTGATATTTGATAATTCTGACATCTGATTGGCTGGACGGGTTACGAGCAGGAGATTGCGACTCATTGGCTGTGAAGTGTGGAAACCAGAAGTGTTGGCAGTCATTTTGTGATTCGGTCCATCTGTTCGCATCTCTTCCTCAACAAGCCATCGGGTCAGTAGTTTTACCTCTGGGAGGCAACACTGGCATCTGTGTCTGTGTGTGATACCCCTTTCATGCTGCCTCTCCTCATGCCTCATGCCTCTCCTATGCCTTTAGAAGCCCGTCCGTCGGCTTGGAGCTCTGTGAGTCGGTCTGTCGGTACCATCCCCTACATTATCCAAAGACTACCGAAACACCACTGCACTGTCGTAAACTCTAAAAAACTACCCCAGCACGACCTCCTACACTACACAAATACCATTGCGGTACTGTGAACATACACCATTGTAAATAAACACCATTGTAGTGTCTAAAATCTTAAAAGACTACTCCCAGAACGACCCTTTACAGTACCCAAACACCACTGTAATGCTCTACCCGTGAAAGTTCCAGGGCCCGGTCCCGCCACTACAGCTTGGTGCGCATTATGTGAACCCGCTCCGCAGCCCAGCAGATCACATACATGTCGCTGAGTCCTGAGTTATCAATGGCGGACACCACATCAGCTCTGGTGCCACCAACCCTGTGCAACCCAAGTCAGCGCCATGTGGTGGTAGGCCGCTGACGGCCATACAACTTAGGGTGCGACTAACCCAGTGCAACTCAAGTTCGTGCCACGTGGTGATAGGCCCCTGACGGCCACATCAGCTTCGGGTGGCACTAACCCTGTGCAACTCAAGTCCGCGCCACGTGATATTAGGCCCCTGATGGTCACATCATCTTCGGGTGGCACTAACCCGGTGCAATTCAAGTACGCGCCGCGTGGTGCTAGGTCTGTGACGGCCATACAACTCAGGGTGCAACTAACCGTCTGTGCAACTTTTCATGGACTCTTTATGATTCAGAACCGTGGAGAGTCCGCCATCCAGTCACCACTGGCAATAAAAGATGTGACGTTGTTGATCCATTATATTTACGTGGTCACTGTTTTTTTCTGTAAATTTCTAAGTTTTTTTAAATGCTAATTTCCAGTACAACGTGTCTGAAACCTATGTTTTTTTCAGTGAATATATATAGTCCCAGCATGCCAAAGGAGAACACGTACTATGTGGAGCCCAGTGCGGGCAATTAAACAATCAAGCATGCCAATAACTGAAATAAAAGAGAGCCTTCTTTCCAGCACATTATGTACAAGCAAACCTATGATTAAGATGTGAAAACATCGAAACGACTTAGGCAATGCAGAAATAATTGTCGAGATGTCAGGAGAGTCGGGAATGAAGGCCAGATGGTCGGAGAGCTGCTGAGTGCCCTTTCGAAGCTTTCGGGCAATTTGTAGATGAAATTACTTACACTGCGGCCCTGCCGGGGACAGGAGCACCATCTCATTAATCAAAGAGAGGCTGTGGTATGGAACTTTTCATGCACCACGAAGCGCAGCGAACCAAATGCAATGGGACTCTCCATGACATTTCGAAATCCTACTAAGGAAAATATAATGCTTTAAAATGAAAATGTGAACGGAAGCCCACTAAGGGAATACTTACGCTCGAAGAGAGACTATAAGTCCCAGCATGCCAAAGGAGAACACGTACTATGCGGAGCCCAGTGCGGGCAATTAAACAATCAAGCATGCTAATAACTGAAATAAAAGAGAGCCTTCTTTCTGGCACATTATGTACAAGCAAGCCTATGATTAAGATGTGAAAACATGAAATGCGTCAGGCAATGTAGAAATAATTGTCGAGATGTCAGGAGAGTCGAGAATGAAGGCCAGATGGTCGGAGAGCTTCTGAGTGTCCTGTCAAAGCTTTCGGGCAATTTGTGGATGATATATATGTGACATTTTTAGATGTACAGGTTTTTATACAGAATAACATCCTAACAACTACCCTTTTTAGAAAACCAACGGAGGGTAAAACGCTACTTCACGCAACAAGTGCACCCCCCCACATTTGGTGCACCTTATGGGGAGATGCTTCGCATCCGACGTATATGCAGTGATCCTTTAGATGCGAAGCAGAAGCAAATGGAGAGTCTCGCCAGGTTTTTAGATAGAGGATACAGTTACAGAGTAGTAGAGGCCGCCATGAAGAAATCACAATTGAAGTCAAGAGAGGAACTCCTTAAATACAAAGCTAAGATCGTACAGGGAGTTGAAAAGGATAAGGCTGATCCGGTCCGACTGATCTTGACATACTCTAAACAAGAAAAGGAATTGAGGAGCATTATTAGGTATAATTGGCACTTTATCCAGGATGATCCTGTGATTGGTAACCTAATGCCCTCAAATCCTGCCATAACATTTCGTAGATCTATGAGTATGCTGAATAAAATCACCAACTAGGATCAATCAGCTCTTCAGAAGTTACAGGGGTCAGGGCCTAGAGCCACCTACTTCCGAAGGATCTGCGAGATGCCCACAACCTGGGCCCACGGGCAACAGGTAGCCTCATTAGATGGAGGGGGGAGGGGGGGTGGGTTTTAGCTGTTGTGGGGAAGACGGGGGAGGGGGGAGGGGGAAGGGGGCAGCGGTACAGGCAAATTGAAAGGGTGGAATTTATGATCAGGCTTAGATATAGGACAAGAAGAGCGCACTGTCATATGACTAAAAAAAGATTTAATTATAGAAGTACACTAAATCTATAAAATAAATGGCTAAATTGAGAATACTAACTATGAATATATGTGGGCTCAATGATATCAAAAAAAGGCAAAGATTAGCAATAGGTCTACATTAATTAGGAGCAGAAATAATATGTCTTCAGGAAACACATATCGAGGGGTCACAAAGACGTCTGTTTAAAGACCTGGGATATAGAGTTGTCGTCGCCACCACCCAACCAAATAAAACTCGTGGGGTAGCTATTCTAGCGCGAGGTGGGGGTTTGAGTTTTTTAAGATCAGCTTCAGATCCATCCGGTAGATGGGCTATTACAGAGTGTCAATGTACAAGTGGGAAAAAATTTACTGTCTCTTCAATCTATGGCAACGTCACAGACGATCCAACACTGTTACAGTTCCTATCTAACGAATTAGCACACTGGCCCGTTCCTATGATCATGTGTGGGGATATTGACATCAATCTCCCACCAATTTGGCTTTCAGAATCAACATTTAAATATGAAGGCGGGAAACCTAGAACATATAAGGCCTTGGTGGAACTCTGTCATGTTCATGGGCTGGTAGATTGTTGGGAGATGAAAACACCGCAAAATCATGGATATACTTTTTTTTCCCACCCCCATCGCAAACTGGCTAGATTGGATTATATGTTCATCTCCAATGTAATTCTATCCAAATGCTCTATAAATAAGTTGCCGAGGGTTTTTTCTGACCATAATCCTCTACTAATGAGCTTTGATATTGACATTATTAAATCTGATCGCAGTAACTGGACCTTTGAAAGAGCTCTGCTAACCAACGATAAATATTGTACTCATATGGATCAATGGATCCCAGAATTTTTAAGTTTCAACATGGGTAGCGCCCTGCTAGAGGTAGTCTGGGACTCATTAAAGGCAGGGATAAGGGGGGAAACCCTCAGATGTTCCATCCAAAATAACAAAAAAGCCAAACAAAACTTAAAAGATCTAGAGGAGAATTTGGCCAGGAAAGAAGATCTAATTAGACTACTTCAAGGGGGGAACAACATTGAAGAGGCAATCGAGATGTAGCGCTAGCAAAAAACTTAATATCTGAAATATTCACTCGTAAAGCAACCCTCAAAGCTACAGCGAATAGGGAAAAAGCTATGAATCAGGTCTAGACGGTATTCCCGTGGAATTTTATGTCAGATTCAGTAGCTCACTCACAGACATCCTAACCTAGTTGTTTACCCAGGTCTTCATGAATGGAAATCCTCCGGCTTCTTGGGCATGTGCAAAAATTATAGTATTCTCCAAAAAAAATAAAGATCCGACAGAACTAGGCACATACCGTCCTATTACCCTAATCAATAACGACTCTAAAATATATTCCAAACTGTTAGCAAGCAGATTGGCACCTTTAATTCATAAAATTGTATCTGCTAGACAACACGGGTTCGTCCATGGAAGATTAACCACAGATCACGTCCAGAGGGTGATAACTCTCTTTGACATTGCCGAGGTAGCAGGAGACCCTATGGGTCTAATTTTGTTAGATGCTGAAAAAGCATTCGACAGGGTCTCCTGGCAATATCTATGGTCGGCCATGGCAAAGAGTGGGATCGGAGATCATTTTATTCAGGCAGTACAGAAAATGTATATCGCTCCCGAAGCGGTCGTTATGATCAATGGGGTCACCTCGGACATCATCAAAGTGACTAGAGGTACAAGACAAGGGTGTCCTTGTTCTCGCCTACTCTTTGCCATTTACATCGATCCCTTTATTGCAAAGTTAGAAATGAATCCGTCCATACTACCCATTATGACATCGAATGATGAAACTAAAACTCTAGCCTTCGCAGATGATATTGCGATTGTTACATCTGATCCAATTACAACAGCTAGGATAATGGAGGAAGAAGCTAAAAGGTTCGGGGAGATTTCGGGATACAAATTAAATCAAACTAAAACCCAGATTGTAATAAATAATAACATCAGTGTGGATGATGCAAGAGTTACTGATAATGCATTATATCTCGGCATTAATATTACATCCAATCTGAATAAACTAGTGGCCTTGAACCTAGATCCTTTAGTGAAACAGACAAATAAAACCTTATCGAGACTTCACAACCTGCATTTAACAATAATCGGAAGATGCAATCTCATTAAAATGGTTTTTCTGCCCAAATTTTTGTACTTCTTCCGGGCAATCTGTCTTAACTTTGACCTATCACTTTTTAATGAAATAGAGAATATGCTATCTCGCTTCGTTTGGGGCTATGTAAAAACACGAAGAGCCTATAAACATATCACACACTCAAGGGATAGAGGTGGCCTAGCCCTCCCTAATTTCAAATTCTATTGGTGGGCTACAACCATCAAATACAGTTGTTTACTGTTAATCCCCAAACAAGACTCAACACCCATTTGTCCGGTTCCAACTCCGCAGTAACTAATCTTGGGTAATAACACCAATAACCACCTTTGGAAACTACCTTATGAATGCCATATAAAAAAAGAACGATTTAAAACACTCAAGGGTATTTACACAGTTTGGAACATGGTTCGGAAACATCTGGCAATCGGCAGGTTTTCATTTTATACTCCGATTGAAAACAATACCAATCTGCCTGAAATTTTTTTGGATTCCTGTGTGCGGCGATGGGTTAGTTTAGGAATCTCGCAACTCGGCTCATTTTACGATTCCACGGGTTTTTGTTCATTTGAATCGTTAAAGAATAAATACGGGCTGAACTCGCATGATTTTTTAACGTTTTTACAATCAAGAGACGTTATTCTCAAAAAGGGGGGACCCAATGGTTGCTTTAAGAAAATCCCCACTCAGCTCGGCTAGGGTAAAAATTGGAGACATTTATAAAGACCTAATTGCTGTACTACCAGACGATGTGGACAAACATGCAAATAATTGGCAAAATAGGATCGATATTACAGAGGATCTAGCCCACAAAGCACTCGAACTATCCAGCTCTATTCTAATGTCCACCAAGCTACAAGCTCAGTTCTACAAAACTTTTTTCGACCTTTATTATATACCCGAAAACATTTCAAAATGGGGGGAGGGGAAGGGGACTCTCTGCCCCAGATGCAATAGGCCTAAAGTCGATCTGATACATATGCTGGCTACATGTCATAAGTTAGATAATATGAAACGTGAAATCTCTAACTTCCTATCTGAAATATTTGTAGGCAATATAGAGATCAGCACAGCAGAAATCATGTTAGGGGTAGATAGAGTTACCAGACCTATTGCCTTGCAGGGACTCATATATATTGCTATGGCAGTCTTAAGAATCTGTTTGACTTCCGCATGGCTGGATCAATATCCACCCACATTTCAACAGTGGCGGATGTGCTTCTTAGCTACATATAATCTTGAAATTGCCATTTATAGCCGGAAAGGTATCAAGAAGAAAATAAAGGGATTAAAAATTTGGGACCCAGTTAGATTATGGCTAGCGAGCCTAGCATAGATCAATAATGTAACCGAGATGTATCGAGTTCTTTAGGAATGTAACAATGTGTTTATTTTTATATTCTTCTTATTCTTCGAAGCCTGTATTTTCCTATTTTTCTTTATAATTTTTCATTCTTTAACTGCTATTTTTCAAATTTCAAATTGTTACCTGTACCGGGAGGAGGGATCTCAGGGGGGGGGAGGGTGGGGTAACCGTGATGTAAAGAAAAAGTTAAAAACCTCAATAAAGACTTGTTAAAAAAAAAAGAGTATGGGTAACATGTTGGCAAGAAACAGTTAGGAGAGTTTTAAGAAAGATACGTGGCTGTCCTCTAGAAAGGGTTTTTATAAATGTTTAACCTGTAGGGCTTGTCAGTTCGGAATGAATACTAAAACCTATAGAACAGCATTTTCCGGGACTGCAAGAGAAATTAAACAACATCTAACATGTAGAATGGAATATTGCGTTTATGTCCTGGAATGCAAATGTCATTTAAAGTATATAGGTAGTACCAAGTTGGCAGTACATAAGCATATTTTATAACATTTAAGGGCTATCACAAACAAAGATCAGAATTATCCTGTTGCAAGACATTCTCAGGCTGTACACAACAGCAACCCCCAATGCCTCAGATTCTATGCGATAGAGTCTATTCCGTTGACAAAGAGAGGAGGAGATAGAGAGGCCCGCTTAAGACGAACTGAGACAAGCTACATACTAGAGTTCGACTCTAAGTGGCCTGGGGGGTTGAACGTGACAGAGGACCTTCATACATTTTTGTGATTGATTTTAAGCCCCTGTATTGCTCCCTACCTTTCATTAACTACTCCTTCAGGATAGATCAGCTGAACTTCTGAAACTGATTGAGAAACTGGTCTTAGCTGACAGATGGATTAGCACATTGTGAACCCTCTATATTTAGATGCCTCGCATGCTATGTTTTTTATGATTGGTTTTAAGACATTTTGGGTAGTTTTTATCTATGTGTATTTTTATCAATTGTTTTAGACGTGTCGCGGGGTGTTATTTATTTATAATGGTTTTACAGATATTTGGCAACTTTGCACACTCAGTAACAACAACATAATTATCCAGTCGTATAAACATTTAAACTTATGAATTGCCTTTTATTCTGAATTCTCAAAAGATTATCTCCAAGTTTGCACTTTAATGGCGCTAGTCACTTTAATTCTATAGCACTGAGGCACAGGTCACTTTTATCTATAGTACTGTAGCACCATGGCACTTTCTTCTTTTAGTGAATTATGAATTGAATGATTCCCTATTAGTATGGCTGTTTTTACATAGACGGTATTAGACCCATGAGGGATATGCAATTATGTTTGTGTAGGTAACCTTTAAGAATTATTCTGTATTATATTGGTGTGATGCAGTTAAAATTATAGAAAGATTGTTGCTGGAGAGAAAGCAACAAGGTGACTGTAGAGATTGTTTTTTTTCATATAACTTTATTTCTGTACACATATGTTTAATTTTATTTCACGTTTAGGTGGGCACGCAGGAGTAAGCGGTTATACAATGCATCTTATCAGTGTGACAACAATGAGATAATATTCTATGGCATTTATGCAGAAAAGTTTGTCTTGAATTGAATTTATTTTCAGGAATTATTAATCATGATGAATTGTTTATTGTGTAAGCATTTAAGCTGTTATTTAAAACAATGACAATTCTTTATTGAAAAGTACTGCAAGACATGTTTTGCTATGTATTTATACATGAAAGTATTTCTTTTATGTCATCTGAAACTTTGATGCATTGGCACTTTAAATTGGGGCTTGTCAGTACGCATGGTCAGGTGATCAAGGCCGCTTGGACGGCCGAAACGCGCCTTGACTTGTTAAAGAAAAGAAAATAATGCTGGCATGAAAAGTTGATCTGCGCCTGTGATTCCGTATCTAAGCGGGTGTTTGTTGCGAGCTGTTGCTGATATATATATATATATATATCTATAAATCCACAATCCTGCAGGCACGAGTGAAGTACCGGGTTTTTAAGAACCCAGCGGTGCCAGGGAGAACACCTGAAAACTTCGAGTTCTTCCTGTTTCAGACTACAGAAACACAGAGTCTTCTTGGTGAAGTCAAAGATCGTATTTATTGGCTGCAACCAGTAACAGGTATCCTAGAAGTACATCGGCATGTATGTTCTCAGGAGACTGCTCAAAACACAAAAGCCAGCCATCGTCTTTATACAAAATAATCAGCTTCGGGCATAAATTCCTTATTTTACAGTTAGACCATACTCATATTTTTACTACAAAGGAAAAGCAGAGTCATGATGACAAGCACATATTTCAGTTCGTCCAACCCATAATTGATTACCCGGCAAGACCCAGTATTCCATCAGATATCGGCAGACCCCTAATAAAATCGGGCACCTCCTCATCGTAAAGCAAGTCATAAACCAACAGAAAGGGACAGGCGTATGTAAGATTAGGCATGGTTTGTGTGCGATGAAAGGTTTATGATATGTTGTGCCTTGATACTGATCTCGCTCGGCCACTGGGAAGGGACCTGGCCGAACAGGTTTAGCTGTAGGCAGTGGAGTTAGCTTGCCCAGGTCATGGCGGCGTCAGCGAAGGCGTACGTGTCCTTCGGACTCGCCTTGGCTCTAGTCATTGCCTTATGTAAGGGCAATCACAAAATGGATGCCCTTCACAAAATGGAACCCAAGGGTTTGTGACGTAAATGCCGATTTCAGGGTGATCCTAATACTCGATCGTGATGAGAATGCACATGTATACCGCATTCGCCATTTGCGGTTCGCTGATACCAAAATCGTCATGAATCGACGATGTTTGTGACACCGGTCCAGAATTTTCAGTACCACACGACGGCTCAGACGAACTCCAGCGCAAAAACAGGTACAGACCACAAATGAAGAGTGCAAAAAGTGAAGCTTTATTCCAAAATGGGCAGCAGCATGACGCGTTTCGTCCGGCAAACCGGACTTGATCACATAATCTACCCAGAAACACAGGTGGTTTAAATAGTGTAAAAAGCACACGTAACTCCACCTATTAACTTTCATAGACAGTGAAAACATACTTCATGTTATCAATACATATAAATTTACTGAAAAAGCTATCTAGATTTATAAAAATCAATTTAGCAACATAATTTCAGTAAAAATAAAAAATATTGCAATATTTTATGACAACATTTAAATTTATAATGGTTATAGAGGGCAAGTGCCCTTAATCGATAAAATTGAGTATGATCACCTAATGTGTTCTTTAGTACGGTGTGTAAGTGTGCCAGATCATATTAAAAAAAACACCCACAAAAAAGTGAGTAAGTGCTAAAGAAAAAAAGTGCTAAGCATTCTATTAAATGTTAACGAGCAATATTACTAAAAGATGTAAACAGTAATAGCAGCAGATAAAGTGAAAAGTGCTTAGAAGTGCAAATGTGCTAAAATAGACCAGTAGTCTTAATATGTTCAGCAGCTTTCAGACCAATTATTGAATCATGATCAAATGGTTAATATAACAACAATCATGATATCTAGAAGAATTTCATATATTTACATGTATCAAAATTCAATAATAGTCAGATATAATGTCCTCAACGCATTCCAAAAATATAGGTAAAACCATAAAAACAGTAAAACCTGATTTTCATAAATAACGCTAAAACAAGGTATTAAAAAGCTAGAATTTAAAAAGCTAATTAAACAACCTTTGTACATATGAGGAGAGGTTAAAAATAAACCTTTACACTGATTATGAATATATATGCCCTGCTATATTTAGTAAAAATTTACAAAAAGTTGTGATATATATATATATATATATATATATATATATATATATATATATATATATATATATATATATATATATATATATATATATATATATATATATATATAAATATATATATATATATATATATATATAATATATATATATATATATATACATATATATATATATATATATTACACAGCTCATACACCATAAAGTTCCTCGGTTCGAGCAGGCGTGAACCACAGGTTTGTGCACCTTGATCACACATATATATATATATATATATATGAGACAGAACTCGTTCCGGCACAAGCCTGTGCCGCCAATTATATCCAACAATCAGCAAGGAAAGAACGAAGAGTTGAACCCAACTTCTGTGCAATAACAGGGTGTTTTATTTAGGTGTCTTGCTGAGCCTGTCCGCCATAACGCGTTTCGACTGTTCCTACAGTCTTGATCACATGGTAAGGTCACATTACCTAGCAATGGATTTTATAATCAAAATAGAGGGCGGACAAATATTATCACGCCCCCTAAACCAATGTCATGAGCTTTTTACAAGAAAACAAACAAGGGACTACATATTTACGCCCCAAAGTCTATACAGTTAAAATACAATTAAACCCATAGTGAGTATATACAACTGTACAACTATAATACATTAAGTAAAGTATCATATATATACACATTTACACATTTACAATGAATAAATAAATAAATATATTCATCGTGCTTACTATAAACTGATTTTTTAAGTCTATAGAATATTCTCACAATTTTTCTTTTACAAAAAGCTCAAGAAAAGGAGGAATATACCCCACAGTGGGGTTATATTAAAGTGCTTGGTGCTAATGCAAAATATTCCACTTCCGATAGATTTATCAAAAGCTAAAATCCAAAGCTAATGAGGTTAAGAGCAGCAATCACAGCATAGTGCAAATAATTAGATAAAGTGTCAGTGCTATTTTTCAGTGCAAAATATTTGGTAATTAAAAACATGTAACAAAATCCCAGAAAGACATATTCGATGCACAGAAACTTATAGCGGGAGCCCCCACTAAAGTAAGAAATAGAAATCCTGAAGTTGACTTATATACCAGGTAGATATAGACTTCTCAAAAACTATGTATGTATTCGTCATGGGATATAGATCCATAAAGAGTAATAGAATAAAATTACTGTAAACATTTTATTATTGGCTATAAACATCCCAAAAATATCATAGGTTGTTTTATCTAGTTTATATATATGAAGGTGGAATTGTGTGTGAATATACAAATCATAAACAGGTATACAGGTCTTCACTCGCATTAAGCCCCGCAGGAGTACGACTGTCTAATTCAAGAATATATCTTGTCTCCAGGACCCTTAGTAGTGCATCCCTATTCCCACCCCTTTTCAGGGGCAATACACTATCTATGGCATAGTATGTTAAATGTCTAGGGTCACTATCATGCGTGCTTTCAAAATGGCGAGCTACGGGATAAGATTGGTCCCTCGTGCTAATAGCTCGTATGTGCTGCAAAATCCGCATGTGAGCTGGCAGGCGGGTACTACCCACATATCGTAGCTCACAGGGGCATTGCAACACATAAACTGCAAATTCCGTCTTGCAGGTGAGCTGTTTGTTAATGAGCTGAGGTTCTGTTTTGAAAGGGGTCATATATTGTCTCTTACTACAGCCATGTCTGCAGGCCTTACAGACCGAACATTTTTTAAAACCTTTACTGAGTGCCATAAAGGTCTTAGATGGTGGTTGGTCTAAATGATTTTTGACCAGTTTATCGGCCATAGAAATAGATTTTCTAAAGGAAAAT
Source organism: Lissotriton vulgaris (assembly GCF_964263255.1). NCBI lineage: Eukaryota > Metazoa > Chordata > Amphibia > Caudata > Salamandridae > Lissotriton > Lissotriton vulgaris. Next base: position 81,573,281 of record NC_141690.1, on the reverse strand, counting down.
TCGGGTTTTCTGCCAACTAGTCCCCCAATCACCGGATCCCCGGTTATCAGGTTCCAATTACGGCTGAAAATTGTCCGAATTTCCTTATGTTGTTTGTTGTAAGAAACAATGACCCTGGAAGACTCAACTTTATTTTGAGTGCTGGAAACAATAGTTTTAGCTCTAGGAATCAGCGCCTGAGTTCTCGTTAAGTTGTTCGAACGAGTAATAGCCTTATCCACTGTTTTCGCAGAGTAACCCCTAGCCAGGAAGCGAGATTTACAAGCCTCCTGAGCTTTCAAACATTCATCTTCTGAACTACAGATTCTTCTAATACGCAACATCTCCCCAAAAGGGATGCTGCGTATTAGGTGGGGGGGATGTTGGCTTGCCGCATGAAGAATAGTATTGCCGGCAGTCGGCTTTCTATACAACTTAGTTGCTATCATGTCAGACTTTATATAAACCTCCAAATCCAGAAAACATACCGACGAAGCACTTATAGTTGAAGTAAATTCTAGATTTAAATCATTTTTGTTAAGTTGGTTAACAAATGTCTCAGCCTCAATCTCAGATCCCTGCCAAATCAAAAACAGATCGTCAATGTAACGAAGATACAGGGGAACATGTTTTTCCATAGCAGTGCGATGTTTTCCCCAGAGTACCTGTTCCTCCCACGAGCCCATGTGCAAGCACGCTAGGCTGGGGGAGAAACAGGCACCCATCGCTACTCCCTGTATCTGGTGATAGACTTGGTTATTAAACAAAAAATTATTTTGTTCCAAACATATTTTGATCATAGTGATAAGCATGTTGTTATGTGCTGAGAAATTGATCAAGCGTCTATTGAGAAAATACTTTATAGCTGCTATACCATCCTGATGTCCAATAGATGTGTATAGAGATGTAACATCTAGCGTCATAAGTATGTAATCTGGTTGCCAAGATATATCCTTGAGTTTTCTTATGAAGTCTGAAGAATCCTGCACATAGGATTTCAAAGTTCTTACATATTCTTGCAAAAAATAGTCAATATAGGATGACATATGTTCAGTAGAACTATTAATTGCAGAGATTATTGGACGTCCCGGTGGGTTATCAATCCGTTTATGTATCTTAGGAAGTAGATAAAACGTAGGAATTACTGGAAATTCCTTTTTCAAATATCCAAATTCCTCTTTTGTGATCAAATTAGAACTCCTCCATGCAACCAATTTGGCATTTTGATCTTGCCATGCCAATTTGATAGCTCCCAAGTTGCTCTTTTTATAACAATGATGATCACTGAGTTGTTGTTCAGCCTCCTCTATATACATTTGGCGTGGCCAGAGAACCACATTCCCGCCTTTATCCGCCTGGCGGACTATGATGGTACTGTCTGATTCCAGTTTTTTTATTAGGGAGTGGTAGTTCCGGTTCATTTTACTTATCATCAAACGTTTCTTATTTGTAACAGTATAGAGTGTTTTGAGGTCTTTTGTGATCAAGTCTTGGTACACATCTATATTATCATGGGTAGCAATAGGGAGAAATACGGATTTAGGTTTGAAGGGGGTCACACATGTTGCAATGTCAATGCTCGAAGTAACAAAAGGAATATGCCCCGATGTCCCACCTTCCTCCTGTAAAGCCCATATCTCATCAAAGTCTGTACGATCTTCAACGTTGAGGATATTTGGACTATTTGGTTCCGTTATAGTTGACTTCTTAGTTGGTTTTTGCTGGAAGAATTTTTTGAGTTTTAACTTCCTGACGAATCTGAACGCATCCATTCTGGTGTCAGCATAATTGAAATTGCACGGAGGGCAATATGTTAATCCAAGGCTAAGATCTTTTTGTCATTGTCCGAAAGTTTGAATGAGGTTAAGTTAATTACTGCGTTGGAGCCGACCCTTGTTTCTTCGTGGTCTTCTTGTTCCAACGTTTTTTCGGTTCTTGCGGTGGTTTTTTGCTTTCGGGTTTTCCAGGCTCTGCATTTGCGCCTTTGGTTGCGCTTCCAGTTGTTTCTTGTGCGTTTGGCCCTCCAGCAGGAAAGCGGGGTCTCAGGGTTTCTCGACGGTCTTGGCACATAACACTGACCTCTTGTGCCAGTGTTAATTTGGTAAACCCCAAGTCCTTACTACCCATACCCTCGTTTTCTGATTCACTGCCCAAAGAGCTTGCATCTGATGAAGAGGGTACACTTACTGTGCTATTCAGCTGTGTAGTGCGTGTTTTTCTGGCCCTTGTTTTTACCTTATCATAGCGTTTTGCATATGTGAAAATTTGGCCGTTGAGATAGTCTAAGCGATCACGCTCAAATTTGAAAGCTTTCCGCTTTTTGATCACTTCTTCCTCTTTCTTGACTCTGAACTCCATATCCGCCCTCATTATGTCAATGGCTTCACTGGAACTCAAACACGCCAGCTCTTCTTCTAATTTTTGAATTTGGGCTTGAATTTTGATACGGTCAGATTCAGCATATTTTACCAGAATTGCCATTAATTTATCAGATGATTCCAGGTTAGCCTCCGCCCACTCAGTAAGCATGTTTGGGTCAGGCGCCTCATAGCTGGGTGCTAAATTATTCCTAAGGCCTCTCGGTACCCTGTGTTCTTGTAAATACATATTTAGGGACTTGTTCTCCCACGATTTGGACTGTTCCTTAAGTCTGAGTTTTTCCAATTTTCCGAACTGTTCCCGTATTGGAGGATTAATACTTCCTTGTGCTGTTTGTTTTGGGATTTCAGTGCCCCCAGCCGGGGGCTGCACGAAAATGAGGCTAGCCGCCTCCTCTCTGCTCCGCAACGCTTCCGCGGACATGACTCTGATGTAGCAATGAAATTTGACAAAAAACCACTGTTTTAAACGTTCGCAGTCAATTTAGAGTTGCGCACTCCTATAAACGCCGCGATGTTCAAACACGCTCCCCTCCGGAGATTCCGACGTGTCCTACCTTCGTGAGCTGTCTTACACGCCAACGCCTCACTTGAAACTGAAGGCTCCGACTCTCATATGTAGGCAGGACTCTGTGGTTGTCCGGGGGCTCCAGGCAGCCAACTTCACGCCGAAGAAATGTAGATTCAATTCCCGGAAGGAACTGAAAGCTTTCCGCCGCCGAGCCCAGAGAAAGGGGGAGGGATTCAACTCGCACTGCTGAAAGCCTTCCCAGTGCAAAATATGAGACAGAACTCGTTCCGGCACAAGCCTGTGCCGCCAATTATATCCAACAATCAGCAAGGAAAGAACGAAGAGTTGAACCCAACTTCTGTGCAATAACAGGGTGTTTTATTTAGGTGTCTTGCTGAGCCTGTCCGCCATAACGCGTTTCGACTGTTCCTACAGTCTTGATCACATGGTAAGGTCACATTACCTAGCAATGGATTTTATAATCAAAATAGAGGGCGGACAAATATTATCACGCCCCCTAAACCAATGTCATGAGCTTTTTACAAGAAAACAAACAAGGGACTACATATTAACGCCCCAAAGTCTATACAGTTAAAATACAATTAAACCCATAGTGAGTATATACAACTGTACAACTATAATACATTAAGTAAAGTATCATATATATACACATTTACACATTTACAATGAATAAATAAATAAATATATTCATCGTGCTTACTATAAACTGATTTTTTAAGTCTATAGAATATTCTCACAATTTTTCTTTTACAAAAAGCTCAAGAAAAGGTATATATATATGTTCTCCTTTTTTGATATCTATACTTTTTTACAGGCGCATTCATGCAGCCATCTTCCTCCATTGGTCTGCGTGTGTCATTCGCATTTACTTCCGCCCTATACAGCAGATAGCATAGGTTGAAGGGTCAGCCCACTTCAGCCATTGATTAAATTCACTGTTTGAGGCATTCCGCTTTTCAGAAGAAGCACAATCACCCACTGAGAGGTTCTCCCTGGAGTCCAAAAACGTATTTTTATATTTTGGCAATTTTTTTTAAATAATGGCAACGGACCAGAAACTCCCCAGCAATAATGTTTTGCGAAAACATGAAGGGAAAAAAGAAAATACAAGCACTGACCAAGCTATAAGGCTGACCGTCATTCCAGAGCTGTTCTCTTTTCAAATGCATGCTTGAGTAATGGTGGGATTTTTTTTTGAAGTATGGGAGAGACAGCAATAGGTGTGAACGCATTGTTTTGGCCACTAAGTGAATGGTGAAGAAGGTTTGCTTATTGTAAACAGGCTGGGCATTCCAGTGGCAGAGCAGGCTAGAGAGTGAGTCTGAGTGGGTCTGATAGTAGATCAGTACTTTGTAAATATTATGGGGTGGGTGATGAAGTTCAGGAAGGGTTGGGCAGCGCTATGGGCAGTTGTGCAGTAGGAAAAAGTAGACATTCAGTTGAATATGTAGTGCTGTGGGCAAGCAGGTCAGTGGCTCTTGGCAGACAGAACTGGTTAGGAGAATGAAGGGCATGTCCTCTTCTTCAGTCACTGGGATGCAGGTGGCACAAATTAAGGAATGACCCACTCTTCACAAGCTTTGATTTGGTTTATGTTAATCCGGGATTTCCCTTTTCCTGTACCTCGAAGGTCATTCATAATGTTCCTTTTCTTAGTGTTTTCCCATGTTATTTATCTAATCGCATATGTAGCATATCGTGGCTGTCACTTTGACCCTTACGTGACGTTGCATTAAAGCAAGGAGGCGTCTCCGGTACTGTAAACCCACCGTACGTTGTTTTGTCTACCGTAGCTAAGCAAATGATAAATTGGGGCAGAGCAAACGCGGAAGCGCCTGTCGGCGTGACCCACTTTAAGCAAAGCCCAATATAGATAAAAATAAATTTCTCCGTATTGCTGTACTTTTAGAGCGGTCTAATCTGCTACAAGAAACACTGATGTTAAATGCTGTTAGATGTCAAAACAGATTGGGCTCTCCTCTCTCTCGCGTGCGCAGCCCTCGCTCACCGGGCCTGGCGTTCCAGCAATCACCCAGGCTTTGAGGGTTTCAGCTCTCTGCCAGCAGCCAAAATCGGAAAGTCGCTGCCCTTTGAAAAATGGTAAACAGCTGCATTCTTGCTGCTGCATGCTGTGCACTGAATTGAGAGGAAATGAATCAACATAACACTTGAGCAAACCGCACACTGAAATGAGCCAAGGATTTCGCGATGGTGGCATTTATATTTACAATCCCTCCTTTAAAGTTCAGCTTTTTGCATATCAGTTCCCAAAAAACGAGCACTAACATGAACATCGAAAAAATATTTAACATGCCTTATTAGCTACCCGTCAGAAAAACACACATGCATGTTACCTTCAGTTACTAAGCTTACATGGTTGTTTCCCAAGATTTATAAAATAGTGGGTGGAGGTGACACAGGGGCTCAGATCAACGATTACTTTGTGTGGGTGCTCGCACGACCAAAGCAGCTTTCCCGGCGCAATTAGCCACACTGATCAGCTTTCCACTGCTGCCTGGCATAGTGCCGACACCGCGTTGTGTAGCGAAAGGCCATTCCCAAGTGAATGAATGCAAAAGAGGCATGTGTGGTGTGGACCAGCCCAATCAGGGGTTTGGTGCAAGGCAAGCTCGATTACAGTACCAAAACTTGGCTTTGTGCAAAATTAGTGAACCACGTAGAAATAGGTGTCAGCAAGGGGGCAATCAGTAAATAGCCCCATATATGTAGACGTGACGTGTTTCACTGACAAGCACCCTTCCTGTGTGCCTGACACATGTGCGTTTGTCTTCATGAGGGAATTTGCACGAGAGAATGCACCTCGAGCTTGCATTTGGCTGAGGCTCGCGCAGAACAGCCACCTTTATTGCAAGTGTTGCCATAACGCCATAAGTGGTCAGCTCTATAAATCTGTCCCTACACACCATTCTAGTGTTCACGCAGCGCAGCGCTGCAATTTTCACACTGCATTCCGTTGCACGAAAGATAGTAAATATGGACAAAGAAATTCGTTTAAAATCAGTTATATACTGTCTCATTAACCTTCAGGTTGCACAGCTTAGAAAAAGTAGCACGCCGATTCATAGGCGTGGGTCCACATATTTAATATAAACGAATGGAACCTTCTGTCAAAGTAAGAGGTCTAATGCACATCCCTTATGGGCGATCCGTACACATCAAGCTTGTTTCAGTAGCTTAAATTATGTAATCATACTTTTGGACCTGCACCACTGATGTGGTATTTTCACCAAAAATTATATTTCTTTTATTTAAGGCAATGCATTACTGGACCGGTATTAAATGTGTGTGTCTTTGAGCATACAACTATATAATGTTCCCTTTTGCTGATGTCGCTGTGCATGTAGCCAGTGACATTTGATTGGAAAAGTAACCCATGTTTCGTTAATTAATTCTACAAGAAATGAGGTAATTCACAGCAGAAATCGTGGTATTTTACATTTGATTCTAAATGTAAATAGTGTACATGATGTTGGTATGATTGCTTAAAGTTGATCAATAAAAAACCCAAATTCCATATTGAAACTGAGAGATTTCATGTGTCCCATACGTGTTTTAGCTTAGGGTTGACCACGTGAATCACTGTGGCCCAAACAGGCCAGATTCTCAAGCTTGTTAATCAGAAAAGGGATGGAATGAACTACATGTATCGATTTACCAGAGTCTCAGGGAAAGTCGTCTCAGACAGCCTTAATCACAAATTCACAGTTTACTGTGTATATTATCACTGCTTGTGTGGTTTGGGGGATAGTGTCATCTATGGGCCTGTCCCTTGAGTTTTCCGTTGTTTAAGTGACCCACTGCCCTCCACCAGGAGGGAGACTGTCTGGATGTTGACAGTAGTGAAAAGTTAATATTGTCTCCTATCATATGCAGATACATTTTTATTAATCAGAAGAATTAGGAAAGGGATAAGGCTAAAATAAGGTAGTGGTGTTCAGTGGATAAGTAAATGGCCCACAATATATATTGATAAGGTCAACATGTTTCGGCCGGAAATTGCGCCTGAGGGTCTGTTGGCCTTCGTCAGGACCAAGGTAGGGGAGAGTCTGAGGTTTTGACCACTCCACATGCATTTTCTGTAAGTATATTCACTCACATGTCTTCATCCATGAGCACGTTCTGCTCATGACTGGTCTGTGTTCTGGGTGCAGACTTTGGCCCATAACTGTAAGGAAATCTTAAAAGTTAATTACAACTACATGCATGGTGTGATACTAAGAAAGAGCTGATTCCCAATTCACCCGTGCCGGGCGTTATACTGGGGCGGTGACGTCAGGCAGGGGAGGGTCAGGGTGGGGGGTTGTAAAATGTGGGATATGGACCATTAGAGGTAAGTACCGAAAAAATAAATAAAACGAATTTCGTTGCCGACGCTGCATCGCCAAATGTGATGCACCGTGGGCAACGAAATTCGTATTTTTTTTTTTCGGTACTTACCTCTAATGATCCATATCCCGCATTTTACAACCCCCCACCCTGACCCTCCCCTGCCTGACATCACCCCCCAGTATAAGGCCCGGCACGGGCCATGCCTGCCAGTGAGACACTAATGGAAAAATAACTTTAAAATATCACAAGTAGTGACAGGTACATATTAGTTAGCATATGTAACATGGTAGTGAAGAAGTTGAAAAGTGAACATTTGCCCTTGGCAGTGTAACATTAGGTGCCCCTCCAATACTCAGCAGTATTTGCATGATTTTAAGCAGTGTGCGCCTAAGTTGATTCTCAGACTCGCCACACAAAAGATATCTGCACAATAAATCTAATTTATATAGTTTGTTGTCATCCTAAAAATCTGACATGGATTCTGCCCCTCAGTAGGACACCCCAGCCCTAACCTATGTAACCATATTTTGCCTAAAGTGAATATGAAACTGTCATCTAGTCATTAGAATTCCTAAATGGGGTGTTTTTCAATAAAATGTGGGTAAATGGAGGCCAATTTTGTCAAAGCTCAGAGGACATGACGAATATCATTTCACTCTGGTACCACTACCATCATGGATCTTTGCTAAAGCACTCTAGCGGACGGGAGATGAAAAAAGACGAAATGTAACACTCATTTCCCCATTGTTTTTGCTCATAACAAATTAGTATATGTTTTTGGGAATGTTCCTTGTTTTATGTATAAACCGTAGTCCCATTTATGAGAGCCTGCTTACGGCTAATGGAGAGTCTTATTGCAGAAGAAATTGCATTGTCACTTTGCAGACAGTACCGCTCCAATGGGCCGTTATCTTGGCATATTATTTATGATGGCGTGTTGCTGGACTTGTAGCATATCATTTCATGCTCTCCAGAATCAACCAAAACACTACAGGTTGCAAAAAGATAATTCAAGATTAGTTAGGAGTTAGAGACTCTTCGGGACATAATTTAAGTTGCACCAGTACTTTCAATGGGCAGGTACTGTCCGGTACTGAGTACCTGCTCTTCTTTAATCTGAAAGGGAGACTACCTGCACTTCTGCAGACTTGACTGATACGTTTACTTGGAGAGTACCAGCACTTCTTAGTAGGAAACAAGTACTCTTGGTTATTGAGTACCTGTGCTTACGAATTCAGTTCAAGCACTGAGTTGCATAAGTGTCAGCTGAGACCTTGTAACCACACCTGACACTATGTGGGTTTGTAGTGACCATGCTTGCCCGATACTTGAGGTGGTAGAGTCTAGACCTTATTTTGGGCTTTTTAATGAAGTCAACTCTTTGCTGATATTATTTTGATGGTAAAATCTACCTTGTTGGTTGATATTTTTCCTTTACAAAGGCCGTGGACAGTAATGCATTTACTGTTGGTGGGAATGCTCAGCAGATTTAAACTTCCCACTGGGTGCCATTTCGCTGTCTGGAATGAGCGGCACTGTACTTCTACCAGTAGTTACCAAATATAACAAAAGCTGTTCCTACTGGCATTTCCATGATAAGGCCCATCATGAATTACACCCCTTCATGGTTACACAAAACGTTGTCTCTTTTACATTTTGTATATTAGGACAGTTGCGGCTGCTGCCTGGAAGCAGCAGTGGAGCGGGAGAAGGGGAAGAAGCAGGGCAGTGGGGGGGTTGCTATAAAAAAAAATCACTTACCTCTCGGCCAGCCAGCTGTCCGGCCGCAGCCGCCTCTCCTACAGCCTCTTCCTGGCTTCTTGTAGGAAACAGGAAGTTGGAAGCACCAGGACTCCCACGCTCCCCGCAGCCAATCACAACACTGCAATGCAGCGTTGTGATTGGTCTGAGTGTCGTGACACGATGCTCAGCCAGGGGTTTTGGGGTGGGCATTTTCACCAAGTAGGGTGCATTGCAGCTTGCATGGAGAAGGGGGATAGTGTGCATGACTGGTTTGGGGGGCCGAGAGTGTCGACCAAACAGTCATTGGGCACTTAGAAGGGTTGGACCCTACTCCCCTGCTCTTCAGCCCAGCTGGCCGCCAGGCACGGCCCGTGCCGGGCGTTACAACAGGCGGTGATGTCAGGCAGGGGAGGGGCCGGGTGGGGGGTTGTAAAAACGGGATATGGACCATTTCAGGTAAGTACCTAAAAAAAAAACTAAATTTTGTTGCCCGCGCTGCATCGGCAAATGTTATGCAGCACGGGCAACACAATTTTTTTTTTTTTTTTTTTAGGTACTTACCTGAAATGGTCCATATCCCGCATTTTACAACCCCCCACACCTGCCCCTCCCCCGCCTGACGTCACCACCCGGTGTAACGCCCGGCACGGGCCATGCCTGCCCGCCGTCTTTCACAAGCTGCCGCTGCAGGAGGACATAATAAAATGATAAGAACATTAGTTATTATCATTTTATATTTTCTTTTCTTTTGCTGCTCCAAGGCAGTGGGGCGCTGCATTAGGAACACGCATATTTCTCGTACTTCCTGCTTTTGCTTGGATAGGCATCTTTGAGATAAAGCAACAGAATATCTGTATATTTTCCCTCTCTGGACCAGTGAGTTCTGTTTCCCGTGGTAAGAATGGAATTGTGTGCCTGTTTCTTTGCTACTCTGTAATTTAGCCACTCACTGGCGCTATAAATTCCTTCTCCCTGTTCTGTTTACAAGGGACATACGCTTGGTGTCTAATGCCTAGATTCAGCGAAGGAGGCGTCGCTGTGAGGATAGGTGAAAGGTGGTGTTCAACTCAAGTCCGTAGGCGAACAGCTCCCAACAGATCACTGCCCACAGATCAGCTTAATTAAAAACCTCTGGGAGGCTGCGGTGCATTTATAGGCACGTGAAGCGTGCAAGGAGCTACTATGACTCAAATTAGATAAGAGGGAGTTAGTACCAATCTCAGCAACCACAACACATCTGAAAAATGTACATTTTTAATTCATTTTATCTGACCGTAAATGCATTTAATTTAAAACTGCTGTCAGTGTGTAAGACGTGCTTGGCTTTCAAATTCGAATTATCTGTAGATTTGGTTGCCGCTGATTGGCCCTGGTGTAAAAAAGTGTATTAACTTCATGGCCTTTTTTAAAAAAAAAAAAACTGTACAAGTGCCGCCGGCCAGATCATTTAGGGAGGTGATCGGGGGAGGAGGGGACGGAAGAACGGGGGGGAGCGGGGAGCACATACATGGGTCTACTCACTATCATCTGTCCTTTCTTTACTCTATCTTTCTATCTTTCTATCTTTCTTCTCACACTCACACAGGGGAGAAGTACACGCAGGAGAAGGGGGATGGTCCCACATACAAGCGAAAGACCGAAAAGACGCAGAGAAAAGCCACTGCAAATGCGGAAACAAAAGCATTGTAAATGATAAACAGCAACAAGAGTAGCATTGCGTCTGACATTAAGATAGTGTCCCTAAACGTCAAGGGTCTAAACAGCCCGGTGAAAAGGAGGAAGGTACTCGAACACCTTAGGAAACTCAAGAGCGACATATACATACTCCAAGAAACAAGATTGCAAGCAGAGGACATCAGCCGCATAGGGGCCAATTGGATAGGTGAGGTGCAGGGCTCACCAGCACAGAATAAGAAGAATGGGGTAGTAACAATTATAAGCAAACACTCCAAAATAGAAGTGGTAGGCTCTCAGGCAGACACACAAGGGAGAATGCTCACGACGACACTCAGAAGGGCAGGGGAGACATTCCATGTAGCTAACATATATGGGCCCAACAGTGACGACAGAACATTTTGGGAGGGGGTGGGCGCACAACTGTACTCACTACCTCTAGGAGACCTGCTGATCGTCGCGGGGGATATGAACCAAGTTTTGGATCCAGCAATTGACAGGCATCCATACAGACCAAGCCAATCAACAAAAAATCCCCACATCCTTAAAAATCTCTGCTCCAAACTAAGTCTAAGGGACCCTTGGCGCATAAGTAACCCAGACGCCAGGGAGTACACTTTCTACTCCAACCCACACAACTCATACAGCCGAATAGATTATATTCTGATGTCAGAAACACATACTCACCTTATAGACCACACGGAAATAGGACCCAGAACTATATCAGACCACTCACACATAAGCCTAACGCTATCGGGCAAACACAATGACGAGCCGACCCGCAGATGGCGGTTCGACGACAGCCTGCTCCAAAACGCCCCAGCGAGAGCCAAAATAGAGGAGGCAATAAAAGAATACCTACTACTAAATGATGAACCAAACACAAGCAGGGAAGTCCTATGGGACGCCCTGAAGGCCACCATTCGGGGAACAGTCATGACAGTCAAGGGAAGGATGAACAAAGACAGAAACAAGAAAGTTGCAGACCTAGAGAAGGAAATTAAAAAACTTGAGAACAGCCACATAGCCAGATTAGAGGACAGGAACACACTCACAAACCTAACTAAATTAAAGTACGAACTAAACAGGATACTGAGCGAGAGAGCGGGCACTTGGATCAATAAATATAAATCAATTAATCTGTGCACTGCAAACAAAGCGGGCAAAAACCTGGCATCCTATCTGAGAGGAAAGCAGAGACACCACACGATAAGTGCCATCAAAGACAAACACGGCATATCCCAGACCTCAAACAAAGACATCCTTGAAGTCTTCAGGGATTTCTACGAGGGACTGTACACAAAGGATGACACACTGCAAGATGATGGGGGGGAAGAGCTACTAGCGAACATAGCCACACCCACACTGACGGACCAGGAACGGGACATCTTGGAAATGCCCATAACGGGGGACGAGATAGAGAGAGCCACACAAGGCCTCAAAGATAACAAGGCACCCGGACCAGACGGGTTCACAGCTGGCTTCTATAAGCAATACCTGAACTTACTTAAACCCACAATGAGAGAGGTATTCACGGCATGCGCCCAGAGCGGACACATGACACCCTCAATGGCTGAGGCAAATATAATAGTGATACCCAAGGAAGGGAAAGACACAACAGAGGCGAAGAACTTTAGACCGATCTCCCTCATTAATGTAGACTGCAAAATATATGCAAAAATCCTAGCCAATAGACTCAACGCTTACCTTCCGAAACTCATACACAACTCGCAAGTAGGCTATCTTAAAAACCGGATGTCACATGACAACACGAGACTCCTATGCCACGTAATTAACCACTCCTCACGCAGCGACAACGCAGCAGTCATGATAGCTTTAGATGCTGAGAAAGCCTTTGATAGAGTCTCATGGCCCTTCTTGGATCAGTGCATGGGGAAATTCCGGTTAGGTCCAAACTATAGGAAGATGGTGATGGCCCTATATGAGAACCCCAAAGCAAGGGTGGTGGTCAATGGAGGCACATCAAACACACTCAACTTGGGAAGAGGAACTAGACAGGGATGCCCCCTATCACCAGCCCTATTCCTGCTAGCCATAGAACCGCTCCTCACGATGATCAGAACCAATGTGGACATTGCTGGGATACCAATAGGGGGAGAGACCTTCAAGCTAGCGGCGTACGCAGATGATGTACTAATAGTCACCGAAGACCCAGAGAGATCCATAAAAGCACTGACTGACACCATTGACAAATACGCCAAGGTCTCGGGGTACAAACTTAACAGGGACAAATCTGAATGCAAACTGCTAAACATCCACGCAACAAGAACAGTATTAGGAACATCAGGACTTACATGGCAACCAAAACCCATAAAATATTTGGGCATCCTTTTCGAGAGGGACCTAAGAATGACACTGGAACACAACGAGCTCGCAACGATACAGAAAATCAAGGACAAGGTAGAGGGGTGGTCCCCCAGGTTCACAACATGGTGGGGAAGGATAGAGGCGATCAAAATGATGCTCTCACCAATGGTCAACTATTTGCTAACAATGCTCCCACTGACTAACACAGAGAGCTTCCACAAGACACTTGACAAGTTACTAAACAGCTTCCTCTGGAGGGGGAAGAAACCAAGAATAAGCCTACACAAGCTAAGGCTATCTAAAGAACAGGGAGGCCTGAACATAACGAATTTCAAGCGATTCCAGACGGCATGCATAGCTAGACAGGGACTACATTGGCTAGACCCAAGAGAGGAATACACCCCAGCATGGCTATCCTTTGAGCGCGGCTTACTGAAGGGCATGAACCCCATAACTCTCCTGACAGCCACACGACACCCAGCAACGAGGGAGAACGCCATCCTCAAGAACACAAAGATAGCCCTACTGAGCGTCGACAAAACACTAGCAACAAGCATCAGGGGAGGCCAATTTGAATCCCTCTGGCACAACCCTACCTTAAAATACAGAGATAAGGTTCTGGACATGCCTGTGTGGTACAGACAGGGCATATCCACGGCCCATGACATTCTAAGACAAGGCGAGAACACAACGTTTGACACACTCAAGGAAGCGCACAACCTACAAAACATAGAACTATACAACTTCCTGAAAATAAAAGTAGCTATTAGGAAGGCAAACCTCACAAGTCAAACACCGTCGCTCTTACAGCTTGCAGCCAATCTCAACAAAACAGGACACCAAATAGCACACCTCTACAGAGCCCTACGCCCCAAACACACCAAACTCAATGACAAAGTCACAAACTTCTGGGGGACTGTAGCGGGGAAGACACTAAGCGAAACAGAAAAGGCCGAATTGTGGAGATCGACCACTAGGAAAAAGATAACTGCCTCACTTAATCAGACCAAATACTGGTTAGTGCACAAGGCTTACTGGGCACCGGCCCGCCTATCTACCCTGGGGATCCGAGAGAGTGACACATGCTGGAACTGTAACGATGGTAGGGGGGATTTAGAGCATCTCTTACTCAGCTGCCCCCAGATCAAGGGGTTCTGGGAAAGAACAGGGAAGCTTATCGAGGACATCACTGGCGTAGCCATACACATAGATTTTCCAAGTCTAGTCCTGGGCTTTGCATCCACGTCCATCACAACGACAGAAGACCGCGACCTCATTGACCTACTGTTAACGGCTGCAGTCAAAATAATCCTAAGCAACTGGAAGGACACCACAAAAGTGACACCGCAGGCATGGCTCAACTGGGTCACCTTCCTAAGAGGGGCAGATAACATTACAGCGAAATATACACCGAAAACACACAGGCAATCAAACATGTGGAGGCCCCTAGATCTCTACCTTTCATCGCATAACCCCCCCTAGGCGCAGACACCAGACACTAGACAGCCACCGAGGGACACACCACAGGGACCGACACTCCAACAAGAGAAACCGGCTAGGAAGTACACTCTCCTATCTCCTACCTCTATCACTCTCTTTCTCTCTATCGTCCGGGGTGTTATACCCACCAGGCAGATCAATGGGGGGAAAGAAGACAACGCCAAGCAAGACTCGGTTAACGGACTTCTTCTTCCTTCTTGGACTAGTAGATCTATCCGACCCCACGCACCATGGCAAGGAACGAACTATTGCAGGACAATACTACTATACCCCCCCCCCCCCGGCGCCTTCTTCTTTCTCTTTTCTTTTCTTTTTTTTTTTCCCTCTTTCTTTCCGCCACTCATGTATGCTCCATGTAAATATATATTTTTTTTATATACAATAAAAAATTACAGAAATAAAAAAAAAAAAAAAAAAAAAAAAAAAAAGCGGGCACTCTGCTTTCTCTAGCTATTTTATTTGCACCCATCTCTGTTCCTATCTAATCTAGCTCTAAATATTCTTTCTTCGTCCTTACTTCCGTTCTGTCTCCCTGCAGAGGAAGTGACGTCTTCTGTCCATAATGTGAGGACCCTGCTCTTCATGGTGCTGGTATTCGGCATGCCATGGACAGTGCCATGTCTTAGGGAGTGAATCCCAATATTGTGGTGGTAGGTAGGTGTGTGGTGAAGATACTAGTTATTTATTCAATGCTACTTGTGGGCAAGAAAGATCGGGCACACAGTAATAAGTTGAGGAAAAGTACTGCATTTACAAAGCTACGTTCAGTCATAAACATATGTTTGCGGTATGCCCGAAAGCGTACTTTTTGCAGCAGTGAACCATATTCAGGGGCAGGGACTGGGTGAATCAAAGAGTTCTTTGGCTTGATATTTGTGAACGTTCACAAACTTGTGAGTTTGTTGGCATTCACACACGCCTCTCTGACCTTTTCTCACTCAGTAAATGGTCAGAGATTTGCTTCAGCAAAGGGCTTGGGTAAATACATCCCCTTCCATAATGGGAACTTGAACGGAACACTACAAACTATGTGGGGCCGCAGGGGAGGGATTTCTCTCCAGCTAACATTTCCCCTTTAAAAAAAGAAATACAAAAACGTATGGAGCAGTTGTATTTGGGGGTGGGCGAGGGGGAGGCTAGGGGGCTGCCCTGGTCAAAAGAAAAGGGCAGGATGCACCATATCTATCAGATATTGAACATTGCTGTCCTTTGCCCCTGCACTGGCGCACAAATGGATGCCATGCACCAACACAGGCACCAATGTGCCATGTTGCAAAGGGGTCTGTTTTTGAGCAGTGATTGTTTTTGTGCAGTAAGGGACACCGTCCTGCACAAAAACAATTAATGGGGGCGATTTCCTTTTTCCATGTGTGCTGGAGAATGCAGCACACATAGAAAGAGGAAAAAACAAGGAGAAACAATGTTATTTCTCCTTGTTGTGACTCCCCTACACCACTCATGGGAGGCATACACTTTTGAGGCATGCCCAAGTTTACAAAATCTCATAAATCTGTGTCTGTGTCAAATGGAATGAGTGTTTCTTGGGGACTCCCACTGTAACACCCATGGCACATCAGCGCTGCATTACCTCAATCCACATCTACAGCGCCATTTAACCCCTTCCCTGCAGGGCTAATTCCCCCAGGGTGCAGGGGTCGTGGTGGGGGGGCGGGGTTGAGCGCGGCGCCGCGGTGCTCGTGACAAGACCAGGCCGTCATGAGTCACGTGGAACTGTGCTCATGACGGCCTGGTCTCGTCACGACCCCATCCACTCATTAATTCTCCTGCACAGGCGGGGAATTAACCACGGGTGGGCGGAGCAGCTGCATTATGACGAGACTAGGCCGTCATGAGCACAGCTGGCCACAAACAATCACAATCACCCCCCCTCGCAGAAGTTCTCGAAGAATCGGTCCGGAGCGGACGAACAAGGAAGAAAGAATTCTTACTGCAGAGCCTATCTGGACCCGAAGCAACTAGACGACTGAGCGGATCCAGACTACCAAGGAGCAGCCGCTGGAATCCAGCTCGGGCTGGTTCTCTGCCCTCTCCCCGCTCATGACACAGCCGCTCAGCAATCGCGGTACCGGAAGAAGGGCAGGGGAAGCGGGAGTGCAGCGGGAACCAGTGTGGGAAAGCGGATACAGCTGGCGAGGAAGGATGCCGGCCGTGGGTGTGTCAGAGCCAGTGGGGGAGAGCCCCAGAAACGAAGGCCAGGAATCCCGCGGGTGGCAAGGGAGACCTGGCTTGAAGTCTCCATTTTGCTGCGCGGCAAAGAAAAGGAGCAAACAGCACCTGGGCAGGCTCAGCGTCTGGTTCAGCTGGGGGCCCGATTTGGTGACATTGGTGAAGCGCATTCAACTCGTGGCTAGCATACTGCCAGGCTGGCTGGGGATCTTGTTTTAAAATCGTTTGGATATAGCTCAATGGTAGAGCATCTAACTGCAGGTCAAGAGGTCCCTAGTTCAAATCAGATTGGTAAAAAGCAATGTGGCCCCAGGACACGAAGAAACAACCAGGGCACATTAAAGAGGACCCTGGGTGGAATAAAGCAGCAGGGTAGCGTAACCCACACCTCCGGACCTCAACACTTTTGGGGCTCAAGTGGGAACAGCTAAACCCCTTACACTTTGGACATTTGGGAGTAGGAGCAGAGCATTGCAGGGTACAACTAGGATGGCCGGCAAGCGCGTAATACCCAAAAGAAGCACACAGCCCCAGCTCATTTCAGGGAGCACCAGGTGGCCCCCAAAAACCACGGAAGAGAAGGGGGCCCTGAGCTTGATGACGACTTTCAAGGGATGCTGGAGAAGCCCAGAGAGCTGGTGGCCCAAAAGGGGCAGAGCTGGATGGACCAGCAAATAAAGGAATGTTCCCAAGGGAAGGAGAATAGGCCACAGCGGGCATTCCCAGCACAACCACCTCCCAGGAAGCCGAGGGACATGGGGCATGCAGCCAAAACGGCAGCCCCTGCAAAGAAAAGAGTGGGAACAGGGAAGCGGGGTAGCAAACCCCCTTCAAGCCAAGAGTAAGAGGGCTGCGCCTCCTGAGAAGGTGGATAGTTCCATGGTGGAAGAGAACAGCGAGGACGAGGGGTCTGTAGCCAGCAAGGTGGCCGCTCAGACTGACACGGGGGGCAAAACTACAATGACGACAGAGAGAGTGGTAAGCATGGCGCATTGAGCGGCAAGCGAGGGCACGGGAAAGGGAAAAGGGCGGAAGAGAACCCAAGCCAAAATGTAAACATGGGTACTCAGATGGGAGTGAACAAAGTAGCAATGCAAAGGCCATGGCCCATGCACCCCCGTAGCAGTCAGGGCTAGGTCAAGGGTGACAGGATTTCCAAGGGGAGGCCTGGAATGGGGGGGCAGCGCAGCCACAAGCATGGGTGCCATGGTGGCAGTGGCCAGGAGTAGGTGCCCCCTTCCCTGGGAACACCCCGTGGGGCACATGGTTCCAAGGGGGTAGCACAAAACCAGACCAAAGAGTGGACAAGAGAAGTCACACAAAAGGGGCTGCAAACAAGGGGGCAGAGACAGAAAACCAGGTGCAGCAGGGGGA
Organism: Lissotriton vulgaris; assembly: GCF_964263255.1. Lineage (NCBI taxonomy): Eukaryota > Metazoa > Chordata > Amphibia > Caudata > Salamandridae > Lissotriton > Lissotriton vulgaris. Next base: position 81,555,236 of record NC_141690.1, on the reverse strand, counting down.
AGTGGGAGTAGCCGATTCAATCACACATGGGTGTGTTGGGGCCTTGGGGGTCGATAGCTCAAGTGCAGACAAGACAGGTCACTAACTGGAAGCTGGCAAGTGAATACTTGCGTCCCTCCCCGAGCGACCCTCACACGATCACAAAGCTCTTAGGGCTTGCCAACCTCATCCCACTAACAGTTAAGGAGAGGATCTGGAGAAAGGAATTCATTGACATTTTTTCACCACTGGAAGTGCGGCAGGCAGGATTAGACCTAGCAACACAGGTCAAGAAGGACAATGACAGGAGGGTCACCCGGAAACCCAGAGTAGAACGGTCAATAGAAAATTGGCCTAAAGCGTTCAGAACATTGGCATGTGTCTTCAAAGAGAAATTCCCTCAAAGCCCAGCAGCACTGACCTTGTACCAACAGAAGTACATGAAGCGCAGCAGGAGTATCAGGGCGATGCTTGGCTAAGAAACAACAAGAGTTTTAGGGAAAAAATGCAAGTGTGTCTGATTATGGGGTGAGACTGACAGGACATGGAGTACTTCACCAAACACATGGTGGCATCAAGGGAAGCCATTGGGGCAAATGAGAGCAATTTTCATCCCTACGGGAGTAAAGGCAAATTTGAGGGGGAAGGAAAAGATTTCAAAGGGAAACACCAATCGGGGAACAAATCAAATAAGTCATGTTGGAAGTTCGACAAAGACAAGTGTAAGTGGGGGGCAACATGCAGGTTTAAACATTCTTGTGGAACATGCGGGGGTAACCATCCCACAATACGCTGTAAACGGGCCACAGGGTCAGGGGCCAACAAGGATAAGTAAGGCCCTCGGAAGTGAGGTACAGGACCCCCTGGGCAGGGGCAGTGAGGAAAGGGGTGGGGGACAGACTCTACCAACACCCGTCAAGACAAGCAGGTTGTTACATTTGTTAAAAGGCTACCACAAAGCGGGGGACAGAGAGCTGTTAGCAGAAGGCTTCACGCATGGTTTCCCGATCCCTTACAAAGGACCCAGGTGCGCCCGGGAAAGTCTGAACCTAAAATCAGTGAGAGACAACCCTGATGTGGCAAAACCGAAAGAGGACAAGGAAGTACAATTGGGGCAGGTGGCCGGCCCTTTCACCTTCCCCCAATGGAGGATATGGTGGTATCACCCCTAGGGGTGGTGCCCAAAAAGAAGCCAGGGAAATTCTGGCTAATCCATCACTTGTCCCACCCCAAAGGGGAGTCCATTAACAATTGGTTATAACAAAGAACATGCCCGGAGGCATACGCATTGGTGGACGACTCACTAGAGCTTATTAGGCAGGAAGCAAAGGGTGCCCTGATGGCAAAATCATACATAGAGTCAGCCCTCAGACTACTGCCAGTACACCCAGACAGCTACCACCTGTTGGGCTTCAAACTAAAAGGGCAGTACTAAGAGTATATGTGATGCTCCCGCAGGACCCTTGGAACGACACACGGTAGGGTGCTGAGGGAGCAAGATGCAGGGACTCAGCCTCAGGAGAGATAGAGTAGATGCTCAAGTAAGGTCCTTGGGATGCCACACAGCAGGGACCCCTGGGAGCAGGGAGGGCCCACGAAAAGTGTATAGGGTGAGCGGGCCGGCACTTGCAGCCCGGGCAGGTCCAGACAGACACCCTCCAAGTCGGTTACAAGTTGTTGCCTAGACCTGTGAATCAGAGGCCCAGATAAGGAAGCCCTCCTCACCTAGGTAAATTGAAGAGGCTGGGGCCATAGTGCATGAGAAATGTAAAAAATGTAAATATATAGCATGAACGTTGAATGAGAAACAGTTGCTATAACCAGGAATGTTAATACATTTGTTACATGAGAAGTTTAATAAACTGCGACCTTTTAAGGCACCAAAAGCACGTTGTCAGTGGTGATTGGAGGTAAAAGGGAGCGCAGTGTTGGTTGATAGTGGGCAGAAAAGGGGAGGGGCGACTTGCCACCTAGAGGGGGTTGTTACCCGCGCCGGGGAGGTGAAGCCGGACTCGATGGGGGCCTGGGTCAAACGCTGTCCGGGGGTGGGAAGCCTCCCCTGCCCCTAATTTAAATTAGGGCTACTAAGGAGGCAACTTGTATTGGTCCCCCAAGGGCAGGTGCGGACCCCCTCAATCAGGGGACATGCAGGTTAGGGCAAACGGGGGATAATGAGGGCAAGCAGGCCACGAACAATCACAATCACCCCTCTCACAGAAGTAATTGAAGAATCCCACCCACCAACACCTACAGGCACAGTCTATTGTGCCGAGACACCCACGGGTATTTGCGCGCTCAATAAATCGCATAAATAAATAAATTAATTAAAGAAGTGGGCGTCGCAGCCACATGGGTAGAGGGGGAGCGGTGCAAACATAAAGAAGATAGTAGAAAGAGAAAATGTACAAAAAGTTAGATGGAAGGCTCTCACAGTGTCCTTGGGATACCTCACGGGAGGGGCTCTGGGGGAGCCAAGGGGTGGCGTGCCGCCATGGAAAGAGTAGATGTGATGCTCCCGCTGGACCCTTGGGATGCCTCACGGCAGGGGTACAGAGGGAGCAAGAGGCAGGTACTCAGCCTCAGAAGAGAAAGAGTAGATGCTCAAGTAAGGTCCTTGGATACCACATGGCAGGGACCCCTGGGAGCAGGTGGGACCCACAAAAAGGGCATAGGGCGAGCGGGACGGCACTTGCAGCCCAGGCAGGGCCAGACGGACACCCTCCAAGTCGGTAACAAGTTGAAGCCTAGACCTGTGTTTTAGATGCCCAGAAAAGGGTCCTTCCCTTCCCGGGAAAATTGAGGAGGCTGGGTTCATACTGCCAGAGAAATGTAAATAATGTAAATATATAGCATGAACGTTGAATGAGGAACAGTTGCTATAACCAGGAATGTAAATAAATGTGTAACTTGTGAAGTTGAATAAACTGCAACCTTTTAAGGCACCAAAAGCATGTTATCAGTGGTAATTAGAGGTAACAGGGAGCACAGTGTTGGTTGATAATGGGCAGGAAAGGGGAAGGGGTGACTTGCCACCTGGAGGGGGTTTAGGATTCTGTGACCAGTGCAGCTTTCCATGCCTATATCACAGCTTGTAAAAGGCACTAGTTCATATGACAGAAATGCATATAAGATATGAAAAGTTTACTATTATTAGTATTCAAATTCATTTTATTGGTTAAAATATCGATTAATTGAATTGCTGTAAATGACCATGTCAATCGCCATTGAAGTAGGCGAGTCTGCTCACAGCATCAATTACTAGGGTATTCACAAGCTCGAGGTAGACGAGAATTAAGTAAGACTAATTAAAAAGTATACAGACGGCCAATGAAGATATATTAGTAGACAGACATTTGTTTAATTGACACTGCATCTCAATGAAAAAACTGCTCTAATTTAACGTGGGAAAGAGGAACTGTGCTACTCAAAATGGTGCAAATGAACCTAGACAATCAACCCCACCAGGGGAATGAAGTGCTATAAAAATGATATACTTGAAACACTCCGAAAGCACTTTAGAAGAGGGGCAGTGGTATCTTCTATACAAATACCAATTATGGGGCTGATTAGGATGGCGGACGGATCGCCACCGCCATGCAGGCGGTGGCTATCCGTCCGCCATCTGTAACTGACCGCCATCTATTTACCCCCCGCCATATTACAATGGCGGTGGGGACTGCGGTGGACGGAAAGACCGTTTGCCGCTTTTCCGTCCCGGTCGCCTTGCGGCCGGGGCGGAAAAGGTTTAATATGGCTGGCGGTGTCACTGCCAGCTATATTATGATGTGCCAAAACAGATGCCTTCCGTGGCGGCATCGGCATGTGGTCTCCACTTTGGGGGCCCCCTGTGGGCCCCCGGAGTGAAGGAGAGGTGGGGGGCGCACACGGGGGGTACCTGTAGTACCCCCCTGCATTTGCATTAACAAAGCTGCAGGCACCACGCGGTGCCTGTCGCTTTGTTAATGCAAATGCATTTGTGCATTTTTAGCATTGTGGTGGGCAGTGCTGAGAGCACAGCCCGCCACAATGCTAAAGATGCAGGATGCACCCACAACAGTGGCGGGCGCATCCTAATTTGTGTTGCGGGACCGCCGCACCTATGGCAGTCAGTCCCTTTTACACCACGAGTCCGCCCGCCATCGTAACCGACCCCTTGGTATTGTAAGAAGGTGGATTGTTATTTGGTCTGGGGGGAGGTTGTCATCCTGAAGGAACAATAATAGTAAGTTTTCAGGGTGACTCCAAAAGTCACTAAATTAACATAAGCCACTCTCCGATAGTGATGGCACAGACCAGACAGGCTTAAATTAAAGTATAAAGACCAAACATTAAAAAACTCAAACCGAATTTGAAACACAAAGTATATTTTAATAAAAAGACTGACATCAAAGCAACAAAAATACAATAAGGGAAATCAGGGATAGGATTTTATAAATACATAAGTGAAAATAGCACTAAAAAGCACAGAGGGCCCAAATAAAAATGTGGTGGACGGAGTAAAAGCAGTCAGGGCAGCAGAGGACATGGCGTCTGCCACCCTACCTTTACCTTGCATTCTTAAATTTGAATTCACTGCTCTCCCTGAAATCTATGGATCTATATGAACCATATCACAGAAATTCAAGCAAAACCAATGTAATGTTTGGTGTGCATCCCTTATTGGTGACAGAAGCTTATACCAAACTTTTGAAAATTTAAAATTTTTCAAAAACAGACTCCCAAAGCTAGAGCTTGTTTTACAAAAATGTAAAACTAATGGCCCCTACATCATTGGCGTTTTCTCCCATCATGTGGGGGTATTTTGTTTTAGTTTTACGCTCCCCCTATTGATGGACAGCAAAAGAAATCCCTTCCGACTGCCGAATCTAAATTGGACTGACGGTGGAATGGCTTATGTATGTCATTGACGGAGCCAGAGTAGGCTTTACCATAAGCACAGTGTCAGTCTGCTCAGCTGTAAATTGGGCAGGTGGACCAAGAGTTTGGCCACAAAACTCTAAATCCAATCGTAGTCTATAGATGTTGTAGACCGGGGCCTAGGTGCGATTTCAGGCCAAATGTGTTGGAGTTTGGGTCAGAGACACTAAGTGGGTTAGTCCCAGTCAAAGATTTTACCTTCTGAATTAGGGCCTGATTTCGATCTTGGCAGATGGGTACTCTGTCACAACTGTGACTGATATCACTTCTGGCGAAATATAAATCCCATTATGTCCTATGGGATTTATATTTCAGCGGATAAGATATCCGTGACTATTGTGATGGAGTAATCCACCTGCTGAGATCTAAATTAGGTGGTTGTCTTTTTTTATGGAGCTTAACATCCTCCATCTAAGGAACTTGCATCAAAATTAGACACTTTTGCAGTGAGGACATGCTGATGCTCCAGAAGCCTTAACGTCGAAAAAATTTCCAAGTCCCAACTTATTATTGATTCTAGAGCAGCTCTTCTGGGTCACTGCTAAGGCTCCTAGGACTTCAATGACAGCACTTAGGTACCAAAACTCACTAGAGTAGAGGCCACCAGCAGAGTTCAGTCCATGTCCGGTTGGTACTGGCCAATGGTTAACATCAGGAAAAAGGCATTTTGCAGCTTGTTGTGCACCTGCAGCCACACAGGAAGTCAGCCAATGGTCCTTGGAGTCCACTTCATTGTCCTGAGTGCCTAATGGGGCTGGCCCAGTCTTTGAGGGCTCCTCTAATGTTACAGCAAGCAGTCCTCTTTTGATCTTCTGATCTTCTACTGGTCCAGAAAGAGTTCTGAGGAGGGGTACTTGTGGTATCTCATTTATGTTTTTTACGAGCATGTGGTTGTTGGTGACTCTAAACCCCCTGCTAACCAATGGGGTAAAACTTCCCAGTGGGCAACTCTGCCCACTTTTTTGCAGGTCCTGTTTTCCCTAATGCAGGAAATCCCACAGTGCACCTTGCTCCTAAAATCCAAGATGGGGGAAACCTCTCTCCATTATGCAGTGCCATTGTGTCTACCCAGATATGTGGTCAGGAAAGTGAGTCAACTAAAAACTGGTTCCCTGGGTAGCTTACCCCCTACTGAATGTCATGCAGTCCTGTCTAGTGTGGGCCTGCAGGCAAAAAAACATTCTTATTCTCAGATCTCCCACTACAAAAACCGATAAATAGGAAGGCTTCACCTATATCCCTTTAAAGTTTTGTGCCCACCTCAAATGTCCATTCTGAGGTGAGAGTGATCAAATGCACCACACTCAGCCCATGCTGTCACTAGGCCAAAGCTGTTGTTCTGCTCTGGAAGCAGTTTAATGCCTCATCAAGTTCATGACCTTGCTGAGCAGCTGCCGGCATATTAATGCAAATTAGCCTCCATGAGCTTCAGGAATGGAATAGATACGTTTCTAAGTTATTCTTTCTAAATATTTATTAGAAAATAAATATAAAAAAAATATTTATAATGACAATCTAAGCGGTTTCCTTTCACAAGTTACAGATTCTAGTTCATATTCTATATAATTACATTTTCCAGGATCTAGCTACAGACCTGCCAGTGAAATTGACTTTTGGTGACTAGTAACTGGATTACACACCAAGATTAATTTCACACATGTTCCCCTTTTAAATATCAGGCAACCTACCTTGAGGACAACAAGGTGTACCTAAGGGTTACTTATTAATATTTAAAAGTAGAGTGTCCTGCCTGGTAAAACGGGTTTTTTTGACAGGCTTGAGACTAGAGCAGGGTTTAGGCTGCTGAAATCAGGCTATACATGGTAGGCCTGAAGCCATGATCTTAAGGTCAACTCTGTGGGTGGCACAATTAGTGCTTTAGTCCACAAGGGACATTTAACTTCCAGGACCTGGGTGCATTTTCTACACCATATACAAGGGAGTCACGGGTAAGTTAAATATGTCAATCCATATGGCCCAATTTAACCATGTTTAAAGGGGCAGGAAAGGCACTTTACTTATGTTTAGCAGGGGGAAAGTGTTATTTATATCCTAGTACTAGACCATGACACTCAAAGCATTACATTTTCATAACATCCCTTCCTAATCAGTCTTGTCCATTTCAAATGCCCTTGTATCCCTGGCTATCTTTAAGGATCGTTTCTTAAAGTTTACTATTGTTTATTTATGACCCAGCTGGCCAATGGGGCACAGATGTGAGGCAGAGAAATATTGTATGATTTAATATGCCTGCTCTCGTTCTTACTTTCAGAGTAGTCATGGATGCAATTGGGTATCTCAGTAAATTTCAGCTTATTTGGCTGTAATTTGAACACCAACCACCTGCCCAATTCAGGTAGAACAAAGAGAAAAATTTTCACTATACATGTTTTTCTTAACGGTACAGGAATTTGTGGGTGAAGTTGGATATGAGGGCATTTCTCCATCTTTACCTCTCTTCAATGCCTACTCTCTCTTGCCCTAAAAATTCTTTATGTTTTATTCAATTTGTCAAACTGGAGCAGACTTCCACTTGAGTCCAAAAAGTTTAGGGTGCTAGAAGTAAGGTCCTAATCATTGTTTTATAAGTAAGGAGCAACCGGTGACCAAGAACTAAGAAATTTGAGGTGTGTCTGTAAAAGTTACTAGAAGAAAAGAAAAGCAAAGACTCTAACTGTTCCAAGGTATATTTGCAGGAGTGCTATGTGTTTGTATTTGTGTCAGCTCCCCAAAGTCCCTCCCTCCAAGATACATATCCATATGATATGTATCTCAAAAGTGTCAATCTATTCAATAGGGCACATTTACCAGTAACACTGGCTCCCCAAATGTATATGGAAACTAGGATTTTATGTCAGTACCCAATCCCTTTTAGACACCGTTTCCTCCAGTATGGTTATAGATAGGAACAGTTCAGATGGTATTGGAACCAAGGTGACCAGATGGAGCCATCTGCCCTTAATCCCTATATCCTGATTAAGGATAAAATCCACCGTGTATTTCTGAGTGTCTTGGTCACTAGTGTGGGGGGAGGTGGGTGTACTCAAGGTCTCCAGCTGTTGCAGTCCTGGGAAACACCTCTCCATTTCAACAAGTTCCTAGTTATGCAGTTGAGTTTGTGTCAAAACAGGTCTGCAGGTCTGCTAGTTCACCCATGTCATTAAGGTAGCGACACCTTTATGCGCCGCTAAAGTCCTCGAGTCCTTGTGCCAGTCAGTCTCAGTGTAAAGAGCCTGGATATCATCTCTGACTAGGCAGTACTACTTTGCCTTTTTCCAAGTAAATCTCAGGGCACTGATTCCTCAACATCTAATATTTGTTATGGCCTTAAGGAAGAAAACAATTACCAGCAAAGTCTTTTAAAAGTAAATCATCTACTCTTGTCTGGTGAATACGGTTCACCTTGAATTCTACATGAATTTAGAATTTCTGGATGGGGGAAGGGAGGACAGTATTTGTATTATTTAGGTGGAGACAGACTGGAAGCCATAGTCATCGAATGTTCTGAATTCCTTCACAATGTAATGCCAATTTGAGGGGCTGTATCTTTTCTTTGCAGGACCTACAGGCACGATGGTAAAGTTGAGGCTAAATCAGTCAAGTTATTTTGTATATTGTGGGCAAAGAGTTTAGGCCAAGGATCTTGAGTTGCTAAGCTACAACGCTTGCAACAAAGGAAGGAGGTATGGGGAACATAAGTAAAGGAAGATTACCTTGCATAGCAGTGAAGCAAGTTTGTTATCAACCAACAAGACAGATGCCGTTTAGTTAGCGGGTCTGAGGACATCTCTATTGACTGATTACAGCTAAACACCCCAGTAGCTGCATCTAAGCAATTATATTTAAAACAAAATAGTTACTTTGGGACATTTCAACACACAGCAAAAGATTGTTTATTTAAGCAAATTCCCCACTTACCTGGACCAGGCCCTGATGGATGGGGAATCATACTTTAATGCTCACATTCAAAAGGTGAAAATAAACAGACATAGAGGTGTGAGTCAAATACACATGTGCACTGTACTTATTCACTGATAGTTAGAACAGTACATTCATGGTTCTTAGTTCGAACGTAGACCTAAACACGTTCCCTGGTGGGAGGAATGAGAGTCACCAAAGGCAAAGAGTAAATGATACTTTGCTCTGGTGTACCATTAGTTGTACACAGAGGAGGCATACCTATAGATCTTTGCTATCCATGTGATGCCATTGAGAAGTCAGCTAACCAGAACATGAGACTCAGGCGATATATTGTTCATTGTCAAGAAAAACTATGTCAACCAAGTTGGAATGACCAGAATTTCCTCAGCATGGCTTTGAGATGGAATTCTTTGGGTGTGGGAAAATTGAAGCAGTGCATGTAACAGCCTTTATTTAACCTTTAAGCTAAATAAAGGCCTAAAGGCTTTATTTACAGACACCCTTAGAATTGTGCATCAGCCTGACACAGGTCAAACAACATTCCCAATGAATGATAAAAGTGTTTATGTATGCCAGAACATCTAAATAGTGTAGTGCATTATAAGTTAGCAATGATTATACAGTTAAGATAAATTGAAAGGACGTTGAAAATATATTGTGCTTTGATAGGTCGTAAACAATATGGCAGGCCATTGTATAGTATAACAAAGTAAGGAAATGTACGACAATGCTATACAATGTGATATAAAGCAATGCTATCAATCCAAAATAGTTGCAAATAAAAAAGTTAGCAATAGAGTAACCCAAGTACCTTTTCTTAGCAAACATCCTATTGCTTTACGGAGCTTAATTGTTCGCTATAACGACCACATACTAAAAAACATGTTTGTGCATTGCCCAGGCTCCTGAAAGGTCAGAGGAGGCCACTCTTAGCGTAGTGTGAGAAATTGGAGTATTAGTTGACGGCGGGTATTACTCACTTCAATTAATCACAGTCCTCATCAAGGTGAACCAATAAACTCATTAAGTAAACCAGAGCTCAAACCAAGGTAGGAATACGCAGACACGCTTAGCTTAGAGGCAATATGCAAAATATTTATGAAATATCAAAGCAGTGATAAAACCAGAATGCAGAGCAATAAAAGCAGCAAACTTTAAAAAAATAGAATAAAACCAATGAAAAAATGACACCACAGTGACAAAAGTACAACAAGATGAACTGGAGATTAGAATGTTTACAGTTTTAAGTAGGAATAGCTCCTGGAAGCATAAAGAATAAAGAGCAAATGATAGTTAATGGTTGTTGTAGACTAGGACTTAGGCCCGATTTGATGCTGACCGTGAGGGAGCATGGGTCAGATACACCAACCAGGTTCATACTGGTAAAAAATGTTAGCTTCTGCTTTTGGTCTTTCATGCATCACTCCTTCATAGCAGTACACTCCTAAAATCCCCATGACCCCCGGGAAGGCACTTAGAGACTCACAGGACAGCATGCAGACTCCCCACGGCATGAGGTGGGGGGGGGGGGGAGTTTCCTGCCAGGTCCAGTTGCCACTGATCATCTGGGAACAGGAAAGGCCATGTAGCTTGCTGAAAGTTATTAGAGACAGCGGTCCCTTTCAAGAAGAATAAATACATATAACCACAAAACTACAATCAGGATTGGGTCTATTCTTGTCCAAATGGACGATATTTAGGATTTATTGACAGAAATTAAAGCATAAAAATTACAGTGACATAAAGTGAGCAGGACGTGACGGGGTTTCTGGAAATCAACATATTTCCTTACCCCAGGCATGTAACTTAAAAGTGACTTATTGGTGAAAATAAGAAACAACAACAGTCACAATAACAAGAACATCTTGTACTCCACATAAATCTCAAATGAAGGTTAGAGTTAAGACGTGGTTATTGAAAATGTTTCGATCCCTAACAACAGTTATGAGATCATCATCAGGACTAAACAATCAAAAAATGCCTGAGAAGTTGCTAAAGATGAGGGGAGTGAGACAGATAACTGTTGGAAAGGAATGGTATCCCAACGAAAGCTAAAGGTTCAGCGTGGACCGGAAAAGTTCTGGGTAGACTCCCAATGAAGGTCACGGGGAGAGGAACAATATCCCGTCCAGGGCAGCTAATACGTGCATGGCAGGGGTCCGAATACACGGGGTGTGGCCGTAGAGGAGAGTGAGTCTCAACCCCAACTGGATCCGTGAGTGGGTCGGGATAATTGCTGGCAGTGCGTGGTAGCATGTTAGGCATTTGGGAGAGCGAGGTCAGGGGAGTAATTCTGAAGGGATGAGAAGCAATGTGGCTGCGAGGATCATGGTCCAGCGGAGATAGAACAGTGAGTGCATGCACCGTTGGCTGCTAAGGTAGCAAAGAGGGATAATACAATGTGGCAGTGAGGATCGTGGTCTGGCGGAGAAAGAACGCTTATGTAGCTTGTTGAATCCTTGCAGGATCACCTTATTTTTTAATCTTATGTAGATTGTTGAATCCTTGCAGGATCACCTTATTTTTTTAATCTTAGAGTTTTATATAGCGCAAACTAGACCCAAGACATTGGGTATCGGAGCGCTTTACATTAGCAACAGTTTTGTTGCAGAGGACACATTCATTTTTTTTCCTATGGCCTTTGCAGTCCACTTTTTTGTCCTGGGAACAAGAGACAGAAACTCTAGTCCTTTAGTGTTCTTCTCAGGTTGCAGACAGCAGGTTCAGCACCCTTCTGAACTTCCTCTGGTTTGAGTGTTCTAAAGTAGGTGTCTGGAGATGCCACATTTAAGCCTGGCACAAGCTAATGGGTGGGAATAGCTCCTGGCACTCCCTAGCCAAAGGGGTAAAAGTTCCTGGGGCAAATCCTACCCACTTTGGGGTTTTCAAGATGGAAACTATCTTCAGCTACACTAAACGTGGGTTCTGAGGCTAGGGATGTGTTTGGGATGTGCACTTTGGTAATCCTAGTGTCCTATTGAAATATATAGATAATTGTTTTGGCCTTCTGTTTCCCTTCCATTCAAGTGCACCTCCACTGTTATGTGAAAAGCCAGGGAAACTTGTCAAGCAGAATTTGATACTGAAGCAGGCTATATCATTGTAATGTCATGGTCAAATCTCACAGCTCATACCCTGCACATTCTAGGCTGTCTAGAAAATTGATATACTTGCCCTCAATTCAGCTCATTGTTTGCTCCTGGAAAGCATTCCACACATTGTTCACATCTATTCGAATGCTAATTACTGGCTGGCAGAAGTGGGAGAGCAAATGCAAATTTTGCCTCCCGGAACATCTGGGCGGGGAAAGGTAGCTTTCTAAAAGTCACTTTTCCTTAATATTTAGTAAAAATCCAACTTCACAATTGAATTGGATTTTTAATAACTATTACAAATTGTTGTTTAATTATTTTTCAAATGGGTACCATTCCCCAGATACAGTATTAAGAATGTAATCTTTACTCTGGTTCTACATAAGACAGCTAAGTCTGCCACAGTGAAAAATAGCTTTTGGCTGCTAGTCATTGTAAGGTAATAGTAACATGACATTTCCTTGATTAAATTGAAGTGGGATTAGTCGATCTAACCCTACAACATTTCCTGTGTTTTTGCTCACATTTGTCCAATACTTTTTCTTACTTGTTAGATTACTAAATCTGATTTCCTTGCTAAATTTGTTCATGTTTAATTGTTGTTATTCATTTTTATTTTTGTGCTATGGAAAAATATTTTAAATACAATGCAATCTGCTTTGAGGACTACAAAGGCCTACATAAGGGTGAGTTATTAATATTTAAAAAGGGTGTTTTTGACCTGTCAAAAGTGTTTATGTGGACAGGTCAAATTGCATTGTTTAAACTACCACAGCTAGGCAAACTTAGTAGGCCTGAAACCATGTTTTACACTGTCACTGTTCAGGATGGCACAATAGGTGCTGCCTTCCATTAGTGTCATTTAACATATAGGCCATATAGGCTTGTGCCATAAACTAGGGACTCATATATGAGTAAAATATATTAATTAGGAGTATACCAATTTCATTATGCTAAAAGGACAAGAACAGGCACTTTACCACAACAACCAGCAAAAACAGTCAAGGCAATACTCAGGGGGTACATTACACCAAAGATGGTACTTCCTACATACATCTTGTTGACATTTATAATACATTGCACCGTAATTACAATAGGCTCTCACCAACTTGTTGTTCAGGTTTTGGCAAAGAAAGGGCTATTTACGTTGGATAAGCTACTGGATACACGAGAGGCTGTTCAGACGAGTGTATGTATTCTTTTACCTTGAAGTTGAGTTTTTCTACTTAAGGGCAGACAATAGAGTACTGGAATTTACTCGGTGAAATTGTCACCAGCATGATTTTTTAAACGTCACTTTTGTATCCTGTTTCGCACTTTTGAGAGTGCAACACGTTCGATTTCATTACACTCTATTAATGAGTTGGCTCGCAATTTTTCTATTTCACAATGTTTGATCATTTTGTAAGACACAGGTGTTAACTCTTGGTGGCGTGTACTTTGGCTCTTTCCCCTCAGTGTTTACTCCAGAACGTTCTTTTGTGATAAACAATTGTACATATGGAAAAACTCAATATAGTTTGGTATGTTGTTGTCTTGTAGATCCTGTCGAATTTGCACTTTGAGAGACTAATCATTCAAGGAAGATTGAACTTTTGACTACATAATTTATCCCCTGAAGAAGGGTTCTTCATGTAACCCGAAATGCATTGGGATGTTGGTTATTATTTTTTTGAATACGAAGCATTGATGAACTGTTAACACCATTTTGCAGGAATTGAAAATATGTCTTGTTAATATTTTCATGTGCCTATTGTTTGACATTGATTATGAATGACCTTTGAAACATGTGCATACATAATTTTGATGACCACTGTTTACTAATAAATATGCTATCTCTGATAACTAAATGAAAATATTGAAGTACGAATAAATGTGTTAAAATCCCATTAAACTTATAGAGGCTTTATGCTCAGCAGCTGTGCTTCTAGCAGCCCGGGGTTGCCCTGGGCTAGTATTTGAATGATTGTTATTTAGGAGGGAGTTAGGCACACAACCCTCATACTAGTGAGCACGCTAAGATTTCTTCAGAATCCACACAATCTATCTTCACAATTGATTACTGGTGTGCAGATCCACCCCACACAAGGAACTTCCTACATACAAGCATAACAAATTTGGAACTTTTGAGTTTACTCTTTATAATGGATATGGACAGCTGTTACTCAATTTTTAGATCACTCTGCCATTGCAGCTTTGCCCCTCCACCTCTTCTCCAAGAACTATTACAACCGCCCTGACTTTCCTACAAAAGTTTTTTCAGACTTGTTAACATCAAACGTCTCCTAGTAACCCCTCAAATTTATAGAGTTGATAAATAATCAGACTGTAATGTGCTATTTTTTATGCATTGCATATTCTCTTCCTTTGTTTCTTTTATTTTTATGTTACTCTCTTTTTGTGACCTTTGGTAATTGCTTTGTATTCTTATTTTATTGTAAGCCTACTTAAGCTAAATAAACTTCTCTTTAAAACTTAAAATAATGGATGAGTAGGATAATTTATGCATGAAGTAAAACTTTCATTTAAAATGTAAGAGAATAAGTTAACCTTCCTTCCTGAGTGATTTGTTTCACTATGTCGATAGATTATTCAAATCAAACTGAACAGAACTAGGGCAATTCTAATGAGAGCGGGAGTGGATTGACCAAACTTGACGGGCTACAACAAACTTTAGGAAATGGATTTTTTACTTTAAAAAAAGCCATAACTGGTGGCAGTACCTTCTTTAACAGGTAATTGATCTTAGTCAACACTGTCTAGATCCACTGCTGGCTCATTAGGTTCTTAAATTCAATGTAACTACAACTTTTACACACCATTTCCATCATTAGCTTGCCATCTTATATGTACAGCTATGTTAGATGCCTTTGCCAATCTTTATGGTGAATGACAGAAATATTGACTCAAGGATGTCATTTTATCTTTACATTGTGTTGAGATGTAATCACTACAAAAATATTGTGGAACAGAATATAGAAGGTAAGTATATCAAAGTCAAAGTCAAAAACAAACTTTATTCGGCTGGTTAAAGCCATATAAGTATGCCGCAAAAATTCTATAAGACAACATTGGAACCTATACAAAGTTCATATCCCAATGATCTTAAAAACCATTAAAAATTTAAGCAAAGAAATCAGTGTTCCGCCTTTTTTACGGTTATGAACAGGCATGTGCAAAAAATTGGATAAACAGTTACTCCACGGCACATTGAGATACTAAATCTAAAATTCATTTCAACACGAAATTCATAAATGACACACCCTTTAAGAAAAGCAACCAGTTAAAATATAGGCCATCATATAAAGAGACGAAACATTCAGTTTAAAACAAACATAATCGTAAAATTCATAGGAGGAGTATACATAAATAGAAGCTCAGCCGATTATGACACAATCATCCTAGTGGTAAAAATCACAACATTACATGGTAAAATAGGCCTACATTCCCTTTCCATGGTGGTGGTGAATTAAAAAGAAGGAATCATATTAATAATAAAACAGCATACCGGGAGTGCGGATATAGTCTTGTTAAAGTTATATTGCATTATTTGGGAAATAAACATATTTACGCTGCCACAATGTCCACAAAGGCTAGCTCAATGACAGCCTATTCCTGTATCTAATAGCCCCAATTAAAAAATTTGCCACCCGGGCACAGACTATGGGTGGGGCTAGCATTTGTAAATAAATCAGGGCCAGCCTCACTTGAACAAAATTACAGCCTCTGAGCAGGGGGAGGATGAACTTCCTGTGCAGGGAGTCATAATAAGTGTAGAAAAACATTATGTGAAGAGTGTTTTGCTCAGAGAAGTTGTCACAAGGACAAGGTTTTGATGAGTCAGGTTTAAAATAGCCTTTAGGAAAGGCCAGTAACCGGGAACCATATTCAATCGGAATCTCGTCAGAGCAAAGAGATGGTACACTTTGTTAACATATGATAAATATGGTTGCATCTGCTGGCCAAAGCTCAGTGTGACAAACCTTCTCACAGAGGGTTTGATTAATTCTTTCTCCTCCCTTAGGCCTTATCTGTCTAAAAACTGCTGTTTAAAAGCTCTAATAGTGGACTTGCCAAAGGAGTGGCGGTCAAAAACAGATTGGGGCAGCCAAGATTCTCAGTCTGATCCTTAATATAGTTCAACTAGGGAATGTTTAAAGGCTTCTCTGAGGCTACACAATCTAGGATAATAAGTTGATTTAGATTTGGGGTTGGTTGAGCCCAAATTCTCAACCAACGTATGAGCGGGATAGCCTCAATCAGGTCTGAAATACAACCCACTTCCAGTTCCTTATGTAAATTAAAAATTGGGGTGGATACAGGGACCGAGAGAAGTTTGTGCATATAATTATTCTCTACCCCATGGATTTCTTTCACGTCTTTATAGCCCCAAATGTCGCTGCCATAGGTGGCCATAGAAATACACTTCACGTTGTAGACCTTCAGGAGCACAGGGAATGGCTTCAACCCTATTCTTTTAGCAAAATCTAATGTAGCCCCCACTGCTCTAGCTAAGAAGTTTTTTTTGTGCTTGTTGAGCACACCATGAGCGTTGGTCATCGAAAAGTACCCCTAGGTATGGGAAGGTGGACACTTTTGTTAACTCTGCCCCCTTATAGTAGAATTTGGCCTTTGCCGCCCTTCTAGAGACTATGGTCATGGCATGCGATTTTTTAAAATTTGTAATTAAATCAAAAGAGTCCATGAAGTCATTAAAACAATTTAAAAGTAGTTGCAGCCCCCTAGCTGTTCTGGACACTAAAACCACATCATCAGCGTACAGAAGTGCAGTAATCATTTTGGTGCCAGCTCTTGGTATATCTTTACAGCAGGATGTTAAAGAGTCCCCTAATGAATTGATGTAGAGGGTGACCAGCAAAGGACTCAATATGCATCCCTGCAGAACCCCTCTTTTTACTGCCCAAGAGTCAGTCTTGCTCCCATCTTCATTAAAGCATACCACAGCCATTGTGTTGTCCTGGATGGTAGCCAGGAAGGAGATCAAGCCAACATCTAGACCCATATCACGTAGGATCAACCACAGCTTAGACCTATTGACAAGGTGGAAAGCTGAGGTTAAGTTCATGAATGCCAGATGTAGGTCCCCTCCCTTGGTGACAGTATTCTTCCCTATCAGCAAGTGAAGGTTAAGGCATTGATCCAGGGTCCCCTTCCCCTGCCTAAAACCATATTGGAGGTCAGAGATGATGTTCGCATGATCAATCAAGCCCAGCTGTTATGTGCTCCAAGACTACTTTTCCCATGATTTTGGCCACAGAATCAAGGAGCGAGATGGGCCTGTAACATTTCGGGTCATCTCTTGTGCCCTTTTTAAAAATGGGGATGATAACCGCCTTTGTCCATGAGAAGGGAAAATCAGACACACAAGCTGCATTAAAGATGTGTGTTAAGATCTTGGCCCAGATTTTTGGGTCTGCCTTATAAAGGTCAGCCGGTACTCCGTCAGGGCCGGGTGCTTCTCCCCCTGAAGTTGAAATGATGGCTTTATGGACCTCATCCATATTAAAAATAAGAGGGGAACCTACTGATCCAGGAACGGTTTGTCCCACGGAGTCCCCTAGGTGTATATCACTGTAACTTTTGCCGAAGTGCTGGACCCATTTCTCTGCGGTAACTAAGCAATCTCTGCGGAAATTTGGTGTCCCGTCAAAGATAGGACTGTTGACCACAGACCAACATTTAGAGTTGTTAGCCAGCACACTGGCCTGGCTAAGCTCCTCCCAGGCCATCTCCCTTAACTGTTTTTTCCTGCTCTGAACTGCAAGTTTGTAGGCTTTCCTGCTGTTCTTGGCTAATATTGCCTCTCTTGCTTTTGCTTGAGAGCCTGCACAAGCTCCTTATGGGTAGCCATGGAAGTATCATCAAACCACTTTTTTAGTTTTGGACACCTTATTCTAGTTGTGGAGGATAGATTAGAGGTAACCTGTTTCACAATTACTTCAAAGGCATCAAAAATGGATCTGGTAGGAGATTTCTGATCTAGACACACCTTAAGCTCCGAGGCACAAATAGTAAACAGGTTATCAATAAAGCTTTTGGGGGTGATCCTTTCCCACCTCACTCTGCAAGCTTGGTCTTTAAGATCAATGTTTATGTTGGGAACTTGACTTGTGATTCTTCCCTTGAAAACAGTTTGAAGATGAAGATCCAATATCAAAGGATTGTGGTCACTAATGCAATTCTGGGTGACGTTTAGAGTTCCTACAGCCGATAACAACGGGGAGGATACCAGAATATGGTCAATTATACTTTGACAGCCGTGACCAACATAGGTAGATACAGAAGCGGACCTATCTGATTGTTCTAAGCAATTCAGGTTATGAGCTGATAGGAGGATTTCTAATAAGGTACCAGAGGGAGTATTAAAATGTCCCAGAATTAGTATATCATAATTAGGGCTCTCCGTTTTATGATATTTTTTTTTTACTTTTCCGTCTGTATTCATCCATATTTATTCTGGTCATTTTATTTGTATTTATCCACATTTATTTTTGTTGCAAGCAAAAGAAGAGGCTGCAGCCAGTATTTATCCACATTTATTTAAATAGGCAGTAATAGGTTTAGATATATTTATATATTCATCAAATTAAGTAAACACAATATATTCATCTGAAAACGTTGCCAAAATAATTTAAAGAGAACATAGGCCTAAACAGATCTTGAGTAACTTGCATGAGGACACCATTACTGTGGGGCTGTACAATCTAGGGACCTTTAAATCCTGTTCTTCTCTTGTCACATTTGATGTGCCTTTAAAGACAGAGGTCAAATGTCAAGCTGTGTCTTTGAGGGAGCAACCCATTCTTTTTTCTCATTGCAGTACAATTTCCCTGGGAATATTTAGGCCTACATAGGAATTATTTTGACAGATTTTTCTTCTATTTTTTTTTTAAACAGAGGAGATAATTTTCCAGAGGACACTATGATAAATATCTATTTATAACTTGCTAAAGAGCAAGGGGACTGTTCATATTTTTATCTGTTCATATGCATTGTTTACAGGCATGTGGAAATGAAGTGATATGCTCCTAATCACAATTGTTTTCCGATGCAGCGTCTAGGATTACCCACTGAAAGCATTTAAATGTATTAACTGGCCCAAAGTGTTTCTCCCTGCAACAATGGGGCTGCGGAAATGTGTACACAGTAACGCAATGCACTCCTCCCCCTTCTACTCTGGAGTGAACCTGAAGTCAAGGGGCCGATGAAAGCGTGGACCCAAGTAAAGCAATGCACATTCCATAGGGTAAGGCACCTGGAGCAGGAGCAACAGTCTTCAACACTGCCGAGCTCACCTTAATAAAGCAAAGCACTCTCAGACAATGAGACACTTCACACACCCAGAAGCAGGTGCGCAACACCCATAGGGCTCAACGGGCTTCAGCCCCCCCCCCACATCACTGTATTTTTCTCACCCTGGCCACCACTGCCAGATGTTCACACCGCCCACCCCACATTACGCAACTTGCCACATTCTAACACTGTTCACCAGTGTAACTTTACTAATCTGAAACCCACAGCCTCTTTCTCACAATGTTCATTGTGGCAGCTTCTTAAACTGCCCATCTCTTGCCACTACACATTTTGCCCCCACTGCCCGTTCTTCATACAACCCACTTGGGGACATCCTCCCATGCCCCCAATTGCCAGTCTCTCATGCTTTCGATCAGAGGCAGCATCTCAAACTGCCCGACAGGGTCGGTTCGTCTTATTGTTTACATATGCCAGTAGCTGACACTGCCCATCAGACTCAATGCCCATTTAGACCTTGGACTCTTTGCTGTGACTAGAAGCTGTAAGACCATGTTTGTGCCAGCTGAGCATGAGTGAAGTGAGGGAACACGCAAGTGTGGAGGTAGGGAGCAAACGTGAAGTTGAACTGTAAAGTTGAGAAAAGAGATTGTGTGAAAAGGTGAGTGTGTGGGGGGTGCAGATTGGAGTAAATGAGAAAGTGGAGAATGTAGGGGAGTGGAGAGTACGCAGTGGAACATACGCAGGAGAGAGGGACCTCATCGCCCCAGCCTTCTCCGGGTTGCCCTGGCAGGCCTTCCAGACTTAGTCCCTCTCAAAACCCTGCAGCATCAGGTACAAGGCGGCTCCACCCGGCCTGGCCGATAAGATGAAAGCCTCTGGAAGTTGGAGGGGCCTCCAGAGGCCCAAACATGCTCTAAATGACCAAGAGACAAGCATTCCCCCATCTGTGCGCCAGGATGTCGAAAAGGTCCCTCTTCAGAGAGGGTCTTCAACCCCTAAAGGGCAGAAATATACATTTTGAGAGTTTTTGAAATGCTGACACTTCAAAAAATCCTCCTTCATACTGGAATATATATGTGGTACAGGCCAACATATACTTTTATGCCCCAATAACTCCTTAGTGGTCATACCTAGTATGGATTGGTGTTCATTGGGTTCAGTGGGAGCCCACAGATGCTAAATGTGTGTTTGAACCAACTGCAGAAGTAATCAAACATAAATAATGGGTTGTGCCTCTTATCCTTTAGTAATGAAGAATTGTCACTTAAGTGGTAGCTAACCTGTCTGGGGCCTGATCTATGGGTAGATTAAGAGATATTTTGGCTGTCTAAGGGCTGGACTCATAACTTACCTGTAACCTGAGGCGCACCTAGGTCCGCCTATAGAAAACGCCTCTAGGATCGGTTTCCCATAGTGCAGTGTAAAACAGGTATAGAGTTTACTTCAGCACGTGCCTTGTGTGTTTCTCTCCGGAATGGTGTTTATGAAGAGCCAACAGAGTGCAGTACAGGCACTGCCCTTATGTCGGTACTGGACCGCTGAGTCATGTCTGTCAAACAAGTGTAGTTCAGCAGCAGAATACTTGTGAATCCTTATTCTGTTGGCAAAGTACACCTGGGCCTGTCAAGAGCAGCGGAACTCTAAGCATAACAGGTCACCAGTGTAAAAATATTCTACAAGGAAAATAGACTGCTTTGTGCATGACGTGTTTCAATGACACGGGTGTGCATCACAGTTTTTGCTGTAAACAGTATAGACATTTAGACGCAATCAGGAAGTTAAATACATATCATTGATATGTACTCCATAACGATCTTAGGACTTGGTCACATGGGCATTATTGAAGGGAACATTGATACCACAGCCTAGGTCAGATTTGATTTAATTCAATACACACTAGCCATCGTGGGATATACATCGGTATTTACCATATTCAAGATGACTGGTACATTTCTAAACTCATAAGGTTAGGTACGAGTGTGACTCAATTGTAAATTAAGAATGCAATAGAGTTCAATAATGAGGATTTTCTGTTCCCGGGCACACACACAGCCGCACCCGGGTACTTCACAGGGGCCTTATTTATGAAGGCCTTGCGCTGCCGGTGCGTCACTTTTAACATGGGAAAAAGTGACGCACCGGCAGCGCAAGGCCTTCATAAATAAGGCCCCAGGTCTTTAAAAGACCATTCACATCACTTGTTAGCGAGGCTTTGATGTTTTCTCACCCCTTCGGCTGGAAGAATTAGCCACCCCCAAACATTTTTTATTGCGCCTCTGCCCAGAAGTGATACGGGGAAGAGCATGCCGGATGGGGATGACTACCCCAGGGGTCCTGATCAATGACCTGTGAAGGGAGAGTGCCAAATTCGGCGCTAAAAGTCTGCCCTCTTAGTAGGGCGCCTTTCATGTGCAAAGAGCAACCTGCAAAGAACTTTGTCAGTATTTTTCCCTTTATATTTATAAATGCAGACGAAAGACAAAAAGTTTTCCGTCTGCATTTATAAGTAAAAATCAGTTTAAACGGAAAACAGGCAGCCTTAATCATAATTGGCTTCTGTTCTATCACCATAACTCGCCAAGAAGCCCCCAAGTGCCGTTAGATGCTTGATCTCATGGGTTCTGGTGAAAGAGTTATAAAAATTAACCACTAGCAGAGTTGGTAAATTCTTCCCTAACAATTCGACAACAGGTACATGGGGCGAACAGGAATCAATCAACTTGGCGTTATAAGAAAGCTTGAGACTAAACATTAAAAGAAGCCCCCCCCCTGCTCTACCCATATTTGACATTGTTGCAAGTTTACAAAATGATATAAAACCATCCAAATAAAAATGTTCAGTAGATTCCCATGTTTCTTGTAGAGCAATAATGTGTTGAGTGGCAAGGAAGTGTTCCCAGGAGATATCACCCTTTTTTTACCTTAGCCCAGCTATGTTCCATGAGAAAACTTTCATCATAGCATCGTCAGT
Source organism: Lissotriton vulgaris (assembly GCF_964263255.1). NCBI lineage: Eukaryota > Metazoa > Chordata > Amphibia > Caudata > Salamandridae > Lissotriton > Lissotriton vulgaris. The sequence continues at coordinate 81,533,081 of NC_141690.1, read as the reverse complement.
TGCAGTCAGAGTAGGACCAGATATTACTAGGTTAGCCACAATTATTGAATTAGAGGGCAAAATGCAGTAGAATTAGAGGGACTACGTCAGAGACAGGCGTTTCCGCATCCATTGTATGGGAAAAGTTATCTATCGGGCTAAGTGCTACCGCAAGAGAAGGTAGTCAATCTAGCGTATCCAAACCGGAAAGAGTCTGAAACCTATTCGCGATGTGGGTAGGAAGGGTCACATTGGGAAGAGGCCCTTGGTTTGGCTTATAAAAATAACCAAGAGGTAGTGGGCATATATTAGTACTCCTAGATGTTTCAAACTCACAAAGCCTCAGTAGGTATCTCACCCAGGCTGGCATGCAAAAATTAATTACAATGCAGTCCCCTTTGAAGTTGTTTATGGATGCGCCCACCCACCCAACTCTGCGTACCATGATGATATCCTTCAAATCAGATACTTGGAACCTCTTATGCCTTGACCACCAATCTACACATTTATTGCGCAGTTGACCCCATGACTCGTGCTGGTCCTTTTTTGATGTTGGTACCCCTGCCAAGACCAGCACATAGGGACATGCAGCAGGTGGCAGACTCAGGATGTCTTGATTAGCTGCCGGGAGATTGCTATTTATGGGGGATAAAATGTTACTACTCGAGCTGCCAGTCAATAGGTTCTGAACTGCTCCATTAGGTCTACTGGGGCCGCTTACATTCTCCTGTCTATGATGAGTATGTGTGATGGGCGTGATTGCCGGTAGGTACAATGCCAATGCCATGCCTGCCTGAGTTTGAGTGGGGGCAGGACAAAGTTTGATCAAGTGACACGTGTGGCTTACTTACAGAAGTGAGAACACCAAGCTGTGGAGAGTTGATTTCCAAGTCAGGCATGAGTCGATGTACTCGCTATGCTTGTTGTTACACCCTTAATGCCCCCACCTCCTCCCTTGGTAGTGGTGGGAATTTGTACCTACACTACTGAGTGACCGCCCCCCCCCCTATAATTACTGGCAGGTTATCTATGCAAGCTTTAAGAAAGGCAAATTTTTCCTCCAAAAGTTCATTAACTTGTTTATTTACTAGGGCGGCAATACCATCCCCGCAGCTCTCAATCCAAGGTAATGCCTCAGTCTGAGTGCTGATTGAGCAATTCAGCCTCGTAGACAATGTAGTCAATGATGCCGCTGGAGCATCTGAAACTTCTGGGTTATCATTATCATTAATTATCGGTGGTTGTATCCAGGCAGAGAGACAGATTTGTGCAGGGGAGGTACGAGTGGGCTGTTTCCTTTTGGTACTGGTGGGTTTCTCAGCCTTTCTCTTCCGTTTGACCGCAGGGATTCCAACAAGTGTGGTAGTGTTATTAACAGAGTATAACTAGGCTGACTCAATTATGTCCGGCTCACTAGTGCCCCTATTTGCAGTAGGGGATTTATCAGGCTCAAGCCCACAGGGATGGGACAGAGGTTAATCTGAGATGTAGTTTGCTAGAGAACCTCTGAGATGTGAGATAGCAGCTCGCCCTTCAATATCCAGGGACAAGCGCCGTTCTGTGAGTTCTATTTTGCCTGAGACAATACTAACCGCCCTCTCAAGCATACTGTGGATACTAGCTGCTAAAGGGCATTCTGGCGGTAGCGTGGTGCATTTTCCCACAGTGACTGATCATAGTGGGCGTACGTAGGTATCAAAACAAGGTGAACTCAATGAAGTTATGGTTAGATGATGGGGCACTCACCTGTCTTATTCCGATACTGCTTCAAAGAGGGGTGGCCCAGCCAGACTTGCCCACTCTCGATGGGCGCAGACGGGCCTGCCCTTGGCCCGGGCACAGCTCGGGCATGGCATGGGCACGCCCGTGTGCATCCTGCGCTGCGGGAGTCCACTGAAGTTTAAGTAGGTGCCTCCGGGCGAAAGTTGAGTGCAGCGTTGGTCGCGTCAGAGAGTCACAGGGAGTCTGGGACCTGTGGTCTTGGGTCCGCTCCTGCTCCACACCGTCAGGAACTGTAGTGGCAGTGGCGGCAACAGGACAGGCTTCCCTCGCTGAGGTAGCCAGCTGAAGTTTAAGTAGGTGCCTCAGGGCAAAAGTTGTGTGCAGTGTTGGTGGTGTCAGTGAGCCACAGGGAGCCTGGGACCTGTGGTCACGGGTCCGCTCCCCCTCCTCATGGTCAGGAACTGTAGCAGCTGTGGCAGCAACAGGATGGGCTTCCCATTCTGTGGGAGCCCACTGAAGTTTAAGTAGGCGCCTCCGGGCAAAAGTTGCGTGCAGCTTTGGTGGCGTCAGCAAGCCACAGGGAGCATGGGACCTCTGGTCCTGGGTCCGCTCCCCCTCCTCATGGTCAGGAACTGTAGCGGCTGTGGCGGAAACCGGACGGACTTCCCATTCTGCGGGAGCCCGCTAAAGTTTAAGTAGGCGCCTTCGGGCAAAAGTTGCGTGCAGCGTTGGTGGCGTCAGCGAGCCACAGGGAGCATGGAACCTCTGGTCCTGGGTCCGCTCCCCCTCCTCATGGTCAGGAACTGTAGCGGCTGTGGCGGCAACTGGACGGACTTCCCATTCTGCGGGAGCCCGCTAAAGTTTAAGTAGGCGCCTCCGGCCAAAAGTTGCGTGCAGCGTTGGTGGCGTCAGCTAGCCCCAGGGAGCATGGGACCTGTAGTCCTGGGTCCGCTCCCCCTCCTCACGGTCAGGAACTGTAGCTTTAGTGGTGGCAGCAGCAAGGGGCTTCATTTTTAAAACTATCATTGTTTAATTTAATAGTGTTGAGCATAATAATGTTATTTAATTAATTTAATATATTTTAGTATAATAATTGTAGGTGTTAATATTATTGATGTATTTATTTTACATTGTTTTAGTACCGTTTGTAATTTCTAATGTGTAATTAATCCATTTTAGAGTTAATTAGTAATTTATAAATTAATAATCCATTATTGGGTTTTAGGGGAATATAGCTTAAATTGGTGTTAGATTACTAAATCTGATCGCATTGCTTAAATCTGTTTATGTTTAAATTGTTTTTTGTTATTGAAAAAGTAGAATTTTTTTGAGTTTCATTTTTTGTATTAATATATGATTTAAAAAATTGTCTTAAATGTAATTGTTAACAAATACTAATTTTATTTTTGAATTTACTGTTAATAATTTTAGAGTAATTTGCTAAAAATGTGCATAAAAGTTCCTGAACTTTATATACCTTACATATATATAATTCCTACTGAACTTATTTCTAGACTCAACTTTTTCCATAGACAAAGCATTGTTTTTTTTTTAAATAACTTTGGCGCTGTTAGACAAATCTTCACAAAATGTTAAAAATAATTATACTGGTTACTTTAGCTGCTGTATGAAAATTTCCATGGTGATTCATTGAGTGGGGACCCAGAAAAAAGGGGAAAGGGTGATCCAAAACACTTTTTCCCAATGTAATGTCAATGGGGATTTTGCAAGTTTTAGACATGGCCAGAGCCCAAACAGCTGAATTAAATAACACCAAATTTGTCAGAAACCTAGATCTTGTTCCACAGAATGAGCTTTTATGGGATAAATCTGTTCAGTAGTTTAGGAGTTATTAAAGAAATACATTTATATATATCAAGGGACACGGATCTTCCGTGGATCCATGGGTATCTGCGAATCCAAAGACCAATTGGAAAAAAAACTCACCTACCCACACACCATACTCCTGCTGCACAAGACCAAAAGCTGTACACAACTTGGGGCTGGGTGTGTCTGGGGGGGGGGTTGGCCAAAGTGCCTGGCCACATGACAGCCCTGCAGCCAGTCCCCACTGCACATGGCAAAAGGGCATGCACAGCGTTGGTTGTATTAACATACGGAAATTATATGTTACTTTATGTAAAAAAACAAACATAGAAATTAAATGAAAAAAATAAAGGTTACGGGGACATTATAGTTAGGTTAATGTTTTACCAACACAAAACCGTAGAAATTCAGCAGATATGGATATACTTTTAGTTATACTTATCTGAAGAAACTATAACTCATGCCATTAAGTAACTACATAGTATAACTATAAGTAAAACTGATTAATTTCTCAGTGTGTAAGTGGCTCTATGGGTGATGGAGTGGGTATGTAAGTGACTGTAGGTAAATAAGTGGGTGTGTGAGTAGCTGTATGGATGCATATGTAGCTATATGAGAGGCTGTATGGTTGAGTGACTGGTTGAATGAGTGGATGTATGGGTGAATGAATAGTTTTGTGAGTGGGTGTATGAGTGAGTGAGTGGGTGCATGAGTGGCTTTGTGGAGGAGTAAGTGGTGGGTATGTGAGTACTGGTATGGGTCTGTGAGTGGCTGTATGGGTGTGTGAGTAGGCATAAGAGAGGTTTTATGGGATGTGAGTGGGTGTGTGAGTGGTTCGGTGGATGGTGTAATCAGTGATGTCATTTGAGATGTCATGAGTGATGTCACTGACCATGTCATATGTGATGTAATATGTGAGGTCATAAGCAGAGGCTGCAAGGGCATAAGTTATAGTTAGCTCAGGTAACTATTAATGCTGAATTTCACTCGTTTTGTATGATGGAATTCTGGGCCTAAATATAACGTCCCTGTAACCTTTGGTTTTTTTCAGTGAATTTCTACAGTTTTTCAAAATTTATTTCCTAACTATAACATCTCTGTAGCCTTTGGATTATTAAGTGAATCTCTATGGTTTTTTAACTTGTAGTCACATTTGCAGAGTGGCAGAAAAAGGGGATGGGGCCTTCAAACAGCTATGAGGAATCCTGCTGTAAAGGACTTACTGGAGGTAAAAGGAGAGCTTCTTGGCCTCAGAGGTCTCTCAGCATTCAAGAGGGTCCTTGGGGCAAACTAATCCTTTCTGTTACCTGCAGTAAGTCCCACACAGTGGGATTGCTTAAAGGTCTTCGGAGGCCATGACCCCTTTCTCCAATACTCTACAAAGGTGCCTCCTGGTGCATTGCTGACTGGGGGATGTCAGTGGCTGTATTAGTGAGTGAGTGGGTAGATGGGTGGCTATTTGGCTTGAGTGAATGGATGTGTGTGTAGATTTATGAATCAGTGACTGGATATGTAAGCACTGGTATAGGTCTATGAAAGGCTTTGTGAATGTTTGTGTGGGAGTGGGTGCATCAAAGGTTCTCTGGGGTGTGAGTGGGTGTGTTAGTGATTTTATGTTTACTTGTCATCAGAGATATCATTTATATATACATCATGTGTTGGATGTTGCTCCACTTTGAAGAAAAGAACATTTAATTGAGCACTCGGACAGCGTTGTGCTGTCTTTTTAGTATATGGGGTGAAAGTGCAGCTGATTTGTCTGAAATTTAAGTCTTTGAGATGGAATATATTACCTACTTGCGGTCACCAGTAGGTAGTTATTGTCATGGGTTCCTTGGAAATCGCCAGTTAATCCCCTTTTATGGTAAACCAGAAGTAGCAAGTTAGAGGATTGTGTTATTGATCTTAACAATGCTTGTTGATTACTGATACTTTTTAATATATATAATGCTCGCTCACTCCTTGTTGGTAGCAATGCTTCGCTCACTCCTTGTTGGTAGCAATGCTTGTTGATTTTCGAAGGAGTCTCAGCTGTACCACGATCCAGGAGAACCTTCTCGCTCTCACGTTCAAACTGCCTATAACGTTACACGTGAGAGGCTGAGCATACGCCCTAACTCCAGGCTATAAATACTGCACAGTTCCTTTAGGAGACGCTTCACCGCAAGCGTTCCTGAGCCCAGCAGTCTTCGGCGGCCTCCCTTCTGCTACCTTCCTCACTCCAGCTCAGTTCCTCCTCCCGTTTCCCTCCCGCTTTCTCCTCCTTACCTGGAGTCAATCTTGATCCTCGCGCTGTGGACAGCATTCACCGGCAATGATAGAAGAGTTTCCGGTGCGGTCCATCAGGCAAGTTCTTCCCCGCATTTCCGGTGGTGTCGCCGGTCTTTGTTTCCGATGCCCTGCAAAAGCCAAGTAAGAAATACCGTGAAAGGACAATCAAACATTGACTAAGGCAATCCGTGTTATCGTATTTTACCAAAGACTAAAGACTTCGTAATTAGACTACAAGCATTGGTACCTGCAAACTGTTATGATTCATTTCTTAATAGACTTCATAAAAAGACTACAAGAATTGGTACCTGCAAATTGTTATGTTTTATTTCTTTATTTGTCACAGAAGAATGCTAACCACAGAATTCAAAAAGCATTGACAAAAACAACACTGTAATGATCCAAGGTTGAGTTGTGATGACATTTCAGTATAACTGTTTAAGTCAAAGTGCATTTAGAGTGCACTATTGAAAAGGGTTCATAGCACTGGTGGTTTAGATTATCAAGATTGCGGAAAATCTTGTTGTTTTCTTTTCTGTTTTATTATTTTTCAGAATCCCTTCTGAGGCAACCAACGAATCTTTGCCAGGTATGCAAGGTGTTATGTAATTGTTGTGTGACTAAACACCCCTTCACTAACCTTGTTAACTAATTCTAGTTTTAATGAATGTTAATCCAGGCAAAGGAGTGTAGGAAAGGACTTCTTAAATGTTTGGTATGTACAAGTGTAATCCATTCTGAGTTTATTTCTGAAAGGGATTAAAGCGTAACAAACTGATTGTTGAACCTACTCTTGAAGGTGTTACCAAAGAAGTCCTGAACACTCAGAGAGAAGCAGACATCGACACTGACTCGAAGGAAGACTCAAGTGTTTTGTTTGTCTTGTTTCTCAATCCACTTCCCCTTTCCCTTGTGGGTTAACCAGTCACGTAAGAGTTTCCTGCCTTGCGGGTTGGTTGATTCATAGGGGAGTTGGGAGCGTGCATCATCAAGAAGGAAACCTCAGGAACATCGTGTGTGAACGCTGACAGAAAGTGAAGCCACACTTCCTTCTTTCCTTCTTGATAGTGCATCAAGGGTCCTTTCATACACCATGGATGTCCAACAATTAGCAGAGGTAGTTCAGAAGTTAAGTGGTGAGATGGAGGAGTTATGCATGGAAAATCAGTCCTTGAGACAGGAGTTAGACCAAACGAGGGCAGGGAACCAGTCCCTTAGGCGAGAACTTGAGCAAACTAGGTCAGGCTTCACTACATGGCGAGATTCTACGGAATTTAAGAAACCAGTTTTAATGCCACCAAAGTTTGGTGTAGGTGCTTATTCCTCACAAACCAATCAGAGCGATGCTTCTGACCAGCCAGTACAGGTTACTGTGGTAATGCCTACTCCCATTCCACTAGCTAACCCAGAAAGGTTCACAGGTGATAGCAACAGGTTTAACACGTTCATGAGTCAATACTAACTGCACTTTTTATGCAAACCACAAATCGTTACAACTGATACCTCGAAGGTTGCTTTCATCATCTCCTATTTAGGAGGAGTGGCAGCTAATTGGGCTATGCCCTTGGTTGATAAAAATGACCCTTTGTTAAACAATTTAAATAACTTCAAAACAGCCATGTCAAATCTATTCGCCAAACACGTAATTCTTCAGGCAAACTTTTGAATCTTCGCAAAGAATCAAAGGATTTAATCTCATATGTTACAAATTTTAACCGGTTGCTAGCCGAGCCCCAGTGGCCTGACGAGAAAAGGGTTTCGCTTTTTTACCGAAGTCTTAAAGATGACTTAAAAGATTCACTAGCACACATTGTAAATTTACCTGAAGATTTTGCTGAATTCGAGGATTTAGTTATTAAACTTGATCATAGGTTAGGCGAAAGAAAAGGTGAGAGGTCCAAAGGCGACATTAAAAATTTGCATTTTAAAACAGATCATAAAACCTCTGATGAGAAATTAGCTCAGGTGTAACCTATGCAAATAGGAGGTATTAAAGGGCATTTATCTCAAGTTGAGAAGCGCGAAGGCAAAAAAGGTAATTTGTGTCTTTATTGTGGGAAGTCGGGCCATTTCGCTAGAGACTGTCCAATCAAACCCGTAAAGAAGAAAGTTTCGGTGGTCGAGAAGGAATCTCCACTGAGTTCGGAAAACTAAACCCCTCGAGGAATGAAGGGATCGATTCCTCGAGGGGACAGAATCAGAAGATCTCACGATATGCACCTAGTGTTTACAATCATGTACCCAGGCACTTCACTATTAGATTGGTTCTGATCTTAACTAACCAACAAAGACACAGTATTCCTGTCCTAATTGATTCTGGGGCCACGAGCAATTTCTTTGACTTAGAATTAGCTCAAAAATTAAACCTGACCCAAGTACCTAAGAAAGAACCAGAACCAGTTTGCGCAGTAGATGGTTTGGCACTTTCTTCTGGTTTGATTCGTTTTCACACAACTCCATTAGTTTTAGTCTCTGATAATGGTCATACTGAATGCACAACATTCGATCTTATTGACACACCAACTTTTGGGGTAATTGTTGGAATTCCTTGGCTGGAATTACATAATCCCGGGATCGATTGGTGCAAACGTACTGTTACCCTAGATTCATCCTTCTGCAAAGTGCATTGCTACCAGGAAACTAAGGATCCAGTAATGCCTCTGTCTTGTGCAGTCATAAACTCAGAACACTCCGATATTCCCAGAGAATATCAGGACTTTGCAGATGTATTTGACCCAGTCAAAGCCACCAAGCTTCCACCACATCGTATATATGATTGTAGAATTGACCGGATTCCAGGAGCAGCATTACCCTGCAGTCGTATTTACGCTTTGACTGAGCCTGAAAATCAGTATTTGCGTTCCTATCTGGACGAATTACTAGATTTAGGATTTATACGTCATTCCACATCTCCGGTTTCCTCTCCTCTTTTCTTCGTGGCGAAGAAGTCAGGAGATCTGAGGGCTTGCATAGACTATCGCACAGTAAACAAGGCAACAATTAAGAACCGATATCCGTTGCCCTTGATTCCGGTCCTTTTAAATCAAGTCAAAGGATCCACCATCTATACCAAACTGGATCTACGTGGTGCTTATCACCTGATCCGTGTAAAAGAAGGTGATGAGTGGAAAACTGCATTTCACACTAAATTCGGCCTATTTGAATATACCGTGATGCCTTTTGGTCTTTGCAACGCTCCAGCAGCTTTCCAATACTTCATTAATGAAGTATAGCATGACCTTTTAGACATTTGTGTCATTGTATACATCGATGATATACTGATTTACTCAAGGACTACTGAGGAACATGTCATGCAAGTAAGATCTGTTCTCCAAAAGCTTAGAGATAATTCTCTATTCGTGAAACTAGAAAAATGCGTTTTCAACTCTTCTAAATTAGAAATTTAAGGCTATTGGTTGTCCCCAAAAGGAATTAGGATGGATCCCAAAAAAGTAGAAGCAATTTTAAATTGGCCTGCTCCTACTTCTGTAAAGGATACTCAGCGAATTTAGGGATTCGCAAATTTCTACAGACGATTCATCTCCAAGTTTCTGAGATTGTAGTCCCAATCACGCAACTCCTGAAAAAAGGAAAAGAGTTTTGTTGCAATGATGAGGCGGAAGCAGCTTTTACTCTATTAAAGAAAGCTTTCACTTCAGCTCCCATCTTGATACACCCCTATCCTGACAGACAGTTCTTTATTGAAGCGGATGCTTCACAAAATGCGGTAGGTGGTGGTCTAATGCAAAAAGACATTAACTCTGGTCATTTGCATCCAATAGCCTTCTTTCCTCAAAAACGTTTGCCAGCTGAACAGAACTACACGATAGCGGAGCGAGAGCTTTTAGCAATAAAAGCCATTTTACAAGAATGGAGACACCATCTTCTTGGGGCGAAACACACTATTACTATTTTCTCCAACCATAAGAATTTACAGTTTTACTCGACTGTCAAGGCATTTACTCCAAGACAAATGCGTTGGCTGCAGTTCTTTAGTGAGTTTAATTTTGTAATCAACAATCGACCAGGCGAAAAACAACCGTTATCTGACACACTGTCACGCTTAGTATGTGACAAAGATAGGAATATAAAGCCAACACTACAAAGCATCATTCCTACTGAAAAAGTTTGTGCAGAAATCTCCGCTGACACATTTTTGTCTTTATTGATGAAAGAAACTGAGAAAATAGATCATCAACAATGGCTGTCATTAAAACACAAGTCTATTCAAGATGGTTTTTTCTTCCAGAAGAATAAATTATACATTCCAGATCAAGGATTAAAAGAACAGATCTTGAAATGGAACCATGATTTAGCAGTAGCTGCTCATCCTGGAGTTAATAAAACACTTGATTTATGTCAAATACATTTCTGGTGGGAAAAATTGAGTGAAGACGTACATAACTATGTTCGAGCTTGTCCGGTGTGTGCACGACAGAAATCTCTAGACACTCCACCTATGGGTCTGTTACAACCATTGGCCATCCCTCCCTTTCCTTGGCATACAATCAGCTTAGATTTTGTTACAGATTTACCCAAGTCCCACGGTTTCACCACAATCCTAGTAGTTGTGGATTTGTTATCTAAAATGAGCCATTTTATTCCCTTGGGTAAATTACCGTCTGCAGTGGAATTTAGTACTATTTTTCTGGCCAATGTTGTGAAACTTCACGGACTTCCACACAAGATTGTCTCAGACAGGGGTCCCCAATTTCTTTCAAAATTCTGGAAGCAACTCTGTAAGCAATTGGACATTAAGATAGCTTTATCATCAGCTTTCCATCCTCAAACTGATGGCCAAAAAGAAAAAGTTAACTAATAATTAGAACAAAGTCTACGCTGTTTATCAAGTACCTTATTTTCAAATTGGGACAAAGCTTTGCCTCTAGCAGAATTCACTTATAATAACACAGAGCATTCCGCGTTGGGATGTTCACCCTTTTATTTTCTCACAGGTCAACACCCCAGAATGCTTCCAATAGTTTTTCCGGGAAAAACTCAAGACTTGCCTGCAGTCACAGAAAGAATCAAAAATCTAATAACCTTATAAAAACCAAGTTAGGAAAAGTCTAGAGAAAAACAAAACTACAATGAAAAAGGCAGCAGATGCACACAGGATTCCCTCCCCACAGTACAAACCAGGAGACTTGATTTGGCTTTCCACAAAAAACATTCAAATCGCAGGACCTAAAAAATTAAAACCAAGATTCATAGGTCCATTTCCAATTGATAAAATTATAAATCCTGTTTCTGTAAAAAATAACCTTCCCCAGGATTATGCTATTCATCCAGTTTTTTATGTTTCACTGTTGAAACCTCATAATCCTACAACACGACCAGATAATCCACCCCCCCCCCTGTAGTAGTGGGAGATCACATGGAATATGAGGTTAAAAAGATACTAGATGCCAAAAGAATTACAGGTCATTTATTCTACCTAATCGACTGGAAGGGTTACGATTCATCTGAAAGATCTTGGGAACCAGAAAGTAATGTCCATGCACCACGACTTGTCAGATCTTTTCATGCACTTAATCCAAACAAACCCCGACCTGTGAGACGGCCTTTGGGGGAGAACTGTCATGGGTTCCTTGGCAATCGCCAGTTAATCCCCTTTTATGGTAAACCAGAATTAGCAAGTAAGAGGATTGTGTTATTGATCTTAACAATGCTTGTTGATTACTGATACTTTTGAATATATTATGCTCGCTCACTCCTTGTTGGTAGCAATGCTTCGCTCACTCTTGTTGGTAGCAATGCTTGTTGATTTTTGAAGGAGTCTCAGCTGTACCACGATCCAGGAGAACCTTCTCGCTCTCACGTTCAAACTGCCTATAACGTTACACGTGAGAGGCTGAGCATACGCCCTAACCCCAGGCTATAAATACTGCACAGTTCCTTTAGGAGACGCTTCATCGCGAGCGTTCCTGAGCCCAGCAGTCTTCGGCGGCCTCCCTTCTGCTACCTTCCTCACTCCAGCTCAGTTCCTCCTCCCGTTTCCCTCCAGCTTTCTCCTCCTTACCTGGAGTCAATCTTGATCCTCGCACTGTGGACAGCATTCACCGGCAATGATAGAAGAGTTTCCGGTGCGGTCCGTCAGGCAAGTTCTTCCCCGCATTTCCGGAGGTGTCGCCGGTCTTTGTTTCCGACGCCCTGCAAAAGCCAAGTAAGAAATACCGTGAAAGGACAATCAAACATTGACTAAGGCAATCCGTGTTATCGTATTTTACCAAAGACTAGAGACTTCGTAATTAGACTACAAGCATTGGTACCTGCAAACTGTTATGCTTCATTTCTTAATAGACTTCATAAAAAGACTACAAGAATTGGTACCTGCAAATTGTTATGTTTTATTTCTTTATTTGTCATAGAAGAATGCTAACCACGGAATTCAAAAAGCATTGACAAAAACAACACTGTAATGATCCAAGGTTGAGTTGTGATGACATTTCGGTATAAATGTTTAAGTCAAAGTGCATTTAGAGTGCACTATTGAAAAGGGTTCATAGCACTGGTGGTTTAGATTATCAAGATTGCGGAAAATCTTGTTGTTTTCTTTTCTGTTTTATTATTTTTCAGAATCCCTTCTGAGGCAACCAACAAATCTTTGCCAGGTATGCAAGGTGTTATGTAATTGTTGTGTAACTAAACACCCCTTCACTAACCTTGTTAACTAATTCTAGTTTTAATGAATGTTATTCAAGATTGGGTTAATTGATTTTTGAATAATTTTAGAAATTGCCTTTCAAGGTTTGAATTCAACTCGATCAATCCAGGCAAAGGAGTGTAGGAAAGGACTTCTTAAATGTTTGGTATGTACAAGTGTAATCCATTCTGAGTTTATTTCTGAAAGGGATTAAAGCGTAACAAACTGATTGTTGAACCTACTCTTGAAGGTGTTACCAAAGAAGTCCTGAACACTCAGAGAGAAGCAGACATCGACACTGACTCGAAGGAAGACTCAAGTGTTTTGTTTGTCTTGTTTCTCAATCCACTTCCCCTTTCCCTTGTGGGTTAACCAGTCACGTAAGAGTTTCCTGCCTTGAGGGTTGGTTGATTCATAGGGGAGTTGGGAGCGTGCATCATCAAGAAGGAAACCTCAGGAACATCGTGTGTGAACGCTGACAGAAAGTGAAGCCACACTTCCTTCTTTCCTTCTTGATAGTGCAACAAGGGTCCTTTCATACACCATGGATGTCCAACAATTAGCAGAGGTAGTTCAGAAGTTAAGTGGTGAGATGGAGGAGTTACGCATGGAAAATCAGTCCTTGAGACAGGAGTTAGACCAAACGAGGGCAGGGAACCAATCCCTTAGGCGAGAACTTGAGCAAACTAGGTCAGGCTTCACTACATGGCGAGATTCTACGGAATTTAAGAAACCAGTTTTAATGCCACCAAAGTTTGGTGTAGGTGCTTATTCCTCACAAACCAATCAGAGCGATGCTTCTGACCAGTAAGTACAGGTTACTGTGGTAACGCCTACTCCCATTCCACTAGCTAACCCAGAAAGGTTCACAGGTGATAGCAACAGGTTTAACACGTTCATGAGTCAATACCAACTGCACTTTTTATGCAAACCACAAATCTTTACAACTGATACCTCGAAGGTTGCTTTCATCATCTCCTATTTAGGAGGAGTGGCAGCTAATTGGGCTATGCCCTTGGTTGATAAAAATGACCCTTTGTTAAACAATTTAAATAACTTCAAAACAGCCATGTCAAATCTATTCGCCAAACACGTAATTCTTCAGGCATCTGATAACAAACTTTTGAATCTTCGCAAAGAATCAAAGAATTTAATCTCATATGTTACAAATTTTAACCGGTTGCTAGCCGAGAGCCAGTGGCCTGAAGAGAAAAGGGTTTCGCTTTTTTACCGAGGTCTTAAAGATGACTTAAAAGATTCACTAGCACACATTGTAAATTTACCTGCAGATTTTGCTGAATTCCAGGATTTAGTTATTAAACTTGATCATAGGTTAGGCGAAAGAAAAGGTGAGAGGTCCAAAGGCGACATTAAAAATTTGCATTTTAATACAGATCATAAAACCTCTGATGAGAAATTAGCTCAGGTGGAACCTATGCAAATAGGAGGTATTAAAGGGCATTTATCTCAAGATGAGAAGGACCGAAGGCAAAAAAGATAATTTGTGTCTTTATTGTGGGAAGTCGGGCCATTTCGCTAGAGACTGTCCAATCAAACCCGTAAAGAAGAAAGTTTCGGTGGTCGAGAAGGAATCTCCACTGAGTTCGGAAAACTAAACCCCTCGAGGAATGAAGGGATCGATTCCTCGAGTGGACAGAATCAGAAGATCTCACGATATGCACCTAGTGTTTACAATAATGTACCCAGGCACTTCACTATTAGATTGGTTCTGATCTTAACTAACCAACAAAGACACAGTATTCCTGTCCTAATTGATTCTGGGGCCACGGGCAATTTCTTTGACTTAGAATTAGCTCGAAAATTAAACCTGACCCAAGTACCTAAGAAAGAACCAGAACCAGTTTGCGCAGTAGATGGTTTAACACTTTCTTCTGTTTTGATTCGTTTTCACATAACTCCATTAGTTTTAGTCTCTGATAATGGTCATACTGAATGCACAACATTCGATCTTATTGACACACCAACTTTTGGGGTAATTCTTGGAATTCCTTGGCTGGAATTACATAATCCCAGGATCGATTGGTGCAAACGCACTGTTACCCTAGATTCATCCTTCTGCAAAGTGCATTGCTACCAGGAAACTAAGGATCCAGTAATGCCTCTGTCTTGTGCAGTCATAAACTCAGAACACTCCGATATTCCCAGAGAATATCAGGACTTTGCAGATGTATTTGACCCAGTCAAAGCCACCAAGCTTCCACCACATCGTATGTATGATTGTAGAATTGACCTGATTCCAGGAGCAGCATTACCCTGCAGTCGTATTTATGCTTTGACTGAGCCTGAAAATCAGTATTTGCGTTCCTATTTGGACGAATTACTAGATTTAGGATTTATACGTCATTCCACATCTCCGGTTTCCTCTCCTCTTTTCTTCGTGGCGAAGAAGTCAGGAGATCTGAGGGCTTGCATAGACTATCGCGCAGTAAACAAGGCAACGATTAAGAACCGATATCCGTTGCCCTTGATTCGGTCCTTTTAAATCAAGTCAAAGGATCCACCATCTATACCAAACTTGATCTACATGGTGCTTATCACCTGATCCGTGTAAAAGAAGGTGATGAGTGGAAAACTGCATTTCACACTAAATTCGGCCTATTTGAATATACCGTGATGCCTTTTGGTCTTTGCAACGCTCCGGCAGCTTTCCAATACTTCATTAATGAAGTATTGCATGACCTTTTAGACATTTGTGTCATTGTATACATCGATGATATACTGATTTACTCAAGGACTCCTGAGGAACATGTCATGCAAGTAAGATCTGTTCTCCAAAAGCTTAGAGATAATTCTCTATTCGTGAAACTAGAAAAATGCGTTTTCAACTCTTCTAAAGTAGAAATTTTAGGCTATTGGTTGTCCCCAAAAGGAATTACGATGGACCACAAAAAAGTAGAAGCAATTTTAAATTGGCCTGCTCCTACTTCTGTAAAGGATACTCAGTGAATTTTGGGATTCGCAAATTTCTACAGACGATTCATCTCCAAGTTTTCTGAGATTGTAGTCCCAATCACGCAACTCCTGAAAAAAGGAAAAGAGTTTTGTTGGAATGATGAGGCGGAAGCAGCTTTTACTCTATTAAAGAAAGCTTTCACTTCAGCTCCCATCTTGATACACCCCAATCCTGACAGACAGTTCTTTGTTGAAGCGGATGCTTCACAAAATGTGGTAGGTGGTGTTATAATGCAAAAAGACATTAACTCTGGTCATTTGCATCCAATAGCCTTCTTTTCTCAAAAACGTTTGCCAGCTGAACAGAACTACACGATAGCGGAGCGAGAGCTTTTAGCAATAAAAGCCGTTTTACAAGAATGGAGACACCATCTTCTTGGGGCGAAACACATTATTACTATTTTCTCCAACCATAAGAATTTACAGTTTTACTCGACTGTCAAGGCATTTACTCCAAGACAAATGCGTTGGCTGCAGTTCTTTAGTGAGTTTAATTTTGTAATCACCAATCGACCAGGCGAAAAACAACTGTTATCTGACACACTGTCACGCTTAGTATGTGACAAAGATAGGAATATAAAGCCAACACTACAAAGCATCATTCCTACTGAAAAAGTTTGTGCAGAAATCTCCGCTGACACATTTTTGTCTTTATTGATGAAAGAAACTGAGAAAATAGATCATCAACAATGGCTGTCATTAAAACACAAGTCTATTCAAGATGGTTTTTTCTTCCAGAAGAATAAATTATACATTCCAGATCAAGGATTAAAAGAACAGATCTTGAAATGGAACCATGATTTAGCAGTAGCTGCTCATCCTGGAGTTAATAAAACACTTGATTTATGTCAAATACATTTCTGGTGGGAAAAATTGAGTGAAGACGTACATAACTATGTTCGAGCTTGTCCGGTGTGTGCACGACAGAAATCTCTAGACACTCCACCTATGGGTCTGTTACAACCATTGGCCATCCCTCCCTTTCCTTGGCATACAATCAGCTTAGATTTTGTTACAGATTTACCCAAGTCCCACGGTTTCACCACAATCCTAGTAGTTGTGGATTTGTTATCTAAAATGAGCCATTTTATTCCCTTGGGTAAATTACCGTCTGCAGTGGAATTTAGTACTATTTTTCTGGCCAATGTTGTGAAACTTCACGGACTTCCACACAAGATTGTCTCAGACAGGGGTCCCCAATTTCTTTCAAAATTCTGGAAGCAACTCTGTAAGCAATTGGACATTGAGATAGCTTTATCATCAGCTTTCCATCCTCAAACTGATGGCCAAACAGAAAAAGTTAACCAATATTTAGAACAAAGTCTACGCTGTTTATCAAGTACCTTATTTTCAAATTGGGACAAAGCTTTGCCTCTAGCAGAATTCACTTATAATAACACAGAGCATTCCGCGTTGGGATGTTCACCCTTTTATTTTCTCACAGGTCAACACCCCAGAATGCTTCCAATAGTTTTTCCGGGAAAAACTCAAGACTTGCCTGCAGTCACAGAAAGAATCAAAAATCTAATAACCTTATAAAAACCAAGTTAGGAAAAGTCTAGAGAAAAACAAAACTACAATGAAAAAGGCAGCAGATGCACACAGGATTCCCTCCCCACAGTACAAACTAGGAGACTTGATTTGGCTTTCCACAAAAAACATTCAAATCGCAGGACCTAAAAAATTAAAACCAAGATTCATAGGTCCATTTCCAATTGATAAAATTATAAATCCTGTTTCTGTAAAAAAATAACCTTCCCCAGGATTATGCTATTCATCCAGTTTTTTATGGTTCACTGTTGAAACCTCATAATCCTACAACACGACCAGATAATCCACCCCCCCCCGTAGTAGTGGGAGATCACATGGAATATGAGGTTAAAAAGATACTAGATGCCAAAAGAATTAGAGGTCATTTATTCTACCTAATCGACTAGAAGGGTTACGATTCATCTGAAAGATCTTGGGAACCAGAAAGTAATGTCCATGCACCACGACTTGTCAGATCTTTTCATGCACTTAATTCAAACAAACCCCGACCTGTGAGACGGCCTTTGGGGGAGAACTGTCATGGGTTCCTTGGCAATCGCCAGTTAATCCCCTTTTATGGTAAACCAGAATTAGCAAGTAAGAGGATTGTGTTATTGATCTTAACAATGCTTGTTGATTACTGATACTTTTGAATATATAATGCTCGCTCACTCCTTGTTGGTAGCAATGCTTCGCTCACTCCTTGTTGGTAGGAATGCTTGTTGATTTTCGAAGGAGTCTCAGCTGTACCACGATCCAGGAGAACCTTCTTGCTCTCACGTTCAAACTGCCTATAACATTACACGTGAGAGGCTGAGCATACGCCCTAACCCCAGGCTATAAATACTGCACAGTTCCTTTAGGAGACGCTTAACCGCGAGCGTTCCTGAGCCCAGCAGTCTTCGGCGGCCTCCCTTCTGCTACCTTCCTCACTCCAGCTCAGTTCCTCCTCCCGTTTCCCTCCCGCTTTCTCCTCCTTACCTGGAGTCAATCTTGATCCTCGCGCTGTGGACAGCATTCACCGGCAATGATAGAAGAGTTTCCGGTGCGGTCCGTCAGGCAAGTTCTTCCCCGCATTTCCGGTGGTGTCGCCGGTCTTTGTTTCCGACGCCCTGCAAAAGCCAAGTAAGAAATACCGTGAAAGGACAATCAAACATTGACTAAGGCAATCCGTGTTATCGTATTTTACCAAAGACTAGAGACTTCGTAATTAGACTACAAGCATTGGTACCTGCAAACTGTTATGCTTCATTTCTTAATAGACTTCATAAAAAGACTACAAGAATTGGTACCTGCAAATTGTTATGTTTTATTTCTTTATTTGTCACAGAAGAATGCTAACCACGGAATTCAAAAAGCATTGACAAAAACAACACTGTAATGATCCAAGGTTGAGTTGTGATGACATTTCGGTATAACTGTTTAAGTCAAAGTGCATTTAGAGTGCACTATTGAAAAGGGTTCATAGCACTGGTGGTTTAGATTATCAAGATTGCGGAAAATCTTGTTGTTTTCTTTTCTGTTTTATTGTTTTTCAGAATCCCTTCTGAGGCAACGAACGAATCTTTGCCAGGTATGCAAGGTGTTATGTAATTGTTGTGTGACTAAACACCCCTTCACTAACCTTGTTAACTAATTCTAGTTTTAATGAATGTTATTCAAGATTAGGTTAATTGATTTTTGAATAATTTTAGAAATTGCCTTTCAAGGTTTGAATTCAACTCGATCAATCCAGGCAAAGGAGTGTAGGAAAGGACTTCTTAAATGTTTGGTATGTACAAGTGTAATCCATTCTGAGTTTATTTCTGAAAGGGATTTAAGCGTAACAAACTGATTGTTGAACCTACTCTTGAAGGTGTTACCAAAGAAGTCCTGAACTCTCAGAGAGAAGCAGACATCGACACTGACTCGAAGGAAGACTCAAGTGTTTTGTTTGTCTTGTTTCTCAATCCACTTCCCCTTTCCCTTGTGGGTTAACCAGTCACGTAAGAGTTTCCTGCCTTGAGGGTTGGTTGATTCATAGGGGAGTTGGGAGCGTGCATCATCAAGAAGGAAACCTCAGGAACATCGTGTGTGAACGCTGACAGAAAGTGAAGCCACACTTCCTTCTTTCTTTCTTGATAGTGCAACAAGGGTCCTTGCATACACCATGGATGTCCAACAATTAGCAGAGGTAGTTCAGAAGTTAAGTGGTGAGATGGAGGAGTTACGCATGGAAAATCAGTCCTTGAGACAGGAGTTAGACCAAACGAGGGCAGGGAACCAGTCCCTTAGGCGAGAACTTGAGCAAACTAGGTCAGGCTTCACTACATGGCGAGATTCTACGGAATTTAAGAAACCAGTTTTAATGCCACCAAAGTTTGGTGTAGGTGCTTATTCCTCACAAACCAATCAGAGCGATGCTTCTGACCAGTCAGTACAGGTTACTGTGGTAACGCCTACTCCCATTCCACTAGCTAACCCAGAAAGGTTCACAGGTGATAGCAACAGGTTTAACACGTTCATGAGTCAATACCAACTGCACTTTTTATGCAAACCACAAATCTTTACAACTGATACCTCGAAGGTTGCTTTCATCATCTCCTATTTAGGAGGAGTGGCAGCTAATTGGGCTATGCCCTTGGTTGATAAAAATGACCCTTTGTTAAACAATTTAAATAACTTCAAAACAGCCATGTCAAATCTATTCGCCAAACACGTAATTCTTCAGGCATCTGATAACAAACCTTTGAATCTTCGCAAAGAATCAAAGAATTTAATCTCATATGTTACAAATTTCAACCGGTTGCTAGCCGAGACCCAGTGGCCTGATGAGAAAAGGGTTTCGCTTTTTTACCGAGGTCTTAAAGATGACTTAAAAGATTCACTAGCACAGATTGTAAATTTACCTGAAGATTTTGCTGAATTCCAGGATTTAGTTATTAAACTTGATCATAGGTTAGGCGAAAGAAAAGGTGAGAGGTCCAAAGGCGACATTAAAAATTTGCATTTTAAAACAGATCATAAAACCTCTGATGAGAAATTAGCTCAGGTGGAACCTATGCAAATAGGAGGTATTAAAGGGCATTTATCTCAAGATGAGAAGGACCGAAGGCAAAAAAGGTAATTTGTGTCTTTATTGTGGGAAGTCGGGCCATTTCGCTAGAGACTGTCCAATCAAACCCGTAAAGAAGAAAGTTTCGGTGGTCGAGAAGGAATCTCCACTGAGTTCGGAAAACTAAACCCCTCGAGGAATGAAGGGATCGATTCCTCGAGTGGACAGAATCAGAAGATCTCACGATATGCACCTAGTGTTTACAATCATGTACCCAGGCACTTCACTATTAGATTGGTTCTGATCTTAACTAACCAACAAAGACACAGTATTCCTGTCCTAATTGATTCTGGGGCCACGGGCAATTTCTTTAACTTAGAATTAGCTCGAAAATTAAACCTGACCCAAGTACCTAAGAAAGAACCAGAACCAGTTTGCGCAGTAGATGGTTTGGCACTTTCTTCTGGTTTGATTCGTTTTCACACAACTCCATTAGTTTTAGTCTCTGATAATGGTCATACTGAATGCACAACATTCGATCTTATTGACACACCAACTTTTTGGGTAATTCTTGGAATTCCTTGGCTGGAATTACATAATCCCAGGATCGATTGGTGCAAACGCACTGTTACCCTAGATTCATCCTTCTGCAAAGTGCATTGCTACCAGGAAACTAAGGATCCAGTAATGCCTCTGTCTTGTGCAGTCATAAACTCAGAACACTCCGATATTCCCAGAGAATATCAGGACTTTGCAGATGTATTTGACCCAGTCAAAGCCACCAAGCTTCCACCACATCGTATATATGATTGTAGAATTGACCTGATTCCAGGAGCAGCATTACCCTGCAGTCGTATTTACGCTTTGACTGAGCCTGAAAATCAGTATTTGCGTTCCCATCTGGACGAATTACTAGATTTAGGATTTATACGTCATTCCACATCTCCGGTTTCCTCTCCTCTTTTCTTCGTGGCGAAGAAGTCAAGAGATGAACCACAACCACCTTAAGCTGAACCCGGATAAAACCGAGCTGGTTCTCACTGGTGGTTCATCCAGCCCCTGGAACTCTCTCTTCTGGCCCCCCTCTCTTGGTCCCGCACCGTCCCCCTCAACCACCGTCAAAACACTGGGTGTCAAAATGAATAATCAGCTTACCCTCCATTCACAAATCAGTTCCGTGGTCTCCTCCTGTTTCCTCACTCTCCGAACTATCCGCTCTGTCTCCCGTTTTTTCTCCCCCCAGGCACTAAAGATTATCATGGCCGCCCTGGTGATATCGCGACTGGACTACGCTAACGGTCTCTATCATGGCATCCCAGCGTACAGCCTGCGTAGACTCCAGACTATTCAGAACCAGGCGGCCCGGCTGGTCTACGGCCTCCCATGTTATCACCACTCCACCCCCCTTCTCAGGGAGCTTCACTGGCTCCCCGTAAAAGAACGCTCCCTTTTTAAGACCGGCTGCATGGTCTTCCAGGCCCGCCAGGGCACTGCCCCCACCTTCATCTCTTCATTAATAAAACCTTATGTCCCCGCAAGAGAACTTCGGTCTTCCTCTAAGTCCCTCCTTCAGATCCCACGCTTCACACGCAAAAAGTGGGGTGGGTCCAACTTTTCCACCCTGGCTCCAACATTCTGGAACTCACTCCCTGACCATCTCCGTTCTGCTACCCAGTATCTCTCCTTTCGCAGAGACCTGAAAACCTTCCTCTTCAGCCAGGCCTTCCCCGCTTAAATTCTCCTTATCTTTCCCTCTGGTCTTTTCCCTCAGCTGCCGAACCCCCTAGCGCCAAGAAACCGCAAGGTGTACGCTGCGCTCTAGAAATGTTTTAAATTAGAAATTAGAAATCTGAGGGCTTGCATAGACTATCGCGCAGTAAACAAGGCAACAATTAAGAACCGATATCCGTTGCCCTTGATTCCGGTCCTTTTAAATCAAGTCAAAGGATCCACCATCTATACCAAACTGGATCTACGTGGTGCTTATCACCTGATCCGTGTAAAAGAAGGTGATGAGTGGAAAACTGCATTTCACACTAAATTCGGCCTATTTGAATATACCGTGATGCCTTTTGGTCTTTGCAACGCCCCAGCAGCTTTCCAATACTTCATTAATGAAGTATTGCATGACCTTTTAGACATTTGTGTCATTGTATACATCGATGATATACTGATTTACTCAAGGACTCCTGAGGAACATGTCATGCAAGTAAGATCTGTTCTCCAAAAGCTTAGAGATAATTCTCTATTCGTGAAACTAGAAAAATGCGTTTTCAACTCTTCTAAAGTAGAGATTTTAGGCTATTGGTTGTCCCCAAAAGTAATTACGATGGATCCCAAATAAGTAGAAGCAATTTTAAATTGGCCTGCTCCTACTTCTGTAAAGGATACTCAGCAAATTTTGGGATTCGCAAATTTCTACAGACGATTCATCTCCAAGTTTTCTGAGATTGTAGTCCCAATCACGCAACTCCTGAAAAAAGGAAAAGAGTTTTGTTGGAATGATGAGGCGGAAGCAGCTTTTACTCTATTAAAGAAAGCTTTCACTTCAGCTCCCATCTTGATACACCCCGATCCTGACAGTTCTTTGTTGAAGCGGATGCTTCACAAAATGCGGTAGATGGTGTTCTAATGCAAAAAGATATTAACTCTGGTCATTTGCATCCAATAGCCTTCTTTTCTCAAAAACGTTTGCCAGCTGAACAGAACTACACGATAGCGGAGCGAGAGCTTTTAGCAATAGAAGCCGTTTTACAAGAATGGAGACACCATCTTCTTGGGGCGAAACACACTATTACTATTTTCTCCAACCATAAGAATTTACAGTTTTACTCGACTGTCAAGGCATTTACTCCAAGACAAATGCGTTGGCTGCAGTTCTTCAGTGAGTTTGATTTTGTAATCACCAATCGACCAGGCGAAAAACAACTGTTATCTGACACACTGTCACGCTTAGTATGTGACAAAGATAGGAATATAAAGCCAACACTACAAAGCATCACTCCTACTGAAGAAGTTTGTGCAGAAATCTCCGCTGACACATTTTTGGTTTTTTTGAAGAAAGAAACTGAGAAAATAGATCATCAACAATGGCTGTCATTAAAACACAAGTCTATTCAAGATGGTTTTTTCTTCCATAAGAATAAATTATACATTCCAGATCAAGGATTAAAAGAACAGATCTTGAAATGGAACCATGATTTAGCAATAGCTGCTCATCCTGGAGTTAATAAAACACTTGATTTATGTCAAATACATTTCTGGTGGGAAAAATTGAGTGAAGACGTACATAACTATGTTCGAGCTTGTCCGGTGTGTGCACGACAGAAATCTCTAGACACTCCACCTATGGGTCTGATACAACCATTGGCCATCCCTCCCTTTCCTTGGCATACAATCAGCTTAGATTTTGTTACAGATTTACCCAAGTACCACGGTTTCACCACAATCCTAGTAGTTGTGGATTTGTTATCTAAAATTAGTCATTTTATTCCCTTGGGTAAATTACCGTCTGCAGTGGAATTTAGTACTATTTTTCTGGCCAATGTTGTGAAACTTCACGGACTTCCACACAAGATTGTCTCAGACAGGGGTCCCCAATTTCTTTCAAAATTCTGGAAGCAACTCTGTAAGCAATTGGACATTGAGATAGCTTTATCATCAGCTTTCCATCCTCAAACTGATGGCCAAACAGAAAAAGTTAACCAATATTTAGAACAAAGTCTACGCTGTTTATCAAGTACCTTATTTTCAAATTGGGACAAAGCTTTGCCTCTAGCAGAATTCACTTATAATAACACAGAGCATTCTGCGTTGGGATGTTCACCCTTTTATTTTCTCACAGGTCAACACCCCAGAATGCTTCCAATAGTTTTTCCGGGAAAAACTCAAGACTTGCCTGCAGTCACAGAAAGAATCAAAAATCTAATTCCTTATAAAAACCAAGTTAGGAAAAGTCTACAGAAAAACAAAACTACAATGAAAAAGGCAGCAGATGCACACAGGATTCCCTCCCCACAGTACAAACCAGGAGACTTGATTTGGCTTTCCACAAAAAACATTCAAATCGCAGGACCTAAAAAATTAAAACCAAGATTCATAGGTCCATTTCCAATTGATAAAATTATAAATCCTGTTTCTGTAAAAAATAACCTTCCCCAGGATTATGCTATTCATCCAGTTTTTTATGTTTCACTGTTGAAACCTCATAATCCTACAACACGACCAGATAATCCACCCCCCCCTGTAGTAGTGGGAGATCACATGGAATATGAAGTTAAAAAGATACTAGATGCCAAAAGAATTACAGGTCATTTATTCTACCTATTCGACTGGAAGGGTTACGATTCATCTGAAAGATCTTGGGAACCAGAAAGTAATGTCCATGCACCACGACTTGTCAGATCTTTTCATGCACTTAATCCAAACAAACCCCGACCTGTGAGACGGCCTTTGGGGGAGAACTGTCATGGGTTCCTTGGCAATCGCCAGTTAATCCCCTTTTATGGTAAACCAGAATTAGCAAGTAAGAGGATTGTGTTATTGATCTTAACAATGCTTCTTGATTACTGATACTTTTGAATATATTATGCTCGCTCACTCCTTGTTGGTAGCAATGCTTTGCTCACTCCTTGTTGGTAGCAATGCTTGTTGATTTTCGAAGGAGTCTCAGCTGTACCACGATCCAGGAGAACCTTCTCGCTCTCACGTTCAAACTGCCTATAACGTTACACGTGAGAGGCTGAGCATACGCCCTAACCCCAGGCTATAAATACTGCACAGTTCCTTTAGGAGACGCTTTGCTTTCCAGTTTTGATTCACCGCGAGCGTTCCTGAGCCCAGCAGTCTTCGGAGGCCTCCCTTCTGCAACCTTCCTCACTCCAGCTCAGTTCCTCCTCCCGTTTCCCTCCCGCATTTTTATCTTTACCTGGAGTCCGTCTTGATCCTCGCGCTGTGGACAGCATTCACCGGCAAAGATAGAAGAGTTTCCGGTGCGGTCCGTCAGGCAAGTTCTTCCCCGCATTTCCGGTGGTGTCGCCGGTCTTTGTTTCCGACGCCCTGCAAAAGCCAAGTAAGAAATACCGTGAAAGGACAATCAAGCATTGACTAAGGCAATCCGTGTTATCGTATTTTACCAAAGACTAGAGACTTCGTAATTAGACTACAAGCATTGGTACCGGCAAACTGTTATGCTTCATTTCTTAATAGACTTCGTAAAAAGGCTACAAGCATTGGTACCTGCAAATTGTTATGAATTATTATATTTATTTGTCACAGAAGAATGCTGACCACGGAATTCAAAAAGCATTGACAAAAACAACACTGTAATGATCCAAGGTTGAGTTGTGATGACATTTCAGTATAACTGTTTAAGTCAAAGTGCATTTAGAGTGAACTATTGAAAAGGGTTCATATCACTGGTGGTTTAGATTATCAAGATTGCGGAAAATCTTGTTGTTTTCTTTTCTGTTTTATTATTTTTCAGAATCCCTTCTGAGGCAACCAACAAATCTTTGCCAGGTATGCAAGGTGTTATGTAATTGTTGTGTGACTAAACACTCCTTCACTAACCTTGTTAACTAATTCTAGTTTTAATGAATGTTATTCAAGATTGGGTTAATTGATTTTTGAATAATTTTAGAAATTGCCTTTCAAGGTTTGAATTCAACTCGATCAATCCAGGCAAAGGAGTGTAGGAAAGGACTTCTTAAATGTTTGGTATGTACAAGTGTAATCTTTTCTGAGTTTATTTCTGAAATGGATTAAAGCGTAACAAACTGATTGTTGAACCTACTCTTGAAGGTGTTACCAAAGAAGTCCTGAACACTCAGAGAGAAGCAGACGTAGACACTGACTCGAAGGAAGGCTCAAGTGTTTTGTTTGTCTTGTTTCTCAATCCACTTCCCCTTTCCCTTGTGGGTTAACCAGTCACGTACGAGTTTCCTGCCTTGCGGGTTGGTTGATTCATAGGGGAGTTGGGAGCGTTCATCATCAAGAAGGAAACCTCAAGAACCTCGTGTGTGAACGCTGACAGTTATAGTTAGAATTTAGTTTCCATAGGAAAATCGTTTTTTGATTTGCTAATAACTTTAGCGTTGGTCAACCAATCTTCGCAAAATTCTCCATAAAAAAGGTCTATCAAGGATAGCTCCTATCCTAAAAGTTTGGGGGTGATTCATCAAGCGGGGGCTGAGAAAAAAAGGGTGGTCCCAAAAAGTGTTTTCTCCAAGTTCATTTCCATAAGAAAATTGTATTACAGGATACACCCCGAACTGCTGAATTGAATGACACCAAATTAGGCAAAAAGGTACCGCTTGGTTCAGAAAGTGACCTATTTTTTAAATGGTGTAAATCCGTACAGTAGTTGCTGAGAAATTCGATATCTGGGGCAGTGATGGGTTCGCGCACCGTCCCACGAGCTTCACTGTGATTGGCTGGCAACACTCCAAACCAGGAAGTGGTGGCGGCCATCTTGTGACTTGGTAGAACTGAGTCACAAGAAAACAGTTGAAAAAAGATTAAAAAAGAAGAAAAGGGGGCAGGGTAGAAACACCCTGACCCCCTAGTCCTGCTAAGGGGTCCGACAAGGACACCCTGGCCCAATGCACGTTGGGTGCTCGAATCCAGATGAAAAATATTTTAAAAAATGAAGTGGGGTTCCCCCACTTCATTTATAGGAACCCTCAGGTGGGCTAGGTTCTGGGGGCAATCCTATCATTATGTTGCAGGGGCCTGCGGGGCCGCGGCAGCCCTGGGGGCCGCCACCCCCCAGGGCTATGTAAATCAGGTGTGGAAGGGCACACAGCCCTTCTGCAGTCTGGGGGACCGCCAACTCCCCGGGGCTTGTTTTGTAATTAGTGGGGGCCTCCGAGGCTCTCCTAAGCCCCAGGAACCACCACCCAGGTGCTTTAATTAAATATGCAGGTGTGCCTCATGGGCCACCACTTCCCTGGGGCTTTGAATATAGAGGGATGGCATGAGCAGGCCCTGGGGGGGCGGTCCCTAGGGCCTTGATGGCCCTGGGGACCGCCACACACCAGGGCCGGCTCATGCAATGTCCCGGGGTACCCACCCCCGGGACATTGCTGTTTGCTATGGTGGGGCAGTGCATGGCACCCAACCTGTCATAGCAAACCCTGCTTTGCTTCATTGAAGCGAGAGCAGGGAAAGCTGTTCTCGCTTCAATGAAGCAAAGCAGGATTGCTTTTGGGCAAGGGGTGCTGCATGTTAGCAGTTCCCCTTGCCCAAAAGCAATGCCGGTTCCCGCAGGAGGCGGGGAGTCAGGGGGACCATGGGGGCATTGGGGCTCCCCCCACAGTCCCCAACGTAGAGGCTAGGCCCTGGGGAGTGGGTCCCCAGGGGCAGAAGTGGACAAGGGAAAGGGGACAACACGCCCCCCCCTTCCTAATGATTAATAAAAACATTCAAGAATTGGGCATGCCGTGGGGGAATGGGGTCCTTAGGGTGAATATAAATCAATGGAAGTGGACCTTTTTTTTTAGAAAAGTTTGGATTGGCGATCCTATTGTGGTGCTCAGCATAGCCCCCCAGTGTGAACGCGCTGGGTGCGTTGCTCTCAGCGCGACCCCCTCGTGTGAACTTGCTGGGTGCTCGTCTCTCAGCATCTTCCCCTAGTGTGAATGTGCTTGGTGCTCGGCTCTCAGCGCGGCACCTGAGTACTTCATAGGTCTTTAAAAGACCATCTTCCTGTTAATGAGTCTTTGTTGTGTTTTCACCCCTTCTTATTGCCCCTGCATCTCACCTCTGCCTATAACAGGAAGAATTAGCCCCCCTAATTTTTTGTCAGCCTCCACCAAAATTTGGCTCTAGTTGTGCCCCTGACTGGCAAACGACGGCTTTGCCCACTCCGCATATGCTTACAAAATTCCATAGACTCTATCCGCCGTCTGTCAATGATCCAGCTGTGGGGCTGGGAATATCTTGCAGACAGGATTCTGGGCCTTTTATTACCGGTGCTCCACCGACCCAGCAGCTCACTTTAGGGGATCCAGTGGAAGGGACTCCGTGGATCCAACAGTCAGAATCCCTTGATCCAGAGATCAACAACATGGGAGGGTCTCCACTGAATGAGAATCCAGTATACCACAATGAGAATTCCAAGCTCCTGGACTCGGTTTTCCAGGCATCCATGCAGTATTCCCGCTAGCCAGTGGCCCAAATTTTATTGGGCGGGAACCCAGGGTACTAGAGCAAAGGCTGTGGGGATCCCCTAGCAAAGAAGGCGGATGCCTCAGGAACCATCGAGGTGCCTACTCACGCTCTGTGGGTAGCGTGAGCTCTCCCGAGGTTTTGGTTTGCAATCTTGGCGCTCATCTGGGGTTGCCACTGGTTGGCAGCCAATTAGAGCTAGGCTCGTGCTCGGGGGTTAGGCTTTGCCAACATATGTACCTATGCAATCACTCTGTCAATCCCCAAGCACTTATAAATTCACCATACACTCTCCTTGCAGTACTCGAATCACCCAGTCTCTACCCATGACCTCATAGAATGATCCAGACAAAGTTACATAACCGAGGTCTTCCCCACTGCCAGAGGTAACATTGTTGCTTGCGCAGTTGACAGCACAATATAATGTGGTAGGGCTCAGGGGCATCATGCATACATAATGAACACACGGACACAGTTAGATAGATAGTGGAACTGGCTAAAGGCATGTGCGCTCGGCCCCTTTTTATTACCAGGGTCACATGTCCAGTGACTGTGCTGGATGTGTCTGGGATGAGTGTAAGCCAGCCCTCAGGGAATGGTTGGTGCTGGAAACAACTATAAGAGTGATTATCGGATCACACACAGAGATTCAATCATAAAGATTCCATGACTTGCGGTGCACTTAGGTAGGGGCACCAGATGTAAAATAACACACAAAAGATTCTATCGCAAAGGGTCCATGACTTGTGGTGCGCTGAGGTAGGGGCAGCAGATCTAAAATCATACACAAAAGATTCTATCATAAAGGGTCCATGAGTTGTTGTGCACTGCGGTAGGGGCACCAGAGATGAGAGTGCTCATGTGAAGAAATTGTTAATGTCCCTTCGGAATATTCCTGCTGCCTGAGGTGACA
This sequence comes from Lissotriton vulgaris, assembly GCF_964263255.1. NCBI lineage: Eukaryota > Metazoa > Chordata > Amphibia > Caudata > Salamandridae > Lissotriton > Lissotriton vulgaris. Next base: position 81,504,017 of record NC_141690.1, on the reverse strand, counting down.
CTGTTGCACCCGGTAACTACAGCACGATTCAGAAAGGGTCCATGAGTTGGTATATACAGAGTTAATGGCACCTGAAGAGCTCAGCGTGTGCGCAGACAGTGATGATCGCATGCCGTTGCATGACAGGATTGGATTGGATATGTGTGAGACCTGCTGACCGCAGTGTAGGCCAGAGGCAGCAGTCAGGAAGGGCCCACAACCACGTGGTGTTCAGGGAGCAATGTCTGTTGCCTACTGGACTGTGTCATCTGCAATCGCAAATTGAACTGAACTATGAGCCCTGCTGTTTGCAGTGTAGATCGAAGGCAGTAGTCATCACAGACATCGAGGAATGCTTTTTGTCACTTCCTCTTGATAAAATTCAAGGACATAGAGTACAATTCACTCTGCAATTAATAAATCAAAACTGAATTTGAATTGTGAGCCCTGCTGACCACAGTGTAGGTGTATGGAACAAAAGATGAAATATGTATTGAATACATTGTCAAAATATGTAGGTTTCAGGGACATTATAGTTAGTTGCCTACTGGACTCTGAAATTAATGAATCAAGACTGAATTTGAATTATGAGCCCTGATGACCGCAGTGTAAGCCAGAGGCAGCGGTCAGCAAGGGCCCACAGGCACATGGCATTGAGTTCAGCTGCACAGTTAGTGGCACCTGAAGAACTCAGCTTGTGCACAGCCAGCGATGATACGTGGTCTGGACTGGCCACACTGGGAGCAATGTATTTTGCCTAATGAATTCTGCTTTAATAAGGCTCTGTGGCAGTGACTTGTGGTGCACTGACTTAGTGGCACCTGAAGCACTCAGCGTGTGCACAGCCATCAATGATGCGTGGTCCGGGAGGGCCGCACTGGTAGCAATGTCTGTTACCTACTGGACTGCGTCATCTGCAATCACGACTCAATCTGAACTGTGAGCCCTGCTGTCCACAGTGTAGGCTGCAGGCAGCGGTCAGCAAGGGCCCACTGCCACGTGGCGTTGACTTGAGCTGCACAGATTGGAAGCCTATAGTCTTCTTAACCGATTATACTCTCTTACACAATTTGCATTGGCACTAATCTTGAATTGTGAGCCCTTCTGACTTCAGCGTAGGCCAGAGGCAGTGGTCAGCAAGGGCCCACAGCCACGTGTTGTTGACCTGAGCTACACAGAGTTAGTGGTACCTGAAGCACTCAGTGTGTGTGCAGCCAGAGATGATGCATGGTCTTGGCGGGCCGCACTGGTAGAAATGTCTGCTGCCTACTGACTACGTCATATGCAATCGCGGCTCGATATGAATTGTGAGCACTGCTGTCCGCAGTGTAGGCCGGAGGCAGCAGTCGGCAAGGGCCGACAGCCACGTGGCATTGAGTTGAGCTGCACAGTTAGTGGCACCAGAAGCATTTAGCGTGTGCGCAGCCTGCGATGAGGCGTGGTCCGGGCGGGCCGCACTGGGAGCGATGTCTTTTGCCCAATGAATTCTGCTTTAATAAGGTTACCTGACAATGACTTGTGGTGCACTGAGTTAGTGGCACCTGAAGCACTCCGTGTGCGCACAGCCAGCAATGATGCGTGTTCCAGACGGGCTACACTGGTAGCATTGTTTGTTGCCTACTGGACTGCGACATCTGCAATCACGACTCAATCTGAATTGTGAGCCCTGCTGTCTGCAGTGTACATCGAAGGCAGTAGTCTGTACAGATATAACTCTGCGTGCTGTGCTGCTGGGTTCTCAGGGGGCCTCTGTTGAGGAGGCCAGCAGTCACAGCGCCAGCCTCATGGCAGGGTGAGGACCATCGCTCTGACCGACATGTTGGCCTTCTGAGAAGTGAACCACGCCCAGAGCCCCGGCCTATTTATTCACACTCCTATGCTGGAGTGGCTTATTTTGGAAAAGCCCACTCCGCTTCCGCTTACAGGGGGGACAACACAGCTACATGGCCGAGCTCTTCCCCACTGCCTGAGGTAACATGGTTGCATCCACTGTCCACAACACTACAAGCACAAGCAGTAAAAGTCCACATGGAGAGGTCTGTGCTCTGCATGGTGAGGTCTGTCCAGCACATCACCGCTACTCTTGGCATTGTGTGCATTCTTATTCATGGGTGACTTGCCTCCACACATACTTGGTTCCCATCTCTCCCAACATTCAGCTATTGTGTGGCTGAGGGGCCATGCCGTTTACGAAAGGTCCGCTGTCCTGTTCTGTGCTGCCTCAGTGGTAGTGGGGGGGTTGGTTCGGGGGGGTTGGTTCGGGGGGAGGTCCTGGGGGTGGTGGCTGATGTGGCCTTCTTGGGTGTCGGAGCTGCATGATCAGTAGCTTCAGGACATGTGTTGGACTTTAGATGTGGCTCTGGGCTGGGCTGCCTTTCATACTGTAGGTAGTCATCCTGCTTTTCACCAGTAAAAGGCAGATGTTAAATTCTTACTGCTTACTGGTTTTGGATCGCATCGCAGATTTGGCTGGTCATTGAAAATATCGGGAAGTGGTGTTTTCATGTTTTTTTTGCACAGGAAAACCTACTCTGCATATCTTTAGCGTTAGTTGTCGCTCTCAATGGTGGTAATGTTTTTTGCGGAAAGCTATTGCTGGAAAACTGGGATATCGGCAGTTTGCACCAGGTTGAGAATGGGATGAAAATTCTTTTGCCTCTTTTGCTGCGCTAAAGTGCCAATAACTAGGCGATAAGTTCTTGAGAATACGCCCCATCAGGTTTTTTTATGTCCGGATTCGTGCACTCAGCAGCTTTACAAAAAAAAATGATTATAATGTTTTGGCCCTGGCGGGTTTTGTGGGATCCCCGGAGCAGGCTTAGGGGGGTCAGGGTGTTTGTACCCTGCCCACTTTTCTTGTTTTTTCATCTTTTTTCTTGTGATTCGCATGTAGCTAAAACAAAGTCCAAATAAACACAAGGGCTCGTTTTAGAGTCACCCTAAAACCCAACAGTGGGGACTTATCGCCGAGTTATCAGCAATTTAGCACAGAAAAAGTGGCAATAAAGTTATCGCCCCCATTCTCAAGTTGGTGCACACTGCCACATTGCCCACAGACTGACGGTACCAACACAGCGGACAATCAACATCCTTCCATAGACAAAGCTGCTGGCTGTGCTGCACCTGTTGGCCTCTGGCACTTTCTAACTAACAACTGCCAGATTCGGTGGAGTCTCACAGCCAGCCCTATTAAACTTCCTCACATGTCCTGGATGCATGTCCACAAATGCAACGTAGGCCCCTCTATACGCACCACCCGCTTGTCCCAATTCGTAGTATTCCTGCACAACCAACAACAACCCCAGCCGTTGCTTGATGCCTCTGTGCTCCAGATCCAAGATTGTAGTCACTGAAAAGGGGGTGTGCCAGGTCATGAAATCTAGTAGCCAACAGTTGTGGAAAAACAGTACTTTATTAGACATAAATTAACAACACAAAAAAGAGTGGCATTTCCAATGGGGAACATCATCAGGGCAACTTGTGGATCGAAATAACTGTAGATCGTCGTAGAATTCCCAATACTCCATATTCAGAAATATGTTGGATAAATGAATTCAATGGTCAAGCGTTAGTATGGGCACAAACGTAATATGGTATAATGTATTGCACTGGGACAAACCAGAATCTTTACAGGTATGATCAATCCTGCAAAAAATGACCGTAACAGAAGTTTGTGTGGTTGTAATCTTTGTAGGAAAGAAAAGGAACGTTACAACCACACAAACTTCTGTTATGGTCTCATTATGCAGGATTAATAATACCTGTAAGAATCACGGTTTGTTTTAGCTTGATATATCTGCATTTTCACTTCACCCACACTGCGCAGGAACAGCTGGAGACCAAGCAAGGTAACCACACCATAGCAGGCTTCTTGCACATGTTGAGGGTAATTGACGGCACACATGTACTACGTGTGCCCCCTGCCGACACTGCACACAATCCCCACAACAGAAACCCCATACAGTTGTATATGTGCTGCATTTAACTTCCAAATGTGAATATTTGCATGATCTGTATGTAACTGAAGTTGATGTTGTGGTAAAACTGAAAATAAAGTTAAAAAAAAAATAGAAACCACACACATTCCAACAATGTGCAGGCAAAACTGGACCACTGGGCCCTCTACACTAATGTTGTTGCAAACTTCTCAGAGAGACTGCATGATTCCTACATCTTTTGCAAGCATCCGAGCCCTGGACCCCAGACCAGTCTGCTGCCCAGGGATGACTGCCTGACCCGGCGCACCCAGACCTAAATGCTCACCTACCGCCACTGGCGTGTCTCCAATAAGACGCACCACATGCCGGAGCAACCTCCTCAGCCGTCACTGGATTCTGTTGCATGGGTCTCCAGCGCATCCTGCTGCACCGTGCAGAGGAGTCATGTCTGTACAGCAAGCTGGTTTTGGTGTACACACGGTCCAGCCGAGCTCACAATTTAAATTGGGTCTTGATTGCAAGGATGGCCTATCGAGCCTACGCATCATCGCAGGCTGCAGACCCGCTCAGCTCTGGTGACACCTGCTCAGTGCAGCTCAAGTCATCGCCACATGACAGGAGGCCTGCGTCGGCCAAAATGCCTTTGCTGCCACAAACTCTGTGCACCTCAAGTCATCGCCACGTTGCGGGAGGCCCATGCTGGCCAAAGTGCCACGGCTGCCACCAACTCTGTGCACCTCAAGTCATGGGCCCTTTATGATTGAATATCGAGGTGCGGACACCATCATGTCACCTCCGGCAGAGCGGAATGTAATGAGGTAGGTCCCTAGGTCCTCATGGATAAACAATACCCACACAGACACACCCAGATCGAGATTGGAAATGGTATTGAGCACGTGCGCCCGGCTCTTTTTGATAGCAGGGTCAGATGTCCTGTGATGCCAGTGCTGGATGGGTGTGGTGTGGCTGCAAACCAGCCCTGAGGGAGTGGCTGTGGCATGCTGACAACTAGACCTGTGATCAGCAAATTACTACAGGGAAGACCTGGGACATGAAGTGTTGTAGTTCCCTCCCTGTAAGCACAAGCAGAGTGGGCTGACTGAAACTCGCATCCTTCATGACTTTACCTTTATGGCGGTTTGAATCTGCACACCCACTGAGATAGGTACACGATGGGTACACAACTCCACTTTTTCCTCTTTTTAGGATAGTAAAGTTTTAAAATATTACTGAAAAAAACACAGGTTTAATGAACAACATAATTCGAAATTAGCATTTAAAAATCCTTAGAAATTCACACAAAAAACATAGGTTTCAGGCATGTTATAGTTGGAAATTAGCTATTAAAAAACCTTAGAAATTCACTGAAAAAACCATAGGTTTCAGGCACGTTATAGTTAGTTGGACATTTCACTCATTCAAAACCAGTGAAAGTCGGCCGTTATAGTTAGCTGAGCTAACTATAACTCGCGCCCCCGCAATGCACTGCTGATGATGTCACATATTACATTATTCATGACATGGTCGGTAACATCACTGATGGCATCACTGATGACATCTCAAATTACATCACTGATGACATCACTGATGACATCATCCACTTGATAATATGATGCACCTTCCCAACCCTAATATAACCTTTCATACACCCACTCTAAAATACAGACTACCATTTTCGAAAATATAGACACACAAATACCAGTTACTACATACACACTCACTGATTCCTATGACTACATACATCCACTCATTCACCCATACAGTCACTCGTACATCCAGTCACTCATCAATACAGCACTATCATATGCACTCATACACCTATACAGACACTCACATCGAGCCCCACTTTATTTAATATCTATGTGGCCCCGCTTGCAAGGGTGGTGAAATCGTTTGGACTGGAAGTGTTGTCCTATGCGGACGACACCCAAATGATGGTGTCAATCACACAAAATGTCAGGGAATCCATGCAGAATTTTAAAAACTGCATGCTTGCTGTCTCGTCATGGATGGTACAAAACTAAAATTGAATGGCGAGAAGACAGAGATCCTGATGTTTGGGGACAGGACAGACATTTGGTCTAGGGAGTGGTGGCCTGACTCCTTGGGTACCGGTCCAACTCCTGTTTCCCATGGTAAAAATTTCGGAGTGGTGGTGGATGGTACCCTATCCATGAATTTGAAGGTCTCTAGGACTGTGGCCACCTGTTTTGGGCTCATCCGGATTATAAGGAAAATCTCTCAGTTCCTTTCATTTGAGGCACGTAAAAAAGTGGTGGTTGCATTAATATTGTCCAGATTGGACTATTGCAGCACCCTTTATTTAGGCATCAATAAAGGTCAGCTGCATCGTCTGCAGCTAGTGCAAAATGCCGCTGCAAGGCTGGTGATGGACCTACCCAAACATCATTCAGTCTCGTCTTCTCTCTGTTCGTTGCACTGGCTCCCGGTGGATCGCAGAATTATGTTTAAGACCCTCTGCCTCACTCACAACGCCTACTATGGCCTGGGCCCATTGGGATTCAAGACCATTTTCCAACAGTATGTGCCCTCGAGGAACCTTAGGTCAGCAAAAAAGAATCTCCTTGTGGTTCTGAGGTTCAAAAGATTGCGATGGGGTGGGAGAGCTTTTTCATTTACTGCTGCCAACGTTTGGAACTCTCTCCTGGATGATCTTTCGGGGCAGTGAGTATACTCAATCTTTCCAAAGACTTTGAGCAGGGAATCGGTTTGCGTGCATGTCGGTCTGTATTGCAGTGCCTTGATGCCCTTGGGCTAAGCCTGCGCTTTAAACATTTTCCATTCATTCATTCATTCAGTTACTCACACACCTAGTCAGTCATGCAAAGAATCAATCACACTCCCATTTACTCACCTATACACTTATACACACACCACTTCACTTATTCATACACATACTAACACATACTTACTCTCTTACACTCTCTTATACAATCACTGATACAAGCTCACACTCATCCATACAGCCACTTTCACAATCACTGACTCTCACATATAGTCATTTATAAACTCCAACACTCACATATACTGTCTTTCACATACATAGTTATTCACACATGTATGACTGAGACGTCCATTCGCTCACCAACACTCCTATACACACTCACCCACCAATACAGCCCTTCATACCTGCAGTCTTGAACTTTTACACCTAGTGAATCACCCACTCACACATCTCTGCACAGACTCACAAACTCCCCACCCACCCACACAGCCACTCAGGCACCCATAAAGATACTCAGACAACAAATCAATTACCCACATAGACACTCATATGGCTATTCACCAACCCATGCAGCCGCTTACACACCAACTAACAAACTGATACAGACATTTACACAGTTTAGTCACTAACCCATACATTCAGTAAGACACATTTAATCACTCACTCATACAGTCAGTCATTCATCTACTAAATCATCCATTCAGACACTCATACACCCACTCATTCTTCAATACAATTTGGCATACATATAAAACATATTTAAACTTGATAAAAGCACACATTCACTGGATGATGTCATCAGTGATATCATTTGAGATATAATCAGTGATGTTATCAGTGATGGCACTGACCATGTTATGAATGATGTAATATGTGACGTCATCAGCAGTGCATTGCGGGTGCGCGAGTTATAGGTAGCTCAGCTAACTATAACTGCAGAATTTCACTGGTTTTGTACGATTGAAATGTCCAATTAACTTTAACGTGGCTGAAACCTATCTTTTTTCAGTGAATATGTGTATATATATATATATATGCTATGATTATCCAAGCATTCACTGCCTCCACCATATCAAGAGTTGCGTCGTCACCATAAGACTCCTTGGATCGAGTCCCGCTACTCCACCATTTAAACGACCACGCCGTGTGAGATTTCAAGAATTCTTTATTTCGCCGCTGCCAAACACGTTTCGACTACACAGTAGCCTTGATCACTGGTTACGGTTTAAAGAGTGCGCGGCCATTTTTAAAGAAAAAAAGTATTCATGTTACGTCCTTAGCACCACCTGTCGTCCAACAGGAAAGACAGACTTAAAGTTCACTTTGTTTGTAATATGTTATTTTTACACATTTGCTTCAACATAATTAAATACATTTTAAAAAAATGCATAGCGTGTGTTAGTTCATTCAAATTAAGCATAACTGAGTGTTTAAATAAAATCTTGGTGAGAGCGTTACTGGTATTCAACTCACATGTCAAAAAACTTTATCAACAATGACACGCAGTTTTAAAGCTGCGAGCTGTGCATATATACTTTACACTCATTGTCAATCCATTTCATAAGTTGACGAATTCTGCCCATGTGGGCCTGCCGACTCATACTTTAAATTGTATTTCCCATTATTGATTTGTCATTTCGGCAAAATAGCAATTGATGAGTTGTTATGTACACTCGTACCGATTACATGTAATGTGAGAATAGAGCTCAAGTGAGCAAACACACAAGTTATGACCTTCTAAATAAGCTGGCATTATGCTCGATCTTTCAAATAAATGTTGACTGCCAAGTGTAATTAACATTATCTGAAGTACTGTCCACAAAATTGTACCTGATCAAAAAAGTTGTCATCTCTATTTGCAGCAGGTGCTACTCGTTAATTACTGACTAGCTAGTATCATAAATGTCTATGCAAATCTTCTTCAATATTAAGACCGTTTGGTTGCTTAGTATTTAACTTGATTATATATCTTGATTCAAGTTTCCTTAGCTTGTTGTTATATATATATATATATTCACTGAAAAAAACATAGGTTTTAGGCCATATATAGTTAGGGATTAGCATTTACAAAACCTTATTTTACTCGCACAAAACCATAGAAATTCGCATATATAGTTAGATGCAATAACTATATATCGCGCACCCGCAATCCACTGCTGATGATGTCACATATTACATCATTCATGACATGGTCAGTGACATCACTGATGACATCACTGATGACATCAACCAGTGACTGTGTGTTAAAATATGTCTTACATATTGAAGAATGAGTGGATGTATAAGTGTCTGGATGAAGGATTTAGTAGGTGCATGACTGACTGTATGAGTGAGTGATTAAATGTGTCTCACTGAGTGCATGGGTAAGTGACTAAACTGTCTTAATTTGTGCATCATTATGTCTGTTGTTCTGTAAACTGCTGCATGTGTTAATCAGTAGCTATATGAGTAACTATAAGGGTTATTGATTGTTTGCCCAAGTATTTGTATGGGAGACTGAGTGTGTGTGTGGGTGGCTGGGAGGTGTATGACTCAGTGCATAGATGTGTGAGTAGTTGATTCACTAGATGTATGGGTTCAAAAGTGCATGTGGAAACAGCTGTATGGGCGGTTGACTGTCTGCATAAGTGTATTGGTGATTGAATGGATTTCTCAGTGCTACATGTCAAAGTAAGTACATATGTAAAACACAGTACATGTGAGAGTTGACATATATAAATAACTGTGCATAAGAGCCAGTGAATGTGTGAGTGGCTGTATGGATCATTGTGAACATGTATCAGGGATTGTATAAGAGAGCAAATATGTGTTAGTATATGTTTAAATGAGTAAGGTGTGTATAACTGTATAGTTGAGAAAATGGAGGTGTGATAGATTCTTTGCATGACTGACTAGGTGTGTGAGTAACTCCATGGATAAGTGACAGTCTGTGAGTGTCTGTTTACACTGATTGTATCTAAGGTTATATTAGAGTCTGAAGATGTTCATTGTATTATCACATAAATGATATCATCAGTGATGTGATCAGTAATGTCAAATGAGATGTCATCAGTGATGTCATCAGTGATATCATTTAAGATGTCATCAGTGATGTCATCAGTGATGTCATTTGAGATGTCATCAGTGATGTCATCAGTGATGTCACTGACCATGTCATGAATGATGTAATATGTGACATCATCAGCAGTGGATTGCGGGTGCGCGATATATAGTTATTGCATCTAACTATATATGCGAATTTCTATGGTTTTGTACGAGTAAAATAAGGTTTTGTAAATGCTAATCCCTAACTATATATGGCCTAAAACCTATGGTTTTTTCAGTGAATTTCAATGGTTTTTTACTAGCAAATATCAAAAGCTGTCAAATGTGAAGTACGTGATAGGTAAAAACATTTTCGTATTTATGCACGCTGATGTACTTTGAACGCTGCCCCCCCCCTCGCTTTTCTCTTAGCAGTACTCTCTCTTTGCAGATAGTGAAGGGTAGTTAACGCAGGCCTTTGCCCCCGTTCTAATCCGTCGTGTCTGCTTCTCTCTCCATTTGATTGATTGTTATCCAAGCATTTACTGTTTTAGAATTGGTTCTCTTTGGTTCATTCTCTATTTACAAACAAGCACAGAGTCGCAATACTTTGTTTAGTCTTTGCAGATAGTGAAAAATCGTTTTAAAAAACAAAAGGAATCGAGCAAAATCAGTAGGCCACTAATGGGATCTCTTTTTGACCTAGCTAAAATAGAAACATTAACCCCTTCCCTGCTAATGACGAGCTCAGCTCGTCATGAGGCACAGTGGAGCTGTGCTTATGACGAGCTGAGCTCGTCGTGAACAATGGTAAATCTTGGTTTGCAGCACAGGAGGGGAAAAGTCAAAGCAGCCAAGGTGTTAAGAACAACCCCTCATGAGAACTACGAAACTAGTGAGATGAACTGAGCTCCACACGATGATGGCTGCAAGACAGCTCGGCTCCGCCACCCACCCCACCCAAAATAACGACAAACCCTATGCAAATATTATAAATATATACAACACACCAGCAAAGTAACAGGGTAAAACATTTTATTAAATAACTATTTACATAACTATTTTATACTTTTAGTTGCCTGATCCGGCTAGCTCAATCGATCGAGCATGAGACTCATGCACTCTGTTCTCCTTGGCCTTAGTCAAGCATCAATAGTAAAATTTTAATACATGAGTGTTCGTTCATGGTTTTGGTCCCTGAGTTGCTTCGATGTCACTGCCTTGCACAAATGGCATAAGTCCTGGATGTTGGGTGCCATACTTCAGAGTTCTGAGCAGCGCTTGTAACACTGTCTAAACCTTATTTGCACCTGCTGCAGCTTCACTATTCTCAAAGTAAGTGGGGGCCGTTTGTGGACCTGACTGCATTTGAAAACAATGTGATACAGTACCTCCCTAAACCGCTTGACGGAGGCCCCCGAGAGGCGGTGTGATGGCACAGACTCGGAGAAGACGCTTGGCTCCGACCCCCTCCCCAAGTCTTATAGCCCTGGTGTAGCCTGAGATCGCACCCGACATAGGCAGCCGGTTCCCGGGGTCAAGCTGTCTTTGACGTTTTGTAGCCTTTCGAATTCTATCCTTAGACGGCATTGTCTAATTCCCAAATAATCTGCAGTTGAATCTGTGGTGAAATATAGTAAAAAATGTTATTAACCACTATTACCAAACAGTAAATCAATAACAGTAAGAACTAGATTCGACAATGCTATAAAAAAAAAAAGAAAAGTATGCACAAGGGTGCAGGGGGTATCACTTTGACACCCTCTGACACCCTCAAAACAGGCACAGGTGCCATGTGGCAAGCAAACCAGCCCGAAGGGCAGGTCTGCCTTTCACATGACATAGGTGTGCGAGCACACATGTGCATGCACACCGAAATCGGTATTTTACCATGAAGTTTGATTTCATGCTAAAATACCGATTCGTTAAGGCCTTTGGGACTCAGAAGACTCCCCCCTACATAACAAATTAACAGAATCGGTAAAATTACCGATTCAGTATTTTACCGAACAAATAATTTTTCCGATTCTGTAAATGTAGATTTACCTACACGTGGCCTTGGATTTAAGCCCCTACATACTGATTTGCCATTTAACGATCGGAAACAGCCAAAAACGGCCATAACCGGTCGGTAAATGGCCTGAAACGACCACCTACATCTGGCCCTAAGTGTGCATGCATTTGATTTCAAACAAAGTTTTAAAACATTTTATGTAAAACAATAATACACCTAGGGCCAGATGTAGGTAAATCACATTTACCGATTTTGAAATACCGAATATTACCGAATTTTACCGATTCGGTATTTCAAAATCGGTAAATGGGATGTAAGTACCAACATCTGATTTATTACCGATTCCTTAAAAATTCGGTATTTACCGTTTCGGTAAATACCGAATGGGTATTTGCTATTGAATCCTATGGGCCTTGAAGCCCATAGGATTCAATTCAAATACTGATTCAGTATTTACCGAATCGGTAAATACCGAATTTGTCAAGGGTGCAGGGGGTATCACTTTGACACCATCTAGCACCCCCAAAACGGGCATGTGTGCAATGTGGCACACAGACATGCCCTAAGGACACGTCTGTCTGTCACATGGCATATGTGTACATGCACAGATGTGCATGTACACAGGAATCAGTATTTTACCATGGATTTGTATTCCATGGTAAAATACCGATTCTGTAAGCCATGTGCCAATGGAAAATTGGCTACCCACATTTCAATCTTGCATTTTCGGTAAAATTACAGAATCGGTAAAATTACCGATTCGGTAAAATTACCGAAAACGCAACATTTAAGGGCAAATTAATTAATTTTACACATGGGGGCGTATTTACAAGGGCCTTACACTACAAGGAAAATGACTTCAAATGACCAGACACACATGGGGACGTATTTACAAGGCCCTTGAACCCGGGGGAAGTGACTTGAAATTGCTAAGCACACTTAGGAGAGTATCTACAATGCCCGTGCAACACTTATGCATCATTTTTTACATGTACACCGTAACATTAACAACACAATTACATCATATATCTGTTCCGCAAAAGCGACACATTGCAAGAGTCACATCATTTTACCATCAAAAACAATTTCACCAATACCTTAAGAAACATGGAAGTGGTGAAAAAAGCCAAGCTTGACGTTACGGCAGCCACGAGGTAGCTAGGCTCCGCCACCCCCCCACTGCTCCAAGCATGTCTGTCCCATCGCCCGCCACGCCCATTAACGGTAACATGAAATAGATACAAATCAGCAGATACCTACCCCCATTCCGGAAACTCCCGAAGTGCAACAGGACCACGGTTACGCCCATCCGGAAGATGAGGCCTCGACACGTGCAGGGCGGGGCCCGGCTAACCGCCACCAGCCGTGGGGTGGATGGCCCAAAATGTACTGGTCTCCCGATTCCCTTCTTCTGCCGCCTTGCAGGCCACGGGGGGGATGTCTTGCCTCTGCCTCCGACCCCCCCCCTCTTATCGCCTGGTCCGGACATCACGGATATCAACGCCAGGTGTCGGCGTGAGGTGCACTGGGAGGGAGAGGCGGCGCGAACAAGCCTCTCTCACCCCCAAAGGTGAGGGCCCCTCAGCTGCACCCCCAAAGCTCCACTCACCCAACAAAAGGGTTCCTCCACTCTTGCGATGCAGCGGCGCTGCACTCACCCGACAAAAGGTCTCGTCCACTATTGCGAGGCAATGATGCTCCGCTCACCCAGCGGGGGTCTCGTTCACTGTTGCGGTGCAACGACGCTTCTAGTTTCCTGCGTCCAGAAACCTTCTCCTCAACTTTGAAGATTCTATAAGAGCCACGGGGGCCCCCGACCCCCGATGGGGAATGACTGCCATGATCACCCACGGAACGACCACGACGTAGCCGCGGGACGTCGGCGCGCTCATGCCGGCGCCGGCCTCAGTCTTGAAATCACCAAAATCCTGCAAGACTACCAACTTGATCAGTTCCGGTGGGACACCAGTATGACCCGGTAGGAGAGATTGTTTCCTCCCACCCTACTTTCACTGATGGTTCATTTCACCAGTCCCCTCTGCTACCCTTCAACGAAAACTTTTGGACTGCCGAAAGAGGTCCCGGTCCAACCACGAGTTGGTGGAGACATTTTGACTATACTTGGACCTTCCTGACCTCACCCAAAATGGCGCCGGTACAAATGAAACTCTCAACTCCTTGTTGTGCCCCGATTGCTCAGCCTTGATATCATGAGATATGTATGCAGTTTTTAGCACATGAATTGATATGGGATAAGACTGATTATATGTTCGGACAATGAATTGATCCAGGATGGGTATTGATTATACGTTCGAACAATGAATTGACATGAGACGGGTACTGATTACACGTTCGAACAATGAATTGATATTAACTTCTAATGCATCATTGATTACTGTATTTATTATTGAAGGCTCGAATTGTCGACACTTTTGGTACTTGCTCACAATGAATTATCGATATGATTTTGTTGCACTTGTCGCACTTTTTACTATGAAATCAACGACCACTGACTCTCTGTTATGTTTTCCACAAATAAATACCCCCTCCCCCCATTTGCAGTTCCAGCCTGCTCCGTGGCCGGCCCACGGGGTTGTAAGCCCGTATTTGGGCACCAACATTTTTATTAAAGGTTTTTGAAAAAGCAAACGTAGTTGTAATGCGTAGATTGGTAAGTTTCGAAGAAATGGCCACTGTTTCCGATTTTTTTTTTTTTTTAAAAAGCAGGTGAAATGAAGCAGCTCAATTAGTTAAGGGTTAAAAAGTATAGTACGCGGAAACATTGAAAATATGAATGGTCCAGGTTTGTTGTGTGTTTTTCATTTTTCTACAGCATAAAGCAATCGATAAAGATCCTGGTATTTAGCCTCTACTTTATATGCTACCTGTATCAGGGAAGTTGTTTTAAATGCCCCTAAGCCACCCCGAACGAATGTCACCTGGCCCCCCTAGTACGAACGAAAACGACCCAGTACCACTGTAGGTTATCTCTCTTCCTCAAAAATGACAAAAATTACTTTCTAGGACGTTTTGGACATTGATGATTTTCATATGATCTATTTATTAAAGTAATACTCATCTCTCCGCATGAAATTAATTTTCCACATGCTACACAAGTCAATCTCATCTGCCTAAAGTTCTTTTACAGATTTGGGACCGTTTCCCTTGCCTCTGACTCACTTATTGCTAAGTCATTGGTGGATGTTTTTGCCGGCCGGGGATTATCCACTAAATCTCGAAGTTGTGCTTTAGAATAATTAAGAGAGTGCCACCACTCCATGTGCCGATGCATGGTATGATTACCATAGCTATATTTTTTTTCGGTCCCTCTCGAGAGTTTTTTTTTTGCAGATGAGGCAGGTAACGAACTTGGCATTCACTTTCTTTTCATGAGAAGGAAAAGAAAAAAATTGCCAGATAAAATTCACTTTCACATGGGACGTTCTTGGCATTTCTTTCAGAAACTTTTACATCACTGTGTCATTTCTTTGTCTATCCTGGTTAAAGCAATGTCATGTAAATAGTTGTTTAAAAAGTTTTTTTTAACGTGTTTACTTTGTTGGAGCGTTGTATATATTTATAAGTTATTAAAGTGTTATAATCCTACAACTTTGTTGGAGTGCTATATATTTTTAATGTGACACATAATTGTGAAGACTTTGATGTACAAAAAGGCATCCCTGGAATCTTCCGCTTCAGGCTCGGACCCACACACCCTCACAGTGAGAATCCCCTCCCCAAGCACACTACAGGATGGTTATCAGATAGTAGGAACGCGTGTGGTGTGATGGATCTCATCGGGTGGGGGCCTTGATCTACTGTAACTCCTTTGAAGAGGGGTGATTCTCTACAGCTGGGGCCATAAACTACATCTGCAGGGCTAAGTGATAGCCTGGGACCGGCCTGGACAATCGGACACAGAGGAAGAGGAGTGTCAGAAGGTGCGGTAGTGAATAGGGTGAAAGGGAGGTGTCGGGCGGGCACAGGGTGTGATTCTCAGGGAAGAGCAGCGCAAATGGGGGGAGGTTTATGGCCCATGCATGAGAGAGAGAGCGGGGGTGACCAGTGCGTGGGGGAGATACTTGCGAGGGTGGGGAGCCATGCTGAGGATCGGCGGCGTGCAGAGAGTGGGTCTGGTCAAGGCATCTAAAATGGCTGCCGTGCTCAGCAAAAGTGTGGCATTGCAAAAAAGGCAAGATGGCGCAGACAATGTTTATCAATAAGGATTAATTTATAACAATTATTTTTAACAAAATATTTACTCGCAGTGACAAAATGGCGGTCAACAGTTCCTGATTTCCATCTAATCGAACATTAACAGACGTCACGCAGCAAAAAAAATAAAACGCTCACGCACAGCCGCTGGAAGACATGTAACAACATATATGAGCCTCCTCACCCACCCTCAGAAAACATAAGGGGTCAGGATACGTCTCCGGTACCCCCTTATACCTAGTAATTTAATTAAATCGAAAAACAAAATGGCGAATTCACGTTTCGCTACCAGTTTGCGACCTTGTTCGCGAACCGAGAAGCGCTTCTACTGCGAAAAATCTAATTTTTATTATTTGCCCCACAGACCTTTTAATAACCCCAACATCATTCCTAGGGGGTCAAGAGGGGTCTACCTTGCCCCCTTTCATTAAATTCCCCCTTCGTTTTTCTCCTCCTCTTGTCTCTCGATCCTACCGAGAGACAAGATGGCAGCCGCACCAGACTGTTTAGAATGTTGACAGACACCGGAGAGCCAATCAGCTTCGCTACGCAAAGCTCCGTTACGCGAAAAGTACGCGATCTGGTGCGCTATCTGGGACGCTGTCACAGATATATCTGTTTTTTTAAATGTTAATTTCTCAAAATCCACTGGAGCACATATATTGAGACCCAGCAAAGGCACATCGGGCTAACAGTCCCTATAATTTTGCCAAGTTTCGTGTAAATCCATTCAGCCGTTCGAGCTAAAAGTGAGGCCAAAGGCCCTATGGAAAAATGAATGGGAAAAATGCGTTTTGGGACCCCCCTTTTTTCTCGGCCCCCCCTTGACGGAACCCCCCCAAATTTTCAGGGGCTGCTCAGAAACAAAATGTGCCATTTTCCTGAAAATTCTGTCCACAAACGCCAAAGTTATTAGACATAGAATTTTCAAAAGTTCCATAGAGAAAAAATCCTAACTATATATACCTACTGGCGACCGCCAGTAGGTAATATATATATATATATATATATACATTTATATATATACATATATATAAATATATATACACATATATATGCCCTTCTCACTGTTTTATATTTGTTTAACGGTGTGCACTTATACAAAACCACTATAGTGTGTTTTTTATGTCTATACACCATGTGACTCACTGAATAGGTGGAGCATCACGTAAAAAAATGTGTATAAATTTGTTTGCTGACCAGGTGCGCGGTGTGTGACCAAGAGCACAAGTTGCTCGAAACGCGTAACCTGAGAGGTTTGGATTAAAATCTCCCTTACTGCAGCCTACGTGGTCCGTGTCTTCATTTCTGGCAGGAGTGTGCTGTTTGAAGAATTTGTTTGTACGGTACACGGGGAGCAGCTGTCCTCGTTCACGGTACCCGCTCGTCAGCAAGAGGTCTGGCTTTCAACAGTTGAATGCATTTTTCGTTTCCGTGGAGGAAAATTTGCCTGACCCCCTGAGCCGAAGCAGTAGCCTCTGGAGGCGGCGGACGAAGACGCACTAACGGCTGGTCTGGTAGGCGAGCTGAGAGTGAGTGGCGTCCAACCGCAGCGGGGTTGTTATTGCGGGATTCTCAGGTGTCGAGAGCAAGGCATGCAGTAAGGAGACCAGCAGTGGCGTTTGCCATCGGTGCTACATCAAAAAACATAAACCCTCTCGAAACAGCACCATGTCAGCAAGTTTGGAGAGAGAAAGGGAGGACCCCAATCGTGCTTTCCCCATGCAATTTCCCATAGGACCTTTAGACACGGCTACAGCCCGAACGGCTAAACAGAATTACACCAAATTTGGCAGAGAGGTAGTTCTCAGTTCCGACTTGTGCCTTCAATGGGCGCGGTGGATCTGCGTATCTATCTGCGTACCCAAACGCTTCAAAATGCAAAAAGGGGGCAGGGTAGACACACCCTGACCCCCTAGGCCTGCTTAGGTGGTCCCACAAGGACCCCCAGGGCCACAATTAATGTATTTATTTATTTTAAAAAGAGACATGATCATCCCCTCCTTGCACCACCCTGCAAACGTGCCTTCTAGCTCATTTGCAGAGGGGGAAAGAACTCCCCTTGAATACTGGGGGTCCCTGTGGGCCAACCAGCCCACCAGGAACCTCCAGAATGCGCCATGGGGCTGTGTTGCACAGAGGTGTTCTGAGGCCAAGCCCCTTTTTACACCTTCTGCAACACAGCTCTGTGGCACTTACTGGAGGTACCTGGTGGGCTAGTTGGCCACCAGGGGACCGCAGGATTCAAGGGGTCTTAATCCCTCAACTTAGAACGCGCCACAGGGCGCGTTTGTACAGTGGTGAATCTAGATTCTATCTGGTGCGTGTCAGAATTGGTTATGGTACTACCCACATTGAAACTTTGAGGAGGCATACAAACATTGATTTTCAGAGAATCACATTTGGTACCCTTCTGGTCAAACCATACATTATTGTCTTCAGCTCTTTCAAAAAAAATTCTTGTGCCGAGAGCTAAGGCATTGAGGTGAGGCAAATTCCAACCGCTTCTGCCGTTTTGAAACCGAAGCTCCTGCATCAGTGAATTCCTCATTACATGTTACAGTTCCATGTGACATGAATAATAGCTATTAGACATGAATTACTAACTGGCAGATGCATCAAAGTTATGTTTTGCGAGTCCTTAATAGCAAATTTTAAGGAATCGCTATTAAAGACTCGCAAAACGGGATGCATGTAGGAATCGCAATGTTATTAGCGATTCCTACAGATTCCTTATTTGCGATTCGGTAATAGCTAATCGCTAATAAGGAATGGCCCATAGGAATGAATGGGAAAGCCATTCCTTATTAGCGATTAGCTATTACTGAATCGCTAATGTTCCGCTATTTCAAGGGTGCCAGGGTGTCCAAAGGACACCCTGTTGCACCCCTGAAACGGACCTGTGCACAAATGTTACACACACACATGCCCTAAGGGCATGTGTGTGCGCAACATGTAACTTTGTAAAATGCACAAAAGTACATTTTTCAAAGTTTTAGCAAATTACCACGAAGTTCAACTTCATCGTAAGTTGCTCCCCCTATTAGCGAAATCGCTATTTTTTTGGGTTTCATGCATTGCATTTAAGGAATCTCATTTTGGGATTCCTTAAATGCAAGAGCAATTTAAGTAATCGCTATTTAGAGATTCCTTAAATTGCGATTTCTGCATTTGGGATGATGCATCCCAAATGCAAAAATACCGGGAGCAAACGGCCAGATTCTGAGAATCTGCCCGTTTGCTCCCGGTATTTTCTTTGATGCATCTGCCTGTAAATTGTGTAATGAAAATAAAGGTAGGATACGATTACCACACTTTGCCAACCAGTTCCTAAACAATGTTGTGTTTTTTATCAAGATCGCCAGCTTGTGAGCACAGGCTGGTGAAGAATAAATTTGTGTGAAAGGGCTTTGTGGATAACAGGCAGGCAGAGAGAGACGTATGCACAAAGAATAGACATGGTTTCAAAATCGATGTCAGTTTAGGCTAATTTAGCAAGTAAATAGCGAGTTTGCATAGTCCATACATCACCGATCCCTGTTTAGAATGCAGATGTAAGGGGCAATGAGGAAAACAGAGTTCAAATGCATGGGCACACTTAGGAAGTTATCATATGAAAATAATTCAATTTAAGTGTATTAAAAACATTTTAAGGAAAAAGTCAAAAAAGTTGAAAAAAATCAATCCAAGAATAACGTGAAATTCTTACAAGTCTGGTAGATTGCAGTCCGGAAGCTCTTCAGCGGTTTGAGATGCATAATGTTCCAAGAGGTCATTGTTGCCATTGTGTGATGAAAGTAAAGCAATCCAATTCATATCCTCGGACGGACAGTAATGTTCCTCGAATTTTGGAGCTGCAATTTGGATTGGCAGGCAATCTGCGATGTTGTCAAAGGTCGCACGTTGCAGGAGATCTTTCGCGGCTGCGCAGAAATCCCATTCCGCCACAATACTTTTTTTGCGTTGCATTCGCCATTGCTCCACTGCCTGAACAATCAAGTTCATGGTTTTCAAGATACTCGATTACTTGCTGGATATCGGGAGCGATTGTTGGGATGTTGGCAAGGCATAGATCCATTCACCAGTCAAATGGGCAATTTTTGCAATAAAAAGATGGTTGTACGCAAATTGCTTATTTGTGCATAAATGTCATGTTGTGTCTGGCTCCGATAATACAGAGAGGCAGGCAGCCAGTTGTTAAATTTTTTGACAGTATTGATGTAGCTTCACATAGAGACGTATTCTGTTGGACATTGTTGTTAGCACAGGGAGCGCAGGAATTCTTTAGAAGAAAAAATAGTAGTGGGATGGCCGCAAAGAGAGCGAGAATTATGGGCACTGTTCCTGTATTCCATAGATGATTGAATAAATGAAGTCTGATATTATGCCAAAAATGTTTTGAAAGAGTGTGAGAAGCCCGGGGGAGACCGTGTTAAAAGAAAATAAGTGCCAGACCTGGAGTGTGAGATGTGTTAAAAATTGTGTAACATTTTACAAAGTGTAATGGGAGGTTCGTATTCAAAAGGGACTGTATTTTACTTGAAGTTCGTGTTATCTGCAGTCGATAAATTTCTTTTGCAGAAGTGAGGGACACTTCTGTTCTGAACAAAAGTTGTGTCAGTTTGGTTAGTTTAATGAAATCTGTTTACAAAGTAGGTTTTGAAGGTCAAGTTGAAGTTTGGGAGTTGTTTTGTGTGGGTGGGAATAGACATTGCCACAGGAAGTTACTCAGTTTGAAACAGTAAGGACAGACGGTATGCCAGATCATATTCTGTAGGAGTGCATGTTATTGAGAAGCAGATAAGTGCTGTTAGAAGGCTGTGTGAATGTTGGGCTGATTGTGGGAGTTGGCGTGGTTTTAAGAAAGCATGCAATATTGGTGCGAGAAGTTGGCCTGGCATATGCTGTCCACTATCCTAGTGGGTACCTTGCACCAGTCCAAATGACTCTTATTGATGGTAGGTTTATAGACAACCTATATAGAAAGCTATCCTAGTGGTAGCTGTGGAAGGCATCCTACGGTCTTGAAGGAATGTAAAGCAGCTTGTTTTATGAGGCTAAAGGCAAAAGTACATTCAGTAACATTATTTAGCACACAGTAAATAAGCACAGTAAAGGATTAGCCTTAGGGGCGTCACAAACCATATACTAAGAAAGAGGTGTAAGAACCACGACTTACATAGATACAAGGCCTAGAGCCTTTAGAACCGCTGGGGCCACCAGGAACCACCCTAGGTAGTGACACAGGGGACCCATGGGGGATGCGTGCAGTGTCTAAACACAGCCACAAATCACCTCTAACTTCTACCGGGAAAGTCGCAGTTGGAAAATTACAAAGGAAGGACACTTAGAAGAGGACTTGGAGCAAACCCCTTTAGAACTAGGCAGTTCTAGTGTCAATACCCACGGGAGAACCGAAGTATTCAAGTTACCGCACTCAGGGAAGCCAGGTGCATAGGTGTCTTTTGGTGTCGGGTTTTGTCGTCGTTTTCAATGGCGATCTGCTGCAAAATGCGGCTGGCGACCAGGTCGAAAGTGTCTGGGTGGAGCCAAGGATGGATCGAAGATCTGAAAAACCTGAAAGCGGAGCTGACATAGTCTGGGTCACTAGCCAGTGACCAGGAAGGCGATGAGAATATGCCAACCCATGTCGAGTGAATTCAGTTGAAGAAGGTGAAGCTTGACTCTTCAGCCACGAGGACCAGGAGGTGTCGACAATGACCAGGAGCTGGTTTCGAGCTGTCCCGCAAAGGATGTCGAATGCTGCGTTGTTGGATTCCGGATGGCACTTAAAAAGCCTTGGCAACAGCATTGCACGAAGAAAGCAGAGATTGGCTTTGGTGCAGACCAGCAAGATCTGAAGGACTCGCCCTTTGGAGGGGAGTCAGGGCAAATCTCTAGCAATCAGGCAACCCAAGAAACAGAAGAGTTAACTTTGTGGGGACCCACCAGTCGACAGACCAGGGATTGCGAAGGAGCCTCAATCGGAAATGCTAGAAGCGGTCCCACGGAACACTTGTGGAGTGTAGGCCTACAATTTTCAGTGCAGATGATGCTCGGGGCTTGGGCTACACATAATCCAAAAGCACAACTACAGGAAAGATCAGGAAGTCAATGCACTGAGCAAATATGCACGGTGTCAGGAGTTCCGGTTCCACGTCACTCGTTCGGACTGCGGGTCTCAGCTTTGCTGGGGACTCGGGTCGGCCATAGAGATGTCTGGAAATCCTCTTCCTGGGATGCAGGTACTTCGGAGTCCAGCGGGCGCAGCAGAGATACAGAACGGCAATTGCTTTCTTGGTGCCTGTTTGAACAGGGGAGTCACTCCTTGGCCCCAAGGGAGATTCTTCCGTCTTCAAGTTGAAATAGAATGTCGAAGTTCCAAGATATATGTTGCAAAGTTTCGTTCAGGGTAATCTAAAGTCCTAAGGACTAGGTTCCTATACTTATACTAAGTTTAGGGGTTGGATTACTCTAGGGTCCCATCTATGGGAGGACCCAGGGAGGGGGTGGTTACACCCCTTTCCCTTTGTCCATTTTCACACCAGAGCAGGGACTGAGCACCCGTGCAACCGGGTTGAACTGGGGTATGCACCAGGAAAAGCATTCACTGAATGCACCCACCCATCCACAATACACTAAAATCTGTCTGGGAGGTGGTTACACCTCCCTGTGACAGGAAACCTATTGTCCAGGCCTCCCCTGCCGGAGTTTCGTCTAGCAGCAGGAGGTCAGACTCGTGTCTGTGGCTACAGCATCCATTTTGTGATGCTGGAGCTCTTTTAAACGATTACCGGTTAGGTAAGGGTGTACATGTCTTCTCCCTCTAGAAGGCCTTGTCATTCACTACAGAACCCGGCAGGGTTCACTGTGAGTATTTTTTACTCTCCCTTCACCCACAGCCTGACACACTTCACCTCACATGTGAATTAGCACTGTATACTCATGTAATTACCTCTTTTTAGCCTTCCCAATTAGCCTGCCTGCACAATTAGATGTGCCTGCTCTGACATTTCACATTATTTCATTTCCCTAGATGTCCCACTCATCACAGGTCCTGACGAGACCCCACATTCTACTCGGGTTGAAACGCCATCGACGGTAAATGGAAGCGAACCATCAAGATAGCACGCATGATTGTATAGAGTTGCTTCACTATTCTGTGTGATTTCAATTAAAAAAATGGTCACTTCCTCTGATGAACATCCTTTTGAAACCTTCTATATAATTTCACCAAATGTCACTTAACTGTTTTTCTTGGTTATTTTAAGCACACTTGGGACACCTCGCACTGCCATTAGTGTATTCTTATACATTATGTATATGGTTATGTATAATTTTTTGTGTTTTCCTTGTAACAATATAAATTAATTCTTTCAAACAAAGCCTTGGTGTTGCGTTTGCTCTCTCTTTGACATTCCTATTAACCCTCTTTTATAATTGTTATCATGCATTGTAGATACCAATGAGTAGTGTGTTTTTAATACTCCACAGGAACCGTTGTTTTTCATATAAATTACACCCCCTGGATCCTGGTGAGTAGGGTTCCCTTGTCCTTTCTTCTCACCTATTACATAAATGAAGCCTGCGTAATTCTACAACTGCAACGGTTCTATGCGTGAATCAGTTTATAACACCATGAGTACTGCCCATGTAATTACAGAACCAATAAGGCACTGCCTAGGACCACCGCAGCTTCAGGGACTGCCGAGGCCCACCCTGCATATTTGAGTAAAGCCCTGGAGGGTGGCGATCCACGGACTTCAGTTGGCCTCTAAGCCCCCCGAACAATTAGTAAACAATACCCAGGATTTGCTATCACAGGGTGGAAGCCATGCACCCGCCCTCAAATAGCAAACATAAATATCCCACGGATGCACAACCCGGGGCATTGTATGAGCTGCGCCTGGAAGGTCGTGCTTCCTACGACCATGATGCATTGGTTAGTATAAATGCATACTAACACTACGTACACATGTGTAATACAGCGACCAGAGTGTAGTGAAGAGGCAGAGGAAGTGCAAAATTTAAAAATATAAATTCTACTAGAGGTCAGATGAGACAGTTCAATGAGCCGACGACCATGGGATGAGTAGAATCAGCATAACGCAGGAAACTTTGAAATATTGGTGCTGCCTTTTTTTTACCTTCTCCCACTCGTCGCCAAATTGATGTAGTGAAGAGGCAGACAGCAGTGGATCCGATAAGTAGGTTTATTGCAGGAAAACAAGACACCTTAAACACCCACCAACAGGAGCAGACAGCAAGGCAACCGTCTTCTCCAGCACCGTGTACAAACCCCTCAAGGTTCCCCTAATGACATACTTACATTCTATTAGAATTACATACTAACATTCTACTATGACTTATATTGGAATACTACACTGAGCACATGACTTTACAGCAATGAGCTCATGGTTTCATTCAGGAGTCTTGAGACCGGTAGGGGTGAGTAGTTCACTTCCCACTCCCTGTATTATATAAACGCAAACTAACACTACTTCCACAGGTATGCTACAGCGTCCAGAGCACATCAGTTTACAGCAATGAGCTCCCGATTTAGACTCACGGTTTAATCCCCAAGTCTTCAGACCAGTAGGAGAAAGTAGTTCTCTACCCACTCCCTATATGCTATAAACGCATACTAACACTACTCACACAGTTATACTACAGCAGCTAGTATCCTACAGTGACCAGAGCCCATCACTTTACAGCAATCAGTTTGGTTTGATCCCCGAGTCTTCACACTGGTAGGCGTGAGTACTTAACTTCCGGTATAGTATAAACGCACAGTAGCGGTCAGTAGTTCGCTTCCCACTCCCTGTATGGTATAAACGCCTACTAACACAACTTGCACATGTATACCACAGCGCCCAGAGTCAATCCCTTTACTGCAATCCTCTCGTTTTGATCCCCAAGTCTTCACACCAGTAGGCATGAGTACTTCGCTTCCTGCTTCCGGTATAGTATAAATGCACGGTAGCGGTCAGTAGTTCGCTTTCCACTCCCTGTATGGTAGAAATGCCTACTAACACTACTTGCACACATATACTACACCACCCAGAGCCCATCCCTTTACAGCAATCCCCTCAGTTTTATCCCCAAGTCTTCACACCGGTAGGCATGAGTACTTCACTTCCCGCTTCTGGTATAGTATAAACGCACGATAGCGGTCAGTAGTTCGCTTCCCACTCCCTGTATGGTATAAACGCCTATTTAGACTACTTGCACTCATATGCTACAAAGACCAGAACACATTACTTTACAGCGATGAGCTCACAGTTTAGGCTCTCGGTTTCATACAAGAGTGTAGCAGCATATCATCTCAGCACCATGTCACTCTGAGCAACATTGTACTTTCAGACCGGTAGGAGTGACTACTTTGCTTCGCACTCCCCCACAGAGGTTACAATGCTCCTACCCTCCTCTCCTACTTTTTTCGCCCTTTTTTCCCCTTACTAGCTTCAACGGAATCACAAAATGGCGGCCAACACTTCCTAGATGCAATCCCTCGCAGCGCTCGCAACCAATAAGCAGCAAGCTCGTGCTCGTAACGCCTCAGCCAATCAGATGGCAGAATTCCTAAATATCGATATCTGTAAATTTCGATATTTCTCCAGATGTACACCAAATAAACAAAAGTGTGCTTTCTAGACCAAACCCTTCTCCTTGCCAAATTTGGGGTAATTCCATTCACCCGTTCAACCTGTAGCCTTGTCTAAAGTTTTCTATGCAAATTAACATGGAAAAAACATGTTTTGGGACCCCCCTTTTATCTCGGCTCCCCCTTAATCAATCACCCCTAAATGTTCAACATAGGAGCTGATGTGAACAAAGAATTAGTTTTGAGAATTTCAGGAAGATTCATCAAACTACGCCAAAGTTATAAGCAAAACAAAAAATGCTCATCTAATGGAAACTTTTTCCTAACTATAACTAACTACTGGGGACCGCTGGGGGTCGCCAGTAGGTAGTTATAGTTAGTACCTAGTTACCATAGGAAAATTGCAACATTCTATTCCCAATAACTTTGGTGTCGATTGACGAATCTTCACAAAATTTGCAAAACCTATGGCCCGCTTCGGTCCGCTCCTATCTTGAAAGTTTTGGGTTGATTGGGCAAGCGGGTGCAGAGAAAAAAGGGGGGTCCCAAAACATGTTTTCTCCATGCAATTTCCATGGAAAACCTTAGACACGGCTACAGCCCGAACTGCTGAACGGAATTACACCAAATTTGGCCAAAAGGTAGCCCTTGGTTCAGAAAGTGCTCTTTTTGTTAAATGGTGTAAATCCGTTGAGTAGTTTTTTAAATGTTAATGGAAAAAGAAATATATTTATCTGGGCGGAGCCTAACCACACATCTCATCGTGAGATCTGATTGGCTGTCAGCACTTCATCCAAGAAGTGTTGGCAGCCATCTTCGGACCAATAAACATGACAGTACCTCATTAAAAAACATTGCAGTTAATTGAAAGTTTTAAGACTTTAGTTACATTATAAATCATTTGTTGATAGTACCATACTCATTTTAGGAATTGTGGTGTGTGTGTTCTAAGGTGATTTTACCATGTGAAAAAGCCTTCTGCTTGGATATCATGAATAATGTTTGAGAGAAAACTATTTTCTCATGCTTTTCCTAGAGAGGTTTGGAAGGTGATCTATAAGCTAAACTGAGAGCATATTTTCTATAAATTCACATTATCTTTCTATGAGAATGAAGTCTGACATTCTCAGTAAAACATGTACTTCCTATAGGAGAGTAGGGTCTGCTTCCTATGGTCACCCCTACTTTTTGCTGTCATTCCCTGGTTTTTCGACTTTAGTGTGGCTGTGGACCTGCTAATCAGACCCACAGCCAAGCTGTTCTCTCTCTAAATTGATACCATGTACTTTAGGTACATACCAGATTGGTTACTGGGTCACCCTTGTGAGCCCCTGTGTAGTGTACCATAGGTAACAGATCACTGACTAAATATCGAGGGACAAAATATAGACTAACCAAAATTTAGACTCCAAAATATCGACGGACAAAATATCGAATTGATAGAGTAGGGGTAAAAATTTACTATTCCCACTCCAGAGAGTGCAACAGTAGGGAAAGCGTTGATTAGCGTAGGGGTAAAAATTACTATTCCCACTCCAGAGAGTCCAACAGTAGGGACAGCGTTGGATAGCGTAGAGGTAAAAATTACTATTCCTACTCCAGAGAGTGCAACAGTAGGGAAAGCGTTGGATAGCATAGGGGTAAATTTTACTATTCCCACTCTAGTGAAAATAAAATAATATAATTCACATAATTTTCTTTTTTATTTTAAATATTTTTTATTTGCATCAAATGAACACAATGAGAGAAGTCATAATAAACAAAATCACATTAAGCATTGCATTGATCATAAACAATAAAAAGGTCATATAGAAAGAAAAAAAAGTAGAAAAAAAAGAATTTAGAAAAAAAAGAGAAAAAAAAGATGCTAATATTAAGACATAAATGCTCCCCAGATTTTGTCAGTTTTTCGTGGTCTCCATAGAATAAATTTCTTTAACAAAGCTCCACCATTCCATAACAGTTTTTCTGGATCCAAGCTCTAGCAATAATAAGTCTTGCACACGTAATTAAAATGTTCAACAAATCATTAAATGCGTTAGAGCCACCACATATACCAATCAATACATCAGTTGCTGAAAAAGAAATAGGTTGAGTAAGTCTGTCCGAGACCACCTTAAGTATACCATTCCAGTAATCATTAAGCATAGGACAAGATAAAAACATGTGAACGATATCAGCCCCGCTTAGATCGCATTTAGGGCATTTCGTGCGTTCACTAAAGTTATTATTCCTTGCCCATTTAAGAATTCTCTTGGGGGTGTGATATAGTTGACATATAGTTTTAAACATTTGCAATTTAAGGCTAGAAGAATGAACTGACATATTTAAGCTCTTAAAAGATAAAGTAATTAAATCAGGTGGTACATTTGAGGTTAACCTTCTATTCCATTTCTCAGTTAGTTTTATGATATCACTAGTATTAAAGTCCAAGATTAGCTTATATCCTATGCTAATCAGAGCTTGGTCTGATTCTCTTTAAATACAGTTCCAAAAGTCAGAGTCTATTACCAAATTAAGTTCTAATTTCTTTACTAAATAATCTTTAATCTGATAATATTTAAACCTAGCCAGTTATGATAAGTTATAGCATTGCTTTATTTTTTCAAATGTCATTAATCCTTGATGGTCATACAAGTCTCCCAGGAGTTTAATACCAGATTCTAAATATACTCGACATGTTGACTCCTGAAAAATTGAAGGAAATCCTGGGTTACCCCAGAGAGGTGTTTTATAATGAAGATGAGAAACATTACATTTCATCATGATGGAGCGGCAGATATTAACAGTATCTCGTATTGTCTTAAATGTAACCCTTTTGAAATATTAAGGGTCATTTAATCTGTAAATAAACATATTAGCATCTTGTCCGAGCAGAAATTTATGAAAATACAAACATTTATCAAGAATTGTTAGGCTACGAAAACGAGTCAAAAAAGCCGACCAATAATAAAGTTTGAAATCCGGAAGAGCCAGACCTCCTTGACTAAAAGGAAGTTTAAGTGAGGAGACTGCACGTCGGGCTTTTTTATATCCCCATATAAAGCTACTAATAATACCTTCTAATCTGAGAAAATAAGAGTTATTAACACGTAAAGGAATTGCGCGAAATAAATATAAATATTTAGGCAGGATTTTCATTTTAATTAAATGTATACGCCCGATGATATTAAGGGGAAGTTTGTGCCATTTTTTAAATTGCATTGCAGTCTCTTTTAATAATATTTCATAATTTAGAGCCACAATAGAGTCAATATCAGAAGAGATTGTAACACCTAGATACGTTGCGACCCCGCAGATGCCTGGAGTAGAAGCAGGAAGATGATGATTCGCAACGATTTGAGTTTTAGTGGTATTAAGTTTGTATCCAGAAACTGAACCGTATATACCTGCTTCAATTAGAATACCTTTCAAAGCTTGGGGCACATCCGAGGAAACACTGCTACGTCATCCGCATATACAGTGATGTCCAGCTTATTTAAGCCATTAAGAAAAGGATTGATTAGAGCCTGGCGTTGGAGTGCAATTAAAAAGGGTTCCATACCCAAAGCAAAAAGCAGGGGTGATAAAGGACACCCCTGTCTTGTCTCCCTCTTAATTGGAAACATAGAAGAGTATTTCCCCATATAAGATACTTTACCCATAGGATTATCATAAAGTGATTGAATCCATCTCAAAAATTGGCCGTTAATGCCAAATGCCTGTAAAGCTGCCCATAAAAAGCCCCACCCCACTCGGTCAAATGCTTTTTCTGCATCTAGTAAAATCATATCGAGTGGGGCGGACTGAATCCGTGCAGCGTTGAAAAGCAGAGATGGCCATATTAATATGCGCGGTAGTATCGCGTTTTGGTATAAATCCGTGTTGCTGGAAAGATACGAGCTGAGACATAACTGGCGCGAGCCTAATAGCCAATATTTTAGCAAAGATTTTGGCATCGCTATTAATGAGCGAAATTGGTCTATATGATCCCCTCTCTTGAGGTACTTTACCCTTTTTTAAGAAAAAGATAATTTGAGTTAAATTCCAAGATTTAGGTGCTTGTTGTCCATTGCCAATAGCCCGAATCACTTCAATTAATAAAGGTGTCAGATCCTCAGCGCAACATTTATATAATTCCAGAGGAATAGAATCCTCCCCTACTGCTTTCCCTGTTGCTAGGGAGTTAATAGCATCCCTAATTTCCATTGCTGTAATGTCTTCCTCTAGTTGTGCTGTTTGTTCTGATTTTAAAACATTCACTGTGTTAAGTTCTATATAGTTTTTAATGCTATCTTCTGAGGTTGTAGTTTCTGGTGTATATAAAGCTTGATAATAAGAAGCAAATTGTAGCAGTATTGATTTAGAGTCGCTAACGAGTTGATTATTGTCTCCTTTGATTTCCTTGACTATGTTCTGTGATCGATCCTCAGCAACTTTATAAGCCAAAAGTTTACCAATTTTATCTGCGTTTTCATATTGATCAAGTTGATATTTTTTTAGTTTATTAATACTTTTAGCTCTGAGAAGATCTTCTAATGCAGCTTTAAGTTCGATTAGTTTAAAATTAAGTATATCTGAGATCGGTGCCCTATCAGACAAAGCCTCTGATAGCTGGAGCTCAATGTCTCATATTTCACCAAGCCTTTTCTCATTTAAAATTCGATGCCCTTTATTTTGCCGCCAAATATATTGCTGTGTGAATCCACGTATGCCAGCTTTACAGGCATCCCATACTATCAAGGGTTGACTAGACTGAATATTTATATCAATGAATTGTTTTATATGTTCTTTAAGTTGATTCACAAACCCAGAATCAGTAAGCAAATATCTTGGAAATGAGAAAAGACGTGGAGAAAATTCTTCAGCTGTAATCTCAAAAGTTAGAGAAATTGGATTGTGATCTGAAGTTACCCTTGGGTAAATGGCCATTGAGCAGTTACTAAGACTGAGGACAGAGTCTGAAACCCAGATCATATCTATGCGTGAGCATAACTTATGGGCTGCCGAGTAATATGTATAACCCGCTAGTTTATGATTTAAACATCTCCAAGAATCTTTCAAAAAATGAGTAGTTGCTAGATCCAAAATTGCAGCTCTAGTTTTCCGCAATTCATAATACAGTTAAAATCACCCAAAACAATATATTCCCCTTCCCATCCAAGCAGTTCTATATTAATCTGATCAAAAATATTTGGTTGATCTTGATTTGATGCATAAACCCCACATATTGTATATTTTTGACCTTCCAGCTTTATCTGAGCTATAGCCCATCTACCAGCTTTGTCAGTTAGTGTCTTGAGTATCTCGCCCTTCAAGCCTTTTTGCTTTAAGATCGCCACCCCTCGAATTGTAGCATTGAATTTAGTGCAAACTATAATATCATATCCTAATTGTTTCAACAAATGTTTATCTTTGTAAGGTATATGGGTTTCAGTAATTACCACAATTTGAGGATTATACATCTTCAGCTCTTCATACACAAGGCTCCTCTTTGTTCTATTGTTTAAGCCTGAAACATTCCAAACTAAACATTTTATACGATGCATTTCAAATGATAAATATCCCTATCTATATGACCTCCATAGCCAGTTAAATCATTTTTATAATTCTTATTATTTTTATATATTTTGTGTCTTTTGATGCATTTTTTCCCCCAAACATATCTTCCTCTTCCCCACCCCACACTCCACACCAACCACCCCCCACCCAATAGTTACCTGCTGGTCCCCCCGTTAGATCGACTGCCGCTATTCTGGCAGCCATCGAGCGGGTTTAACCGCTTATAGGATCCAGGCATTCAATATTGATCAAAACAACAAAAAAATAAAAGACCATACTTCATAGTGATCACTGTCTAATATATCCCATAGCTACCCAGCCAAAAAGACCGTCTTAGCCTAGCAAGAAATTTGAATGAATAACAATAAAGGAAGAAAAATATGTAAGCATAGCATTGGTCAGTAACTTAATCATTTCCCCGATCGCCAAGAGGCAATAGCAGTTTCAACCTCATTTACTTCCAAGAAAAAATAAGAATGGCCATTTTTGATTACTTTCAGTTTTGCAGGTTCCTGTAAAAAAGCTTGACATCCAAGCTCTTTAATCGGATCAATAAATTGTTTCAATTTCCAACGTCGTTCCAAGGAAAGTCTGCTTAAATCAGATCTAACAAAGAAAATGGTTGAATCAATGGTAACTGGAGTGTTTGGCCGTGCTTTTAGTGATATAGCTTGACGCAGCAAATAGTTGCCTATATAAATCAAAATTGGTCGTGGGAATTTACCACTCTTATCCCTTTGAACTAGGGGTAGTCTATGAGCACGCTGGATCTGAGAATCCCAGTCCCAATCTGATAAATCAGGAAAAGCCTTTTGAAATAATTGAGTAATATATGCTCTCGGATCTGCTCCCTCGGCTCCTTCTGCAATACCAAAAACACGTAGGTTCTGCCTCCTTTGTCTATTTTCTAAATCTTCGAGTTTGGCTTGCATCTGAAGAAGTTGAGAGGCATGTTTGTTCACAGCTATTTCAGAACGTTGCGACTTTTCCTCCGTTAAAACCACTCTTTGTTGTAATTCCTCTATATCTTGGGACACAGCCCCCAATTTACAAGCCATCTCTTGCAGTGTGGTTTGAGTTTTATTATTGTCTTCCCTCATCTGCTGATAGTGAGTTTTAGCTTCCTGTTTCTGTTCATTTAAGAGCTGTAATATTGTCTGAAAGGATGCAGATACCTCCCCTTGAGGAATTCATTCTGCTGATGCAATAGAAGAAGAAGAATGAGCTGGTTCCTCCGGAATTATTTCTTTTGTTAGTTCTGCTATTGGGGCTGGGTCAGTGCCAACTATTGATACTCTATAAGTACTAGCTATATCTTGCATTGTATTATTGCTATTGCTATTTGATGAAGAAGTAGGGGTATCTCCCATAAATATCGTTGGTGATACTGAGGGGTGCTGGAGATCCGATAGTGTAGAAGACAACATTTCCTCAGACGGTTTTGTAAGTTCTTTACCAAAGCCAGATAGATCGTGTCCTTCCATTAAAGCCTTCGCCTTTGTAGTAATCTGAGTGAGAATGGGTGCTACAGTTGAGATTTGATTAGAGTCCGTTAATCCAAGTATATTCACCATAGTATTAGCAGTGCTTACTTCTTCGGTTACAGTAACTTGGTCATTAGGGCTGTTACCAGACAGTCTCATAGCCATTGATTTAACACCGCCCTTAGCCTGCACCCATTGTCTAATTGGACTATTTTCTGCTATCGCTTTCATAGTGCTTGTCTTAGATTTGCTGATAGCTTTTTTGGCTTTATTCTTATTTTTACCTTTCAGTTTTTTAATATTGATAGCTTTGTCTTTATCTTTAATTGATCTTATAGGTGTATTATTCACATGATCATTAAAGTCGATGTATTCCTCATCTGTCTCAGCGCCATCAGTATTGTCAGTATTTTCACCTCCCTCGCCCCCAGCCGCTCCCTTGTCTTGGTTTAGAAGAATATTAGTCATTAATGAAGTTTCAGACCGAGTGAGGTTCATATTGGTATTGGTATTAATTACCACGTTCATAATCTGAAGCTCTGAAGTTTCATTAGTTTCACTAGCCAGTGTAAAAGAACCAGTAGCTAAGCCTGTAAAGTTTTCATGTGCATTTGCATTTGCAGTAGTTTTTATCACAGGTGGATTGTTTAAAGTACCGTCGCTCTGACCTACTGCAGTGAAACTGTAGCACATTGTCTCAGGCACTATTAATTGGATCCCATCGTTTGGCAACCTTTTATCTTCTGCATTACCTTTAATTCCTGCTTGTTTCTCTTGCTTACCGGGGTTCAGTTTGTCCAGATCCAGAGCTGGAGCCGGAGCATTATTAGCAGATGCCGACTTTCCACTGGAGATTGAGTCATTTGTTAACAACACTGGTGTAGGTGCCGGCGTTACCGTTGTTTTCCCGGTCGTTGCTGTGGTCCGGGTAATCCGTGCGGGAGGTTTCGGCGCCATTCCAGGGAGATTCACCCTCACTGTCTGCGTTGTTGGTATTGCAGAGAATCGTCGAAGCAGCCGCAGACCAAACCAATTGACCGCCGTCCAACCCTTTGTGGATTCAAGGGTTAAGCGTGGTAGTCTAGCGGAGCGTAGCAAGCTCCGTACTCGCCTCTCGATCAGCCGGAACTGCAGCATTCAGCGTCCCGGTAAGCACCAGTCAATCTCTCCGTTTGTTGAAAGCAATATTTTTCGGCACCAAGCAGCGTTATACAGCGTTATACAGCGTAGGGTAGCAAACCAGGATTTATCACTTCGCATTCATTTAATGCTTGAAATTATGCTCGCACCAGCCCGGACCCGTTCAGTGTTCCTCCGCTCCGGCGGTGTCAATCCGCCATCTTGGACCACACCAATTCACATAATTTTCAAATAATCAATTATTAAAATGTTATTATCAATTAAGAATTAATTAATTGTCAATTAAAAAGCAATTAACAATTTGTTCTAAATAAATACCAATAAATTAAATAACATATTTAATTAATTATAATTACATTTTTTCCCTCCCTATTCCCCTATAAACCTACAACCCGCTACAGAAATTAAATTAATATTATTCACATAATTACCAATTAATAAATTAATAAAAAATAATCACTTAAGAATTAATTAATTACCAATTACAAATTAATTAACAATTTAATCAAAATAAATACCAATTAATTGATTAACATATTTAATTAATTATAATTACATTACTTCCCACCCTATTCCCCTATAACCCACAACCCGCTACAGAAAATAAATTAATTTAATTCACATAATTAACAATTAATCAATTAATAAAAAATAGTTATCAATTAAGAATTAACTAATTACCAATTAAAAATTAATTAACAATTAATTATAAATAAATACCAATTAATTAATTACCATATTTAATAAATTATAATTAAATTACTTCCCACCCTATTTCCCTATAAACCCACAACCCGCTACAGAATTAAATTACACAATAATTAAATTAAATAAAATTAATTACAAAAATATATACACTTTTCACACATATACTAACATAATAAACACTTAAAAAACTTCGATATTATTAAAAATTCGATATTTTTAATAAACTATATTATGTACTTCGATATTTTGACTTTCTATATTTTTAAAATCGATATTACATTACTTACCTTCAAAAACAATATTTTTGATGTCTATATTCTGTCCATTAAATATTTTGTCAATTCTATATTTTGGACTCGATATTTTGGTTTGTCTATATTTTGGAATCAATATTTAGCCCATTTACCATAGGTAACCAGGGCATAGGTGCACCTTAGTCCTACCAGGGGCTGCAGCATGTATTGTGCCACCCCTGGTTTGCCTTCCAAACTGACACCACAGGTCTGTTCACACAGCCTGGGTTAGGTGGTGTAATCACCCCTTACTTAGATATAGTATCCCTATATCTACCTTTACATATAGACACATACACACCTATAAGCTCCCCTATGGTAGGCCTCAACAATCCTGGAGGCAGAGTGCTTGGTTTTATGTGAGAGGGTGCCCTAGCATGAGCTGAGCCCCTCTGCAGCTTTCGGAACCATCTCCTTATAGTTGTTCTATGATATAGCCATACCATATACTCTTAAGTGCATTATAATCCTCGCGGTTAATGCTAACTTTGGTTTGGCTTTATCAAAACATGTCGTATAAGGTGTCAAACACTTTGGAATACTACCCCCCCCCCCCCACCAGTTCTGGTGGCGGGTGTAGCATTCCTCCCTTCTAGAGGGAAAAGACATGTAGTTACTGCTTTTCCCGGTTAAAGTTAAACAGAGCTCCGGCATCACAAAATGGATGCTGCTGCCACAGACACGAGTCTGACCTCCTGCTGCTGGATGAAACTCCGGCAGGGGACTCCTGGACACTAGGTTTTCAGTCCAGGAGGTGCTGGCACCTCCTCAGACAGGGGTTTTGTGTATTGGGGCAGGGAGGGCTGCATTCAGTGAATGCGTCAAGACACTTCCTGGGGAACACAAGGTGCCCCATGCATAGCCCAGTACAAACCGGTTGCTGGGTCACACAGCCCCGGCTCTGGCGCAAAACTGCACAAAGGGAAAGGGGTGTAACCACCCCCTTCTCAGGTCCACCCATAGGAGGGACCTAGCCAGGTAGTCCAGCCACCATCCTTAGTATAAGTACAGGAGCTGTGTCCCTAGGACTTTAGATTACCCTGGATGAATCTTTGAAAGACATATCCTGGACCTTTGACGTTCCATTTTGACTGGAAGACAGAAGATATCTCCCTTGTGGTCAAGGAGTGACCATCCTGTTCAAACAGGCACCAACAGCAACTTTGCCGGTCTGCATTTTCAAGGCTCCTGCCGGATCCTGAAGAATCTGTGACCCAGGAACTGGACTTCCAGACTTCTCTGACCCCGACCCATATCCACAGCAAAGCTGTGACCCGTGGCGGACACGAGAGACGTGGGACCAGAACTCCTGGACATCCTGAATTTTGAAAGCTGCACTCCTTCAACGAGGTATCTCGAAGAGACGTAGGACCAGAAAAGGTCCAACCATAGGAGGGACCTAGCCAGGTAGCCCAGCCCCCATCCTTAGTATAAGTATAGGAGCTGTGTCCCAAGGACTTTAGATTACCTTGGACGAATCTTGGAAATACATATCCTGGATCTTTGACGTTCCATTCTGACTGGAAGAAGGAAGATAGCTCCCTTGTGGTCAAGGAGTGACCACCCTGTTCAAACAGGCACCAACAGCAACTTTGCGGGTCTGCATTTTGGAGGCTCCCGCCGGATCCCGAAGAATCTGCGACACAGGAACTAGACTTCCAGACTTCTCTGACCCCGACCCACATCCACAGCAAAGCTGAGACCCGTGGCGGACACGAGAGACGTGGGACCAGAACTCCTGGACATCCTGAATTTTGCAAGCTGCACTCCTTCAATGAGGTATCTCGAAGTTGTGCTTTGGGGTGCTTGAAGTCTGAGCCCCGAGCACTATTTGCACCGAAGCCCAGGCCCCCACACTCCGCAAGTGTTCCGTGGGCCCCGCTTTTGCATTTGAACTTGACGCTTCTTCCCGGTTCTTAGTCCGTTGGCTAGTGAGCCCCCTGAACTCCAGGCTTGCTCCAGCTTCCCTGAAAAGGAGAAGCGTCACAGACCTTGCTGGTCTGCAACAGAACCAATCTGGACATCCTGCATGGGTTGCGGTTGCCAAGGCTTGTTGGGTCCAATCCAGATACAGATACCGCAGTCATCTAGATCCATTGTGGGACAGCTCGAATCCAGCGCCTGGTCATCGTCGATGCCTCCTAGACTTTGAGCCTGAAGAGACAAGTTTGACTACTCCACCTGAAATCACCCAACATCGCCTGGTTCCTTCCTGATCATTGGCTAGTGATACAGACTCTGTCCCTTCTGCTTTCAGGTTCTTTATATCTTCGATCCACCCTTGGATACACCTGGGCACTTTTCCTCTGGTCGCCTGCAGCACTTCTTTGCAGCTCTCCATAGAAAACGACGACGAAACCAGACACGAAAAGACACCTATGCACCCAGCTTCCCTGGGTGAGGTAACACGAGTACTCCGGTGCTCCTGTGGGTCTTGACTCTCGAAATGTCCTAGTTTAATAGGGTTCCACCCTAGTACATCCGGAAGTGTCCTTAAATTGTATATTTGTAACTTTTACAAAATCCATAGAAAGTCAATGGTAACCCGTGCCTCTGTTTAGACACTGCACGTGGCTCCCGTGGGCCTCCTACTTCCTAACCTTTGGTCGATTAGTGTAGCCCTAGCGATTCCACATGCCCTAGGCCTGCTTTCTAATTCTCTTGTGGTACTGGTATCACTTTCTTAGTATATGGTTTGTGAGACCCCTAGGGCATAATGTATACTGTGCAACTTATATATTAACTGTGTGACTTGTATTGTATTTTGACCTCTGACCTCATATAGAGTGCAGAGGGGTTGTGTTTAGAATAAATACATATATATTTGATATATACCTTGTGTGGTGTCCTTTCTATAAGGTTGACTTTACAACCACCATCAATAAGGGTCGATTAGACTGGTGCAAGGTGCCCACTAGAACTAGTGGACATCGTATGCCAGGCTAACTTCTCACATTGGTGTGCAGCGGTTGGGATAAGAGCTTGCAATTGTTTTACCAAATAATCTCAAGATAGATCATATCAAGGTACCTGTAGGTACATATAAATCAAGTCTTATATATACATAAGTTCTACTGAACTTAGTAGTTGTAGTTTAGGTGGTAAGGGCTTAGCACACCCTGACTACAACTCCTAGAGAGTTTCTAGTAGGAAAACAAGTAGTGTAGGTAGGTGCACACACCACACCTCACTATCAATGTCCTTGGAAGCAGGGCCTAGTGGGCCTCTGCCAAAAGACAACCAAAGGTTGCCTTCTAAGTATAACACATTCTCTTTTCAGGAACTGAGAAGCTTGGTGTGGTCAGAATACTTAGACAAGGACAGAGTCCAACCTTTAACCACCTGGTAGATATCTTAGTGGCTCATGATGTAGAGAATGCATCAGACCCAGGTAACCAAGGTAGTAGTGGCCATCCCTCAACATAAGAGAATAATACTGGGGAGGATCCAGTGGTCTCTGATGATGAAGTGGATGCTGTACAGGATGAGGTTGATGAACCTGACCTGGGCAACACAGGACTATCTGGAGGTGGAGAGGGCCATGGTAGGCCCCCTCCAACCTTCCAATTAGGCCTAATAGTGGAAACAGAAGGCGCAGATAACTTTCCAGTTGTTCTGATCATTCTGATTCCTCAGTAGGGTCCAGTGTCTCTGCTCTGAGGAAGATGACTTTCCCTCAGAGGAGAGAGCACAAGGCTAGAATGAAAGAGGTCAAGCTGAGGATCAAGGGGCAAGAAGTTGCCCTTGCAAAAGAGACCCTAGCTCTTGAAAGAGAGAAGAAATTGTGTGGGCTAGAGTCTGATGGCAAAATAATTCCTAGAGATAGGGAAAGGTCTCATGACCATAGAAACCTGAACAAGATTGTTCCTCCTTATCAGATTGGGGATGACATCCACAAATGGATAACTGCTTTGGAGATGGCTTGCAAAGTACAGCAGGTACCCCAAAGTCAGTGGGCAGCAATCTTGTGGCTCTCCTTTGCAGACAAAGGCAGTGACAAGTTCCTCACTGAAAGAGAAGAGGATGCTGACAACTACTATGTCCTGAAGAGTACTCTGATATATGGGTTTGGCCTAACCATTGAGCAGTTCCGAGATACCCAAAAGACACAGACTCAGGACTGGACTGATTTTGTAGATTGTGCTACTAAGGCTCTGGAAGGCTGGTTGCTGGGCAGTAAAGTAAGTGACTATACAGGATTGTATAAACTTATTATGAGAGAACACATTCTTAACAACTGTCAAAACCAGTTATTGCATCGGCACTTGGTTGACTCTGATCTGACCTCTCCCCAAGAATTGGGAAAGAAGGCAGACAAATGGGTCAGAACCAGGGCGAAGCAGAAGGTACAGAACCAAGGTGGTGATCAGAAGAAGCAAGACCAAAAGGGTGGGGAGAAAGCAAACGACCAGAAGTCTTCTCAAGGTCCCCAAAAAGCTTCTAATGGTGGGGGTTCCCAACAATCTAAAAAGAAAGAAGGCCCAAAGAAACCATGGTGCAAGTTTTGTAAAGTAAATACTCATATGACCAGTGATTGCACCAAGAAGGAGGTAGCTCTAGCCACCACTGCCCCTAAGGCAACTGGTTTCCCTAGTTCAGCTCCAAGTAGTGGTTCTCAACAGAAGGGTGTAGTAGGGTTAACCCTAGTAACTGAGATGGATTCTGGCCTAGTCAGAATACCAACTCAAGCTGTTTTGATCTTTGATGGGGACACAATTATGTCCTCTACTGTGAGTCCCAATAACTTGGGCAAGTACAGACAAATTCCTTTAATTAATGACAAAGTGGCTCAGGCCTACAGGGACACATGTGCTAGTGTCACAATGGTGACGCCCGGCTTTGTGAACCATGGACAGATCATACTAGGTAAAAATTACCTAGTGACAACAGTGACCAATGCTAGCAATGTCACTACCACTCACAGAATTGCAATTGTTAATTTCTCCCGGGGAGGGGTAACTGGCCTCAAAAAGAGTGTGGTTAGCTCAGACCTCCCTGTAGAATGTTTGCTTGGAAATGACCTGGAGACTCCAGCTTGGGCTGAAGTGGAGTATAGGACCCATGCAGAAATGTTAGGGATATAAGCACATGTCCCTGCTGTGACTAGGTCATAGGTCAGAAATTGCTACACTGAACAGGCACTGGATTCTGGAACAATGGACCAGTTGCCTACCAGGAGGAGAAGCAGTGGGGTTAAGGCAGTGCCTTCCCCCTTGCCTCAGGAAGAGGATCAGCCTTCTGAGGAAGCTGATTATGAGACCCAGGAGGAAACTGTCCTAGAAGAGCTTGAGCCTGATCAGGTTGAGTTTCTTGGGACAGGGTGACCCTCCAAGGCAGATCTGAGGCAGGCGCAGTTGGACTGCCCTTTTCTTGAACCCTTCAGACAGCAAACTGCTGCTGAGGCTGCAGGGAATACTAGTGGGACCCAAAAGGCTAATTGGGATGAAGGACTCCTGTATTCAGAGGCTAGAGACCCCAAGCCTGGTGCTACCAGGAGGTTGGTCATACCTTTGGCCTTCAGGGGCTTCCTTCTCACACTAGCGCATGATATTCCCTTTGCAAGACATCTTGACCAGAACAAGACTTGGGACAGGCTTGTCCCTCACTTTCACTAGCCTTATATGTCAGAGGATACCAAGGAGTTTTGTTGCTCCTGTGTCACCTGCCAAGCCAGTGGCAAATCAGGTGGCACCACAAAGGCCCCCCTTATACCACTACCTGTGGTGGGGGTTCCCTTTGAACGTGTAGGGATTGACATTGTTGGACCAATGGATCAGCAAAAAGCCTCTGTGCACAGATTTATTCTGGTGGTAGTGGATCATGCCACCAGATACCCAGAAGTCATTCCCTTGAGGACCACAACAGCACATGTTGTGGCAAGAACCGTCCTGGGAGTTTTCTCAAGAGTGGGATTTCCGAAGGAGGTTGTCTCAGACAGAGGTGCAAACTTTATGTCTGGATATCTGACTGCAATGTGGCAGGAGTGTGGAGTGAACTACAAGATCACCACACCCTATCATCCACAGTGCAATGGTCTAGTTGAGAGATTCAACAAGACCTTAAAGGGCATGATTAAGGGTCTCCCTGAAAAGCTCAGGCGGAGATGAGACATCCTGCTGCCCTGCCTTTTGTTTGCTTACAGAGAGGTACCACAGACGGGGGTTGGCTACAGCCCTTTTGAACTTCTGTTTGGGCATCCTGTAAGAGGACCCCTTTGTCTGATGAAAGATGGATGGGAGTTACCTCTCAAACCTCCCAAACAAAACATTGTGGACTATGTACTTGGTCCCCGCTCCAGGATGGTTGAGTACATGAAAAAGGCATCCAAAAACCTTGAGGCTAGTCAGGAATTGCAAAAGGCCTGGCATGACCAAAAGGCGGTGCTGACTGTTTACCAGCCAGGACAGAAAGTGTGGGTGTTGGAGCCTGTGGCCCCAGCAGCTCTCCAAGACAAGTGGAGTGGACCTCACACTATTGTTGAACCGAAGGGATAAATCACCTATTTGTTTGACATTGGAACTCCCAGGAGCCCCCACAGGGCGCTTCATGTCAACAGACTTAAACCATATGTTGACAGGGCAGACATGGGCTTGCTCATGGCTACTGATGAGGGACAGGAGGAAGAGAGTGATCCTCTCCCAGAACTGCTCTCTCAGAACCCTGATGATGTTCAGTTGATGGTGTGGCTTTGGTAGGCAGCCTCACTGACCAACAACAGCAGAACTGCAGACAAGTTCTACAGTCCTACAGACATATGTGTTCACTGACTCCAAGTCAGACTGCCTGGTGCACTCATGAGGTGGACACTGGGGACAGCCTGCCTGTTAAAAGTAAGATTTACAGGCAACCTGATCATGTCAGGGACTGTATCAGGACAGAGGTCCAAAAGATGTTGGATTTGGGAGTCATTGAGCCCTTAGAAAGCCCTTGGGCCAGCCCAGTAGTCCTGGTGCCTAAACCACACACCCAAGATGTTAAGAGAGAGATGAGGTTTTGCGTTGATTACAGAGGTCTCATTGCTGTCACTAGGACAGATGCCCATCCAATACCCAGGGCAGATGAACTCATTGACAGATTGGCATCTGCCAAGTTTTTTAGTACATTTGACCTGACAGCTGGCTACTGGCAGATCAGACTAGCTGATGATGCAAAGCCAAAGACAGCATTTTCAACCCCTGGATGGCATTATCAGTTTGTGGTGATGCCTTTTGGTCTGAAAAATGCATCTGTCACATTCTAAAGGTTGGTGAACCAATTCCTCTCAGGTCTGGATGACTACTGTGCAGCTTATCTAGATTATATTGCTGTCTTTAGCTCCACTTGGGAAGATCACCTGATCCACCTGAAGAATGTTTTGGAGCCCCTCCAAAAGGCAGGCCTAACTATCAAGGCTACCAAGTGCCAGATAGGGCAGAGTCAAGTTGTATACCTGGGCCACCTTGTAGGTGGAGGCCAGGTTCAACCATTGCAGAGCAAGATCCAGACCATAATGGACTGGACTGCTTCAACCACCCAGACTCAGGTCAGACTGGGTTCTACAGGAAATTTGTCAAGGGGTATGGTTCCATAATGACACCCCTTAATGACTTAACTTCCAAGAAAATGAAAGTTCAGTGGACAGTCAGCTGTCTAAGGGTACTTGATGAGCTGAAGCAGGCCATGTGCACTGCACCAATTCTGCAAAGTCCAGACTACTCCAAAGAATTAATTGTTCAAACAGATGCTTCTGAGTTGGGGGTAGGTACTGTGCTTTCACAACTTAATAAAGATTGCCAGTACCAGCCAGTAGCTTTTATTAGCAGAAGGCTGACCCCTAGAGAGAAACGTTGGTCAGCTATTGAGAGGGAGGCCTTTGCTGTGGTTTTGGACCTGAAAAAGCTGAGGCCATACTTGTTTGGTACTCACTTCAAGATTCAGACAGACCATAA
The DNA here is from genome assembly GCF_964263255.1 of Lissotriton vulgaris. NCBI lineage: Eukaryota > Metazoa > Chordata > Amphibia > Caudata > Salamandridae > Lissotriton > Lissotriton vulgaris. The sequence continues at coordinate 81,461,403 of NC_141690.1, read as the reverse complement.
GACCCTCTTGTGGCTAAATCAGATGAAAGGTGAAAATCCCAAACTGCTCAGGTGGTCCATTTCCCTACAGGGGATGGACTTTACAGTGGAACATAGACCTGGGACTGACCATTCCAATGCAGTTGGACTCTCCAGATATTCCCACTTAGAACATGAAGACTCAACTGGTCAAGGTTAGTTTAATGTCCCTGCATTGGGAGGGGGGGGGGTGGGTTGTGTAGGAGAGTAGGGTCTGCTTCTTATGGTCACCCCCACTTTTTGCTGTGATTCCCTGGTTTTTCGACTTTAGTGTGGCTTTGGACCTGCTAATCAGACCCACAGCCCAGCTGTTCTCTCTCTAAATTGATACCATGTACTTTAGGTACATACCAGATTGGTTACGGGTCACCCTTGTGAGCCCCTCTATAGTGTACCATAGGTACCCAGGACATAGGTGCACCTTAGGCGTACCAGGGGCTGCAGCATTCCACCCTTCTAGAGGGAGAAGACATGTAGTTACTGCTTTACCCGGTTAAAGTTAAACAGAGCCTTAGCATCACAAAATGGATGCTGCTGCCACAGACAGGAGTCTGACCTCCTGCTGCTGGATGAAACTCCATCTGGGGAGACCTGGACAATAGTTTTCCTGTCCAAGGAGGTGCTGGCATCTCCCCAGACAGGGGTTTTGTGTATTGGGGCAGGAAGGGCTGCATTCAGTGAATGCTTCTAGACCCTGCCTGGGGCACACAAGGTGCTCCATGCATAGCCCAGTTCAAATCGGTTGCTGGGGCACACAACCCCAGCTCTGGCACGAAACTTGACAAAGGGAAAGGGGTGTAACCACCCCCTTCTCAGGTCCACCCATAGGAGGTACCTAGCCAAGTAGTCCAGTCCCCATCCTTAATATAAGTATAGGAGCTGTGTCCCTAGGACTTTAGATTACCCTGGACGAATGTTTGAAAGACATATCCTGGACCTTTTGGCATTCCATTCTGACTGGAAGATGGAAGATATCTCCCTTGCGGTCAAGGAGTGACCACCCTGTTCAAACAGGCACCAACAGCAACTTTGCCAGTCTGCATTTTTGAGACTCCCACCGGATCCTGAAGAATCTGCGACACAGGAACTAGACTTCCAGACTTCTCTGACCTCGACCCACATCCACAGCAAAGCTGAAACCCGTGACGGACACGAGAGATGTGGGACTAGAACTCCTGGACATCCTGCATTTTGCAAGCTGCACTCCTTCAACGAGGTATCTTGAAGTTGTGCTTTGGGGTGCTTGAAGCCCCAGCCCCGAGCATCATTTGCACTGAAGCCCAGGGCCCCACACTCCGCGAGTGGTCCGTGGGCCCCACTTTTGCATTTGAGCTTGAGGCATCTTCCTGGTTCCTAGTCCATAGGCTAGTGAGCCCCCTGAGGACCTTGCTTTGAATTTAACTTGTTTACCTGGTTGGCCCAGGCTTGCTCCAGTTTCCCTGAAAAGGAGAAGCGCCACAGACCTTGCTGGTCTGCAACAGAGCCAATCTTGATATCCTGCATGAGTTGCAGTTGCCAAGGCTTGTTGGGTCCAATCTAGATACCGACACCACAGTCATCTAGATCCATTGTGGTACAGCTCGAATCCATCACCTGGTCATCATTGATGCCTCCTGGACCTCGTGGCTGAAGAGACAATTTTAACTACTCCACCTAAAATCACACAACATCGCCTGGTTCCTTCCTGGTTTCTTCCTGGTCACTGGCTAGTGACCCAGACTCTGTCCCTTCTGCTTTCAGGTTCTTCAGATCTTCGATCCACCCGGACACTTTTCCTCTGGTTGCCCCGACATGAAAAGACACCTATGCACCCGGCTTCCCGGGGTGAGGTAACACGAGTACTCCGGTGCTCACATGGGTCTTGACTCTCGAAGTGTCCTAGTTTAAAAGGGTTCCATCCTAGTCCATCCGGAAGTGTCCTTAAATTGTATATTTGTAACTTTTTGCGAACTCCATAGAAAGTCAATGGTAACCCACGCCTGTGTTTAGACACTGCACGCGGCTCCCGTGGGCCTCCTACTTCCTAACCTTTGGTCGATTAGTGTAGCCCCAGCGATTCCACAGGACCTAGGCCTGCTTTCGAATTCTCTTGTGGTACTTATACCACTTTCTTAGTATAATGTTTCTGAGGCCCCTAGGGCATAACGTATACTGTGCAAGATTAAATACATATATATTTGTTATATACCTTGTGTGGTGTCCTTTCATTTGGTACTCAAGGGATTATAATTGGTAAAACAACTTGCTTAACTCGCCTACTGAAGTCTTAGTCTGAAGACTGCTGGTTCATGCTACCACTAGGATAGCTTTCTATAAGGTTGACTTTACAACCACCACCAATAAGGGTCGATTAGACTGTGCAAGGTGCCCACAAGAACTAGTGGACATCATATGCCAAGCTAACTTCTCACACTTCCAACAAGGGCAGAGAATGTCAGTTGATTCCTTTGTGTTCTACTGCAGCTTTCCAGAGTGTTCTAAAGAACAACTAGAGCGCTAACAGTCCTACTTATGACAAACGCATTGCACACCTGAAGCCATCTTGATTGGAATAGAGTGGTAACCTTTAAAACATTTAATTTAAAAAGGAACAAAACGAGGGGGTTCATTTTGCCATAGAAAGTATGATTAGTGCTGCAGGAAGAAAAATGAGGGCACATTTTGAGTGACTTCTCAAATTCTATTCTATTTCATTAAAACATTCTGACATGCAGGCTGAAACATGCACTTTCAATACCAGCAGCAGACTTCCCTGGTGTACCTTTACAACAGTGATCTAATAAGCAACGAGAGTACTAACATTCTGAATTTATGGCAAATGTGTGACACATCTGAATGCCTTCTTGATGGAATCAAAGTAAAAAACTTAAAGTAATTCCTACTGAGGAGACTGTAGTAAATGGGGAAATTAGGAAACTTCATAACAAATAAGTCTCCCAAGATGGCCACCAGAGACAAAAGGTCAAAATGTAGCACAAATATCACCCAGATGTAGCCCAAGTATAGCACAATGTCCCAGACTGTTCTAAAGAACAACTAGAGCGCTAACAGTCTTACGTATGACAAAAGTATGGCACACATGAAGCCATCTTGATTGGAATAAAGTGGTAACACTTAAAACATTTCATTTGCAAAGGAACAAAATGAGGGAGTTAATTTTGCCATAGAAATTATGATTAGAGCTGCAGAAAGAAAAATTAGGGCACATTTTGACTTCTCAAATCCTCTTCTATTTCATTAAAAAATTCTGACATTCAGACTGAAACATGCATTTTGAATACCAGCCCCAGACTTCCCTGATGAGCAGTAGCTTTACCACAGTGATCTAATGAGCAACTAGAGTGCTAACATTCAGAATTCATGGCAAATGTGTGACACATCTCAATACCTTCTTGATTGAACCAAAGTAAAAAACTGAAAGTATTTCCTACTGAGGAGACTGCAGTAAGTGAGGAAATTAGGAATATTCATATCAAATAAGTCTCCCAAGATGCCGACCACAGACAAAAGAGCCCAAATGTAGCACAAATACCATTAAGATGTAGCCTACGTATAGCTCAATGACAGAATGTCCCAGAGTGTTCTTAAGAACAACTAGAGTGCTTACTGTCTTACTTATGACAAAAGTATGACACACCTGAAGCCATCTTGATTAGAATAAACTGGTAACACTTAAAACATTTAATTTAAAAAGGAACACAATGATGGGGTTCATTTTGCCTTAGAAATTATGATTAGTGCTGAAGAAAGCAAAATGAGGGCACATTTTGAGTAACTTCTCAAATCCTCTTCTATTTCATTAATAAATTCTGACATGCAGACTGAAACCTGCACTTTTAATACCAGCAGCGGACTTCCCTGGTGACCAGTAGCTTTACTACAGTGATCTAATGAGCAACTATAGTGCTAACATTCAGAATTTATGGCAAATGTGTTACATATCTGAATACCTTCTTGATGGAATCAAAGTAAAAAAACTGACAGCATTTCCTACTGAGGAGACTGCAGGAAATGAGGAAATTAGGAAACTTCATAACAAATAAATCTCCCAAGATGACAACCAGTACAAAAGAGCCCAAATGTAGCACAAATATCACCCAGATGTCGCCCACATGTAGCCCAATGACAGAAGTGTGCAAAAAACTTTTTATTTTTTGTGTTTTTGCAGTTTTATATAGTGCAGACTTGTCAGGTATTGGAGTGCTTTACATGAGCATTGGTTACATCACACAAGAACAAATTCATTTTAGTTTTAGACATGGGGAGATTAAGTGATTTGACCAGAATCACAGAATGTCGAGCTGAAGCAGAAACTCCAAACTGGTTCCCCAGTTGCAAAGTCTGCAGCTCTGGACGGAACACCACATCCTCTCCCCCAAGTGCAACATTTAATCAAGTGGTCAAATGGATAAAAAAATAAAGATAACAAATAATTTAAAAGTGGTTAGTCGCTATTTGAAAACTCAGAAAATGTGTCCTCATTTTAGTTTTTTAGAGAACTAACCATCATTTTGATGCAAATAAGACCCTCTCATATATGTAATTTCTAAAGGAAATGCTCTAGGTATTACAGTTTTGATTACATCAAGAAGACGTCAGGCGTTCCACACTTTTGTATTAAAATATAGACTGTTAGCAATCTAGTTGTTCATTAGGATACGGTTGAGAGGCAGAGGCCAGGGGCATGGACTCTGAAATTAAAGGCAGGTAGGAGGGTGCAGAGGCAACCATTTGACCACACTGGGCAGCAAGGAAGGGCAGTGGCAGCACAGCAGACTATGGAGGGCAGTGGAAAGGGGGGCAGGGGCAACAAACCAACAATACAGGCCTGACAAGAGAGGCTGTGGCAATATAATAGACCATTGTGGGCAGAAAGAAGAGGCAGTGGTAGTACAACAGATACATGCCAACAGACCCGATTCAGCCAGGAATGTCCAATGTTTTTAAGCCCAAATGGGCTTTATTTGATCTGTCTCCTGTCTACAATCTCCTCTTTTTCATAGTAAGTAAATTGGGAAAATCAATACCCTCAGCTTTTCTTCAAAATCTCCCTCTTACCAAGTTCAAAATGTTAGCAAGTATTGTACATTAGATCATGGAAGGCAAGAGGAATTGTGGTAGGGACATGGACTTGGATAACAGAGGACAGGAGGGACATAGAGAGGTGCACTAAACTGACCCTACAGGCCAGGCATCAGGATTTGCAGCAGCACAATACACCACACAGGGCATGCGGGACAGGATTGTAGCCCAACAATCCATAGAAAGCAATAGGGAGGGGACAGGACCATACTATTGGACAACAGAGAACAGAGGGGAAGGAGGCAATGGTAGCTAGCTGACCATAATAGACATACAGGAGCTAAAGCTGTAGCATAACGGACCATAAAGGGCAGGAGGGACGGATCAGGGGCATTGCAATGGAACAGACAAGCCAGGAGGGAGGGAATAGGGGTCTGCACATGGAAGCAGAGGACTGGGGGCATGGGGGCAGGGCAGAAGCAACAATATGACCATGAAGGTCAGGCAGGATGGGCACTTGAAGCAAGACACACCATGGAGAGCAACTGTGAGACTATAATGGCATACACACAGACCATGGAGGGAAGGTGGGAGGGGGTCAGGGGCAGAATCTGACCACACAGGGAAGGTAGGAGGGGCCGTGGCAGCACAGAAGACCATGCATGGCAAGCAGGAGGGTTAGTGGCAGTGCAATCGCTATGATGGGCAGGAAGGAGGGTACAGGGGCATGCACAAAGGACCATGGAGGATAGAAGGGAGGATCAGGACCTGGGCACAGAAAAGAGAGTTCAGGAGAAGGGGCATCACAACAGACCATGCGGGGCAGGCAGGAGGAGCAGTTACAGCACAATAGACCATGGAGGGCAGAAGGATGTGCCAGTAAAATTAACCATAGGTGACAGGAGGAAGAGGATAGGGGCATGGAATGTGGACAGGCAAGGTGGAGGTGACAGGGACAGGTTACAGTTATCTGACAATGCAAGGCAGGTGGGAGGAGAATGGCAGCTCAACAGAACACTCAGAATAGATAGGAGTGGCAGGTCTATGGAACATGGCGGGCAAAAAGGATGGAGCAGGGCCATGCACAAAGACATCGGAGGTCAGGGGAAAGGAGAATAGGGGCAGCAAGATAAGCACAGAGGCTAATCAGGAGGTCAATGATGGGGCATAGAATTGGGCAATGAAGGGCAGGAGGAGTGGACTGGTACATCATGCTAAATGGAGGGCAGTGGCAGCACATCAGACCATGCATGGCAGGAGGGAGGAGGCCGGTCCATGGATTCAGACAACAGAGGATAGGGAGTAGGTAGATGGAGCAGCAAGCTAACTGTTCAGATAAGGCGGGAAAGTCAGTGGCAGAACAATGGCCACACAGGGCTGTAATAAGGGAGCAGGGACATGGACACGGACAATGGATGGCTAGGAGGAGGGAAGGCAGAAGCAGCAAGCTTGGGCGAGGGAAGCAGAATGCCAGGCCCTGTTTCCAAACCCCCACCATCCATTTTGATATGCATCTTACTTAATGTTAAAAAAAACTAGAAATCTCCTGAAAAAACAAAGATTACAGGGACTGTATAGTTAGACTCAGATTTCGATTATACGCAACCAGTGAAATTCAGCATTTGTAGTTACCTGAGCTAACTATAACGTACGCCCCTGTAATGTACTGCTAATGACCTCAGACATTACATCATTCATGACATGGTCAGTTACATCACTCATGCCATCACTCATGACATCTCAAACGAGCTGTGAATGGAATGTAACTATAATCGCTAGAACTTTATTTAGGGATAGTGTGTGTATATTAACACTCCTTTTTTCTTTTCTTTTGTGTAAGAACCATTATAATACGCAACGTGCCCAGATTAATATGGCCGATAGCCTTTCACTTTAAAGTAATGCGTAGTCCATTGTTTAGATTGATGTTTGTAATCCTAAGTATGTTTATTATGAATATGTCATGTTGCCAAACATACTGGTATGGCGGTCACGGGGCAAGATATGCTGAAATGACATTGTGTGCATATTTACACTTGCTTTCTTTTCTTTATTGTATCAATTCCTGAATTTTCACATTGTGACTAGGCCAATAAGGCCGCCAGCTTTTTGGATCAAAGTAATATGTACTCCTTTGTTAATGTTGGCAACTTTAGGCATTTTCACATTTAAATAAGGATGCTACAATGACTTCTTGTATCGTTATCAACGAGCCAAAACGTGTGGATCGCGTCCTTTGCAGATTAAATACTTCCAAACTACAACCTGAGTGCTGATTCCTTCCTTGTAAGAGTGAGAGGAGATTTAATACAAATATATAAAAAATTCACTGAAAAAACCTCAAGTTTCAGAGACATTATAGTTAGAAATGACCATTTACAAAACCTCAGACATTCACTGAAAAAAACACAGGTTTCATGGACAGCATAGTTAGTTGGACATTTGACTTGTACAAAACAAGACAAATTCAGCCATTATAGTTAGTTGTGCTAACTATAACTCGCGCCCCCGCAATGCACTGCTGATGACTTCACATATTACATCACTCATGACATGGTCAGTGACATCACTCATGACGTCACTGATGACATCTCAAATGACATCACTGATGACATCATCCATGTGATCATCTGATGCACCTCCTCCCAACTTAAAATACAGACTATCATTCTCGAAACCATAGACACACCAATACTAGTACAGCTACAATATTCTGTGCACTATGCATGCAGACCTCTAACCAGCTACATACTATTGATACGCTCTTCTGAATACCCAGTTAGTATCTATGCAGTCTAGGAATCCTTCTGTCTGTCCCATGCACTTTTCCATTCACCCATCCAGCACTATCTACGTATCCTATTACTCCAGCAATACCTAAGCACTTATAAATTCAGCACGCACTTTCTTTGCAACACTGAAATTAGTCCAGTTATTAGCTGTATACTTAAGGGATGGCGTAGTCACTAACACAAGTACAGGTACAATATTTTGTACACTATGCATGCACACCTATAACCAGCTCCAAACTATTGATACGCTCTTCTAAATTTCCAGTTAGTACCTATGCATTGTAGGAATCCTCCTGTCTGTTCCATGCATTTCTCCAATCACCTATCCAGCACTATTTACTTATCCTATTACTCCACCAATACCTAAGCACTTATAAATTCACCATACACTCTGTTTGTAATACTGTAATTATTCTAGTTACTAGTCATGAACTTATGGAATGGTCTAGCTACTAACACAAGTACAGCTATAATATTTTGTGCACTATCCAAGTAGACCTCTAACTAGCTACATACTATTGATACGGTCTTCTAAATACCCAGTTAGTACTCATGCAGTGTAGGAATCGTCCAGTCTGTCCCATGCACTTCTTTAATCACTTATCTTCCTCTACCTACTTATCCTATCTCTCCACCAATATGTAAGCACTTATAAATTAAGTGTTCATTCTGTTTGTGGCACTGTCATCATTCCAGTTACTAGTGGTATTCTTATAAAATGACCTAGGCACCAACACAAGCACACAAAAATATTCTGTGCATAATCCCTACAAATCTCTAAGCAGATACATACTATTGGTCCACTCCGTTAAATACTGAAGTAGTACCCATGCAGCATAGGATACCTCCTGTCAGTCCCACTATGTTCTTATTGTATCAGACTGCCAATAACTAAGCACTTAGGGGCCAGATTTACAAGCACCCTGCCTCACCAGTACGTCACTTTTTGTAACGTAGTGATGGCGTCAGGCACTCCTTCATATTTACAAGGAGAGGAAAAGCCACCCTGCACGGTTTTTCCTCTCCTTGTAAATACAACCCCTTTACTCACAGAACTTTGCATTGAAGGGGCGCTCCATAGGTGCTGCTGTGGGTGTTCTCATGCAACACCCATAGAACAAGACACATCTCCAGATTTATGAGAAATCGTAAATCTAGAGATGTGTGTGAATGCTGCACCATCCTAGAGTTGGTGTAGCAAGGTGCAACGAGGATAATTGTTTTAATTTCTTCTCATTTAAAGTCGTGTAGTCGTGGCGTGAAAGGTGACCAGAGGGTAGTAGTTAATATGCTCGGATAAATTCAGGGCATTTATCTCCCGTCCCGCCTTTTTAATCAAGGGAGTCAACCACGCGAATAAATTACATTGTGGACTGACCCACCTTTTTTAATTCACCTTTCACGCCATGACTACACTTCCCCGCCCTCTCACACGCATGCACCATATGGCGGAACAAAAGATCTCTGATAAAGAGCCCCGGTCTCGGGAGCCCGTCAGACATTGCAGCGCCAGTCTGACGAGGAGCAGAACCCATATGAAGAAGCATGACACCTAGTTACCTGGGTGTGTGAGGGTTTTAGTTCCAACAAGGGGATTCCCCCCTTCTTCTAGTACACGCACCCTACTATTTTCACTCTTCCCGGGGAACTCTGTACCCTGACATAACATAACATTGTGACTCTCCTTCATTCTGCCTCTTTCTGGTCGTTGCTGACCTATATTTTCTCTCTTTCTGCTCATTACAGCCCTTTACTATGCCTCTTTCTGCTCATTTCTCACCTGCATCTTGCCTCTTTCTGCTCATTTCTCACTTATATCACCCAAAAAATGTTTGCGATATTTTTCTGTGACTTGATGCAAATAGCAATGTATGTCTAACTTGATACATTGGATACATAGCTTATCTATATTTTTATAAAATTGTGTTGAAGCCCTAAGGAAGTCCTGTTGGACGAAACGTGTTGGCTGGGCGGATGTGCACATGTTATCAAAACTTCAATAAAGTGGACTTTAAAACAGATAACCAAAGACTCGTTGATCAATATATTTGGACTTGATGAACTAATAGAACAAAATATATTTTGTTGTATTTTACAAGTTTACTTTATATGATATGACTATATGCTCCTTTTCACTCTATGCGTATCCTTGATAAAGCCGGATCCTCTGGCCAGTATTAAATTGAGGATTCCTATTGATCTCTTCATCAGGGCAACTTTCCTGCTACTCTGAAAGCTGAAAAAAGTACATGCTGTAAAAGCTAATAGTGGAACCCCGAAGATAAGGTCATACTGCTCTTCTGTTCGTGTACATTTCCCTAGAATGATGCGCCTCTGGACACTGTCTCCTCTTTTTTCATCACTACCGTTTACATAATTATTGTAGCACTGCTACCCTGCTTGTGGATTATGACAATAGCTTCCTCCTTAATGGTAATGCTATTTACATGGGCTCCTCAGTCCTGAAACTGCCTTAAAAATGGGGTATTATTGCCACCGTTTTTCCCCACATGGAAATGGGACATTGGGTTCCTAAGTGATATTTATTCTACTTATCTCGAAATACTTAAATAGGCTCAGTGACACTCCCTCTGTCTCTTGGTGTGTTGTTTGAAAACCACAGGTAGAAAATGTGTTCTTAGTTAGTCAAAAATCAGAATAATAGCACTATAGAAATGGTGGCTGGCGTGGGCACCTCTGTCCACTACTACCTAATGAAACCAAGTTGTGTCTTTTGTGTCTGGGATTTACTACCTGTCTCTCTGCTGTTGCAATCGAATGTGCTCTTTGGAGTTCAATTGTGGAAAAACAGGGTTCCTCTTAATGACAATTTCCCTCTCTCTGACCCCAGTAAGTTTTACTCACTGTTTGCAGTTGATTTCTGTCTGTCTCGCAGGTGACCCTACAATGAGAAGGCTTACTCTGTTATTTTCCTTCAAGGTTAATGCTATACGACCTACTAATAAATACATATTATATCTGGATAATAAAATGTTTGGGCGATATGAAAATAATGAAACTGAAATAATTTTGTGAGCTATCTTTATTGAATAAAATAAACCCTATTCTTGCACTGCCAGATTTATACAAAATCGTCTAAGCCTTTGTTGTGTCTTAATTCCTTTTTTATGGACTTTGAGTCACCAATAGTTTGTTTCTAACTGCTTCCCATCTCATCAACAATTCTCAGAAGAATGATCATCGTGTTTTTTCAATCATACCGGTTACTCCCTCACTACTGGATTAATTTATTCAAGATCTGCTGCAAAAGATACATGACACGTACTGATAGACATCCATGTTTTCTCTCAGAACAATTGATGGTTTATGAGAAGTCCAGAGAAACTAGGGATAAGTCTATTTTCAGAAATGTCAGTATTCTGCCTTTTCAAAGCAGGCATTCAGAGTTTCTTCTCAGGGTAGTGAATCACTCTACCCAAGCCACTCTTCTCACCCTCGAGATTAATCAGATTCATTACTTAATTTGTGTAATTGTAAAGATAAACTAACAATGACTTAAATTGTTATGAGCATTTTCATCTGTCACATTTGTGCTTGGTAAGTGAGTTTCAAAGAGTCATGTGAGTATTCCCAAGCATGGATTCCGAGCTCACTGTGATGTAGGAACTCAAGCTGAACCTTACCATAGCTTCCAAAAAAGACATGAAGATACTCTTCAAAGAGTAATAACTCTGAAACATGTCCCAATTACTTGTGTTTTCTTTGAAGAGAGTCTGCTCTAGTAGTATGGACCAGAGTGTCCCATTTGAAAGTCAAAAGGTTCAAAATCTCTTTTTGCATGGGGACTTACATGGAATTTTAACACATTTCTTCAAACAGTCACAAAGCCCCTTTCTGTATTAGGATTTAGAACATTTTTTGAACCTTCCAGACTTTCACAGAGACCAATCCATTTATTGTCCCAGACCATCACTCCATCATGGTTAGCTTTTCTAAAATGCAAAGAGAACAATTGATGGACAGAATGCAGAACAATGTCATACATTCACCCCAGTACAGAGATCTGGGCCTAAATCCATCGTTTTTTGCACACCATGCCATTCCAATTTGGACCCAGCAATATGCAAATCAGTCTTGACCCTGCGCCCAGTGGGAACAGTCTAGCCGGACTGCCAGACCAGGCCCTCCCTGGACTGTAAACAAGCATCCTGGGACCGGTTTTGGGCTTTCAGCCCTCTCCATCCAGGATAGCTTGACTCCAGTGGCATGGAGAGAATGGGACCCACATCTGGGCATACCCTTCCCTCTCAGGGTGACAAATGCAAAAAGAAAAATTGATGGACAGAATGGAGAACAATGTCATACATTCACCCTGGTAAAGAGATCTGGGCTTAAATACATAGTTTTTTTGCTCACCATGCCATTCCAGTTTGGACCCAGCCGTATGCAAATCAGTCTTGACCCTGCACCCAGTGGGAACAGTCCAGCCTGAACTGCCAGGCCAGGTCCTCCCTGGACTGGAAACAAGCATCCTAGGACCGGTTTCGGGCTTTTAGCCTTCATCAGCCAGGATAGCTTGACCCCAGTGGCATGGAGAGCACAGAACCCAAGTCTGTGCATACACATCCCACTCAGGGTGACAAATGCAAAAAGAACAATTGATGGACAGAATGCAGAACAATGTCATACATTCACCCCAGTAGGCACAGAGTCGCGACTGATTTGCATATGGCCAGGTCTAAACTGGGGTGGGATGGTGAGCAAACAAAATGATGTATTTAACCCAGATCTCTTGACTGGGGGGGGGGGGGGTAAATGTTTTGATTTGTTCTGCATTCCGTCCATCATTTATGTGTCTTTTGCTTTCTTGCCCTAAGTGCGCCGGGAATACCCAGATGTGTGTCCCGGGCTCACTGTGCCACTGGAATCAAGCTATCATGGCTAAAGAGGGGTGAAATCCCATAACCGGTCCCAGGATGCTTGTTTCCGGTCCAGGGAGGACCTGGCTTGGCAGTTCGGGCTGAACTGTTCCCATGAGGCACAGGGTCAAGACTGATTTGCATACGGCCAGGTCTAAACTGGGGTGGCATTGTGAGCAAAAGAATGATGGATGTAACCCAGATCGCTTGACTGGGGTGAATGTTTTGATTTGTTCTGCATTCCGTCCATCAATTATGTGTCTTTGATAGCTTTTCTAAAATAACATGGTTGCCAAGGATGATTGAACTGTCCAATCCTTTTTACACAATTAAGAAAACTCATTAGAATAATGTTTTGTGATACATTAATTCACCCATTTTGCCTATCACCATTTTTCAACTGGATCATCTTTACCGGGCATTCATGGTTTTCTTTGTGTCACTTGCACCTTGTGATCACTTACACTTGTGAGCAGTGTTTTCCTACATAATCTATGCAATTTTGTAACAATGGCTTATGTTATATACATTGTCATCAAGTAATTTGGTTGCATAGATGGACTCTTTGGATAGATTTTTAAACTGTAGACTAATTGAATACAATTATATTTTGTAACTATCTTACTATTTAGAATCATTGTTGATATTGATACCCCTGTCCTCCATAGGTCTACCAGGTACTCCTGTGATATTTGTATATCATCTTGAATGAAAGCAGGCAGAGTATGAGATATTCAGCATCTGCAGGATATTGTCTCCATCCCTGTAACTTAGGATCTTTGCTATCATGAGCCAACAAGAGGTTTAAGAGGGGGTCTCTGTGCTAGTGATCGATGGACTTGCTTCCCCACTAAACACAAAAAGAGATTTACTGCTCTACAAACACTCAGAGCCATCGCTCTCTTTTATTTACCATTTCTGCTGAATTCCTGAGGTAGTCTTTAAAGACTACAATCAAGGCCCACTTCTCTGATTTTGGTCTTGAGGATAGTGTATGATGTGTAAATTGCCAGTAGGATATCAGCAGATATTGAGGGATAAATTTGACCCACCGCTGATTTTGATTGGTTTGATGCATTTCTCGTGGCTGATGGTGCTAGGGTGATACCCTTGTAAAATCTATCAACATTGTGAGGCATCATTCTGAGGAAAGGAGAACCAGTTGTCGATTTCTTCTGAACCATAGGGCCACATGCTTACAGGGTCAGAGTCCTCATGGCTTCCCTCCCCTTCCACCGGCCACAATAATGCCTGCTTACTATCTCAGGCCATTCACCACTCCATATGGGCTCACAGAGCATGAGCATCTGGCATGCCTGTACAATTGAAGCACAGTTTGGAGTGCTGTGATGTCTAGACACTGGAAAGAAGCTTCACATGAAAATTAAGCCTCTGCTGCCACCCACACCTGTCTCCTTCTTGAATTGCTGTTTCACCTCCTGTCTACTACAACGTTTTCATGACAAGAGAAAGGACAGCATGGGGGACAATGGTACTGTGTGGGAGGAGCTGATACATCTATATGAAATATACTGTTAGTCTGAAGAACTCAGGGGTCATGGGACTGTTATTCCCAGTCTGGAAGAAAAAAACATTAAATGCCAAACCAAGTAATCAGGATTGAAGGATGCTTTCCTGACTGGGCTCCTGAGGGACAAGAAAGATGGCTCTCTACCTCCACCACCCAACCAGGTCCTTACCTAGTCCTAACATTCTTCTCAGAAATGTGTGAGGTTTCTTATTCTCATTTCTTACACCATTGCTCTGGAACACCCTGTCATCTAGTATTAGGAGCTGCTTGAATCATTGATATTTCTGAAAACAACTAAAAACTTGCGTAGCTCTAGGGGCTCGCCTATTTTTGTCTCTATCTCTTTATTGTAGCCGAAGGACAGCAAATTATTGGGTATTTGTTGAAATTTACAAATACATTTTTTCGTTTCATTATATTAAAAAACCTCTAGTTGGATGGTGGAACAAACTGCCTTCATCTGCACAGTGCACATACTGCTTGACAATAAATTACCCTCCCCTTTTGTTTTGTCGAGCCAAAGATATGACTTCTAGAAGACACAATGCATGGATGATTGACCTACATTGTGGCAGGATGAGGAAGATACATACTTTGGCATCCTGTTTTATGGTAAAACATGATAACTGATATGCACCCAATTCCCGCAAAAGAGAAACAGCCCAAATATAAACACTGGTAAACATACACAACCCCAAATTAAAATTGCATTCAAATAATAGAAAGAGATAAAAATAAGTACATGGAATTTCTTTATGAAGGGTCAAACACAATATACCTGTTATACAAGGTAACAGCAAGAAAGACTGGTCTAAGATAATTCTGCTTACATTTTGTTGCTTAGGGGTGTCACTAAAATATTGTTTCTTCTTCCTTTTATTTCTTCCTGTTTTGGATTAAATGTGCAGAATTTGGAAGCATGTTTTAGGTATGATTATTACTAATTATGTCATAGACTATAGAGAGTCTGGGAATATTAAAATCATATTTGATCTGTTGGCAGTGTATGATTCTTTCACTGATTAGTGAAATGGCTTGCTCATACAAATCTTGTCTAATATGTACTATCACGTTTTCCCTCAAACACAGAATGGGTAAAACCCTTTGATGCATCATTCTCCTTCTCTAACAAGTCACTATTGATAGCAGGTCAGCAGCCAAACATCCAATGGTCGATATAGTTACTGGTCTCTGTGAAAAGAGTGCTGTCACCATGCACATGGGATTAGTGGTGAAAGATGACACAAGAATGTCCAAATATCAACACAATTCATAGCTGCATGTCCCATTTTCATGTATAATATTACTATCATATCTAGGACTTTTACCCATATGCCCTTACTGCTGGGGTCTTTGAGCCTTTTTTTTCAATAATGTTTCAAGCCCTAGAATACAATGTGAAAAGGTAAGTCTGACTTAAATATGACATTTGTCAACGGGACAATATGCATGTCCACTATGCATGGGGGCAGCTATGAATGACCACACAACAGCAGCATCACGTTACTGTTGCCAGGCAAAGAGTGCAGAAAAGCATTGGCAAGTATGCTTAAAGAATCAAGTTTCAGGTGCCTTGGAAAGTAGAGCTACAAGTGTTTGCATTGTATTTCAAAATTTTAAAGCTTTCACAAAGAACTGTGCTGTTGGCAGGTTTGACCACCCCTACAATATGATAATATTCAGTAAGGAGTAGGTAAATGATGCCCAACTGTGTCCAGGATTTTTGTATTAAAACATTTCAAAAATAGAAGTCTTACGTTTTACATCCATTAACCGCCCTGCGCACCAGACAGAATCCTGACAGAGTGATTGCAAAAGGTAATGAGATGTGAGTGTGTGCAGTACATAATC
The DNA here is from genome assembly GCF_964263255.1 of Lissotriton vulgaris. Classification (NCBI taxonomy): domain Eukaryota; kingdom Metazoa; phylum Chordata; class Amphibia; order Caudata; family Salamandridae; genus Lissotriton; species Lissotriton vulgaris. The sequence goes on along the minus strand of NC_141690.1, from coordinate 81,445,309 downwards.
TTTCTAAGCTTAAACAGTCTAACTTAAGCCCATTGACCACAGTGCCAATGGGAAGACACTGCATACCCTATATTACTTTCCCTTTAAATTAAATATATCCTTTATATCATCACTGAAAAAACACTGAAAAAACTATGTTTTGCCTACTTTGGGGGATATGCCCTGACTTGGGTGCCGTGCTCTCCATGCCATTGGAGTCAAGCTATCCTGGCTGATGAGGGCTGAAAGCCCGAAACCCGTCCTAGGATGATTGTTTACAGTCCAGTGAGGACCTGGCCTGGCAGTTCGGGCTGGACTGTTCCCATTGGATTCAGGGTCAACACTGATTTGCATATGGCTGGGTCCAAACTGGAATGGCATCGTGAGCAAAAAAACAATGGATTTAGTCCCAGATCACTGTACTGGGGTAAATGTAGGACATTGTTCTGCATTCTGTCCATCAATTGCTCTTTTTGCATTTGTCACCCCGAGTGGGACCGGAATGCCCAGACGGGGGTACCGTGCTCTCCATGCCACTGGAGTCAAGCTATCCTGGCTGATGAGGGCTGAAAGCCCGAAACCGGTCCTAGGATGCTTGTTTCCAGTCCAGTGAGGACCTGGCCTGGCAGTTCGGGCTGGAGTGTTCCCATTGGGTGCAGGGTCAAGACTAATTTGCATATGGCTAGGTCCAAACTGGAATGGCATGGTGAGCAAATAATTTTATGGATTTAGGCCCAGATCTCTGTACTGGGGTGAATGCATGAGATTGTTCTGCATTATGTCCATCAATTGTTCTTTTTGCACTTTGGGGGATAGGCAGCTGAATAAACACAATAAGCGCTGAGTTTCAAATTCTGGAAAACACTGAGAAAACACCACTGAAGTTCACAAAATATTAACACTGAAAACAGTACAGCCTATAAATACTTAAAGATCTTGTTGAGCAACTGGTTCATGAAGAGTATGTCACTAGAAGATTCCGGATGAATTAAAAGAACTATATCAGTAATTTTCCTGTCCGTGAACAGAAGGATTGATTAATTGCAAGTAACAGTAATGGTGGCCTTAATATCAGCCAAGAAACACAGTAGGTTGTGCCCAGCACGTAAGCCCCTAAGTGAAAACACATCAAGTCCATCTGGGCAGAAAGAGCTATCTTCAGCAAACCAGGAGCTACAGCAGTGTGCTTAGGAAATTTTGAAGTTGATCTTAGCAGTGTCTTTCTTAGGGCCTTTACCAGAATTATAGAGACAGGAGTATAGGTTGTGGTCATCCTTCAAAGTAATACAGGAAATGGAAATTAAATGAAAAAAACCTTAGAAATTCACTGAAAATAACAAATGTTACAGGGATAGTATAGTTAGGCTCAGGTTTCACTCATACAAAATCAGTAAAATTCAGCAGTTTTAGTTAGCTGAGCTAACTATACCTCACACCGCCGCATTGCACTGCTTATGAACTCATATATTGCATCACTCATGACATGGTCAGTGACATCTCAAATGACATCACTGATGATATCATCCAGTGACTGTGATTGTTTTTTAAAGTTTATGAGTGTTAAATATATATATATATACTAAGGTGTATTTGTGAATCAGTGGGTGTATGATTGTCTGCATGGATGATTGAGCAGGTGTGTGACTGACTGTATAAGTGAGTGATTAGGTCTATCAGAGGTATTGGCTGTCTGAGTACATGTATGGGTGTCTGAGTGTTTGTGTGGTGGGTGATGGGATGTGTGAATGCCTGCATGGATGAGTCATGAGTGTGCATGTGAGGGGCTGAATGGGTGAGTGAGTGTATGTATGGGTGAGTGAGTGGATGTATCAGTGGTATATGGGTCAGTAACTAGATATGTGAAAGGCAATATAAGTGAGTGATGGCGTATATGAAAGACTGTAGGGGTGAGTGAGTATATGTGAGAGTAGCTGTATTGGTGAGTGTGTGCTTGTGTCAGTGACTGTATAGATAAATGAGTATGTGTTAGTATCTGAATGAGTAAGAAAGTAGGTGGGTGTGTAACTGTATGAGTGAGTATGTGGTTGGGTGATTGCCTGTATAGGTGAGTGAGTAGGTGTGTGAGTAGTTCTATTGGGGACTGACTCAGTGTGTGAGTGGTTGTATGGGTGTATGAGTGGAAATGTCAGTGGATGTATTAGTGAGTGAGTGGGAGTATGCGTGGATGTATGGGTGAGTGATGGATGTATGTGTAGATCTATAAGTACGTGAGTTGGTTTATTACTACTGGTATGGGCCTGTGCATGGGTTTGTGAATGGATTGTGAATGCTTGGTGTATAAAGGTTTCTATTGGGGTGTGAGCAGGTACGATAGTAATTTTGTGGAAGATGCTGTCAGTGATGTCATATGAGATGTCATGAGTGATGTTATCAATGATGTCACTGACCATGTCATGAGTGATGTAATATGTGAGATCATAATCAGTGCATTGCGGGGTGCAAGTTATAGTTAACTCAGCTATTTCTAACAGCTAAATTTACTGGTTTTGTGTGAGTGAAACTTGAGCCTTTCTATAACTTCCCTGTAACATTTGTTTTTTTTCAGTGAATTTCTAAGGTTTTTATAATTCAGTTTACTGACTATGACGTCCCTGTAGCATTTGTTTTTTTCAGTGCACTTCTATGGTTTTGTAAGTAGTAATCACATTTTCAGAGTGGTGGAGAAAAGGGACGGGCCTCTGACCAGCTCTCAGTAGTCCCTGAGATTAAATGAATATAGAACATCATATCTAGCTTATTCAAATCAAACAAGATTGAGTGTATTATTTGGGAGAAGTCTAAAAGCTGTATATTTACGTTATTAAACAGTGACCATTTGTAATTATAATGCAATGTTATGCTAATTATTATTGTTTTCTAGTCTGCTTTTTTCTTTTTTCAGTTAGGTGTCTTGTTGGCTTGAAAAAGCGATAGAGTGTCATGAAACATGTGTTGGCTGTATTGACTCTAACTATGCTAAAGTACGATGTATGTCTGTAAATGTATGAAGTTGTTCTAATTACAAACTGTATGCATGAGTAGAGCAAATTTCGTAATTTCCTGTATTCCTCTAACAATGAAGTTTGTGTGTAATATGTAAGGATAGTGTGACCACCTATATATTATTAGTAAACCTTAGACAGCAATTAAAACTGTGAATCTAGTCTCAAACCTTAAATTTATTAACCAGGTGTCTCAACCAATTAGTGCAACCGTAAGCAAAGCAGTACTGGCAATGCAAGACGGATAGGCTTTGCCAGTGTTTTTTTTAGTTAGGGCATCCACTGAATCAATCATTCATTCACAGATTTATAAAGCACAGCTAATCACCCTATAGGGTATCCAGGTTCTTGCAGGTCCCAGCAACTCGTTTTAACAGCCAGATCTCGAGAGCTCTTCGGAATTCTGGTAGTGAGGTGGTGATCCGGAGTTGCATTGGGAGGCTGTTCCAGGTATTTGCTGCGATGAGGGAGGAGTGTCCTCCACTTCTGCTTCAGTAGATGCGGGGAGTATGGGCCAGAGACAGGGAAGTGGAGCAAAGTCTACTTGACTGTTGGTGGAAGTTCAGGTGGTGGTTAATATAGGCGGGTACTTGGTTGTGTAGAGCCTTGTGTGCGTGAGTCAGCATGACTGAATGCATGACCATTTCTAATTGCAAAAAATCATTTCTTAATGCACAAAAATATTTTAATTTGGACCAACAGGGAGTTAAGTCTGTATAGTTATGTTATGTTACTCGGTGTATTGTAGAGCGCTCAGCTACTCAAACAGAGTGTCCCGGCGCTATCAGACCTAGCAAGGCACAGAACAAGGATAGAAGGTGGAAATATTGGCAAAACAGCCAAGTTTTGAGATCCTTTCTGAATGACAACAAGTTATCAGTCTTCCTCAGAAACAAAGGCAGTGCATTCCAAGATAGGGGCGCCAGATGTCTAAAGGAGCGACCCCCAATAGGAGCACGCCTAATAGCCGGTACCGTAGCCAGCGTCAATGACGCAGAGCGCAGAGCTCTGGACAGTTGGTGCATGCCAACTCTGTTCCTGAGGTATCGGGCACCCATGCCGTGCAGGGCCTTAAAAGCTATAGTGAGAGTTTGGAAGGCGATACGTTTCTGTATAGGCAGCCAATGAAGAGATTTCAGAAGTCCTGCCGCGCCGGAACTCCGGCTAAGGCCAAAAATCGCTCTCGCTGCAGAGTTCTGCACCACCTGTAGACGCGACAGGAGGTACTCAGGGAGGCCTAGATATAACACATTTGCATAGTCCAGCCTTGAGCCTATCAAGGCCTGAACTGCAGTCCTCCTGTGGGCAAGGGACAAAAGTGGCAGAAATGTCCTCAACATCTTTAAAAGACCAAAGCACTGACCGACCAGGCCCAGAATCTGTGGTTTAAACGTGAGACAATTGTCCATCTTCACACCAAGATTGTTAGCAACCGCGGTATCAGTGGAAAGTGGGAACATAGCTGCCGGCCACCAGGACTTCCAGCCAGGGACTGGAGGACAGCCAAAAAAGAGAACCTCCGATTCGTCCGAATTACACTTCAACTGGTTTCATTGGAACCAGGCAAAGACGGCTCCCAAACAGTTCTTAATATGCTCTCCATTGAAGTCCATGTTCTTTTCGCACGTGAAGAGAAGCTGTGTGTCACCGGCATATGAGACAATCTGGGCACCATAGGACTCAGCCAGCGCCGCCAAAGGGGACATATAGCTGTTAAAGAGAGTGGGACTCAGGATAGACCCCTGAGGGACTCCCACCTCCAATGGCGGCACTATAGCTGAGAACGGAGGCGCCCAAACTGTCTGTTGGCGGTCAGAAAGAAAAATCTCAAACCATTTGAACACTGTCCCTTCCACACTGATCTCCGAGAGTCTAGAAAGGAGACGGTTGTTAGTTCTTTGACAAATCCTAACCTACAGCTTTACGAATAAGTGGCTGCAGTAATGCGTATATTGACTCAGTCATGTAATCCCCATATCATATCCTAAACTGAGATTACCATAATGAAAACCATAATCAACTTTACCTGCAAAACACAGACACAAAATAAAATATATAAATTGCTTATATTTTAGCACCCTTGGATTCATATACCCGGCAACTTATTAAAAACCAAAATACTATTCCAGCAGTGAAATATTCTCTGCAATAAAATCTTAAAGTAGAACCTTTTGGTTTTCAAGGTTATAACATTGCTGCCAAAAAATAACGTTTGCAAGTTGGACATATTTTACAAAAGTATCTGCAGGCAGCATTTTTTCTAACTAATGAAGTCATTTAGCATATAAAAGAACAGTTGGAATGATTTACTTTAAGTGAGAGTAAAAAATTGCATTTTATCTCTAAGTCTAGGGACACTTAATATGGTGTGATAATAGACTTACAACTCTATATCTGCCTTAATTTTAAAGGGCATTTTTTCATAATAACGATCCCCAAGCTGTTGGTGAAATGAGGCCTCAGCAGCTTCTGAAGCGAACACTTTTATATTTAAAAATATCCCTCTCTTACCCACTATTTGATTGGCATGGTTAGTGGCTGGTAAACTAAAGACATGGATGCTGTTCTTAGACTATAATGTCAAAACATGCCACCCTTTGCTCTGTTACTTTCTCTCTTAAAGCAAACACAGCACTCCACATCAAACACACATATTGATGGCTAGGGTCGCGCTATAGAAATACCATATGCATACATGCATGAGTCAAGCATGGACTTATTCAGCGAAACATACATGCAATTATTCATTTTCAATCAGCCCTACATTCTTGCACCAACCTCTGCACATATACTAGCAAACTAGCAGGCAGGGCGGCTGTATCGCTGGTGGCGCCGGTGCAGCAATCACTTCAGCGCCCCCACATCCCATGACCACCTCCTCGGACTCTCTCACTCCCACCTGCAAAAGTGCCCCTCACCTCTCCTATCATAAGATATTGTCAAGCATAGCGCCCCCCTGAGGTTACAGCGCCCCCCCCCCCCCCTCCACAGGTCAGTGCCCAGTGCAGCCGCACCACTCGCACTGCCCTAAAGCCAGACTTGCTAGCAGGCATCTATGAAGTGGCCTAGCTAGAGGTTTCGACGCCTGGGGTGATCGCTAGTTTGCCGCCCAATGCCAGAAAGAGCGGGGAGGGTGAGTGCTGGTGAAAGACCATGATGAGCGGGGTGTGGGTGACAGATGACAACCAGTTCGGGGTGGGGAGGAATTTAGCCATCGAAGGAGAATAAACCACCCGCAGCTACGCCACTCATGCATGCACATCATGTAGGAAACACAAGGATGGATATTTTGCCTTGTTCTGTCTCTCATTCATTCAGAAATCGACTCTACAGAGTATTCGACGAGGAATTGAACGCAGCAGAGCACTTTACCCTTCTGTTCACTGCTGTGCGAAAGGGTCTGTATTGTAAAAAATATTGCTATGATATTGGTGCACTTGCTAGTATTCCAGTTGCATACTGCTGCTATGTGTGCGCACTCTCTAGCGGCAGTATATAAGCCAGCATGGGTACAATCCTTTTTCTGCACCCCTGCTGTGATAAATCTTCCGGGAGGTGTCTCTAGTCTCGCTGTGTTTGTGGATGATAACTTCTGTTTACGCTTCCCTTTCAGCTGTAGACAGGTGAGACGAGATCTGGCATGCGTACCCTTTGGGCGTTGAAGCAGGTACTCAAAGGTGTATCAAAGTTGGTCGGGGGATCAGGAGATCGGAGTGCCAGAGAATTGCATAGCTGTATTTAGTTTGAGGTGTGGGGGAGACAGAGGGATTTAGGGTCTGATTTACAGTTCAGCGGACAGGTTACTCCATCACAAACTTGACGGATATCCTGTCTGCCATATTATAAGTGCATTATATCCAATGGCTCGTGTAAAACTGCAACCAGGATATCCATCAGGTTTGATAGAGTATTCCATTCACTGAACTCTAAATCAGGTCCTTAGCTTGATTTTGGATTTTTGCCCTCCTAGTTGTCAGCCTGGTCTCCTTTTCACTATTGTTATCACAAACATACAGCAGTATGCACAGGCACAATCACATTTGTTTTATCACTTGTATAATGCATTTGTACTCAAATTGTATGCTCTGTATCAGCCAGGATCCTGTTTGTTTCCTTGTGAGTCCATTTTAATATATAAATTTGCTGTTGCTTGGTAAAGAAAACTTTGTGGCCTTCAACCTACCATGTCCCTCAACATGAGGGGACTGATTTACTAACTTTTCACACAAAACAGTGCAGTAAGTAAAGTTGCTGCACTGCATTACATGAAATGGAGAGAGCAGAACAATGTTGTATCTATGAAAATGCAGCCTTACCTGCGCTGGCACACTTTAGGTTGCCATGTGCCAAAGCACACACCTATTATGTGTACAGTGCAGCACATACGCAAAGTTGGAAAAATGTGGAGAGTTTTGAAACTTGCTCCACTGTTACACCTGCCTTGGGCCACAGCTCATGAGGCTCCTGTGGTCTCTCCCCTGCTTCAGGTTTCACTGATTGTTAGACCTGACAACCGTGGTTTTCCCCCATCTTTTTGCCTCTGCCTCCTATATTTTTTATGCTGTGCTGGATTTCGTTTTTGCTGGGGGGTTTTCAAACTCTGCCACTGCTGATCAGTGCCAGAGTGTAAGTGCTCCCTATGTAAATTGTCATATTGATTGGGTATACCTGATTGGCATATTTGTATCACCATGAAGTCCCTAGTAAAGTGCACTGTGTGTGCCAGGGCTGGTGATGACAGATGCTGCTAGTGGGCCTGCAGCGCAGATTGCGCCACCCACATAAGTAGCCCTAAAATGGTGTCTCAGGCCTGCCAGCGCAGGGCCTGTGTGCAGTCAGTGGACTGCCATGACCGCCTGGCCAGTGTCCCCACTGGCTGGGCCTAACCCTTCCCTGTCTGTGCACATCAGGCACCCCTATGGAAGGCTCAAGGTACCCCTCTGGGCAGGGTGCAGTGTATGGGTAAGGTAGAGCATGTACTAGTGCAGGTAACATGCACTGGTAGTGAGCAGCAGCCATTTTGTGTGCTCACTGCTGCAAGGTTATCTTGCTCCATAGATTAACATGGGGGAGGCTGGTCCCAATGGATACCAGCCTATATTCCCATAGGAACATGATGGGACATAAGTGATTGATATCCCTGAACTCAGAATTTAATAACAAATCCTGTAGCTTAAGGACCAGTGGTAGACTCAACTAAGATTGGAACTCTCTGTTGATAACTGGACATGAAGGCTCAATGGGGTAAACGGATACTTCATGTAAGGCTAGAATAAAATTCCACCAGTTCAATTGTTACCATCACACTTATCGGACACCTCAAAAGACTGGTAAAAAGTATCCGGGAGCCCCAACCACTCGCCCTAGATGAACAATAGATGATGCTGATTTTTACCATATGAAATGACAATGTTCGAAGATAGGCAGATTTTGAAAAAAGGTTCCTTAATGCATATCTAACCTGGCCGGCAGATTGTTGCAGAGAGAGGCCTCACAATGCATTTTAGGGATGATGGTTTATACAAAGAAAACAAAATCCACTTGTACATTTATTAACCTTGCATTAGTCCTTTCCAAAAGGCATATAGCCATGTCTTGAAAATCTTCTACTGCACCGCCTCTGAGGGCTTGTTTAACACACATAAAGAAATGGGTATACTCAGGATTAAAATGTTACCTAACATAACAAGTATGGTTTAGGAGGACATGAAATATAGGAACTGGGATATATACTTGAAGAAACCGGAGGCAAAGACTAATGACAAACCACCTTGAAGGTAATTTTTGTCAACTGAAGGGCTACTTCTTTTGAGAATCATATATACTTCAATGAGCATCTTCTAAAGTTTAATCTATCCTGGGCAGTGAACTCCACTCCGTTCTTGGAGTTTGCATAGTTTTTGGCACTACGAGGAGCTCGCAGAGTTCCGAAAATCTCCGCTCCAAGAAGCAGAGCAGAGCAGAGTTTTTTCCTCCCTTGTGCTCACCAACAATAAATTGCACGCGCGAGCAAGAAAAATACAACTCTAGACCACTTCCCTGCGAGATTTCTCAATGTGGGCAGTCGCGGATGGTTGCTACCACTCGCGTAGTGCAACCTTCAGTTCGCATTGAGGAAGCTGCCACTCAAGTAGAACTTCTACTCAAGTGGCAGAAAGAAGCAGCGTCCTCTTGCACTGTATGAGATGCTGTTCGTGCTGATTTTACTGTTAGGGACAAACACTCAGCACTAAAAACCATTGGCAACGGCGTGAGGTAATCCACTGCCGCTAATTGAATCCGCATAGCTTGCAGAGTCTTTTTGTCACTAACTCTGCCCAAGCTTAGTTTCAACAATTGTAATCAGGATTTGACAGGGTATACATTTCTTGGAAAAGCTGCAGTGGTATTTAACTTTGATCTTTATGTTTGTGGATAGTCATGAGCAAGGGGGATACTGTTATATGGTTGTTGCTTATGTATACATGTTTGTTATTTTATGGTACTTTAACACCTAAAGATAGTGGAAAACTCTATTTATCATTTGATTGCAATGGTTTAAATATGCAACATATGAATGTATGCAAACATACTGCTTCTTCGACCTGACATCCTTGGGATGTTTTCCCCCAAGTAATTGCCTTCCATTCTCCTGTTTTTGCTGAATTTGTTTTTGCTGAGCTTACGACTCTGCCGACTTTACCACCGCTAACCAGTGCTAAAGTGCTTGTGCTCTCTCCTTTAACCCCTTGCATGCTCATGACGAGCTCAGCTCATCATGAGCTACAGTGCTCCGGTGCTCATGACGAGCTGAGCTCGTCTTGGCCTTTAGAACGCTCGCATGCTGGCCTAATTACCCCTGCTGTGCTGAGCATTCTAAAGAAATGGGTGCGGCCATGACGAGCTCAGCTCGTCATGAGCACAGGAGCACTGTAGCGCATGACGAGCTGAGCTCGTCATGAGCATGGGAGCGCTGCGTGCGCCCCCGCCCCAAGCACAGTGGGGGAATGTACCCAGCAGGGAAGGGGTTAAAAACATGGTAGAATTGGCTTACACCCAATTGCCATATTTAATTTACATATTAACCCCTTGTAACATGATATTTCATGTACACAGGGCCTGTAAATTAAATGCTACTAGTGGACTGCAGTACTTCTTGTGCCACCCACTTAAGTGGCAAGGCAGCCTGTGTATGCACTATTGACTTGCAATTTCGAACTGACAAGATAAACCTCTTGCCAGGACTAAACCATTCAGAGGGTAGGCTCTAAACAGCCCAGAGGACAGGGCTCTGTGTATTTAAAAAGTTGTACATGTACTTTTAAGTTCTTCAGGTCCTGGTATGGAAAAACCTCTACATTAGTGTTTCACTACTGTGAGGCCTACCTCTCCCATAGTTTAACATTGGGTTACCTAATTACACTTAATAAATGATAACTTTCAATTGTGAGCAGGTACAAATGTCAATTTGGAATCTGAGGAATAGCAATTTAAAACCCTCTTTAGGGGTAAATTTGGATTTTAAATTGTAATTCTGAAAATGAAGCTTGTAGAAAGATGTAATTTCCTTATCCTAACCGTTTTGTGCCAGCATCCTGATTCTCATGACTATGTGTGGCTGCCAGAAAGTGGGACAAAGGGAAGATCCATGCTGGAGGGACCCTCTCTAACTTGATGAGGGGTAGGGGCTGTTCCCTAACACGCTTGCACATCACAAATGTTCTGCCTGGTACACTCACAAAGGCTTTGACACTAGTTTTATATGGCCCCAGACAAGCTAGGACAAGGGAGTCAGAAAATTCCAGACACCTCTGAGGGTGAAATCCTCCAGAACCTTCTTCAAAGTGGGCACCAGCTGTAAATATTAGACCCTCAGACCCACCCAGCTCTTCGTTACACCTCTGGACCTGTAGAATACTCTGAAGGACTGATGTGCTGCTTTACAAGAAGGACCATGGACAACACTAGGATGGCCTGAATGTCTTGGCACCCTATCCTCCATTTTCCCACAAAACAAACTGTGCATTTGGCTGTATAGTTCCTTATCTATATAAGCCCAAGCAAAAACAGTGACTAATCTTGCTTTGCTATGCTGAGAACTAGATGCAAAAATCCTTGACTTACTACCAGTACATTCAAGAAGGATTGAAGTCCTGGCACTAATTTTTTCTCATCTGGAAATTCTTATATTTGGGTTCACCTAAGTAGTTTGTTAAGAGACATCAAGTAGTCCAAATTGCCGCAGCACAGACCATTTTAAGGAGCCCTAATATGTCTCAGCCAAAAGCGCATTACTATCCTTGCACTGGCTTCAAGTAGAGCAAAGGATAAAGGTTAAGGCACTATGCATGTCTCACAGGACAATTACTGGTAGGGCCCTTTTGGTACTCTACACCCCTAACAGGATGCTAAGATCCTCCAACGCTGCTCTGCTGAAGTTCCTGTGTATTCAAAGGACCAGATGCAGTGGAAGATCCTTCTCGTTTCTGTCTAAAGAGATCATTAGAATGTTGATCAAAACCTGGCTGTTTCCCAACTACTCTTGTCTGGCAAAGTTCGAGAGGTTGCAAGGTGCACATCATAACTCATGCAGGAAGCCTTAGAGTAGCTAAGCTCGTATAAAATGGTATGACATAAAACATAACATAACTAACATAACATAACTGCTACTCTGCTGTCCTGCTGCCTGAGTGAGAGGAGTGGATCTACGTCTTGAACCTAGGACTACCAGAGTGACTCCAAGGGCTAGTTGGGTGGCATCCTGATCAGAGTCACAGGGACAGAAAAGGCTCCAACCACCTTGAACTAGGCACTTGAACTCTGTCGGCTGTGGGCCTTACCCCCTCAAGTGGTGCCACTCAAATCCCTGAACCCAAGGAAGTGGGCCTGAAGGTGCTCTGATAGCCCAGCTGTGATTCTGTGGGCAGAAGCGGCAGAGTGTGACTCATGTCCTTGCAGCCTGCAGTCTCCTCAAAACCACTGCTGCATGATGCATCCTCAACGTAGGCCTTTCAATCGCAAGCCCCTCATCAGCAGCATCCTCGATGATGATGATGCAAGATTTCACATTGCAGCCCGCAGCTTCATCAGAACTACCGGTGCATTACACATCATCGGCACAGGGCTTTGCATCACAAGCCCCTCGTAAATGGCATTCTTGAAGACACAGGACTTCACATCACAACCTTGCAGCTCCTTGGAACTGTTACTGCATCACACATCCTCAATGTAGAATCTTGCAATGCCCTGCAAACCATGGTTTAAGGTACTTCGATCAGCAGGGCCAACCTGCTCCCTGCATTCGGATCGTACCCCATTGCAGCGGGCCTGAACTTGTGACTTTGTCCAGGTCTGGCGCAACCAGATAACCACAGTTGGCGCTTTGTGCCTACCGGCACTTTAACAGTGCATTTTATTTATTTTATTTAAATTTGTTTTTATTGTTGCAGCAAAGTATATCAGTACAGCGTAAATAATCCGCCGACGTGGCCTTAACATTCAGCCACCAACAGCTAGGCGTGCAACGTTTTCTTGTTTTATATAACTGGTACAAATATACATGTCCTCAGTTAATCAGTACATTATGATCGTGCAAATACGCCTGCAGGCTGGGAGACGGTGGAACAGCGTCACCATGGGGGCGATGAAGAATGACAGGCAGGCAAGTTCCCGCCAGAATAGCGCAGGATCGGGGTCTGTACTGTCCATATAACGGTGTTACCAGTGAACAGGGGGGGACACAACTGTGGGAGGGAAGCATGTAGGCGCTAGCAGGGTCTAAGCAGGGGGATACTGGTGGCGGGTGTCGGGGGGGGCCACGGAGCCATGCAGTCTGTGCTCCAAAATGGGGGGGGGGGAAAGGAGGGGCTTGGCAGGGAGGTGGATACATTCCGCGTAGGCGAGGGACTAGATGGGTGGCATGACATACGAGAATTTGATCAGGATACAGGGGGTATCGGAACTCGACCCTGGGGTGGCTTACACCAGGTAGAGGCTACTGGCCTTCTCGGGCGGCACTTTAACAGTGCATATTGCCAGTCCTCCTGATTGGATTTTTGTTGCTTGGTCTCAAATCATTCATTACATTGTACTCTTTTTTTCTAAATTGGTGTGGGATTTTTCTTGCGTTGTGTTTTTACTATATTGTTGTGTGAAGTGCTGCATAAATACTTTACACATTGCCTCTGAGTTAAGCCTGACTGCTTGTGGGGCAAGCTACCAGAGGTTTAAGCACATGTTATTTTAGTTTGCTTGCGCTTTATCCTGACAAAGTTTGTAGTTGCTGCTTGAGTCGGGTTTCATCCCCATCAACTAGTAACCCAATTAACAACACAGCCCTTGTACAGGAACATCTGTCTTTAGTCACTCTTTGTAACAATACACTTTGTGAAGACAGGATTCTGTGTTACATTTCATAGGAGAACAGCCTTTACAACGCAGGTATTACCACGCGCTACCATTACAACGCTGCTATTACAACACAAGTCGTTACAACGACTTGCGCTGGAGGGCGCTGTTGGATAGGGAATAGTTTAATTTTCTATTCAAACACTTTCCCTACTATAACGTGGGCTGAAGTTGGAATAGAAAATTAAACTATTCCACTATCCAGCGCTTACAGCGCAAGTCGTTGTAACGTCTTGCGTTGTAAAAAAAGCGTTGCAATGGCACGCGTGGTAAAAGCCCGCATTGTAATGCCATACAACCTATTTCATATACATGAATATGTGAATAGAAAATGATTTGTGTGTTTGTATAAAAAAGAAACGACAAAAAAGAAACAATGAGAACATAAACTTTAACAGTGACACCCCTTAAAAGAGGAGTTCATGATAGTCATGGTTTCTCACAATTTCCAGTGTTGTTTTGCGGCTTTGAGACTTTATGCACTAAACACTGCAAAAAGTGTTACAGTGCTCGTGTTTTTCTCCTGCATAATATACTTTGTATTTGGTTTACCTTATTGCATGGAAGGAATATGCCATATGTGAGCTACTGTGTGTTTACCTACTCCGCCCACATACATGTCAAGAATGAATTGCTCGAGAGCACAACTAAGCTATGGCTGGGCTGCTGCTTAAAAGTAATGCAGTGTCACATGGCACATAAAAGTGTCTTTTTCAAATAGAAAAGCTGACTTTTATATATAATATCGCCCTTACAGTGTGCCTTGTAACCCACAGAACAGGTTGTTTAACATTTAAAAGTGGGGCATGCTAGCTATTAAATAAAAGGATGCCACCACAGTGTCAGGTTCCCTGCTTGAAAGTATCTGGAAAATAATTTGTCCATCGGAAGAACGGGGGGACAACCCTCAGGGAGACTTTGTCTTATTAAATGGAGGATTTCATGGAACACCGAGGACTTCAAAGGAGTAAGAACTACCTATGAAGTAAGTAAAATAGGACTGTCAAGAATGCATTACTACTGTAGAAATAGAGGCAATGCCGAAGAATAGCTCAAGGCTTACTCATCCTAGTGGATAGTGAGCTTTAGTCAGACCAGGATATCAGGCAGGAACCTCAGGGAGACTGAAGAGTCAAATCACTAAGCAGAGAAACAAAAGAGGAACCAGGCATAGACCAAAAGGAACAAATAAGGGAGAGAATAAAGAATCCTAATTGTAAAGGAACGAAAAGGGAGAACAACATGTGTACAGGGATGAATAGACTGATGGGAACTGATGCCAAGTGGAGGTACCTTATCAGCTATACAACACATTGCCAGGCATCTGCTTCATGTTGGAGAAGGCCTTCTACATAGACTCTCCCACACCTAACCTGGAATGATAACCTAGATGTGAGTATATGTACCAAGGGTATGTTGTGCAATCTAGTGATCTTGTGAGTCCAATCTCCACTACCCTCTCTTCTACAGTTTCCAGTTTCTGTAATATTAACAGAGCCACTGGAGTTAAGAGTCTGTGAATACCTGATCGACAAGGCTATAAAAAAAAATTTGAAAAACGCAAGAGGGTCACTGGCACGTTATATGCCTTTCTAGTAAGAGCGGAGTCACTATTAACCCATGAAATTCAATTGACTGAGCGGCGTCTTTCCTTAGACCCCTCTACATTGCAGAGACACTTAATAACTGGTATTTCTTCACCCGTTTTGGTGGATAACAATCAAGAGATTCCACCAAATATTGCATTAAGTACCATGTATACTCCAGCTTCTGTCCCTTCCCTATCTCCCCCTGAAGCGAGCACAAGCTCTTTAGTGGGCCCTAATAGAACTATCAGGGCCAGGGCTGCAAAAAACGTGATTACAGATAAGACTGAGCCCCGGTCAGATAAAAGGAAGAGGGACACTGGGTCAAGGAAAACAAAGGGTAAGGATAACAATGGCATTCCCTCCCTCTTACAAACCACTACAATTGGAACACAAACAGAACTAAGCTCATCTTTTATACCGTTGGGAGTAGCCAACTCTAATGAAGCCATGACCGAGGTTCCTGAAGGACTGAATGTCCATGGACTAGGAGCAGCTCTAACTCAAATTTGTGCCGTGACTGAAAAAGAATTTTCGATGCTGTGGGATAAAATCAGTCTTTTAGAGTCTATAATTAAAATCTTAAGTTGTAATATTGTGGATGTGCATTCATCCAGAGCGGAAAGGAAGGGGAGAAGGCGGACAATGGATAGCTGTTCATAATCCGCCCATGAGGGGAGTTCCGAGAATGCAAATAAGAACAGGCCGTTTGCAAATAATAGGGGGGAAAATTGTTCTGATGTACTGTCTGTAGGACAAAAAGGGGTATTTTCCCAGGGCCCAGATAGGGGGAATGTAGTAACTTCAGACATGAGTGATGGAGTGAGAGCTACTAATGGGTGTCTGAGAGCTAATGAACTTAATGATACTGCGGCTCCTAGCACGGAAACACTGCGACTCCCCCTGGCATCATGCCCTTATGTTTTGATTTTGACTGGGGTTCCAGCATTAAGGGTTGGACAGAAAGAAAATTGGTCTGACCTAAGGAACAAAACTAGATTGGTTGGCCAAACACAAGAATTTTCACCCCTCTAATAGTAATGAGATTATAATGGTTCGTAGGGTAGGATGGATAGGGCAATCAACTAAGAGCATAAGAGGTGATTGCATTGTGGTTAACTTTCGTAGGCCAAGGGTGGTTCACCATATTTTACAACATTGTGTTGCAACTTTTGCCCCTGATGCTGGGATTACTGTACCTCCCTTGGGATATTTCTATAGGCCGGAAGGAGGGAACAAAGCTATTGGACTCCCACTGGCTACACAATTTAATAGATACCAAGCATTTTCCTGGATTCTCAGGACTGACAACTACTTGGAACTCGGCATGGCAAGACCAATGACGGTTCAGCTGTGGCAATACCTACTAGCGCTCTGTTAGCTTCTATATGGACAGGAACTATAGCCATTGATAATCGGGTCCCAGAGGTGCCTACTAGTACTTGCCTAAGGGATCTACCGGTAACCCCGAGAGCATTCAGAATGAATCCACATGTAGAAATTCTGGAGGATACACAATGTGCTCTGATGACTTAAGCAAAGTGTATGATGGAAAAGACTCAGCAGCCAAGCAGAACGAGGATGATATATTAAATGGCAATTCTGTCCATAGCCTTGGTAATGGTTGTGAAGAAGCCCCAACACTAGAAAATGGAAGTGAGGAGATAAACGGTGAGCAAACCATGGGAGAATGTAAATCAAAGATAAAATTGACCTCATGGAATATTGCAGGGATTAGGAGAAATCAAAGGGATGTAGTATGGCAGGATTATATTGGGCAGAGTGAAATTGTCCTATTCCAAGAAACCTGGGCCATCGAACGCCTTCATAAGTTAGGATTTAAAACCTTTAGTACCGCTGCTATTCCGTCAGTGAGAGGAAGGCCTTCAGGTGGCCTAGTTATTTGGGCGAAAATTACTCTAGGTGCTGACTTTAAACAAATTGATTTCCCTTGTCAAGACATTATGGGAATAAAGTTTTTAGCACCAGACAAAAGGGAAGTCTACATCCTTAATATATATCGTAGACTAAATGCAGCAAGTAGAGAAGTCGCAGTTATCGAGCATATGGACCAAATTTTAACTACAATTAGCCAGAGTGCTTTGATAATTATTGGGGGTGATTTCAATCGTAAATTTGAACCCGTGGCTGGGTTTGAAAATATTTTTGAAGAAGAGGACCTGGCTAATAATATTCCATCTTTGGATAGTAACCCAGTAGTATCTTGCACATGCGCTGTAGCGCAACTGTTAAGGCTGGTGCCAGCACATGGTCTCAGTGGCTGTAATGGGCGATTACCTTCCGATAGCCCTAATTTACCAACATTTACTCAGTGAAACTCTAAAAGTCACATAGATTACAT
Organism: Lissotriton vulgaris; assembly: GCF_964263255.1. Classification (NCBI taxonomy): domain Eukaryota; kingdom Metazoa; phylum Chordata; class Amphibia; order Caudata; family Salamandridae; genus Lissotriton; species Lissotriton vulgaris. Next base: position 81,427,994 of record NC_141690.1, on the reverse strand, counting down.
ACTGGTATCTATTCCATTCTGGCCTATGGTTTATGACCTAGTAGTTTAAGACGGAACAGAGAGTGACCACTATTCCTTATGTTTGACGCTCTCAGCCTCCTTTTTTTATTTAAGTCCCTTAAGGAGATGTGACTTATTATCGAATAATAGTGGGGCACTTAAGTGGCCCTCGGTTCTGGGGAATGAAGAGACAATTAAAAAAATCTATGATATCTACATAGAAATAGTCTCACTGCATATACACCTACCATTAACAGAGATACCAATCATGCACCTGCATGATAAGCTGGTAGAGGAGCTTGAACCAATATTAAGTAAGGCCTCAAAGCCAACTAAAAAGGGAGCATCTGGTTCAGCTAAGCTACAGAACCCTTGGTATAATAAAGATTGCCGTAATGCCAAAAAAAAATTGATTCAGGCAACAAAGGCCAAGGACATGGTAACTTTAAGGTGAAAAAGGAAATGTTACAAGAGGATATTTGCCCAGGCCAAGAAAAATTTGGGAGATAACATTTGGTCTGAGTTGATAAATGCAGGTAAATTAAATGACCAAGCTACCTCTTGGCACTTGAAATCTAAGGGCAACAAAAAAGGAGAATGTAACAAGGATCTCTTTCTAGAAGCACCTGGGTAACTCATTTTTCGCAACTTTATTACTAATGATCCCAACTTTAACTACGAAGAAATTGCCATTAACCCAAGTGATGTCCCTATGCACTTTACTATAGCAGAAACAATAGTAGCAATAAATTCAATAAAAGCAGGGAAGGTGCCTGGTCCAGACAGGATACCAGGTGACCTATGGAGGCATGAGAAAGAGGTTTGGGCTCCCTACATTAATCTTTTGTGTAACGCAGTTGCATCGGGTGCACCACTCCCAGAAACATGGAAGGGTGCAGAGATTGCAACTATTTTCTAAAAGGGTAACCGTCATGATCCTTCGCATTATCGGCTGATTAGTTTAATTGATGTTTTAGAAAAGATATACGCACGTCAAATTTTAAATAAACTGAGTAATTGGATTGGGGAGCATAGTATTTTATCCAAGAATCAAGCAGGCTTTAAAGCCAAAAATAGCACAATTGACCAGGTTTTTAGATTTCTTTGTATTATCTGGAAGTATATAACAGTTAAGAAAGCTCATCTGTACATAGCCTTTGTAGACCTCAAGGTGGCTTTTGACCTCATGTCCAGAAATCTCCTGTGAACATCATTAAGAGACCAGGGTGTCCCAGGGGAAATCCTTGTGCAGTTCATTCGACTACATGAGGATAACTTTGCAAGGGTTAGATGGGGGTCAAATGGCGAATTAACTGACCTTATACAAGTAAATAGGGGGGTAAGCAGGGATGTGTGTTTGCCCCTACCTTATTTTCATTGTATGTTAACGATATTCCCGAATACCTCTTGGGCTGCGAACATGATTCTCCCAAGTTGGGGGGGCGCCAGTACTGGCACTCTTATTTGCCGATGATACAATTTTAATATCACAAACCCCCAAAGGTCTGCAAAGCTTATTTAATACCTTCGAAACTTACTGTGAAGCAAAGGGCTTGGAAATGAACTCTATTAAAACCCTATATATGGCAGTTAATCCACATAAATCGTTTTTTAAAAACTTAACTGTCAAAAACGATAAGATGAAATATTTGCTAAATTGTAACTATTTAGGTATTATTTTAGACTCCAAAATGAATTTGAGACCACAGTAGGACAAAAGTGAAACAATATTAATTCAAAATACAGTTCCAATAGCAGGGAATCACAAGAGCAGCTTGTCTAAAGCTGTTTCTTCTGCACTTGAATTATACAAATATAGGGCGCAACCTGCTAGCCTTTATGGGGCAGAACTGTGGGGTCATGTAGCAAAGAATATCTTTATGGTGCACGATAACACATTTTTTAGGAAACTGTTAAGCTTGCCAATGCGTACACCATTAACACCAGTAGCAATGGATTTAAATATCTGCCGCACTGACCAGCATGCGATTTTGCGTCCACTATTGTTCTGGGTCTGTCTGTGGTCAACTGATGAACTTGCCCATTATACGGAAGGCTTGGAGGAAATTTATAGAATCAAAAATGGTACAGTGTTGCCGTGGCTGAATCACATTCAGGATTGGTTTTATAAAATAGGATTAAAACAATTCTGGGAGCCCCTCAGAGTTTGTCATTGGGATCAAAAAAATTGTTGAAACAGGCCTTTTGGGCATTTTTTCAAGGTACTTGATCTCATAGTTCTAAACTAGGCACCTTATCTATAAGTTTCCTTGCTATAAAACCCAATGGCAAATTTGAGTCCTTCTTGGACGAAATGCAACCACACCTTGCTAAATCTCTTTATCTTAAGTTCCGATATGGCATTTTGCAGATTAATGCAAACACTGTGAAATAGGCATGTACCGATAGAGGTGCAAATGATAGGTATTGTGATGTCTGCCACACTGGTGCGAAAGAGAATGAATTGCATGCGTTTTTCTTCTGTCCAGCCTATACTCAAGTTAGAAGGAAATGGAATAAACCCATTTGCCAACAGTTGGGTATTAGATCATCTTATGAGGCTGGAAGAATATTGCAAAGAGACACGAGACAAGCAATAGCATTTAGTGTAAGCAGATATCTCTTTGGTGTTGATCTTATAAGAAGGAAAGTAGGATTGAAACTTTAGGTATTTTTTTAAGTACATTTTTGTGTTAATGAACTTATATACAGATATGTACTGTGCCATTACGTAAAATTTTAGATGGTCTCCATATAACCAGTATATTTTTGAAAGAGCTATAAATGGTTTATTATAAAAAGTGCCCCACAGATAAATGTGTGATTTTTAAATATCACTAAAAATCATGTTTTATTGTAAATACATTGTAAAGCTTGTCTTTTGATGGGATTTTATTTATATTTAATGTCTTTTTAAATTCTAAGAAAGACCTTATTTTGGGACATTGATTTCCAAATGAATTGCTAATTTTTGGGCGGAAGACCCTTGAAATACTGCAGTATGATTTTTTATATTGAATGTAATCTTTTATGATTTTTTAAATCGAAATGAAGATCTTTGAATTGAAGTGAATTGAGTAAACCTTGTACTGCTGATCCTTGGGCTGGAACAGTTCTGTGTGTTAGAAGAAAATGCGCAGCGACTACCATCTGAATTGCATACCATAATCTATCATGCCTCTTGCATGAACAACAGTGGACCACGGTACTTGCACATTCATGGTACATTGGTATATTTTCTGGGATAGCACCAGTGGTCAGTATTACACCACTAAAAGTATAACAATAACACTTAGAACAATAATACTTGCTATTGCTGCTGTGGAAAAATATTTACATGTCCTGCTGTGCAACTGGTATTGTTCCATTAAAAATATATGATCTCTGCTTAGTCATTTTGACACACACTATCAGTTTAAAACAGTAGAAGCCATGCTGGGATGATATAATACTTTCTTGTTACATATGGAATGTATTCGTACCACTCAAACTAACTTGCACTGTTCTTGTTTTTACTGAGGGAGAGGTCAATTTCTATTAAAGTTTGTCTTATTGATCCTCCATCCTTTTTTAACTCACTACACTTTATTGTTTTTGCACTGCACTTGATTCCATCACGATCATTAACTCATGGTCTTCACGGCAATTGAGGATGTGACCCAGATGAGTATGGGCTATGGACTAGTCTCAATGACCATGAGACATACCATCCCTATTCGGATGACCAAATGAGAATATTTGATCTACATTTGACTTTGATGGGACTCCAGTATTTCTCTGTATGGGTCTAATCAACAGTTGCAGTGAGTCCAACGATATAGGTTGTCTTTTTGACACTTTGTGAGGGAGCAAGATTTATCTAGCCCCTTAAGCGCCAACTTACTTATCTAGGAGTGTGCGTACCTTGGGAGTTCAGTTAGCTCCTATATAGACCCCCAGTTTGTTTTTGTTATTTGATTCATTGTGTAGGGGACTTCACTCTGGGCAGGTCTTTAAAAATTCTCCCTTAGACCCTTCTTTTCTCCGTTAGGTATTTAGTTTGTTACAAATAGCAATACCTCCATCTTGTCTGGGTTGCATTGTAATGCATTGGATTTGAGCCAAACCAACACTGCTGTCATGAAGGCAGCAAACTTTGTTTTAGCCTCGTAATCATTCCTGTAATATATTACCAGCAGTTAGATGTCATCCACTTAGGAGACACCACCTGCCTGCCAAAGGACTTGATGTGGTAGAAAAGTGGGATTATATAAATATATTAAAAAGAGTAGGGCTCAAGGCTGAGCTCTAAGTGACTCCGTATTTAATTGCCTTCGTTTCTGAGTGAAACGGTTTGTGCCAGACTGCCTGTTCCCTCTTTTTTAAAAAGGATCCTAGCCAGGTTTAGGCCTTAACATCCACCCCAATGGAGGTGAGGTGATGAAGCATGATTTTATATGAGATTGTGTCAAATGATATTGAGATGTCCAGTAAGATCAGTGCGGCATTATTTCCAGCATCTATTGTGAATTAAATGGAGTCTGTGATCTCTATCAGTGCAGATTCAGTGTTGAGATGTGAGAAGTGGAGGAAGTTGGAGGTGGAGGAGGTTGGAAGTTTCCAAAAATTATATTGACTGGGTGTTTACTGAATTTTCTAAGATCTTAGAGAAATTGGGCTGAAATTTACGTTCGTCTTTTTTTAATAGGGGAATACATTTGCCTTTTCCCATGCAGGGGGTACTGTCCCTGAGTACAAGAAAGTGGTGAAGTGTTCTTGGTAGTAAGAAGCCAGGCTAATCCTTAACACTTCATGACTTGGGGAGGGAGTTTTTGGAATCAGTGAAATTTAAGACAATTTTCAAAATTTCCTTTGCGTTGTTGTTTGCCTTTTCAATTGTGTTAGAGTAGTAAAGTCGGTGTGTAGCTTTCAAATTATTGTGATACTTGCCCAATGATGCACGTGAAAGGTTCCCTTATAGTGTTCTCTCCATAGACGCTCTAATTTTTTGCTTCTTTTTCTTTCAGCCGCAAGTTCAGTGGTAAACCAACTGACGGATTGCAGATGTCTATTGCTTTTCCTATTGAATAGTGTAACAGTTTTATTTTCGTCCTCGTAGAGCCAGTTGCTCACCCCAGCCTCCTAGTGCCTTATGTCTCCTGCAAAGCTGGGTTTGAAGCCCTCTAGTGTCTCATTCTTTCTGTTTATATTGTTGAGAAAGACCACGAGAATGGAAGTAAGAAATTGTCAGACCAGGTGACTTCTTTTGGTGTAACTACGTCTAATATGGTGTTTGTTTCAAATGGCTTCTATACTGTGTCCTACCTTATGTGTAGGACCTCTTACTGTTGTTGACAGATTGTCTGCAAATGGTTCTGACAGTTTGCAGGCAAGGTTGCCTAGGGGGTTGTCAAGCTGAATGTTAAAGTCCCCTAAGATGGTAAAGTTTGCATAGCTAACAACTTTGTTCCCTAGAGCCTGGGAGATATATTTAACAAAATCACTAGCATGGCTGTGGTGTCGGCATACAAAAGCTCCTGCGAATGAGCATTGGGCGGAGAGTGAGATGATGAATCAGATAACTTCTGCCCTAACCAGGTAATCTACCTCAAATGTGGTAGAGTTTAGTGATTTTTTGAAGGCTAAAGCTTCTCCTCCAACTCGCTTACCCTCTCGATCTAGGCAGAGGCCGGCAGGCAGAATATGGGGGGAGAACTAGTTGTAGGTCAGGACAGGAATCCTCTGTTAACCAAGTCTCAGTCATGAGGAGAACATCTAGGCTCTCTTCTTCAATTAGGTTGCACATATCTAGTGCATCTTTGGAGAGTGACCATACATTTATAAGTGCAGCTTGGTTTTAAGTGTGAGTGACCTGTGGTTCCCTTTTTTCTATAACTCCAGTATTTATTGGGCTGAGGAAAAGCTTATAAACGTGGCAGGAAACATGGCAAAACACTAGGCAAGTAGGGGATTAGTACATTGCCTGAGGAGTTGTTTGAGCTGATGTAGCTCTGCCGGAGAGTAGGTAAGTTGGGGGTCTTACCTCTGGGCTAAAACCAGCAAAGTGGCTGGCGCTGGTCGAAGCCAGGTGGCGGATTGGTGCAGATGAGGTTGCTGGTGCACCAACGGCTCACTCATGCCACAGCCATGCTTTTAAGCCCTGAATATGAGGATGCCTGGATCACTAGAGCACTGCCTCCATGATCGTTAGCTCACCCTTAGGAGTGCCTTTACCATGTTATGTTATGTAGGAATTTTTATGAAGCGCACATTTCACCCGAAAGTCTCAAAGCACGAGCCTGACACGGGAAACGAAGAAGAAGAGAAGAGAAGGACTGACTGGGAGTGGGACAGCCTCAGAACAGCCAGGTTTTTAGAGACCTACGAAATTATCTGTGCTCAGTCTCAGTACGGTAATGAAGAGGGCAAGGATTCCATAGGTTGGGGGCGAGATAAGAGAAAGATCTTCTGCCATTCTTGGTGGTGTGGATCTTGGGAGGGACAAGAAGATGTTTGTTGACAGATCAGAGAATTCTAGAGGGGTGGTAATTTTTCAGTTCATTGGCAAGGCAATGAGGACTATGCCATTGAGAGTTTTGTGGACTAGACAGTTGATCTTGAATGTTATTCGTTTTCTAATGAGGAGCCAGTGGAAAGCTCTCAGACTGGTTGCTGATGAGGATCAGGTGGAAGATTTAATACAAGTCTGTCTGCTGTGTTCTGAAGGACCTGGAGTTTAGTTAGGTGTTCTTTGTTGATGGAGGCCAAAAGGGCATTGCCATAATCCAACCGGCAAATGATTAGTCCTTGCACTAGAGGCATACGGGATGACAGTGGGACCCATTTAAAGATCCTACCAAGGCTGCGCATTAGTCCGTAACAGGTGCTGGTCACATGATTGACATAATCAGACATGGAGAGTTGATTGTCAATCTGCACTCCTAAGGTACGAACTGCCGACTTGGATGAGGGACATGTGCCTAGGTTAGGCCACCAATCTCTTGACCACAATGTCTGTGCTTTACCAAAAAGGATCATTTCAGTTTTGCTGGCATTAAGTTGCAAACTATTATTTAGTATCCAGTGGTGTAGGTCAGACATGCATTGCCCAAACCAGAGTTTGGTGATAGTATGGTCTGGTCTGAGCATGAATAATAGCTGAGTATCATCGGCGTACAATACTGTGTCAAAGCAATGAATTTTAATCATACAGGCCAAGGGTGCCACATACAGATTAAAGAGTGTGGGCCTCAAGATGGAGCCCTGGGGCACACCCTTGTCTATAAGTTGGCTGCTGGAGGCAAATTAACACATTAGAACTTTGGAGGTTCTATCTGTCAAGTAGCTCCTGAGCCAGTTCAATGAGGTGCCCCCAACACCCATCTCACACAGACGATACAAAAGAGTGCTGTGGGAGGGACCCAGATTGAGAGGGATCCAGCAGATTGTTGCTCTCCAGGTAGATGGTGAGTGGTTTGTTGACTAATGATTCTAAGACCTTCCCGAAGAGAGGGAGAACGGAGATAGGCCGGTAGTTGTTAGGCTGCTTGGGGTCTAGGGTGGGCTTCTTTAGTATGGGTCTAACCATGACCTTTTTCCATCTGGTTGGGATGGTAGAGTGTAGTAAGGATAAGTTGAGGAGGCTGGTTAAGCCGGGAAGAAGAGCTTGTCCAATTTTGGGCAAACTATGAGTGGAAACTGGGTCGGTAGGGGATCCAGATTTAACCTTGCCGAGAGCAATTATGATGTCCTCATGGGTGAATTTTATGAATTCATTGAGGGAAGTGGCGATTGGTGAGAGGTTGCTGGAGGCCCCTGATGTTGTTGAACGTCACCCATGTGGGGGAAGAGATTATGAATGTTATTGATTTTGTCAAGGAAAAAAGAGGACAGAGTTTCCACCCACTCTTGTGATGGCTGGTAAATTCTTTTAATATTTTGTACAGTTCTTTGTGGGAGTTGGAGGCCTGATTTATTCTGTCTCCAAAGTAAGTTTTTTTGGTCGAGATAGTGCCTATGGGTGGATTCATAGATCTTGTGAGAAGTTGGCTTGGCACATGCTGTCCACTATTCTAGTGGGAACCTTGCACCAGTCCAAAGGACCCTTATTGATGGTAGGTTTAAAGACAACCTATATAGAAAGCTATCCTAGTGGTAGCTGTGGAGAGCAGCCTTCAGGCTTTGTCTTAAAGGAATGTAAAGCAGCTTGTTTTACCAGTTCATAATCTCATGAATGACCAAATGAAAGGAGAACCACACCAGGTATATATATAAAATGTATGTATTTATTCTAAACACATCCCTCTAGTCTCTTTATGAGGATAGAGGCAAAAGTACATTCAGTAAACTTATTTAGCACACAGTAAATTAGCAGAATATATGTTGAGCCCTAGGGGCGTACCAAACCATACACTAAGAAAGTGGTATAAGAACCAGGACTTACATAGATAGAAGGCCTCCTGTCAGGCGGGATTTCGGCCAAGGCACTCAACTGAGTCAGTGGTGGTGTCAGTATCAGACACCCTCAGAGAGGGCATGGATGCCGGTAGATCTCAGGCGCTGGTCCTTCTCGATCTGTCCGCCGCCTTTGACACGGTGGATCATTCCATCTTGCTTTCCCGTGTCAAGGCGGCGGGCATAGGAGGATCAGCCCTCATCTGGCTCTCATCCTTTCTGAGGGACCGGACCCAGGCGGTTCATCTAGGGGAGTTTTCAGCTACCCCCTGCCAGGTCCAGTGCGGTGTTCCTCAGGGCTCTTCTCTCTCTCCTTTACTCTTCAATCTTTACATCGCTCCGCTCATCTTTTCTCTACAGCACCTGGAGGTCTCGGTATTTAATTATGCCGATGACCTCCAGCTCATCTTTAATCTTTCTTCTACTCCTGACTCTATCTCTAATTTCCAATCTACTTTATCTTTCATCAGGGACTGGATGAACCTCAACCACCTGAAACTCAATCCCGATAAAACGGAACTTGTGGTAACGGGTGGTTGTTCCAGTCCCTGGAATTCTCTTTTCTGGCCCCCCTCTTTTGGTTCTCCTCCCACTCCGGTCTCCTCTGTTAAGACTCTTGGTATTAAGCTCAACAATCAACTCACTATGCACTCCCAGATTGGTTCTGTGGTTTCTTCTTGCTTTCTTACTCTTCGCACTATCCGCTCTATTTCCCGTTTCTTTTCCTTCCCTGCACTCAAGCTAATTATGTCCGCACTGGTCCTGTCCCGCCTGGACTACGGGAACATTCTGTACAATGGCATCCCTCAGTACAGCCTTCGTAAATTGCAATTAGTGCAAAACCAGGCTGCTCGTCTTGCCTTTGGTCTCCCTAAATTCCACCACTCTTCCCCCCTCCTGAAAACTCTTCACTGGCTCCCGGTGCGGGAGCGTGCCCTATTTAAGCTAGGCTGCATGGTGTTCCAGGCCAGGACTGGCCTGGCCCCCTTATTTATATCATCGGCCATCAAGGCTTATGTCCCTGGCAGAGACCTTCGCTCCTCGGCCCAACTTCTCCTAGATGTGCCCCGTTACCGGAAAAAAAAACAGGGTGGCTCAAAATTTTCCATCCTTGCCCCCATGTTTTGGAATTCTCTCCCCTTTTATCTTAGGTCTTTCACTGACTACTCCGCTTTCCGCAAAGCTTTGAAGACCTTTCTATTCCCTCAGGCTCTTCCCTAGTCCATAGTTTATTCTCCAGCCCTGTCTCAGTGACTGTCCCCGCTCAGTGGGCTGTCTTCTACTTTAGCGCCAAGAAACCGTTCAGGTGTATGTTGCGCTCAATAAATACTTTAAACTTAAACTTAAACTTAAGGCCTAGAGCCTTTAGAACCACTGGGGCCACCAGGAACAACCCAAGGTAGTTTGATATTTGATATTTTGATATTTGAGGGGGTATTTCTAAAGCGCAACGGTCGCTCCGAAGGGAGCATCATGGCGCTGAAAATCCTGAAAGCCTAGTCGAGTTAGCAGAAGGAGGGTTAGATGGCGGCTTTAGTCCAGTCGTCGCGGAGGTTAAAAATCCAAGTTTTGAGAAGTTTTCTAAAAGGCTTCTCAAGGGCCTGTTGTCTCAAGTATTTGGGCATGCTGTTCCAGGCTTTGATGGCCAGGGAGTTTAAAGTTTTTCCGCCCTTAGTCTTCAAGTTGTACCTGGCGGGAGACATGAGATTGTCTTGAGCAGAACGGAGGGAACGACTCGCTTTGTAGTGGGGGAAGCGTCTGGTCAGGTATTTTGGACCAGTATTGTTGAACGCCCGAAAGGCGATGGTAAGTATTTTGAAAAGAATTCTTTTATGGAGGGGGAGCCAATGTAGGGATTTTAGGGCTGCAGAGATGGATGATTTACGGGGTAATTTTAGGACCAGTCGGGCAGCCGTGTGGAGGACGCTTTGAAGTTTGGTCTGTGTGGACTTTTTTGTCCCTGCCAGGAGGCCGTTACAGTAATCTAGGCGTGAGATAATGAGGGCTACTGTTACTGTTTTTCTGGCCTCAAGTGGAAGAAAGTCAAAGAACTTTCTGAGTGATTTTATTATACCAAAGCATCTGCCGGCAACATTCCTGGCGTGCTGGTCGAATGATAGGTCCGAGTCGAATGTTACACCGAGGTTTCTAGCTGTTGTTACGGTCTGCGGAGGGACAACAGAATTGTCCGGCCACCAGAGGGCTGGGCAGAAGGAGGTGTTCTTTCCGATGGGGACGATCTCTGTTTTGCTAGAGTTACATCTGAGGTGGTTAGTGTCCATCCAGTGGAAGACCGCGGTTAAACAGTTTTTGAGATTGAGCTCAGCTTTGGTTGAGTTATCCTCTAAGGGTACAATCAACTGCGTATCATCGGCATACAAGGTTACAGGAATGCCGAATGATTCAATGAGGGAGAGGAGTGGGATGAGGTAAATATTAAAAAGAAGGGGACTCAGGATGGACCCTTGGGGTACTCCGGAGGATACCTTTTTTTCTTTGGACTGAAAAGGGCCAAGAGCGACAGTTTGGAACCTGTCGCTGAGGAATGATTTTATCCATAGTAGGGCTGTGTCATAAATCCCTATGTCCGTCAGTCTGTTTATCAGGATAGAGTGGGATATGGTGTCGAACGCTGCTGTGTGGTCAAGAAGTATGAGAATAGCCTTCTTCCTCTGGTCTTGCAGCGTTTTTATAGTATCTGACAGTTCGATCAGAGCGGTCTCGGTTGAGTGTTTGGGACAGAAACCAGATTGTTGGGGGTGAAGAATGTTGTAGGCTTCCAGGTGGATTTTGAGTTCTTTGTAGACCAACTGTTCTGTGATTTTTCCCAAAGCAGGGAGGAGGGTGATCGGGCGGAGATTGGTCAGGTCAACCGGGGATTTGTTAGCTTTCTTCATGAGCGGTTTGACTATGCCCTTTTTCCATAAGTGAGGGACAGATCCGGAGCTGAGTGACGAGTTGACTATGTCATTGATGACAGGGTTAACCACGTCAATGAGTTGGTGGAGAATCTTGGGAGGGCATGGGTCCGAGGGGGAACCAGACTTACAAGATAGAATGACTTCTCTGGTTTGAGCCAGAGTGACAGGGGTGAACTGTATGAGACTCCCAACTGGAGGTTCTGATTTGTTAGGGATAGGAGGCCCTTGAGGGGTAAGTGGAGGGGGGAAGTTCATTTGGATGGAGGCGATTTTTTCGTCGAAGTAGTCTGAAATCTTGTTGCAGAGATCTTGAGATGGGGGGATTTCGGGTTGGAGTGCTTTGGGTTGGGTAAACGATTTAACTATTGAAAACAAGGTTTTTTGTTTCTGGCTAGCTTCTTTGATGGCATTGACGTAGAAGATTTTCTTAGCAGATTTGATGCTAGAAAGGTAGTTTTTCCTTTGTTGGATATAGGAGAGACGGTCGTCATTGTCGTATGTTCTGTGCCATTTTCGCTCAGCTTTCCTGCAGAGTAGGTGAGCGGTAGCTAAGGCAGGGGTAAACCAAGGGGCGTTGTTTTTAGTTTTTTTTAAAGTTCTGCAGGGGCGAGTGGTAGGGTTCCGGTTTTTGATTTCGTGTGAAATCCAATTATGGAAGAGATCTGCGTCCATTTCAATGTTACCAGATAAAACCGGGGAATGTGATAGAAGGATGGGGTTAAGAGTAAGGTTATCCTGGACCTTTTTCCAGTTGACAGAGTGGTCACGGTGAGGCTTTGATTTGTTGACGGTGGGATGTGAACTAGTAATATGGAATGGGATCAGGCTATGATCTGTCCATATCTGGGGGAGGGGGGGTAGGGTGGTGAGAGAAGGGAGATTAGTACAAACACCGTCGAGAGTGTGACCTAGTGAATGGGTAGGCAAAGTGACACTTTGTTGAAGATTAAAGATTTCGAGTGTCTGTAGGAAGCTATTGGTTTGTGAGTCAGATAGGGACTCGAGATGTAGATTAAAGTCCTCAAGAAGGGTAAAATGAGGGTAACGGAGTAGGAAGTGTCCCAGAGAATCACTCAGGGAGGCTAGAAATTTGGAAGCATTTCCGGGCGGACGATAGATCAAACCACCTGAGACACAGGGGACCCACAGGGGATGCGTGCAGTGTTTAAACACAGCCTCGAAACACCATTAACTTCTATGGGGAAAGTCACGCTTGGAAAATTACAGATTAAGGACACTTAGAAGAGGACTTGGAGCAAACCCCTTTAGAACTAGGAGGTTCTAGAGTCGGCACCCATGGGAGCAGCGGAGTACTCGAGTTACCTCACCCAGGGAAGCCGGGTGCATAGGTGTCTTTTCGTGTTGGGTTTCATTGTCGATTTCAATGGCGAGCTGCTGAAAAGTGCTGCAGGCGACCAAGTGGAAAGTGTCCCGGTAGATCCAAGGGTGGATCGGAGATCTGAAGAACCTGAAAGCAGAGGGGACAGAGTCTGGGTCACTTGCCAGTGACTAGGAAGGCGATGAGGAGATGCCAGCTGATGTTGGGTGATTTCAGGTGAAGCTTGACTCTTCAGCCACGAGGACCAGGAGGTGTCGAGGACAACCAGGAGCTGGATTCGAGCTGTCCTACAAAGGATGTCAAGTGCTTCGGTGTCAGATTCTGGATTGGACCAAACAAGCCTTATCAACAGCAACCCATGCAGAAAGCAACGATTGGCTTTGGTGCAGACCAGCAAGCTCTGAGGGACTCACCCTTTGGAACGGAGTCAGGGCACGTCCGGAGCAACCAGGAAAGCCTGAAAAACAGAAGAGTTACCTTTGTGTGGACCCTCCAGTGGACGGACCAGGGATCGCAAAGGGGCCTCAAGCAGAAATTCTAGAAACGGGCTCACGGAACACTCGTGGCCCCACAATCTTCGGTGCAGATGGTGCTCGTGGCTTGGACTTCAAGGAGCCCAATGCACAACTTCAGAAAAGCTTGGGAAGTTGATGCACTTGCAAATGTGCACAGTGTCCAGGAATTCTGGCCCCACATCACTCATGAGGGCTGCGGGTCTCAGCTTTGCTGGGATCTCGTGTAGGCCTTTCAGAAGTCTGGAAGTCTATGTCCTGAGTCGCAAATCCATCGGGATCTGGCGGGAGCCTTGGAAATGCAGACCAGAAAGATGCTTCTTTGCAGCCTGTTTGAATAGGGGAGTCACTCCTTCACCCCAAGGGAGAATGTCGAAGTTCCAGGATATATGTTACAAAGTTTCGTCAAGGTGTAATCTGAAGTCCTAAGGACTGGGTTCACATACTTATACTAAGTTAGGGGGTTCGACATATTCTGGTCAACCACCTATGGGAGAATACAGGGAGGGGGTGGCTACACCCCTTTCCCTTTGTCCAGTTTCGCGCCAGAGCAGATTTTGCTCTGCAATGGTTGAACCTAACCTCCACCTACAAGGTGGCCCAGGTACACAACCTGACTCTAACCTATCTGGCACTTAGTAGCCTTGATAGTTAGGCCTGCCTTTTTCAGGGCATCCAAAACATTTCTCAGGTGGACCAGGTGATCCTCCCGGGTGGAGCTAAAGACAGCAATATCATCTAGATATGCTGCACAGTAGTCTACCAGGCCTGTTAGGACTCTGTTCACCAACATTTAAAAAATGGCAGGTGCATTCTTCAGACCAAAGGGTATTACCACAAATTGATAGTGCCCATTTGGGGTTGGAAATTCTGTCTTTGGCTTTGGATCATCAGCTAATCTGATCTGCCAGCAGCCAGCTGTAAGATCAAATGTGCTCAGAAACTTGGCTGAGGCCAACGTATCTATAAGCTCATCTGCTTTTGGGATTGGATGGGCATTAGTCCTAGTGACTGCATTGAGACCTCTGTAGTCAATACAAAACCTCACATTTCACTTATCACCCTCGGTGTGAGGCTTTAGTACGAACACCACTGGACTAGCCCAAGGGTTATCTGAGGGTTCAATAACCCCCAAATCCAACTTTTCCTGAACTTCTGTCCTGATACAGTCCCTGCCATGATCAGGTTGCCAGTAAATCTTATTTTTAACAGGCAGACTGACTCCAGTGTCCACTTCATGAGTGCACCAGGGTTCTGACTTGGAGTCAGAGAGAACATATGACTGAACTGACTGAGCACTTGTCTGCAATCAGTTTGCTGTTGAGCAGTGAGGCTGCCTGCCAAGGCTACACCATCCACTGACCCATCATCAGGGTTCAGTGAGAGCAGGTCAGGGAGAGGGTCACTCTCCCCCTCCTGTCCCTCATCAGTAGCCATGAGCAAGCCCATGTCTGCCCTGTCAACATATGGTTTCAGTCTGTTGACATGAAGTACCCTATGGGGGCTCCTGGGAGTTCCTAGGTCTACCATATAGGTAACCTCTCCTTTATGTTCAACAAAAGTGTTAGGCCGACTCCACTTGTCTTGGAGAGCTTCTAGGGCCACAGGCTCCAACACCCACACTTTCTGTCCTGGCTGGTAAACAGTCAGTATAGACTTTTGGTCATGTGAGCCTTTCTGTAATTCCTGGCTAGCCTCAGGTTTTTAGTTGCCCTTTTCATATACTCAGCCATCCTGGAGCTGAGACCAAGTACACAGTCCACTATGTCCTGTCTAGGGGGTTTGAGAGGTAACTCCCATCCCTCCTTCACCAGACACAATGGGCCTCTTACAGTATGCCCAAACAGAAGTTCAAAAGGGTTGTAGCTAACCCCCTTCTGAGGAACCTCCCTGTATGCAAATAAAAGAGAGGGTAGTGGGATGTCCCATCTCTGCCTAAGCTTTTCTCAGAGACCCTTGATCTTACCCTTTAAGGTTTTGCTGAATCTTTCAGCTAAACCATTGCATTGTGGGTGATAGGGTGTGGTGAATTTGTAATTCACTCCACACTCCTTCCACATTGCAGTCTAGTAGCTAGACATAAAGTTTGTACCTCTGTCAGATACTACCTCCTTAGGGAAACCTACTCTTGAGAACACAGGTGCTATAGTGGACCTAAGGGGAATTACCTCTGGGTAACTAGTGGCTTGGTCCACCGCCACTAGGATAAACCTGTGCCCAGATGCTGTCGGAGGATCCATTGGTCTAACAATGTCAATCCCCACTCTCTCAAAGGGAACCCCCACCACAGGTAGTGGTATCAGGGGGGGCCTTTGTGGTGCCACCTGCCTTACCACTGGCTTGACAGTTGACACAGAAGCTATAAAACTCCATTGTGTCTTCAGACATGTGGGGCCAGTGAAAGTGAGGGACAGTTCTGTCCCAAGTCTTGTTTTGGCCCAGGTGTCCTGCTAAAGGAATATCATATGCTAGTGTCAATAGGAAGCCCCTGAACTTCAAAGGTATAACCAACCTCCTGGCTGCACCAGGCTTGGGGTGTCTACTCTCTGAATACAGGAGTCCATCATACCAATAAATCTTATGGGTGCCACTAGCATTCCTAGTAGCCTCAGCAGCAGCTTGCTGTCTGAAGGGTTCAAGAGAAGGTCAGCTCAGCTGCTCCTGACCCAGATCTGCCCTGGAAGGGCCCCCCTGTCCCTAAGAACTCATCCTGATCAGGCTCAAGCTCCTCTGGGACAGTTCCTTCTTCAGGAGCACAATCATCTCCCTCAAGAGACTGATCATCACTCTGAGTCAGGGGTGGCATAATACATGCTTCAGCTCCTGGTAGGCCTCTGGGGTCCCCATACCCTTAGTAAATAAGGTACCATATACTAGGGACGCACAAGGTTAACCCAGTAACCAATCTTGAGTGTACCTATTGTACATGCAATCAATTTAGAGAGGAAGCAGCTAGGCTGGGACCCAGGTTAGCAGGGTCCCAGCCAGACTAAAGTTGAAAAACAGTGAAACACCAGCAAAAAGTGGGGGTAACCATAGTAAGCAGATCCTACTCTCCTACATATCTGTCTATTGATGATGTTTTTAGATTGCCTCCACTTGCGTTCTGCCTTCCTAGCGGCTAGTTTGTCAGCTTTAAGTCGGAGGTGAACCAGGGTGATAATCTGTGGTGGCGTTTGACTTTTTTTGGGGCTCAATTCTGTCTAGGGTCTGACTAATTGCTGCCTCAAAAGACTCAGCTGCCAAATTGGGATTTTCTGTTTCGGATGGGGGGAGGGGTACGATGTTGTACAGTGAATATAAGAGCAGTTTTCCTGAATGCAGTTAACCTCATAAGTCCTGCGCCAGTCCAACGGCCGACAACACCACTACCTCGGGAGTGCTGCCGTCGGCCGTTGGACGTTCCAACTGCACCTGCGCAATGGAACGTTCAGCACTGGAGCTGGACGTTCCATAGCTGCTAAGGTGTTAAACTTTCGGCAATGCAGTGATCTGTGTTTGGGGTGAGAGCTACAATTTTAAAAAGTCTTTCCTGCAGGGCAAGTGCACATAGTAGGTTATTTTAGAGTGCAGTGCGATAAGCAGTTAAAAAGAGCAATAAGCAGTTAAAAAAAGCAAATGTTATCTAGTACATCGAATTCATTGCATTTCCGACCATTTCCGACATGCTTGTTAAAAAGTGCTATAAGTGGTGTTCAGAGTGGCATTTTCAGTATGAGTCCAAACTAATTTAAAATAGCGAGCAGGAGACATGTAACCATGTCTCAGGCCTGCCATTGCAGTGTGTGTGTGCAGTTTTAAAATTGCGATTTCAACCTGGCAAATAAACATTTTGCCAGGCCTTTTAATACATGTAAGTCAGCCCATAGAGTTGGGTGCAGTGTATTTAAAACACTGGGCATGTACTTTTGACTTTTACATGTCATAGTAATGAAAAACTCTTAATACTTTTTTCACTACAGCAATGCTTTTATCTCCCATAGAATAATATTGAGTTACATTTTTACATTTAAATATGTGACAACATTCAATTGGAAGCCAGTAGGTAAATCGAGTTTGGTCTCTAAAAATTGGGATTTAAAACCCTCTTTAATGGTAAAATTGGACTTTACGTCACAATTCTGAAAATATCACTTTTAGAAAGTTGGCATTTTCTTCTCCCAACCATTTTGTGTTTGCAGCCGATAAACTGAGTTACATGACTAAGTGTAGCTGGCAGTTGGTCTTTGTGTATACCCTGCCCTGATGAAGATGCAGCCCAAACTGGCCTTGCATTGAAACGCGCGTTGGTGTGATCCACATGGATGGCCTCTAGTGTAGATTGTAACAATTTACTGCACCCCATTTTTGTCTGCCTCCATGTTGTTTTTCTAGTCCTAGCAACTATTGAATGTGATTTTGCAGGCCCCTAGGTCTTCCTATAACTGCATGTGTGTGACTGCATTATTTCTATAGTGAGTGAGACTGAGAAGCGTATGTATGTTTAGCGAATAACTGTGAGAGTGCGTGGGACGTGAATAAACACTTTTTTCTGTATGTATTTTTAATCATGATACATATTAAGCCCTATATTTTTTCTGTGTTTGTATATATGTTCTAAAGTTCTTCTATGGATTCCATTCATGAATTGTTATTTAATCAATAAATTTTTTTTTCTATTTTTTCAACAAAATTTGTATGATGTATCGTTGGCTCTGAAGCGTTGATTTGTGCCACCCCCCTTACCTCTTGGATCCCTTTTGATGGGACCACTTAATTAACCCTGGCAGGGTAGTTCTTGCTTTATATCCTACTGTTCTTCCCCCTTTTTTTCCTGCCAACATCCTAAAAAAGAACCCCCCGTGGAGACCCCTTCTATTTTGTTGTTTCTTCACAGCCCTGAGCTGTGGGGGTTTGTGTTGGGTCCCTTCTCCCTAGCAGACAACCAGCATGCTTGAAAGTGTGAATGAATGTACCAGATTGATTTTCTGTCCTAATCTGAGATCTCTTTTTCTCCCTCCCCACCCTATATAAGATGGACAGTATTAAGACCTTTGGATTCACCAACGATGACTTTGCCAAAATGATGGGCACTGCCCCAAACAGTAATCCCCAGTTCCCTATTCCCAAGGGCCTAGATGGGGATTGGAATAAACTATTAAACCTAAGAAAAAGGGCAAAAGAACTGAATTACATGCCCAGTTCATGTTGGACTATGTCAGAGCTGGCACTATCCCGATAGGTCTGAGAGTCCGCAACATACCGGGCCTCTTTGTTGAGATCAGGCAGTTCCTGGAGCGATGGGCCCTTATTTCCAACCGTTGCTCCAGGGACTACATGATGCACAGGGAAGTACTAGCAGCCCTAAATAAAGAAATACTGGAATTAGAAGACAAACTTAGAGATTCCAATGCGGTCGATCTAGGTAAAAGTAAACTAGAAGAAATACATCTGGAATTGGATTCCTTTACGGAATACCTGTTAAAAAGAAAGACCGACAAGCTCCGCAAGGACATCTGCATGTACACACAGGAATGAGCTTACCCCTACTTATCTACTGGATATTACACCAACCAGGAGGAGGGCATTTCACGAGCCCCGGCTGCCCGTTGGGGCAATAGAAGGGTAACCACCTTTTCAGACACAACTGACTCAGAGGGAGAAAACCAGGAACAGTATAATCCCAATTATGAGCAGGGATTTAACACCAACAGACCCATCAGAATGGGAGGACACGAGCGTAGTAATCCCCAGAATCATTTTTTAGGGAACCGCCGGGGCAATCAGCGCCCGCCCCCGAGAACCCCACAGGCGAGGAACTTCCATCAGGGTCGGGGACAACCTCAAATGTATGTACAAACTTGCAGCCATCAATACTGGAAAACATAAAAGGCATTCCGGTTTTTAATCTCTCAAAGAAAGAGATTGACCCCATGGCTATCAATCTACTAACTCGAGGTCTATCATTTGTCCCCGCCGCAAACTTTGATAAGTTCGAATTCACAAAAGATCTACATCTATTTTTCAGAAAGATTCGCCTGAAAAAATTCTTCTTGGAAAAATCCACCACCATTGATCAGGAGAACAGATCCGGGCTAAAACCTCCCTCCTCTTTTACTCCATCCCTTGATATGTTGGGACCTGAGGTCAATATCTTTGAAAAAGCAGTCACCGCTAAGGTGGAGAAAATGATCAAGTATGTCCCTACCCCTGATTCCAACCTTCATAGGGACGAGGAAGTCGTCCTCTAAACCTTGAAAGAGGACAAAAACATCACCATCAAACCCTGTGATAAGGGTGGGGGTATTGTCATTTTTGACCCCCCTAAGTATACTGACAAAATGAATGACCTACTATCTGCCACTGGTCATTACCAGAGAATCACATCTAACCCTGAACCTGCTCTCAAACAACGAATCCTCAAAATGGTCCAACAGGCCGTGAACCAGGACTGGATCTGTGAGTCAGAGTCTGAATTCCTGACCCCCACCAATACCAGAATCCCCATCATTTATGGGGTTTCCAAAACTCATAAGAGCTGCACTGACCCTCCACTACGCCCCATTGTGTCCACCATTGGTGCGGCCACTGAGCCCCTGTCTAAATACATAGACAAATTTCTCCAACCTCTAGTCTTTGAACTAGACTCCTATGTCAAAGACACGGGATACTTTATCAGCTTAGTGGAAGGCACCCCATTCTTTGAAAATCGAGAGTTACTTGTTACCCTAGATGTTGAATCTTTATGCTCTAACATCCCCCAGAGAGGAGCCTATGACACCATAGAAAACATCCTCTCGAACAGACATGATATTACCAACTCGGAGTTCATATTACAATGTCTCGAGTTGGTCCTCCAAGAGAATTACTTTGAATTCAACAACACCATGTTTAAACAAACTAGTGGTGTCAGCATGGGGGTCAGTTGTGCCCCCAGCATAGCCTGTTTATACATGGGAGAATTCGAGCGTATCAACATCTTTAACAAAATGGCTCCCTTTCATGAAAACATCAGAGGATGGTGTCGATTTATCGACGATGTCTTTTTAATATGGAAGGGGGAACCACACGACTCTGGAGGAATATATATCATGGCTGAATGCGGCTGACCCCCAATCTACACTTTACCAGCCACCATAGCCACCAAAGGATTGAATTCCTGGACATCTGGGTCGAACACCTTGATAACTCTTTAAAAGTGTCTTTATACACCAAGCCCACTGCCAGGAATACCCTGTTACAATACTCCAGTTTTCACCTGAGGAACCAAAAAGACAGCATCCCCTACAGTCAGTTCCTGCGTATTAGGAGGAATTGTACTGATATCAATGACTACCTACGACAATCTGATATCCTGAAAGAGAAACTATTCCATCAAGGCTATCCCAGAAAGCTCATTAAGGACTCCTTCAAAAGAGCCAGATATACAAATCGGGAGTTGATGTTTGAATCCCCTATGTCTGAATCTCAGGAAAGATTAGTGTATATCACACGTCACTCCAACATGAACCACAAAATCCGACAGGTCATAAACTCCAGTTGGCATCTTCTCAACTTGGAGAAGGAACAAACCCCTCTTGGCCGACCCATATTCGCATTCAGAAGAAACAGAAACCTAAAAAATCACCTTGCTAGGGGAAAAATGCTGGAGGCTCCCACCAGCATCCAGAAGGCCATTACCAATGCTGAACCCTTTTTTGGCAACCACCGATGTGGCACATGCCATGCTTGCCCCCACACCATCATAGGTGACTCTGTGAGCACTACTGAGCGCACGTTATCGGTGGCCCGAAACAAAAGAATGACCAACTGTCGAACTGCCAACATCATTTATATCATCCTCTGCCCGTGCAATCTGCCTTATGTTGGCGAAACCGGACGCGAATGCCACCTGAGAATAATTGGGGAACATAAATCCAACATTCGAAACAGAAAAATCTCTGCCCCGCTAGTCTCTCATTGACTGGACAAAGGCCACAATGAAAAGGACCTTCGCTGGTTAATTCTGGAGAAAATAATGGCCCAGCCTGGAATTGACTCCACCAACCTCCGCAAGAAAAGAGAGGTTTTTTGAATCTTCATGTTCAATTCTGTCAGTAAAGGACACAACGAAGAATGCCCTTGGTCCAATGCCCTGCTGTGAACTCGATCTTTTCTTGATCCACGTCCCATGCAAAAATAACTGTTATGAAAGCTTGAACCCCTTTTCGTCAGCTTTCTTTATTTAGTTATCGCTGCCCCTCCTTATCTGCACTTGGTGAACTGATGCATATACTAGACCTCGTTCCAAGATGGCCTCCCCATCTACACCTACCCCCCGGTTGCGCCCTGAGCAATTATGTAGGAGCTTCTATTTCTATCTATCCTGGTGTTTTTAACCTTATCATTATGTAGTTTCTGATTTAAATAAGGGATATCTTCATTATGGTGTTAATGCCCTCGCAAGGACACACCTCTTACATTCATACCCGATTTTGTATCCCCTCTAAGATGGACGCCGCTTAGACACCGCTTCCCCCTGTGCCCGTTTTCTCTATTGCCCACCATTTCCTGCGGGAATGGTCACTGACGCCTCCCATCTCAGCTGTTTCTAATCCACAAACAGATTTAAAAAGATGGGCCCCTTTGTTGCGACGTGCCTCTGCCCCCTGCCTTCGGTGAGAGAGGACGCCGACTCTGCAGTCCACATTGGCTTTCTTTATCCAGGTAAGGATCCCGCCGCACACATCTTAGGTAGTGCCCTAGACTGCCATAATTCGTGGCTCCTATATTTTAATATCCCCTTTCCTCTTTTTTATCAGATCCCCATGTTCTGCACTCGAAGATACCCATGTTGATACTGAGGGGCCTGTTACCTAACCCGGTTGCGGTGCGGTGCGCCGATCGTGGCTGCTGCAGGGTAAGATCGTTCCTGATTTGTAAATATCCCCCTCTATTGCCTGTGCCCCGGGAGTATGCCCCCGTTAGAAACTAACACATATTATCTATCCCGATAGGAGTCTTCTGACTGCCCAAGACCTACCATCTGGCCCCACTTGGACGGGTAATAATTTCAGACCATCAAATATCGCTCTTTGAATGCGGGTTTTTGCCCTGAAAGGAATGATCTATCGGCCGTTTCGAAACCAGCGACCTATGTTCCTCCTCTCATCAGGTAGCTTGCTCCATCTTAAGCCCTGTATTGATCCCTTAGCTCGCAGCTTCTAATTGGAACTGGACATCTTCTTCTTCCCTATGTTTTGCGTAAATGTAAATTCGTATCATCCCTCTTGCAGAGTCTCCTCCATTTGGATGCGTTGTTTCCAAAAGAAATAAGAAAGAGATGTTCCCACTGCCCAGCGCAACACAAGGTAAACTTCCCTATCTGCACACTAGGTGAGTAGGTCTGGCCGCTTGTCCCTTTAGATTTAGAGATTTACCAGAACCCTTTGGAACTGAGGCTCGTGACGCAGAAAATGCCTAGATTTAAATAGCTTGGACCTAACCCGCAGTCAGCCCGCATCTAATCTCCCCTGATTTTGTTAAACCTTTTTGTCACCCATAGGACCCTTTCAAATCCAAAGCTACGTCAGCTCATAACTATCTAGACCTCTGAGAACTACCTACCTGCAGGATCCCTGCTTGATGTAAATGAAGTATATATGATGCCAAGGCTCCTTAGTGAGAAAATTGGTAAGATTATCCTTTCTCTGTTTTTCAACATTGATAGGTCTCTATCTAGGTCATATTCCTTACTATGAGAACTATGAGGTCCCCCCATTGGCATTAAGACCCCTTCTACAGATCCCGAGCCACATTTGGAAACCACCTTGTAAAAATTGTTCCTACCTTCTAACTGCAGATACCCCGATGTCCTAGTAATTGTATGATTTTGTATCTCACTGATTGCCTGCCTGGTTTGTCTCTGCTGGTCCTGGGCTTATCCCTAGTTGCCCTGAGTGTTCCTCCCATTGAGGAGAAACAGTAAGAATTCTTACGCCGTGAGTGACAACGCTTTCGTAGCCGTGATACACACTTCAAATTAGTTTATCATATCAACTCTTCTGCAATATACATGTGTATTATGAAATCATATTCTGCCTGTTAAAATGTGCCTAATAAAATTTTTAATGTATGTATTGAATATGTATTCAGCTATGTGATTCGCGCATAACAGACTCCTTTTTTTATCCGCAGTGTGTATGTCCCCCTCCCTGGTCTTCCCTGCCCTGATGAAGATGCAGCCCAAACTGGCCTTGCATTGAAACGCGCGTTGGCGTGATCCACATGGATGGCCTCTAGTGTAGATTGTAACAATTTACTGCACCCCATTTTTGTCTGCCTCCATGTTGTTTTTCTAGTCCTAGCAACTATTGAATGTGATTTTGCTGGCCCCTAGGTCTTCCTATAACTGCATGTGTATGACTGCATTATTTCTATAGTGAGTGAGACTCAGATGCGTATGTATGTTTAGTGAAAGACTGTGGGAGTGTCAGGGACGTGAATAAACACTTTTTTCTGTATTAATTTTTAATCATGATACATATTAAGCCCTATATTTTTTCTGTGTTTGTATATATGTTCTAAAGTTCTTCTATGGATTCCATTCATGAATTGTTATTTAATCAATACATTTTTTTTTCTATTTTTTCAACAAAATGTTCTGAATTTGTATGATGTATCGTTGGCTCTGAAGCATTGATTTGTGCCACCCCCTTACCCCTTGGATCCCTTTTGATGGGACCACTTAATTAACCCTGGCTGGGTAGTTCTTGCTTTCTATTCTAATGGTCTTTGTGAATTGCTCTCAGACAATAGGATGAATGGAATAGGTGCTATCAGGATGAACCATCTCTGTCAGAATGAGGGGGAGAACATGCCACCTACTACACTTGCACATCATGAAGACTCTGCCTCAAAACACTCAGAACGTTGTTCACACTAGTATTTTATGCCCCAAGGTAAACTGGGACCAGGTAAGGGAGGAAAGAATTTCTAGACACTTCTGTAGAGAAAGGACTCTGGACATGTAAGTAGTGGACCCTCACACCCAACTCTTCAAATCACTTCTGGACCTGTCGACTCTGCCAGGAGGATTGACTGCCCAGCTGTGAAGCCTACCATGCTGGTCTACTTGCTGACCAAAGACTGCTTTGCTGCCCAGGCCTGCTGTTGCTGCAACTAGGACTTTTTTGCTACTGTAAGCTGTCCTGTTGAATCCAGTCTGCCTCTGTGGACTCATGACATCAAGGAATTTCTAAGGGTCAGTCGGCTGTCCACTTGTTCAAGCAACAGGGACATAATAGGCTCTTCCATTTTGAGGCATCTCCACGCATTTCGACGCAGAGCGAGGAAGCCTGCCATTGATTCCGGCCTAGCATGACACAGCTCATCACCGACACATCTCGGTGCAAGCTCTTGGTGTCAAATAATTTATTAAATTTTACAACATTTTTCTAAATTGATGTGGGATTTTCCTTGTGTTGTCTTCACTTCATTACTGTATGAAGTGCTGCATGAATACTTTACACAGTTCTTCTAAGTTAAGCCTGATTGTTTTTGAGCTAGCTACCTGAGGTACAAGGTAATTTGGGATTTGCTTGTGTTTTATCCTGACAAGAATTGTGGTTGCTGATTGAGTAGGGTTTCACCCTCCTCAACCAAGAACACAATTTCCTACAACAACTGAACCTCAACATCCTCTACGGTCTGATTCAAAGTGTGGTTGCCTGACTCTGGAGAGCTCATACACTTTATTAAAAGGACAGACTCAAAGCTAAGAAATGTCGCTACTCTCTGATTTGAGTATGCTAAGAAGACAATTCTGTGTGATATTCAGAGTATGGCAGCCTTGATGAGTAGGTAACTACCCAAATAAAATTTCTGAGTAGAGGAGGTTGTTTCTTTCACTTCCTATCAAGGTGCATTATATATCTTCAGAAGGGTCAACTAGAGTCCTGGCCCATTTTTTCCATAGCCTGTCTGTACTGTCCAGACTACCAACCAGATAACTTTCCATCTTCAGTTAAACAGCAAGACAAACTTGAAACAAACCACATTTTCAATATCATCCTATTAATGCAGCTTTACAAATAATTGCTAAGGCATGGTCCTGCACATCCCAAAAAATTGAATCATGTAACCTGTGATGCCTTATAAAATTAGGAAAAAGTGCTCACATAACGAAAGCTGATGATCAAAACCATATTTTAAATCCACTGATTGAGTCTATCTAATCAATCCTTAACCAGCTTTTGTGTGTTAAAATAATTATTTGCCACATACAAGGAAAAGGAGCTTGGATCTGAGTGCTGGTGGTGCTTCAGTTCATATGCCCGCCACTTTTATTTTTGAGATGCTGTTGGATCAAAGACCAGTCATGACAGTACCCGGTATACACAAATCCTACTCTGAGATTAACCCAACTGTCTAATCATATGGTTGTACAGACAGCATGTCTTATAAATCTTATAAATATAATTATTTCTTCTCCCGATGATCTGGCAGAGGTGCAACTTCTAGTTGCTAATAGTTTCTTAAAAGAACAAACAACGATTGTTCTCTTATGTTAATGACCCTTAGGTTCTGTTGGATTTTACTGGAACTCCCTTACATATATTTTGGACTTTTGCACTAGTTAATTGCAGCTGCAGCAAGATTTTAATATTTGCTTGTACTTTCCTGAATGACCAGAGATAAATAACCTGGTTGTTTTAGATGCTCCTTACAGTACACACACATGAACTCACCATCACACATGGCAGGTCATTATTTAGACCATCTTCATTTATAGTACTTTGATTAAGGTTCCTATCCATCTTACAGGATTTCTTATGACATTAATTTTCAGGTTTCCTTTAAGTGTAGCACACCTAACAAAGAAAGGTAGATATGTTAGGAATGTTCTCCATGGAGGAATGAAAGAACGAATCCTAACCATTATTTCCCTTCTTTCATCATGACTTACCATTGAATATACAGAACTGATTCAGTTAAAGTTGTGAAAATATTTACACCATATCCCCCCATTTAAGAAAAGTCCAGGAATACTACTTTGTTTTTTTTCTGCCCTTGCTGGCCTCAAACTAAAAGATGAATGAAGACCTCCATCATTGAAGACAAAATGCATCAGCTGGGATTATTGAGATGGTCTATCTTAATGTGCTTAAAACAATAGTCTGGGTAGATTAGTATTTCCTTAGCTCTGGCGACATGGGTTGGCATCCTGCCTCATTCCGTGATGAGGTAATTGGATCCTGTGAATATTTCAAGAGATTTTTAAAATGTCACCTGGACACTACAGTATTGAATGACTCCTGGTCTTGAGCTTTTTTGGCCTCAATTACATGTCAGACAAGTCTGTGTGGGATACTGCTCTGCCTGATCAAGATTGGCTAGGTGTGCCCCCCACTAGGATTTCCCCAGTGCAGGAACACCAGTTCTGATTTTATTGACTGGAGAATATGACGAGAAAAACTGCTTTAGACTTGGGCTGCAAATGCAGCCTAGTGTATATCGATCGTTCCAGGCCACATCCTCTCCTTTCGCCTGTAACTCTCATTGCCTGCAAATCTCCTCGCCCATTGGTGACCTGAAAAAATTCCTTCCTGCAAGTGATAAATGTGAGCATTGGAAATTCTTTGTGTAATTTCACCTAGAAAAACCATATTTGTGTAGTTTTCCCCAACCAATGAGGTTTAACAGTTCATAAGCTGAACTTCCAGGCCAGGTCCTCCCTGGACCGAAAACAAGCATCTTGGGATGGATCACTGTTAAAATATCGATCACAAAAACATCGACCAACAAAAACATTGATTCAAAACTATTGTATACAAATATATTGTCATCCCATACATAAACAAGTTTTAACACAAATATCGATATGTAATTATCGCCTAAGAAATATCGTTAAGAAATATATCGACTACAAACATAACGAATACAAAAATATCAAAAACCTAAATTAAAAAGAAACATTACAAAAATATCGATAACACAATATTATCGACTTACAAATAGCCTTATAACTTATAAAAAATATATCGAAAATACTATTCAACATTGAATAAACACTCCTTTCAACTATCTAACAATTTAATACATGAAAAAATAAAAAAACTTATTATACAAACATATACAAATTTAGCATATACTTAAAATAAATATTAATCAATTAAAAAATGCAAATAAATATATACATGCACAGTAATTAAATTATAGTCACTAACACATATTTATTAACATACATTTCATATACAGCAATTTTTAATTTATAAAATACAATTATTAACTTTAATTTTAAAACATCTACAACAAAAAATAAATTATAAACAACTAATAAACAACAAATATAATGACCTAATTAAAAAGTAACTGTTACTAAATTCAAAATAAAGTTCTCAACCAATGAATGTAAACTACAAGACCACAAACCAATAAAATTTTAGAACTACTAAACTAACCACTGTAAAAACAATTACTTAACTTACAAAAATTACTGTTTGTTGGCCAAACACGGAGGAAAACTGCTGGAGAGAGAGAGAAAAAAGATCTACAATTACTACTATAACAGATTACACAACACAGGTAAGAAATCATCAACATCCTTAGTTTAACTCCCTAAAGTATTTAAATATTCTCTTCTTTTTAAATTAAAATGAAACTTCCTATCATCAACAGCAAAAAGTATAAAATACAAACATGATTTACTACCTCACCTATTCATACATGGAACACAACCAATAGCTAATAAAAAAGCATACTATATCTAGAAATAAAGTAACATTGTGTAATGGTTTTACAGATACAACTATAAAAAATGAATGTAAACATTTTCCATCATAGCTTCAACAAACTGCATCTACCAAAGAACATCCACCAAATTAAATTCATCTACTACAAAAAGTAAGTATACTTTCACTTTTAATAAATTATGAAAACAAAGAAACAAAAAATAATATACAATATTATTAACTAAAACTATTTTCTACTCGATCTACAGAAATTTCAACAGTGAAACTGCAATAACAACAAATAAAGCCATCAGCAAAACATAAATAACAATATTGTAAGTATTTTTTTGAAATTACTAATTAAACAAACACATTTTTATTTAACCATAGCATATTACTCAAAACAATCATATATGTCTTCACAGATATACCCTTGAAATGGCTGAAGGAACACGTTTTATCACATCACAAAAAGGAAAATGAATGCTCAGCTACAGGGGTTATACCTACACCCAATAAAAAGGTAAAAGATTACAAAACACATTGGAAATGTAGCAAATACTATTCAACTGCATGTTATGGTTGAGCTACAACTGTAGATAACAATGTTGTGAATGTAAGAGAGCACAACCATCCACCCAATGTGACAGAAGTAGAAGTAAGGGAAGCCTTAAAAACAATTCGAGACAGGCTCCCAATAAACAAGCACTGAAATTTTAAAAAATGTATTAACAAAAGTACCTGAACATGTGACAGGACAATTGCCCTCCATCCCAAAACTAAAAGAGCATCCGATACAACTCCACTCCCACCCCAAACCTTTCAAGAAATTGAATACTACCAGAATATACTATTACCCATTAAGAAGACAAATTCTTGATGTATGACAAACAAAGCAATGATAAAAGAATTCTTATTTTTGCAACTAATAACAACTTGCAAAAATTTAAAAATTGTGAGACATGGATGATGGATAGAACTTTTAAAGTGTGTCCAAAACAATTTTATCAACTTTACACCATTCACGGTGAATATCAAGAAACCAATATTCCATTCATTTATGCATTGCTGCCAAATAAAAAGAATTCTACCTATATAGAACTAATAACAACAATAAAATAATTAACAGATAATTATTATCCCCAAAAAATCATAATCGATTTTGAAATAGCTATGATACAAGCTATTCTAAAAATATACCCATATACAGCAATACAAGGGTGTTACTACCACTTTAATCAAAGTATGTGGAGACACCTCAAAAATCTACCTTAAGTATTGACTACTGTACCAACAGGAACTTTGCATACCAAACGAAAAAATTATTTGCACTAGCATACGTACCAACAACAGAAGTGACAAATGACTATAATTTATTATTTGACAGTCCTTTTTACCGAATTAATGAAAAAAAATGAACTTTCTTGTTGGATTATTTTGAGGACACCTGGGTAGGAAAGGTGTATTGTTCAGGTCACCATATACAACCGAAATTCCAAATTCCCTGGTGGAATGTCTACGCTAGCACTGTTGCACAAAAAGCCAAAACTAATAACGCGGTAGAAGGATGGCATAATGCCTTCCAGGTCACAATAGGGAGAGGACAACCAACTCTACACAAACTTACACGATCAATTAAAAAATGAACAAAGTTACCAAGAACTAAGAATTGAGCAATTGATAACAAAAATAGGACCAAAACTGAGTAAATGTATGAATACCTCCATCAAAAAAGAAGAATGTATCCAAGTATCCAAGGTCTAGAATACATAGACCCAATAACAAAATCTATTCTTTCATTAAATACAAATAGCAAACAGTAAAAACATATAATGCACACAAGCAGATGATTATATTTTTTATATTACCTAAATTATGCCATGAAACTTCATATACAAATCAATATCATATGACATAATATAACTAACAAAAACATTAAATTCACAAATAAAAATTGCCCACCCAAGAAAAACATTAAAAACAACTTATGGTTTTGTAGCTGTAGAATATCCTCGAAAAAGATGATTTAAATAGAATCCAAGGGAAAAGCAATCAATATAGTAAGTATAAACCCCAAAAATGGCAAAGTACAACTGTAGAAAAAAAATCCAACGTAGCAATCCTCTTGATAACGAACCCATAAAAACCAGAAAATATTTCACTATAAAAAAAGCGCCAAAATCCTGAAAAAAAAGAAATGTATAGCAACTTGTTTTAAAACAAGTAACAACAATTTCCTTTATTTAAAAAAAAAAAACGCGTGGACAATTCCATCTGTTCACCAAATCCCGGCCCTGTAAATAAAAATGAAACACCCACAAATAACAAATAATAAACCCACATATAGAAATAACAACATATAATTATTATAAACACACATAGTAAAATAGTAATTACAAAAACATTAGAGAGTAAATAAACAACGAAATCACTAACCTACGTGAATAACACGTAACTTTCACGAAAACAGTTAACTAACAAACTTCCAGTAACGTAGACGAAGCAGCTCCCAACCGCGAGGTTCCGTCTTCACAAATGACCCAAACAACTAAGGGGCCGATTCCGATTTTGGCCTGAAGGGCTCCGAACCATGTTCGGAGCCCTTCCGACCGAATCGGTCAGTCCCGGTCGGATTCCTTCCCGACCGAGCCATTCTGATGGGCTCAGTCAGGAAGGAATCTGACTCGGATTTCCGAATTATGGACGAGAGGCTCGGAGTGCCTATCCTTAGTCTGGAAATCCTACAATACTCCCTCGGTCGCCTTTGTGCGACCGAGGGAGTACTTTGGCAGCTTTTCACTGCTGGTCTGTCCGGCACGAAAAGGCAGTCGGAATCTGTCTCTGGGGGGCCCCAGCAGGCCCCCCCTGGGTGTGAGGCCGCCGGATGGTGGCCTGGAGGCACCTATGGTGCCCCCTGTTGATTCCTGCACCCGGTGGCAGGCACCTTAGGGTGCCGGCCACAGGGTGCAGGGATGAACTGCACCCCTGCTTTCAGCAATGCAAGCATGCTTTCCGGTCACAATTTTATTGAATTTGAATAAAATGTAATATGCTATTTAATAAAACATGATGTTAAAAAATGTATAGTGTATATACTACTGCAATGTTATGCATCATTAAATACAAATGTAATAAAAGTTCATGAAAAATGTGGAAATGTTTTCTTTTATAAATATTAAACAATACAATAAATACTGTATATTCAGGACAAAATTATACTGTTAGTTTACTATGATACATTTTTACAAAAAAATAGTAAAATGTTAAAAAACTGGCAAATACATTTGCACATCAATGTTATGAAATATAATTTGTAAAACATTTCTAAATATATTTTACAATATCCTAAAAATATATGTAAAACAATAGTTGTATTTATTTGCAATATTGTGATACACAAAAAAAATCCAATATCATGATTGACTTTTCTAACTCCAAATACAACTAAAGTCAAAGAAAATGCTGCATAGTAAACCATAATAATTTACTATTCTAACTCCAAATCCAATATACCTCAGGGAAAGTTCTGGATAGTAAACCATAATAATTTACTATTCTAACTCCAAATCCAATATAACTCAGGGAAAGTGCTAAATAGTAAACCATAATAACTTACTATTCTAGCTCCAAATCCAATATAACTGAGGGAAAGTGCTGGATAGTAAACCATAATAGTTTACTATTCTAACTCCAAATACAATATAACTCAGGGTAAATGCTAGATAGTAAACCATAATAATTTACTATTCTAACTCCAAATCCATATAAAGTATAATCCAAAATATTTTATCTATACTATTAAAAAATATAGCTAATTCTAAATACATATATTAGATAAATGCAAACTTTATATATACATTTTAAGAGTTCACAAATTAAATAAAAATCAAATTTCACAAATATTAGAATTATTTACATTCAATTTTCTTAGTCATTAAATACATTTAGAAAAATAAATATTTTCAAAATGTATCAAAATCTAATATATATAATTTTAAAATAAAATATTATAAATCATTTACACATACTTTTTTATTAAAAATATGTAGAAACGTATTAATATATTTTCTTTTATTAGAACATTTTATTGTTTTATATATCATAATAAAACTGGTACAATTCAAATAATTTAGTAATTAATTTCCAGATTTTTGATGAATATTTTAATTTGATTTTTAAAATTAATATATTTTAAATTATTAAACAATTTTCAAAATATTATTTTAATAAAACACACAATTCCGTAAAATTTCAAATTTCAACTTTGAAATTTCGAATTTCTACATTTAATTTATGTTTTACTTCTAATTTTAAATTATTCTGAAACTTTTGACACAACATTTGTAAATTACTACCCATCCCTATCCCCTATAAACACAACATCCTGCTCCTAAATAATATACAAATTTTAAAAATGTAATACATTTTTAACAACATTTTAAAATATTACCCACCCTTATCCCCTTTAAACCCAACAACCCGCTCCTAAAATATTAACTAATTTACAAATTTAACTTAACAAATAAATTACCATTTTTAAATTAGTACCCACCCTTATCCCCGACAAAATAAAAATCCTGCTCCTAAAAATTAATGTAGACATTATAAAAAAATTCATTCATATTTATTCTTTCCATTAAAACATAAAAATGTTTGAAAATATACCAAAATATAACTATTAAACAACTAAATAAAAATTCCATTATAAACATAATATCGATATAATTTACATCAATATTTATTTGAACTATATTTATTACATCAATATTTCACAATATCGATATTTTTGCACAGCTAAAAAATCTATATTTCTAACATCGATATTTATTACATCGATATTTAAAACAGACATTCTTACCTCAATATTTACTTTTGTTGACATTTCCCTATCGATATTCTTGCTCTGCACATCTTGAGAGTGAGACCAGTTTTGGGGTATCACTCTCCATCAGCCAGGCTAGCAGGAATCCAGAGGCACAGCGAACAAAGGACTTTTCAAAGACTCGCCCCTAGTTAAGACTGGCTTGGCAGTTCGGACTGGACTGTTCCAATGGGGAGCAGGTTCAGGACTGATTTGCATACAGCTGGGCCCAAACTGTGGTGGCAAAGTGAGCGGAAAAAATGACATATTTAACCCAAACCCATTGACTAGGGGTGAGTGTTTGAAAAGGTGCAGCACTCCGTCCATCACCTTGTTATATTTGCTACATTCATAGACCTACCTTGCATTGAGCTGGAATTTGTATACACCATTTGTTTTACAGATTAACGGGATTATGTAAAAATTGTAACTATTAATTGGGGTGGATGGGGGTCTACCACAACTAATAAACTCAGTAAACTGTTAGATCTAGTCAAAGGTTTCAGCAATGCAAACCTGAGCTCTTCCCCTGGTAGCCATGGCACAGAGCAGACAGGCTAATATTAAAGAACATTTGTGAAGCATTTACAAGCACCTAGACAGTTCCAAAGGTAAAAAAAAACACAATAAAAATTCCACTCCAGTTAAGAAAAAATGAGAAAAAAAATAATAACCAACATTACACCAAAACAACAAAAATCCCAGAAAGGGAGATATGCATTTTTAAACATTTATCTGAAATGAGCATCAAAAGCAGTAAAGCACCAATGATAGTCTCTCACGTGATTTCAGGATGATTGCGATGAAACACGGGTCAGCTACACTAAGAGGCCGATTGCCATTCAGGTGGGAAATCGTCCTGACTGACTCGTACCCTGAACGGAGTCCGACCGACACCTGCCGGCACTCTACGACCTGTGCAGTACGATGCAGAGCCTGTGGTTTACAACCGAGCCATACGGAAACCAAGCCGTCTGACCGAGCCGTACATAATTCAGCCATTCGGCCGTAAAATGGACACGAGCCGCACCGACCGAACGGAACCTGGAATGAACCCGACGATACCTACCCGCAACGTCCGAGTCGCACAGTACGATGCCAAATGCATAAAATCAGACCGAACTGCACGGAGCTCAAACCGCACGACCGACCCGGACCAAAAACCTACCTGAAGCTAGAGAGACCACGGCGATAGAGTTGCATGCAACACAGAACACAATCACAGTGAAACACAAGGAGCAGCGGCACAAGCCAACATGAGAGTCCGACTTGGTCAGAAGAACGTCTCCTACATGCCCACCAAAAACAATGCCAAAAACACAAAAAACGGACCAGTCAAGCCATGACAAAGTCAATAAATACACAAAAAATAAAAAAAAACAGAGACACACCCCCCAACTCCACCTATAAAAAGGCAAAACTACACTACCATGATCCTCTGCAAATGCAACAGAGCAGCCAGCACAGAACACCTTGAGACACCAACCATAGACAGACACACACAACTCATCCATCACTCAAACCACACACCATCAGGACTTGTCCAAAAGCTCTCACACATACACCTAACAAAACAGACACCCACCCACCCACCTTTAATTGCACCCTCACGCCCTCATCATTCCTCACCACTACCCATCACCAAGCCCCTAAGAAGAATCCACAGGTCGCCGACACTGAGTTAGAAATATTGGTAGATGAGATCCTCAGAGTGGAGCCACATTTGTTTGCCGCATTAGGAACAAAGGACCCCCATATCACAAAAAACCAAGATGTGGGATAGAATTGTGGCATGGCCCAACAAGATCACACTGCACCATGCTCACCTCTGAGGGGGTGGAAATGGGCTGGCAAGACTTGGTCACCACCAAACACCAAACCTCCACTGTCAGCCATCTTGTCAGCACCGGCACACCCCCTCAAAGGGAAGCTGAGTCTAATGTCAACAGGGATCACACCCCTGTGTCAGCCACCTGATGGCCCTTGTGTAACAATGACCATGTACATGGAAATCCATACATAATCTGGGTATGTGCACACATCAACATGCACATAGAAAGGCTTCATGTTGGCAGGACAATGCGCTACCACAACATCAACCTCTGTCAGTGACAAATGAAGACAATGCAGTGTTCAGGCATGCATCCTGATGTCATGTTGCAAATATCATGTATATCAAACATTGTAACAAAGCTCAAGGAGGGATGAATGGTCTACTCCTCCTGTGCAACCTGGTTCATAACTGACTGTGTTGCCTCCATTGAAAGCCACGCATATGTATACATGTGTAGTGTGTGACATCATGTTTTACTGCATCAGTGTACTGTAGCAGCAGCCTTATTGACTCCCCCTTGTTGCAAATATGCTGTGCCGCCAGCTGTAGGTAACTTGGCTGGTTCCCCAGTAGTGCCCAGAGGAGAAAACTGAGAGTTGTGTTTGTGCTCAAGTGCTCAGAGTCAAAAACACACACAACACCCAAAGGCAAAGGAACAATGTTGAACATTATGATGTATGAAGTTACAAACAAAGGTGTTGTGTCTGGACCCAGCTACACATCCACCACACCAGGGTTGGTCACTGTTGGTCAACATGTAGCAGCCCCATGTGATCCTAGACCTAATATCTCCTCTGGACACTACTGGGAAATCAGCCAGTCTACATCCAGGTGGAGGGACATCAGATTGGCAGTAAAGGTGAACCAAAGTAAATGCAGCTATAGTACACTGAGAAAGCAATCCAAGTAGCACGGCCCCATCCCTGTATACATATGGGAGTGAATTTACTAAGGAATGAAATCATGTACATATCATGGCTGCACAGGATGATTGATCCACTGCCCCCTCCTTCATTGTTAGTAATACCCATTGCAAAAGGAATGTATCAGTTCCTCTTCCCCCCTCCCTATTGCAATATATATAAGTCAACCCTTGATGTCTGTAGTACCAGAAATGACAATGACTGTCTCTTCCATACACAGGTGCCACTGGGGATTCAGCACCAAGTGAAGAAGAGTCCCTGGCCCAGACTCTGGTGGAGGATGAGCTCTCTGGTGTTGGTCCGGCCCTGGCCTCTTCGGATGATGACACTCAACCTGGCACCTCCGGTGTGAGACATCAGGCAGCCCCACAATCAAAAAAACCTGCACCCCCTGCAGCCATGTCAACACCATCTGCTGACAGACGGACCAACCTAGGAGACCAAGTTCAAGCAGCACTGGGGCCCCGGCCACCCAGGATGCTACCAACAATGACACCAGTGGCAACAGCCAAGGGGGCCCGGGTCAACTGTGCCTGCCACCACAGGTACAGGCCGTGTGTCTAGGGGTGGTGGGAGTGGTGTTAGGCTGAGGACACGGTCTGCAGAGGGGCCTGGACTGCCTGATGACCCCCAACTGGTACGCATCATAGATGCGTACCAGGATAGCACTGTAGGATTCAGCCAGGTAGTGGGGGTCCTCAAGGACATGCAGCAGGAGCAGGCTGACCATTATGCCCGCATGGAGGCCAAGTGGGACAAACTCACGGTGGTGCATATGGACATATTGGCCTGTCTCTGCCAGATCAGCACAAATATGTCCACACTTCCCTGTGTGCCCACAACATCTCAAGCAACAACATCTGCTAAGGCCACAGGGAGGGATGGTGAATCTGGTGGAAACTCTGATGCACCGTCGGCACCTGCTTCTGAGGATCCCCCACAGAACAAGAGGAGGGGTCATCCAAAGCAGGACAAGTGAGCCACAGTTGTTCCCGCATATCCCCCAGGTACCCAGAACCTGTTTCGGATGTTGGTCTTTGGGTGCAAAGCGTTCACCTTGTTGCAGATGAGACAGGTCCCCATAATGACATGGAGGGTCCATGTTGTACCAAAGTGGAAGATGAATGTGGACTTCACTCTAGACATTTCATCTATCAATACTTCTAACTCATGTGTGAACTGTGGATTCTAAACCTCATGTACAGCACTATCGCCACACATGTATGTAAATAAACTCACCATTCCACTATACTTGCCTATGTTGTGATTCAAACTTGGTATGTGTCATGGAGATGATGAAATGCTGAAGCACACAGTGCATACCAACTACTGTTGTAATGAATGATAGCACTGCTTAGAAAACGTACAGTACAATACTCATTTTTCGTGTACAAACCATTTCAAATGCATTTTATGTATTTTTGGGGTAGGATTGTAAACACATGCTTAGAAATGTTATAACTGCTTAGTATTTAGTAAAGATGGACATTCTACGTGGAGTGGGTGTTGTAACGTATCTAGGGCTCTAGTGTAATTTTCCCGATTCATGCCCTTATACAGGTATAACTTATCATATCCTTATATAGGCATAAAAATCATAACCATATTTAGACACAGCCAATACAGTCAAAATACGGCATGGCTACTTCCACTAAGCTCCTAGAGTACAACGAGTTCTTGAAGACAGCCAGCCTTCAACAGTACGGGAATTCCCCCTGCTTCAGTATTAATTTGTCCCAGAACTCCTGGAGCGTGTAAAGAACTTTGAGTTCTTAGTGACATTATTATGTCCGCCCTTATGTCTAACTCAGCACCTTCCAGGTATAAATATACCAGCATCTGCCCTAGCAAACACACAGTGGTTTTGAAGCAGATCGACTTTCTACTTGCCCGACGCCCTGCTGTATGCGAGTGCCGAAGGAAGCCGAGCCTCCAGCTGACCCACTGAGAGAGATGCTGTCTTTTCTCCTGCCGAGAAATCCAGCTCCAATGTTTCCCTACTACCCTTGCGGGTTACTGGGAGATTGAGGCCTGAGAGAGAGGTACAATTCCTCCTTCATTCTATAACCAAGGTACGGAGCTGATTAGACCCATAGAGAATTCTTGGATAGATTCTTGGCAGAAACTATTTAACTCCAGCTACACCTCACTTACTTCTTCCCTAGTACTAGACTTAGGTTAGGTACACCGGGGTAGGCGTATTTTAGATGCGCCAGTTGAATACTTTTAGTCATTATTTATCAAATTATGTACTTTATCTATTTTATGTATCCTATGGCTTAGAAACCATATAAATGCTTTTACAGTATTATTTCATAATACTCTTTTTACTGTACGCACTTTAGTTCATAGCAAGTATTACGATTGTAGCAATTCACTTCTCTTGCATGAGAAAGAAGACTGCTCAATAAATAACCTTTTTATTGAAAACGCCTGTCTCTCTATTTCTCTGCACTTCTGGTGAAACGAAGCATGCACCATTGACTGAGTGAAATAACCATCTATTGTTTCCGCGACTCTGCAGATATACTCCTTATTCTTGGGGGAGCAAAGATGTCATGTTATATGGTTGTCAGAAACTAATCCCTTCTTGTTTATTTGCGAAAGTTTCTAGTGACCTCTGAACTAATGGCATTCACAATTAAGTGTAACACATTCAATAGAGACATAGTAGACTTCAGTCCTACATCTAACCTATCGTTTATGTTATTCCAATGCGCAGAGCCTATTGGGAATATAGGCGCCCAACGTTTGGTAAGGTGATAATTTAATGCTAGATACTAGAGTAACTCAGTCGTGCTTTTCACACAGACCCCTTTCCCGTAAAAACTCCAATAGACGTCTGGAGTGGGTGAAAGGTTAGTATCCGCCAGAACAAAATAGGAGGAGTATCCTATGTATTAGTTTTTTGGTTTGTTCAATGTTGAAGGATACAGTGTTCCAAAATATTGTGCACCTAATCTTTGTGTCCTTGAAACTTGCTCTGCAAACTTTCATTAAACAATGTCAACTAACGGCGACAACAACGCAACCGGTGGAGCTGCAGTAGATGCAGATCAACCGGGTTTAGACGTCACAGGGTTTAATGAAAATGAAGATGATGCAATAATCATCCTGATAAATGTAAGTAAGAGTGTAATTTACAGATTAATAAATAGTGGTGTACCATCAAGAGGTGGTACAGTTATATTTGTGGTAGAGGCACATGAATATCGGCAGACAGAGGTATTCTATTCATGGATAACTTTTCCAGCAGCAAATGCTGTGACACGCGAGTTCCACTACTACAAAGCTTTCCAGCAGCAAATGCTGTGACACGCGAGTTCCACTACTACAAAGCAGAGGAACCTCCAGCGGAATACATTCCATTTGAGGACGTTGAAATGCCACCTACTTACCAGGCGCATCAGCTCTGGTTAAATGGCGCCCTAAAACATCAAAATTACATTACCAGGCTCGGTCCACTAGGTAGACCAGGAGCCACATGGCCGGTTCTAGCCAGCTATACACCACATCCTGACATTAAAGAAATGTCAGTCAGAGAACTGTTAGTTCAATTAATACAATTATTTAAAATACATAGACAATTGGTTCAATATGTCATGCGGACTTTAACAGTCCAACCTGCTATAAAAATTCCACAGCACACCCCTCACCAGGGGAACACAAATATAATTACACTACAGACTATACAATCAGTCATTGGTAAATTACCCGCAAAACGGGAACAAATTCCGTTCTGGCTGGCTCAAAATATTACTCAAATAGAGGCAGTATTCCCTGATAGTACACCTCATGAAAAACATAGAATTCTGACAATCTGTTTACCAATGGGGATCGCACCGCATGTGGAGGACTGTGACACTTGGGGAACAGTCTTTGCTTCAATCTACACAAAAACACATGGTGTTTCGTCCATGGCGGTTATACCAGACGTAGTAAGACATATTCAAAATGAATACGGTCCAGAGCCTGCTTTAAATCTAGGTATGAAATTACTGAAAGATTTTAAACAAGTCTAAGCTATACTACTAGCCAACATAAAAGGAGAAGCAGCATCAGTGGTGATCCGCCAAAAATGAATAGAAACAGATATAACAGAACAACCTTTTGAACTTGCCAGAATATTTGAAAAATCCTATGAAGAATTAGGTAGAGATAGTTTGGGTGGGAAAGCACTAAAACCACAACTTACAGAAAATCCTGACAAGACTTTCATTGAAAATAATTGAATTACTCCTAAAAAGAAAACTCCCAGGGAAAAACCGTTTCAGTCCAGTGGAAGGTCTCCCCAACGGAGAGATAGATCTCCAGAACAGGGGGTAGGTCTCCACAACGGGAGCCCTCTGAGAAAAGATATACCCTCAGAAATAGGGATAATTTGAAAAAACCTGACAGATATAAAGATATTGATACACGTCCCTCTCGATCTTTTCAGACTTCCTCGCGAAAATCGGAAAGAAGAGGACGGTCAGAACATAAAGAAGACCGCGTCAAGTCCAAAGACAATGAACCCGCTCACCAAAGTAAAAAATCTCAATTTCCCAAAAAGAAGGTAGCAAGCATAAAGATAAAACATGCAGAGGATCCTGAGGACACAACTCAAGAACGGAGAGTGGGCCCAAACAATGCTAGACAGAGCATGCTGAAGTGACCATAGCTTGCAAGATCCTGATGAATCTTCTGGAGACAGTGGACACAAATGAGTACATTTGGGGGGAAAACTGTAGGCCCCAGTTTTAGTGTACCCCATAAATCATATGAAATAACATTGCGTATAGAATAGGACATAACTAGGAAAATAAGAACTCTCTTTTGGGAAAAGCTATCTAAAGGCTATGATATTCTTCTAGCTGAGAAAGACTGGCACCAGAATCTGTTAGGGAGTGCCCACATGGAGAAGAAATGATTATGCCTGCCTTCTCAAATCATATTTCAATTCATAAAAAATACACATATGCTAGAAAATGGGCAGTGGCCCAAGCCCCTGCATTATATAAAAATCATGTAGGATGGGATGCGGAATCTCCTCACCATAAAATCCAGTTAAAAAATCAACCTACTGCACAAAGGCAGTATCCTGTTAAGCAAGAAGCCAAAAAACAAGTCAGGGAGATCTTAGATCAACTTGAATACCAGTGGGTGATTGAAACATGCACCTCACAAATGAACAATCCTTTGTTTCCTGTCTCCAAACCAGACAATTCATATTGTCTCGTATTGGACTACTGACACTTAAACTCTTGTTGCAAAACATTTGCAGTACAAAATTCACACAGTGCATCACTGTTGAATAACATTGTGCGCAAAAAATATAAAACGACATTAGATATTTCAAATGGTTTCTTCTGTCAAAACATTGCACAAGAAAGCAGGTATTTAACTGCTTTCTCAAGTATGGGGGCCCAGAGGCAGTTTTGCCGTCTCCCCCAGGGATTCAAGAAAAGCCCAGGATTATTTTCAGCTAACAGAGATACTACAAATGTATGATGATGAGGCATTATCTCATGTCGATGGCATCTATCTAACAGACGATGATTTGAACAGGCACTTGAAAAGAGTGAACACCATTATACTTTGGTTCGCATCTGAAGGGTACAAATTCAACTTTAAAAAATCTCGGTTTGCCCTCCTCACTGTCCTATTTCTAGGATATGAAGGGAAAAGCCTGACAGACAATTTCTTAGAGAAATGTGGCTTGCTCCAAGCTCCAAAAACTCTGAAAAACTTACAATCAATTCAAGGTTTCCTGAATTTTGGAAGAACTTATGTTCTGAATTACGCAGAGAGGGTTAAATCTCTACAAATTAATAAAACCTGATTTCAAACCAACTAATTGGACTCAAACACACACAGAAATTTTACGTTCAGCACAAACAGACATGCTAACAAAAACAAAGCTACAAACACGCGTAAACGTTTGCAACCTTGTAATCCGAGTCATCCCAGGAAGATGCGGATTCACGTACCTGACCTATAACAAAGGTGAAACGGTACCAATAGCTTACAAATCACACTTGTACACACAAGCTAAAATAAAATTCACTACAACTGAGAAAATTCTGACAGCGGCTCAAACTGCTATAATGGGTCAAACATCTAATAAGTGTCCAACGTAGTCTAAATAATCTGCCAATAAATTCTCTGGGTGGAATTGCTCCGTATGAACTTTTGTTTGGTACTAGAATGATAATCGAAGACCTCGATAGTCAGACTTCAGTGGTGGAACAAAAAACCTTTGATATCAAAGATCGTTTGGCTGTTTTACAGGACTTAAATGAAACAAGAAGAAGTCTGAGTAACACAAAGCTAAAGCCAATGGCCACTGAAGAAAAACCACCTGTCCCAGCAAGACGTGTCTGGAATCCAAAGATTGGGGATCTGGTCAGAGAAAAGATCGCGGTGAAGAAGGAATTTGGGCCTTCTTACAGAAAAGCAGTACCTGTCTTAGCAATCAACGGAACAAGATCAGTAGTACTACCGCCCCTTGCTGGTAAAAGGGAGAACAGTGTTGTATCAACCGACCTGGTAAAACCACAACCATGTGGCCAATAATAAGTAGTAGGCCCAGTGGACTTCCAAGATGTAGCAGAAGACCAAACCTTGCTACAATTTAAGAGGTTTAAACTGAGAGACTAATCAAATTTAAGAAACCTGCAGTGAATAAAAAAGGACTATGCAACAAAGCCATGGAACTTGTGCCTCTTGATAACCAAATTGCAACAGTTCTTTAAGAAACACCTGTCTACAACGATGTAGCCTCTGACTATACTAATATGACAAAGGAAGAAGCAACTACAAAGATTAATAACAATCCTGATGCGATTCCAACAATTGACAGAACTGCCTCTGGCTATTTCATCAATTTCGATGACTTTTCTGAAGATCCCAGTGAACATGAAGAAAAGCCAGCAAACAAGACATTTAAATAAAAAATAACAGAACTCTTTCATCAACTTGGAGAAATATATCTGATTTCACCATGGATTGAATTGTGGATTGTGTTAGGTGTACTTTTCCTCCTGCTCTGGCTCATTTTGGTTTTAGGCTTGGGAAGAATGATTGATGGAAAATACAGTGCAATGGACACAGCAAGTCAGAAAATCAACTTGGTCCAAAAAACCTCACAAGTCATCTTATGGTGAAAAAAGAGACCTGTCATCAGTAAACATCACAGCCATTCATATACCTGGTGGTGTAGCATGGGACGCTACTGATTATGACATCTATGGTCCGGTTGAACTCTTGAAGTATCCACATCAGTTCAAGGTTTCTTTAAGTGACTTTGTCTCACCGAGCAGTTTCTCTGATGATTGGGACTTTGAGTCTATTAATAATATGATGTCTGATTTAGAAATGTCAGCAAAAATTACAGATCATGATTATTTAGAAGGTTCATCTGATTATGAAGAAATGTATTGCTTTAATCATTATGGGCACCACTATTTGCATAAATCTGCAAAACCTAGAAATGTTTTAAATTATAATCAATGGGAACATTGTCCAACACGCCAAAAGGCAGCTCGAAAACATTTTATGAGAAATTTCCATACTTTTCAGGGTTTAATATCACAGATTCAGAAACGTTTTATTTCAAAAATGTGAATAAGACAGGAATGAAAAATATATTGACCAATACAAAACAGATATATTCTGCAAAATGTTATGAACAATTGGCTACATTTGGTTTTGAATTCTGGAAAGATAACATTGAAACAAAAACATTCTGGGGTTCAAAAGATTGGCAAGTACAGGGATTAGAATCATTATTCAGAGACACCAACAACCTTTCTTGGC
Organism: Lissotriton vulgaris; assembly: GCF_964263255.1. Classification (NCBI taxonomy): domain Eukaryota; kingdom Metazoa; phylum Chordata; class Amphibia; order Caudata; family Salamandridae; genus Lissotriton; species Lissotriton vulgaris. The sequence goes on along the minus strand of NC_141690.1, from coordinate 81,384,684 downwards.
CTAGCCAAGATAAAAGATTTAAACAACATGTCTATACCAAAGCCGATGCCTGATAGAAATAGCACTACAGATGAGGGGTTAGACGTGTCCCATATTTTACACCAAAACAGAACTAATCCTGATTGGAAAAAATGGTTGATCTGGCCCACAGACACTAATAACTGTCAAGATAGATTCCGGGACAAAATACAGGGGTTCAAACAGAGCAGGCCAGACCCAAGATATTCCCAGAGACAACATCCAGGGATAATAACAACATACAGTGTAGGAAAACTATGCCTCGAGTGGCTACAGAAATCCACACTACCTGAAATTAGGCAACACTTGACCTTACTTAAAGAAGGTGCTGACTTGTGGGATTTCTTATTGGGACCTCGCAAAAAGCGTCAAAAACTTTTTATATACGCCGGTATATATGCTGCTTACAACGAAGCTTGGAAAGTAACGCAAATTGAAACTGCTGAAAAAATACGAGAAATTGATTGTATTAATTTGGAAAAATCACTTTCTGTAGTGGACAATGGGTTAACGACTCTGTCCTTCAGAATTTATTCTTTGGACAGCATTGTATCATCTGCTATTGATATAATAGAACACGATATGCTAATGTTACTACATGGCCAGTCCCAATTACGTTCTATTGTACAGTTAGGCTGGACGTTACAAAATCTGCGTTCAGGCTACGTGCCTTTGCGTCTAATCAACACAACGTCATTATTTTCTATCTTTTACCTTACAGATAAACAAATCTCTTTGGCACAAAAAGGAGCAGACTATACGGTGCTGAGCATTGAAAAACTAGAAAGATTACCATTAACAGTTTCCGAGAAACCTGTCATTGAATGGATAATACATGGTACCATAACAATACCAATAACGAGATTCCAGTTTCAATACTGCCTACAGCATATACCAGCGGGCCTGTATGAAAGGTTGGGTAAAGGATACATCAAGTCGACCTGGAATTTACCTTACACATATAGGGGTCCATTAGGATGTCGGGCGGATTGCCTCCGCCAGGGTAGCGGTGGCCACCGCCACCCTGGCGGAGGCAATCCGCCCGACATCCTTCCCTGCATTTCCCCCCACCATATTACGATGGCGGAGGGGACTGCAGCGGTGGGAAACACGGCCCGCCTGTTCTCCGCCCCGGTCGCCTTGCAGCCAGGCCGGAAAAGGAATAACATGGTGGCGGTGTCTATAAGACACCGTCAGCCATATTATAATGGGCATTTTTCAATGCCTTTCCGTGGCGCAATGCCGCCATGGAAAGGCATGCGGTCTTCACTCTGGGGGCCCCCTGCTGGCCCCCAGAGTGAAGTACAGTTGGGGGGTGCACATGGGTGGTACCTGGGGTACCCCCCTTCATTGTCATTTGCAAAGCGGCAGGCACCGCGCAGTGCCTGCTGCTTTGCAAATGAAAATGTGAAAGTGCATTTTCAGCATTGTGGCGGGCGGTGCAGAGAGCACCGCCCGCCACAATGTTGAAAATACAGGATGTGCCCGCCACTGTGGCGGGCACATCCTAATGGCACCCCCGGGACCCCCGCCCTTATGACGAGCGGTCCCGATTTACGATAGGATGACGGGCGGGCAAAGTCCGCCCGTTATCTTAATGGACCCCATAGATGATGGAGTGGGGGTAACAAAGAGGTATTTCTTAGTGGAAAAAATTGTGAAAAGTCACTAAGTGGTACACTTCTGTGTCAAGAAATTAATCTACATGGAGCCTGTGACGGTTCATCTAATAATCTTTCTTGCCACTTGCACGGCACTCCAGCAACACAAATAGAACCTGTTTTCAGGCAGCTTTCCAACAATAGCTACGTTATGTTAAGTGACCACAGCTGTTGTGGCATGTTGCCAGGAACGCCCTATCTCGTCAGTGTTACATCCAGGGTCACTTGTTGTATGCAAGTATTGTATCCAAACAGCAAGCCAGACAAGGAGGCAACAATTTGGCCTTCACTGAACATCTCTTCTATTCGAATTTATACATTAAGCAGAATGAAAGCCATTCTTTTAAAAAAAACTGTGCCTTTGACCTCGTCTAGAGAAACGTATGATCTGCAAGTTGCAAGGACCTCAGCAGAGATACATACATTCTTATCAACAAACTGCCCCGTACATTTCATAGAAATGTTAGGACAAATTTTAAAGATGTCAGATACCAGTGGCATCGCACATGTATTTAAGACACTTTTTTCGGCACTATTAGCACCTTTTGAAGAAGCCCTGAGCATTTTTCCGAATTTTGTGCATTCTGTGTTCGGCGGCCTGCCTCTCATTTTGGGACTCGAAGCAGGAATTCAATTTTTGTTCCTTCTGCTCCGATATGGCAAGTCCAGTCACCAGCGATACTCAGGTTACCATGGAACAAGCGATCCAGGCACTGCAGTACCGAAATAGGATAACGCAGGTCTTCGGCTTGGCTCGTCTAAGAGATCTGAATACCACATGGTTTCTATCATTCAGACCAATCTGGCAAGATTGCATCTTACTTGTCTATGATGCCTGCTCTGCGGAGAAGAATGCGTGTTAGACATCTGTCTCTCACTTCCATCAGCAGTACCTATGGATGTCAATACTTTGCTTGGTTCAGTAACGGCTCATGCAACGTGTTGTCCCCAGCGGCTACCAATTCTGATGACGGCATTCATTGAGACCTCACCATTACGACTAGGTGGCGGTGAGGTACGAGATAAAAGCGGCACACAGGTACAACCTTCTGTGAACATTGCTGATCCAGATAACGCTGACGGTAATGCATCTAGAATATAAGAATAGTATAAAAGAGTACCATTGCATGGTAAGGTGGACTAAAAGAGAATTTCTGAATAAAGGAATTGAGGCAGCGGAGAGCTCAACCAAGGAGCAATTCTCTATACACAAGGAGCTTACATCACTTGAGAGGACGATTTTTGTCCAAAAGGTAGAAACCATATACAAGTCTTTTCCGATGGGAGCAGAAGTGCTGCCCACAGAACAAACCAGGGAAGTGAGACTGAGGGGTAATTTCTGCCTTAACCAGTTAGTAGTCCCTGATAACCCTGAATTGATAAAGATAGTCCGCAGTATCCAGTTAGGTTCTCCTAAAGATGCGTCTCAAACCAAGATTTTTTACAATCTGGTTGAACTCCTCATAAATCATATAAGTCATCTGGCAGAGCTGTCCTTCCAAGCCAGTTATGTGCCACATGACTGGAAAACAGTCATGTGCCAACCTTAGTCTGGCCGTTTGGACAATTTCCACCCCATTTCACTTTTACCCTTTTGCGCTAAAGTGGTGGAGAAAATTATGAATGCACAGATAGTGAAATATATGGAAGAAGGCCAACTCCTTCATCCATCACAGTCAGGCTTTAGGGCGAACCTCTCCACGGAATCGGCTCTGCTTTTCTCAGCGGAACTGTTGCGCGGGAGAGTGGATGAAAGGCGGACGGCCGAGCTGCTGCTATTAGATCTTAGCGTGGCATCCGACACCGTCTCGCATCCCCTACTACTCTCCTGCCTCAGGGAGGCGGAGATTGGAGGGCCGGCTCATGAGTGGCTGTGCTCGTTTCTCACAGACAGAAGATTTCAAGTCCACTGCCCCCCCTTTAAATCGGAGGTACGATCATTAGGGCAAGGGGTTCCGCAGGGCTCCATCTTGAGCCCTACACTATTCAATCTGTATATGGAACCCCTTGCTAAGATAGTGGAAGCCTATGGGGTGGAGATAGTGTCCTACGCCGATGACACCCAATTGGTGGTGACACTGTCCCAGCCCCCAGAGGAAGCTGCCGCGAACTTCTCTGCCTGTCTAGGGGAATTGGCAGGCTGGATGAACAACAACTGCTTGCGCCTCAATGCGAGTAAAACCGAGCTCCTAGTGATGGGGAAAGCACCCTCCATTTGGTCCTATGCGTGGTGGCCACTTGAACTGGGGCTCACCCCTAAGCAGGTGAAAAACTTGGGGGTTAGATTAGATGTCAACCTGTCCTTCGAATACCACACCAGAGGGGTTGCCGGCAAATGCTATGGCATCTTAAAAGGCCTGCGCAAAACCCTGGACTTACTCCCCGCAACCGGCAGGAAAACACTGATTCACACTCTCGTTGCTCCTCACTTAGACTACGGGAATTCATTGTATATGGGCCTGAGCAAAAAAGGACTGCACCGACTGAATGCGTACAGAACGCGGCAGCCAGGATGGCACTGAATCTCTCCAAGAAGTCTTCGGGGAGCCGTGCTCTTGCTCCCCATCCGTGAGCGTATTGTGTTTAAAACGATGTGCATGGCCCATCGGATCACACAGGGGAAGGGGCCTATCTACCTTCCAAAATTACTGACAGTGCACCAGCCCAAGCGACATCTGAGGTACCTAGGAAGTATGCTCTTCCAGGTTCCTCGTATCTACCGAGCACGGATGGGCCGTCGATCTTTCAGATATCTGGCCAGTAAACAATGGAATTCTCTACAGATTGAGTTCCGTATAGAACCATCTGAGATGAGGTTCCGTCAGAAATTGAAAACCTTCCTCTTCCTGAAATAGTGTGAGGCTCTCTGTCTGCCTCTATTCTTTACCTGACTGTCGAGGAGCTTGCTTGGTTTCTGTCTTCACAGCGCAGGGACACACTGTTTCCTAGTGTAACCAGGCGCTTTATAAACTTTGTTATTATTATTATTATTATTATTATTATTATTATTATTATTATTAATATTATTATCTCACATATGCACTATTTCTACTTTTTCTGAAAAGGCATAACTTTCACCTACTGTGGTAGACGAATTCTTTGCCAGCCTATATGAGTTAATGTTTTCTCCTAACAACGAGAATACCTCTTGAAAAACAAGCACACAGCATTCCCTGAACTTTGATTTCGGCCTTCAGTTTTGATAAACAGAACTTCTAAAAATTTGGAACTATTTTTTACTACAAAGAAATTACTTTTTCTCAAATACCAAAATATTTACCTTTTTTGACACAGAGTAATCTGCTTAATGTAGAACTATTCTCAGAGAACAAGATTTCAATTTTTTGATACCTAGAGACAATATTTTAATTTAGCCTCTAGCACATGTACAGTATTATATAAATCTGTGATGAAATGGTCTCGACCTACTCTTCTGTATTAAGAGCCATATCATAAATGTAATTTCGTGAATCATTCAGCCAGCATTTCAAATGTAAAACTACATGCATTATTTTGAATGATAGCACTGCTTAGAAAACGTACAGTACAATACTCATTTTTCGCGTACAAAACATTTCAAATGCATTTTATGTTTTTTGGGGTGGGATTGTAAACACATGCTTAGAAATGTTATAACTGCTTAGTATTTAGTAAAGATGGGCATTCTACGTGGAGTGGGTGTTGTAACGTATCTAGGGCTCTAGTGTAATTTCCCGATTCATGCCCTTATATAGGTATAACTTATTATATCCTTATATAGGCATAAGAATCATAACCATATTTAGACACAGCCAATACAGTCCAATACGGCAAGGCTACTTCCACTAAGCTCCTAGAGTACAACGAGTTCTTGAAGACAGCCAGCATTCAGCAGTACGGGAATTCCCCCTGCTTCAGAATTGATTTGTCCCAGAACTCCTGCAGCGTGTAAAGAACTTTGAGTTCTTAGTGACGTTATTATGTCCACCCTTACGTCAAACTCTGCACCTTCCAGGTATAAATATACCAGCATCTGCCCTAGCAAACACACAGTGGTTTTGGAGCAGATTGACTAACTACTTGCTCGACGCCCTGCTGTATGCGAGTGCGGAAGGAAGCCGACCCTCCAGCTGACCCACTGAGAGAGATGCTGTCTTTTCTCCTGCTGAGAAATCCAGCTCCAGTGTTTCCCTACTACCCTTGCGGGTTACTGGGAGATTGAGTCCTGAGAGAGAGATACAATTCCTCCTTCATTCTATAACCAAGGTACGGAGCTGATTAGACCCTTAGAGAATTCTTGGATAGATTCTTGGCAGAAACTATTTAACTCCAGCTACACCTCACTTACTTCTTCCCTTGTACTAGACTTAGGTTAGGTACACCGGGGAGGGCGTATTTTAGATGCACCAGTTGAGTACTTTTAGTCATTATTTATCAATGTATGTATTTTATCTATTTTATGTATCTTATGGCTTAGAAACCATATAAATGCTTTTACAGTATTATTTCATAATACTCTTTTTACTGTACGCACTTTAGTTCATAGCAAGTATTACGATTGTAGCAATTCACTTCTCTTGCATGAGAAAGAAGACTGCTTAATAAATAACCTTTTTATTGAAAACGCCCGTCTCTCTATTTCTCTGCACTTCTGGTGAAATGAAGCATGCACGATTGACTGAGTGAAATAACCATCTATTGTTTCCGCGACTCTGGAGATATACTCCTTATTCTTGGGGGAGCAAAGTTGTCATGTTATATGGTTGTCAGAAACTAATCCCTTCTTGTTCATTCGAGAAAGTTTCTAGTGACCTCTGAGCTAGCTGGCATTCACAATTAAGTCTAACATATTCAATAGAGACCTAGTTGACTTCAGTCCTACTCTAACCTATTGTTTATGTTATTCAAATGCGCAGAGCCTATTGGGAATATAGGAACTACACTACAATACTTCAGCAATGTCATTACCGTTATGTGAATCATGTTGATGTGACACCTGTGAGGGAGACACACCAATAGGGCACCACAACACATACTCACCATGGACATGTGACACATTGCCTACAAAGATGGTTGCCAGATATACGGTGGAATGCACAGACACCACACCTTTCCTCAGTCACTGCCAACAAGCCCACAGGTTAGGTTACCAAATGTCAGTCAGATGTGTGAAGACAGACAACACACATTACTAAGTGAAGCACAGGTACATTACAAATCAGAAACAAGTTTATTACACAACAGTATCAAGGTGAATCCACATGACAGTGGGCCCATGGTCAACAACTGGCAATTCTGGTTGCTGGTGTCAGACTTGCCCCAGCAACTGGCAAAGAACTCTGGGAAGGACAGAAATGAGACACAGTCAGAAGCACACCAGAACAGGTAGGAAATGCAATAAACATGTCACAAGAAACCTACACAGTAACAACTTAGCATGTCCACACAATTGTGGACTACAGACCATAGGACCGGACACATCACAGCACGCTTCCAGTCAAGTACCACACGGACAAACACAAACAGCAACTGAGCTGCACTAACACATCACAGGCTCATTCAGGACATTGACATGACAACGCTGTCAACTCACCTTCAGCTGAAGAAGCCGTTGATGAGCTGTGTGCAGATGTCAGCCTCATCATCATCACTGGCCTCATGGCCCAAGCCCGGATCCTTCATAGGTGATAGATGTTGGTCGTCATCGTCCTGGATGAGAGCCATCTCCTTCAGTACTGCCTTGTGTGGAGCATGCAGCACAGGATGATGATTTTACACACCTTTGCAGGCTCATATGGAAGTGCCCTTCCGATCTTATCCAGGCAGTGGAAGCGGCTCTTCAGGAGTCCAAAGGTACGCTCGATGACTCGCCTGGGCCTGCCATGTGCCCGATTGTATCGCATCTCAGATGGTGTCACAGGGTTCCTCAGGGGTGTCAGCAACCAAGGAACCTACATACAAAGAATCATACATTAGTTGAGTAGGATTGGTGTCACTACAACGCATGCTTTTACATCGCATGCCTTTACAACGCGGTTTTACCACGCAGTCCATTACAACGCATAATGCTTTTAGGCGCTGGATAGTGAATTATTTAATTTACTATTCCAACTCCAGTCCCCGTGGATAGCAGGGAAGGTGTTGGATAGTAAATTAAATATATTCCCTATCCTAGAGCGCCCCCCAGCGCAATGCGTTGTAATGGTATGCGTTGTAATGGTTGCGATGTAATGGTAGTGCGTTGTAAAAAATGCGTTGTAAGTGATGTTCCCCGTTGAGTATTGTAAGGGGGTTGGAGACAACATTGCAAAACACACACAACTTTAAACAGTGCACACGAACAAGCCAGGCACGCTGGTTTGGCATCTGTGACATCCTCACCAGGATGCGACTCCTCCTCAAGATGTAGGCATCGTGGGCCGAACCAGGAAACCATACACACATATGTGAAATAACCATGTCCGCCAGACATACCACCAGAGCATTTATTGAGTGGTAATGTTTTCAGTTGCGGTAGGTCTGTTCCTGTGCCCGTGGTGGTATCATGGCCACATGTGTGCCATCGATTGAGCCAATCACATTTGGCATCCGCCCCAGTCCATAGAAGGCATCCTTGATCCCTGCGAGTTCACCTGATGTTGGAAACTTGATGCATGAGTCAAGGTTGTGCAACATTCCCTCCAACACATCCCGTAGCACACGGCTGAACATTGTCTGTGACATACCCCCAACACTAGCCACAGTGTGTTGGAAGGTACCGGTGGCAAAGAAGTGCAGGGCTGCCATCACCTTCACCTTTGGTGTCCGTGCTGTTGGGTATGTGCGGCCAGGTAGCAGATGTGGTGCCAACTGCTCTGCAAACTCATCAATCTGTCTCCTGGTGAAGCAGTACCGACGGATGCTGTCGCGTTCCAGCATGGTCTCGAGGTCCGGGAACGGTCTATGGACTGCTGGTGCCCTGCAGTACAGAGATGGGCAAAGTTGCATTATACATTCAGCTACCCATGTAGCACTCATCTTGCTGAAAATCTCAATATACATCATAGCAATTCACACTTAACTAAGGTGTGTGCTTTCTTGTTATGGACACATATGTCACTTTCATGCCCATCATCTCACATATCATTGGCACATGTGTGCATGAGTTCCCTGTGGGGCTATGGCAGATCATTGGGCTGTGGCACAGTACCCATGGACTGCTGTCACATTACAAACACACAACACAGTGACAAGTAATGACAGATGTTTCACAGGCATCACAACTCCATGTCAGGAAGATAGCCATGGTCCCTGTATTGCCACCTGTGCACTGGAATGCTATGTAGTACCATGGACATCCCACAAACAATAATGACTCCCCCAGTTAGTGGGCCCTGTGGTCCCTGCAGGCCATACATGGATGCCCCTTACACACACAGCATGAAATAGCATGCACAAGGCACATGGTGGACCCTGTCTCACATTGGAGCCTTGAAAACACAGACATCAGAGACACAACATGCACACAGACTTTGCGGAACATGCGGAGTAGTCTTTCATTTCAATGGATTGGACAGATTCACAGAATGCCACCGTGTCTGGCCTATCAGTGAGGGGCAATATCACAGAATATGCTTCTGCAGCACTGATTAAAGGCTGGCAGGCCCCCAGGGACCTCACCTGCCTGCACTACATGCTAGAGGACCACTTTCCATAATCCACTTCTGCTGCTGTCTGTGCTTCCTCTGGATCTTGCAATGGCACATACTTTGGAGAGGGCCCCAGCATTCACTGAGGAGGAGAACCAGGCCCTGCTGGATGGGGTCCTCCCAGAGTACAGCAAGCTGAATGGGACACCGGGGGAGCAGGTGAGTGTGCAGTCCACTGCCTATCATATCATGCAAGTGGTCTGACTAAAAGTAATGGAAGTGTGCACAGCAGTGTGAGGCATATGCACTGAGTGCTTTCAGTTTCCTATTCATGTGGGTACATGTGTTGTACAGGTGTCCTGCTGCAGCAGTGCAGTAGTGCTGGCCTTACAGTCCTAGCCAATGTTACCATGTCAGACCTGCAGCAAAAATGCACATTTCTATGGGTGCACTACCTGTGTATCTCTTTTGGCTTTGCTATGATGACATGTATTTTCAACTGTCAATGTCAATGTCAATGTCAAAAATTTACTTTATTTGGTTTATCATAACCATAAAGCATACATGTACAAAAATTCTGTTAAAATAACAACAAGTTAAAAACTCATGTGGTTAAAATATGTTTTTGCATTCGTTAAATACTTCCTCCCAGGAAGCACAATTATGTGGCATGTGTGGTAATGTCCTCTTCACTTTGTCATCCTCACAGGTTGATGCCCACCAGAAGCAGGAAATCTGTCTGACCATTGCCCGGGCAATCAGATCAGTGGGGGTCTGCAAGTGCCGGATTGGCAACTGCCAGAAGAGGTGGCAGGACTTACGTGGCTGGACCCGGAGGATCGCGAGGGTCCAGCTGAAGCTGTCGCCTCCTCGCCGTAGGGGCGGACACCGGACCCTGACCCCCCACATGCTTCGGGTTCTGCTGGTGGTCTTCCCAGACCTGGATGGGCAACTGAAGGCCAGACAGCAACAAGGAAGGGGTAAGTCCATGCCTGATCTGTGAACATGTCTGACATGCTATGTGCAGTGTGGTGGCCTGGTCATACTCCCACATTATGTTGGTCTTGTCCAGGACTCGTGTCCGTCACACTCCTCACCTCATCCACAGTTGTGGCCCCTACAGTCTGTGACTATTATCAACTTGGGCTCTGTGTCCCTTAAATGAGCTATGCTGATTGTCCTGCACAGCATATGTTACTGTGACTCTGATGTGTGCATTGTGGGTGGGTCTCTTCTTTGCACTATGCTTGGTCACTGACATGTGTTCTGTGTGTGCCTTTCATATGTGTTCAGATTGCAGGTCTAGGTCACAACATGTGTGTTGGGTACTTAAAACATACCCATGCAGCAGGTGAGTCCATGTAGTATCCTCAGGGCTATGTAGAGGAAGTATTTCACACTGGCCCAGACACCTACCCACTGTCCATGCCAATACACTGTATTTGGTTTACTTGCTCTGTCATGCCCACTCCAAGGAATAGTGAGTCTCTGTACTCACACTCATGTGTTTGGGCCCACTGGTTGTGCTTCCTGAAATGTGCCATGAGGTGTCTGACACAATCTCATTGTGGTGTGGCTTCCTATTTTGTGGCAACTGGTGTGTTGAGGATTTTAGTGTGAGCAGGACATCTGAGTTGGGACAGTGGGAATGACACCTGTGCAACATATAGGGGTGTGGTCAGTTGAATGAGCACAATGCTGTATGCAAGAGTGACTTTCACACAGCTGTGTGTAATTGTCAGCAGACTGTGCGGTGCTCATGTTCAGGTAGTTGTGTTTGCAGTCACTCAGATGTTAGATTTAAGTGATGTAGGATCATCATAGTCCAAGAACAGTGTGTGGCAGGGGACAGACTGGTGCACTTGTCAGCTGCAGAGTTTGGTATGGGCATGACCTGTGAATGTGACGAAGTGCAGACTGATGTTTTTGGGATGCATTGCCCCATGACATGTGACAGTGAAGACTGACTTACCATGCATGTGTGTGCCAGGGCATTGACTTGCTAGGAGGGATCCTACATTGGAGTCTGAGGTGCTCCATGCACCCCATTGTATCATTTGGTATCAGGACGTTAGGACATCATTGTGTGTTGTGCTGCTAGGCATCACATGATTGTGAAATGTGAGTGTGGGCATACATTCATCCAGACACCTGTACTGAGTGATTGGAATGCGATGTGATGTATGTAATGTAATGTAATGTAAAAATTACTTCTAAAGCGCGACTAATACCTATGTTAATAGTGATGTACTTCTACATGGTCATTTGCATGTACAACAACTGTGTATGTGGTGCATGTGTGAACTTTGGGGTATTGACAGCCAGCATGCAACAGACATATGAGTACCTGTCCAGGAGGGATATGGGTGCCATGGTTGATGTTCAGACTGGGTATTGACCTATGTACCCCTGTGTGTGCATTTTTAGTAAATGACAGCTGAGGATGCCAGTGCCTGACCGGTAATGTTGGTATTGACAGTGTTGTGTGCAGTCAGTGCAGGAAACTAATGTGGTTCTTCTTTTCCTACTTATATGCAGATACATCCATGGGCACAGGGGACAGCACCACAGATGAGCCACGGAGGCAGCCAGGGCCAGCAACTGAGGAGTCGGAGGGACCCAGTGGCATGGAGGGTGAGGGGAGCCACACCGAGGAGTCCTCAGCACCTTACACCTCAGCTGAGGACCACAGCAGTTCAGAGGATGACTCCCTTGTGGGGGCGGGTGTCAGTAGCCAGGAAACAACGGAGGGTGAGGCTGTCCCCGCCACCACCATCACGACCACCACCATCACCCTCCCCTCGGCTCCCATTCCAGAGGTCTGTGGCAGCTCCCGTTTTCGGGAGCATGTCTCCATTGTGCCAGGCACAGCATCCCCTGCCCCTGTGTCCCCTGCTGCCCTGAGTGTGGAGTCTGTGGACATACTTAAACAGATCCATGTAGGGCAGACATCAATGCTGAGTGTCCTCCATACACATACTGGTCTGTTGACACAACTGGTGTCGTTCATCGAGGGCATCTCATCTGGCATGTCTTCCCTACAGAGGACCAATCAGTCCATGGCCTCCTCACTGACGGCAGAAGTATCCCTCCTCCAGCAGTCCCTGACCCCAACAGCCTCAGCCCAAACAACTCCTCCAAGCACCCTGCCTGTGCCCAGCACACACACACCTGCACGGTCATCCAAACACACAGACACAGACAGCACACATTCACCCACACATAAGTCTAAACGTGCAAGCAAAGTCAGGGGACTGATACAACACACACAGGTGATAGATCTCAGACACACACACAGGCATCCACAAGCACTCCGCAGTCCTCCAATCCCTCTCCCTCAAAGAGCCCTTCCCTTGCCTCACCTGCAACCCCATCTCCTAAAAAGCTCTTCCTGTGTGACCTAGGCCTCTTCCTCTCAGATCCAGCAGATCCTGACTACAGGGGGAAGAGGAAGTCACCACATATAGAGAAGAGTGCCCCTCACACCCTGACACCCTCCCCCAAGCGCAGGCAGACTAAGGCCTCCAACTGCAAGTCACTCTGTAGCCGGAAGAGCAAAACCCACCCCAACCCCCCAACTCCACTGCACAGTCTCCTTCCTCCATCCCCAGGTCAGCACACCGAAGGTTCCGCCGCCACACCCTGTCCCAGGTTCCCCCACCCACAGATACATAATTCCCAAAAAGATCAGGCCCTCCCCCCCTGCCACTTGCTCTTCCACTGACACCACCACCAGTCTGTCTGTTGCTGCAGCTACTGTGAGGAGTGTGTCACCCCCACCTGTCCTGCCAACCCCACCTGCACCCCTTTCCACTCCCATGGGGTTAGGCACTGCAGTGGAGTCCACTCCCATCCAGTCTGACATGGGCACTGCAGTGGGGACCATGTCCACTACACCTGACCTGCCCACTGCAGTGGTTCCCATACCCACCCTATCAGACTTGTGCCCCACAGTTGTGGCGCACAACCCACATCAAACCCCTCAATTGGAGTTGCCACTGACTCTCCTTCACCCATCACCCCTTCCCAAGCTCCTTCTGAGCCCTGATCCTGTCCCTGCGGTGCCTGGCCTGCCCAATGTATGCCCCTCAGAGTGGATGTCCCCCAGTCCTCATCAGTGCAGGCAAGCAATGGGTGACAGGTATCACTGACACCATCATTGGACTTTTGATTTTCTACGGGACATTGGACTACATTTATTTATTTGTTTTGCCTTCCAGATGGCTGATTGCTCAATAAAGCATGTTTTGTTGTCCTTGTGCATTTGATTTAGCTGTAGATTTTGTTGCAACTGTTTACCCTGACCTTGGTGTGAAGATGCAGGATTTACAAATGTCTGTTAATGAGGTGTTGATGTGGTGTACTCCATGTGGGCCATGAGATGAGTTTTATGTGCAGGTGGGTATCCATGTCATCCTTTGCAGCTGGGTGGGGGTGTCATGATTGACTAATTTGGCTCAGGGATGTAAACATTTTTCTTTGGCATGGCCACATCTGTGGCTTGCACCCATGCACATATGATGTGCTTCACAATGTCCAATGTGACACTTTCCCTGACTGTTGTGCCATCTACACTGTGCATGCAGGTGCTGGACATCATTGGTGTAAAGTCAATTGCGTCCTCTGTGGAACTTGGTAGACATATGTATTGTCTATGTGCAGGTGACTTAAGGGGCAATACCGTACCCATGCGTATGTCACCAGTGCCTACATTGGGTGGTAGATGGAGGTTGACTGTACAGGTGTTGTCCTGACATGAGCCCCCAGGGACTCTGGAGATGGGTACCTATAGTACCCCCTGCAGTTCCATGCAAAACATGGCAGGCACTGCGCGGTGCCTGTCATGTTGTGCATGGAAGTGCACAACATGCCTTCCTGGCATTGACCGCTCTGCCACAATTACAGGAATGCAGGATGCGCCCGCCATTGTGGCAGGCGCATCCTAATTGTCCCCATGGGACACCCCCGTGATGATGGGTGATTTTGACCCTTTGCCACAATGCTCTACTTTAGCTGCACTTTGTGTCCACACATTTTACATTGGATGTACACACTGATGGGGTGTTTTCACACATTGGCCCAGTGCTATTTCAAACCTTGACTTGTGTAGCCCACACTCTGGTTTACTTAACACATGTGATGGTAGTTACTTTGTGTGTCACAAATCAAAATCACTGTTGGGGCTATTTGTCACGCACTACACACTGTTGGCATGATGTTGTTGTGGAATGTATTTTGCTGACTTGCCTGTGGCTGATGGTTGATGGATGTGTGTCACATCATCCTCCCTATGGGTGGGGTGGCATCAGTGATAGGCAACATGCCCCTATGGGTAGGGTGGCATCAGTGATAGGCAAGATAACACATATGGGTGGGGTGGCATCAGTGATAAGTAACAGGCCCCTATGGGTGGGGTGGCATCAGTGATAGGCAACATGATCCATACAGGTGGGGTGGCATCAGTGATAGGCAACATGATACATATGGGTGGGGTGGCATCAGTGATAGGCAAGATAACACATATGGTCGGGGTGGCATCAGTGATAGGCAAGATAACACATATGGGTGGGGTGGCATCAGTGATAGGCAAGATAACACATAAGGGTGGGGTGGCATCAGTGATAGGCAACGTGCCCCTATGGGTGGGGTTTCAAGAATACAAATTGCCAGCCACACACTTACTCAAATCCTCTGTTTTTGAGGGAAAAAACCAAGTGAAACTTCCTGGTTGATCCGGGTATATCACTATAACCCTTTTATTGTTTAATTTTTACCTTTTTTTTGTTTGATGTATGAAAAAGACACCTTATTGTATTATATTTTGCTCAATAAACGCTTATTTACAACTCACAGTTATTTACAACACAAAAACATACACATAACTAATTGTATATACAAAATTGTTTGCTTTGATATATACGCAATCAAATATTCATAATTACGTGAAGACAAGAGTCATTCATAATTTCGTAAAGACCAGAGTCAAAAATACGAACTCGAAATTTAGAATAGACAATTGATTACAATCATAAGTCAGTGAACTACAACTTGATGTAGTTAGCTCAAAAAAGAAGAAATAGACTCTAAATTAATTAATTCAGTCTATTCAACAAATAAATGTCTAATCTTTTTTACGCCAACGCGTTTCGAATCCGGTGTGTCAACTCAACGGATTCTCATCAGGGCTCTGGCTTTATACGATGTATCTGTTTTACCAGCCATCGCCGGTTCGTGGGTAGAATGTTGGTCCTGACTGAGTTTCATTCTTTTCAGTATCTTGCTGGATCGTTTATGTGATCCTTCGTTTTCGTCAATTAGAATTTGTTTTCAGTCTTGTGTCTTACTTACAGCCTGCTGTGGATAACTCTTTCCTTAGGCGACACTTTCGAAGTCCTCGATAGTAACATTTGTTTTCCTTTATCACGCTGCAACCCGGCGTCTGGCTCACAGTCTCTGACCAGAGACTGTGAGCCAGACGCCGGGTTGCAGCGTGATAAAGGAAAACGAATGTTACTAACGAGGACTTCGAAAGTGGTGCCCGCATTGTGAAAGAGCGTTTACCGCTGTATGTAAACAGAAAACAAACAACCTAAGCAAATAGTTATCCACAGCAGGCTGTAAGTAAGACACATATACAATTAGTTATGTGTATGTTTTTGTGTTGTAAATAACTGTGAGTTGTACATACGCGTTTATTGAGCAAAATATAATACAATAAGGTGTCTTTTTCATACATCAAACAAAAAAAAGGTAAAAATTAAATAATAAAAGGGTTATAGTGATATACCCGGATCAACCAGGAAGTTTCACTTGGTTTTTTCCCTCAAAAACAGAGGATTTGAGTAAGTGTGTGGCTGGCAATTTGTATTCTTGAAGTCTATTAATGGTCCAGCTAGCCCCACGTCCCAGGACCTGACTCCCCCATTCCCTATGGGTGGGGTGGCATCAGTGATAGGCAACATGACATATATGGGTGGGGTGGCATCAGTGATAGGCAAGATAACACATATGGGTGGGGTGGCATCAGTGATAGGTAACAGGCCCCTATGGGTGGGGTGGCATCAGTGATAGGTAACAGGCCCCTATGTTTGGGGTGGCATCAGTGATAGGTAACATGCCCCTATGGGTGGGGTGGCAGTAGTGGTGTCCATGGGTTCCCTAAGGAGGCGTGGTACTGGTGGACAGGGTCTGGACTCCCTGGATTTTTTCGTGGGGTGGGTGTCTGACTTACCATCTGCACTGTCCGCGTCTGATCCTGATCCGGTCATATATGTACAGGACTGGTATGACCTGCACGATTGGATTCATGGTCCGTCTCGATCAGTTGCTAGGTGCTCCGGTTCGAATCCATGGAATGGGTTAATGGCGCGAATCGGACTTGATATGCAGCTCTTCTAGGTGCTGAGACGTCCCGTACGTGGCGACCCGTCCGGAACGTAGGAATTGCGCATCGTACTAGGCCGGCCGGAAGTAGCAGTGTTTAGGTTGCCATGCGACGCAAATTGAGTGTTTCCGGGTCAGGCTTGGTCGAAGATTGATGATGGAGTCGGAGCGTGCAGATAGGTCGGGATTTTGGCAATTTTCCGCATCTTAGTTCCTCGCCCGGATGGTCTAGCTCCTAGTACAGTTCGGTCGTAAGGTAAGGGCTACTGACACGTCTCGGAGGGCTGACCGACCGATATCGGAATCGACCCCTAGGCAGATACATTTCAGTTGGAGATTTTACCTTGGGACTTCGGGGGTCATTAGGATGGCGGGCGGTGGGAAACGGAACTACCCGCCATAAGGGCGGGGGTCCCGTGGGGGCAATTAGGATGCGCCTGCCACAGTGGCGGGCGCATCCTGCATTCCTGTAATTGTGGCAGAGCGGTCAATGCCAGGAGGCCATGTTGTGCACTTCCATGCACACCATGACAGGCACCGCGCGGTGCCTACCATGTTTTGCATGGAACTGCAGGGGGTACCTTAGGTACCCCCATTTGCCTCCCCATCCCCCAGAGTCCCTGGGGGCTCACAACGGGCCCCCGCAGTCTATTCCTGCATGCCTTTCCGTGACGGCAATGCCGCCATGGAAAGGCATGTTACCGCTCCCATGGTAATTTGGCTGGCGGTGTCTAACAGACACGCCACCATATTAAACCCTTTTCCGCCCAGTCAACGAGTTGACCATGCGGAAAAGTGGCGGACGGTCTTTCCATCGGCCGTCTTGCCACCAGCCATAGTTATATGGCAGGGGAAATGGGTGGCGGGCGGGGTCGGATCACGGGCGGATCGCCACCACCATGCGGGCGGTAGCGATCTGCCCCTTATCCTAATGGGCCCCTAAGTCTCTGAAACAGAAGTTAAAATCCTTCTGCAAGAGAAGATTGCAGGCTGTATCCAACAAAGGGTTCCACAAGACCAGATACCTTCTCATAAAGGTCCCGTAGAAGTGGACTTGCTGCTACCTTGAAACGGTTCAACTGGAACCCAACTTCAGGGCAAATGCCTCTTGTTGTGCCCCTGTAGTCACAAAGAAGTTCAGGCATAACCTATGGAGGTCACTTCTTTCTCTTGGGTCACAGTGAGAGTATGTCCTGTCTTTGGTCTCCTCACAAATCTCAAACAGCAAGAAATGTCCTTCTTCTGTCCTTCCACAAGTCCAGTAAATGTTCCGAGGAGAGAGCATTGTGGTGCTGCATTTATGTTTGGCAGTAACTAGTGGTAAAAAGTTCAGAGGAGAAACCTACCACTTTTTTATCAGATCACACTACAGTAAAGAATTCCGCCTTGCACCTCACTCCCAAATTCCACAAATGGCAGAACCCTTTCACCCTTGAGCAGAACCTGTGCGCGCAGGAAAATTACTATTCCTTGCCACTGTTGTCGGTCCAAACTGGTTCTGGGGTAGCTCCCATCTCAGTGTGCACAGGAAAATGACTATTCCTTGCCTCTGTTGTCGGTCCAAACTGGTTCTGGGGTAGCTCCCATCTCAGTGCGGTCGGAGCCAACCTATCTGGGGGAATAAAAGTTTGCCTTGCACAGGTCTCATCTTACATTTACTTGGCTAGGTCCTTTAGAAGTTAATGAAGGTCCTAGGTCTACCAAACTGATCTTCCTGCAAGGGGAAGAAAACAACCTCACAACACCAAGGCCATTGTCTCGGCTATGAGAGCAGTTTTCACACCTTATTAAGATCAAGCACTGGCTGGGCTGCTGCTGGAGAGCTAATGCAAATTAGTTCACAGTGGATTCACACAGGAAAAAGGTAACTTTCTAAAACGTATTTTTCCTAACTAGTTATTAAATATCAAACTTCACAATTGAATTGGGCTTTTAATAAATGTTAAAAAAAAGTGATGATCATCTTTCAAACTGGTACTAAACCTGAGATAGCAGAATTAACATTTTAAGTTGCATTCTAGTTTTCCTTTAAGGCAGCCAAAACCTTCTGCAGCGAAAATAAATTTTGAGTATTTGTCATTGTTGAGACATGACAACATTGCATGTCTACATGTATGTATGCGACATGTATGTATGTAAATACCATGCACCCTACTTTGCGAGCTGCAAGGCCTATATAAGGGAGACTTTATTTTTCAAAGAAAGGCTTTTCCTCTATCAAAATGGTTAATTTGAAAGATCAAGCAACAGAGTTAACCTACAACAGTCTGGCTTCAATGGTAAGACTGAAGCCATGTTTTCCTTCATCACACTAGTAGGGTCCACAATACGTGGAGCAGTGCACAGGTGTCATTTAACTTCAAGGCCATGAGTGCAGTTTCTTTACTAGGTATTAAGGTTTTAAGGAGTGCTGAATACGCCATATGCTAAAGACGCCAGTCTTGGATTAGCCAATATCTGCATATTTTATGGGCCAGAGCACATACACTGGGCACTGGACAGCAGTACCCAAGTGTGTAGAGTTAAAAATAAACTGGAGTAAAATTCAGAAATAGGGCAAATAATTCAACAAAAAGTGGCTTTTTGTTTATTAGTGTAGATACCTTTCAGAGACAATTCATATATCTTTAGTTAAGTCCCTTTTTGAAGACTATAGATTACATGATAGATAGATAGATAGATAGATCACCTGCCAATTGAGGGTCAGAAAGCTATTTCCAGTGGAGTGGATGCAGTTGGAGGAAGGGCATTACATTGCCCTTCCTAATTAGAGTGGATGGTGTGGTGGTCCTTTATTTTCTGTCTGCAGATGGGGTATCCAATCCCACTCTGATTGCCAGAGTACCGTTCACCAAACTAGAAATCCGTTCCCTAGTTTCTATGAAAAGGAGAGGATTGTAGGGTTTACCAGGACTCAAAAAAGTAAAAACATGAGCTGTTTGGCAGCTTTAGAAAATATTTTCTCAAAAAATCTAATTGAGGAGCGTTGCCTTTGGTATTTGAAGTATCTTGCATTCTTTCCATTTCGCCGGAATTCGAAGAATTGATTTGAAAGTATATAATGTTCATCTAAAAAGAGAGCACACTCTATCATTCCTAGTAATGTTTTTAGAATAAACGCTCTGTTTGAAAATGCAATCAACTGTAGTCACTGTAGAAACTGCGGCGTATAGATAATTGGATAGAGAGACAGAAGTTCCAGAGATTGAATACAGGCTTTTTGTTTATTTATAGTGAAACCCTGATAAAGTTACTTTATGAATAAAAATATAAATTGGAAGAAATAAGCTGCTGCGTTCCTCAGCAGCAGTGTTCGGAATGAGGCCATATATCATATTATCCCAGGCTGTAACCAGTAATGTGGCCTTTTGGGTGATCGCAGTGCCGCAATCTAGTCCATTTTATTTACAGCCCAAGACTGGGTGCAGCAAGCGTGAATTCAATTTTAGTTTCCAAACATTTAGGTCAACCGCCCATCAGCGTACAAAATGACAAGCAAGCATATTTATTATAAAAATAACAGATCATATTAAAAATAAGAAAAGAAAAGGACAGTGGATGATAACTCTGTTGCATTAGACCTACATTACTGTTACATTAGACTAGTTAATTCAACAAATGGACAGGGTCAAAAAAATGACTGGGGTCCTAGGGAAAGGCTAAGTGTAGAAACTGCAAAAAGTAAATATGCATTTTGCTTACTTTCTGTTCCTTCCTACATTAATCTATAGACCAGTGGTACCAAGGGCAGTGCAAATCATATCAGGTACAAGCCCCTTGGTAGCAGCTAATACCCCAGCAGACCTGTTCTGCCTCATCACAGTCATTGTAAAAGAGAGATCTAAAAAGTGATGTGCTCTGAACTCTAATTGTCATGGCCGTTAGGCTGTGTTGGAAATTTATGCGGGTCACCCCAAACTGTTTTACCTTCTTTTTGATGGAAACCTATTTTTACTGGCTGTAGAACACTGCATACTTTACTCCTGAAAACCTGTGGCAAAATGGTTGTGCTCTTCCTTTCAACATCATAAAATTGATATACTCCTGATTGGTATATTTAACTTAACTTTAAGTCCGTAGTATATGGCATCACATATTTTGAAAATATGATTTTTACAAAGTTACCTTTGCCCTGCCTGAAGTCCCATAAATTAAATCTGCATTTTGTTCTCTTTTCTGCCAGTAGTGAAATAGCATTTTAATGGGTGAGAATAATCAATCAATCAATCAAAGCATTTATATAGCGCACAACTCACCCAGAGGGTCTCAAGGCGCTAGGGGAGGGGGGTCCGCTACTGCTCGAACAGCCAGGTCTTGAGTTGCTTCCTGAAGGCGAGGTGGTCCTGGGTCAGGCGGAGGTGGGTCGGGAGGGAGTTCCATGTCTTGGTGGCGAGGTAGGAGAAGGACCCTCCCCCTGTGGTGGCTCTTCGGATGCGGGGGACGGCGGCGAGGGCGTGGCCGGTCGATCGAAGCTGGCGTTTGGGAGCGTAGAAGTTGAGGTGGCTGTTGAGGTACCCTGGGCCTTGGTTGTGTAGGGCTTTGTGTGCGTGGGTGAGGAGTCGGAAGGTGATTCTCTTGTTGACCGGGAGCCAGTGCAGGTCTCTCAGGTGTCCGGAGATGTGGCTGCGACGGGGGATGTCCTGGATGAGTCGTGCTGAGGCGTTCTGGATCCGCTAGAGTCTCTTCTGGAGTTTGGCGGTGGTTCCGGCGTAGAGGGAGTTGCCGTAGTCCAGACGGCTGGTGACGAGGGCCTGGCTGACCGTCTTCCTGGTCTCGGTGGGGATCCACCGGAAGATCTTACGTAGCATGCCCAGGATATTGAAGCACGACGAGGAGACGGCATTG
The DNA here is from genome assembly GCF_964263255.1 of Lissotriton vulgaris. Lineage (NCBI taxonomy): Eukaryota > Metazoa > Chordata > Amphibia > Caudata > Salamandridae > Lissotriton > Lissotriton vulgaris. The sequence goes on along the minus strand of NC_141690.1, from coordinate 81,363,170 downwards.
ACTTGTCTGGTCATGGAGAGGGAGGAGTCCAGGATGAAGCCCAGGTTGCGTGCGTGGTCTGTTGGTTTGGGTGCGCTGCCTAGGGCGGGGGGCCACCAGGAGTCGTCCCAGGTGGAGGGTGAGGATCCCAGGATGAGGACTTCCGTCTTGTCCGAGTTCAGTTTCAGGCGGCTGTTCTTCATCCATTCGGCTACCTCTTTCATCCCTTCGTGAAGGTTGGCTCTGGCGGGGTCGTTGGTGAGGGAGAGAATCAGCTGGGTGTCGTCGGCGTAGGAGATGATGTTGAGGTTGTGCTGGCGTGCGATGTCTGCGAGGGGGCTCATGTAGACGTTGAAGAGGGTTGGACTGAGCGAGGAGCCTTGAGGAACGCCGCAGATGACTTCGGTGGCTTCAGATCTGAACGGGGGGAGGCGGACTCTCTGTATCCTTCCAGCGAGGAAGGAGATGATCCACTCCAGTGCCTTCTCCTGGATTCTGTCGTTGCTGGGGCGGCTGTTTCTCCGTTGTCAAGCAGTGCTCGGATGTCATCGTTGGCTGCCATCAGGGCGGTCTCGGTGCTGTGGTTGGCCCGGAAGCCAGACAGCGAGAGGTCGAGGGATCCGTTCGTCTCGAGGAAGGCGGCCAGCTGCTTGTTGACGGTCTTCTCGATGACTTTTGCAGGAAACTGGAGCAGCGAGATGGGGCGGTAGTTCTTGAGGTCGGTGGTGTCGGCTGATTGCTTCTTTAGTAGAGCGCTGAGTTTGGCGTGCTTCCAGCTCTCCGGGAAGGTAGCGGTGTCGAAGGAGGTGTTGATGATGTCCCGCAGGTGGGGTGCGATGACAGCGTCGGCCTTGCTGAAGACGTGGTGAAGGCAGGGGTCGGTAGGAGATCCGGAGTGGATGGAGTTCATCGTGCGGATGGTGTCTTCGGTGCTGATCGGGGTCCAGGCGCGGAGGGTGGTGGTGGGGGGCGGTGGTTCGGTCGTGGCGTGCGTCGGTTGAGTGCTGAAGCTGTTGTGTATGTCTGCGATCTTGTTGTGGAAGTAGGAGGCGAGGGAGTTGCAGAGGTCTTGCGAAGGGGTGATGTCGTTGTTTCCGGCGTTGGGGTTGGAGAGCTCTTTAACGATGTTGAAGAGTTCCTTGCTGTTGTGTGCGTTGTTGTCCAGTCGTTCTTTGAATGCGGTTTTCTTAGTGGCGTGGATGAGTTGGTGGTGTTTTCGGGTGCGAGCTTGAGGGCAGTCATGTTGTCCGGTGTTGGGTCTCTGCGCCAGGTTCTCTCGAGGGCTCGGCAGTTCTTCTTGGAGCTCTTGAGTTCGTCGGTGAACCATGGGGCTTTTCTTGCTACCGGGTCTGCTAGGCGGGGTCTTCAGAGGGGCGAGGTCGTCTGCGCAGTTGCTGATCCACTTCGCGAGGTTGGTGGCCGCCTGGCTTGGGTTTGTTGCGCTGGTGGGAGGGTTCATGCTCAGGGAGGTCGCGAGCTGGTCGGCTGTGATCTTGTTCCAGCTTCTGCGTGCAACCTGTTGCTGGTGGTGGTGGATCGTGGTCCTTCTGAAGCTGAAGTGGTCCGTCCAGTGGAGTGCGGTGGCGTGGCTGAAGGCGATGTCCTTGCTGGATGAGAAGACGGGGTCGAGTGTGTGTCTGGCGTAGTGGGTGGGGGTGGTGACCAGCTGCTTGAGTCCCAGGTTTGCGATGTTGTCCAGCAGGGTGGTGGTGTTGCGGCCGTTGTTGTTCTCCAGGTGGAAGTTGAGGTCCCCGAGGAGGATGTAGTCAGCGTAGAGGAGGGCGTGCGGTCTGATGAAGTCGGCGATGTCTTCGCTGAATTGTGTGCGTGGTCCCGGGGGTCTGTAGATGAGGGTGCCTCTGAGGGTGGTCTTGGGGTTGATGTGGACCTGGAAGTGCAGGTGCTCGGCGGGTGCGAGGGTGTCGTCGGTGTTGGTCGTGATGCGGATGGTGTTCCTGTGGATGATGGCGATGCCTCCTCCAGTCTGGTTGATGCGGTCCCTTCGGATAATCTTGTAGCCGTCTGGGATGGCGATGGCGATGTGGGGCGCTGAAGAGGCGTTCATCCAGGTTTCCGTGAGGAAGGCGACGTCTGGTGAAGTTGTGTCGAGCAGGTTTCAGAGCTCAACGGCGTGTCTGTGGACGGAGCGGGTGTTGAGCAGGATGCATTTCAGGTGGCTGCTGCTGTTGCTCGTCTTGGTCTTGGTTGGTGCTGGAGTAGTTGAGTGTATCCCTGATTCCGTAAAGGGTTCATAACATTCACTTTTTCTGTTTAACTCTATGAGAGAGAGGTTAGTTTTAGTCATTTAGTTGACTTTTCCCGGGGAACTCTGTACTTTCTGTTGTTGCTTAGACTTTATGGGACATGTACATTGGACCCCGTTAAAAATTGTCCAGTTTTTGTTTCCCCCTTTTTGATACAATTCCTAGCGTGCTTTCTGCACGGGAACTCCTCTTTAGGCTACCATTTGGTGAACAATTATTCACCTTATTGGACCACCCCAAGACAACATCTATTGCGAGAGATTACCATTGACCACACCTTGTTCTGGTCTGCATACGTCCCTAGCACCGCATCCTGACCTTTTCACTAACATGGAGGATATCCCGGGTCTTAGCTTCAATGAGGACACCATAGCCGAGGCATTAAGAACAACGCCATCAATTCTTACCAATCCTCCGGTCTCGACATCTGGTGCATCCTCCGATGAATGGACCACACTGACGGAGATGAAGAAGGAACTTATTAGAATCACCATTCATGGGATCATGATGACAGAATACTTGAGAAGTAACATAGCACCGCAAGGCCTAATTGTCAACATAATCCCAAGACTTTTTCTGGATGATAAACGGTTTAAAGTAGATTGGTGCCAAGTATCTTGGAAGTGCACCAAGGACCTACTTTTTTTGATCAGCCAAACAGCAAAACGCCTTTCCGATGCACTACAAGAGAAAATCTCAGCCCTCGAAGCCACCATGAAAAACGCAATATCTAAGAATAACAAGACAGCCTTCACGACCAAATTATCGGAGATCAACCAAGAAATGGCTGACCACCATGAGTTTTTACTCAAACAAAAGACAACAAAACTTGAAAAGGATATTGCTAAATTTGCGAAAGAAAAAGTATATCCCTACCTGAAGGATGACTTCAAAGGGAAAAAGAATAACTATTCATCTGATGAGAACTCAGGTAGTGATAACAGACGCGGATCGACAAGCAGTGATTCCAGTGGTGGCTATCCTTCTAAGAACCCTCGACCACCGCGTACATGGCAACAAGGCTACCATCAAGGCCCAGTATTCCACGGACCACCCCATATGGCACCTCCATGGCAATACCCCTTCTATCCACAGGGCCCCCCGCAATTCTACCCCCTTAATCCGCCACCTTTTCAAGGCAGAGGTTGGGGCAGAGGAAGAGGGCGTAAGCGAGGCGGGCAGAAAGGAGTACAATGGCAGGACCAGACACCAGTACCGACTGCGATGGAGACCAGGAGCACGACATCCAGAGGGAGACGAGTTTGATCGTCAATTTATCGAACAGAACTCTTTCACCAACGGAGAAGAAAGTCTTGGAGAAGGGACTTGGATTTGTCCCCACCCCAACCCCTGATACCTTCCAAGAGATGATTGAGCTCAAACAATTCTTCAGGAAAATACGCCTTCGTGCCTTTTTCGAGAACCAACCTGAACTTCCTAGTCAAGACACAGGTCTAAAAAAGCCTTCCACCTTCACCCCCACTGATGGGATGGTACCGCCAGAAGTCTTAACCTTTGAGCGGGCGGTGCTTAGGAGCCTGCGGAACAAACCAACCACCAAACCCTTCCATAATCTATCTACTGCAGAAAGACTAGCATCCAACAGTCTGGGCAGGGATGACTCCATCATCATCAAGCAGGCAGACAAAGGGGGAGCCACGGTCATACAAAACTACGAGGATTATGATGGCGAATGCAGGAGACAACTGGCAAACACGACACATTATAGACCACTCATGGAGGACCCCACCAAACGGCTCTCCACGACCATCATGGGTCTTGTCATTGAGGCTGAGACAAATGAGTGGATAAGTAAGAAGGAAGCAGATTTCTTGGTGACATTGGACCCTGTCACACCTTATTTTTATACCCTTTCAAAAATACACAAGGGTATTTCTCCAGTCCCCGGGAGACCTATCGTCTCCGGCATCGGGTCAGTGTTAGAGCCTCTATCCCAATTTTGCGATGCCTTTTTCCAACCTTTTGTGAAACAAATTCCATCTTACTTACAAGATACCAGAGACGTCCTCCGCCTTATCGCTGATATCGATGGGAGAGAAGACATCGACCTGCTTCTAACCCTTGACGTGGAGGCGTTGTATACTAATATTCCACAACAAGCCACCCTTGAAGCAGTCGACTCATTGATGCGAGAAGAAGAATAGCTTTCTCCAACTCCAATAGCCTTCATTATGGAGCTAGCTCATATTGCCCTCACTGAAAATTTCTTCAGATATGAATCCCAGTTGTACCATCAGGTCCGTGGGACCTCTATGGGCTCGACATTCGCGCCGAGCTTGGCATGTATTTACATGGCCTCGTTCGAAAAGAACCATATCTACCCTCCAGAGCACAATCCATACCGAGAGAACCTCACTCTCTGGCGTCGATACATCGATGACATTTTGATTTTCTGGAAAGGGGACCGACTCAGTTGCGAGGCCTTTTGCGTGTGGATTAACCAACAAGACCCATTCTTGAAGTTCACTGGCACTATCTCCGATACATCGATACCATTTCTTGATCTAACCATTTGTTTAGAACCGGCAACAATCAGCACTACCCTCTTCAAAAAGGACACTGACAGAAACAGTTTACTCCTCTATCAAAGCTACCACACAAAAGCCCTGAGGGATAATCTGCCCTTCGGGCAATTCCTCCGCATACGGAGAAACTGTAGCTCTGTCCAAAACTTCAAACAAGAGGCTCAGATTCTGCAACACAAGCTCCAGGATAGGGGATACCCCACACGACTGTTGAAGAAATCATTCAAAAGAGCCTTGAATAACAACAGAGAGGCCTTACTTGAAGTTCACCCAAAAGAGCAAGATGACACAATTACTTGTGTTACATCCTACACCAGGCACTCAACGTTCATCAAAAAGACTGTGAACTCACACTGGGGGATCTTAAATTCCGCAGGGATGGAACTGTCGCGGCCACGTTTTGCATTCAAGAGAACAGCGAACCTGAAAGACACGCTGATCCACACCCGCCCGAAAAAATCGAGCACTCGACCGGTCAAGACCTTATGGGATCTCCCACCAGTCACTGGACATTACAGATGTGGCTCCAGTGTAGTATGCCCCCAAACTATTCAGGGGAAAACCATCGAACTGCAAGGGGACTTTACCTGGACCATAAATAAACATACCAATTGTAACAGCTCAAGGTGTATCTATGTCCTTGTGTGCCCCTGTAGGATGCTCTATATTGGGATGACGATGCGCCCTGTGAAACAGCGCATCATGGAGCTCAATAGTAATATCCGTTGTTTAAAGACACATACAAGACTATACGACCATTGTAAAGAACACAACCACTCTACTGAGAACATACGTTGGACTGTCCTCGAGTGTCAACCTGGAATGAACCAACAAGCTCTCTTCAGATTGGAGCAGAGATGGGTCCATCGTCTGCACACCGACGAACTTGGTCTCAATGATGCGGTGCCTTGGACATTGCTAGCCAGATAGCTCAATACCTGGACTTATTGTCCTTATCCCAGTTATCTCCAATGCCAGTTAGTACACTATCCTCCCGTTCTGAGACGGCGCCAGAGAGCTCTGTGTACGAACTTATTGCCCCTTTCCTAGCGATCATCTTTGCCATCTAGTAAACTACCTCCCCGTTCCAAGATGGCGCCCACCTTTTACCCTTTCAGCCATCTGGGGTAATCATCGCTTTTCACATCGGTGTCCCGTTGCCTAGCAACACGCTTTGGACACGCCTCCACGGTGCCCGCGCTTCCCGCTCTCATCTGAGGCAGCGGCACTTCACGGTTTCACCGGCTGTCCTGCGGTTACACCGATGTGGGAGGGGTAGGTGACTAGACGCCCTCTGCCAGCAACTGACAAGGTAAGGCGCACTGATTCACGCAAGGACCTCCGCGAGCGTTTCTTCCTGATCGCCGTGTCGAGGATCCATGCGGCACTACAGTAGACGGTAAGCCGCGCCGCTAAATAACTCCCTGACTCGGCGGTGCTGTTTACTCGTTCTAGGTACTTTACACCCAGTTCTGGCCCCACCAGGTCAGCTTGAGGGATTTCCAACCCAGGGACTGCGGGTAAGGATTGCATTGTTACCGTTTTCCCAGCTTGTTAGGTGACTCACGATAAGGACTCTCTACCACACTGGCGCGAATCTGCAGTTGCCATTTATCCATGAGCCAGAGTGATAATATGGTTCTCTCCTTTCCTGTTGTCTCGAAATAATTTTATTTTTCGTGTGTGAATGCGCACACTCACAGTTGTCTGTATTACACAGAAACAAACGCATGGCATGTTACGGCATACGCTACATGTAATAACTATTGTGCATGCCAATTCCAGGGCACACATGTCGCATGCCGATTCCATGAGCACTGTTTGCACATATAGAACGCGGTAATTCCTCGTTCACACTATCTTCTAACCTACTCTCTCACTCGAATGTCACTCCACGTTGGGGTCTTCATATACCCGTCTATACCCCGTAGTGCATCACCAGCATGTAATCTTTGCATCTTATGATGGCCGTGATACACAGACATATCATTGACTGTACTCTTCTTCTTCTTTTTCCTGCCTAGTTCCGGGGAGGGACTGGATGAAGGATTGTCCTACGACACACACCAGGTCGTATACTCGATTCCTCTGATCACTGAGGGATCAACAGCAATTATATGAGCACTTTTTTGGTCCTGATGAATTGCCTTAGTGGCAAGAAACATGTTGACCACACGTTCACTAAGGGTTGAATGAGGCTCGATTACCTTAATTGTCTCGCCTCAATACCCCTTAACGTTCCTTTTAATAAAGCAGTGAGCCATGCCTTTAAAATTTCGCCCTATGGACTCTACTGACTTTTTTTAGACTACACTCACGCTCACTATTGCACTTTTTTAGGCCCCTCACACCCACACACCCTTTGGCTAAGGAATAAAAGATCCCCGCCAAAGTGCAGCATCCGTTGTTGCCCGACAGGCATTGCACCGCCAGCCTGTCGAAGGGGCAGGATACCGATGATGACGCTGGACGATCATCGGGTGGGATGACAACAGTCGTCCAACCGTTGACCTGTGTGAGGTATCCCTAATTCTGTAAAGGGTTCACAACATTCACTTTTTCTGTTTAACTCTATGAGAGAGAGGTTAGTTTTAGTCATTTAGTTGACTTTTCCCGGGGAACTCTGTACTTTCTGTTGTTGCTTGGTGCTGGAGTAGTGCAGGTCCAGATGCAAGTGAACTTGCAGGAGTTGCAGCAGAAGGGTCCGTGGGTGGGTCTCGGGGTGGCTCGGTAGCATCCTGGGATTCGGCCGGCGTTGAGTGCGTTGAGGGTGGTGGTGTCGTACGTCCGGCGGGGGCTAGGGGTCCTGGCGCTGGGCGCGGTCTAGGCGCGGACGGGTGCAGACGGGCTTACCTTTGGCGCACATTCGGCGAGCGGTCGCTCTGGGGAAGTCATAAGAAGGGGGACAGGAGGGCGGGTCAGCTGGGCGGCAGGAGCGGCTCGGCCAATGGGCCGGTGGTGGGCGGGGCCTGTTGCGAGCTGCGGCAGGAAACTGGCGAGCGGGCGGCTCTGCTGTGGCTGGGCCGCTCGGGGGGCCAGGGGGGTGTCGGCGGCGGAAAAAGTCGACAAGGCTGGCAGGCAGGAGCAGGAGGCGGCAGAAGGAGCAAGGGGGTGACCCGGCCTGGTGAGAGGCGCAGCGGTCACTCCCGAGCACTCCTTGCTGTCCCCTTAAGAAGAGGGATGGGAGGGCGGGTCAGCTGGGCGGCGGGAGCGGCTCGGCCAATTGGCCGGTGGTGGGCGGGGCCTGTGGCGAGCTGCGGCGGGAAACTGGCGAGCGGGCGGCTCTGCTGTGGCTGGGCCGCTCGGGGGGCCAGGGGGGCGTCGGTGGCGGAAAAAGGCGGCAAGGCTGGCAGGCAGGAGCAGGAGGCGGCAGGAGGAGCAAGGGGGTGACCCGGCCGGGGGTGACCCGGCCTGGTGAGAGGCGCAGCGGTCACATGATGTGTGAACATACTTCCAGGACAGCGACAAAAGGTCTTGGGTGTGAGAAAGGAGTGTTTGGACATTGAGATGATGGCTTGTGGGCTGGACCAAGGACTTGATTAACTGCAAAGAGGCCTACCCTGTCACAAGCAAATGTAGCTAACACTAGGCAGACAGACAAGCTTCTATCACCGTGGCCTTTTGTTGATATCACATTGTCAGAATATGGTGGGGAGTCAAGACCTGCTTGATAGGTCTGCTAGGGTTTTGCATATTACATTTGGGATGTACTTTGCCATAAACCCCCTTCTGCTCCCTCGTTGTCACTACGCCCTCTTGCATCCTCTGCGTAGCAGTCTAGCATGCAGGGCGCCTACTGCTTTATCACTATAGAGCCCTATACTCACCACAATACCCCTGACTGATTCTTCGGCAGCATCCTTATAACGCATCTACCTCCCAACTCCCCTTATGACTGATACTCTCCAGCATCCCTTATAACTGAGGGTTTTTAAGTTTAAGTTTAAGGGGGTTTATAAAGCGCCTGGTGACGCCTCCCGGCATGTCCCCCAGCTTCCTCATGACTGATGTTCCCCCAGCATCCCTCATGACTAATGTTCCCCCTGCTCCCTCATGATTGATGCTCCTCCAGCATTCCTCATGGCTCGTCTTCTCCAAGCACCCTCATGACTAATGCTTGCCCAGTATCCCTCGTGACTTGTGTTCCCCTGTGCCCTCATGACTGGTATGTCCCCAGCACCCTCATGACCAATGTTTCCCCAGCACCTGCAATTTCCACAACACTTGACCACCTCCAAGTGTTCCTCACATCCTGAGAACTAACGTATTAACTAGTCTTGCTGTTCCTAGGCCCTTGGCATGGTTTTCCATTACATCCCTGCAAGCTTCCCCCAGAATTCCATGAACCAATGGCAATCCTTGCTCTTGCTGTTAATCGGGCCTTGGTGTATTTTCCGCTATGCATGTTTAAGCAAAAATGATACATTCTTTCCCTCAATTTGGTTCTGATCAACAAGTTGCATCTGCTATTGTGTAAAGTCATAGAGAGTGTACTAACGTGTTTTCCCCTAAGTTCAAGCACCTTCCAGACGGTCATGTGCCTCACGTACTGCACGTAATCTAACTACATCCATTGAGTCTTCGAGAACGTATATAATCCCCACCCAAACCTGAATCGTTATTTGGCCTCACTTCCTGCAGAACAAGCTTCACCCTTCCTACTCACCTGAAGAGTCCTGCCAGAACCAGAAAGAGCTCTAGTCTCCTTAAAATCCATATAAACCTGTAGTTGCGTGGCATCCGCTCCCTCAATGTCTTTTTTTATGCTCCCTCCTGCACAGCTACCCGAACCATCTGTGAATCCCTTAGTCAAGGCTTCGAGATCTTCTTCAAATTTCAGACAAGTTGAAGAACTAGGCTAAGTACTTGATATCAAGTTAGTGTGCACTAAACCTCATACAGAAGTAAACAGGACCGAGTATCCTTGACTATAGACCTTTCCTTAATTTCCTCTCAGTGATTTACTCCAGAGCTTCTTGCGTTTTTAGACGCCGGACCCTCCCTACAACCTTGATGCTAGAACTGTCACCACTCAAGGATTAAAGGGGCAGATTTATAAGCCCCCTGCGCCTCTTTTACGCCGTAGTTGCGTCACTTTTGTGACGCAGCGGCGGCGCAAAAGATGTGCCATGGTGCGGTGTATTTACAACGTGACGCATCTCCCAGATGCGTCCCGTTGTAAAGCCCTGCGCCAGAAAGAGGCGTTCCATCACAGGAGGGGGGTGTTCCGGCACAGGAACGCCTCCCAAAAGTGGCTGAGTGAAATCTACAAGATTTCACTCACTCACGTTTGGGCCCATGCTGCGTCAAAACCCTGCGCCTGCTTGAATCAGGCGTAAGGATTGATGCAGCATTGTGGAGATAGAGCCTCCCAAGCCTTGCTGGAGCTGCGTCACGCTTGCGACGCAACTCCAGCAATGCGCCACTTTTACGGCACAGATGCGTGACGCATCTGTGCCGTTTTTGCCCCATGGTGCGCCGCATTGTAAATGCGGCGGGTCCAGGGTGGCGGAGGCATGGCGCACAATTACTGGCGCATCCCTGCTGATATGCAGGGATGCACCAGTAATTGTAAATCTGCCCCAAAGTCTTTATTCCTGTGTTGCTCTGCTGAACAGTAGTGCCGAGAGAAAGCACTTCAGAATCTTTGATAAAAGCATCAACCTTGTACCCCATTTTGTGTTTCGAGTGAATCCTTGGGAGAGCAAGGCACCCCAACCTATGCTCTGAGTGTATCTTGAAGAGTGCTGATAACTCCCATCTGTAATTCTAGTTTATTTCTAGGATTGTCACTCCAATCTGTGATTTTGGTATTTGTGCTCTCATGCTGGGCTGCTGACAAAACTTGTAAGTTTGTGTCACTAAAGTCAATGCATTTATGTAAAAACTTGTTAGTGTACTGATGGTAACTGTCTCCTCCTGTTGTTTCCAGTTGATTGTGTCATTGCAAAGCTAGAGATTGTGGTTCAGTGATCATCCTCCTCACAAACGTAGATGATCTCAGAAGTGACAAATCCCGTTCCTCAGTCTCGCACAGCCACTGAGCAGATTAAGTACTGCAAGTCTTTCTTTTCTTATTTTATCCCTATCCCGCTTCCACCCAGGGGAAATTGAGGAATCTCAGACTTCGATTCCTGGGTCTGCATTGTTCTTGGGTGATGTAGGAGGTCCACCATTGCCTCTAGTGTCATCTCTGAGGTTTGGACTAGGTGAGTGCTTGATATACTTCAAAGGAGGGAAACAGAATGCCTAATCAATGTGTGTGTGTTCACTATCTAGTTGCTGAAAGTTCAGTGTTTGTCCCAGAAGACTGTTGTCTCTGAGTTTGTTGAGGTTACAGGGACTGCCTAAAACAGGATTTTAGTGATTGATGTGGAAGGATACTAGGACTATCATAGTACACTCCCCTCACACACCCTGGCCCTCAGAGTCCAAGTTAAATATGGGCGGGGACTTTGGTCATCTTGAAAATGCAACATTTGTAGAGCTAGCCCTGTGAACCTTTGCCCAATTGGTTAGCGAATCCCCAAGGATCAATCCCACCCACTAGCTCATGCCAGGCATAAATGTGGTATCGCCAGGCACCTTCTTCAGAACAGTCCTAGACCTGTGAAAGATCAGAAGAGGGCTGAGCCTTCTGTCTGAGACCTGGGAAGAGCCTGAACTCCTGTTAAGCTACAGGGACAAAGAAAGCTATAAGAGGCCCTTTCCTGTAATTTGCCAGCTGCCCAGTGCCAACTGGACATGGGCTGGACCCTGCGGTGTCCTGTGTCTGACAACCTGTGAGCATCTCAGTGCCTATCCTGAGGTCCAGGGGGGTTTTAAAGATGCACTCCTGCAATGGATTTTGAGGTGAAGGACTATAGTCATTAGGTCAAATCTTTGACCAGTTCGAACCTGATTAGTGTATTCTACATGTGCTCCGTCATGGTCAGCATCAAATTAAACCTAGGTCCCTGTCTGGCATAACCATTGGCTATCATTGTCACTTTGTGCTTTTTGACGCTATTTGTACTTGTAATTGTTGTTCTGTATGAAGAAGGTTATTGTCTATCTTTATCATTCAGTTGCTATGGTATCTCCAGCAGGCTAGATCTGGGGTGCCTGCCTGTGTTCTTCACTAAGGATGTTTACAGCTGCTGCTTAATCTCAGCCTCCCAAAAAGTGTAAGATTCCTTGCTGCCTTGAACTTATTCGTAGCCAGTTTCAATGAACTGTTTGATTATTTTGAAAATGGCAGGCCTCACATCGAGTTATATCAAATGCAATAATTATTATAGATTTTGTTACACTTTTACTTACACCTTAACATAATTCTATAAAACATTATGCATTATTTGAATACATATATGTGAGCAATTGTTGCACTATCAAAGTATAATAAAACAGATGTGTCATACATGTGTAAACAGCACTCAATGCAATATACATTTATAAATGAGAAATGTGAACTTAAGATGTATTTATTTGTCTTATAAAGTGCACTATCACCTTGCAGGCATCTTGGCGCTGCTAGCTCTAGAGGGAGGAGGGGAGTGTCAGGTCGGGCTGGCCAGCTGATTACATGGGAAAACAGCCAAGTTTTAACACTTTTCCTGGTAAGGGTCCTATCCCATTAAGAGCCTTAAAAACGAGACAGAGGGACTTAAATTGTAATCAGAGGGAGCCAGTGAAGTTCCGCCAAAGCTGGAGACGCAGATGCGCTTCTGGGAAGCCCCAAGACCAGCCTAGCAGCTGCTGATTGAATTCTTTGGAACCTATCCAACAAAAAGCCAGTAGATACAAGCAGAAGGACGTTACAATAATCCAGCCTACTAAGGATTGTGCATCTTGCCACTTGGGTGCGCACCTGAGATGGTAGTAGTGGCAGGATCTTTCGCAGAGACCCCAAATTTGCAAAGCAGCAGGATGTCGTTTTTGTAATCTGAGTCTCCATGCTAAGCTTGTTGTCAAGCATGACGCCTAAATTGCGGACTGATTCCACTGGCTGCACTTTAATCGCAGTTTCGAGAGGCCATAAATTCCCTGGAAAAGGACGGGAGATCTTATTCCCTGCACAGAAAAGCACCTCAGTCTTTCCAGCATTGAATTGAAGGGAGTTGTTCTGCAACCAGCACGACGTATCACGCAGACACTTGTGAAACACCTCCATCGGTGTTGAATCATCTCCCTCAAAAGAGAGGATCAACTGCGTATCATCTGCATAATTATTATATTGATGTTGTGATATTTTATAAGCGTGATCAAAGGTCTTAAATATAAGTTAAATAAGATAGGACTAATTGCCGAGCCCTGCGGCACCCCATGCGCAACAGGAGAAAATACAGACTAAAAAGGGGGCAGGGACACTGCCTGCTGTCTATCCTGCAGAAACGACTGAATCCAACGCAGAGCGCTGCCTCTCACCCCAGCATCATTTAGTCTACTCAACAAAATCTCATGGTTAACCGTATCAAAGGCGGCAGACATATCAAGCAAAATCAATGCAGCTGCCTGACCCCTGTCTGCTCGCCTTTGAAGCTCATCCATAGCGGTCACCAGGGCCGTCTCGGTCCCATGAGCCGGCCGAAAGGCAAATTGAGCTTCCTCCAATAAGTGATGCTGTTCCAGATGTTTCGAGAGAGGGGAGATATCAAAGCCTGCTTCTAGTGTGCTGGAACAGGCCAATGGCAAGCGATTGATTACAGACCAGGCGAAGAGTAGGGAATAATTCATCCTCATACTCCCTCATATTCCTGTGTGTCCAAAGGTGAGCCAGAGGAGATATCCTGTGCCAGCCCGCTAAAGGCTTCTTTCGTAAGAGGCAGAAACTCTGATAATTTCTCTCCTAACGGCCAAACTGGACAATTAACCGTTTCCTTCAAAAGCCTATGCCCTGTGACAAGGTGGCTGCTGGCCTCGGAGGAATTCTCCAGATCCATGATAATTAACTCAATTTTTTCTTCGAAGAATTTAGCCAAATTCTCACAAAGTTCCTGAGAAGAGGCTATGGAGTTCTTGGAGCAGTCAGGGCTGGTAAGACTATTTAATATATTAAAAACACTCCTAGAGCTATTAGTAGCATTACAGATCAGGGAAGAAAAATAATCAGCCTTAGATTTTCTAATCTGATTCTTGTAATCCAGGATTTCACGCTTCCAAAGCGTCCTGTCTATCTCCCCATAGCCACGCTTCCAGCTTCTCTCCGCCTGTTTGCAACCCAGTTTCATGTTTTTCAGAGTGTCATTGAACCAGGGAGCAGAGGCTCTGCCCTTACAGCTACGTAATTTGAGGGGAGCATGTGACTCCAGCGCCGAGGGAATATATGATGATACAACGAATTCCGTTGCAACGCATGCCTTTACCACGCATGCGTTACAACGGAATTCGTTTAGCACGCATAAACCTTTCACCGACTATTTGCGTGGTGACGTCATACGTCGTTAAAAAAAAACTGCATTTTTTTACCGATTTCTCTTAATCGACTCTGATGCCGACGTGACTTATGGTGAGTTGTTTTATTTGGGGGGGAGACCCGCCCAGTCCCCCTCTTTTTTTTTTTACTTTTACCACATATGCCTTTACTACAAACATCGTAGTAAAGGCATGCGTGGCAAAGGCATTAGTTGTAACCACGCATGCGTTGTACTGCATGCATGGTTAAAGATTTCGTGGAAACGGCTTCGTTGTAAAAGCCGTTTCCCGCGCCGAGGTAATCTTAGAGCAGAGTGAAGCATAATTCTCATCAACTTGCTGATCCAAGGCGAAGCAATCCCCAACTTTGAACACCGAGTCAGAGGACTTCAGCTGAGCAAGGGCCTTTCAATCTCTAGACAAAACTTCCTTTATAGCCTGCGGAGGCCGAGTCTGAGCACCATTAAGTTTAACATAGAATTTGATGAGGGAATGATCTGTCCAGTCCATAGGCAGAATTTCCCCCATATACAACAGGTGTGGAACAGCGAAGACTAAATCAAGGAGATGCCCCTCCTTGTTGGTAGCTTCCACGACTTGCTGAAAAAGGCCGAGGCCTTCACATGAGTGAAGCAAATTTAAAAAACCTGAATCTATAGAGCCATTTAGCCATAAATTAAAATCCCCCAAAATTATCAACTTTTGATGAGAAGCTGCCATATTAGTAAGGGTTGCTAGTAACGATTGTTGCTGCTGAGCACTGAAAGCCCCCGGGGGTCTATAGCATATAACCCCGGTAAAAATAACTCCAGAGCAATTTTTTATAGACAAGCCAAGCAGTTCCATTCCATTAAGCGAATCCATGTCACTGGTACCAATCTTCCAAGATGATTTATGTATAACCCCCCACCACACCTCCCCTCCCGTTTTGCCTGGGGAGATGAAGGCTTTTAAAGCCAGGTGGAACAAGCCCAGCCAAGGTCAACCTCACAGTCAGGGTGAGTCCAAGTCTCCGTCATAAACAGGATGTCAAGCTCATGTGCTTCTATCAGCAATTGGATTTCAACTCTATGTCTTGGTACGGACCTCACATTAAGGGGCCCACACAGAAGGAGACCACAGGCAAGGATATCTACCAGTGGGTGAGCTGAGTCCGTAAACCCAAGTGTCCCTTTGTCAGCGTGGTACTCACCAATATGCAGGAGAATCTCTCTAGAGTATTGCGGAAAAACGGATAGTTGCCGACACTCCTCATCTTGATCAGAACAAGCAGCACAACTGGCACTGGACGCGTCCTTGGCGCGGACGGGCGCAGACTGGCTTGCCTTTGGCGCGCCACTGGCGCGCCTGCTGCGCGTTTGCTCCAACGTTGGTTTTAGGGAGCCAAGAGCGTGATGCCCCGACCACTAGCGCGTGGACCGACTACCCCCAAGATGGCGGGTCCGCTCGCCCGGACGGACCCGACCAGGGGAAACAACACCAGGAGCCCGAGGAGACCACTCCGGTCCCCAAAAGGTAAGTGCAGGTAGTGATGGCAGTAAATAGCACAATTAAAAACACAGTGAAAACAGCTTTTTAAAATGACATAAAATTAGTAGCAAATTCAGGGGTGCGCGACCGTGCTGGCAGAGCCCTGCCAGACACACACAGGCAGGGCTCTGCCAGCATGGTCGCCCTCAAGAGCCAAAATACATTTAATATATTAGTTATCATAGGCATCGCACTAAACACATAATTTCAACCTGACATAAAAATCATAAAATTGATAACATTATTTAATCAAACAACATTATAAAAGTAATGAATAGTAATATGTACTTTTATTGCCTTCTCCTTGTTTTGAAAAAAAAAGAATTTGGTATTTTGTAACTCATACAATTAACTCCAATAACCAGCAGAACCTGTTATAGCGATCTTTGCATTGCAAAATAGGCACCTTCAATATAGGGTGCAGTTAACTGAACTGTGTGTGTTTTGTGCCCAGTCAAAAGAGGCCATGATATGACAGTGCAGGGTATAGGAATGTGTCATCAGGGGAGTGTTAAGTAGCAGAGCTATTTTTACATGACACAGTAGAGATATTTACACACAGGAATAACGGGATTTCGCCAGAATCATAAAATTGTTATGAGTCAAGCATCATTAGTGATAGAGGTGTTGCAAGGATGCCATAGGCCCTAATACAAGCAATGAAACTATACATGTCATTCTCCAGTTTGGTAGTAAAAATATCAGTGTTTGGTGGTAAAACATCTGTATTTGGGAAGCAGTGGGACTGTTACACCTTAGTACCCTGGTACCACTGCACATATTGTGCTATTAGTAGGCATGCCACTGAATATGTAGATTACAACCGATATATTTATACACAAGGGTAAATTAATTTCCCCAGTAGCGCACAATTCTTTCTGGTCACATTTCAAAGGTCAGATTTTAACCTACATTTCCATGATGGAAAAGAATGACCTATGGTATGAGTCCATGCCTGCTTCCTGAGCTCATGATGGGCATGCATGCTTCATCTTCCCTGACAATCTGTAGAAGACAATCTATATACTGTTTCGTTATTTTGGGAGACTTTCTAAAGTACTGCTTGCTACCTTGTGGTAGCCCCAGAGCACTTGTAAAGTCTTTCTGGAACAGCAAATGGATTGCGTTTGCTACTATGATCTCTCACCTAATATGTCAAGATTCAATGTTAAAGGCTAAGCCATGTGAACTCTGGACTCACGACAAGGGAACTCAAACAGCGTAGCACAGGGTGCTAGAGCGCTATTTCTCTGACTATTAGTGTTATATGTCCCATTATCTCATGGTGCCCCTTTTCACTATGAGGATTGTGGTCCTCACACGGTACCTGGAAACATTACACATTTCCCAAAGAATAGAGGGCCCACCCCCTTTTAATCACAAAATATTGTTCCTTGCTCCATAATAAAGGACATTGGCCTTGTTTACAAGCCCCTTGAGCCACAAGGGTATCACTTTTTATATGGGAAATAAACCCCATTGTTTTCCACCTCACTAATGGCAGAAGTTGGTGTGGTGCTCAGGAAGGGCGAAGGAGAGCGCATTCTCTTAGTTCTCTTAGTTTTTCACTTCATCATCGAACAGCCCCTGTCCCCTTTAGATGCTGGTACCCAACAATGTTCAATCCGTAAGAGTGGTTTGGGGAGCAGGTGACTGCCAGTTTGTGTTGGGCTACATTATAACCCAAAGGTTGCCCAGTGTAGTGTGGCCTAAGGCCTGCTTTGCACGCATATTATGTTAGCATGGCTTATTAGAAGTTTAAACGCCATTTTACCTTTTGCCGCTTTTGCACACGACACTGCACGACACTGGACATAGCTAATTTTGTAAGTTAGGCTTCAACATCTTTAGACTTACATTGTGCCTCTAGTCTGCACAGTGAGTGCTGAAGCCGTCAAGGTAATCATAACATGGTAGAAGATGTTCGACATGATCAAGTAACGCTTTTTAGACAAAACAATTTGGCAGCTATGAGCCAACTGAGATTATGACACCCTTATTATTGCACAGTTGCCATTATTTCAGACACTTGGAAGATTTTCTGTTTCCAGGGATGCAGAGAGTTTTAGCTGATCCGGATGTGATTTACTCTTACTGAGCGGAAAGGTAATGGGGTCCCTCAAACAAACCTAAGAGACCTTCTTTACTTTATAATACATAGTTCCTATATAGGGAGGGTGTTAAAACTAGACGCTATAAGACCTATTTTCACCATAATTGTAATATGATTTCTCCTTTGTATTTTATGGAAATGTAACAATGCTGACCATTTTATTTCTAATCATATGTCTGCTTATGTTAGCTAAGATACTGCACCTGAGATCATGTTGTTAAAAAAAATATTTTAAACTTACCCTGTCTCTTCTTTACTCCTGCTGTGGACTGGTATGAGAGTATAACGAAAGAGTGTTCTCACTTCCCACCAATCCTGAGTTTGTACTAAGTTGTATGTTCTAGGTTGTCTAAACATTGGTTACTTTGCTAAAGAACGAAGAGCTAATGTGACACTGATGCTAGCTGGTTGGAGTTTTTCTAGGTACTGAGGTGAGTTTCTGGTACACCACAATTCACTGATGTCCTAGGTCTCTGTGCGCAGTTCTGTGTATGAGCAGGATCCTTGCACAATGGCGCCACCAACGGTGTGGTCTTATTGTGAGACTCTTGAGTAGTGCTTGTATCAGTCCACGACCCCCTCACTATAGTTTTCGGTTGACAGTGCTGACGGATAAAACCTACCTGTAGTTACATAGGTCATTTGTGTTAGGACCCGTAGCTCTTAGGGGGAATCTAGGCCTTCAAGTCTTGTGCCAAGTGTGTTGTAATGTGCCTTTTTCCTACCAGGGACTACATGTCCCAGAATGCCTTGAGGCGGGATATGGAAACCCTGCCTCCTTTGCACCAATCAGCTGCTGCCTGGGAGGTTCATATGTCTCCTCCCTCTTCTTGGCGGTGCTTGGTTTTCGTTCTTGGATTCCTGCCTGGTGCCCGACCAGAGTATCCTCTGATTCTGTTCCTGTGTTCCCCGTGAACTGGGGTCGTGTGTCTCCCCTCTTTCCCCATCCCGGAGAAGACTCTCCTCGAGACCGCGTGGGCTCACGCGGTCCCTTTCAAGATCCTCTACGGAGTTTGTTTCAAGTCTCCTGCATTTTCTCTTTCCCGACGTGGAGATTGGATTTACCCCGCCTCCTCCCTAAACGGCTCACAGGTGTGCCGCATGGAATCACTGCCTGGTGCCGTCAGTTTCTCTTCGGCTCCCCGGTGCCTCCGCACCTACTCGCTGCAATATTCTGATAAGAACTCTCTGCCTTTGTTTTGCGGACATTTCTCCGCGTAGTTCTTTTGATGCACTGAGACCCGCCGCGAAGTTTGCGAGTTGGATAGACATTTTGCACGCATTTATGAACGGTGTATTTTTTACCTACACAGAGAGGATTAACTTGTACCTACCTTTATCTATTATTGGATATACCTATTGGGAAGTGACTCAAGACTATTATTGATCCCAAGGAATTCTTATCCTTTTGTTTTGGAGAGACCAACGTATGCACCCATCTTTTGGTTCGTATTTACCTTTTCTTTCCTGGAAACCTTTTTGGGTTCTCTGCACTCCAAGGGCAGGTAAGAGCATTGCAGCACACTTGGTACATACACATATTGTCTCCTTAGTTTGGGTATCCTTTTTTGAATTCGCTAAGACCCTGTTGTATGTGTTGTTTTCTCTCTCCTCTGCAGGTTACTGCGTACTCTTCACTTATCCTTCCCAAGTGCCCTATCTTCTATTCAGGAGACCTATGGGTTTTGGTCTCTCTCTTTTCTAACGACCACTCAGACCTGTGTGTGTTTCTATTTCACTGGGTGCGTGGTGTCGTTTGTAACAGAGAGAGACACTGTCTACACTTCTGAGGAAGCTGGTTTCTGCCTGGAACCTGTTGTGAGTCCGACAGAAAACCAAGCCCACGTTTTATTTTCCTCCCGAGTGTAGACAGTCATGGATGACGCAGCCATGCTAGGCGAGACAGATGAGGTAACATTAAGAGAGTTAGCAACCACTGTGGTGAATCTGCAAACGGAACTAAAACTAATCAGAAATGATAACCAAAGGTTACTAGCAGAAAACGCCCGATTAATAGAAGCCAGTAAAAACCCTGAAGTACAAGCTAGCCATAGAAAAAGTTATATCCAACCCTCTCACTTTCCAGCGTCTAGCGTTAGCTCCTCGGGAGCCTCTCAGGACCCTACCACTCCTGTACAGGTTACTGTAGTTACTCCACCTCAAACTCCCTTAACAATGCCCGAAAGATTTAGCGGAGATCGTCAGAAATTCAAAGTCTTTCTGAATCAATGCCACCTGATTTTTCTGTGTAAAGCTGCCTCATTCCCGGATGACGCGGCTAAGGTCGCCTTTATCATTTCCTATTTAAGCGGGAATGCTGCCTCGTGGGCAGTGGCTTTGGTAGAAAATGATGATCCAGTGCTATATAACCTTAACCTATTTAAAGACAGAATGAAAAATCTATTCTCTAGGCACACCTATATGCAGGCAAGTGATAACGAGCTGCTGAACTTAAAACAGGGGTCAAAGGATTTATTGACATATATCACTGCCTTCAATAGATTAGTGACAGAAACCCACTGGCCGGATGATAAGAGAACGTCTATATTTTATAGAGGTCTGCGAGACGAACTAAAAGACATCTTATCACAAATCGTGGATCCTCCTGAAAACTGTGCTGAATTCATTGACCTGGTGGTCAAATTAGACCACAGACTGGCTGAAAGAAAGGGAGAAAAATCTCGTAGTGACCTCCCTAAATTCTTACTAACGAAGCAGGTGAAGAGCGATCCCAAAGACACAAGCGAACCCATGCAAATAGGGGGTATTCGTGGCCCATTAACTCCAGAAGAAAAGGAAAAAAGGCGAAAGCTAAATCTTTGCCTATATTGTGGAAAAGCTGGCCATTTTGCCCGTGAATGTCCTGTGAAGCCCAAAACTTCCTTGAGTGGGGGGTTACCGAAATACTCTAAGAATATGCCTTCGGAAAACTAGTTGACTTGGGGAGTACTGAGGTCGCTCTTCCAAGTCCCTCTTTGTCTCAGACCTCTAAATATGTGGCTAACACATATTCATCCATTCCCAAACCTTTTACCATTTCAGTGGTATTAGTGTTGCCTTCACAGGGAAGACATTCTATGGCTCTTCTTTTGGACTCAGGGTTAACCGGTAACTTCCTGGATATCACTCTAGCTAAATCATTGGGTATGCAGTTCATAAAAAAGGACGTACCTGAAAACGTCAGAGCAGTAGACGGATCCGCCCTATCATCTGGGATGTTGAAATACCATACCCCTGACATTCTTGTGTTATGCGACAATGGTCATAGTGAGAGCATATCCTTTGACCTAATTGATACCCCCAATTTCGGGGCTATCTTGGGTGTACCCTGGCTTCAGACTCATAATCCCCATATAGATTGGGTAGCCAGAACTGTTACCCTACGCTCAGCCCACTGTCTTACTCATTGTTATAGAGACATCAACCACTGGCATACTCCCGTGTATTGTGCCTCTACCACTATTGACGGGGCTACATTGCCTTTTGAATATAGACAATTTTCTGACGTATTTGATGATGTAAAAGCAGTGGCCTTACCGCCACATCGTTCCTACGATTGTAGGATAGATTTAATACCAGGCGCTGATTTACCTGTTAGTCGCATATATGCGCTTACGGAAACAGAGACTAAATACCTGCAAGAATATTTACAAGACATGTTGGCCAAAGGTTTCATCAGTCATTCCACCTCGCCAGTGTCATCCCCCCTTTTTTTTATTCCTAAACGGGAAGGGGGACTCAGAGTTTGCCTAGACTACAGAGTATTGAATAAAGCCACTATAAAAAACAAATATCCTCTTCCCCTCATTTCCACGCTGCTTGATCAGGTTAGAAAGGCCACTATTTTTACCAAACTTGACTTAAGAGGAGCCTATCACCTGATCAGAGTTAAAAGAGGGGATGAATGGAAGACTGCCTTTCGAACGAAATTTGGGCTCTATGAGTACAATGTCATGCCCTTCGGGCTGTGTAATGCTCCCGCAGCGTTTCAGTTTTTTATAAACGAGATACTGCGGGAGTATCTGGACATTTTTGTCATCGTGTATATCGATGATATACTCATTTATTCCTCTAACGAGTCTGAACATGTGTCCCATGTACAAGCCATATTGGGAAAACTACAAGAACATCACCTATTTGCAAAACTTGACAAGTGCATCTTCCATACCCACAGCGTAGCCTTTTTAGGATTTGGTATTTCCTCCAAGGGGATACATATGGATCCTGCAAAAATTTCTGCCATTATAGAGTGGGCCAGTCCCACTTCCGTAAAGGAGATTCAATCCTTCCTAGGATTTGCCAACTTTTATAGAAGGTTTGTGGACCATTTTTCTGACCTGGTAGCCCCCATCACACGCCTGCTTAAAAAAGGGGTTGAGTTTATCTGGGATGTGGAAGCCGAAAAAGCCTTTCAGGCTCTTAAGGTCAGTTTCACTTTCGATCCCATTATGAAACATGCAGACGAAACGCAACCCTACTTCTTGGAAGTGGATGCTTCACAATACGCGGTGGGTGGCGTGTTATCGCAACGTGACAGCTTCAAAGGTACCCTCCATCCTATTGCGTATTTTTCAAAAACCTTGACACAATCAGAACAAAATTATACTATCGGGGAAAGGGAACTCCTTGCAATCAAGAGAGCCTTCCAAGAATGGCGTCACTACCTTTTAGGTTCCCCTCATGTGATCACTGTTTATTCTGATCATCAGAACTTACAATACTTTCGAACAGCTAAAGCCCTGACACCGAGACAGCTACGGTGGGTTGCATTTTTTGGGGAATATGATTTTTTGATTCATTTCAGGCCAGGAATAAGACAGGGTAAGGCGGATGCTTTATCCAGACTGGGTAAGGAGAACAAGTGGGTTCAGGAGAAGCCGTTGCCTCTTATGCCTGAGAGTAGACTAGTGGCTCTAGGGGAAAGAATTCCTGATTCACGTACCTTCTTGGAGCACTTAGAACAGGCCTATGCCCCTTTAGATCCGCTCACCTGGTTACAAGATTCAAAAAACACCATCGTGGACAATCTGTGGTATCATGACAATAAAATCTTTTTACCTACTACAGAATTGCACCACCTTGTTTTACAATGGTGTCACAATATGCCCTTAGCAGGTCATCCGGGGGAAAACAAAACTAAGAGTCTCTGTCAACGATGGTTTTGGTGGCCACAACTATCGCATGATGTTAAGCATCATGTCAAGACCTGTCCCACATGTGCCCGCCAAAAGGCCTCACATTCCGTACCTGTGGGATTACTACAGCCCCTTCCTGTTCCCAACTGTCCCTGGACCACCCTTAGCATGGACTTCATAACAGATTTACCCAACACTCATGGATATACCACCATCCTGGTGGTAGTGGATCTATTGTCCAAAATGGCCCATTTTGTACCCCTAAAAAAGATCCCCTCAGCAGTGGAGTTAGCAGAGGTGTTTATCCGAGAAATTGTCCGGTTACATGGATTGCCTTCTGTTATAGTATCAGACAGGGGTCCCCAATTTGTTTCTAGATTCTGGCAAGGGTTATGCAAATCTCTCTACATCGATCATAGGCTATCCTCAGCCTATCACCCCCAGACAGACGGGCAAACAGAGAGGACAAATCAAACCTTAGAGCAGTATCTCAGGTGTTTGATAACCACCTCATGTCAGGATTGGGTACAAGCACTACCTCTAGCAGAATTTGCGTACAATAATTCTACACACACTGCTTCTAAGATTTCTCCGTTCTTTTTCACCACTGGTTATCACCCCAAAATACTCCCCCTTGAGGTACTCCCCTCTGATACGTTAAATCCTGCGGTTCTCGATCATCACCAAACCCTGTTAAAGATATGGGAAACAGCCAAATCAGAACTAACCCTGGCGAAAGAGCAAATGAAGGCCCAAGAGGACAAACATAGAAGACCTGCTCCCGTTTATTCAGTAGGCGATAGGGTTTGGTTATCATCTAAGAACTTGAGACTCAAAGGGCCTCGTAAATTACAACCACGCTATCTAGGGCCCTTTGAAATACAAAAAGTCATATCCCCGGTGGTTCTCAAATTGGTCCTGCCCCCTGATATGCTGATACATCCTGTTTTTCATACATCCCTTCTGAAACCTTATGTGGCCCCTCTACTCCCAGAACCTCCTCCCCCCCCTGTCATGGTTGAGGGAGACATAGAATACGAGGTGCGAAGAGTTCTAGACTCACGCAGGCACAGGGGTAGACTCCAGTATTTAATTGACTGGGTGGGTTACCCTCCAGAAGACAGGACCTGGGAACCAGCTGATAACATTCATGCCCCTAGACTGATACGTAGGTTCCATGCTCTTCATCCCTCCAAACCTCGACCTGTGCGTAGGCCTTTAGGGGGGGTACTGTTAGGACCCGTAGCTCTTAGGGGGAATCTAGGCCTTCAAGTCTTGTGCCAAGTGTGTTGTAATGTGCCTTTTTCCTACCAGGGACTACATGTCCCAGAATGCCTTGAGGCGGGATATGGAAACCCTGCCTCCTTTGCACCAATCAGCTGCTGCCTGGGAGGTTCATATGTCTCCTCCCTCTTCTTGGCGGTGCTTGGTTTTCGTTCTTGGATTCCTGCCTGGTGCCCGACCAGAGTATCCTCTGATTCTGTTCCTGTGTTCCCCGTGAACTGGGGTCGTGTGTCTCCCCTCTTTCCCCATCCCGGAGAAGACTCTCCTCGAGACCGCGTGGGCTCACGCGGTCCCTTTCAAGATCCTCTACGGAGTTTGTTTCAAGTCTCCTGCATTTTCTCTTTCCCGACGTGGAGATTGGATTTACCCCGCCTCCTCCCTAAACGGCTCACAGGTGTGCCGCATGGAATCACTGCCTGGTGCCGTCAGTTTCTCTTCGGCTCCCCGGTGCCTCCGCACCTACTCGCTGCAATATTCTGATAAGAACTCTCTGCCTTTGTTTTGCGGACATTTCTCCGCGTAGTTCTTTTGATGCACTGAGACCCGCCGCGAAGTTTGCGAGTTGGATAGTCTCTCGGTGAACATTTTGCACGCATTTATGAACGGTGTATTTTTTACCTACACAGAGAGGATTAACTTGTACCTACCTTTATCTATTATTGGATATACCTATTGGGAAGTGACTCAAGACTATTATTGATCCCAAGGAATTCTTATCCTTTTGTTTTGGAGAGACCAACGTATGCACCCATCTTTTGGTTCGTATTTACCTTTTCTTTCCTGGAAACCTTTTTGGGTTCTCTGCACTCCAAGGGCAGGTAAGAGCATTGCAGCACACTTGGTACATACACATATTGTCTCCTTAGTTTGGGTATCCTTTTTTGAATTCGCTAAGACCCTGTTGTATGTGTTGTTTTCTCTCTCCTCTGCAGGTTACTGCGTACTCTTCACTTATCCTTCCCAAGTGCCCTATCTTCTATTCAGGAGACCTATGGGTTTTGGTCTCTCTCTTTTCTAACGACCACTCAGACCTGTGTGTGTTTCTATTTCACTGGGTGCGTGGTGTCGTTTGTAACAGAGAGAGACACTGTCTACACTTCTGAGGAAGCTGGTTTCTGCCTGGAACCTGTTGTGAGTCCGACAATTTGAAGCTTGATAATATAAAACGGTTTTCTACTTGAAATACTACCCTGTTGTGCATTTTATTGCATTGTACTAGTCTTTCACTCTATCGATATGGCTGCAGTGGACATCCCAGTACACAGCTGGTTAGCTGTGCGCAATCATTTGCAGGATTTCCTAGTCTCTATGGAATGACAAACAGTGTTTTTTTTTAGGTCTCGCCTGCTAATGCGCTTGCGCATTGCTGGCGAAAGATATAGGGGCTCAACCAGAGCTTAACCAAACGGGCGATTTCATGCAGTGCCCATTAAAAGCGTGTGCACGCATCAAAGCCATCTGCTTCCCTCCCACAGCTTCCCCCAGTGTGCGCTCTGCCCTCAGACATTTCTCCTCCCCTAATTATTCACGGCCGGCCGGCCGTACTTTCACTTTGACGGCCGTCTCTCGCGTTTCTCCTCCCCCCTCCCAGTTTTTTAACCACCGCAATGCCAAGAGCTTGTGTTTATAAATGAGGTTTCTAAAACTTTCCACGTGTACCTGAAATACATGTCCATTATACCTGGTGGAAAACAAGACATTCATGTACATGTCCAGTCACAGATCATTCACATAATGTAAACTAAAATGATTGTTTCAGCCTGTCAGTGCTCGTACTTCACCTTTAACTATGGAGGTTATTATGCGTTCTCTTCAGTGGTGTTCTAACAGAGATCTGAGATCAGCATTTCATTTGGCTGCATCTGTCCTCCCATTGTAGTTGAATCAGTGAGACTTTTTATGCTTTTGGTAAACTTTATTTTATCCGCTGAACTTTATTGGTAACTAAAAATGCGCTACATGGCAATGAAAATTAGTATATCTTTTAGGGTAGTTGGTAGACTGCCTTTTACTACTGTCTGTGAGGTTGCGAGTTCGAGGGAAGACGCTGTGGTGGAAAGGCTGGAGGATGGCGTGGAGGAAAGCACTGCTTATAATTTATCCAGAGTCTCAGAATAATCTATTGCCTCCGCTCACCCCGATGACAGCAGCACCAAGTTTAACATGCATCATTTGGCACAGTGCTGTGTCACTGAAGATTGTGTTTGATTGGTTTTGTTTATAACATTTTTTTTGAGAATGGTTTACTTTTGCCTAGGAAAGATGGTATAGAAAAATTAGTTTAATACGAAAAATATATACACAACCCCGCACAACCACGATGCTTAACATCCATGCCTGCCTTTCCAGTACCTTAGCAATAGACGTTTCAAAAGAGTGGTGAAACAGATGCATTTTCATAGCGACCTATTGACTTGTACGGCCTTATCACCCATGGGGCATTTTAAGAACTACAAAGAAAAACATCTTCCATAGTCCATTCATTTCTCCTTGTTAATGTATTTTAGTTTAGAGTGCTCCCTGAAACACTTCCTAATCAGTGTTTCCAGGCATATTGGGACCCCTGCAACTGATCACCACAACGGGATGCGTGAAGAGACGCACCGAATCTTATTGCCATGAGACATTACATTGCCTTGCTCACAAGATTTCCAGGAAGACCACACTTTGATTTTAAGGGTCGGCAAATCTCCCTTCCCCAAAGCACAACGCAGGCAGCTCAAGTAATCCCAAAGCCACAGCAATGATAAGTCCTATGCCGTGAAGTATTGTAAGAGGTATTTATTGGAATAAGAGTAATAATACAACCGGTACAAACAGGGGCACCGAAATAACAGCCACAGGGGTTCACGTGAACACAAGCATGCGCTTTTCCCCCGCAGGCTTTTTATTACTATTTGCTCCTGCCTCCGAGAGCTTCAAAGGGATCCGCTCCCCTGCCCACTGCTTTACACTTTTCACGGCCGCCAGGCCGTGTCTCGCATTTCTCCTCCCCCCTCCCCACAGCAATGCCAAGAGCTTGTTATGTTAGGAACCGGAGAATTTGTTGTATGTTTTTTATGCAGCCTACCGCCATTCAAAAGCACCATACACCGCAAAGTATAAGTTAATGTTCTACATTATGTACATTTGAATTTTTTATTACGTAGTTATTACTTCCTGGCCGTGGTGCGGTTTACGTAAATTAAAAGGGGAATTTTCCGGACCCATACCATTAAAGTGCAGTGCGTGGTGCCTTAATGGTGTGCTTTAGTGTTTCAAATTTGCGCCTACTGTACTAAACGTTTTTCACTGGCACACAGGGCGAACAGAGCACCGTAGGAGTAAGGCGTATTTTAACATATGTTTCTACCAACCCAGCACTTTCTACAATTCGAAGTGCTTCCGCAGTCTGGGCTTTCTCACAAACTGCAGCATTAGTGATCCAGAGCCAGGACGTGGGCGGTGTATTATACTACCCTACTGGTCTGTGGTGCGTCCGAAAACAGGGCCTATATAGCCCAATAATTGTTACTCTATTAATTAGCAGAAGTGGTCCGGAGCCAGTATGTGGGTGGTGTATTATAGTACACTACTAGTCAGTGGGTCGTCCCAAAACAGGGCCTACTTAGCCCTTCGTTTTTATAAGGTTGAGCGCTTTCGCAGTCCGGCCATCCTCACAGAGTGAAGCAGTAGTTGTCCGGAGCCAGTACGTGTGCGGTGTATTATAGTACACTACTACCCTGTGCGGCGTGCCAAACAAGGGCCTACTCAGCCCATCGTTTTTATAAGGTTGAGCGCTTCTGCCAACATAGGAAGACCCCAGTGCTGTGTTCAGTTCCCTCACCGCCCCCTACCCCCTCACAATACTATCCAGCAATTACCTGACATCGGCATACAGCTATAATAAGGTGGTGATGTTGGTGACTGCGCACTGCTTTCAGGGGAGGAGCTGCTGCTATGTACTCACTCTGCACCCCCCCCCCCTCTATCACTGGCTGGGGCCCTGCAAAGCCGTACAGGCTGCTGTTTGCACTTCACTTAATGTGTGTTTCAAGTCTGCGCATCTGGAGGGGGAGTCACCCAGTTTCCTACCCCTCACCTTACTGGAATTATCAAGGACGCATCCAGCCCCCTTGCTTTCCGTATTTACAATCGTAGTCTGGACAAGGGTCGGGTTGCAGATCGCCCTCCCACCCCACACAACCCCGCACGACCACGATGCTTAACATCCCTGCCTGCCTTTCCAGTACCTTAGCAATAGACGTTTCAAAAGAGTGGTGAAACAGATGCATTTTCATAGCGACCTATTGACTTGTACGGCCTTATCACCCATGGGGCATTTTAAGAACTATAAAGAAAAACATCTTCCATAGTCCATTCATTTCTCCTTGTTAATGTATTTTAGTTTAGAGTGCTCCCTGAAACACTTCCTATTCAGTGTTTCCAGGCATATTGGGACCCCTGCAACAGATCACCACAACGGGATGCATGAAGAGACGCACCAAATCTTATTGCCATGAGACATTACATTGCCCTGCTCTCAAGATTTCTAAGATGACCACACTTTGATTTTAAGGGTCGGCAAATCTCCCTTCCCCAAAGCACAACGCAGGCAGCTCAAGTAATCCCAAAGCCACAGCAATGATAAATCCTATGCCGTGAAGTATTGTAAGAGGGATTTATTGGAATAAGAGTAATAATACAACCGGTACAAACAGGGGCACAGAAATAACTGCCACAGGCAAGCATGGAACCTACTTACATCACACAATCTATTGAGGTCACTGTGTTCCATGCTCTACCAGTGACATCACCACACTTCTCCCTTCATTCAACAAGATGATACCCTTTTTAAAAAAAAATTATCCAGTCTTTTTAAATGTTACTAACACAAGAAATTTACAATTCTTAAATAAGTAAAGTAACAAAACGTCATATTACAAAAAAAAGGCAATTTCTTACATATTTTCTTACAACGTTTGCCATACAATTTTCAAATAAGTAATTTCATCACTTACATTAAATCACCACCATCTCCTTCCTCTTTTTTTTATCTCCATGACACATTGTCATCTTGAAATGTTCTCGGCTTTGAATGAACATGTGTATTTCTCCTGCTTGTACGTATGTTGTCATTATGTTTGCATTTATCTTTCGTAGAATTCTTATGAAGTTCTGGATCAGTGAAACCTTAAATTTTATCCCTGCGGTCTAAAGCCACACATGATGTACTCTACCAAAGGCCATCGCCCAATTTTACAGCATTTCTATGACAATCACACATTTGTTGAGGTTCCCTGAACTTAGACATTCCCTTTTTCATCATAATAGGATTTATAACTTGAACCCAAAAATTTACTCTCAACTTACCCACATCGTTATTGACTTTAATGCAGTGTTTAATTTGCGCTGGTGGTTTCCAGTGCTCAGCACAAGTACTTCTAAGACATGGCACCACCACAGCACCACTCAGCGCCACCCCAGCATCACTCAGCGCCACACCAACATCACTCAGCGCCACCACAGCACCACTCAGCACCACCAAAGCACCACTCAGCACCATGACAGCACTACTCAGCACCACCACATTATCACTCAGCACCACCACATTATCACTCAGCACCAGCACAGCACCACTCAGCACCACCATATTATCACTCAGCACCACCACAGCATCACTCAGCACCACCACAGCACCACTCAGCACCACCACAGCATCTCAGCACCACCACAGCATCACTCAGCACCACCACAGCACCACTCAGCACCACCCCAGCATCACTTAGCACCACCCCATCATCACTCAGCGCCACCCCAGCATCACTCAGCGCCACCACAGCATAACTCAGCACCACCCGAGCATCACTCAGCACCACCACAGCATCACTCAGCACCACCACAGCACCAGCCCAGCATCACTTAGCGCCACCCCAGCATCAGTCAGCACCACCACTGCACCACTCAGCACCACCACAGCATCACTCAGCACCACCACAGCACCACTCAGCACCACCACAGCACCACTCAGCATCACCACATCATCACTCAGCACCACCACAGCACCACTCAGCACCACCACAGCATCACTCAGCACCACCACAGCATCACTCAGCACCACCACAGCACCACTCAGCACCACCACATTATCACTCAGCACCACTAAGGGTGGGCGTAAAATGCGTTTCGCGGGCGAATATGCGGATTTTCCACGATTTCCACGAATTCCACGAATCTCGCGAAATCGCGGTAAAATCCGCGAATCAGCGGGGACGAATTTTCAGCCAAGCAAGGGTTACAGCAGCAGGTGCAAAAGTTGAACCTAATTTCTTTGTAACCTTTTACAAAAGGGTTACAAACAAATTAACTTCAACTTGGACACCTGCTGCTAATTGCTTCCTGGCGCCTCGTTGCCTACTTGCAACTATTCTCTGACCCTGCTCTGACCCTTGAAGCAGAGTCAGGGAATAGTTACAAGTAGGCAAAGAGGCACCTGTCCAAGGAATTATTACCTCATCAGGAAGCACTTACAGATATAAAAAACAGGAAGAAGGGAGAGGATGGCAAATACACCCATTTTGAGTTGTCAGGAGGGGTTAAACTAAAAGAGACCTTTACAGCACAATTTTCCTATGCATTTTGCTAAAAATAAAAAGCTGTATGCTCTGTAGGGGCAACTCAGGAATCTGGCCCTTCAGAGATCCGGCCTCTCTTTCTTTCTCTCGTTCTCTCTCTCCCTCTCTCTTTATCTATCTATCTATCTATCTATCTATCTATCTATCTATCTATCTATCTATCTATCTATCTATCTATCTCTCTCTCCCTCTCCCATAAACGACTGCATGGGTAACTTCGCTATGCAAGCGGCTCGCGAAGACGCAAAAAGCCCTGCGAACACGCAAAAACCCCCGCGAACACGGAAAAAACAAAAATCCGCAAATTCGCGAATTTTGCGGATCGCGAATTCGCAAATCCGCAAATTCGCGGATCGCGAATTCGCAAAATTCGCCCATGCTTAAGCACCACCACATTATCACTCAGCACCACTACAGCAACACTCAGCACCACTACAGCAACACTCAGCACCACCAAAGCACCACTCAGCACCACCACAGCACCTCCTCAGCATCACTCAGCCTTACCACAGCACCACTCAGCACCACCACAGCATCACTCAGCGCAACCCCAGGTTATAGGTGTCACTTTTGCGAAAGTTATAACTATTGGCATTGTAAATGACAAAGCTATTAATTTAGCTAATTTCAAAACCAATACATAAATACAAAAATTGTCATTTACAAGACCAATAGCTCAAACTTTCCTAATGCGAGACCTATTGCATTGCAAATGCTTGTTGTATCTGCTGACGCAGCCTACCCATTTGAGCTGTTTTACTCATGGGTCACATTTCCTGTGGTTGATGCTGGCACTGGTGTATTTCACTCTTACACTCCATCTGCTGTGCCTACTGAGTACGCTTTATATAGGACACAGGAAGTTCCGATTTCTGCTTGGCAGCATGCCGTTTAGTTTAATTGCACCCTCCCACACGTTATAACTGCGGTCAGACAAGAACCATTGTCTATTGCAGGCGCTTCTTGGCCTGTTTTAGCTGCTTATACCCCACACCCTAGTGCGCCGCGGTTAACAGCTGTTGAATTAAGGCCCCTTTATGCCTCTGCAGTGTCAGTGATACGGGGTCTGGTTAATTACATTTCCCGCAACCTCCCGGGTGGTGCAGCCCATCCAGTTGGAATGAACGGGCTGAAGCTTAGTCCCGTTATGATTAATGAGGTTAGGGGCAAGCGTCCCCAGGATAAGGATGAAATGCCTTTTTGGCTTGCCGAGAAATTTGACCAACTGGAGACAGTGTTCCCGAATACAACTCCTGACAATTAGTTTGCAGAAAGATTTAGTGCCTGACGTAAATGACTGTACCACTTGGGGTGTGATTTTTGCTGCAGTCTATACTAGGTGCTTCGGCACCCCGTCAATGGCTGTCCTGCCCTACGTCATTTAGCGTGCTCAGGATGAACACGGACAGGAGGCAGCTGTAGAGTTGGGAATGCGACACATGGGAGCGTTTGACATGGTTCGCAATCTAGTCCTTGCAAATGTTAAGGGGGATACGGTAATTCTCAAAAAGAACCAAGCCAGAGTTAGCGTGCATGGAATAGTGATGGCAGACTACCTAAGAAGCAATTGTGCTCCCAGTGGCCTCATTGTAGGGAATGTTCCTCGTCTTTTCTCAGACAACAAGGATTTCCTCCATGATTGGTCACTTATAGCGTGAAGTGCACACGTGACTGGTTAGTGCTCATTATTAAAACGACAAAAAAGACAGCAGACAAAATACTGGTGGAGATCCAGGTCCTAGAGGGCCAGATTAAAACAACCATTTCATTGAGTAAATTATTCTCTAAACACCAAGAGGATGGCAACAAATCTAGTAAAGAGTTTAGGGACTCAATACTATTTACCAAACTAGAAAAATGTAAAAAAGATTTGGCCAAATTCGCGATGGATAAGGTTTATCCGTACACTAGTGATGATTTCTCTCCCACTAACCAAAAGTATGGACACAAGGGAGGATCCAACTATGGGAGCTCCAGCTCTGACGGAGCCTCCAGTGATTCAGATGGATCAAGCACCAGCCAGTCATCATTTAAACAGAGAGGAAGGGGAGGGAATAGGAGAGGGTGGAGAGGGTATAATCAAGCCTTTGCCCAACCACAAGTTCCACCTTGGTGGCAGCCCTCACCGTGGGGACCACCCCCCTTTCCACCAATGATGAACCCCTATGGCCCGCCACAATTCTATGGAGACTACAACCAACAGTCTTTTTTAGGGGGGGGGCAGGAGAAGCCGGGGCCGCCAAAGAACTCCCCGTCAAGGACAGGTCCGCTGGAACTTACCACCCCAGACCATGGATCTGAGGAGTGGGAAGAAGATCCCACAAGATCAAACAGCAACCTCGGCGGGACCAGTTTAGTTATCAATCTGAGCTCACAACAAATCACAGAGACTCAAGAACAGGTACTGAACAAAGGCCTAGGCTTCGTTTCTACGAACCGAACTGACCCTTTTCAGGCGCAAATTGAAATGAGTAAATTTTACAGAAAGATCAGACTCCACTACTTGTTTGCGAACAAGACAACTGAGATGGCACATACCAGTCCTATTGTAAACACAGGGTTGAAAAAACCTTCTACATTCAATCCTACCACTTTGGGTCTGCCCCCGAAGGTTCTTACCTTTGAGGAGGCTGTAAATCATGACATGCGGGAACTCTTTAAAACCAGGCAGAAGACCTTCTATAATTTATCCAGAAATGAGCAAGATGCCATTAAGGAACTGACAGGCAACCCCCTTATTGTAATAAAACCTGCGGATAAGGGGGGAGCAGTGGTCATCCTAGATGCAGAAACTTACCGCAATGAGTGCTTGCGCCAACTCAATGACACAAGATCCTATAAAACACTCAAAGAAGATCCTACTGGGAGATTAACGAACATCATAGGACACATTGTTGAGGAAGCACTTGCGGAAGGATGGATAACTCCAAAAGAGGGACAATACCTTCGTACACCCAACCCCGTCACTCCCTACTTTTACCAACTACCAAAAATTCACAAGGCCCAACGCCCACCACCGGGTCGTTCCATAATATCAGGGATAGGTTCACTTCTGGAACCTCTGTCGACTTTTGTCGATGTTTTTTTACAACCGATGGTACGGGAAATGCCGACGTTTCTAAAGGACACCAAAGACGTCCTAAGACTATTACCCGACATCGAATATGACAACCAAACGGATATTCTAGTGTCATTCGATGTTGAAAGTTTGTACACTTCGATACCTCAAACAGAGACATTACAAGTCATATAGGAGTTATTACTTGCAAGAGATTTGAAATCTATAACTCCGGTTAGACTCATCATGACGCTGGCTACATTGGCCATGACAGAGAATTTCTTCGCCTTTGAGGATTCCCTATATTTACAGATGAGCGGGACTAGTATGGGCAGTGTTTTTGCCCCTAGTCTCGCGAATCTGTACGTGCACCAATTCGAACAGGAGCACGTGCTCGCAGACACCAACCCCCATCTCAGGTGTCTGCGAGCATGGAAACGCTACATTGACGATATTTTCGTCGTGTGGCTTGGAGATGAGATCCAGCTCAAGGAGTTCCATGAGTGGCTTAATCAGAGGAATTGATTCCTAAAGTTCACCATGGAATACGATACCTGTAAATTGGCCTTTCTGGACCTATTGATTTTGGGCACACCTAACGGCCTTATTTCTGAGCTCTACCGGAAACCAATGGCCCGCAATTCATTGCTTAATTATCATAGCTGCCATTCAAAATCCTTACGAGATAATTTGCCTTATGGGCAATTTTTGCGCATTCAAAGGAATTGCACTA
Organism: Lissotriton vulgaris; assembly: GCF_964263255.1. Taxonomy (NCBI): domain Eukaryota; kingdom Metazoa; phylum Chordata; class Amphibia; order Caudata; family Salamandridae; genus Lissotriton; species Lissotriton vulgaris. The sequence continues at coordinate 81,328,521 of NC_141690.1, read as the reverse complement.
CTAGAACTTAATTTGAAACACATGCAAAAAGTCTAGCGCAAGATTTACTAGACAAAGACTATCCCAAAAAACTAATACATAAATCCAAAAAACGAGCGGCGAATAATAACAGAGCCAGCCTATTGGAAATTTTGCCCCCCAAAGAGAAAGTTGAACGCATGACATGCGTCACAACGTTTGGCATACTTTCCAATCAAATTTCCAAAATCATTAAAAAACACTGGGGTATCCTCAACACTGGCAAGGACACACTGCCTCCTCCCCTGTTTGCGTTTAAAAGGGGACATAATTTAAAGGACAAGCTAGTCCACACAAGACCTAGAGTGGAAATTCCAAGAGCCATAGGCACCTTATGGGAGATGCCTGCAGTCACTGGTCACCATCCATGTGGACAATGTGCAGCATGCCCCCAAACCTCCAGATCTACCAGGATCGAAATTGGTACAGAACGACCATGGGAGCAACGTAGGTTCACGAATTGCAACAGTATGAACCTAATTTATCTAATCAATTGCCCCTGCGAGAAAAGATATGTGGGCATGACCACCAGGAAAGTAAAGATAAGAATATCGGAGCATAAGAGCTCAATACGTTGTAACAAACAAGCTACGAGACTTACCAACCACTTCTTAGCAGCCCACCATTCTCCAACGGACCTACACTGGACCGTGTTAGAACAACCAGTGATACCTAAACATATTTCTGATATCACTACCTTCCTACATAGAAGAGAACAGAGGTGGGTGCATAAATTACAGACTGATAAAACGGGCTTGAATGCAGACATTCCGTGGATGTCCTTGTAGTCCCCCCCCTAATTATATGGCATTACATCCTTTGGCTATTGGGTGGTCTTGTCCTGAGCACTAACAGTAGCTATTGTATGTGACCCAGCATCAAGTAAATTGGGGCTACGGAGATTAAGGTGCTCCGTTAGATGTATGATTACTGCAGATGAAGATCTCATAGAGGAGATAATCCCCAATTTGTACAGTTCCACCTAATACTGTAGCGTATTTTCATGATGGTGAGAAAAATTTTCATGAATTTCCTGCCTCCCAATATGCCTGCAGCATTTCCGATATTATCCAATGAGTGGCGTTTTCTAACCTGGTGGCACAGCGCTCTCCTGATGTGGCTTGGAGCAAATTTTTGAATATCTTTAATCACACTCGCTCGGGCCGCATTAGAATTACCAGAGAGTGATTTTGCTTTTTTTTAAAAATCTTCGCAATAATATAGATTCAAGGCTCGAAAATCATTGCAGTCTGTTTTCCATTATCGGCTATTGTAGTGATAAACACGCATACAAACTACAACTCCCATCAACCCTATGCGAGTGTGACGCGAAGCCCTCGCGCGATCACATGATCTTTACCGTAGCCCCTTAGAAAGGTTTATATGGCCGCTTCCTGTCCGTCTAGGAACCTCCCACTAAGACAGCCAAGACGGATGTCCGGAGTACCGACGGACAGGTAAGCGGGCCAGGGCAATACGGGCAAATTATGCTTTTGGAGTTAGAGGGACTTGCAGCGTACATTGGGCTGGAAGTCTCCCTGGTTCTAGATCTTTTACATACCTCTTTCGGTATTGCGGCAGAATTCCTCTAGAAGGAAATGCGATATCCTGGGGATTGTGAATGCATCTTCGGAGAACAAGCCAGGACTTCCTTTTGGTCGTCCAAGGTTGCTAAATATGCTTACGACCTGGTTTCCTCAGTAACAAAAGTACATGCGAAGTCAAACTTGCATACTCACTTATATATTGACAACAAGCTTAGAACGCGGATTTGATAATACCGGCAGTAGCGAGGTGACTGCTATGTAACACGGTCCCTCTACTTTTAAGCTGGCCTTGAATATGATGACACAGCCAACATACACAGAAACTTTATGCTTCAAGTTGCGCAAAACAACTGGTAGGCGCATATGAATGTTGCAGAATGCCATGCTGCATCGTCACACAGAATACCAATGACTTTTTGAGATATAGTGTGTCTAGCGAAGCTCTCTAGTTCTTCCTTTATCTATAGCATTCCCTTTTTCTCTTCTAATAGAGCGGTGCTCCATTTTTACCTGAGCTGTAGCCGGGTGAGGTGGAGAGTGAATTCCCCATATAGTGGGTGAGTGGATACAGTGATATTCGTTCGTTTTTCACATCAATATGTTGATTTGATGAATAAGCAACCGCTGACCAATAATTCATTGGCATATGTAATTCTTCACAAGACATGTGTTTTTCATTATAAGCTATCGTTACTAACTGTGTACTCTTTGTGTGTTTGTTTGTCCAATGTGATTCTATGACCATCTGGATCATCTACATGGGCGCCTTCCAGGTGATATGACTTCTATTTTTATATCACTATAATTCACACATTTAGCAGTAGCATTCTTGTTAAGGTCCTGATGAAACAGGAAGGGATCCTTTGACCCTGTTACACTGCAGAAACATGTCGACCTCGATTCCATCTAAGTAGTCATTTGTTACATACTACTTTGCACTGTTTTTATCCTTGGGTGTGGACAGGATCCTATTAAAATTTACCTTCCATTTCCGCAACCCAATCTTAATTTATCCACATATTTTTGCACATAGCACTTCCACTAATTTTTTTGCACTGCTAGTCAGTCTACCCCCTGATACTACTTTTCTTTCATCAGATCTCTGTATCCTTCAAAGAGGTTAGGCTACAATCTACCTAATCCATAGTGGATACGAATCCACTTCCTTCGGGTGAAGGATCCCAAATGATGTAGGGCGGTACAGGATGGGTATCTGATGGGAACAACATTTTTTCACCACAAATTACTTGGATTTCGTGATTGTATCCTGATGTGAATGCACAGTTCCTATAGATAGCTTTATTCTTTTCTGACCCATTGCTATTATTTGTTTTTTATAGGATGCAGTAAGTTGCCAGGTGTCCAATATTTTGCGCTAGATTGCCGAGGCCGAGAAACCCGGTCAGTTATCAAGAATTATTACAGAGGCATATAAGACCATTGGCCTTAATAATTTGGGTGTTAATCCTTTTGCTAAAAAACAAACACAGCAGCAAACTCAGCAGGCGTAGTCTAATAAAGATGACCGCCAGAAAATTCAGAAACAAAATTGGAGTAAGAACAAGAAACATGGTAAACAGCAACAGATACAGGGTCCCGTTCTGCTTCACCTACACCTGCCTCTACTGAGCGTACATATGAGTTGCGCAACCGCAATACCATTAAGTCACCTGATAGATTTCAGGTTCCTGAACAACGTTCTCCTAGCTCTTTGCAGGAAACATCGGTATCACCCACCGGTGGAGGAGGCGGCGGCAGAGGACAAGGTGCCCAACAGAGCCGTGAGCAGCCTCGCAAGGCTGACGGAAAAGGCAAGCAGGATGAGTCACCGCCTCAGAGACCCCAGTTTCAAAAGAAGAAAGTTGCTGCAGTAACAGCAAGATATGCCACAGATAGTGAGAATGCAGCTTCGGAATCTGACATGGCACTGACACTGTTGGACCGCGCAGCAGAAATTACCATAGTTCGAGAGGCATTGCGTCCACTACTGAAGGTGACAGTGACTGACACCTTTTCTCGTAGTTGAGACAGCTGACACTAGAGTGGCTCCCCCTGAAAGACTTTATGAAATTGTCCTTATGATTGAAGGTGACATAGAACGTACCATAAAACAGTTTTTGGGGGATCTAACTACTACCTATGATATTTTGTTGGCAGAGGTCGATTGGCCCCTATCCTTTGTCTTAGCTGCTCCCCAAGGGGAGGAAGTAATCCTCCCGAGTTTCGCGCACACAGTGTCGAAAGAGCAGGCACTGCATTTTGCAGAAGATTGGGCTAAGGCACTTGCGCAGGCTTTGTACTGTACTCACTGTGGATGGGACACATTTTCCCCTCAACATGAAATTCCTTTGCAGTCGATGCCACAGCCTCAACCCCAATACCCCAAGCGGCGAGAAGCAAAAGCTTCTGTTGCGGAAATCCTTGAACAATTGGAATATCAAGGTGTGATTGAAACGTCTGTGTCTCCGATGAATAACCTTCTTTTTACTGTGACCAAGCCAGATGGCTCCTACCGTTTAGTATTGGATTACCTCCATTTAAGCTCACATTGACGTACGTGCACGGTTCAGAATACTCACAGTTCTGCTCTTGTGGATAGTCTTCTGCGCAAACGGTTTAAAACAACACTTGACATATCCAATGTATTGTTGCCCACAATCTGTCCCCACTTAGTAGTCAATGGACAGCTTTTACCAGTGGTGGCGCAAACAGCGCCAATTTTGCCATTTGGCTATGGGCTATAAGAACAGTCCTGGCGTCTTTGCCGCCTGCGTTGTCTCTCTCTTGGAGGGGCTCGACACAGATGCATGTTCATATGTGGATGACATCTATCTCACAGACGGCGAATTATGGCCGCATCAGTGCTGTGTGGACCACATAATTTGCAATTTTGCGGATTTTGGCTACAAATTTAACTTTTCAAAATCTCACATTGCAGAATACACAGTGTTGTTCCTGGGTTACGAGCTCAACAATGAAGGTCGAGGTCGTTGGCTCCCACAACACTGAAGAAATTACAATCTTTACTGGGCTTTTTGAATTTCTGGCGTACCTATATTCCCAAATATGTTCAGCGTATCAAGCCTCTTTATGCCTTGATACAACCTTCTTTCTCCAAATCGTGCTGGCTGCCTGAACATTCAGCCATCTTGCCATCTTTGCAGGCTGATCTTCTAGAATCTAAATTCTTGTTGACCTGTGATAACCACACCAACCTGATGATAAGAATCGTACCAGGGGTGGTCGATTTCACGTACCTCATTTTTAATGAAGGTGACACAGTACTTATCGCTTAAAAGTCACACTTGTATACTTCGGCTGAGTTGCGGTTTTCCACTCTAGAAAAACTCTTGACAGCAGTGCAAATGGCGTTTCTTAAGGAAAGTGAACTGTCGCAGGGAAACGCATTTTGGTTGTTACTCGGTATCCTGCCTTCGAGGCAGTGACGAAAGCCAGTGTACCAAATTCAAAAGCTTTGCACTCACGGTGGATACAATGGGGTACGTCCTTGACATCTCCGGATGTCACGTTCATTTTTGATTCCTCTCTGCAGATTCAAGAGTTTTTACAGTATGAATTTGTTCATCCTGCTCCTCTGACAATGCGCCCATTGGAGGATTTCTGTTGTATCATTTACACTGACAGGAGCGCGCATGTGGCTACGGTTTCAAAGCACGCATATTCTTCGGCCTGCGCAATAGTGGTTGTTGCTATGGTGGATGGTGAGTTTAAGTCCGATGTCATGCTTACACAGACATTAGGGGACTGTACCGGCCAATTGACAGAGCTTGCATTGGAGTATGCCAATCCCAGTGTGACTAATCTCATTGTAAGTGACTCTTACTACTGTGTTCAATCATACAATGACTATCTACCCTTTTGGACTCAAATGATTATCGTGAATTCAATGGTCGCACAATAAAACATAAAATGAAGTGGGTTCGAGTGGCTGAACTTAAAGAACGGTTGCTACTCGTGTTTGTAATTCATACTCCGGGTCACCTGCATGTTGGAGTTCACGCTGTTGGCAATTGTGTTGCTGATGGCTGCTAAGACCGCAGTTGTAGCATACTCAGTAGTAGCAGTTACACGCTCCAAAAGTAAGATTGATGATGACATCTTGGCAGCTATTGCCGCAACAGAGAATTGAGGTAATTACCCTAGAGGATTCCCTTCTAAATACTCCTATCATTTAAATCCTGATAATGTTCCTTATATGAGAATTAACAATGTTGGTGACAGGTTGATACCCAACGCGGACCGCAGGAAGACTTTGATTACAGCAGTCCATGCTGGGATGGCCTCATCGCATGCCGGCAAGTCAGCTACTGTATCTCTTCTCCAGCAACAATATTGGTGGCGGGGTTTGCACAAACAGATGTTTGATTATGTTCTTCAATGTGCCATTTGTCAGCAAATTAAACCTTCTACTGCTGCACGCCCGCCCCAAATTCAGTTGTACATATCTAATAAACCACTTGCGTGTATTTATTTAGATCACTGCAGTCCTTTCTCATCTGGTACTGCATATAAGTAGATCTTAGTAGCAGGTGATTTGTGCACATGCTTTGTGTGGTTGTGGCCGCAACGCAGTGCTGATTCCAGAACTGTCGTAAGGGATTTGGATGTCTTTGTGGAATATTTCCGTGTGGTACCTTCCATTCGGACCAGGGTCCAGCGTTTGCCTCTAAGGCATACAAGGGTGCCATGAGTTCTTTGGGGGTCCAGGTCAAATTTTCGTACCCATACCAGCCTGAGGGTAATAGTGTTGTGGAGCGAATGAACCGTGACTTAAAGCAATCCTTGACAGCTAAGGTATTAGGTACTAGCCGAGACTGGCGTACCCACCTCTATAGCATATAGCGTGCACTAAATATTCTCCCTAGAAGGTCTATGAGTGGGCGGACCCCATACGAAATGCTCTTTGACTTCAAAATGTTTGTTCAGGGCCATGAGGGTCTAGACATGGCGGCGGAGGCCGCATCCTTTGACGTAGATGAACATTCTAATGTTTTACAGAACCTACAAAAGACCATAGACAGTCTTCCAAAGGAACATTTGCCCTCCACTTCGGATGCTGCGTTGCAGATTCGGGTAGTCAGCTGGCTACCCCAAGTTGGAAAACTGGTCCGAGAGAAGATCGAGAACAAGAAGGAATTTGGTTCCTCCTATCGAGCTCCAGTTCCTGTGCTTGGCGTGCAGGGTACAAGAACAGTCATTTTACCTCCTCTTCTTGGGCAAAAAGGGAACAGGTACATCTCTATTGACAATATCAAACTATACAGGTTGGCCAATTATTCAAAGTATTACACCAGTGGTTTCCGTCCAGCAATGGTGCGACACTCTGTTTTGGTCCCAGGATCCTGCCATCGGGCCTGATATTGCCTTTGAAATGAATACAGTTGTGAATCCTTTATTGAATACACCTGCTGGTGATCCTCTTAATGATACTGAATATATTTACCCCACTGACTTGTCTATGCCTGATTTGGAGACCTGTGTGGCTAATCAATCACGCTTTTCATTTGACACTGGCTATACCACATCAAAGTCCCCTCCAAAAGTTTCGATTTTTGCTACATTGTTTAAAAAATCATTTTTTGATTCCACCTTGGACTTACATTGGGCTGGTGCTTTTTTCTATTTTTTTATTCATGTCCATCGGTTTTGTGGTGTATTTTTTTCAATTTGTGAATGTACACTACTTTCAAGAAAGAACTGTAATTAGACTAATTGATGGAACTTTGGCCCCTCACTCTTCTTCGCACATCATGAAGAGGGACCAGACTTTTGTGAATATAACTGCCTGGGCCTTTTTAGTTGGGATTGTATGGGATTCTGTAAAGTTCCAGATTCATGGGCCCACAGATGTTATTAATGTTCCCAATGTACTCGGTGTTTTTATGGGGGATGTGGTTAAACAAAATAATCGCATTTAGAAATATGGTTAACTACACACAGTGGGAACATTGTCCCCCACCTGTTGAAGGCAGCTCTAAAACTCTTTTGAAAAAGTTTTCATATTTTACTGATTTTGATCAATCAAACCCTGATGCATTTTATTTTAAGATGACCGAGCAGTCCTCTTCCAAGGTTAGACTTACTCACACAAAATTACTGTATTCAAAGTCCTTTATTGACCACTTAGCTGTTGCAGGGTATGAACTGTGGAAAAATACCGTAGATCTTAAATCTGTTTGGGGTTCTAGGGTTTGGCAAGTGCAGGGCACGGAGGCTTTGCATTGTGCATGTCTCATCCGAACCATATGTTGTTTCTGAATGCTACTATTTCACAAACCACCTGCTTTGGATTGGCTACTTCTAATAAAATTAAATGTTCCTTCATTAACACCCTTTCTTTGAGTATTAACACATTAGATAACATTGTTTCCTCTGTTGCTAATATTGTACAAGAATACGTTGCAGTTCTGTACCATGAACAAAATCAATTGCGTACTATTATGCAGTTTGCTTGGACTCTTCAAACGTTAAAGTCTGGGAAGGTACCTTGGGATTACATGAACACGACTTTGTTAATTCTGCCTTTTAATTTGACTGTTAAACAGCAATTGATGCCAATGAAGGATGCCAAGTTTTCACTGTTACATATCGAAAAGTTAGAACCATTACCATTTTCTGTGGCCGAAACAAATTCAGCAGTGTGGCTTATCCATGGGTTAATTACTCTACCTTTCCCTCTGTTCAAATTTTAATCATGCATGAAACAGTAAGCATAGGTAGATTTGAATCTTTAGGTGGTGCTTATCTTCATGAAGTCTGGAATCCCCCACTTACATATAGGTGCTTGAGAGAAGAAAAGGAAGTTTATTTAAAATGTGAAGACTGCACATCCACACCAGATCACTCATTAATCTGTAGAAATCTGCAATTCCACGGTTCTTGTAATGTGATGGCACCAAATCCTGCGTGTGCTTTGAAAGGTACCCCCACCCCGGCTTTTGCACCAACTTTCACGTTGCTTGCAAATAGTAGTTATTTGTTATTAAATAATGAAGATTGCTGTGGTATACTTGCTGGTATTCCGTATATCGTTACCGTTTCCCAACGTTTAGTTTTGTGTAAGAATGTCCTATTTCCTCGTCTGAATGGGAGGCTCGATGTTTCCATCTGGCCTTCTGTTCCGACCTTGAAAGCAGAGTTCAACAAGATGAGTCGAATAAGAGGTCTTTTGTCCCAGAAGGAGGTCACCCTTACATCTGCGTGTGAGACATTCGCCCTTCACGTTGCAAACACTCGTACTGAGGTACATGCCTTATTGAATACAGACCTGCATTTCAAGGCTTTGATTCACACAATCTTTAATGCCTCATCTACCACGGGCCTGGCACACTTTTTTAAAGTAGTAAGTTCTTGCCTTGTGACCTCATTCCAAACTATATTTGGTGTGATACCAGCATTTTTTCATTCGATTTTCTCTTTTATAGCGCTGCACTGTTGGGATTTACTTATTTATTTAATTAATTGTGCTGCTCTGTCTATTTGATTTATTTAATCTGCGCCGCACTGTCGCTTTTATTTAATTATTAACGCGACGTCGCTGAGGCAGTTACTTTGCATTTAAATTATATTCAGCTGTTAGTGCGTGTAAGGCTTTCGCCTTTGACCCTCCATTTTGTGTTGTTGTTGTTGTTGCCGCCCCTCCTCCCGCCACCGCCTCCCAGCTGCTGACCCTCCCACCCACGATTAGTATCCTTCCTTGCTCCCGAGATCACTGTGACCGCCTGGACCCTCCTTCAGCCTGGTTGCTCCCCCACGCTCCAGCCTGGTATCGTTTGACCTCCTGCCTTCGAGATACTAGCGCTGCATTGACTCAGCTAATCTTTCATTTTATAGCGCTGCACGATCGCTTCATAGCGCTGCACTGTTGGGATTTACTTATTTATTTAATTAATTGTGCTGCTCTGTCTATTTGATTTATTTAATCTGCGCCGCACTGTCGCTTTTATTTAATTATTAACGCGACGTCGCTGAGGCAGTTACTTTGCATTTAAATTATTTTCAGCTGTTAGTGCGTGTAAGGCTCTCGCCTTTGACCCTCCATTTTGTGTTGTTGTTGTTGTTGCCGCCCCTCCTCCCGCCACCGCCTCCCAGCTGCTGACCCTCCCACCCACCGCCCCCTCCACCATCCATTTATGGCCAATGGTCCCACGTGCAGCGTCCACGCGCTACGTACACGCCGAAGGTGCGCCAAAGGTAAGCCCGTCTACGCCCGTCCGCGCCTAGACCGCGCCCAGTGCCAGACCCCCTGCCCCTCGCGCTGCCCAGCCCTCCCGCATTACCTACGATGCCGCTACCCTCCTAGCCCTTAACCCCGGTCGCGCCCCCAACTGCGTCCAAGCAGCTCCCGGACACACTCATGGACCATTCTCTTGCTACTCCTGCAAATTCAGCGACACCGTCAACCACTCCGCTACGACCACTCCACAGACTACCGACCCCAACCACCTACAATGCATCCTTCTCAACACCCGATCGGTCCACAGGCACGCCATTGACCTATGGAATCTACTAGACACCATCTCTCCAGACGTCGCCTTCCTAACAGAAACATGGATGAACGCTTCCTCCGCCCCAGACATCACCATTGCCATCCCTGAAGACTATAAGATCACACGCAAGGACCGTACCGGCCACACAGGAGGAGGAATCGCTATCGTCCATAAGAAATCAATCCGCATCTCAACCAGCTCTGACGCCAACCTCGCTAACTCCGAACACCTTCACTTCCAGATCCACATCGACCCCAAGACCACACTCAGAGGCACCCTCCTCTACAGACCACCAGGACCTCGCGCAAAATTCAGTGAAGACATCACGGACTTCATCACCCCACTCGCGCTCCCCTCCAAAGACTACATCCTTCTGGGAGACCTCAACTTTCACCTTGAAAAGATCAATGACCGCAACACCACCACCCTCTTGGACAACCTCGCCAACCTCGGACTTAAACAACTGGTCACTTCCCCCACCCACATCGCAGGTCACACACTCGACCCCATCTTCACCTCCAGCAAGCATGTCTCCTTCAGCCACACTACGGAGCTCCTCTGGACTGACCACAGCTGCGTTCACTTCACCCACAACAAGCCGAAACCCACCAACCACCTCCAACCAACTCTGCAAAGAAACTGGAACAAAATCACCACCGACCAAATCTCCGCATCACTTCTTCTAAACACCCCAGCCCACTCTTCTAACCCAAACCAAGCCGCCGCCAACCTCACCCTATGGCTATCCAACACCGCCGACACCCTAGCACCACTGAAAAAACGTCAAAGCAAACCTGGCAGCAAGAAGGCCTCATGGTTCAACGATGACCTTAAGAAGTCCAAGAAACTCTGCCGCTCCCTTGAAAAGGCCTGGAAAAAAGACCCAACCACTAGCACCAAGGACGCCTTCAAAAACGCCACCCGCACTCACCACCAACTAATCCGAAAGGCCAAGAAAACAGCATTCAAGGATCGACTTGACAACAACGCCCACAACAGCAAAGAACTTTTCAACATCGTCAAGGAATTTTCCAATCCCTCGGCCAACTCCAACGACATCACCCCCTCTCAAGCCCTCTGCGACTCCCTAGCCTCATTCTTCCACAACAAGATTGCAGACATCCACAACAGCTTCGACAACCAACCCGGAGACCAACCCACCCAACCATCTGCTGAACATTCTCCCCCCGTGAACACCCTTAACGTCTGGAACCCAATCTCCACTGAGGACACAATCCGCCTGATGAATTCCATCCACTCAGGATCCCCCACAGACCCTTGCCCTCACCACATCTTCAACAAAGCAGACTCCGTCATAGCACCGCACCTCCGAGACGTCATCAACTGCTCCTTCAACTCCGCCACCTTCCCGGAAGACTGGAAACACGCTGAACTCACCGCCCTGCTGAAAAAACCCACAGCGGACCCCACCAAACTCAAAAATTACCGCCCCATTTCGCTCCTTCCATTCCCGGCCAAAGTCATCGAGAAAGCTGTCAACAACCAGCTCGCCGCTTTCCTCGAAGCCAACAAATCCCTCGACTCCTCACAATCTGGCTTCCGAGCAAAACACAGCACTGAGACCGCCCTCATCGCAGCAACAGACGACATTCGAACTCTACTGGACAATGGAGACACAGTCGCCCTCATCCTCCTCGACCTCTCTGCAGCATTCGACACAGTCTGCCACAGCACCCTTCTACAACGCCTCAACAACACCGGAATACAAGGAAAAGCACTTGAATGGATCACCTCGTTCCTCACCGGAAGAACCCAGAGAGTCCGCCTTCCACTATTCAAGTCCGAGGCTACTGAAGTCATCTGTGGTGTACCACAAGGATCCTCACTCAGCCCCACCCTATTCAACGTATACATGAGCCCCCTCGCGGCCATTGCCTGCCAACACAACCTCAACATCATCTCTTACGCGGATGACACTCAACTAATCCTTTCTCTCACCAATGACCCCAGCACCGCCAAAACTAACCTACACGAAGGAATGAAAGAAGTTGCCGAATGGATGAAACAAAGCCGTCTGAAACTGAACTCAGACAAAACAGAAGTCCTCATCCTAGGTACATCCCCCTCTGCATGGGATGACTCTTGGTGGCCGGAAGCCCTTGGAAAAGCACCCATCCCGACAGACCACGCACGGAACCTAGGCGTCATCCTGGATTCTTCACTCTCAATGAACAGACAAGTCAGCGCCGTATCCTCATCCTGCTTCAACATTCTTCGCATGCTCAAAAAAACATTTCGCTGGATCCCCACCGAAACAAGGAAAACAGTCACCCATGCTCTGGTCACGAGCCGACTGGACTACGGAAACACCCTCTACGCAGGTACTACTGCTAAACTCCAGAAGAAACTCCAACGAATCCAAAACGCCTCAGCCAGGATCATATTGGACATCCCGCACAACGAACACATCTCTAGCCACCTGAAAGACCTCCACTGGTGTCAGGATCCTTGTCCTCTCTGCTATGTCTGTTGTGCATCAGTTCCCTGTGTTTCCTAGATTATTCATTATGACCATGTATGTACATTATGTTATTTGGCTTTACCAGTGTTTGTTATGCCACTTTGCCTTTTGCGCGATGGCGATGTGTTGAACTTGCCAATGCTTGTTATGTGCGCGTCTCATTGGGCGCGTTCCGCTTTTGCCAGTGCTTATTTGCCTTAGGCTTCGGGAGTTCCCATTTTGAGTTTGCTGCCGAGGTCTTTTTTCCCTTTGCAGCTTCTGTACTTCTTTGGGCTTTGGGACTATATAAGCGGCCACGCCCAAAACGCCGTGCGGATTATTCCTTCCTGGTTCCCAAGATCGGAGGTCTCCTGTTTCCTGGCCGGTCTTCGTTCTCAACGACGGAGGACTTCGCTGAGGCTTCCAGCTCTGTTGCAGTTCAATGGTAGTAAACTACCGCGAAAATCCGCTTGCTGAAAACGCAGGTAGGATTGATCCTTTTTGTTTGCCGGCTGGTGTTTACTTCAAGACGCTCGTAGGGCGAAACGCGAAGGGCGTTTCCCTAGCAACGATCAGGACAATAGTTTACCGAACAGTATTTCTGGACTCCTGCTTTAGTTTGGGACTTGCCAATGTGTCTTTAGTTTTATATTTGGAGAAAAGCGCTATCAACAATATTTCTCGGCTGAAAGTCTAGATTTAAGTTATTCAGCTTCTACCTTCGTTTGATTCCCATTTAGGTTGATTGTTGATTGAACTTGAAACGTTCTGAATAATTTAATACTGGTGCTGTGAAGTCGAACTGTGATTGGCTCAAACTGTGATTGCTATTTTAGAGTGTTTTATGTTTAGCTAAGCTGTGAAACAAACAGTGGTAAAAGGCGTGCAGAAGAACAATGATTATAGTGTTGAAACTTGAATGAATCTACATGCGTAATCTATAATTCATGTCATTATTTACTATCTGAGTATATATGATTATAAATACCTTATGGTGAAAAGTCAACCTTGTTTGCTTTTAGCTGGGAGTCATTTTTACTAGTCCAGAATCAATCTTCTTTCCTAGGTACTGGGAAATGAATCTTCATTATTAGCAACCAGAGAATCTAGAGAATCTAAGGGTTTCAGAGTCTGAGTGGGTTTGTGAGTGTTGCTCCTGAGAAACGCAAGGGGGCTTGAGAAACCCTAATCCTGACAGAATAATCCGCCCACGAATTTTGTTTCTCCCGAGCAATAGCCAAATGAATGCCACCATGGATGATCTATGTGCCATGATAGGGAATTTACAGACTGAATTAACGGTTAGTAGAAAAGAAACTGCAGCTTTAGCCAGTAAAGTAATTCACTTACAGTCACGTCTGGACTCAACACCATCTTCAGGTCAACACCAAGCAAATGTATCTGGTTCATCACCCTCTGTGTCAGTAACTGTTCCTACAACTGTTCCGTTGGCCCAGCCCGAGAGGTTTGCTGGGGAACCCAATAAATTTCAGACATTCTTAACGCAGGTTCAGTTGCACTTTATGGTTAAGCCAGCTTCATTTCCAAATGCTCAATCACGAACTGCCTTTTTAATCTCCTTCCTGAGTGGTGACGCGGCAATGTGGGCAGTCCCACTAGTACAGTCTGATGATCCAATTTTATACAATTGGGTGCAGTTTAAACAGGAATTCGAAAGAATATTTGATAGACGTACCATAACAGGATCTGCCGATAGAGAATTATTGGAATTAAAACAGGGAAATAAGGAACTAGTACACTATCTTACCCAATTCAATCGTCTTATAGCAGAAACAGATTGGCCAGAGGCTAAGAGGGCTGCTCTTTATTATCAAGGACTAAGAGATGAGCTGAAAGACCTTATTGCGCCTATCGATCCCCAACCTCGAACTTGTGCAGACCTCATAGCACTCAGTCTTCGTCTGGACCATCGAGTAGCTGACCGCAAAGGAGATAGGAGAAGAACAGATGTCCGAATCTTTTCTAGAGCCAAAGAAAGATCACTTCCCAATTCCCAGGAATCAACTGAGGCCATGGAAATAGGAAGTTTGAGGAAACCTTTAACTTCACAGGAAAAAGAAACTCGGCGAAAAAATGGTCTTTGTCTCTACTGTGGTAAAAAGGGACATTTTGTCAGAGAGTGTTCTTTCAAACCTAAGAACTCTTGGCCCCGAGACAAGAAGGAAACTAAGTCGGAAAACTAGAGAACTCGAATTTGGATCAGGAGACTTTTTCGAGTTGGTTATCTCCTCCTGAACAAACCATCGCTAACACTCTACAGTTAACTGTGCCTCATCTCGCTTTGAATGTTTCTTTTAGGGTACCCAACATGAAACAAATCTTGGTAGCAGCAATGATCGACTCAGGTGCCACCGGGAATTTCATTGATTCCAAGTTCATTGCAAAAACAAATATACCCATTATTGAAAAAGAAAAACCTGAAATAGTTTATGCAGTCGATGGTACTCAACTAACTTCAGGGATGATTACGCACTGTACCTCTCCCATAGCTATGGTTTGCGATGCAGGTTCCAGACAACATCAGGAAATCATATCTTTCGATGTAATTGATGCACCCCAATTTGGAGTTATCTTGGGCATCCCCTGGCTAACTACGCATAACCCCAGTATCAATTGGGCAGAACGTACAGTCGACTTCACATCCTCTTGGTGTAAACAAGAATGTTGCGGGGTACCAGAAAAGAATCTTCCAGTCTCCCCAAGCTCCCTTTTGCGTACTGTTTCAGCTCTTTACATCTCCACAGCGGCCGAGCAAGACACAACACTACCACGCATTTATGAAGAATTCACAGATGTTTTCTGTGAACAAAAGGCAGAAACTCTACCCCCACACAGGGACTATGATTGTGCCATTGATCTGGTACCAGGAGCCAAGATACCCTGTAGTAGAATATACGCCTTGACAGATCTAGAGAACACTCACCTTCGAGATTACTTAGACAAATTTTTGAAAAATGGTTTCATCCGGCCCTCCAAGTCTCCAGCAGCCTCTCCGCTCTTTTTCGTGCCTAAAAGCAATGGAGAATTGCGCACCTGTATTGATTACAGAGCTCTTAATAACATCACTATCAAGAACAGATATCCTCTACCATTGATCCCTGTACTTCTTGATCAAGTGCACTCAGCCACAATCTTTACCAAGCTAGACTTACGAGGCGCCTACCACCTGGTCCGTATTAGACCAGGTGATGAATGGAAAACAGCCTTTCGAACTCGCTTTGGCTTGTTTGAGTATTGTGTAATGCCCTTTGGATTATGCAATGCCCCGGCTGCTTTTCAATTTTTTATCAACGATGTCCTTCGGGACTTCTTAGATAGGTTCGTCATTGCTTATATTGACGACCTTTTGATTTTTTCGTCTTCTACTGAGGAACACATTCGACACGTTAAAATCATCTTAAACACCCTAAGATCACATGGCTTGTTCTGTAAATTGTCTAAATGCGAATTCCACACCACAAAGGTGGAATTCCTTGGCTTTATCCTTTCTCCATCTGGGATCACAATGGCTCCAAGAAAAATCCAAGCAATCCTACATTGGCCTACTCCAACCTCGGTGAAGGATATTCAACGCTTTTTAGGCTTTGCTAACTTCTACCGCCGTTTTATTAAAGACTTTTCAACCTTGGCCACACCTTTGACTCAACTTTTAAGGAAGAATATTAAATTCACTTGGACCTCTGACACTGATTCTTCCTTTCAAACTCTCAAAAGAACCTTTACACAAGCACCTGTCTTACGGCATCCAGACTCAGACTTGCCGTTTATCGTGGAAGCTGATGCTTCTGACTTCGCCATTGGAGCAATTCTTTCACAAAAGGATCCAGTAACCAATGAACTACATCCCATAGCCTTCTTGTCCAGAAAGTTTTTGCCTGCAGAAACCAACTACACCATTGCAGAGAAAGAACTCCTAGCCATTCGTCATGCATTCAAAGAATGGCGTCACTACCTTCTTGGGGCTAGGCATACGGTAACTGTTTACACGGACCATCGTAACCTACAGTTCCTAAGATGTGCAAAGGCCTTAACTCCCAGACAACTCCGTTGGACCCTGTTTTTTGCAGAATTTGACTTTATCATAACTTTCAGACCCGGAACGAAAAATAACAAAGCAGATTCCTTGTCACGGTATGATCCTACCCAGATGACCTTCTACTACACCCCCGACCTACAAGCATGCTTTCTGAAGACAGAATAGTAGGTGCTACAATGTCCGATGTCTTCTTCCAGCAAATAAGACAAGCAATGCCAATACCCCAATTGCTATCCTGGGTGCGAGAAGGGGCTAATAGGACAATTCACCAAAATCTGCCCTTCTTTTCCAATCTCTTATTTGTTCCAACTAAAGAACTGCAAACACAGGTTTTACAGTGGTGTCATGTTAGTCAACTGGCTGGCCATCCTGGAATCGCAAAAATCAAATAACTATTACAGAGAAATTTCTGGTGGCCAACCTGGAGTAGAGATGTTCAATCTTTCGTTCAAGGATGCGATGTTTGTGCTCAAGCTAAAGTAGAACATGGTCGAAAGAAAGGACTCCTACTTCCTCTTCCCACTCCAACTCAGGTCTGGGAGGACATTGCAATGGATTTCATAACAGATTTACCAGAAGACAAGGGGATGACTACCATTCTCGTGGTGGTTGACCGTTTATCTAAAATGGCCCACTTCATTGCTTGTCCTAGACTTCCAACCTCCGCTCAACTGGTTCAATTAATACTGGAACATGTGGTCCGTTTGCACGGCCTCCCTAGGTCTATAACTTCAGACCGTGGTCCTCAGTTCGTTTCGCAGTTCTGGAAGCCCTGGTGTAAAGCGCTTCACATTACTACTAACACCTCCACTAGCTTCCACCCTGAGTCGGATGGGCAAACCGAACGAGTCAATCAGGTCCTGAAACAATACTGAAGATGTTTTCTTTTCAAAAAGCAAGGTTCCTGGTTAACCTTACTATGGGAAGCTGAATTCGCTTACAATAATCTGCAGAATGCCTCTACAGGCTTATCGCCCTTTTTTGCTATCTATGGCCGACATCCCCATTTCTCGCCTTTGCTGCTGGCTCATCAAAAGACCAACATACCTTCCTTGGATTCGCACTTCAGTGAGATGGAACACATAAACAAAGTCTTACGAACTAATGTACTGAGGGCCAAGGCCACATACAAAAGGTTTGCGGACAGAAAGCGACAAAAGGGGCCAGATCTTCATGTTGGCGACATGGTTTGGCTGTCCACCAGGAACTTTCAGTTCAGGAAACGTTACAAATTTCACCCTAAATTTATTGGCCCGTATAAAGTTGTTCAGTGTGTGAATCCTGTGACCTACAAACTGCTCCTTCCCAAAGGCATGAGAATTTACCCTGTGTTCCACGTTTCTCTGTTGAAGGCAGCAGCTGTCAAGCGAAGGCCTCGTCCTCCGGCTCTTCGTGTGAAGGGTCAGGACGAGTATGAGGTGCGTTGTATTAAAGACTGCAAACGAGTTAGGGGAAAGCTTTGGTACCTGCTTTCCTGGAAGGGCTATGGTCCCGAGGAGGATTCCTGGGTTTCTGAGATGGATGTTCATGCTCCCCGCCTGGTGCGCTCCTTTCATGCTCGACACCCAGCTTCTCAGTTTTAGAGCTTGGGGGGGGGTGTCTCCATTTTTGTTGGGGGGCACTGTCAGGATCCTTGTCCTCTCTGCTATGTCTGTTGTGCATCAGTTCCCTGTGTTTCCTAGATTATTCATTATGACCATGTATGTACATTATGTTATTTGGCTTTACCAGTGTTTGTTATGCCACTTTGCCTTTTGCGCGATGGCGATGTGTTGAACTTGCCAATGCTTGTTATGTGCGCGTCTCATTGGGCGCGTTCCGCTTTTGCCAGTGCTTATTTGCCTTAGGCTTCGGGAGTTCCCATTTTGAGTTTGCTGCCGAGGTCTTTTTTCCCTTTGCAGCTTCTGTACTTCTTTGGGCTTTGGGACTATATAAGCGGCCACGCCCAAAACGCCGTGCGGATTATTCCTTCCTGGTTCCCAAGATCGGAGGTCTCCTGTTTCCTGGCCGGTCTTCGTTCTCAACGACGGAGGACTTCGCTGAGGCTTCCAGCTCTGTTGCAGTTCAATGGTAGTAAACTACCGCGAAAATCCGCTTGCTGAAAACGCAGGTAGGATTGATCCTTTTTGTTTGCCGGCTGGTGTTTACTTCAAGACGCTCGTAGGGCGAAACGCGAAGGGCGTTTCCCTAGCAACGATCAGGACAATAGTTTACCGAACAGTATTTCTGGACTCCTGCTTTAGTTTGGGACTTGCCAATGTGTCTTTAGTTTTATATTTGGAGAAAAGCGCTATCAACAATATTTCTCGGCTGAAAGTCTAGATTTAAGTTATTCAGCTTCTACCTTCGTTTGATTCCCATTTAGGTTGATTGTTGATTGAACTTGAAACGTTCTGAATAATTTAATACTGGTGCTGTGAAGTCGAACTGTGATTGGCTCAAACTGTGATTGCTATTTTAGAGTGTTTTATGTTTAGCTAAGCTGTGAAACAAACAGTGGTAAAAGGCGTGCAGAAGAACAATGATTATAGTGTTGAAACTTGAATGAATCTACATGCGTAATCTATAATTCATGTCATTATTTACTATCTGAGTATATATGATTATAAATACCTTATGGTGAAAAGTCAACCTTGTTTGCTTTTAGCTGGGAGTCATTTTTACTAGTCCAGAATCAATCTTCTTTCCTAGGTACTGGGAAATGAATCTTCATTATTAGCAACCAGAGAATCTAGAGAATCTAAGGGTTTCAGAGTCTGAGTGGGTTTGTGAGTGTTGCTCCTGAGAAACGCAAGGGGGCTTGAGAAACCCTAATCCTGACAACTGGCTACCCGTCAATAAGAGAATCACTTTCCGACTGCTAACCCACGCACACAGTCACTCTACGACATCGGACCAGAATGCCTCAACTCACGACTGTCCTTCTACACCCCCTCCCGCCAACTGCGTTCTTCCAGCCAAGCCCTCGCCACTGTACCTCGCATCAACAAGACCACCATGGGAGGCAGATCCTTCTCATACCTGGCTGCTAAAACATGGAACTCACTCCCCGCTTACCTTCGCCTTACCCAGAACCACCTAGCATTCAGAAAGCAACTTAAAACGTGGATATTTGACAAGTAATCCTCCTCCCCTCTCTAAGCGCCTTGAGACCCTCTGGGTATGTAGTGCGCTATATAAATTCTCTGACTTGACTTGACTTGAGTGTCTTTTGCGGTTTCCCGTTAATTCTCAATTTGGGAGCGGGCATACTGCTGTTAGTTTGCTTGCTCCAAAATGTAAGCACATTCTGTGGCCCACGACGATCTGCCCCAGCTGCTACAGCTTTGTAACCGGATGATTGAATAATATGGATCACTGCCTCTGGCAACTCCGAGTGTGGCGTATGGTTTATCATTCCGGTTCTCGTATTTTACTTGCGGGCAGCTTCTTTTCCATTGCCTGGATTGTGGATTTGTGTCTCTGCAGCACGGTGTCTCCTGACCCGTATTTTAATCTACTAATGAGTCTCTTAGTTGCTCATGAAATAGATTGTTCATGGTTTCAGGATTATGGCCTGCGCAGCAGTTCATGGGGTCCTAGGCAATTGGAACATATGGACTGCGGCCCATGACTTTCTGGCACGCAGTTATCTAGAAAGAAGCCCGAGTTGTGCTCTGATGGTGCCAGAGGCTCTGGCTATTGAAGAGCTTGTACGTTCATTTGCATTGCTGAATTGGATGGCTGAAATGTTTACGGATGATAACAACGACTTCCTGTTGGAGGCGGTTGCGACATACAGTGCCTATACGCTGTTGGATTGAAGTGAGATTTTTTCTGCTTCATTAACATGTACTAAACTCGTGAATTTTTTTTTCAATGATATATTAATATTTTCAAATTTTTTTTTGTGAGGTCTTGTTTACACCATGGCCACTCATGAATGTTTTACTAAATTGTTGACTTTTTAATTCAGATTCTTGCTTCCAATTATCAAGTTTGGCAAAATGTCTGAACTTGGCTCTGCGTTTTATGAATCGTGCCCCCTTTATTGTGCGTTCTCCGATCAAGGGCGGGTGTAGTGTGGCCTAAGGCCTGCTTTGCACGCATGTTATGTTAGCATGGCTTATTAGAAGTTTAAATCCCATTTTACCTTTTGTTGCTTTTGCACACGACACTGCATATAGCTGTTTTTAGAAGTTAGACTTCATGAAGGTCTACACATGAGAAAAGGTTTGTTTTCGACATCTCTAGACTTACATTGTGCCCCTGGTCTGCACAGTGAGTGCTGAAGCCATCAAGGATATCATAACATGGTAGCTGTTGTTCAACATGATCAAGTAACGCTTTTTAGAAACAACAATTTGGCAGCTGTGAGCTGTAAGACCTGGCATCTTTGGCGTGGTTTCCCCCCATCATTTTGCCTCTATCTCCTGTACTTTTTGATGCTGTGCTGGATTTTGTTTTTGCTGATTTAGATGCTTTAGGTACTTTGCCACTCCTGTTCAGTGTCAAAGTGCAAGTGCTCCCTGTGTAAATTGTTAGTGTGATTGGTTATCCATGATTGGCATATTTGTGTCACCAAGAAGTCCCTAGTAAGGTGCACTGAGTGTGCCAGGGCTGGTGACAACAAATGCTACTAGTGGGCCTGCAGCACTGATTGTGCCACCCACATGAGTAGCCCTAAAATGGGGTCTCAGGCCACCCCCCGCAGTACCTGTGTGCAGTCTGTGAACTGCCATGTCCTCCTGGTCAGTGCCCACACTGGCCAGGCCTAACCCTTTCCTTTCTGTGCTTATTGGCCACCCTATGGAAGGCCCAAGGTACCCCCTTGGGCAGGGTACAGTGTATGTGAAAGGTAGAACATGTACTAGTGCAGGTGACATGCTCTGGTAGTGAATTACAGCCATGTTCGTTTTTCACTATTGTAAGGCTATCTTGCCCCATAGGCTATCATGGGGAATGCTGCCTACAATGGCTACCAGCATATCTTCCCATAGGAGCAAGATAGGACATAAAAGTCTAGTATCCCTGAACTCGGAATTTAATAACACATCTTTAGGGAAAGGTGGTTTTTAAATCCTGTGTTTGAGAACCGCCCTTTAGGAAAGTTGATGTTCTCTTGTCTGACCTTCCTGTGTGCCTTGGCCTGTTTGTAAATTGACTGTATGGTTTCTGAGGGGCAGGGGCTGGGTGGGTCCCAGAGTCTGAGTGGACCATCCCTGGGCTGAATTGCTCTATCTGCATCTAGAGTGGTGGGAGGGGGTAGCACCTGGGCCTGAATAAGGCTGTGCCTGCCTTCCACAATGCTGGTTCCACCTCCTGCTGGGCGGCTGACCACCCAGCCCCTCTCTCTGAAAGGAAAGGAGAGGCCTGGAAAGCAAAGTGCTCAAGGAACACCCAGAACTGGTTCAGACCGGGCTCAGAGCCCTCTTGGACAAAGGAAACAAAGACTTTTAGGGGTATAAGTACAGGACCCCTGTCTACACAAAATAAGATCATCCTGGAAACAAGAAGGAACCTCTGCAAAGGAGAACGCTGGAAGACTGGAGAAGAAGGACTGCCAGGATGTGTGATGCTGGACTGACCTGCAGTTGCTTTTCTGAATAGGAGAAGGACTTTGTTGTTGCTTTTTCCATTGACTTGAAGGAATCTCTAAGGGCCTGTTATAAGCTGGCTCCCTGTTTTGAAGTCCCAGGAACAAAAGGACTTCAACCCCAGCTTCCCTAAGCTCTGCTGAGAGAGCTCTGTCCATCCCGTAGTGCTTGGGCCAGTTGTGGTGCCTCTGGAAGTGGTACTTGTGTTGGGAAGCTGGAATCCAAGATTTGAGAGACTTTGTTGCAGAAAATGTGTTGCATCGCTCAAATGCGGAGTGCATCATGGTCAGTGCGAGAAAATTCCCACCGCCATGAAGGGCGAGATCGTCGCAGCGCCTGTTGCGGCTACAAGAGACGTCGCACCCTTCGCTGCGAGTATCGTTGCAGAGCCTGTCATCACTGAGTGAGATCATCGCACCGCCGCTTTGCGAGCTGTTTCACGTCGCTGGGAACATTGTCGCAGAGCCAGCGCTCCGAGGGGCCACGAGAGAAGATCAACGCTAAGCCCCGGAGATCCTTGCCTTTGCGAGAGGAAACTTCCTACGGAACCTACGCA
Source organism: Lissotriton vulgaris (assembly GCF_964263255.1). Classification (NCBI taxonomy): domain Eukaryota; kingdom Metazoa; phylum Chordata; class Amphibia; order Caudata; family Salamandridae; genus Lissotriton; species Lissotriton vulgaris. The sequence goes on along the minus strand of NC_141690.1, from coordinate 81,305,796 downwards.
CCGGAATCGATACAAGTCCTCACCTTCCTACCCATACAGACCAGATTCTTCGCAACACGTCCGCTGCTGCAGCGGGGCTGTCGCTAACTCCTCCCCAGGGTCTCAGGAGTAATGCATCGCTTGTTTTCTACCGCTACAGCTTCTGTGCTTGGAACTTTTTATCGCAAACAAAGGTACTGTGGCTAAAACGTGACGCAACTGTGGATCATTTTATCGCTAACGTTTAGAACACTTTGCAACCATATTCTTGAACTGTGTATTTTGGATTTTTGTCGTTTTGGTCTTATGTAGTTTAGATTAAATACCTTTACTTTTCTAAACTGTTGTGGAGTCAGTTTGTGGTGTTTTCACTGTGTTACTGTGAGCGTTGGTACTTTACACATTGCCTTTGATAAGCCTTGACTGCTCGTGCCAAGCTACCAAGGGGGTGAGCAGGGGTTATCTAAGACTGTTTCCTCCTTACCCTGACTAGAAGCAAGGGTCCCTATTTGGACAGTGGTACCTACCTCTTCCAACTAGAGACCCCCAGTTCTAACATGAGCCAACTGAGATTCTGGCGCCCCTATTATTGCACAGTTGCCATTATTTCAGACTCTTGGAAAATTTTCCATTTCCAGGAATGCAGAGAGATATAGCTGATCCGGATGTGATTTACTCTTACTGAGCGGAAAGGTAATGGGCTCCCCCAAACAAACCTAGGAGACCTTCTTTAGTTTATAATACATAGTTCCCATATAGGGAGGGTGTTAAAACTAGGCACTATAAGACCTGTTTTCACCATCATCGTAATATGATTTCTCCTTTTGTATTTTATGGAATTGTAACAATGCTGACCATATTATTTCTAATCATATGTCTGCTTATGTTGGCTAACATACTGCACCTGAGATCACGTCATTAAAATAAATATTTTAACCTTACAGTGTCTCTTCTTTACTCCTGTTGTGGACTGGTATGAGATTATAACGAAAGAGGGTTCTCACTTCCCACCATTCCTGAGTTTGTACTAAGTCGCATATTCTAGGTTGTCTAATCATTGGTTACTTTGCTATAGGACGAAGAGCTAATGTGACTCTGATGCTAGCTGGTTGGGGTTTTTCTAGGTTCTGAGGTGAGTTTCTGGTACACCCCAATTTACTGATGTCCTAGGTCTCTGTGCACAGTTCTGTGTATGAGGATCTCCTTGCAACACCAGCACATATATATAGGGGTAGATTTGGGCTACCATCCCCCATTTTAGGTTCAGGTGACATGGTTGCCGATAGTCTGAATTTAGTGGAATTTTTGTGTCAGTTGTCGGATGCTTTTACTAAAATTTAGCTTACCTACAGCATAATATTGAAGTTTGCAATGGCAGAGAATGACAGGAAGGTTGCAAAGGTGATGCTGCTGTTGAAGGAAGCCGGGAGGTTAGAACTCATAGTAGGTAGTAAGGCGTTGTCCTCTCCGGCTAGCCCAAACCATTGGATCTCTGCAGGAATTGTGGCAGGTGTTTTTACTTGCTCCCCGCCATGTTCATGGTGAGTGACAGGGCAGCATGGGGTAGTGCTGAAGCATGTGAGTGCCACTAGAGCAATCGCATGTGGGTCAGGGGCCGAGATGTTTGAAGTAAGGCCCTGTGTGGTGAATGCTTCCGCATCAAGGCTAGCAGAGAAGTAGTTGGTTAGGAGGCAGGCTTCCTGTGGGCCATCCGGAGTGAGTGGTAACTTATTTGAATGCAAGGGTGTAGCAGGGGGAAGTGGTTGGCGCGTTTACGGGGCCGTCAGGAAAAGGAATGCATGGCAGGGGCAGAGGATCTACCTGCATGTGAGGAGAGACTGAGTGGGAGCACCAGCAGGCACGTTGCATATGTGGGCCTGCGCGGGAATGTGCATGCAGCCGAGAGGAGGGAGGAGGGTTGGACTTGTTGGGGTGATACTGGAGGGAGGTTTTATGGACAGGCAGCGGTGGGGGAGCCAGGGGAGTGCACTGGGAGGGGTTGGGAGCCCAGGGATTGCCTTGGGGGTGTGAGGGGTGCTCACGATCAGCCCATATAAACAGAAGGGGAAGTGGAGGGCAGGCCATATTGGTTTGGACTGGATATATTTGGGCACTGGGAGGAGGGAGCTGAGGGCAGGAAGCAGGATACAGTGGCCTGCCTTGATGACTATTTAGGCGTGGGAGGGTCCCTTCAATGAGAAGCACCAGGGCTTACAGGGGGGCACTGCATCTGAACTAGTCACAACTATGCTCGAATAGAGTGACGGGAGGATAATATTGAGGAGGAGGACCTGGGTGATGATTTTGGCATGGTCAAGGGGGTGAGCCATGGGGGGGGCAATTGGGGTGTCCCGACCTAGAGGGGGTTGCAGGGCTTGAGGGAGGTAGACATTGTTGGAGTTATGGTGAGGCAGGGAGCAGGACCTGGGGTGCAAGCACATCAGTATGTCTTCTTTCTTACAGGAAGACAGAGTGGTCCTTGACACAACTTCAAAAGGTCACTTAATGTAAATATTATTCTTTTAAAAATAGACAGATCTGATCTGTAAAAAGGAGATGTATTATTTCCAAACGAAAACCCTATCAATGCAACAAACCCAACACAAAACTATATGCAAGAGGCCAATTTTACTTGATCACTCTTCTTATAATAACTATTGTATTTACAAATTCATAAAATGATTGATCAGGAAAAGACTGCAACCTGCAGTAAGAAAAAAAAGGGGTGCTCAAGTGAATTGAGAGGAGAAAGGAAGAGTAAAAAGACAAAGTTAAGATGTTTATGTACAACTATAAATACAAATTTTACAGTTGGACAACCAAAGCAAGCCTACCCATACATTTATATACATATAATTTGATCAATTGAAAGGGACAAGGGGCAGGGACAATGATACAATTGGTGTAGGCCTCAGACTACCATGCCCCCCCTTAGTCTGAGGCCTACACCAATTGTATCATTGTTTGTTCTGATCTGTGGTATCACACTATGGGGGCAACGAACTTGGGTAGGACTAGCTTCACAGCGAGTTATCTACCAATTGTTTATTGACCCTTTCTGGGGTGTCCCACATGGGAAAGGGTCGGAGGGCCTTCAAAACTGCTCCCATGGTCAGGAGGGAGGTGCTGATATTTTAACAAAGGGATGTGCATGCAGGAATATTGCAAATCCATGCACAAATGCTCGAAATGTGCAGACAGACACCCCCTTGTCAACTGCTAAGGGACAGGAGGCGCATCCAAAGGTCACAGATCGGGCCGTGGCAGCAGTATGGGGAGGACAGGGTGGGTATCAACAGTCATTCTTAGGACAGAGAGAGGGGAGGGGGCCAGGGGCCTGCTGTGAAAGGCCGTACTCCGATTAACCTCGAGATCTTGCAATATTGGCTAGAGTCCTAAGGTTGGCCTGGCGAGGCAGAACTGTTGCAGAACAGGTTTCTTTGGGTTTTCAGTTGGGGTACGATGGACCGAGGGCGCGATGGTGGGCTGACAATTTTCGTTCAACCATGGAGCATAGATAAGTAATGAGGGATGAGTTGGAGAAGGGCGTTAATGAGGGCAAAATGGCAGGACCATTTTTAGATTGGCCTATGGAAGATCTTATTGTGTCACCCAATGGGGTGTTTCTCAAAAAAGAGAAAGGTCAGTTTTGTTTGATACAGCCTCTGTCCTGGCCGAATGGTCAGTCAGTGAATGATTTAATTGTGGATGAGGTAGCTTCGGTGTACTAATCTTCAGTGGATGTCGCAATGTCACTCGTGGTGGCGGCAGGCTCGGGAGTGTTGATGGCAAATTGCGATGTGAAATCAGCTTTTCGGCTGCTTCTGGTACACCCAGAGGACTTCCTGCTACTGGGTTTGCATTGTGAAGGCAAATGGTATGCTGATAAGGCACTGCAAATGGGATGTTCAATATCCTGTGCATTAATTGAGTGCACCAGTACATTCTTGCAATAGGTGTTCACAAGGCATACAGGACATCAGTTGCTGACACACTATCTGAATGATTTTTTCATGGTGGGGGCAACTGGTTTGGTGGACTGCCAGAGGCTGTTGGCAAGGTTCCAAGAGCTCATGGGTAACCTAGGAGTGTCACTGGCACCGGAGAAACAGTGGGCCCTAGAATAGCGCTACCATTTTTATTCAATGAGATTGATTTCATGCGGATGGAAGCCAGGCTGCCAAAGAATAAAAAGGAAAAAATGCTGGCTCTAATAATGTGCATGCTGGGAAAAGAAAAGATGAAAATGAAAGATGTGTAGGTTTCGCAGGGTATACGGGCGGGGAGTTTATTCTACAAAAGGTTGGGAAGATCATTGTCGGGGTCTGCTCTCCTTCATCATAACATGCAGATTTTCATGGGGTCAAAGATGATTTGAAGATGTGGTGTGTTTTCTTGCTGGACTTTAACGGTATTCCATTGGTGAGACAGGCTGATGTCGACTGGGATGTGCAGATCTTTTCTGATGCGGTGGGTGGCCAGGGTTTCGGCTTGTATTGGCATGGCAGATGGTGTGCGGAGCAGTGGCCGGCTGCATGGGCCAATGGGAGCTGGAGCAGGAGTATGCAGAATTTGTTTGGCATCGCCATTTGGGTAACAATGTGAAAGGGGAGGGTAGGCAGGTAGTTAAAGGTTCAGTTTAGGATGTTTGCTTACTTACAGATTCACATAGATAGTCATAGGATGTGGGGGAATCAAAAGCTGCACATGTTGAAATGCAATACAGTTATTGAGCTAGCTGCAGGGTGGGGATGTTACAGGGGTCTTGTAGTGGGGTGGATTGGGGCTAATTCACTGGATATATAGTGAGGTCTTAATTTTGTAAGGCGGTTGGGCAGGCTATGTTGTGAATGAATGAATACATTTTATTAATGTTTAGACACCATCTTTAAAACATAAAGTCCTTAGAAACAGGCTATGTTGTGGTGTGCTCCTGTTTCAATAAAGCTGCATTTTCCACATATAAAATTGGTCAGTGTTTGCCTGCACCCTTCATTCCCAAGATATAAGAAAGATGTGTTTCCCCATCCCGGTTAAAAAGAATGCTGTGAATTCCCCTTCCCTGTAACTGTTAATGCTACGAGTCCTACTTCGGAAGATAAGCAACAGATACTGCTGTGGGCTCACTGTCCAGTACCCCATTAAAGAATGATATTCTGGCAGAAAAGGCCTGTACTCAATAATGTCATGCCCACAAGAAGACACAACCTCACTAGTGGCTAATAAAGTTTTGAGTTCCCACCCATGAGACTAGTCTATCGTCCCGATATTGTTATGCTCCAAAGGTTTTTTTTCTTTTTACTTTACCTGAGGATGTTGTGGGCCTCCATGCTTTGATTCTGGATATTGGAGCACACCACGGCCACTCACAGGTGAGGCAGGCATTCAGCAACTATGTATTATGTTTATTTATATAGTTACCCAGTCAACAAATGTTCTTATGTAACACGTAGATGTCTAATGAAGTTAAACAGACATACTAATAGAACGAACACAAAAACAAGCATTCACAAAGCCAATAGGTCTGGTGAGTGTATTTTAGACTGTTTTTAAAATGTGTGTTTGTGTGTTGGTGTCTTGATGTGTGACTGGGTTAATGTGGTAAGAGGTAAATAGTTGGATCTCTGATCAATCCTCGAACAGGTTCAGGTTTGCAACATCTCCCAGTAATCATTAGTTTAGTTCATGTTGAGATTTTCTCTGTCATTCACTAGTCCTCAGCACATATTTGCAGTCACTCCATAATACAGTCATATTATATTTCCAAATGTGTCAAAGAATGGCACATTTAGTTATAATAAAGCCATTTCCATATGTAAATGACATAGGGGCTCATTACGATGTGGGGCAGAAAGACTCCTCTCAAAAGTCGTAATCTTCTCGACTGCCTCAGAGCCCTTCCGACTGACTCAGTCGGTTTACAATCCGAATGCCCGATCATGATGTTTGCGGTCAGAACATGAACCGGCCGTCATTCCAACTCGGTTCCAATCGACTAGCGGAGTATTCCTGTGGGTCGGAACCGCACCGTAACCCCCTTAGACAGCGTTTCCACTTCTGGGATTACAATGTCGCTCTCCAACAGCCTTTCTGTGTTGGCATGTCTGACACAGAAAGGCTGCCAGAATGTGACTTTTGGGACCCCTGGCAGGGCCCCCTGCCCCCGTTGTCTATGGTTGGTGGCCAAGGGGGTACCTAAGATACCTCCTTGTAAAACCCTGTACTGTGTGGCAGGCACCATGGGGTGCCTGTGACAGGGTGTAGGGTTTTCCACACACACCTCATTTCCCCATAGTAGCCTGTGTTATGGCAGGTTTTCAGGCAGAACACATGCTCCCATAGGAAACAATGGGAATGTGACTGAACAGTGTCCAGTCACATCCTAATCCGGTGGTCAGAACTGCTGACTGTAAGTCGGTCAGTCCCGAATCCGAGACGGGGTCGAGCAAAGGCTTTCCACCTGACATCGTAATGAGCCCCTAGTAAAGGTCTGAATATAAAACTCTGCTCCACTCGCAGATTTGGGGGAATTTAGCAACTACGGATTCTGCGTACAACGCGAAGTTACTGATAAAATCTGCAATCCACAACAGAGCACAGTTTTTTTTGTTAGCGCGCTTGAAATGTCCTTTCCCATATGCGGGAGCGACTTGCAGAGGCTCGTGATCGGCCACTAGATTATTGGGCCGTTCTCTGGTGCCATGAGGTTTGCAAGCCAGCCTCATGCTACAGCGAGAATTTGTGGTCTCCAACACATCATTCAAGCACACCACGACTTCCAGCGGATGTGTCCTGCCGTACGCAATCCCAAATGTGCAGAATTTACCACAGCTGCAATTAAGAAGCATCAAAATCCTATTGAAATGACGATTTGGAGTCAAAAACCTTTAGAATTGTTTTCTTTTGTGCAAGGTGTTTTTTTCTTTACAGCAGACTCCTTCCAGTGCTTTTGCTCATCTCATGGTCACTTTTAATTTGGATAGGGAGCTTGAAGGTTCACTCTGTGTGCCTGCTGCATATATAATTGGATTTAAGGACTTTGTATTTGAGATTTCACAAGTAAGTTGAAAAACTGGTGTTGGTTGCTTGATAGGGGCCATGCACCTGGATTTATTTGTGCTTGTAATTGTTTTTTTAATTTATGGTGGTGGGTGGCCTGTAGTTTCAGTAGGGGCCTAGTTATTTATAAGTAAATTTTCTTCTTTTATAATGGAAAAATGTTGCACAGTCCACTACATTTTCTCCATGTTTTTTAAAAATACATTTTAAATATTGATTTAATTCAATATGTGGCCTAGTCTGCCAATGGGTAGTCCATCCAGTAGGCCCAATGCTAGTCATGGGTGCATGGAAACAACTGTTTACGTGGTGTCTGTTGAAACATCATAGGCCATGAATGGATTTGGATTAAAATACAAAATGTGTTGTTCTTTTTTTGTGGTATTTCAAGTCTTTATTCTTTTTTAAAACATTTTTTAAAGACCTTTATTAATAGCATGAATTTTGTACACAGCTCATTGCCTACAACCCTCAATATCAGCATATGAATACACAGCAAGCCGCCTACAACCACTTCGGGCTGGCCGTGTCACGTGAAACATCAGGTCTTGAAAAAAAAAACTTTTTTAAACTATTCCCTCATTTAACCATTTCATACAAACAATCAGGTTGGTTACACTGCTGGTAATTTGTGTACGGTCGGCTCATGTATACATTCGGCTTGTACATAACTCAGATTACATTATAGTGCATCACATATTACAGTACCATTCTTTGCGTAATCGTCGGGGGCCCGCAGCCTCCTACGGAGCTTTCACACATTCCAGTACGTCTTAAAAGGCATTGGTTGGTCAGCCTATCATTGGTGTGTACCCATGGGTTTGACAGTTAATGTGGCCACCCTGGAACCCGGCATGTGTTGGTCCCAATAAGGAGTCAGAGTCCCACACGCCAGGCCTCCCTGGTCAAGTATTTTATGGGGCTCAATCTGCGGTGCATTTGCTGAAGATCCACGTGGCTGCACCAGTAGGTAGGATGTTAGTGGTGACCAAATATCTCTGTGTCTGGATACACTGGGTAGCAATTTGGCATAAGTGGTGAGTTGCTCCAGTCAGTAAATCATATCATTAAGCCAGGTCTTAAATTTGGGAGCCCTCTCCCTGCCCCACCTACATGCCACCCGTCTCTTGGCCATGAGTAGCGCAAGGGTTACATACTTGCGGTGCGTGCCCGGAACATCTTTAAAATAGCTCAGCAAGGCCAGCAGCGGCGTGGGCTCAATGTGCATGTTGGTCATCAATGTCAGGGCCTCAAATTCATGTCCCCAATATTCACTAATTTCTGGGCATTCCCAGGCCAAATGTAAAAAATGGGCTTTAGGCACATGGCATCTGTCACAACTATCCGTGGTACGTAACTGATACTTGTGCATCTTGACTGGCGTATAATACACTCTATGCAAATATTTATAATGTATGACATGCAGCCTGCTGCTAGCCGAAACACGCTAAGTCTGAGCAGCAATAGTCCCACTGGTCATCCGTTAGTTTAAATCCCAGTTCGTCTCCCCATCGTGTGCGAGACTGCGAGGCTGGTGCTGCTCGCTGTGTGTGGACTGTATGGTATATCAGTGATACTAGACATTTGGGTGTTGCTTGTTGGAGGATCCATTGCAGTGGGGCAAGTGCTGGGGGCTCTGCCGGAAACTTTGAAGTTAGGGATCTGACCCCTTGCTTGAGTTGTATGTACAGAAAGGCTTCCAACGTAGTTTGTTGCGTATCCGGAAATACACTCTCCGAATCCCGAAATTGTCTGTCCTTGTATAAGTCTCCACAGGTTCTGATAGCTACTTGCTCCCAATACTAATTAAATAGCGTTTCCTGTAGAAGGGGCATGTATGGGTGATATGCAAGCGGTAGGAGCGGGGAGTACATCATGAGTGCATCCAGTAAAAGACCAATGCTCCACCATGCCGTGAATGTAGCATTAACAGTAGTTTGCGTCCGTTCTTGGCTATTTGGGGCGGCATAGAGGGCTCCATCTATCGAGATCGGGTGTGTAAGCCAATGTTCTGCTGCCACCTGAGGCATGTACTTCGGTGGCTTCACCCAGAAATAGACATAATGGGCCTGTGCACTTGCGTAATAAAGTTCGAAGTCCGGAATTCCAAACCCCCTGACGAATATGACCTCGTCAGAACAGTCCACTGCAATCTAGGTTGTTTACCCCCACACTCCAGTCTGATCAGTTCTGTTTTAAGAGATTTAAAAAATTGTCTGCCCGGATAATATGGTATATTTAAAAAAAGATAGAGCAACTGGGGTAATATCACCATTTTATTTAGGGATGTCCACCCTGCCATAGAAAGTGGCAGTGTTATCCAGCGGGCCACACAATCACTTTGGCATTGCATATAATTAATTCTGTATATAATCAACGTAACTGTAATCCAACTTTTGTATTTTCGTCTATTCATCTGATGAAATGATTTATATATCAAATGGAATGAAAATTGAACATTGATTACATATACATGTTAGACTGAGTATCAAACTAAAGATAGAATTACAAGTTGAAAAACTTTTTTTTAAAAAGAAGAGAGATATAATGAAAATATAATTCAATACAAAGAATAATTTTTCAAATAACTTACATTGTCGTTAAATATATTCACAAGTGAACAATGGTTTGTTGGTCTGGTAGATACTTATGCACAGAACCCGGTGCTGTTCTCTTGTTTCGAAAAAAGAGGGAAGAGGCAGGACTTCCCCCAGTTTATCTGAATTCCCGAAAGCTTCCCAAATACAAAAAATTGCCGAAGGAGCGGTTTCCAATTATGTTGAGGGTCTCTCACATATAAAGTAATGTCATCAGCATACATTGAAATCAATATCTGCATTATGTTACACCGCAGGGCATTGTCGTTGTGGTGTTGTCGCAAGCTCGCCGCCAATGGCTCTGTCGCCAAGGCAAACAACAAGGGGGACAGTGGGCACGCCTGTCAAGTACCCCTAGTAATCGAGAAGGTTTGAGACGTACGACCATTTATGAGTACCTTAGCACCTGGCGGTGATATCGCAGTCGTATCCAAGACAAAAAGAGTGGTGGGAACCCCATCAGGAGCATTACGCCAAAAATATAATTCATTTGACGGAATCGAAGCCTTTAGTGGCATACAGGAAGACTGCCGCCAAGGGTAAGTCTGGGGAAACATTATTTAATATTGTAAAAAGAGTCCTCAAGTTATGTGAGGGGGCCCTTCATGGGACAAACTCGGACTGATCCAGAAGAATTAGGTGTTCTAGCAACAAGCTTAGGTGAGTGGCATCACAATTGAGAAGGGAGAGCGGTCGATAGGACCCGCATTGGTGGGGTGGCTTCTCGGGTTTCAAAAGAGAGATAATGGGGGCTTCTCTCAAGGATGGTGGGAGGTAGCCCACCTCCAGCGACTCTTCGTGCACCTCGCGCAATATTGGGGCCATCAAATCTATATAGGTTTTGTAAAATTCTATTGGAATGCCAACCCTACCAGTTGCTTTCCCTGATTGCAATTGCATGATGGCTTCTCTAACCTCATCCAATTCAAAGGGAGCACACAGAAATTCACGATGCACGTCGCTCAACCAACCCAGGGTGACATCCCCCAAAAATGCCTCAAGGTCCAGTTCATCCCCCCTGGTAGTAGTATACAGATCTGTGTAGTGGTGTGTGAAAGCTTTAAGTATGAATTAGAATGCATTATGAATTTGTAAAGCGCAACTAAACCCATAGGCATCAAGGCGCTAAAAGATGGACAACTGATTGAGCAGAGGTGGGCAGATCACAAGTAAATGTAAATTGATACTTGTATAGCGCACTACTCACCCTCAAGGGTCTCAAGGCGCTTGTGCGAATACCGCTGTGGAACCCATCCTGGCTTTCCCTGTGAGGCATCCACTCCTGGGCACCCCCAAGGTGGAGGCCAGGCATCCTTAGCGTTGTGGGGGCCGTTGTGGAGATTAAGCAAGCTATTGCCCAGAGTTGCAGAGTGGGACTCCATGATTGGAATAGGCACCGAGGTGAGAATTGTCAGGTCCGTGGAATTTTTTAGCCCAAGACCCGCCGAGGCGGGGAATTGAACCCTGGTCCCGGGCTAGACCTCTGCATCAGGGTCTGCCGCTCTAACTATTGAGCCACACTTCTCCAGGTAGGCTTAGCGGAAGAGCCAGGTCTTAAGTGCTTTGCGGAAGAGGGTATGAGAAGCAAGACCATTGAGGTAGTCAGGGAGCGTGTTCCACAGTATGGGTGCGAGGGAACGAAAGGTCCTTCCACCCCACCTGGCCTTGAAGACTCGGGGGACGGTCAGCAGAATTTTGTTGGCAGAATGAAGAGACCTGCCGGGGTCATAATGGGATACAAGGGAACGAATGTCTTCCGGCCCGGTCCCGTTAAGGGCGCGGTGCGTAAGGCAGAGGGCCTTAAAGTTAATCCTGGCCTGCATGGGGAGTCACTGCAGGTTCCTCCTAATGGCAGAGCCTGACGAGCGCTTCGGGGCATCTACAACAAATCGGGCAGCTGCATTTTGACCGATATGAAGGCGTTGGACCATAGATATAGTGCATTGCAGTAGTCCAGTCGCGAGGCTACAAGAGCCGCCACAACCTGTTTGCGTGCTTCTAGGGAGAGATAGTGGGTGATTTTTCTTAAGATCCTTAGGGCACCACAGCAGGTTGAAACTGTCCTGCTAACCTGTTTATCAAGGGTAAGGGTGGTGTCCAGGATAACACCCAGATTGCGGGCCGAAGTGGAGGGCGTGGGACAGGTGCCAACGGCAGAGGGCCACCAGTCCATCGAGCAGGTCTCGTGTTTGCCTCCGAAAATGAGAACCTCAGTTTTCTCCCCATTCAGCTTGAGGAAGTTCTGAACCATCCAGCCTGCGACTGCCTCCATACAGTTTTTAAAGTTTAGGGCCGCTATGTTCACAGATTGTGATATGGAGACCACAATCTGAGTGTCTTCGGGTAGGAAAGAACTTCCAGCCCAACGGATCTTACAAGCCTGGCAAGTGGGGCCACGTAGATGTTAAAAAGCGTGGGGCTCAGGGAGGAGCCCTGGGGGACCCCACACTTCACAGGCTTGACTGGCGAGAGAAAATCGCCCAGCTTCACCATTTGCTTCCGCTGGTCAAGGAAGGATGTGAGGAGGCTAAGTGCTGGACCGGCCACTCCCAGCTTACTGAGGCGGCTAGCTAGGTTGGAAGGGGACAGGGTGTCGCAAGCCGCAGTTAGGTCTAACAGCACCAGTAAGGCAGTCTGGCCATTGTCGACCTTGGCGCGGATACTGTCGACAACCACTGTAAGCGCCTACTCAGTGCTGTGAGCCTTCCGGAAACTGTGCTGTGAGGGATCCAGGGCACTGGAGCTATCCAGCAAGGCACTCAAGTGATGGCTAAGGTGTGCCTCTAGTATCTTAGCAGGGGCAGGGAGGAGAGAAATGGGGCAGAGGTTTTTCAGGATCCCACGGTCCAGAGTAGGCTTCTTCAGCAGGAGCTTGACAATGGCCAATTTCCAAGATAGGGGATAGACGCCTTCCGAGATTACAAGATTCATAACCTCAGCAAGGGAGGGGTAGTATTACCTCCCTGCATTCTTTGAGAATTTTCAAAGGACAGGGGTCAAGCGGGGATCCGGACTTAAGTTTGTCCAGGAGCGGACTCAGATGATCAGGAGTGAGGAGGGGAAAATGAGTGAACAGACAACGGGGTTCGGGCATCTGACTTTCCAGAGGGGGTGCAGCGAGCGAGACAGGGCTCCCAGGGTTAAGGTTGAGAGCTTCCAAGTCTGTGTAGATATCCATGATCTTGGTATGGAAATAGGTGGAAATCTGATCACACAGTTCTTAGGAGGCAACTATGGGGTCAGGTGACTGAGGGAGGGACAAGGTGTCAACTATTTTAAACAGGTCCCTGGGGGAGCTGAGTGAAGCAGTCAGTTTGGCGAAATGCGCCTTCTTTTCTGCCAGAACCGCCGTTTTGTAGCCCTTAAGAAGGCTTTTGTGTTTGACCTTCTCTATGGGGTCCAGATGTAGCCTCCAGAGTCTTTCTCGTTTCCTGCACCCCTGTCTGAGGACCCTAAGGGAGTCTGAGAACCAAGGGGCAGAGGGCCGTTTCCTGGCTTAGTAGTGTTGCTTAGCCGGTGCGAGCGATTCAACGGCACCCGCCAAAGTGTTTGATAGGTCAAGGGCCGCAGCATCGGCACCCCTCCTTAAGAGAGACTTGATATTGGACATGAAGGGGGTAAGTGTGCCGTTGTTTAGCCCCCTGAAATTCCTCCTCAATTCCCACTTGTTGTTATCCGACTGGGGCACAGCAGAGAGGGGAAGTACGAGATCGAGGGGGACGGCCAAATGGTCCGACCAGGACAGAGGGAGGGGAGAGCCAATCTGTAGCCGGGGGTCGTTGGTGAATACCCCATCCAGAGTGTGCCCAGCTGCATGGGTCGGGCTACCCACTAACTGAGACAGTCCACAGGAGGCAAGGGAGTCCAACAAATGGACCGTGTCGGAGGAGTTTGAATTCTCCAAATGAAAATTGAAGTCCCCGAGGATGGTTAAATTGGGTCTGTCAATATAGGGTTCCAGGTTCTTAATAGGCCGAGACTGAAAGCGGACCTGGGCCACGGGGGCCTATAGATCAGGATCCCAGTGAAGGACACAGAGGGGGAGGGGTTTAAGGCAAAATACAAGGCCTGGAAGGGGTCGAGCGGAGAGGACAGGTGATTGATTCAGCATCTTATCGAGCTGTGGTAAAAAATCCCCAGCCCCCCTCCCCTACGACCAACTCTGTCCATTCTAGCCAGGGCGTAGCCTTCAGGAATCGCATTTATTAAGTCGGGCTCAGAGGAATCCGTGGCCCAAGTTTCAGTGATAAAAACCCAGGAAGGGTTTTTCTCCAAAATAAATTCCCTAAAGGTGACATTATTTTTAACTAGCAACCTGGTATTAATGAGTAAGCCAGAGTAGTTAGAAGTGAGGGCGGGAGCTTGCCTCTTATTGGCAACCTGCTTATGGGCGGTTTTCGGGATGTTATGATAATTACCTCTCTCGTTACATCTGCAGTCTGGGGCATTCATGAGCGACTCCAGGGCAAAAGTGTAATAGCAAAACTGCCAAGGAGGTTTGAGGGCTTTTAAGGTGCATAGGGTATACAAGGGTCCACCTGAAACTTGGGTGTGCATAGGGACAGCCTCCCTGCCCCCTGGCGCATCCTCAGCGCTGACGGTCGCAGACGGGCTGGACTCTGGCTCGACTCCGGCGCGATTGCGCCGCGTCCGCTGATCGCGTCCGCTGCGCGGAGTCATGCCCGTATCCTTATGTACTGACGACTAGAGTGCCGAGTGAGAGGTGTCACACCCAAGATGGCCGCTGCCGATTTGCGCAGCCCGGGACTATGGAACTCAGCACCTGAATCGGCTGAGAATGGTGGGTGCGGGGAAATGAAGGTTAAAACTGCCTGGGTAAGAGCAGAGTGCCAAGTGACAATTTGGCAGTGAATAGAAAGAAATTCAATTAAAATATGGGGAGTGCCACGTTAAAATCCCTGAACACTACACAACATAAGGGTACACACACACAATTCAGCAATTCACTCAGCACACCTCCCGGCTTCCGCCTCAGGAGTAAAACAAACGGCAATCTCGCGCCTGCCTCACAAGAGCTCCTTATGTACTGACGACTAGAGTGCCGAGTGAGAGGTGTCCTACCCAAGATGGCTGCTGCCGATTTGCGCAGCCCGGGACCGAGGAACTCAGAACCTGAATCGGCTGAGAACCGTGGGTGTGGGGAAATGAAGGTTAAAACTGCCTAGGTAAGAGCAGAGTGCAAAGTGACAATTTGGCAGTGAATAGAAAGAAATTCAATTACAAGATGGGGAGTGTCACGTTAAAATAAGTGAACACAACACAACATAAGGGTACACACACACAATTCAGTAGTTCACTCAGCACACCTCCCGGCTTCTGCCTCAGGAGTAAAACAAACAGCAATCTCGCGCCTGCCTCACGAGAGCTCCTTATGTACTGACGACTAAAGTGCTGAGTAAGAGGTGTCCCACCCAAGATGGCCGCTGCCGATTTGCGCAGCCCGGGACCAAGGAACTCAGCACCTGAATCGGCTGAGAACCGTGGGTGCGGGGAAATGAAGGTTAAAACTGCCTGGGTATGAGCAGAGTGCCAAGTGACAATTTGGCAGTGAATAGAAAGAAATTCAATTAAAATATGGGGAGCGCCACGTTAAAATCCCTGAACACTACACAACATAAGGGTACACACACACAATTCAGCAATTCACTCAGCACACCTCCCGGCTTCCGCCTCAGGAGTAAAACAAACGGCAATCTCGCGCCTGCCTCACAAGAGCTCCTTATGTACTGACGACTAGAGTGCCGAGTGAGAGGTGTCCTACCCAAGATGGCTGCTGCCGATTTGCGCAGCCCGGGACCGAGGAACTCAGAACCTGAATCGGCTGAGAACCGTGGGTGTGGGGAAATGAAGGTTAAAACTGCCTAGGTAAGAGCAGAGTGCAAAGTGACAATTTGGCAGTGAATAGAAAGAAATTCAATTAAAAGATGGGGAGTGTCACGTTAAAATAAGTGAACACAACACAACATAAGGGTACACACACACAATTCAGTAGTTCACTCAGCACACCTCCCGGCTTCTGCCTCAGGAGTAAAACAAACAGCAATCTCGCGCCTGCCTCACGAGAGCTCCTTATGTACTGACGACTAAAGTGCTGAGTAAGAGGTGTCCCACCCAAGATGGCCGCTGCCGATTTGCGCAGCCCGGGACCAAGGAACTCAGCACCTGAATCGGCTGAGAACCGTGGGTGCGGGGAAATGAAGGTTAAAACTGCCTGGGTATGAGCAGAGTGCAAAGTGACAATTTGGCAGTGAATAGAAAGAAATTCAATTAAAATATGGGGAGCGCCACGTTAAAATCTGTGAACACAACACAACATAAGGGTACACACACACAATTCAGCAGTTCACTCAGCACACCTCCCGGCTTCCGCCTCAGGAGTAAAACAACAGCAATCAAGTATGCTTGCGGTGTCTCAACAGTGTGTCCTATCTGGCCCTTTTAGTTCCACTACGTAATTGGAATCCCGTGGGCGTCTAATCGTACCAGCTAGCATCTTGCCAGGCCTCTCTCCCTCCCCATACTTTCGGGCCACCCAGTGCTTGCCTCTAAATCGTGTTTCCCTTTGAGCCATATCCATGTATTCCGTAAGCTTCTCTCTAAACTTATGTTGTGTAGCCCCATCCGGACCGAGCTCCAGCATTGCTTCCAGTGCCTTGAGCTCCGTATCCAGTCTGTGAAGTTTGTTAGTGATATCTTTTAACACCCCTGCCCCTTTAGATATGCAAATCCCTCTTAGTGTGACCTTAAATCCTTCCCAGATGGTCTCCACACTCTGTACCGTGCCCTTATCCGTTCAAAAAAATCATGTATCTCTTTTCACAGTTCTTCCTGGAGAACTATGTCTAAAAGGCTGCGCGCATTAAGCCTCCAAGCACCCCGCAGGGGGTTGAAGTCAGCCGAGGAAAGTGTAAGGGTTTAACTGGTGCATGGTCTGAGTAGGTCCTAGCTAAGTGTTGTACCTTACAGATTGCTGGGTCCAGCCCTCGAGACAAAATCCAATAGTCCAGCCTTGTCCATGACACAGCTTGTGCCGTGTAATGTGTCCCTTTATGTTTCAGGGGGTTGGTGTGCCGCCACGCATCCAGTAGTTGACAATCAGTAATTATATCCTGTACCACAGTGGCTGTCTTGGTGCAATGACGGCGGGCAGGATGAGACCTATCATGGCTCGGAGCATAGGTAACATTGAAATCTCCCCCATGTGACGTGGTTGAAGTCTATCTCCCTGATCGTCGCCCACAATGAGTTGAAAAATTCTGGGGCATCCACGTTAGGGCCATAACAGCATACCAGAGTCACTGACTCCAACCCCAGGCGTCCCCAAGCCAGGCAGTACCTCCCCTGATTATCACTGGAAGTTCCAGCCAGGTGGAAGGGCACTTGTTTTTTGATCAGTATGGTGGTCCCCCTTGCGTTGGACAAATAAGAGGAGAAAATTCTGGGTGCTGCTCACCTAGATGCAAAAGTAGAGGCTTTTTAGGATGTGAAGTGTGTCTCCTGCAGCATGGCTATATGTGTCTGGTGTCTATCTAAGTAAGCCAGGATCTGTTGTTTTTTCCTCGGGTCCCCCAACCCCTTGACATTCCACGTAATCATATTCAGCTGTGACGTGTCTGTGTCAGCCATATTCTTGAGTCCCCGCAAGGGTCAAACTACGTCCCTGTAATGCGGCACCCTGTAACCATGTGTGCACATTACTTAATTTCACCTCAATTGCCGTCCCGTCTACCTGCATTCTACTTGTTACCTCTGCATTCTTGGTAGCAAGACCCTCTTCCTGTCCGCAGTCCCACTCCAATGTAACCAATTCCCTCTCAACTCCCTCTCCCACCCACTCCCCCCGCTGAAGCAACCTCAACTAGCCAGTAATGCAAACCCACCCAGCCACGCCCATCACCTCCTCAACAAGAGCAACAGTGCAGTCCGTGCAAGCAGTATGCAGGGGACAAACCCGGGATTATTCCCTTCAGGGGCCAACTCTAGGTGGCAACACAGCAACCCTTCACCCTTAGGGCACACCTCGGCCGAGGCCGCAGGCCCTGATGGGCAGAGGGCAGCCAGTGAGCAGATATGTTAGCACAATATGGTTCATCATTTAAACAATTTAAACATCCCCTGGTAGCACTGTCTGCCATTATATAACTCACGTGACTCAAAACAATTTTTCACTGTGTCCATAACTTGCAAAGCTTGTCTCATTGCATATCGTCCTCTGCCCCCGCCAACGGGGAAATTCGGGCCTCCGCCGCTCCACCATCAGGCCTTTTTATTTTTTTCACTTAATTTAGGAAATTCTCCACCTGCTGCGGTTTAGTGAAAAACCTCTATTGACCCTGGTGCGTGACCCTGAGGCATGCAGGATACAAAAGCGCAGTCAATTTGTGCCTTCCTCAGCTTAGTCTTGACATCCAAGAATTTCCGCCGTTCTTCTTGGACTACAGGTGTGAAATTAGGATAAATGGAGAAAGAGTTCACGTCGTACGATAAGGACTGCTTGCTTCTCGCAGCTCATAGAGCCACATCCCTGTCCCTATAGTTCAGTAGCCTCGCTATTATGGGCTCGGGGTGCTACCGGGCTTCGGTCGAGGTCCCAGCGACCTATGGGCTCTCTCCATGATGAATTAGTTGAAAAAAGCTTCTGAGCCAATCGCCGTTAGCAGCATTTTCTCCACATAGTCTTCCATCCGCCCAGTATTGGTCGTTTCTGGTATACCTAAAATGCGAATATAATTGCGCCTACTTCACGATTTCAAGTCCTTATTTTTTGCAGCAATGACCCTCAATAGATTGTCCATGCGGGCGAGTTGCGTTGTGTGTCTGGAGGTCGTGTCTTCCGAATCAGAGATACGCCTCTCCGTCTCTCTGATCCTCTCCTCATGGCTATCAAGTTTATGTGCAATGGCGTTGATCCTTGACGACATTCTACCAACCTTGTCCACTATGGTGGCAAATCCCTGCCGAACATCCCGGAGGATGTCCTGCACATCTGTGGACTGCACAGTAGGCGCCTCATGGGTGTCGTTTCTCCCTGCCTGTTCTTGATCCTCCTGCGGGTAACGGTTGCTTATTTTTTACAGCGTCAAAATTCAGTTTCGGCTGCCTGGTATCTGCTTTGCCCATGTTGACTCTAGTGGCGTATATTTGTGCTGTGTGCTATTCACTCCTTCTCCCCCCACGTCCAGCAGTTCAGCGATTCCTATGTTACTTGCAAGGTGTCTTCTGTAGTGCACCAGCTCAGGGGCAGACTGTGGTGCCCAGTCAGCCGCTTCCAATTACTCCACACAGTTTTGCCCCAATGGTGCTGTCAAGTCACTGAGCCCCAGCACAACAGTGGATTTGCTATGCTCTCTCTAGACTGCCTCTCCACAGGTCTGCCGGGCACTTCGCGTACTGTGCAGTAACTCTGGCGCATTTCCATCCCCGCAATCCAATTAATGCTTTACTGCCAATATATGCGACAGTCCTCTAGTGTGTCTTTGTGGGATCTGATGGGCCCCTCGCGTGTGTTCTTAAGTACTTGATTCCAGGCGCTCCGAGTTCCCAGCTACCTCACTCCTCCACTCTTTCCTCAGCAAGCGTCCTGACAGCCCACCCTACAGGATGATGTATTATGTCAAGTCCACTATCGGTTCCAGTTTCACACCTGTGGACACCTGCATCTCCAGGCCCTTTCAGACTCACAGTATTTGCCAGCTCCGGTGCTTGATTAAAGTGCCATCTACACGCCAGTGGTAATCACGGCCGGAGGGTCCGCGCCTCTCACCAGTCTTCCAGAGCAGCGCAGCCAGCCAAACAGCAGGTCGCAGCGTCTTCGGTGCAGTGCGGGCGATCGCGGGCCAGGGTCTCAAATCTCAGCCAAGGCATCCCCAGCAGCACACACTCTCACCCGCGCCCGCAAGCAGCATACCTCTCCGCCTCTTCAGGTCCTGGTCCAGCCGCAGCTTTGGCAGCTTCCCTGCACTAACCATCCGCCTCCTCAATGCCGCAGCCAGCCCAGCCACAGCCCGTCTCTCGTGGGTCTATCGCCGCCGTCCGCAGTCCACAGCAGCTCCGATCGCCAAGCAGGGGGGCTGGGGTCACACCCTCACTTCCGCCGAGCAGGCCGCGCCATGCGGCCCAGGCACCTCGCATGTAGCCGCTTCCTGGAGTACACTCTGTGGCCGAGATCGGCCCACCCACAGCTCTGTCTCCTCCGCCGGGCCCACTTCAACAACGCACCGTAGGGAAGATGGCAGTCAATTCTCCTGAAATTCGCAGGGGTGCATCTGGCAGACCAGTTTTCTCAGTTGGCGGTGTCCAACACCGAAGATGAAACCATAAGGCAGGATAATTAACAGGATAATGTCACCGGGCGGCAGGAGCCTCACTTACATGCGGCCATCATGCAAGTGCGCCACCTAGCACCCCCCTTCAAGTCTTTATTCTTCCTGCGAACAGTGTTTAGGTGGGGTAATGCCTTTGGAGGATCTGTGTTGTAGTAAAAATGTTTAGCCCTGTTAATGTTCATTTTTGGCATTGCTGAATTAATGCGGTGTTCCCTGTGTTAGCCTTCCAGCCAGTAGGCCCAGTGGAAGCTATGGGTGCATGAAAAACACCTGTTTCTGTTGTGTATGTTAAATTGAAACATCATCTAGGCCATGGATGGCATTGGATTAAAATGCAAAATGTTCTTTTGTGTGGTATTTTTCATTTTTTTCCTGCAAACAATGTATAGGTGGCATAATACCTTTGGAGGATGTGTGTTGGTGTAAAAATTTCTTGCCCTGTTGATTTTTGTTTTTAGCATTGCTGAATTAATCAATGTTGTGTTCTAACTATGCCTCCTTTGTGTGTTTGCCATAGTCTACCATTTGCCTTTATTCCCCATGCCATGTGGCCAGGTGACATTTTTTATAGATAGTCAGTGTTCATTGCCCTGCATTTGTACATTGTTTTCTAGGCCTTTGGCTTCTTGTTGTCATGTGGCTGATGGGCAGTTTGCGTAGGCAGTCAGCGTACGCTTGCCATAGGCCTGCATGTGTTCTTTGTTTGTGGCCATGCCTTGTTGCTGGTTGTTGTTGTTGTGACCAATGACCATGTGACTGATGGACATTTGTGTTGCCAGCCAGTGAGCTTTACCCATATGTCTGCATGTGTTCTTTTCAGTTTGTTCCCCATGCCTTCTTGCTTGTTGCTTCTTGTGACCATGTCACTGGCGGCGATTTTGTGTAGCCAGCCAGCGTGTGTTTGCCATAGGCCTTCATGTCTTCTCGCTGTTCCCAATGCCTTCTTGCTCAGTGCTGATGTTGTTGTTGCTGACCATGTGGCAATGAGATAGCATTTTAATAAATTATTATAATATATTTGATGACAACTTCCCTTATTTGTGAAAAAAAAAAGAATTTTCAATTTTGCATTTTTTTTAATTGTTCATTTCCCCCCACAATTTTTTTCCAATTTTTTTAAAGAAAATGTAAACAATTTTCATAACATTGGGTATCAATGATTCAACCCCATTACTGCTATAGGTGCACAACAGTATTCACTATCTAAGGATTTGTCCATTGTCATTGTCAACTGCACCTGCCTGAGTGCCACATCACCCGTTATGCACAGTTACATCTGTATGTTGTTGTGTTGCTCTTTCTTATCCTTCCGGAGCATACAGTCATCATGAAAGTTTATGTTGGTCTGGTTTTCAGTTTTACGAATGGATACACTGTATTGCTAATTATTTATCATAAGAGTAAGCAGTGACCACACTAAACAATATAGTTGTTTCTACTACTATATGAACAGCAACAATGCTATGTTGAACTGATGCTATTCTTGCTTCTTTTCTTCTAGGTGCACAAGGGACAACATCACTCACAGGGCTGTCATACAGCAGGCCTGTGCATGAAGTGACCCACACATCACACAAACATCTTTTCATCTTGTGAAGCTAAATGCCACGGCTATTTGACAGCTTCAAGATGGCCCCATAGAAAGGTGCTACCAAGAAAGTGGCCAGTGAGAAGAATAAGGAGTTTACCACCACTGGTATGTCGACCCAGACCTTTTTTGAGGGGAAAGAACTGTGCCTGCTACACTGGCCTTTGGGGAGCAAGATAAAAGCAGCACCCCTGCTCCATGGACCCATCCCACCCTAGGCACAAGCCCATATCTATCACAGAGGCAGCCAGTCTGATCAGAACAATGCCGACAAGCAGTAATGTTGAAATTGACTTATCTCTATCGCAATGTAGAACCCACTCGTTGCAGGAAACTCAGTGAGGTGGATAACAACAACAACAACAGCTGCAATCACCAATACTAGTTTCTCCTGAAGTAGGAGCAGTTCAGGAGATTTAGCTTCATGCCGAGGAAGAAGAGGAACCTGCTCTTTAAGAAGATCATTTGTCTTCAAGATCCTCCAGCTAGAAAAAGGAGGGTTAGTGCATCATCTTCTTCTCCAAGCCCCCCTTCTGATGATCTAGACACCACTTGGATCCTGCCTCAGTCATTTTTCATTTCAAATAACTTTATTCGAATAAAAAAAAGAATCATAAAAGTATACTATTAAAATAACAAGTATCATACATTCAATCAGAAATGGTATTTCACAGATTATATTCAAAATTCCAGAATTCACGAACAATAAACACTGAAGAACTATATATAAATGAGGTAGATCGTTGAATAATACAAGTTATAATATTTCGCATTGGCATTCCATGGTCACTGAAAAAAAAGAATTTTAAAGTGCAGTGCATTCACAGTATACAAATATCATATTTAAAAAGACATAAAATCAATAGTCGCTATTATTGGCCAGGGGATTAAGGAGAGAGAGAGAATAATTTCTATATTTGTATTTTCATCACCCTTCTCTAGTTGAAGTCAATCTACCTCAGCCAAAGAAGTCAAGGGATCGAAACGATTTGGATGATACCATGAGGGCATCAAAGGAGATAACTTTTGCCCTAGTTGGGATACAGATTCTATTTGACTAATTCATCCCACGAGATGTCGATAAAAAACCCTAGAGGAAGTATCAAAACCCTAGATTAGTGCATGTTCTGCTCATTTACCCTATCAATTATGGCTCATACCAAGCCAGGGGGCCAGAAAGTCAAAACAATACAATCTCCCTCCATTGCTTTCTTGGCTGGGCCAACCCATCTAACCCTACGAGCCATCTTAAGTTCTGGGAACAGTATGTTTTGGCTTATACCTGTTTTGGCATTTATGAAGTGTATGGACTTGTTCCTCAGAGACGGCCAATCTTCACTTTCTCCTGAAGCTAAAGGAGGAACATTTGATAGAACAATAATGTAAGGAGTAGTTTGTGGGGGTAGATTGAGAGTCAAATCAGGGCTATTCTGGGACGAGTAACGTAGCTGATATTCCGAATTTTGAGGCATATTTACTGTGTCTTTATTTTGACTGTTTTGATCCCTTGTAGATTTATTAATACTAAGGACCTGGGGGTCATCCTTGGTCCGGTCCTCCGATGTTATCTGAGTAGTATATAAGACTGGACCTGGAGTCCGAGGATTTCCCCTC
This sequence comes from Lissotriton vulgaris, assembly GCF_964263255.1. Taxonomy (NCBI): domain Eukaryota; kingdom Metazoa; phylum Chordata; class Amphibia; order Caudata; family Salamandridae; genus Lissotriton; species Lissotriton vulgaris. Next base: position 81,282,613 of record NC_141690.1, on the reverse strand, counting down.
GCGTTCCCATCGTGTATCGTGTTTTTCCCCCGGGGGTCAGATTTATCTACATCCATACTATCAGAGTTTTCTTTGAGTCTATTTATACTGGGTGTCATTTCGGGATGTGAAGCACAAGTGCTAGAATATTGATTCTCCAAACGCGACAATCTGTTATCAATGGTTGTCACTTTTTGAAACACTGGTTTTAAATGAGAACAGATTACAGCTTCCAGTTTAGCCCAAACCCCCCCTCCAAACCTTGCTCTATAGTTGGTGGTATAAGTATTATTTGTGTATCTTCAAGAGCTACTTCTGTACTTATTTCAGGTGCCGGATCGAATAAAGGGTCTGGAATTTTTTTTGAGGCCTTCATTACTGAAGGTCATGGGATGAGCTGTATTTGTTTCTGCGGTTTTTCATGTGCTTTGCCCTTTCGTTTTTTGACAATCTGGGCATGGCAATTTCCATTTATTTGTTTGTTTTTTGGAGCCCTTGTCACTACGCAGGGTTTATCAATGGAAACGGGAGAAGAAACTAAAGAAACTGAAATCTCCTGAATGTTTGGCGATTTGGGAGATGATAAGATACACCCATTGGTTTGTAACCCTTCATTAATGGAACAATCAATGGTGTTCGGACTAGAGATAGTATTGCCATTTTGTGGTATTTGTGGCATTTGAGAGTCCAGGGACAATCTGCGCCCTGTTTACTTAATTTTATGAATTATGGCCTTTTCAGCTCTTACTAGGTAGGCATCTAAGGTGCCAACTAGCCCCTTTCCGCTATCGTCCCTTTGCTTTCCCTTTCCTGGTGTACCTCTACAAAAAGACAGTTTTCGCCAATTTAATTAAACTTCATGCAATTCTAAGCCAAATAAAATAGCAAGCAAGTATATATTGCTTAATAATGTCAATTAATCATATGAAAAACATCTTTTCCAGTTCAAGATAAACGAGGTGCGGGCACAGACTTACATCAACCAGTAAATATTGTTAATTCCGATGCCCAGCCAGGCCTCCTTCGGCCCTGACAGGCTTAGCCAAGGGGCCGCCCACGCGCGTCCCGCGCTACGGGGGGCGCGGTGTGCTAATGAGGGCTGACGGCGGCACCAAGCTGTGACGCTGTCTGCAGGGACTGGAGGTAGTTCTGGGAGTTGTAGTCCCTAGGAATGCCGGCAGGTCACCTTCCTCGCGGCGAAAAGCTTAAGCGTTCCCTCTGCCACCGGGCTCGCTAGGAAATGAGGAAGATGCTGGACCGTTCCCCTCACGGTCAAAGGTAAGCCTCTCCCAGTTGGTTGCGTGTACCAAACTCAATGGGGAAATGCCTGGGAAGCACCTGTAGGACGCACACTCTCCACTCCCCACTTCCTCTCAATTGTGCCACAGGGGAGAGGAAAAATGCTCTCCATTTACTTCTAGGGTGTTCTAGGGTGTTTTCACTGTCTGCTCACCCCTGCGCTCCTACACTCCTGCCCGTCAGCTGTGAGTGCTGCAGACCTTGCAGGGGCTATGTGCTATAGTCGCCTGGGGGACTGCACGCTCGCTCACCCCATCCCACCCCGATGCCCAGCTCAAAGACACCGAGGCGGTGAGGCAGCGTCCAGTTCAGAGGCACCGAAACTGAAAATAAAGAACAGAGCAGCGGTTTCTTCCTTCGACGTTCGGCGCTTTTCCTCCCAAAGCCTCACTCAGTCCAGCCTAGCGCAGCCTGGAAAGACGTGGAGTGGAATCACCGTCTCAATAGCTCACGTGCACAACCCACTTAAAACAACAGGTTGTCAAACGGGAGTCAGAGTCAGTCAAAAGTCAGTCAAAAGTTTGACCAGCTTATCCAGCGCTAGGGCGGCTTTCATATATAAGCCCTGGTAAGTGTTTCACGTTACCACTGTGCGGTTCCTACCGCATTTAAGCAGTGAAGATCCGGTGCCACTGGCAGGGTTCAGCCCTGCCACCCGCCTTCCGTCTCGGTGGCTGCAGCTCGTGGCGTTTTCCTCTGTGATTTCCTCTGCGTCTATAATGCTCATGGCCAGCCGCCTGCCTGCCTGCTTGCAGCTGCTCTCAACTCTGCTCCGTGCTTCTCCTCCGCTCCTTGCAAAACGTGGAATGGCTTAGTAACTCCTCATTCCTTTCAGCTGCCACTTTTCGTTCAGTCACTCCCAACTCTTCAGAGAATCCCAATTTGCCAGCTCTAAACTTAAGAGTTTTAATACTCTCAAAGTCCCTATCGCCCTCTTTATGCAGCGATTCACAAAGTTACCACGTAACCCACTTGAGATAGCCCAATTATGCCTCAGTGTAAAAGTGAAGAAGATCAATTGATGGACAGAATGCAGAACAATGACATACATTCACCCCAGTACACAGATCTGGGCCTAAATCCATTGTTTTTTTGCTCACCATGCCATTCCAGTTTGGACCCAGCCATATGCAAATCAGTCTTGACCCTGCACTCAATGGGAATAGTCCAGCCCGAACTGCCAAGCCAGGTCCTCCCTGGACTGGAAACAAGCAGCCTAGGACCGTTTTTGGGCTTTCCGCCCTCATCAGCCAGGATAGCTTGACTCCAGTAGCATGGAGAGCACGAGACCCATGTCTGGGCATACCCATCCCACTCAGGGTGATAAATGGAAAAAGTAAAATTAATGGACAGGTCCTACCTTGACTGGAAACAAGCATCCTAGGACGGGTTTCGGGCTTTCAGCACTCATCAGCCAGAATAGCTTGATTCCAGTGGCCTGGAGAACACGGGACCCACATCTGGGCATACCCGTCCCACTCGGGTGACAAATGCAAAGAGAAACCCCACTCTCCGATGATCCTGTACCCTAAAAGGGAGACATGCCATAAGACAAGGCTAGGGAAAAGGAAGGATCCTGAAAACCTTTGAGTTATGGAGGCAGATGCAGAAGATGAGAATGACGATGAACCAGTCATCATGAATGTTAGTCCAGCACCACCGGAGATCAACGTTACCCCATCTCAACTTGCTGGGAGGATTGTAGCACCATAGATAGCACCACAACCATCACCACCAGCTGCCATAATTGCAAAGTCGCGGTAGCGACCTGCATTCACAACCACGTTAGTAGAATTAGGTAATGCAGAGAGTCAAATATAAAGAAACGCCACCTACTGCCAGTTCACAAAACTCAGGTGAAGAAGACACCAAGGCAAGAGCGGACAGTGACTGCCCCGCTGAAATTCACTGTTAGAACTGGGGGTCTCTAGTTGGCAATGGTGTACACCTTTGACCAAATTGGTACCCTTGCTTCTAAGTCAGGGAAAGGGGATTACAATACTGGATAACCCCTGCTCGCCCCCTTGGTAGCTTGGCACGAGCGGACAGGTTTATCTCAGAGGCAGTGTGTTAAGCATTTGTAAATATACACAGTAATACAGTGAAAACACTACACATGGACACAACACAGGTTTTATTAAAATAAGTTTTCTTTATATAGACTGAACACCAGACCACAAACAACAAAAATCCATAATACTGTACTTAAAATTGACTTAAAGATGGTAGAAGTTGCTTAGTTCAAGTTGGTGATAAATGCGACACAGTTCTCACAAAAGTACCTGGATGCGTAACGCAAAACAAACAAAAGGCTCGCAGAGTGGGAGATGAGTCGGTTCCTTGCTTCGGGGGAGATGATGCGTCGCGCCTCAATGCTTGCGCAAAGTAGGGGATACGTCTTGATCCTTACTGGAGAGGAGGTGATGCGTAGCTTCTCGTCTTGCGGCCCAGTAGCAATGCACAAGATGGTGACTCGATGCGGTGCGACAATCAGGGTGCGATGCAATAAGATGGCGCCCTTGATGCAACTACGTGTAGACGATGCGTGCACTCCCGCAGCTGTGCGGCAAACTATGTAGCTTTGGAGCCGCGACAGGCCCTGCGGCACACTTCACCGGTGATGCGACGGCGACCTTGCAGTGGCGACAAGCTTCTCCGGTGATGCATCGGGTAATAGCTAAGACGAAGGCACGCTTCTCTGGTGATGAGGTGGCAACCTCTGCGGCAGCGACATGCGTCTCCGGCAATGCTACAGCAACAGCTGCGACTGCAACACGGTTCTCTTGATGCATCGTGCTTCCAGCTCCCAGCGACACGCAGGTTTCTTCAGACAGAATTCCCAGCAAGGAAACTCTGAGGGGAGCTGGGGGTGAAATATTTTGCCCCTGAGACTTCAGTTGGAGGCAAGCACAAGTTCAACAAGGAATACACAACCTAGCAGAGGCAGGCTTGGATAGTTAGACAAGAAAATACCTACTTTCTAAAAGTGGTATTTTCAAACACAGAATGTCAAAACCAACTTCACTAAAAGATGTTTTTTATAATTCTGAGTTCAGGCATACTAAACTCGAATTTCGACTATGTTCCCTGAGTCAGTTAGGATTATAAGATGTACTAATCAAACTGCCCATTCTGGCCTATGGAGAACAGGTAGCCTTGCAATAGTGAACAAAGAAAATGGCTGTAATTCACTATTAGGACAGGCCACACACACCAGGGCATGCCCTACCTTATCCTTACAATGCACCCTGCCCTTGGGCCTACCTTAGGGGTGTCTGATATGAAGAAAAGGGAAGGTTTGGGACTGGCAAGTGGGTGCACTTACCAAGTCGACATGGCAGTTCTAGACTGCACATAGGTTCTGCAATGGCAGGCCTGAGACACAATTTACATGCTGCTTCTGTAGGTGGCACATCCAGTGCTGCAAACCCACCAGCAGCATTTGATTTACAAACCCTGGGCACACATAGTGCACTGTACTAGGGTCTGACAAGTAAATAAAATAACCCAATCATGGTGTCACTAATCAATTTATCAATTTAACAAAAGGGGCACTTGCACTGTGGCACTGAATAGCAGTTTCACAGTGCCCAAAGTATCTAACCAGCAAAACATAAAAACAGAGGAGGCGATTAGTAAAAATGGAAGGGTGACTCATGCCAATGATACCAGGTCTAACATTCACGTTGAGCCTTCCACTGTCTGCTCACAAGAAGCCACCTGCATCAGTGCCACCAGAAAAGAAAACAATCCAGGCTGCTATTCCCAGCATGTTTAGGTAGGAGGGGCAGTATGGATGAAACCACGTAACAGCACCTTTTTACAAAGCAGAACTGGCTAAAATATTCATGTAAGGACCTCCTTCTTTTTTCTTTTGTGTAAGGGGTTGGTATTCTTGAATTTGTTGCAGGTATCTGCCCGAAATAGAAGGTTCCCAGTGGGCCTAATTTGCTAAAGATTCTGTTCCAGTGCTACATCATGATGTGCTGGAATTGCTTGGACCAGCTTTGCAGCATAGTGCTATTCACACTATCCACCTGACGACAGACATGTGGACTAGTTGCCCTGCCACTGATTACACATACATCACTGCACACTGGATGTCTTTTCTGGGGGCTAGAGAAAAGATATTTGCAGGTGTTAACAATGCTGAGATTTTTAATGCAGCTCTGAAGCATGCAACAGTAGCCATGTTCACAAGCGAGAAATCCCATACAGCGGCAAACACTTTAGAAGCCTTTAACAACAATGTCTTGGAATGGCTGTGATTTGGTTTGCATTTAAGTTACCTATACTCCTACCTTCGTTTCCTTTTCCTCCCATAACAGATTTATGATGGTTGGATGCTCATTGCGCAAATTAATGTTTTCATTGTGTAGTGTTTGTCTTTGTCAAATCTTTTCCCAAATCCACCTTCCCATCCATTCATCAAAAGCCCCTATACCTCTTCCCTGGGCTGTGTTATTTATTGGGGATGGGCAACATACACCATCATTAGAGCCACAACCACTATCATAAAACTAACGGCAAATGTCAAAAGCTCTAACTGTATGAAAGTAATTTAGGCAGAATAATCACAGCAACACACCAGTTTGATAATAGTGCTATATCTCTTTATTTTGAAGGATTTTAAAGTAAATTGCTTAGATGGTTTGGGGCTTCAAGAAGTGGGCCCCTTTACTAATTAAAGGTCTACTGAGCTACAATAATGACTCTGATATGATCAGACAACTTGAATTTTATGTTATGATCTCTGGTCTGGCCTTTACCATTTGCATATTTTCATAGATCAATCCCCTACAAAATGTCTAATCTGATTTGACCTTTGTCTCACTCTTTGCAAGGTTTGTGAAGCATGTTGGATCTTGGGTCAAGGTATTTAGGGCCATATGTAGGTAAATTGCGAATACCGAATCCTTAATACCGAATTTTACCGAATCGGTATTAAGAATTCGGTAAACGTGATGTAGGTAACAAATCGTTAAACATTACCGATTCGTTGCAATTCGGTATTAAATACCGAATCTGAACTAATCGGTAAAAAAAAAAAATACTGAAAGGCTATTATCGAATCGGTGTTACAGAATCCATTACCGAATTCGGAAATACAGAATCGGTAATTTAAAAAATTGCGTTTTGGTGAATCAGCCAATCCTGATACACCCAATTACTTCCCAAACAGGAAGTTGCCACACCCAGCCAGGTGCACAGGGCCTGGAGCTCACTGTGAGGCAGGCAGACAGGCTGGAGAGCTGAGGAGCCAGCAGCAACACAGCCACACAGCCACAAGCAAGGCAGAAAAACAACAGAACAAGCATTGAAATGGCAAGCCCGGACAGGGAGAAGGAGGTAGGTGATAGAAAAAGAAAACTCAAGTTCAGCGACAAGGAGCTTGAGATCCTGATCCAGGATGTCAGCCAAGAGTACCACAAGCCGTTTGGAGCCCAGTCCCACCAAGTGCCAGAGGCACAGAAGAGGCAAATCTGGAGTGGCATTCGGGACAAGATCAATGCCATAGGTGTGACCCTGCGCACCATAGAGGACATCAGAAAGAGGTGGTACGACCTCAGAAAAACAGCAAAACTGAGGATGGCAGAGAGACAGAGGCTGGCAGGCAAAACTGGAGGAGGAAAAAAACGAGCCCCAGTACCAACACCACTGGAACAGATGGTTGAGTCCACCATCCAGCCGGAGAGTGTGAGTGGCGTGGGAGACGCAGGCAGCTCCGCCAGAGCAGCTAGAAAACAAGATAAGAAGCATGCCCAGCATGCTGCGCTACCCCCTCCCCACGCCCAACCCCCATAGTGGTAAAAGTGCTCCCACTCCACACCATGTCTTACTGGTTACCTGCAATGCATTCTGGGTGATGTAGTCAGTGTGAACTCATGTTCAGGACTGTCAGGGCAGCAAACACAATACCATGGTAAAAGAATTGGATAGGTCAGGACAACCACTGTGCACTGTAGGCATGTAGTTTAATGTAATGCCATTGCAGACAGAGCATTGAGTATATTTACATGTGTGTCATTACAGGCGAGTCATCTCGCAGTGCAGCTGAGGGCAGCAGAGGCAGGTCAGCCAGGCCAGAGGGGAGGCAACATGATGAAGACAGCATGCCTGCAGGGCACACCAGCTCTGCGCCATCGCAGCCAGCCAATCCTCCACCACAGCCATCACCACAGCGCCAGGGAGGGCCGCAATCCCCTCTCACTCAGTCACCACTGTGACGTTCACCAACACCACCACCACCACCACCACCACAGTCAGGCAGGAGGCATGCCGAGTTCACCCTCCAGCAGATGGAGGAGTCGGAGGAGGAGGGCAGACAGGGCGAACAAAGTCCTATCGGAGATAGATCCAACAGGGAGCGGGCTGGTTCTGCATCCGAGGGCGCCCACATCTCATCACGACGCCGCAGGGCAAGGCCGGACAGTCCAGTGGCATCTGAGCAGGGTGACAGTGTGTTTGCTGGACTGGAAGGCAACATGCTGAAGGTCCAGCGCCTGCAATGGAGGGAGATTAAGTCAATTCACAGGGAGGTGGCAAACATAAACAGACATATGCACAAGATGGAGAAGGGCATCAGTGCCATGGGGGAGAATTTGTGTGCAGGGATGGAGAGGGTAGCAACCTCGGTGGACAACCTCTGCAGCCAGCTGGAGGTGGACCGTGTTGGCAGGCGCCGGGAGAGACTGAGACTCCAGGACTATACCAAGTCGGTGAACCGGCTGGCCACTACGACATCACTGATGTGTCGCCGGTCCGTCGCCATGCAGGAGGAGATGGCGCATTGCAGCAGGGATGTTGCCAGGGGGATGGTGTCCATGACCTCAGTGCTAGAGCTCATGCATAATGCCAAGGCGTCCAATATGGAAGGGGGGGGACAGTGAGGAGGCTACCAGCAGTGGTAACATTACACCCTCACCCACCGAGTGCAGGAGGCGTAGTGGACGAAACGTGCCAGCACAGGAACAGTCCCACTCACAAGACAGTGTCGATGGGGAACGTGCACGTGCAGCACGGGGACGCAAGAAGTGAAGGACAATGGCTGTGTACATGCATGTGATGGGTGATGTAACCCATGTCCAATTAGACAATGCTGGAGTTGTGCCAAATAAACACCTCTACATGTAATTTTAAATGGCTCAGTGTCGTTACTCACTCAGAAATAGTTTGACGTAATCTCTGCCCGTCTCTGTCTCCCATCATGTCCAATAGCCGCACCAGCTGCGCTGAGCTCTGGCTGAGGGTTGTCCTCGTCCTCGTCCTCTGACTCAGTTAGTTCCACTGATGTTCCTTTTTTAGTGGCCAGATTGTGTAGCATTGCACACGTAGCAATAATCTTGCAACATTTGATGGGGCTGTACAGACGTGCACCTCCTGTTTTGTGGAGGCAACGGAATCTGCTTTTGAGCAAACCAAAAGTGCGCTCCACCATGTTGCGTGTGCTCCTATGTGCCACATTGTATCTCCTCTCCCTTCGGGTGGTTGGGTTCAGATATGGTGTGAGTAGATACGGCCGGAGGGCATATGCGCTGTCACCTATGAACAGAAGTAAGTGGCATTGATTGGTGTGACCAACAGCTTGAGCCAGGGTGTACATCAGGGTGTGTAACATTTACTTACCTAGTATGTATCCATCGGCAAATTCACCAGCAAGCAGACGTGTATGTATGCCACTGTTCCTGAAGATGTAAGCGTCGTGGCTACTCCTGTGGTATTTGGCCACGATGTCTGTTATAATGTATTTGGCATTGCAGATCACCTGCACATTGATTGAGTGGGTGGATTTGCGGTTTCTGTATATGTATTCACTTGCTGCAGGTGGACAGATGGGAATATGGGTCCCATCGATGCAGCCGATCACGTGGGGGAAATGGGCAAGTTGATAGAACTCCAGCTTGGTTCTCTGCAGCTCCGCCTGTGTACTGGGGAAGGAAATGTAATGTTCCATTCTGTCCACCATGGCGTCCAGGAAGGTGTTAAAGAAACGGGATAGACAGCTCTGTGACACGCCACCCACTGCTGGTATCACACCCTGGAAACTTCCTGATGCAAGGAGGTGCAGGCAGCAGAGTACCTAGACATGGGTGGGGATTGCGTGGGCCCTAGGTGTCTGATGCTCCAGATAGGGTCTTAGGTCCCGTATTAGCTCCAGGATGGTGTCTGGGTGCAATCTGTATCTCTCATGTATTTCTGGGTCTGTCAATTGGAACAATGTGATGCGTAATCTGTACACCCGCTCTTCACGTCTCCAGATCCTCATTCCTGCTGCTCTCAGGCATAGCCGCCTTGCTATGAGGTAGAGGCCTGCTATTGTGTTCAGTTGGGTCTGTTTATATGCACTGCTCCTGATTACCACATGCTCCTGAAACGTGCTAAATACCGAATCGTTATTACCGATTTTGGTCAAATTCGGTATTACCGAGGTTTGCTACATTGCATTTTTGGGTTTTTTACCGAATCGTTTATACCGATTCGGTATTCATTGTTTCGGTAATTTCAAGTCGGTAAATATATTTATTTACTGATTCATTATTATCGATTCCATTCGGTATTACGTACATATCACAAGGCTAAATAAATGTCGGTAACACCGAAAAAAAACCGTTTTCGGTGTTACCGATCGGTATTTGACCACCTACATATGGCCCTTAGTTTTTTTTCTTAATAGCTGGTCATACAAGCTGTCAACAGGGATTGCCCAAAAAGTATCATTGCATTGCTATGTGAATGGTATTTCTGTAATCAACTCACGCCAATTTAACATTTATCTCCCTCAGCTATAACCTAAATCATTTTGAGGAAGTAGATGCTGGGAAAAGTGATGTACTGCAGTTCAGTCAGTGAAAGGATGAAGGACTGGGATATAGTTTTGGCACATTCATCAGACTATCTCAACCACAGAAGTTAATCAAACTACATTATCCATTCTACTAGTAATCTTAATCTTCACCCTTGGCTTTGAAATGCACAATTTAAGCTTTGCATTGTCTCATCCATTCTTTTTCCATGGAAAACTAGTTCTCATTATCCAATTATTCCATCCATCCAAACATAGCTACAAACAAACCTTTCACGAACATTCATTTATCCAGTAATGCATCCTTGCTTTCACCCATTCCATTCACTAATCCTGATTTGCCTTATCCCACCCAAGCATTCCTTAGTTTCAACCATACTTCACCCAGCCATGCAGATTGATTCATATCATCACCCACATAGCATCATTTTTTTTGCACACTTGTGGTCTGTGCGGCTAGAAAAAACATTACATATTTATAATTTGAGAAGCCAGACATGCCTCCCCTGGTTTTTTTAAGCAAAATATAACCACAAAACAAAACATCACTACAGTTTGGTTACTCTTTCATAATCTTCTTTCAGAATTTCAAAACATTACTTTGGGCAATTTATTGGTTGGCACTCATTGAAAAGCCTATTAGTCAAGCCGAACCAAAACTTTTTGCTTAATGGAGGGACAGAGCTATAATGAATCTGAATTATTGAAGCACAATGAAGTGGTTCAATAATTGGTCAATGAAGGACATCTTATGTTTCAGATGCAATGTGGCCGTGCTCCTCATCATATTTCCAAGTTCCAGCCATGCTGCACGGTCTTTACCTGCTGGTATACCATTACCAAACATACACAACACTGGGGGGTACACCATGTTAATGTGGAGCAGTAATAGAAAGATCAAGAAAAGATAGGGAAATACATAATATCAACAGGAAGACTTACTGGGCCCAGAAGACCAATCAGTGCTCATGGAGCCTCCTCCATCCCCCTCACCTGCCTGCACCATGGTGGTGGTGTTCGCTGCTGCATCCCTCCTGCCCCTGGATGCTGATGGGAGAAATAAACAAAATTAAATTAAAAAAAGATTAGTGGTACAGTTAATCTTCCCCTAAGAAATTTGACAGGGAAAGGCAAATGCAGTAACATTTGATTTAACGTTTATAAATCAGATCTCCTCTCCTATTACTACTGTGCACCTATGTTTTATTTTCCTAACCATATCCTATTCAAAATTTCCTAAACTACATTGGAACTACTAATAAATTGAAATGATTGATCGTTGCTTCTCATCTCATTCTTAATCTCAGGCTCAACCTTGGAAGGGTCACCTCTGTGTGCATGTTTTAAATGCATACTGATGCATGCATAGTTACTAGTTATTAATACTTTCAACACATCACTGAAAAATCACTTGGGGTTTCGAGGTGGGACTGTACAAGCTACAAAAAATAAAGGCACAAAGAAGTAGAAGAAAGAGGCTCTAGCTCACTGTCTAACACAGCAATATCTCAATGACAGGACAGTGGAGGCTCTGCATGACTTCTTAAATAAACAGGCCTAGTGAGTGCCAACAGCACAAGTAGGATTAGGTAGGGCACCTGTCTACTCTAGGATAATATTTGTATCATAAACTTAACTTACTCACAGCATACTTGCTAAGTGGAAAAAAATATTAGCATAGAACACAAAAATAAATAATAATTACTCACCAAGCCCCTCAACCTCTTCGCCCAGCAGGGCAAGCAACTCCTGTTCCCGGTACAAGATGTCCGCCCACCAGTGTGTCAGCTGCTGTTGGGTGCGCTTGATGACCGTACAGAGGGAAAACGCCCAGCGCACTCTCTCCCAGAGTTGCTTCCGCTCCCGGTGGGCGTAGCCGCTGCCGGGCCTGCTACCAGGGTGAAGCGGAGGTAGCGCTGCTTGTAAATAAACAGTGCTGCCACCTCAACCTTGGTGAACAGTGGGCGGGGCTGCACCCCTTCTCTGTGTAGCCTACCACAAGGTAGGCAGCTGCAGCTGGTGGTTCGGGTGTAGTGTAGTTTCTAGTTTCCCACTAGGCCCTGAGCATTGGAATAACATAAACAGTAGTATCGACGTAGAAGTGCGGATCTTCCAGGCCTCTACTGACTATGCTAAACTTAATTGGGTTTGTTACCAACTAGCTCAGAGATCACTGGAAACTTTCTTGACTGAAATAGGAAGTGATCAGCTTCCCTGGCACAGACAAGAAGGGATTCAGTTTTCCAACAACCGTGCAACATGACAACTTTGCTCCTCAGATCAAGAGTCAATCTCTAGGGTGTGAAACAATAGACAGTTATTTTACTCAGTCAGGTTAGTGCAGTTTACTTTCACAATATGTAGAGAATAGAGAGACGGGCGTTTGTCAATAAAGCGTTAACATTTATTGAACAGTCTTTCTTCTCATACAAGAGAAATGTATTGCCACAATTGCAAGACTTGTTATGATAAAAAGTACGTACAGTAAGATAAGTATTGCGAAATAATACTGTAAAAGCATTGATATGGTTTCTTAGCCATACAATGGTTTAAAAGTAATAAAACATATATACAGTCATATATACATTAGGCTAAAATACTCAACTGGTGCTTCTAACTACGCCTACCCCAGTGTACCTGACCTAAGCCTAATACTTGGGAGGGGAGTAAGTAAGTAGCTTTAGTTTAAGTTGGTTTTGCCAAGGTTTGCTTCAAGAATTCTCACTAAGGGTTTAGTCAACACCATACCTCTGAATAGAATGATGGAGGTCTGGTATCTCCTTCAGGGGGAACTCGGTATCCCAATCACCCGCGAGGGTAGACCAGAAACGCTGGAGCTGGATTTCTCTGCAGGAGAAAGACAGCGTCTCTCTTCAGCGCGTCGAGGAGGAGGAGGGGGGACAGCGTCCGCGGGCAGCTGGCATCTGCTGGGCTCTTCGCAGAGGGACGGCTGTTCAGCTCCTAGTTACACCACACCATCGTTCGCGCTTTAGCAGCGATAATGGTATCAACAGCTTGCATACAGCAGCTTCATCGAGCTACGGGCAACAGGCTGCAGCAACACAGCTAACAACGGCTAACAACAGGGCATTTGCTTAAGGCAACGATAGAAATATTTATACCTGACTGGTGCCCGGTTTGACGTAAGTTTGCTGGACATAAGACGTCAATTAAAGATGTCACTAGGAAGTGATAGCTATCAGTTGCTCATTAGAGTTCCATTACTAATCAAAACACAGCAAGCGGGGATTTCCAGGTTTGCTGAGTTTTTATCTTGTTGAAGAACTCGGAGTGTTAATCTAGGAATCTCAGATAGTGACTTCTGCTCTGTCATTGCACTAATTGGTTGCAAAGGAAGTGGCAAAGAAAGCTATTCTGGAATGTGGCTCTGTTCGTGTGAGGCCAGAGATGAGTTTCTAATATCGCACTTGAACGGTTATGCCAATATAGGGAATAAATGGATTTATAGCCGAATAGGGGTATAAGGTCACAGTATCGATCAGGATCCTAGATAAGCACGCAACACCCACTCCACGAATTCATGTCCATCAAATTACTAAAACTAGAGCAATAAGATGCATGTGTAACATTGCCCACCCCAAAATACATATATGCATTTGAAATAGGCGTATATTGTAATACGTGAAAAATATAGGTACTGTACGTTTTTGAAGCATAGAAATCATTCAAAAATTATAGCATATGAAATCAATGAACGATTATGCAAAAATAATTACACATGAAATATCTCTGAAACAGAAGAAGGGCGAGATAAATCATCACATATAAATGCATTGCAGTAAAATGTGCTAGAGGCTGATGTAAAGTTATTATGTCTCTAGATGTGTTTAGAAATAGAAGTTGAAGCTTCTGTTCTCTAAGAATAGTTTTTACTTTAAGCAAAGAATAGTTCGTGCCAAAAAAGGGTCAATATTAAAAAGAGTTCAATTCAAAAGAATTATTGTTTGAACGGGGAAATAGAGTTCCAATGCTTTTAGCAGTTTTTGTTGTTCAAAACTGATGGCCGAATTCAGAGTTCATGGGAACGCTGTGTGTCGGAATGCTTCTCCAAAGTTATTATTTCTGTTCGGGTGAGAACATCATATCAGACAGGCTCCCAAAGAATTGGTCTACAAAATCAGGTGACAGTTCAACCAAATTCGATAGTGCTGTAACTTGGCAGGTGTGAGAATGATTGCTGTCATCATAGTCGGGATCAGCAATGCTCACAGAAGGTCGTACCTGGGTGATGTTGCTTTTGTCACTCGCTCCACTGTTACCACCTAGTCGTAGCACAGGAGTCTCAACGAATGCCGTCATCAGGATTGGTAGCCGCTGGGGACAACACAATGCGTGAGCCGTTATCGGACTTAGCAAAGTATCGATATCCATTGGTACTGCTGATGGAAGTGAAAGACAGATGTCCAACACGCACTCATCTCCGCATAGCATACATCGTAGTACCGGTAAGATACAGTTCTGCCATATAGGTCTGAATGAAAGGAACCAGGTCATGTTTAGATCTCTCAGCCTGGCCAATCCAAGGACGTTAGTTATCCTGTCCCGGTAGGGCATTGCTAGAATTGTCTCTTCCATTCCCATGGGAGCTATGTCTGAGCTTTGGCTTGCCATAACGAAGCAGAAGGGTCAAAAATAAAATCCCTGCTACAAGTCCCAAAAATAAGGGTATGCCGCCAAAAACAGAGTGGACAAAATTAGGAACGATTCCCAGAATTGCTTGAAATGGTGTTAGCAGTCCCGTAAAAATCGTCTTAAATATGCCTGGGATGCCTGTGGCATTAGACATGTTAAGGAGTTGGCTAAGCATTTCTACGAAATGCACGGGGCAATTTGTTGATAAAAGGTCATGAACCTCCGTAGGTGTCCTTGCAACTAGAAGATCATACGTCTCTTTTGATGACGTTATGGGCACTGTTGTCTGCAAAAGCACAGACTTCATTTTGCTTAAAGTATCAATTCGTATAGAATAGAGATTCAGACGAGGCCAGATGGGAGTCTCTGTGTCTACAGGCCCGTTCGGAAACAATGCCTGCATACAAAATTTGACCATGGATGTTACTCTTACAAGATAACTTTTCCCTGGCACTAGGCCACAACATCTGTGATCCGTTCTAAGAATGTAACTCCCATTTGCAAGTTGCATAAAGAAGGGCTCTATCTGAGTTGCAGGTGTGACTAGCTGGTGGCATGAAAGGTTGTTAGAATTTCCATCACAAGCTCCGTGTAAATTAATACCATGGCACAAAAGTATACCGCTTAGTGAATGTTTACAATTTTCACCACTAAGAAATAAATTTTTGTCGCTGTCACTATAGCATGAATGTGTGTATGGTAATTTCCATTCTGATTTTACATAACCTTCACCCAATCGTTCATACTGGCCAGCAGGTATGTATTCAAGGCACTTTTTAAATCGGAAAGTTGTTATCGGAATAGTGATAATTCCGTGTATTATCCATTCAATGACAGGACTCTCTGACATTGTCAATGGTAATCTCTCAAGTTTTTCGATGCTCAGGATCGTATAGTCTGCTCCTTTCTGTGCCAAACTGATTTGTTTATCAGTAAGGTTAAAAATGGAAAATAATGACGTTGTGTTGATTAAACGCCAAGGCACATAGCCTGAACGAAGATTTTGCAGCGTCCAGCCCAATTGTACAATACAATGTAATTGAGACTGGCCATGTTGTAACATTAGCAAGTCTCTGTCTATTATGTCAAAGGCAGAAGATACAATATTGTCCAACGAATATATTCTGGAGGACAGAGTCATTAACCCATTGTCCACTACAGAAAGTGATTTTTCCAAATTAATACGATCAATTTCTCGTATTTTTTCATCTGTTTCAATTTGTGTGACTTTCCAAGCCTTGTTGTACGCAGCATAGATACTGGTCGCTATGAAACGCTTTTGACGCTGTTTGCGTGGTCCAAGAATGAAATCGCGCAAATCAGCACCATCTTTTAGTAAAGATAAGTGTTGCTTAATTTCAGTCAGTGTGGATGTTCCTAGCCATTCTAGGCAGAGTTTCCCTACACTGTATGTTGTTACTATCCCTGGATGTTGTCTCTGGGAGTATCTAGGGTCTTGTCTGGTCATTTTTAACCCCTGTGTTTTATTCAGGAATCTATCTTGACAGCTGTTTGTGTCAGTAGGCCAGATTAACCACTTTTTCCATTCAGGATGTGTTCTGTTGAAATGTAAAATTTGTGAGACGTCTAACTCAATATCTGTAGTTGTATTTTCAGGTATGGGCTTTGGAATAGACGGTTTGTTAAGGTCTTTGATCTTAGCTAGGCCAAGACGGGATGTTTGGTGTATTATGTCATTTAAAAACATCATTTGTTCTGGTATCATGCAGGTTTTAAATAGTGCTTCAAGGCCTTGTACCTGCCAATCTTTTGTACCCCAAATGGTTTTCGTTTCAATGTTATTTTTCCAATAATCAAAACCAAATGTCATCATTTTTTCATAAAATGCTTCTGAATATATCAATTTAGAATTTGTCAGCATTGTTTTCATTCCTGTTTTATCTAACAGTTTGTAATAAAATGTTTCTGCATCACTGGTGTTAAACCCTTAGAAGTATTTGAATTTCTCAAAGAATGTTTTAGAACTGCTTTTAGGTGGTGTAGCACAATGTTCCCATTGATTATACATAAAAATATTTCTAGGCTGTGCAGATTTATGCAAGTAATGATCGCCATAATGTGTGTAGCAGAATAATTGCTCATAACTAGATGAACCTTGTAAATAATCATGTTCTGTGAATCTAGCTAACATTACTAAATCAGACATCATGTCATTAATACTGTTAAAGTCCCAATCATCAGAGAATGTACTAGGTTTTACAAAGTCACTTAAAGAAACCTTCAGTTGATGAGGATACTTCAGGATTTCGACCGGACCATAGATCTCATAGTCAGTTTTCTCCCATACTACCCCACCAGGTATTGGAATTGCTGTGACATTTACTGTTGACAGTTCTCTTTTCTTAACGTGGGATGATCTGTGTGGTTTCAGGACTAGGTTGATGTTCTGACTTGCTGTGTCCATTTTACAGTATTTTCCCTCAATGAATTTTCCCAAACAAAGTACCATGATGAGCCAAAGCAGGAGGAAAAATACACCTAGACCGAACCAGAACTCTAACCAAGGTGAAATAAGGTAGATTTCCTTCAGTTGATGAAAGAGTTCCGTTGCTTTTTCTTTAAAAGTCTTTTTTGTTTCTGGCATCACTTCGGGGTCGTTTTGATCTTCAGAGAAGTTGTCGAAGTTGATGAAATAACCAGAGGCAGTTCTGTCAATTGTTGGGATTATTTTTTCAATCTGTCTCTCGGTAGCACTTTCTGAAGCCACATTATTGTAGACTGGTGTTTCTTGACGAACTGTTTCAATCTGTGTCTCAAGAGGCACGAGTTCCATGGCATTATTGCATAGTCCTTCTCTGTGCACTGCAGGCTGATCGAATGTGATGAGTCTTTCAGTTTGAACCTCTTGGATTGTTGCAAGTTTGGGCATTCTGTTGTTTCTTGGGAGTCCACTGGGCCCACTGTTGATTATAGGCCACATGCTTGTGGTTTTACCAGGTCGATAGACACAACTCTGTTCTCCTTTTTACCAGCAAGGGGCGGTAGTACAACTGATCTTGTTCCGGTGACTGCCAAGACAGGTACGGCTTTTCTGTAAGAAGGCCTAAATTCCTTCTTCACCGCGATTTTTTCTCTGACTAGATCCCCAATCTTTGGAATCCAGACAGGCCTTGCTGGGGCTGTTGCTTGTGGTGCCTCGTCAGTGGTAGATGGCTGTTGCTTTAACTTTATGTTGCTTAAAGATTTTCTTGTTTCATTCAGTTCCTGTAAAACAGCCAAACGATCTTTGATATCAAAGGCTGTTGTTTTTTCTTGTACCACTGATATTTGACTATCGAGGTCCTGAATGTTCATTTTAATTCCGAACAATAGTTCGTATGGGCTGAAACCTTTTAGAGAATTTCTTGGCAAGTTATTAAGACTAGTCTGGACACTTATTAGATGTTTGACCCACCCAGCGCCTGAACCTAATACCTTCGCTGTTATAGATCGCTTTATGTCCCGGTTTTTTCTTTCAACCACACTATTCCCTTCGGGTGCGACGGACAAGAATACTGCAACCCAATTCCCATGCTGGCCATGGCCTCCTTATAAGCTCGAGAGCTGAAAGCAGGACCTTGGTCAGAATGGAACGTGGTAATTGCGTATGTGCCGATAAAGACTCGCAGATCTTTTATAACCGTTCTAGCGTCAGCCGAGCGCTGGAGGCCACATTTTTTAAGTGTGTTTAGCCTTAAGGATGTACAATGGGACGCGCTTCTCTTCTTTGATTGCGCAGATAGACCGCCTTATGCTGTCTATCAGGGTACCTGAAACTACACTGGCCTGTTCATTACTGCGATCTCTGTTGCAGTCTTCACAATTCTGAGCAAAACATTGAATATCTATGCTCATCCCTGGCCACCAGTACTCTGATTGTAATACTTTCAGAGAATCCTTAATTGTTTGATGTTTCAGACCCAACCCCATGTGTGCTTCCAGTAAGAGGAAGCCCCTCCGGTCCCTGTTTGGAATTACTCTGTCCCCCACTCCAGGGATTCGAGCAAAAGGAACGGAGTTTGCATCGATTACGTATGCATAATTGAGTGGATAGTTCACGGGCAGTGCTGCACAGTCGCCTTTTACGGTTGGTTTTACTGCCAGCATGGTTTCCCCGTCTATGTATTTTTCTGTACGCTTTTTTGTGGCTACGGAAGCCGGATTAGTTGCTTCCGCTGTGGCTGTATTAGCCAATGAATTCCCTGCAACGTGAACGCCATCACGTTGAAGACTCTGTGCGTGAATCACGTGAGTCTTTTGTAGTTCTTTGTGTAACAGAGCTACCTGTTTCCAGAGCAATTTATGCTTTATTGTGGCACCTGTGTCATCTTTGTAGTTGTTTTCAATCCACCTCTGCAGTTTATTATTGTAAGAGTTGACGCAAAAATGAGAATCGCACACGATAAGTGTCGGGAATTCACGTTCTGCATTTTCCAGCGCCATCTTTAAACATCTGATTTCAGCTCTTCGAGCCGAACAGTTTCTTACAGATTCAGTTTTTGTTACTTTCGGTCTGAATTTACCGCACAGCCAACGACCTTTAACAATCGCACATGCTGCATCGTAGGATTTTCTCTCTACGTTGAAATGCTGTACAAATCTATCTGTATAGATTATACAGGCGTATTGTGGGAGAGGCAGAAGTTCGATTGGCAGAGGATATTCTTCCTTATATTCTAAATCATTCAGTTCTTCGAATTGCGGGGCGAAATAGTATTTCACATCTTCCGCTCCTAGAGAATCTATACACTGTATCCATTTCGGATCCAGTGACACTGTAGGCAGGTTTATTGGGCTGAATAGCGCCTCGAAGGCGGATTCCGCTGTGAGGATATTAATCCTTTTGCCGTGTGCTAGTTCTCTTTCATTTGCTATTGCAATTTGCACTGCTTTCACAGTTCTTTCTGTGCGACTGAATGCTTTTTCTGCTTGTGTGTACAAGTGAGATTTAATTGAAATTGGTACCTTTTCTCCCTCATTAGAGGTTAGGTACGTGAATCCGCATCTTCCTGAGATGACTCGGATTACAAGATCGCGTGTGTTGTCACGTGTATCTAATTTAGTTTTTGCTAACATGTCTGTTTGCAGTGATCTCAAAATTTCTGTGTGTTTTTGAGTCCAATTGATTTGTTTAAAATCAGGTTTAATTAGTTCGTAGAGAGGTTTAACCCTCTCTGCGTAATTTAGAATGTAAGTTCTTCCGAAATTCAGAAAACCTAGAATGGATTGTAAATTCTTCAGCGTTTTTGGAGCTTGGAGTACAGCGCACTTCTCTAAAAAGTTGTCCGCTAGGCTTTTCCCTTCACTTGATAATTCGTACCCTAAGAATAGTACTGTCAGATGGGCAATTCGAGACTTTTTAAAGTTGAATTTGTAACCCTCTGCTGCGAACCCAAGTATAATGGTGTTCACTCTTTTCAAGTGAGTATCCAAGTCGTCGTCTGTGAGATAGATATCATCTACGTAAGATAATGCCTCATCATCATATATTTGTAGTAAATCTGTTACCCTAGCTGAGAATAGTCCTGGGCTGTTCTTGAACCCCTGTGGGAGTTGACAGAATTTTTTCTGCGACCCAAATGCTGAGAAAGCGGTCAAATATCTGCTTTCTGGTGCAATGTTTTGACAAAAGAAACCATTAGATATGTCTAATGTCGTTTTATATTTTTTCCTAACTATGTTATTCATTAGGGCTGCACTATGCGAGTTTTGTACTGCAAATGTTTTACAACATGCATTAAGGTGTCTGTAGTCCAAAACTAGACGATATGAATTGTCTGGCTTGGAGACAGGAAACAAAGGATTGTTCATTTGAGAGGTGCATGTTTCAATCACCCCCTGGTATTCAAGTTGATCTAAGATCTCCCTGACCTGTTTTTTAGCTTCTTGCTTAATGGGATACTGCCGTTGGGCAGTTGGTTCACTTTTTAATTGGATTTTGTGAGGAGGTGAGTCCTCATCCCATCCTACATGATTTTTATATAATGCCGGTGCCTGGGCTACTGCCCATTTCCTTGCATATGTATATTTTTTGTGAATCGGAATGTGATTCGAGAAGGCAGGCATAATCACTTCTTCGCCACGAGGGCACTCCCTGACAAACTCTGGGGGCCAATCTTTTTCAGCTAACAGAATATCATAGCCTTTTGAGAGTTTATCCCAAAATAGACCCTTTATTTTCCTAGTCTTATCACCCTCTATACGCAATGTTATTTCGTATATTTTATGGGGCTCGCTAAGTCTGGTGTCGGCAGTTTCAACCTGAATGTATTCATTCGTGTCCACTGTCTCCAGATGACTCAACAAGATCTTGCGCGCTATACTGATTTCTGCTGCACTGTCCAAGATTGTCAATGCCCACTCCCCGTTTTTCAACTGTGTCCGCAGTATTCTCGGCATGGTTGATTACTCTAATACTAGCTACCTTCTTTTTTGGAAATTGAGATTTTTTACTCTGAGCAGGTTCCTTGTCTTTGGACTTGGTGTGCTCTCCTGGGTCTGACCGTCCTCTTCTTTCCGATTTCTGCGAAAAAGATCGAGAGGGACGTGTATCAATACTTTGATATCTATCAGTTTTTTTCAGATTATCCGTATTTCTAAGGTTATATCTTTTCTCAGAGGGCTCCCTCTGGGGAGACTGGTGTTCTCGAGTCGGAGTTCTTTCCCTCCGTCGAGGAGACCTTCCTCTGGACTGGAAAACTTTTTCCTTGGGAGTGGATTGTTTATTTCCATCCCAGCTCTTTTTAGGAGTGTTTGAATTATTTTTAATAAATAATTTTTCAGGATTTTCGAGCAGTTGGGGCATTACTGGTTTCCCACCCAAGCTGTCTCTACCTAGTTCTTCATAGCATTTTTCTATGATTTTGGCAAGCTCAATTGGCTGATCTTTTATATCTGTTTCCTTCAACTTCTGGCGAATCGCCACAGATGCTGCTTCTCCTTTTATATTGGCTAATAATATAGCCGAGACCTGCTTGAAGTCTTTCAGTAATTTCATACCAAGATTTAAAGCGGGAACTGGACCGTATTCATTTTGAATCTGTTTTAGCACTTCTGGTATTACCGCCATAGACCGAACACCATGTGTTTTTGTGTAAACGGAAGCAAAGACTGTACCCCAAGTGTCGCAGTCCTCCACGTGTGGTGCGATTCCCATTGGAAGGCAGATGGTCAAGATTCTGTGTTTCTCAATAGGGGTAGTGTCAGGAAATACTGCCTCTATTTGAGTGATTTTCTGTGCTAACCAGAAAGGAATTTGTTCCCGTTTTACGGGTGTTTTACCAAGACATGACTGTATGTTCTGTGGTGTAATTTTATTAGTGTTCCCCTGATGAGGGGTCAGCTGTGGTACATTAACAGCTGGTTGGACTGTTGCAGTCCGCATTACATATTGGACTAATTGCCTATGTATTTTAATTAATGTTTTTAGCTGTACTAACAGCTCTTCCTTTGACATTTTTGCAATGTCAGGATGTGGTGTGTAGCTGGCTAGAACCGGCCACGTTGCTCCTGGTCTACCTAGTGGACCGAGCCTAGTTATGTGATCATTATGTTTTAGGGCGCCATTAAACCAGAGCAGGTGCTCTTGGAATTTTAGTGGGATATCAGTCTCCTCGAAAGGAGCGTACTCTTCCGGAGGTTCCTCTATTTTGTAATAGTGAAACTCTTTTGTTCTAGCGTTTGCTGCTGGAAAGTTTATCCATGAATAGAATACCTCTGTCTGCCGATATTCGTGAGCCTCTATCACGAAAATTACTGTACCACCTTGTGGTGTCAGTCCGTTCTCTATAAGTTTTAACGTTATAGATTTTCTTAAATGTGCCGGGATGATAATTGCATCCGGGTCTGTGTGTTCGGGACCTTGCTGAGTCGCATCTACTGCGCCCCCAGTGGTTCCGTTTTCTCCTGGCATTGTATAAATGCAAGGTTTGCAGAGTAGGTCTCCAAGGAGACAAAGATTAGGTGCACAATATTTTGGAACACTGTATCCTTCAATGTTGAATAAACCAGAGCTTTACATAGGAATCTCTTCCTACTGAGTACGGGCGGATTTTAACCTTTCGCCCACTCCAGACGTCTATTGGAGTATTTACGGGAGAAAGGGGTCTGTGAAATATGCACGACTGAGTTACTCTAACGTCTTGCGTTAGTTTATCGCCTTACCAAACGTTGGGCGCCATGTAGTGTAGTTCCTAGTTTCCCACTAGGCCCTGCTCATTGGAATAACATAAACAGTAGTATCGACGTAGAAGTGCGGATCTTCCAGGTCTCTACTGACTATGCTAAACTTAATTGGGTTTGTTACCAACTAGCTCAGAGATCACTGGAAACCTTTTTGACTGAAATAGGAAGTGATCAGCTTCCCTGGCACAGACAAGAAGGGATTCAGTTTTCCAACAACCGTGCAACATGACAACTTTGCTCCTCAGATCAAGAGTCAATCTCTAGGGTCGTGTGAAACAATAGACAGTTATTTTACTCAGTCAGGTTAGTGCAGTTTACTTTCACAATATGTAGAGAATAGAGAGATGGGCGTTTGTCAATAAAGGGTTAACATTTATTGAACAGTCTTTCTTCTCATACAAGAGAAATGTATTGCCACAATTGCAAGACTTGTTATGATAAATAGTTCGTACAGTAAGATAAGTATTACGAAATAATACTGTAAAAGCATTGATATGGTTTCTTAGCCATACAATGGTTTAAAAGTAATAAAACATATATACAGTCATATATACATTAGGCTAAAATACTCAACTGGTGCTTCTAACTACGCCTACCCCAGTGTACCTGACCTAAGCCTAATACTTGGGAGGGGAGTAAGTAAGTAGCTTTAGTTTAAGTTGGTTTTGCCAAGGTTTGCTTCAAGAATTCTCACTAAGGGTTTAGTCAACACCATACCTCTGAATAGAATGATGGAGGTCTGGTATCTCCTTCAGGGGGAACTCGGTATCCCAATCACCCGCGAGGGTAGACCAGAAACGCTGGAGCTGGATTTCTCTGCAGGAGAAAGACAGCGTCTCTCTTCAGCGCGTCGAGGAGGAGGAGGGGGGACAGTGTCCGCGGGCAGCTGGCATCTGCTGGGCTCTTTGCAGAGGGACGGCTGTTCAGCTCCTAGTTACACCACACCATCGTTCGCGCTTTAGCAACGATAATGGTATCAGCAGCTTGCATACAGCAGCTTCATCGAGCGACGGGCAACAGGCTGCAGCAACACAGCTAACAACGGCTAGCAACAGGGCATTTGCTTAAGGCAACGTTGGTAATATTTATACCTGACAGGTGCCCGGTTTGACGTAAGTTTGCTGGACATAAGACGTCAATTAAAGATGTCACTAGGAAGTGATAGCTATCAGTTGCTCATTAGAGTTCCATTACTAATCAAAACACAGCAAGCGGGGATTTCCAGGTTTGCTGAGTTTTTATCTTGTTGAAGAACTCGGAGTGTTAATCTAGGAATGTCAGATAGTGACTTCTGCTCTGTCATTGCACTAATTGGTTGCAAAGGAAGTGGCAGAGAAAGCTATTCTGGAATGTGGCTCTGTTCGTGTGAGGCCAGAGATGAGTTTCTAATATCGCACTTGAACGGGTATGCCAATATAGGAAATAAATGGATTTATAGCCGAATAGGGGCATAAGGTCACAGTATCGATCAGGATCCTAGATAAGCACGCAACAAGATGTCCGCCCACCAGTGTGTCAGCTGCTGTTGGGTGCGCTTGATGACCGTACAGAGGGAAAACGCCCAGCGCACTCTCTCCCAGAGTTGCTTCCGCTCACATTGGGCGTAGCCGCTGCCGGGCCTGCTACCAGGGTGAAGCGGAGGCAGCGCTGCTTGTAAATAAACAGTGCTGCCACCTCAACCTTGGTGAACAGTGGGCGGGGCTGTACCCCTTCTCTGTGCAGCCTACCACAAGGTAGGCAGCTGCGGCTGGTGGTTCGGGGTCGGCCTGGCGCTGCCGCTCTCCTGCTCTGCCATGGTGCAGGGTGGGGGCCGGAAAGAGAGGAAAGTAGAAGAATGAAAAAGTAAAGCAAAAAAGAAAGTACAAGGGGAGGCACTACCATAGTACCATGACCAGAGCCCTACCTGACAGCGCCTGAACGAGAGAGCGCTCGGAGAGAATCACTTTGCGGACCAGCCAACAACACCAAATTCCCGCCACCAGTCGCGCCGCCGCCTCGGGACTACGTTTCCCATCAGGCTCAGCGGCGGCGCGTTCCCCGACGCGGCAAAAGCGCCGGGAGGGGCACTACAAATCTGAAAGCCCTCAGCGTCACGGGACGCGAGCGGGACGCCCGGGGCGAAGCCCGGGCAAAGGGCGGGCCCTCTACGGCCCTCAAAGGCCAGATAAGGCCGGGCTGGGCCATATTCCTTTGCAGCCAGGATCATGCCTACATCAGGATCTGATGTTCAACTACCTGCAGAAGAGACCCCTATCCTTGGACCTCTTGATAAATTCTTCTTCAAGGCAACAGGTGAAATTGACAGAGACCTGGCCCTGGCAGAGCGTCGTATTGCACGGCGTCAATCCATAGAGCTATTAAAAAACATCACTCATCTACCAGATCCGACTCTTACTCCTGAGCCCCTTCCACTTAACTCGACCTTAAAAAACATAGATGAAGATCTAATGAATACGGACAATGTTCCCTCAGTGTTCCGATCCTATTTTCCACCAAAAAATGGACCTTCTCTCCCATCCCCATTAAAATCCGCTCACAATACAATCTCTGCACCCCCTGATCTCATCGATTTGGTTACTCCAAATTTGCCAAAGATTGCAGAGTTCGTCCCTCCCGAAATAATCGAAATCCCTCCTTCTTTGGTCACTCAAAAAGTAACCATGTTTCAACCTTTGCCAGTTGTTTTAAAGATAGACAAACCTTCACATCCTAAAAATCAACCTAACAAGAAACAGGTTACTATTAGATCTCCACCTAAAAAACGACGCAAAAAAGCCGCCATGAAAAGTATTCCTAAAACCCAAACATCGGCTAAAGAATTATTAACCAAAGAACTACTACAAATTGCTGAAGGAACATCCAGACCATCTAGGGAAATCTTCACTTCCTGCGTGCCCCCTACGATTAAAGATTTTGTGGACGCCATGGAACACCTTGTTAAGGCATTGCTAATACCCATACACGAGAGAGTCAAAAGAATAGCTACCCAACTTGACACTCTCTCAGAATCTCTGACAGAAAAACACCCAGCTAAGGGGGCCGCAAATGCTGTCTCAAATTTAACAGCTGGTGACAAACCTATTCATGAACCAAAACTTAAAACCTCCAATACAAAACCCACTACATCGGCTGACGGGGGAACAAATTCAAAAATAGAAAAAATGTCCAAAGCACAGAAATCTAACAAGCAATCCACGGTTCCAAATCAGCAAAAAACCCACCCCCCAGCCCCAACAAAAAAGACAGTAACCACTCATAATCCTGTTCCACCTCCAAAAGTGTCCTCTGATACTCACCTAACACAAATTAACTCCCTCATAGCTTCAGCAAAAATGGGCAAGGCACAAACCACCCCTGAAAGAATGCAGTCTGCAGCCCCACAGGAAAAACGTCCACCCAAAAGATATGTTGACTTACCCACTGCCGCAGCACAGAACGTTATCGTTCTGACGGGAGTGTTACCATTACCTCCTACAGGAGGTTATGAAAACCATCACAGCCTAAAAAATAAGGTGATTTTTTGGCTTAGAGAAAATAGGCCCCTACCCCCTCACATAAATGGCGACATAATAATGGTCAAAAGAACCCACTGGATCGGGATCCGCCCCAAAGATATTGAAGGGGACGTAGTAATTGTTACCTTCAAAGATCCGAGGGTCATCACGCACATTATAGACTGGTTTTCGGGCTTTAACAGGGGTCCAATTTCACCAAAACCCCTAGCCTATTTTTATCCTGAGGCGTTAATGCACCCTAAATTACACCAATCAAAACCTTACTACGATAATCCCACATCTGTGCATTACAGGAATTACAACCGAAGGAATGGAATAAGAGAACAGCCATTTTTTCCTTTGATTGACTACATGCATCTGCCGACTCCACGGCATTACCCAGAGGGGTTCCCGCAACCCCCCCCATTCGTTAATCCAACATGGAACTTACCTTGCCATAACTACTTTGAGACACTCTACGGGCTGGACGACGTAGAATGACTCAATCAAGACAAGGAAGTAAATCATGATAGGGGGAGTCGGGATCATATAATTACTCATACAGGACGATCCAGTAGATGGGTCCATTAAAAACTTCACAGAAAACGAGTCTAGAAACAGAGTAATAATTCCAGAAAGGGGCAATCCCAGAAGATTATCCTGTCTTTCCTTAAATACATCTGACAACCTAATCTCCACCTACAAGGCAGACCGAGACAATACGCTCAACCTCCAACTCCTCTCATGGAACTTGGCAGGACTTTCTTCAAAAACTACAATACCGGACTGGCTAAAGGTTGTTAACCAGTACTCCGTCTTGTGTTTTCAGGAAACCTGGGCAATTTCTCCTATCCACCTCCAAGGTTTTCAGACATTTCACTCCCCGGCTGCCATGAGTAAACAGGGCAGACATAAAAGGGGGCTATGCTCTTATATTAGCGTAGCAGTCGGTCATAGGATCAGGAAAACAATACTGAGAGACTCTTTCCAGGTAATTGTAATGGACATTGCTCCGTCACTGTCACTGTTAATTGTCAACTTCTACAATAATCTCACGGTAGAAAAATTGGGGGCTGACTTGGAAAATCTCCAACAAGCGTTGCAAAATATTAAAGAATCATCTGGCGGAGAGTGTGCAATAGCCTTTTTGGGCGATCTAAATTGCCATATTTGCCCACATATTGTTAGAGACGATTGTGACATCTTCGTGACATATGATTCAGACTCTGGCAACGCTACTTTTAACCATTTTCTGCACACAATATCTGGGGATCTTTTCAACAATTTTGTGACCTCATTTAACCTACGTTTTGTAAATGAGCTTCTTCACACCCCACGACCTCACAAATCAACCTTTCATGGCAGAGGTTTGAATACCACCATAGATTTTATTCTATTCTCAAAAACACACGCACGTTAATACAAAACTGGAACACCCTCGACCACCTATACAGTGACCACTATCCTTTGTCCATGTCCATCGAGCTACCGGGGTCTATAAAAAATCAAAGCCCACACAAGGTTAACTATCAACAACCTATCAAAATGGGAGCTACAAATGGATATTGTGTTAAATGGTACAAAATCAATCCAAATAACCTTCTTAAAAACTTAGTCGACAAGAGGAGGGAGGAGATCCATACCTGCCTACTATTAATAACAACCCCGATGACATCTGTAAAGCCTTCATTAAAATTCAGGACACCCTGAAAGAACTTTTGACAAGACAGTTTAAACCAGGTCCCATTGAACATAAAGGATGGTTTGATGCAAATTGTTCGAAGGCTTTGAAATATCTAAAAAACTTGTTGCATGTCATACCCAAACCCCAAACAGAAATACGTTTGGCAAGGATTCAATACCGTTTAGCCATAAAAAATAGGAAAAGGACACTCAAACAGGAAGCATGGCAGAACTTGGTCATAACATCAGAAATGGGTGATATGTCAGCCTTCTGGAGACTTATTAATTCCCCCTTACCATGGGTGAAAATGCCTGAAAGGAACTTGGATATGGCAATAAGTGGAGAGACGTGGGTGGAACACTTCCAGAAGTTATATTCGAATCCCACATGTCTGAATAATCTGGAATTAGAATGCCTCTCCTTATCAAATTTAAATCCACAGCAAGAAAGTCCCCGTATAATCCCTTTTTCACTTGAGGAGGTGGAACTGGCGATCGCAGAAAGTCCCGCAGGGAAGGCACCAGGACCGGATGCAATTCCTGCAGACGTCTATAAGGCGGAAATGGAGTTTTGGGTACCTCTTCTGACCTCTGTCCTAAACTCGATAAACACTGTCGATCTCCTTCCAACATGGGGAGAGGCAATTGTAATTCCAAATTTTAAAAAAGGAGACAGACACTCGCCATCATGCTATCGGCCTATATCCCTCCTCGATACCCTGATGAAAATTGTCGGACGAATAATTCTGAAAAGACTCACCATCTGGCTGGAGGAAAAAAACGTATTGTCGAAATTACAATATGGCTTCCGGACAGGCATAGGGACGATTGAACAGGTCCTCAATTTACATCTAATTAAATCCAAACACATCGATATTAAAAAACGCAGTCTGTACATAACGTACATAGACCTTACGTCAGCATTTGACTGCGTCCAGCATGACCAACTATGGGACACATTACATCAATTTGGGATAGATCCATCAATCCTACAATTCATTAAGGCTCTGTACAGAGAAGCCGGAGCCAGAGTTAGATTTGGACTGAGAGGAGAGTGCTCGCCACGTTTTAATATCAATAGAGGGGTCAGACAGGGGTGCATTCTGGCACCTCTCCTCTTCTCCCTCTATATAAATGCGATTGGCGAGCATCTCAAAAACATCGAGTGTGATATCCCAAAAATAGGAGGACAACCGATTCCAATCCTGCTATGTGCAGACGATGCCGCAATCCTCTCCCAGACTAGAATGGGCCTACAAAAGGCAGTCTCAGAGTTTGCGGTTTTCATGAAGGCCAGGGGTCTCAAAGTGAACATAGGTAAATCTTACTCCATGCTAAGCAATAAAGGCCATAAAAAAATCCCCTGCCCTATCTTCATCGTGGCCAAAAATTGGAAACAGTGGAGGCATTCACTTACCTGGGTATCTGCCTACATAGAAAGTTATCCTGGAAGGCGGCAATAGACAAGAGGAAACTTGCTTTTGTGAGTGCAATTGGCGGGCTCCGTGATTTCGCAAGTAAAATAGGGGGAAGACCGGTGAAACAATTATTAACTGTATATAAAGCAAAATGTGTCAGCACTGCTACATATGGGGCAGGCCTTTGGGGAATTGACAAAAACCTCTCGCCAATACAAATCGTGGAAAATAAATTCGTTAGGTATCTCCTGGCCTCCTCAAAGGCAACTTCGGTGTATCAGATGCACATCGAATTGGATCTACTGTATATATCAGATGTCATAAAATCTGAACCTCCCCTTCTTTGGCACAAAATTTGGACCACCCCCGAGACTGATTTTAATAGAGAGGTGATACAAGACATTTTAAAACTGGAAGGGGCTAAACATTCTCTACCAAAATGGCTGGCCTACGTGAAAAAGTTCTTTCTTGAAATTGGGCACCCAGAATGGTTCACAGATCCTTCCTCATTAGAAAATATCTCACGGAAAAGCCTAAGAAAGACGCTTATGGCCCACTTGGAAACAGCCAGATGGAACAAACAGAAACACTGTGATACTATTCTGGCATATCAAAGGGTGACACCACACAAGGGCCTTCAGCTTTACCTTTCAACAGATTTCTCGTGCTATTCAAGGATGCTGCTTACCAGATTCAGACTGGGTTCTTTCTACCGTTATGTAACATTTCCAATATGTAACGATTGGTCTCGGACTCTTTGCTCCTGCCCCTGTGATAACATATCTCAACAAACTAATATCCATACCATTCTTTTCTGTAAATACTATGGGTTATTGAGAAAAGCTTTATTATTACCCCTGCTCAAGAGATGGAATCTCAGGTCGTGTAAACTTGCCTTTGAGCGTTTACAGGAACTCGAAGATAGCGAGGTGATAACAAAAATGGAGCAGTTTTTAAAATTATTGATAAAATTCAGGAATACTTTATGTATTAAATCTTTTATTGAGCATAGGCAAACAATAAGCACCTCTGAGATCGTTATAGGGGCCGTCGCCACATCGGGGAGGCCTAAGCCAGCGACCCCACCAACACCCATCACAAGGCCAGCGGGCTCATTGTCAGTTAACACAGCAAGCCGCCTACAACCCAACTGGGCCGGCCGCGTCATAAGAGGTGCTACAGCGGTGCATGCTACGTAGTACTAGTGCAATCTGAGAAAACAAAGAACTGGAAACAACCCCCCTACCCGTCCCACCCCTACCCTCCCCTCTCCTTGTCCGATTCCTGGGATAAGTTGACGGCTTATCGTCATCCATTAACGGTCAGGTGGTGCTGCACGCGCTGGGCCTGTACGTTTGTGGGCGCGTGACTTGGGTTCTGGGAGAGGTGTTTCCGCCAGGCGCAGCAGACGCAGGTAGCGGGGGCAGCTCACCTCACGAAACTCCCCGGTAAGTAGGGCGAGGAACGGTCGCCAGAGCTCCGCAAAGTCCGCTCCCCTCCCCGCCGCTGCCAGTGACAGTTTCTCCATCCCCAATATCGTCCAGAGCCGGTGGAGCCACCCCAATTGTTGCGGTGCCTGAACCGCTCTCCAGTGGGCCACAATGTTTTGGACTGCTGCCCCCAGCGCAAGCGCGATCAGTTGTCCCCGCCAGGACTTCAGAGGATACATGAGGGCGTTCGGGAGGCCTAGAATAATGTATGCCGGGAAGCGCGGCAGCTGTGTATCTAGGTGTGCGTCTATGAGGTCCAGGATAGGGTCCCAATAGGGGCGAAGTGCCTCACAGCTCCACAGCAAGTGTTCCAGTGTCCCTAGTTCCCCGCACTCCCTCCAGCATCTGTCGCTCACTCGGGCATCCCAGCGGTGTAGTCTCTCAGGGGTGTGGTACCAATACGTGGCTACTTTAGTAAGTGTCTCGGTGAGCCCAGTGTGATGTGCCGAGTGTCTGGCCCTGTGGTACACCCCCTCCCATTCTTTCCTAGTAAGCTGCCTCCCCAGATCCCTTTCCCACCTGGCCTGACCCGCGTTATACGTGTGTACCTGAGTGAGGAGTAGCTGTTGATAAAGGTCTGAAATCAATTTCTTGTCCGAGGTGCGTGTTAGTAGCCACTTTTCGTAGGGCGTGAGGTGTCGTCGGGCCCCGGGCTGGATCGAGGGGTGGAGCACCCAGTGCCGCACCTGCAGGTACTGTAGGCGTTCCGATTCGGCTACACCGTAGTCCGCCTTGACCTGCTGGAACGGGAGGACCCCCTTGAGGTCGAACATGTGTCCCACCGCTCTACAGGGCGTCGCCCGCCACGTCGTAAACGCTCCGACGTCCAAACCCGGCGTGAAATCCGGGTTCTCAAAAATGGGGGTCATGGGCGAGGGAAAGGTGGTCAGTCCCCTGGCCACTGCCACTCTATCCCACACTCTCAGGGCGGTGCCTGTGATTTCAGAGGCGTACAGGTTAGGGGGCCGGTGTCGGCGTGACAGGAAGGGCACGCCCTGAAGGGTACGACCGGCCACTGCCTGGTCCTGGAAGAGCCAGTGCTTGCCGGATTCCAATTGAAACCATTCCACGAAGGTACGCAGCTGCGCTGCCTGGAAGTACAGGGTGAGGTCGGGCACACCGACCCCTCCATTCGCCGGGGGCAGGGTGGCGAGGGTGTGCTTAAACCTCGGTCGCCGGCCGTTCCAAATGAATCGCGACAGTTCCGATTGGGTTTGCTGAAGCCAACCCGCCGGGGGATTTAGGGGGAGCGTCTGGAACAGATACAGGATCTGCGGTAGTAGTGTCATTTTGACTGCGGCAATTCTGCCCAGCTACGACAATGTAAGTGGCTTCCAACGTCGGAGCTGCTCCCGGAGTTTGATCGTGAGTGCTTCATAATTGACTCGCACCGTACCCCAGACAGTGGGAGCCAGGCGAACGCCCAAGTACGGGACGGCTGCGTCTGACCATTGTATCTTGAATTCGGACTTGATCTCGGCCACCACGTCCGGGCTCAGGGAGATGTTCAGGGCTTCGGATTTCGTTTCATTAATCTTAAAACCCGAGGCTAGGGCGAAGGTGTGAAGCTCCACAAAGAGAGCACGTAGGGATTGCATCGGGTCAGTGAGGGACAGCAAGACTTCATCCGCGTATAGGCTGATCTTGTGCGTGTCGGCACCAAATTTGATACCAGATATGAGCGCATGCTGCCGCACCCTCTGAGCCATCGGTTCCATTTATAGTGCGAATAGAAGCGGCGACAGAGGGCAGCCCTGGCGCGTGCCTCTGCCAATGTCGAATCTCGGGGAGGTATGACCGTTCACCCTGACTGTGGCGTTGGGCCGGCGGTAGCAATTGAAGATGCGGTGGCAGAGTTTCTCCCCAAATCCGAAGTGGCGGAGAACCTGGTCGAGGTAGGGCCAGTGCACTCTGTCGAATGCTTTCTCCGCATCAATGGTGAGGAGCATGCCGCCCGGTTTAGTGCGCGACCCGGCCTCAATGAGGTGCAGCACTCGCCTGGTGTTGTCGCTGGTCTGCCGTTGGGGGATAAAGCCCGCCTGGTCAGGGTCTATCAACTGCTGCATGTATGGTGCAATGCGGCCCGCTAGAATGCCAGTGTAGAGCTTCAAGTCTACATTCAGCAGCGAGATGGGCCTGTATGAGCTACACGTCGCTGGGTCGCGGCCCGGTTTGGGAATGACAGAGATGGACGCCTCTAGCAGGTCCGGGTGGATGGCACCAGGCGTGTCAAAGGTGTTAAACAGGTCGCGCAAGAGGGGGGCAAGCTGCTGGCAAAAGGTCTTGTAGAAGGCCGCGGTATAGCCATCGGGTCCCGGGGATTTCCCCACCTTGAGGCGGGCAATAGCAGAGATGACTTCCTCCAGGCCAATGGGCCGTTCCAGAAAGTCCGCTTGGGCCTGGTTGAGTGAGGGGAGCTCCGCACCCTGCAGGTAGGCCGGGCCGGCAAGTGGGTCCAGGTGGTCCGCGTCGTATAGCGCCGCATAAAAGTTGCCAAAGGTTGCCGCAATCGCTGCGTCTTCCGTGATCTGGCTGCCATCAGCCGACAGGAGAGAGCGCACCTGCTGCCGTTGAGTTTGCGCCCGTAGTCTGCTTGCCAGAAGCTTCCCACATCGGTCGCCTCCGGTGTAATAGGCGTGCTTAAGGCGCATAGCGGCGTATTCCGCTACGTCTTGATCCAAAGCTGCCAACATTTTCCGTTCGGCGCATAATTGGTGCCATGCCCTTGCCGCCCCCGTGCGTTGGTGCATCTGTTCTAGTTCCGCCACCCGTTGGGTAAGCTCGGCACGCTTTAGCGCCCTGTTCCTGTTGTTGGCGGTGGCTATGGAGATAAGTTCCCCGCGGAGGACCGCCTTGAGGGCTGCCCACTGAGTGGCCTTTGAGGTATCATCATTGGCGTTGTGTTCCAAAAAGTGGTCAATCGCAGCTGTGAGGCGGGTTTGGGTGTCGGGCAACTGCAAGAGGCCGTCTCGCAGCCTCCAGTGTCGTTGCGGAGCTGGCATGGCTCCCATACGAAGTGTCGTTACCACTGGGGAGTGATCCGAGAGCGCAGCTGGCAGTATCTCCACCTCTTCGACCTGCAGCGCCAGTTGAGAGGAGCACAGGAAATAATCCAGCCTCGCATACGTCTTGTGCGCCGCCGAGTAATACGTGTATGCTGTAGTCTGGGGGTGCGTGTGTCGCCATAAATCTATGAGGCCCAAGTCTGCCACATGTGCGTGGCCTGCCGCTGTGAGTGCTCCCACCTGCCCGGATCTCTGGCCTGAGCGGTCTGCCGTGTTGTGAAAAACAATGTTAAGGTCTCCACCCAGCAGCAAGTGTGTGTGTGTGGTGGATGTAGCGGTCTCTAGTGCCGTATGTAAGAACCTTTCCTGCCCCTCGTTCGGGCCATAGACTGAACCCACCAGTAAGGTATGGCCTGCAATCTGGAAGCTATAAAGCAGAAGTCGCCCTCTAATTTCCGCTTCTTTCTGGAGGACCCTCCCCTCGAAGGACTTAGCCACTAGAATCGCCACTCCTGCTGCTTTCTTCGGGGAGGAAGAGAAGAACTGCCAGGGAAAGGCGCGTGATTTGAGTCTGTGCTGATCGCTGCGAACAAGGTGTGTTTCCTGGAGTAGGCAGATATCTGCCTTGGAACGCTCGAGACAGGAGAGAATCGCCTTGCGCTTGTTCGGACTATTAAGACCCCGCACATTAAGCGAAAGCACTGTTAGATGACGTGTCATGTCTGGGGTAATAAGGAAGATGCCAATCCCCACCCGGAGGTGGCTGCCACGGACCAACGGGCCGCAGGAGACGCTGCGCTGGGAGTCCTACCGACTCCTACCGTGATGTCAGAATCCCCTGGACAAGGAGAGCACCCCCGCTCCTCCCCCTCATCCCCCAACTCCCCCCCATCCCCAACTGCCCCCCCCAACCTCAGCTCAACTGGAGCGACCCCCTTCTCCCGGGTCTCCCTCTCCCTAGGTGCAACCCCTCCCCGCCCCTCCCCCCCTTCCTGCA
This sequence comes from Lissotriton vulgaris, assembly GCF_964263255.1. NCBI lineage: Eukaryota > Metazoa > Chordata > Amphibia > Caudata > Salamandridae > Lissotriton > Lissotriton vulgaris. The sequence continues at coordinate 81,247,608 of NC_141690.1, read as the reverse complement.
TCACCCCCCAACTCTCCCCCCCAACTGGTAAAGAAATTAGGTCCAACATTGTCCCAGGTCCAGTCTCAAGGCCACTGGACCCGTGGTAAAGTAAGTCCGTAGAATGGAAGCAGTGGCGACAGTGCGAGCAGGTCGGCCCTCCCCTAGCACTCCGCTGTAGGCGAAGAGTCAGAGTCTCCATCCGGGAAGGCCAACAAGCACTCTGCCTTCGCCCCCGCCGCCGGACTAGTCTAGCCCGACCCGACCATGTCCTGTGGAACTAGTGCGGTTCTCTCCCAGCGGTCAGCCATTGCTCGCCTGCGCCAGGCCCTGCGCCACGGTTTCCACCGCAGCCCGCTGCCCCTCCTCTATCTCAGTAGCTGCGGGGCGTCTCGGCTTGCGTCTGCGCCGTTGCTGTTGCCAGCGTCCTGGGGTCGCCTCATTGGGGGCCGCTTCACCCAGTGGACCGTCGTCGACCACCGGCTCGTCTAGGCCCAGTACGCGGCAAGCGTCCCTGAGGGAACGCGGCTGGTGAAGTACATTGCCTAGCCGGAACACCAGGCGGAAAGGGTGGCCCCAGCTGTAGGAGATGTTGCGTTTTCTCAGCTCCGCTGTCACTGGCCGAAAGGTGCGCCGCTTCTCGAGTGTAAGCGCGGCTAGATCCTGGTACAACGTCGGGGAGTGGTCGCCAAAGGTGATCTTTTCCAACTGGCGGGCCTTGCTCAGGATCTCCTCCTTCGTTCTGTAGTCCTGCACACACACCAGGATGTCCGCCGGGTGAGCAGCGCCGGCCCTCGGCGGACCCGTCCGGTGGGCTCTGTCCAGTCGCAAGGGGGCGTCCGCCTGTCGGCCCAGGATGTGGTTGAAGAGGCCCCGCGTAAACTGAAAGAGGTCTTCCGTGTCCGGGGACAGTTGTACTCCTCTGATCCTGATGTTATGCCGCCTGGAGCGATTCTCCAGATCCTCGGCGTGCGTCTGGAGATCCACCTGTTGGTCATGTATGCGGGCCAGTTCCTGCCTTAGGGCCTCAATTTCGGTGTCCCGTGTGTCGCTTTTCGTCTCCAGTTCCGCCACCCTCTCCCCTATGGCGTCGGTATCGCGGCGGACCTCCTTGATCTCGTCCTGGAGCTCCTTCTTTAGGGCATGGATGTCTTCCCGCAAACTGGAGAACAGGGATTCCAGGAAGGACCGCGTGACCGGGCCCTCGGGGTCAGTTCCTCTGGGGGGCGACGCTGCCTCCACCTTCTTCTCTGTGTCTCCACGGGGGTTGGACCCCGCTTGTCCATTCCGCTTCCCCATGGTGGTGGGGGTGAAGAGGTCCTTTATGGTGCGGTCTTTCTTGGTCCTCCCGCCAGACATGCTTCCCCGGGGCCCCCAGCCGCGTCTGTCGACCACCTCCTCTGCCGGCCGTGGGTAGGCCCCTGGGCCTCGGGGGCGACTCTCCGGGCCGGGATGACCGGCGCTTCCTGCGTGGCGCGATTCACTCAGGCAGGAGCTACGCCGGGGGACGGGGCCCTCCACTCGCCGTGGTGTCCAGGAACGTCCTCAGGCCAGTGCCCGGGTAGGTGCCTGAGTCGCCGCCCAGGCCCGCGGGGCGAGTGAGAGGACAGGGTCGGGCTCTTGGTCAGGCTCCTCGTGCAGGCAGGCGCTGTGTGCCGCCGAATGGCCCCTCTCTCGGTGCGCCCCCCCGACGCAGCCCCCGTGTGTCTCCCGGGTAGGTGCGGGGGCCGGTGCGCAGGGCCGCCGCACGAGAGGGTGGGCAGGGAGGCAGCAGGTCCCTGGTGCCACGCACGATGTCGGCGGTTGCAGGGCTCGGACCCGGTCTAAGCCGCGCTCCACCGCGGCCTCGGTGCCTGGTCGCTTAAAATGGCGGTTGTGCAAAAGGGGGGGGGGCCCGGCGACACTGTCACACCCCCCCGTACCTCTACTTCGCCGTGCTGGGCTGCGGGTCTCAGGGGCTGTGCTGCGGGTCCCTGGGGCTGTGTTGCGGGTCTCAGGGGCTCACGCGGGTCCTCTAGGCGGCGTTCCACCGCGGCCCCAGGTACCGGTCGCCTAAAATGGCGGGCCGCCGTTGGGATCCGCGCCGCGGCGCCAACTCCTCCCCGGCCAGGCGCGCCGGGATGCAGGCAACGTGCGAGGGGGGGAGGGCGGTGTCACTGTCTCACCCCCCCGTACCTCTCTCCTCCACCGTGAAGTGCTGCTGGCTGCAGGGGCTGCGCGGCCGGCCTCAGGGGCTCGCGCGGGTCCTCCAGGCGGCTCCGCCAGGCCCGGCGGCAGGAGCCGGCGGCCGCCCGGGCAGTGTGCACGCCGATCTGTAACGGGGCGGCAGGTCCGCAGAAGCTCCCACGTGAGATCGTGGGGAGCCTCGCACGGCTCCGTGCGGGCCGGACCCGCCGCCTCAGTTGGTACCTGCCTCAGGCGATCCCCGGCGGCTCCGTGGCTCCGCCCTCCTCGGCCTCGCTCCCAGTCGTGCCCTGGTCTCGTGGGGCGCGCTAGGCCTCACCCTCTGCTGTGTCCGCGGCCGAACGCCGCAAGGGTCAGGCCGCCTCCGGTCGCAGCACCGGACCCGAAGGTCGTCGCTGGCTAGGTGCTGGCGCCAGGGGCCCCCTGGGGTCACTCTCGGCCGGGCAAGTGCTGTGGTGATGCTAGTTGCAGTGACCGGCGGCGGGAGCTCAGAGAGGCACGTCCTCTCACACCGCCATCTTGGCCACGCCCCCCAGGAATACTTTAGACTGAGATCGGAGAAAACAATCAGTTCTGTTCTTAACTGTCGTCTTTTACTCATTTTAACTAGTCCTCGTACTAATGTTTTTTAATTTGTTACCGAGCATTGGATGATTTTTTTAAATTGTTATCTCTCTTATTTTTAATGCTTTATAAATCTGTATAACAATGTATGCTTATATGATATTTGTTTGAATATCGAATAAAGCTTATTTTGAACCTTTTTTTTTTGAAGAAAGTACAAAAAGTCAAGCAAAAAACACAAAAACTTAGATAAAAGTAAAATACAAAAACACATAGACACTGGGTAAGGATATAATGAAAAATTAGGGGTAGGTAGGTTTTAGACGGGTAGGGTTAAGAAGATTAGAAAGAGATTGAAAAATAGGCCCAGCACCAAAAACAGAGCCAATACCAAGATGGACATGTGTACTGCATTGTGCCATTCTCGTGTGATTTCCAATGTGAGAATGCACGTCGTGTAACGTTTGATGGAAAACGTAACGCTAATATGCATGGAAAAAAAATCCTCCTGCTCACTGAGCTCTGCATAGCTCACAGAGTTTTTAAACCATTACTTTGAGTTCTGCGTAGCGGAACTCTGCGAACTCTGCCCACTCCTAACATAGGGGCAGATTTACAAGCTCCTTGCGCCACTTTTGCTTCATTTTCCCCATGTTAAAAATGACGCAAAAGTGGCGCAGGGGGCTTGTAAATCTGCCCGATAGTGTTTATGCAGATTAATCCCCTATTGTTTTTTATCTGCTTTTTCTTCCTCCCACTGTCAACTGCAAAAGTATGCTTTTCCACAGGCTAATTGTTCATGGGAGTTGTAACATAATCGGTTACCGGAAGCCCTGTGCTCAGAGAAAACTCTCCTGAACCCAAATCAGGAATCGCAAGACTGTGGTTTCTTTTTGATACCCATATTGGACCTCTGGCCAACTAATCTCAACTAACGACCAACTAAATACGGTAATGTTACTTATTAGATCTTTAGGAGCCTGTTTCAAACATCACAGCTCATTATCTAAATAAAGAGTCTGTGTTTTCCTCTCAAATAATTTTAACCTCTGATCATAGAAGGTAGAATAATTATCATGCAATATATAATTTCCACATTCCCACTTAAATACAACTAAACAAGAGGCACCCTAGTTTTATCATCAGGAGAAGTAAAATGTTTATGGAGAAAATGCAACTGGCACTAAAAAAGTAATACTTCAAAAAACTTTGGATCTCCAGGAAACCTATATGGAGGTGCACATTTTAAGTTTGAACATACACAATTACTTCAAGGTAAATGTTTTCACAACACTACTCTGCGTACAAATATTTTCTGTATTTCAAATGCTGGGCAAAAACTCCAAATGAAAATAACAGCTCTTTTCAAGGAAATCCTAGATCCAGGAGGCAAGGTTTCTGCTGCAGAAACATTGAATCTTAATTTAATTGGATCCAAGCAACGGGTGACCATTAGGATTCCATGACCCCCTCACCTGACCTCTACTGTTAGAAACTTTGGAGTGAAATTCGACCCTAACCTTGTATTCAAACCCCAAATCAAGGGATTTTCCACCTCATGTATCGCTACACTGAAGTCACCAAGGAGGATGCGCCACCTCAATCAGGTGGACTCTCATAGGACAATTGTCCATACACTGGTCACACCAAACTTCACTGTGCGATCAGTTTGCATTTAGGCCTCCCTGCCTATCTAATGCAGCGTCTTCAAACTGTGCAGAACTCTGCTACGTGCTTAATCCTAAATATTCCCCTGCGAGCCTCAGCGTGTAAACATTTTCATCTATTCCATTGGCTCCCACTAACCAAAAGAATCCAATTTAACAGTCTTGTTTTTGCTTTCAGGGCCTATTTACAAAAGGGTTCCATTTATCTTTGTAAGAGGTTCATAGCCACATTGCCAAGCCAGATCCATGAGATAAAATAATCTCAAGCTTTTTCAGCTACCTCACATTCACAGTTCTAGAAGAGACAGTAGATCCTTGGTCTTCCTTGCCACCATGCCGCCAAGCTATGGAACACTCCCCCCTTCACTTGCGCTGTTGCCCTTCAGAACCTATTTTCAGAAAAAAATCTCTAAAACAGGGTTGTTTGATTCTTGCTAGTAGGGCTGTTGACTTTATTCTCTCGCTTTCTATTGTGCCTCTCTCGCCGGAACACCTCTTCAGAGGCAGATGTGCACTTTATACATTTCTTGTATTGGATTGTCTTGGAAAGAGGGCATAGACCATGAGGGACATTATACCCAGAAGTTTAAGACGACTGCCACCTCTCCAAACTAAGGGGGAGATTTACTAGGATTTTGCGCTGTGTTTGTGTCAAAAAAGTGCCGCAAATCGGTACAAAATAATTTGTTCCCAATTAAACTTGGTTAGCGCTGGAAATAACAGAAAAGTAATGCAAATCATCGCATAGCGCTGCTTTGCATTACGTGCGCCATGAGGGCATATCAAGGGTGGTGGATGGGCGTTCCCATGAAACCACCCAAAATTTCTCATGCTATACCCAGCTTAATAAATAAAGTAGATTGGGTTTAGCATGAGAAAACGGTGCCCTTTTCATGTAGGCAAAAGGAAAGAGCAATGCTTCATTTCTCCTTCCTTTTCAGAATTTGTATGTGTACTGCACTTTACAGCACACATACAAAGTGGGAAATGGTTGAAGTGCGTCTGTGTATAGTATTTTTAACTGGAAGGATTCCTTCCAGTACAAAACATATGCTAGACTCACGGAGACACCCTTGCACCACGGCACAAAGGTGTCTCCATGGCGCACAGCAGTTGATTTCAGCACTGGCACTCGTAAGAGGGGAGGAGCGTACCTTCCTTTACTAAATAGGGTGCTCTCCTCCTCTCTCCTTTTAACGTAGCGCAGGATTTGCAGTTGTTGCAGTGCGCAACGTGAAAAAATAGTAAGCCTGCTCCTAAGTGGAAGTTAATGGCCTTCTGGGAAATGTAGTTTATTGATGGCATACTGTTGCATAGTGCATTCTTCACGAGCACAAAGCCTCTCTCCAGACAGTAGAAGGACAGCACACCTTTCTTTCCCTGTTATGAACTCAGAGTGAGCGGGTCTGGAGTATTGTTCCCCCACACTTGCTTAGTCTTAAGCGGTAAGCTATCTATCCAGCCAGGCTCACTGCCAGGCTTCTCGACAAGCTTGCATGGAACATCGCCCCGTTTCTGTGGCTGGAGCAATCAGAGCCTCCCGGCGAGAGACTCAAAACTATCACAACACTCCTTTTTGACCTATCACCATTGCAAAATCACTACTGCTAAAACAATAACTGTTACTATACCTTTCTGGGCTAATACAATATGTGATAGATTTGTCCAAAGCAATGCTAATGTGTGTCTTGATGAATGAGCTCTGGCAGACAGCTAAGCCTGTCTGTAGCCTGACATAAATGTGCTGCAAACAGAAGTGACTCACTACAGTGGGAACACAGGAGCTACTAACACCTATAAGTATGACCTACACATACATTGAGAGGACATTGTAGGACAAGCAAAGGGCATTAGACTTATTTAATAGTGTCAGAATTTGAACTCCATGATGTAGATTAGTCGTGAGCCTTGGAGTGATATTTTAAATCTTACAAAATGTAAGGAATATGAAAACTCTAGGAATTAATTAACATTATAACGCATCACATCTGGCAAAAAAGTATGAATAGTCATGTGTTCTTCAGATAACACATAGGTGACCTGAACCACCGAGCTGAATTGAGGATCCAGGCTAAGGCAAGATTATAACTGACCTATAGGCCGCTTTGGTTTTGCTAAACGCTGAAGCCTGTTCTTAATTTCTATAAATTTTCTAATCCTCATGAAATGCATATTGGAAAACGAGCCATTAATTATGAGGCCTGCACAAGTAATGTGTCTACACTTGTCCTTCACAAGGAACCAAGCACCCCATTTCAGATCTTGACTCTCCGAGGGTAGCATTGCAGATCAGTCTAATGCTTTCTCACAGTAGGTGGTGTGGTTTAGTAATCACCAGTTACCGGTATGGAGAAATAACACTCAATTATTGATTATCCAGTCTGTGCTTTTCTTTATAAAAAGGAAGAGTACATTACACACACACACTACTCAATCCTATTACAATATACATAAGCTGATGGAAATGCTTCTTGACATTGCACATACATTCCCACCCCTCCCGCAGAAGGGGGGGACTAGTAACCCCACTCATGTGTATGAACATCATCTTGCCCCCAAATGCCATGGGTTGATCATAACCTAGAGTGAGGAGCCTTTCCACTGGCACCACTCCAGTGGCTGCCCACCCCCTATTTTCAACAAGCATTTATAATGGGAACACCTGTCATAGTGACACATAGCCCTAACTCAGAGCACCTAATACTCACCATACAATATGCACACTTAAACCACAGTGGCTGACAGTCTGGTTGTTCAACTAATTCAGTAGCAGAATACTTATCTAAGCATACCTTGGAATGAAGGCTACTTATCATATCTGGTAACATGTACAATGCAAGCCAATCACAGCCCCTAAAAGGCATAACATTTGTAATCACATGGCTCTGCAATTACAACCAGAAACCTGGCAAGGATGCTTGCTAAATATTTCGAACTAACTTATAACATCACATATTGCATGTGACCTCCACTGCCCAAAAGGAACCGCATTACATAAATGCACCTCCTGTGCAATTACACCCTTCCAACCCTAGGGGATGTCTCCACGTAATCATTATCTATTTCCTTAGGAGAGTGTTTTTTCCTCACTGAAGAACAAAAGTTCCAGCATCAGGCAGACCTTAAAACATGGATGAACCCTTGAGGGCTTATTTCTTTGCAGTCCCCAGAGACTTGGGGAGGGGGGCTTTCTAATTCTGTGCTGGGGAGACTGCCCTGCTCCTGAAGCTCCCCCTGCACCGTGGCCTTCAAATGGTGGTGAACCCATCCTCCTGCGATAACCACACACCGAAAACAAGCAGGTTTTCTTTTAAACTAAGCCATGCCCCACAAGGTTTTATGGGGCGCTCCGTCTGGAGCATGCATATTCGAGAAGCGGCTCTCCCTCTGCTCGTGGAAGAGCCACACTAACTCATCTATTGGCCTATCGCCGCATTCAGCACTTCCTCGGGGTCCTGGTCCCACCCGGGCATCCCGCATGCAGGTAAGTTGAAGAGCAGCTTGGGGAACCCACCTTGCTAGCTCTCTGTCTGAGCAGCACCCTTGCATGCTGCCGCGGGAACCAGCCCTTTATTCTGGTCTGCCTGCTCCTGTGGGCAGACAAGGATGCTGTGGCCGGCCAGGCGGGCCTCGGTGAGTGTGATGGCACTCCCCCCTCCTCCTTCCAACTGCGGGCAACTTCAACGGCACTCCCCTTCCTCTCCTTCGGTGTGCCGGCTCCTGTGGGCAGATGATCGCTGATCAGGCGGGCCAACGGCCACATGGGGCTTCTTCATGAGTAGGGACTTCTGCCACATGGCTGGGGGCCAGGGTTGGGATCATGGGCCCCCAGGACCTTCATGGGGTGGGGGCGCAACAGAACTCACAGACTTTTTCTTGGTTGGGGCCCAGGGTTTGGGATCAGTGCCCCCAGGCACCTTCAAGGGGGCGCGGCAGCACTGCCTGGCTTTGTCTTCCTCTGGGGGTAGTCCCCGAGACCTGACCCACCCCAGAGGCGCATCGGAGACCAACGGCGGAGCTCCACACTCTTCATTGTCAGTCCAGCAATGGTGAACGGTCGCCTACCTTTTGTGGGGCCTATTTTGATGATCCTGGCCTCCTTTCACTCCTGGTGGCCAGCCCTAGCCACCTGGAGCACCTTACGCTGCCCCCTGGCCTCCAAGAGGGTGAACTCAGCAAGGAGCTGTCTGCACTGGCTCCCTGTGCCAGAATTTCACCAGGCTCTCCTTCCACAGCAATGCTTCCCCTCACTGGCCCTGGACTCGCTCAGAGGCACAGTCCAAAGTCTTGGGGCAGTCAGGGGGTCCCTCCTTCCAACTGCCATGAAGCTAGTCTCCTGCACCAGTCTTACTCAGCAAGACCACACCCCAGAGATAGCTCCTCTTACTGTGCAAGAACTTTTAAGAGAAATTGGAGGGGGCTGGCAGGAATGCACTTCTGCCGTATCCTGCAGTGACACATCACCTCCCACATGATCTCTGAAAAGTCCCCTTTCCCACTGGCTGACTTTATGACCGGGAGCAGCCCTGGTGCCTGGCACCGGTTGACAGCTGCTGAATTATGCCCTGCAGCTTCACCCTATCTCTCCCTCTTGGAGAGAAGACCTTCACTCTTTGGAATGTTTGCAGTGAAGGGCTAAGCCTCTGATGCTACAGCTTGAGGAGGAAGGTAATTAATCCAACCTGGCAGGGTCACACCAGGCCGGGCTCTCGTTCTGAGCTGAGTCAGAGGAATATGACATTTCTAGGTAACCCATTAGCAGTACAGATATGGCTTTGGACATAGCCGAATGGTTCCTTTCACACAACTTACACCAAGTTTGGTGTATGTCTGGATTTTGTAGGCCTAAGGAACGAAAACTACCCCATGTGTTCTCTTTCTCCCACAGGAGAATGGAGTGTTCCAACAGTAAAGCATACTGACTATACCTTACATGTGTCTCCCCACATTATAAGGCCTATTCTATGGCGCCACCCAACTCTGCATAATGCCTTCCACACCATTCTATCTGTACCCAGCTCCTGCGCTGGATATGACAGGAATCTCCCCAGCACAGCCCTTATACAGGTGCACACGTGTATGCACACATGTCCACATGTAACCAGTCCGGTGGCCCTTACCCTAGCTGTAATGCTGCATTCTTATCTCACAAGGCTGGCACCAGTGGAATCCACATGCAGTCCATTTTATCATGAGTTTACTGTGGGCGAGTCCCAGCTTATGAGCCTCTCCTACAGTACAAGATCGAAAATCAAATGTTCAAAAAGTGACAAATCCGGGCTGCTCAGATGGTCAGAACCACCTTCTCACACTTCATGTTTTGATAATTGTTTTCCTTAGTTTTAATTGCTTGTAATTAATTATATTCTTGAACCATGTACACTCTAGCACAAACCTTTCCATTCTAATGTGCAGTGATCCATTAACATTGTAAAGATCAGTTATTAGAAATATTTCACTAACATGAAATTCATTCTGATTGCTTGTGGCGTTTATACCCTCTGGGGGTTGAGGAATATGTTGGAATCTATTTGGATTCAAATAAAAATACACCGTACCTGCTCTATTTTGTTCCAAACTGCTGGTTGAAGACGCCCAGTCAACTCTCCCAGCAGCTTACCAGCGTACACTGCCCTTTTTCCACGTAGCTTTTTGGATGGTCACCACCACTTTTCTCATGCTTTTCCTTAGGATTGGCATATTGGCCATTGGCCTAAGTTTATGAAGAATTTTCAGGCAGTGGTTGAATTTTTTAATAATAAGATGACCAATTCCTCCACCTTTGAGGCCTAAATAAATGACTTTGCTTAAAATGTGTTAATTGTGGACCTATGATTCTGGTGCTGTCTTTAGATGTTGGCTAGTGATGCATTGCTGCAGACAGGTAAGGCTCCACATATTATCAAACCTCCTGTTTAGCTCCTGCATTCGCGTTTACAAGCAGCTGCTTAGATGGCTGACGGGGATGTCGGTGGTGCGCATCACTTGCCGGTAATCCACAGAGCCAGACACCACTTAACAAGTCTGCCCACCTTCTTGTATTATTCAACATGCAGTCTGCAGAACGCAGTCTACCATCTTTAAGCAAACATTAACGTTTACCAAATACTTCCAACTAATTCACATGCATAGTATGCATTAAGCTAAGATAGTGGTACCCATAAAGTCAATTCAAAGAAAATATTGATTATTACAGGCATTTTTTTTAGATTGATGTCTGAGTTTAGAAAACAGTCTGCAGAACACTTCACACGGGGAATAAATTATAAATCTCAGCAATTCAGGAATTAAACTGTTCAGCAATGCGAATGCATTTCTCACGGGGGGGAGGGAAGGGGCGAAAGGTGCCACGAAAGATACCATTTTTGTAACACACATCTGCGGCATTTTGTTAGAGCAGCATTTTTTGTTTCTCCGCCTTCCATTTATAGTACAAGCAGGCATTTCTTCGTCGTGCACTGGTAAACCGGTGCTGGGGGGTTGCAGCTCCGCACACGGCCGCCTCGGCTCCAAATTTCAAACTCTTTTAGTTCGCTCATTTCTTCCCAGGTTATTACTTGAACATTGACTCATTGTCGTCGAAGTCCGCGCGCCGCCAGTTTGCAGAGCTGTCGCGGCCGTGGCCGTTTTAATAGGATATCTGGAGAAAGAAAAAAAAAGTATGTTCAGCATATATGTTGGAATTCAGCGGCAGGACCCTGAAATGAAAATAGCTTGTGTAATCAGGAGACTAATAATGGCTCCATCGTGTTCTGCTCCGGCGTCTGAGGGGCACAGCCTGGCAGCTCAGTAGGCAGCTGTTTGACAAGGCTCGGGATGACTGGAAAACTCACATTTCTTGACGGTGCCGCACAGAACACGACATCTCTGTGCTTCGGGGAAATCACTCCGGTCCCCTGTGACCAAGAGCTGACTGAAGTAACAGGCCGTGGCAAAGGCTTTTTCCTCTAGCAGAGATGCTTCTAAATGGGTGTCGTTTGCGGGAGCGAAAATATTGAATATCTGCTAAAAATGCTCCTGATATAAGGTATTAAGAAAAAGCAGGGAGAATTCGAGGAACAGGCATAAAAAAAAAAGTGGCACAGCGTGACCTTACGGTGGAATGTCTGACACAGTTTATGGCTTGGTCGGAGTCCAGCCTGTGTTGGTGCATGAAATTAGATTGCGGGTGGCAGGTCAGTCTCTGGTGAATGGAAATCCATATCGTACAATTACTGCAAATGATTTTGTGGGACATTTTTCAGCGTGCGACCCGGAGAGGCCAACTCTGTGTTGGACACATCGTGTCCCAGCAGTTTCAGCTTCCAAGTCCAGCCGTGCTCCGATAGTACCGGCAGGGGTCAAGGTCGCTGAGTGGCAGCGATGGGTGGGAGTTTGTTGTTGACCTCTGCTCGGTGGTTGGCCTGCGGTAAATCAAAACACTTGCTGACCTTTCTGAAAGCGCTGTGCTTGTCACTAGGCATTCAAAGATTACTCCCGCGTCCAGTCCACTTCGAGATACAAAGCGTTCCGTTCCAGAAATATCAAAACAGCTGCATAGCATTTCAATTACAGCATGTTTTAAGAAGAGAAGATGCATAGCCGCTAACTACGTTTTACAGATTAGCTAATGCATAAGACTGCACCTTGGAGCTTCATTTTTCAGAGATCTTCTAAGCTTAAGGCTCCTGCCAGCCAACGAAGCTTACTATAATGCAGAATCACAGGCAGATGGGGCCAGTACTCAGCTTTTTTTGTGAAAATATATTTCTCAGACAGCGCATACACTGTGGCGTAGTACACAGAAGCGATTTCAGTAACTTCAGAAGTTTGCAGTCCACAGTACAGGATGATCTAAGCAAATGCTATTTTTGACTTCTTTTTGTGTACGAATATAATTTAACATATTTGTATTGCACAAATACCCATAATTTTGAGATGTAATTTAATAGTAATAATCAACTTTGAAATGGATGCTGAATTTAGATGGAACTTCAATAGGCAATGCCTGTGCTTCCACTTCCAAGGAGGATGTCCACACTCCATTTACAGTACTGCCCCACATTTTCTGATATTCCTTGTACCAGTAGCTTATAGTTTTCTTTGTCTTGCTGGTGTATTCCGGAAAGGAGGAGGCATTCATCCACGTGTCTTCCTCGTCTTGTAGCCTAGGCATCCTCATTAGAGCCTCTCACAGGCCAATGCCCCCTCTACACAACTCAATGTTCCACATTCCATCTTATCTGCAAGCTTCCCAGACAAATCAAACATCATGCACAAAGTCTTGTCCTTCCTTACTTCCTCCAAGATGCATGCCCAAAATACATTGCTCAGAGTCTGCAATCTCCCAGACAACTAAATCACCAAGAAGGCGACACACCCTTCTTACTCTCACTGAACAGTGTAAATATGGTATGCCATTTTACTTGGCAAACATATTCCAAATGGTATTTTCCCAACCTTGTTTTGACATCAGCTACCAACCAATGCTATCCACTCATTATTCTCAAATGTGCCAACCATTACATCATACCCATTTCCCTGCCTGACAGCCAACCAACACATCTTCGTGACCCTCAAAAAGAACAACAAACCTTCAATCAGATTCTTCAATAACTTTTGCATTGACAACATACACATCAAAATGTACTTCTGTTCCTTTCCCACCTGCCCTACACCCAACATCAGTATTTATCTCAGCATCTTCAAATCTTTCCTGGAAAATCACACTCAAGTGTAAAGCCAAAACATTTGCACACTAGTACTCAAATGATCTCACCAACAACAAATGCATAATTTCAGACAGGAAATAAAAAGGAAGAACGCAGATCTCTGGAGGCCCTTATCTACCGAAGGTATTCCATGCAACATGCAGAGACCTCATCATATCAACCAAATCGATGATGCATCCAACAGTATCAGAATACTGTTAAAGACAACCAGACATTTCATCAACCACCTGACAGATCCTTCAATACATTTTTCCAATTTTAAGTGCAAGGCCACAGTCTCTACTGCAATTAAAATAATTCAGAAGATCTACCAACGCATATCACGAAGACGGCTTCCCAACCATTCCCTACCAATCCACACAACATCCCTCATCGGCCATCTTTCAAACCCCTTGCCCTTACTGACTTCACCAACATCCTCAGCTGACTCAGAGCCATCTCCTATGAAGACATTCCAGCATCCGCCATGACAGCTTTCACAATAGAAGTCCTCTCACCCCTTATGTTAATAATAATATTAATGCCTCCTTTACCCATGCATCTTCCTAAAAGCCCTCAAGAAAGGTGAGATTCTTACACTCCTGAAGAAACCCCAATCAAACTCTGATGACCTTTTACATTTTCACTATAATTGTGAACATGACCGATTGATTCATCTTGGCCCTTTGGTCGTGTGCATTATTGAACCTACTTCTCACTTCTGAACCTACCAGGCGACGATGCGTATTAAGCAAACACGAGGAGATGATGGATGGAGCTCTGACACTTTTCAGACACTCACCCACACTCACAGATCTGGTTTGAATCCATCAACGTTCTTCATCCCAGAACTGTGACTGAGGGTGAGTGTCTGAAAAGTTTCCGTGCTCCATCAATCATCTCCTTGTGTTTGTGATGATGCGTATTAGGAATGTAACAACCGGTCAGAGACTGTCAGTTTTAGTTGAATTATTATGGTGGATTTGACAATCTTTTGCTACAAGTGCACACACAAAAGGAAATTTAGTGCAGAATGATTGTAAAAAAATAATTACAGATATCAATAAGATAGCAAGGGCAAAATCAATAAATGTAAATATTATGAAAGCAGAGATCATGTTGTATGGTGATTTTGTAAGGATCCTTTCATGCCTAATCTCAAAGAATAAAAAGTTTTTTTCCATTATTAGGGTTCTGTATTTCAACAGAGTACAATAAATCACTAGGTGACTTCAACTTACAGCGGAATGACCAACAACTCCCGGATCCCAAATCTAAGACACTTTCTTGACACCAAAGACCTATTCCATCACTGCAAAGACCCGACAAGTGAAAAGAGCTACTATAGACATGCTTATTGCTAATGAAAATTCCACTTACATAGATTCTATACTAACTGCAGAGTAGTTGTACCATCATATTATTGTATTCCACTTCCCCTCGGAAAACATAACAATCAAAAGTCAGACATGTAGACGGAAATGGTGGGTCTAGACTACAAGGGAAATCAACACTGACACTCTAACATCTAAAATGACTTTACGCATTCCACCAGTGGTGGAAACCTAACAGCAGAGGGACTGACTGCATACTACAGTGAAACCATGCAGAAATACTTAACTAAATAGTCCCTATGAAACTTCATCCTTCTGGTGCAACAAGAAGCTAAATTAAGAGAGAAGACAGCTCAGAAAGACTGACAGAAGATGGAGAAGTGATCCCACAGCACACATATTATTTTTTTATGATATAAAAGAAACAGGTACAAGAAAAACAAATGGCTTCAGAGTAAAAGCCACCTTCTTCCGATCACGAGACAAAGCCAGAAACGACCCAAGAGAGCTATTTAACACCTTCAAGAAACAAACATCACCCACCATTGCCCCTACCATAAACCACTCCATGGAGGGCACAGAATCCTTTGCCATATTCTTTGCCGACAAGATTGCAAAGATTCATCTCTCTATAGTCAACCCCTCCATACCAGAGGCCCCATACCAGCACCTTAGCCCTAGGACTGACTCCAATGACAGAGAGGCTCACCTTCACCACTAAAAGAGAAGAACAATGCCTTGTGGGAATGAATTCAGGGTACTCACAGAAAGGGATCTCATAAAAATTATGGGTAACATTAGCCCCACAAAAGACATATCAAACCTCACCCGTCATCCTTGCTTAAGGAATTTACCCACCTGATCTCACCCCTCTCGACAAAATAATGAATGTATCACTGGCCTAAGGTAAAGACTCGGACAGCCTGAAATTAGGATAGGTCACAGCACTCCAAAAGGATCTGGAAGCAGACCCTGAACATCTGTACCACTCCCTTTCTGTCAACAACCTCCTTTTCCTGGCTGAAGTCCTTGAAAAATGTGTTCTATCACAACTCAATGAACACATCATGGATTATAATCTACTCAACATGTTTCAGCAAGGCTTCAGGGCAGGCTGCAGCACAGAAATGCCTTGCTCAATGTTGCAGATGGCATTTATAGAATACTGGACAAAGGAGACTTGTGCCAATGCTGAATACTTAACCTATTTTACGAAATGTTTGTGGACCGACGGCAAATGATGTCTGCAGGAAAAACGCTGTGACACAAACAGCAAATAACCTGAATGTGGCTCATCTCAGAGCCATGCTGCTGTGCTGTAAAAAGTCATCGAGGTCCTGAACTCCCTCACAGGGAAGACTTTGAGAAGTTCAAGTATTCCATCCAAAGAATATATTTGGCTTGGCAGTTCGGGCTGGACTGTTTCCATGAGACACAGGGTCGAGACTGATTTGCATATAGCCAGGTCTGAACTGAGTTGGCAATGTGAGCTAAAGAATGATGATGCGTTCAACCCAGATCTGTGACTGGGTGTGAGTGTCTGAAAAGTTTCAGCGCTGTCCATCATCTCCATGCTTTGGTCGCCCTAAGTTGGCAGGATATGCTCAGACGTGGGTTCCTTCCTTGCTCTCTTTGCCACTAAATTCAAGCTGGCCTGGCTGATGAGGGGCGTTACCTCAAAACTGGTCCCAGGATGCTGCCGGTTCAGGGAAGACCTGACTTGGTAGTTCGGGCTGGACTGTTCCCATGAGGCACAGGGTCGAGACTGATTTGCATATAGTCGGGTCTGAACTGAGGTGGCAAAGTGAGCTAAAGAATGATGATTGATTCAAACCAAACCTGTGACTGGGGTTGAGTGTCTGAAAAGCTTCAGTGCTCCGTTCATCATCTCCTTGTGTTTGCTGAAGTCTAAGTAAAGGCATAATAAAAGGGGGCTCCTGAAGACATATAAGGCAAAATTGATGACAACCTCACTAACCATCAACCTATCACCCATCTACTCTACATTGGCAAGATCATTGAAAAGTGGTCTACACAAATCTGCAAGGTGCCATCAATGCCAGTCTGCAAAACTAGCAAAATGGGATTACTTTAAGTAAACTTGTCCCCTGCCTCATAATACCTCGGGACCTATGAGCCACCTTCATCACTATCACCAATCCCATCTTTATTGAAACTCCGAATTTTTTAATGTGACTCAGTGGCAATATCTTCCATTGGTTTTAATCCTATGTAGGTAAACCACGGCAGTTTGTCGACAAAGCTGGTTCTCAATCCCATATATTCATTTTTATCTGCATTGTCCCACAGGGATCCATCTTGTCATCAGTCACCCCTTATGGAATCCCTTAGAACCTCACTCATCACAATTCATCCTCTCTGTTCACAACATCCAAAGCCTTGAGCATTGCCTGTACCTCTTCATGACCATGGTGTTACACGCATATCTGGAACACAATCCTAATATTCAGCAACACCAGCAAGCAACATCAATATCAAAACTGGCTAAATGACACAAACATGGACAGATTTAGTTCCTATCTATTACAAAAACACCAACCCACTTGCAGAGTCCAGGACACAGGTTTCATCTGCAATAAAACATCACTAAAGAGACAAAGCCTGGCACAAACTCTCTCTCTCTCAGAACCGTTCCTTATACAAAACTTTATAAGTGCTGTTAAAGCCCTCATACTCTTCCACCTGGATCTTGGCACTGCCCTGCCGCACGGCTTTCTAGACACCGTACTGACCCCCTCAAAGGGCATCTTACATTCCACTGCATGTCTCATTATAGGCCTGAAGAAGCTTGACCACAAAACTTCCAACTTAAAAGAAAGCCACTGGCTTCCATTACCATCCTGCATCATCTTCACTGCCAGCAGTATTGTCTACAAAGACTTGACATTAACTCCTCCCTACCTGGCTGTCAATGCTCTCATCACACCTACTATTAGGACACTGTGAGCCTGGATACTAAGAATTGTAAAAAATACAAAAACTGGATGCTCTGATAATCTGGAACAACATACATTTGCAACATTTTATTACCATTGTAACTAGGGCTGGAATTGGGACCCGAAAGCAGCCATGGCCTATTTTGTGAGACTAGCCCCCATACTGCATGTAGCGAGCAAATGCAACGAGAGAGCGAATGAGCCTGACCACTGCAAAGTGGTTAAGAGAGGTTTCCCCCAAAGACATGTTTGAAAAAAATGCAAATATGGTGAGTCTTAACCACATTTTTTACTATCAAACCTCATCCAATCATTGACTGGATGGATGGAGATTGGAAACAGGGCTGCATGGTTCAATGATTGAATAGGTTGATGGTGAAGCGTAGGTAAATTAATTCATAAATGGTCAGAATGAATAAAGATTTGTAGCTACGTCAAAGGTGGGTGGAACTCGTGGCATTTGACTCCATGGAATTCTGTGGAGTTACATAAAAGCTCAGTGAGATTCAGCGGAGTTCAGCCAATGGGTGGAAATAGGCATGTCGTGCTCTGATTTAGTGCCGGTAACACGTTGCAAGCTGAAAAATCTGCACCAACGGCACTAAGTGGTGCACAAGAGGGTGCAGCTATTCTAGCTGCTTTTGCTGCTGCTCAAGCAGTTTTTCTACTCACGTGGCAGCCTTCTGACTGTGAATAGTTGCAATTGGCCGTCAGAAAATCACACTGGACATCCTCCAAGTCACTGTAAATCACACAAGAGGATGCCAAAACTCACTTGCACACTCCAACTTACCGACTCTGGAGCTGCACGTGTGAAAAAATGTCACCATGCGGCGATTGGCAGAATTTGGTTGGGACTCCACATTACAAGAGTAATGCGGAGTTGCCAAAATTCTGCCAATTCCATGTTGTGAACAGAATATTCTGCCCACCACTAGCAAATGGTCACAATGCACTGACTAAAGGTGAGTGCTCAGTCAATTTATATTTAGCTTTCACATTGAAACATCAGCCTCCCAAAAACACTACTACCACCAGTCCTTATGAAACATATATAGCCTGGATGTATTCAGCACAGTGATTTAGTGCCTGACAGAATGAAACAAAAAGCACTAATCTTTGATCTAAAACAGAAGAGACAATGAGATAACCATTCAGTGGCTGAACTGCACAAAAAACATATATCAATCCCGGCTTCAAACTGACCTCATTTCGTGATCCTAGGCAATTACTGTTTTTTAGTGTCTCCTTTTACTTTGTCATTGTATGAGAGCACCTTGAAATACATCAGTTCGAGTTGTGCGCTGAACAAAAGCAAATGCTTGATTCCGGTCTGGGAAAGATATGGCTGTGTAGTTCGGACTGGACTGTTCCCATGGGGCACAGGGTCAGAGCTGATTTGCATAAAGCCATTATCTAACCCAGGGTGGTGTGGAGTGCAAAAAACGATGGATTTAGGCCCAGATCCTTGTACTGGGGTGAATGTAAGACATTGATCTACATTCTGTCCATCAAATTGTTTTTTGTAATTTTCTCCCTGAACAAAAGCAAAGGGCCATAATATTACACCATCTACAGTAAGACCCCCGGCAAGGTATAGGGGCCAATAGACATAGGGCCAGATGTATCAAGATAGTTATTTGTGATTCCCTAATTGCGTGTCACAAGGATTCACAATTAGGAAATCGCAAAATGCCATGTATGAAGGTGTATAGTACACCTTTTGTGGTTCGTAGGGGGTCGCAAATGACCTACCTCATGAATATTAATGAGGTAGTTTGCAATTTGCGACCCCCTAGGAATCGCAAAAATCATGGGGATGGTGGCCAGCTGAGATCAGTAGACCACCATGTCCGTGATTGCTTTTCAATAAAGCAATCTGTTTTTGTTAAGCAGCCTGTTTTCCTTAAAGGAAAACAAGATGCTTTACAAAACGGAAAATGAAAAGTTTTCTTTTCATTTTTAAAGTGCGCTGGGGATGCTCAGACGTGGGTCCCAGGCACTCCACACCACTGGAGTCAAGCTAGCCGGGCTGATGAGAGGTGTTACCTCGAAACCGGTCCGGTCCTCGGATGCTTGATTCCGTTCTGGGAAGGACATGGCTTTTGTAGTTCGGACTGGACTGTTCCCATGGGGCACAGGGTCAGAGCTGATTTGCATATCACCTTTGTCTAACCCAGGGTGGTGTGGAGTGCAAAAAAACGATGGATTTGGGCCCAGATCTTTGGACTGGGGTGAATGTGTGACATTGATCCACATTCTGTCCATCACCTGTTTTGTTTGCAATTACTGCCATAAGTGCGCTGGGGATGCTCAGACGTGGGTCCCAGGCACTCCACACCACTGGAGTCAAGCTAGCCGGGCTGATGAGAGGTGTTACCTCGAAACCGGTCCGGTCCTCGGATGCTTGATTCCGTTCTGGGAAGGACATGGCTTTTGTAGTTCGGACTGGACTGTTCCCATGGGGCACAGGGTCAGAGCTGATTTGCATATCGCCATTGTCTAACCCAGGGTGGTGTGGAGTGCAAAAAAACGATGGATTTGGGCCCAGATCTTTGGACTGGGGTGAATGTGTGACATTGATCCACATTCTGTCCATCACCTGTTTTGTTTGCAATTACCGCCATAAGTGTGCTGGAGATGCTCAGACGTGGGTCCCACGCACTCCACACCACTGGAGTCAAGCTAGCCGGGCTGATGAGAAGTGTTACCTCGAAACTGGTCCGGTCCTCGGATGCTTGATTCCATTCTGGGAAGGACATGGCTTTTGTAGTTCGGACTGGACTGTTCCCATGGGGCACAGGGTCAGAGCTGATTTGCATATCGCCATTGTCTAACCCAGGGTGGTGTGGAGTGCAGAAAAACGATGGATTTGGACCCAGATCTTTGGACTGGGGTGAATGTGAGACATTGATCCACATTCTGTCCATCACCTGTTTTGTTTGCAATTACCGCCATAAGTGCGATGGGGATGCTCAGACGTGGGTCCCAGGCACTCCACACCACTGGAGTCAAGCTAGCCGGGCTGATGAGAGGTGTTACCTCGAAACCGGTCCGGTCCTCGGATGCTTGATTCCGTTCTGGGAAGGACATGGCTTTTGTAGTTCGGACTGGACTGTTCCCATGGGGCACAGGGTCAGAGCTGATTTGCATATCGCCATTGTCTAACCCAGGGTGGTGTGGAGTGCAAAAAAACGATGTATTTGGGCCCAGATCTTTGGACTGGGGTGAATGTGTGACATTGATCCACATTCTGTCCATCACCTGTTTTGTTTGCAATTACCGCCATAAGTGCGCTGGGGATGCTCAGACGTGGATCCCAGGCACTCCACACCTCTGGAGTCAAGCTAGCCAGGCTGATGAGAGGTGTTACCTCGAAACCGGTCCGGTCCTCGGATGCTTGATTCCGTTCTGGGAAGGACATGGCTTTTGTAGTTCGGACTGGACTGTTCCCATGGGGCACAGGGTCAGAGCTGATTTGCATATCGCCTTTGTCTAACCCAGGGTGGTGTGGAGTGCAAAAAAACGATGAATTTGGGCCCAGATCTTTGGACTGGGGTGAATGTGTGACATTGATCCACATTCTGCCCATCACCTGTTTTGTTTGCAATTACCGCCATAAGTGCGCTGGGGATGCTCAGACGTGGGTCCCAGGCACTCCACACCACTGGAGTCAAGCTAGCCGGGCTGAAGAGAGGTGTTACCTCGAAACCGGTCCGGTCCTCGGATGCTTGATTCCGTTTTGGGAAGGACATAGCTTTTGTAGTTCGGACTGGACTGTTCCCATGGGGCACAGGGTCAGAGCTGATTTGCATATCGCCATTGTCTAACCCAGGGTGGTGTGGAGTGCAAAAAAACGATGGATTTGGGCCCAGATCTTTGGACTGGGGTGAATGTGTGACATTGATCCACATTCTGTCCACCACCTGTTTTGTTTGCAATTACCGCCATAAGTGCGCTGGGGATGCTCAGACGTGGGTCCCAGGCACTCCACACCACTGGAGTCAAGCTAGCCGGGCTGATGAGAGGTGTTACCTCGAAACCGGTCCGGTCCTCGGATGCTTGATTCCGTTCTGGGAAGGACATGGCTTTTGTAGTTCGGACTGGACTGTTCCCATGGGGCACAGGGTCAGAGCTGATTTGCATACCGCCATTGTCTAACCCATGGTGGTGTGGAGTGCAAAAAAACGATGGATTTGGGCCCAGATCTTTGGACTGGGGTGAATGTGTGACATTGATCCACATTCTGTCCATCACCTGTTTTGTTTGCAATTACCGCCATAAGTGCGCTGGGGATGCTCAGACGTGGGTCCCAGGCACTCCACACCACTGGAGTCAAGCTAGCCGGGCTGATGAGAGGTGTTACCTCGAAACCGGTCCGGTCCTCAGATGCTTGATTCCGTTCTGGGAAGGACATGGCTTTTGTAGTTCGGACTGGACTGTTCCCATGGGGCACAGGGTCAGAGCTGATTTACATATCGCCATTGTCTAACCCAGGGTGGTGTGGAGTGCAAAAAAACGATGGATTTGGGCCCAGATCTTTGGACTGGGGTGAATGTGTGACATTGATCCGCATTCTGTCCATCACCTGTTTTGTTTGCAATTACCGCCATAAGTGCGCTGGGGATGTTCAGACGTGGGTCCCAGGCACTCCACACCACTGGAGTCAAGCTAGCCGGGCTGATGAGAGGTGTTACCTCGAAACCGGTCCGGTCCTCGGATGCTTGATTCCGTTCTGGGAAGGACATGGCTTTTGTAGTTCGGACTGGACTGTTCCCATGGGGCACAGGGTCAGAGCTGATTTGCATATCGCCATTGTCTAACCCAGGGTGGTGTGGAGTGCAAAAAAACGATGGATTTGGGCCCAGATCTTTGGACTGGGGTGAATGTGTGACATTGATCCACATTCTGTCCATCACCTGTTTTGTTTGCAATTACCGCCATAAGTGCGCTGGGGATGCTCAGACGTGGGTCCCAGGCACTCCACACCACTGGAGTCAAGCTAGCCGGGCTGATGAGAGGTGTTACCTCAAAACCGGTCTGGTCCTCGGATGCTTGATTCCGTTCCGGGAAGGACATGGCTTTTGTAGTTCGGACTGGACTGTTCCCATGGGGCACAGGGTCAGAGCTGATTTGCATATCGCCATTGTCTAACCCAGGGTGGTGCGGAGTGCAAAAAAACGATGGATTTGTGCCCAGATCTTTGGACTGGGGTGAATGTGTGACATTGATCCACATTCTGTCCATCACCTGTTTTGTTTGCAATTACCGCCATAAGTGCGCTGGGGATGCTCAGACGTGGGTCCCAGGCACTCCACACCACTGGAGTCAAGCTAGCCGGGCTGATGAGAGGTGTTACCGCGAAACCGGTCCGGTCCTCGGATGCTTGATTCCGTTCTGGGAAGGACATGGCTTTTGTAGTTCGGACTGGACTATTCCCATGGGGCACAGGGTCAGAGCTGATTTGCATATCGCCATTGTCTAACCCAGGGTGGTGTGGAGTGCAAAAAAACGATGGATTTGGGCCCAGATCTTTGGACTGGGGTGAATGTGTGACATTGATCCACATTCTGTCCATCACCTGTTTTGTTTGCAATTACCGCCATAAGTGCGCTGGGGATGCTCAGACGTGGGTCCCAGGCACTCCACACCACTGGAGTCAAGCTAGCCGGGCTGATGAGAGGTGTTACCTCGAATCCGGTCCGGTCCTTGGATGCTTGATTCCGTTCTGGGAAGGACATGGCTTTTGTAGTTCGGACTGGACTGTTCCCATGGGGCACAGGGTCAGAGCTGATTTGCATATCGCCATTGTCTAACCCAGGGTGGTGTGGAGTGCAAAAAAACGATGGATTTGGGCCCAGATCTTTGGACTGGGGTGAATGTGTGACATTGATCCACATTCTGTCCATCACCTGTTTTGTTTTCATTTTTAAAGAGCAGGCAGTGGTCCTTGGGACCACTGCCTGCTCTTAGAAACGGTTTTACAATCATTCACAAATGGGAAGGGGTCCCTTGTGGACCCCTTCCCATTTGCAAATGGGTTACCACCTACTTGAAGTAGGTAGTAACATACAAATGATTTGCGAACTCAAATGCGGTCACAAAACATTCACACATACCAATGCAGTTCGGTATTAGGATGGGACACCCTAAATACTCCCCTTCCTAATACCGAATCGTAAAATTAGGTTTGCTGCATCAGAAAAGTAATTTTTGAATTCGCAAACTGGCAGATTCTGCAAATCTGCCTGTTTCCGAACGCAAAAATTCTTGATACATCTGCCCCATATGTCCTCTACGTTCATCAATAGAATGAACATCAGGGTGATGGTTGGGGTATGGACCTTTCTAAGTTCATGATGAGAATCAATTCAACCAAGTGCAATAACAATTGCAACTCAATGAAATGGTGAAATGCTGAAAATCATTGCAAACATCACATTATAAAGACATGCGCTGTTTTGAATGTGTATACTGGAAACTCTGAGACAAGCAACAGCAAACCGCTCGTCCCCCCACCCCCTGCATATCCCTGAAGGTCAGCAGTACTCATGACGACTCAGCAGAAAACAGGATCCAACCAAATGTAAAAACAAATTGTTTTGAAGCACTCTTTAAAAACCATATATTTTTCATTGTTTATTTACAAGTAATGCATGTAGGAAATGCAGCCAGCCTGTCCTCAACTACAAAACCAGCCCTCACCAGCGGTGACACCAACCCCACCCTCCCAGCCCACTCGGAAAATGCTTGGTGCCTGGTAGCACCAGTCCAGGCCTGATTGTAACTTTTCTAATATTGTAACTTGCCCTTGAGGACTGTGCAATGCATCTGAATTGAAAATTCACTTTGGAGCTGCTCTCTGCTCTCTCCACTCCCTTCCTCTTTCCTGTTCTCCCTCCATTCCCTCATGCTACTGTATCCCTTCCTCCCTTTCCTTCTTCTTACTTTTCCTCCTTACTTTTTTCCTCCCCTCTGAAAGGCAAAGCCAAAAGGATTATACTAGGAGATTCAGGTACCATGACCTCTGAGTTGCTTTCTGGCTGTGATTGATAAGGGTTAATTTATTGCTTATTTTCATGTTAATACAGTTCTGTGAATCCCTGTAAACCATGTGGATATGCATAATATGTGATAAAGACGAACTATGTGTGTTCCAATATGTATGCATATAAGTATATATGCATTACATGTGCCTGGACCTAACCAAAAGGCAGCACAACACTTTACAGGGTCAAAGACAAGCATAATATCAAAGAGGTTGTGGGCTGGTTTCAGGACTGTTAATGTGTTGTGATGTAGTGTTCGTCAAAGAGGTGCATCTTCAACTCTTTCATAAGTTGGAGCAGGATTGTGGTGATCCTGATGTACACAGGTATGTTGTTGCAGATACTGGGTAGAAAAAAGATGGAAAAGTTCCTAGTGCCTTGTTTTGCTCCTTTTTTACACTTCTTAGTTTGCAGTCTGATGTAATCCTGGCTGAGGGTATGCCCAGTACCACCAGAGATAGTGAAATTGTCTTCAAGATAAGGGGGCCGCTGGTCACGATGGCTTTGTAAATGAAGCTGCTGGTTTTGTAGATGGTGCAGGTAAGCAAGGGAAGGCAATGAAGTTCTATCAGGACAGGGGTGATGTGCTCATATTTCTTCAAGCCCTTGATGAGACTTGCTGTGGCAGACACTAGTGTGAAACCTGGGAGACCATTGAGCAGAGCGATTCCATTATCCAGATGCAAGAGTATGAGGGATTGGACAGGAGGTCTAAAGTAGTTTTCTGTAAGACATGGTATTACTTTATGTAGAAGAGAAACCTGTTACCAAATCATTTTTGTTTCCCGTCAATGTATTCCATGATGGTGAGTTTGGTGTCCTGGTTAAATCCCAATCCATTAGGATCCTGTCATTGAGCCAGGTTTCTTCTTCGTCGTTCTTGGCAAGTAACAGGAATCTATCTCTTAGCTGGATGAACCTCAGTGTTTTGGACTTCCTGCGACAGGCAAACCGACCTCGGGTTATTTAGGGACAGATGCAGTCTGGACTCTGTAGTCATTCTGGGGCAGATTTACAAGCCTTTTGTTAGACATTTTCGCCGCCGTTCCATCACTTTTGGGACGCAGTGGCGGCGTAAATCATGCGCCATGTTGCAACTTATTTACAACGTGACGCATCTAGGCAGATGCTTCACGTTGTAAAGCACTGCAGCACATGAAACCTGCAACAGGTTTCATGTGGGCGTTCTGTTGCAGGGTGGGCGTTCTGTCGCAGGAAAGCCCCGTAAAACTGATGTAGTGAAATCTACAAGATTTCACAGAGTTAGTTTTACGACGACGCTGCGTCAAACCCTTACGCCTGCTTGAAGCAGGCGTAAGGAGTGACACACCACGTTAAGTATGGGCGGCCCCTGAGCATTGTTGGGGTTGCGTTGCACCTGCGACGCGACTCCAGCAATGCACCGCCCTTACTCCACAAATTGCGTCATGCATCTGACCCTCCTTGTGCCATGGTGCACCACAATGTGAATGCAACACATCCATGGTGGCACGAGGAGGGAATTGATAGTCACATCTGTTCTGGCACATCCCTGCTGATTTGCAGAGATGCGCCAGAAATTGTAAATATGTCCCTCTCTATTTACCACTGATGACATAGTATTTTTAGCAATTTTAATGTAACTTGTTTTATGTATTACTGGCTTTATTTATTTCCTTCTTTTTTGTGATTACCTGCTTATTGCTACAATACTCACATTTCTAGTGTTGCACTGAACTTTCAGCACTTGGGATTTTTGTGGTTCCTCTCAGCTCTTAGTTGCTCAATCCGCACTGCTTCCTCTTATCTTCTGCTCTTCGGTCTGCTCTCTTTTGCAGAGGCAATAGTGAGGCAAGCCGTTTTGTTTTACTCATACACAGACAACACTTTGATGGAGCATTTGGGTCTCTACAGAACCGTTTTGAAAGTTTTATGTGTTCGGTTGCAAGTGAGATGAAAGCCAGCTCACTAAGGCTTAATGCAGCCGTGATGGAAAGATTCTTCATGTGCCTCTCATGAACCGACAACTATCACATATCATCTAGACAGTATTTTTGACATTTGTCTTTCTTTTGAGGCACACATTACTAAGCCCAACTCAACATGCTTTTTTATCACGAAGGACATTAGGAAAAGCGTACCTCTGCTACCTAAAGCTAGGCCCAGTCCCTTATCACCAGTAGGCTGGACTATTGTAACTCTTTTCCTAGGTACATCTCATTCACAACTTGCAATTCATACCCCATTTTTTCTGTTTTTTTATTTAGGGTCTGATTCATAGTTTGGTAGATGTACTAAGTACTGTTGCCATGGTGGAGCCCTTTACACCCACCATGACAAGGGTGCTCTGTCTGCCAAATTTAAGAATGTCCCCAGGACCAGCAGACATCTCTTGAATTTGAAGGAACTGCTGTCACTTACAGCTCCAGAAACATGACAGAGTAGCACGTCAAACGTTCAACATTTTTTTATTTTCTCAAATAAAATACCAAAAAGATATATAATTTTTGAAAATGAAAAAAATGACCCCAGGGGAGTTTTATCCCATGGTGATGAGGGAGTTTTATCCCATGGTGATGAGGGTAATTTTGCAGTTTTCACTGCCCCTTACTGCTAGAATTTACCTGGCCACGACTGACAGTCAGCCGCGGCCCGTGTAGGGAGTTCCACAGGGCAGAAAGGCGGAGCAGGGGAGGGGCAGGGTGGGGGGTACTAAACACCGGAATATGGATAATTGGAGGTAAGTAAACAATTAAGTAAATAAAACAAATTTCGTAGCACACCCTGGCAGCACGCGCTACGAAATTCGTTTTATTTACTTAATTGTTTACTTACCTCCAATTATCCACATTCTGGGCCCTTATTTATGAGGCCTTGCGTCAGTTTTGCGCCGCCGGTGCGTCACTTTTTGTGACGCACCAGCGGCGTAAAAAATGCGCCTTGTTGCGCCATATTTAAAAAGTGACGCATCTAGGTAGATGCGTCACTTTTTAAACCCCTGCGCCACATTATACCTGCGTCAGGTATAATGTATGCAGAGGGGGCGTTCCCCCGCAAAAAGTGACGCAGTGAAATTTATTAGATTTCACTGCGTCACTTTTAGGATGCTGTTGCGTCAAAATCTTGCGCCTGCCTCACAGCAGGCGTAAGACTGACGCAAGCCCTTTCACATGGGGCTTTCCCCATGTGAAAGGACGCATTGCTGGAGTTGCGTCACTTTTGTGACATACTCCAGCAATGCGTCACTTTTGCGCTTACAGATACGTCAGAAATACTGACGTATCTGTAAGTCCTTGCGACATGATGCGTCATACATTAAATATGACGCATCATTGGTGTCGCAAGGAGTGCGCAGTGCAAAGTGACGCATCGCTGTTTTCACGCAGCGATGCGTCACTTTTCATAAATGAGGCCCCTGATGTTTAGTACCCCCCCACCCTGCCCCTCCCCCGCCCTGCCTTTCTGCTCCATGGAACTCCCTCCACGGGCCGCGGCTGCTGACAGTGAGAAGTTGCCATTTGTCCGGCCTCTCAAAGTAGGGTGAATGGACAAATCGCAACACCTCAGACAACCATTACATTGTTGTGGAGTTATCTCCACAGTCACCATTCTGACGGTCTGCCTGACTATCAATGAGGCAGGAGGTCCTTCAGTTTAGGGTCAAGGGAACTCCATCACCGTTGTGAGAGAGCACCCTCTCCGCAAAAACCGAAATTGAGCCCTTCATTTTGAATGTAATTATTTTTATATAGTCCTTTTTTTGTAAGCCCCAAATCCTTTTTTATTAGAAATACCCTAAAGACCTATGTACATACATATGGGAAATAGTCTATGAGTGACTGTGAAATACACTTTTTATCATAATGACAGTGCCAAAGCAATCTGTAGACATTAAAACATTTTAGGGTTTATAGGTTTATACTGCAAGTAGAAAATTATGTTGCATATTCTTTGTCAGTATTATTTTCACTAAGTTTCACTCATTTGAGATAGAAATAAAATAATTTGTAAAATTTGCATATTTTGCAAATTATATGCCAAATTATATGGCAAAGGCATTAAATCCATAGTTATGTGGTAAACACAGCAGCCACAGCAGCCACAGAATTGGCTCACTAGTGCCATTGTTTTACTTATTTTTTTACATTTCTGACACATGTATTGCAATTTAATAAAAAATAACAACAAAGATATGAAAAACACAAATTGAACCTCGTAGATGAAGTCATCACAACGAAGTACCAGGAAGTGATCCGTCAGGCAATGAGCTTGAATGAGTTTAATTATAATACAGTAAACAATTATAAACCTTCAGCTACAGATTCATGGCGGAGCAAGATGGCCCCTGGGTACATATTTGAGTAGGCAATGTTAAACTGTTGACTCGTTTGGATCAGCAGCGCATTGTCGTATTACTCCTTTGTTTGATGTGATGTTGCATGAATAAAGGATATTTCATACCTGTAAATAGAAATATGTTACCCTGAAAGAAAAAAAATAGGGAATCTTGGAAAGGGGACTGTTGTCCAAGAGAGGGAAGGATGGAGGGCAAAGGTGAAAGTGTTGCACTGTCAGATGTTTAGCTAATATTGTACAAACTGTCAGAGACACTAAATGATTTCAGGACAAGACTCTCTCAATGGGGTTGATTGCTCTGTGCAGATACAAAAAGATTTCTAGTGAATGGGTAAAATATAACTTAGAGAGTACCTGAATTCTGGGAGGGAAGCAGGACAGAAGCATATTGGCACAGGCAGTGAAGAGGGAACTGGCAGTCTTCAGGGTAAAATATCAAGATAACTCAAGTACAAACAGGAAGGTAAAAGCAGGGACATGATAGACAAACTCTCATATAGTTTGTCTGGTCCTTGGAAGTCATCACTCTGTGAGGTGAATAAGATCTTACAAGAAGGCAAGGAGCAGAATAATCTCTTAGAGTTAAGGGAGACACCCAGCAGCTCCTATGGAGAAAGAGTGCTGGGTTTTCTTTTCCAAAGGCACACACATTGGAATCTAACTGGCAGCATTGGACGCAATGAAAATCAGAAGATAACATGAACATATGAGAAGACAAAGGAGAACAGTAGAAGGAACACAGAAACAGAAACTGGGCTATGGGAAAATCTGGACTGGAATAAGGCTCAGCAACAGGACTGGACTACACAAAACGGAGTATACTGGAAATCTGCACACGAACGAGGACAGGACAGGAACTTAGGAATACAAGAAATGGAATCTGCATATACAAGACAAGTCTGGATGTGTGCAGTCAGGATCAGGTGCAAGGCAAACAGAGAAACAAAGAAACAAGATAAGAGACAAGCAACAGAAACAAATAGCTTATCAGAACAGGAACAAAGGATTAAACAACAATGAAAACTGAAATCATAGGCAAACCTGGAATATAACTATAAGATCACACAGAGAGCAAGAAGACACAGCAGCAGAGTGAGATGCGAGACGCTACACTCTGTGTTCACAGAGCTGAAATAGCTGGAGGCTCAAGGGAGGAGCACAGGTGCAGGGAGAGAGCCAGGTGCAAGCAATCAACCAGGTAGTAGAAATCAGAGAAACACCAATGAAGTAAAGGCAGAACTGAGATGTGGAAAGGAAAAAACCAGGGAAAAAATAAAATGCAGGACAGGGTAGAAGAAAGACAGGAACGGAGTATGGGTCGCAGTCAAAGGAGTGAAAAGTCCAGAATGGGATCCAGGAAGCAAGGTAGAGAAAAAAATACCACCAGCAGGTGGTGATCGCTGCAGGGTTTGGAGACAAGACTAGAGGGACCATGATGCATCAAGATAGTAGTGTGAAAACCTGGACAGGAATACGAAGTGTATCTGGCACAGCAAGATGTAAAAGTGTAAAACATCATATTCAGGTATAAAGGCAGAAATCCAGTGGGTTTTTGTGAGCGCTACCTAGTGAACGGATGGTAAAGTCCTACTATGCACAGATCTAGTTAGTTAATAGGTCAGGCTTACTTCAGCCGAGTCTCTAAACCTCTATTAATGTGGTTCTGCCTAGTTCCTGTAGCAGCTAGGTATATTGTTTTAGTGGAGGTGGTTGTCTTATTGGACTGAATCTAAGAAGGTTTTTATTTTATGTAAGTGTACATCAATGCTATTGAATAGTTTCTGTGATGAGTGTAGTGAGTGCTACTTTGAATCAATTTTGTTGTCCGTGCATATAATGATGCACATCCAAGCCTACTATGTATACAAAGATAAGTTCACCAAGCTTTTCCATTCTGTTAGAATCAGTTTATTGGCAGTGGTTCTTTGAGAGGAGGAGTTGGTTCGTAAGTGAAGATACTGAAGTGACGTCAAGGAGTACGTGGATATTTCATATTTTTTGGATGAAATCTTGTATTTTAAGCCAGAGAGCATTGCCATATTTGCAGTAAAATTACATGCGCTATACATTGCCATTTTTCACCTTTCATTTCCTGCAGAGCTTGGAATGAAGGAGGCCTAAATTGTCAAGCTTGTCTGAAACCCAAAATGAATTATATAATGTCCATAGTCTTGTTTATGCTAGGGCAGGAGTGATTGTTTCCCTGACAGAAGAGATGCAGATCTTGTGCCATGCTGCCATTGATATGGAGTACCACATTTTTCCTTGTGGTATGTATTTCAGTTGATTGTAAGTTTTTGAGTAAGGTATGTTCCAGATGGGGATAGTATTTTGTAAGATTTGTTTGTCACATGTCCTGCGCCCGCTAGTTTCCTCAGTAAAACTGGAAGTTCTGGGTTATGGGTTTTCCCAATTTTCAGAAGAGCATTTTTTTTTTAAGTTCAAGTTTATTGAAACCAAGCATGAAAACATATGGAATCATTACATCGAAGAAATATAAATATATAAAAAATCATAACAATACAATACATATGTATAATGAAGCGGAATCAATAAACACTTCACTCAAAATCAGGAACTAAAAAGAGAGAAAAGGGGAGGGAACGAAATTACATAGTGAAGGAAAATAACAAAAGCAAGTATGAGTGCAACATTGTATGCAATAAATAAAGCAATAATAGAAGTATCATGAAGAATAAATAGCATTTAGGGGATAAAATGAACAAAAAACTATGTAAAAAAGACAACAAAAGAGATTCAGGGTGGTTTACGGACTTTGTCAGAAGAGGTGGGACTAGTGCTAATGATCGGAGGACATAGGGGGGATAGTGAGGATAAGTAAGTTGTGACAGGAATCCAAAGTAGATCTCTCCTAATGGCAAGGGAAATAGGGGTAATGTAGTTGGTGTCTAGTCTGTGATTAAAGCAAATAGCATTCCACCAGGCAGAGTAATTACGTTTTGAGGAATCTTTCCAGTTGGAGGTAATCAAGTGGAAGGCCACAGCAATAAAAAGGTCTAATAACTTATAATGAGAGGGAGATTGATGTAGATCAGGAGAGAGGGAACCAAGTAGGACATTGAAGGGGGAAAAGGGGAGCTGAAGGTTGAAAATGACATTTATACGCGACCAAATAGGACGCCAAAAGGATTCAACAGATGGACAGTGGAAAAGCATATGGAGTAAGTCGGCAGAAGGGGAGGAACACGACCAGCAGTTAGAAGAGAGGTCAGGAGAGAAGGAAGCTAATTTAGCTGGGGAAAATAATAACCTCTAATAAATAAAATAGAGAGTCTGGGTAGTATTGGCTGTACGTGATGTTTTGTGAATTTTGAGCCATAGCTTATCCCACAAAGAAACTGGCCAGGAGACTGACAAGTCTTGCTCCCAAGCCAACTCAGTTTTCGTTTTAATTCGTTCAGAGGGGGTTAATAAACAAGAGTAAATGCAAGAGGCTGAGGGAGAGGAAAGCAACAATGGCGAAAGAGGCGAATAAAGGGGAGGAAAATCAAGAGAGAGGGGAAGAGAAAGAAGATATTGAAGGAGTGCAGGAAGTAAGAGATCATATTGTTTTTTTAAACTATTGGGAAGAAGAAAGTGAGACTAAAGATCAGCAAAGGTAAGGGGAACTTTATCAAGAAGAAGTTGGGAAATCCACATTAAACCCTTGGAACTCCAGGACTTCCAGAAAAAAGAGCGTTTTTTAATTCGGAGTAACTTATTGTGCCAAATGGGTTGATGGGATAGAGAAGACCAGGAAGGATACGCAGAGGATATGAAAGGAGTCAAGAGATGATGGGAATGAGCAATGACAGGAGAATGCAAAGAAGAGACATTAGCAGAAAAAGCTAGAACCTCAGAGAAATCAAAAGGTGAAATAAGAGATTTTTCCATGGACAACCAGATCGGAGGGTAAGTAGGAGTCTCCGTAGATAACCAACGAGAAGCTTGTTTAAGGATAAATGAATAATGGTAGGACTTAAAATCAGGAAATTTAAGACCTCCAAGAGATTTTTCTTTTTTAAGGAAGGATAGAGCAATCCGTGGAGGTTTTTTCTTCCAAATAAACTTTGAAAGAATTGAGTCTAGTTTTTTGAAATAATATCCAGGTATACAAATAGGTATCATTGAAAGAGAGAATAAAATGATAGGTGCTAACATCATTTTAATTGAGTCCAGTCTTCCCCACCAAGAGAGGAAAAGAGGATGCCATTAGGTGATAGAATCAGATATGTTTTTAATAATATATTCAAAATTGGCTTTTAATGTGTCCGGGATAGAAGGGGAAAACCATAATCCTAAATATTTAATTTTAGTCGAGTTCCAGGAAAAAACAGTTTAGTGAAAAGAATGACGAAGACATAAGACATTAAGAGGCAAAACTCCACATTTGTCACGGTTGAGGCGGTAACCGGAAACTAATGAGAAAGCATCAACTTGGCGCAGAAAAGAGGGTATGGTGGATTCAGGGTTGGAACAATAAAAAAGAATATCGTCCGCATAGACCGATAATTTAACTTGATTGGGACCTGGATTATAGTCAGTGATTTGAGCGTCCTGTTGAATTTTTGTCAGAAAGGGTTCTAGTGCTACA
Source organism: Lissotriton vulgaris (assembly GCF_964263255.1). Taxonomy (NCBI): domain Eukaryota; kingdom Metazoa; phylum Chordata; class Amphibia; order Caudata; family Salamandridae; genus Lissotriton; species Lissotriton vulgaris. The sequence goes on along the minus strand of NC_141690.1, from coordinate 81,214,255 downwards.
ATAAATAATAAGGGTGATAGAGGGCAACCCTGTCGAACGCCCCTGGAGAGGGAGAAATAATCCGAAATGTTCCCATTAGCAAAGATGGAAGCTCTAGGGCCAGAGTACAAAAGGGAAATGAGGGAAATCAATTTAGGGGGAAAGCCAATCCAATTAAGGGCACGAAACATAAAATCCCAACTAATCCTATCAAACGCCTTCTCAGCATCTAAGGCTATGGCCGCTAAAGGATATTGTAAGGAGGAGGTTCTGCTAAGAACATTAAAGAAAACCCTTGAGTTGTCGGAGGACAAACGACCTTTGACAAAGCCAGATTGTTCAGGGCCAATAAGTTCAGGTAAAATGGGGTCAATACGTAGAGCAAGCAACTTGGCAAAGATCTTATAATCCGTATTTACACTGGATATGGGGTGGTAATTTTTCCAAAACGCAGGGTCCTTATTGTCTTTGGGAATCAGGCAAATCATCGCTTCTTGAAAAGTATCCTGGGAAGAACCATTAGCAATAAAATAATTAAAAAGTAGAAGCATATGAGGAAGGAGAAGTTCAGAAAAGTGATTATAAAACTCAATAGTGAAGCCATCCGGACCGGGGGCTTTACCTCATCTAAGAACCAAAACTGCATGACAGATTTCTGATAGAGTAATGACCGAATCGAGTGAGGTAAAATCAATATGGGAAGAGTGAGGAGAAGCGAGTGAGTGAAAATAGGAGGACAGGTCGGAAGGAAGAGGGACGGATTCAGGAGTATAAAGTTGTTTATAAAAAGTAACAAATTCCTGTAAAATATCAGCGTCTTTGAAATGAGAAACGTCAGCCGAGTCTGCTATTGATGCGATTCGAGTTCTATCCTGCCGAGTTTTCAAATAATTAGCCAAGAGTTTTCCCATTTTATTTTGACCCCCATAATAGCGAGCACTACTCTTTAATAAATAGGAGGCCGCAGCATCAGTAGAGGATTTATTGAAGGCAACTTTGGCCGTAATAATGTCTTTCAGAGAAGATTCAGAAGGCGAATTATAGTAGGAATACTCTAACTTTTTAATCTTGGTAAGAAGGAGAGAAGATTGTTGCTCAAACTTTTTTCTTTTGAGAAACGTAATTAATTATAAAACCCCTAGCGGTAGCTTTAAATGAATCCCAAATCATAACTGGAGAAGAGGCAGGAGTAGTATTAGTAGAGAAAAAGTCAGCAACAAAAGAACTGAATTGGCTACAGAATTTGGGATCAGCCAGAAGGGAGTTATTAAAGCGCCATCTACCAGAGGAGGGAGAAAAGGGGATCAGGTCAAAATCAACAATAACAGGGGCATGATCAGAAATCAGGATGGAACCAATCTCAGAGGAAAGAGTACATTGGGTGAGGGATTTACTAAGAAAGAGATAATCAATACGGGATTGTGTCTTATGAGGGGGAGAGAAATAACTGTATTCTCGGAGGTCCGGATGGCAAAGCCTCCAGATATCCATTAGAGATTTACTTCGTATGGTAGAGGTAAATTGAGTGTGCATCTTGGACCTAATGAAAGTAACTGGGGAGTGTCTATCAAGGAAGGGGTCATGAACTTGATTACAATCACCACCAAAAATGATGTAGTTGTCATCTAGAGAGACTCATTTGTTCGAAATAAGAGGCCAGAAGGTAGAATCAACAGATACTGGAGCATAAACATTAAAAATAGTAATAGGTATATTATCAACAGACAATTTTAAGATCACCCAGCGGCCATCGGAGTCAATTTCATTATGAATAACAGAAACATTAAACTTTTTGTGGATTATTATAACAACACCATTCTTTTTCCCTAAAGCTGGGGAGGAGAAAACATGACCCACCCAAAGCCGTTTCAATTTAGAAGCTTCAGCATCATTAAGATGGGTCTCTTGTAACATAGCAATGGCAGAGTTTAATCTAGCCAAATGAGATAACACTTGTTGTCTTTTAATGGGACTATTCAAACCTTTAACGTTCCATGAGGTAACTCTGAATATAACACAATAAAAATATACATTCTAGGAGGAGCTACGACGGCGAACAAGATGGCTGCTTAGGTTCCTGGCTCCGCCGATCTCCGTATTCCGCCGCAAGATCCTGTACAATATCCTGACCTTACGCCCAGCCTCTGCTTGTATGAAGTGTCCCTCACTCCGATGGCGAAATCCTGATGTTTTTATCTGCTGATTTAATGAACTTACACCGTGTTGAAGATTGTGGCCTGTTCCGACGGTGAAGCCGGGGACTCGAGTATCTGCAAGGCTGGGCTGCAGTGCAACAACATTGGCTGGGGACCTTGGCAGGGTCCGGTCGATCGCAGTGGAAACTTCATCTATGCCCGGATTTGGTGGCGATTGTTTTCCTATCCCAGCATCGAGAGAGAGGTGACCTGCTTGCTGACTGAAGGTGGGGATCCCCATCCCGCGGACCTGGCATAGATTTTTGCGGGGTCTCAGTGAGTTGGGACCCCGGCCCGCGATGTTCTGCTGAGTCACCGCGGCTGTGGATAACGGCAGGTCAACGTTTACGCCTGCCCTCTCGTGATCCTGTTCGCCCCTCCTGGAACTGCCAGTTTTCACCCGGGGAGCTGATCGAGACTGGTACCGAACTTGATAAAATGGATCAAACGACATCAGGGCTAACGTTAAGATCGATACTGTTGGAACTGTGGGCGTTTCACTCGCAAATGGATGTGTCCTTGACTAAAATGGATGCATGCCTAACTGGGATTCTGCTCCAGGTCCTGGACCCTGCCCTACGGTTGAATCAGCAATCTACAGCTGTTCAATCAGCAGCCATTTTGCCTTTGTGTGAGGACCCTGTGAGGGAACGAATAGAGAAGCAAATATTAGAACCAACGGGTGGCACTCTGGAAGATTGCGTCCCTAAGGCCGTGAGTGTGTCACTGTACCTTACATCAGCATTGTCTTTGGGCGTATCATGTGGCGTTTCCCCCCGGAGACCTGTGCCATAGACTCTCCCCTCATCGTGTGGTGGTCTCTTCCACCTTTGGATATTCTACGATCCCAGGACGAGGCGGTCCAGTGCGGGGAAGGAAACTGTCAGTGCTTGAACTTTTCGTAGAGTTATCAGCTGCAAGTGGCAATGGCTTGACTTTCGATGGCTCCGTCTCTCTTATGACATGTATGTGTGCTCATGGGTCTCGCTGGGGAGTGTCCGTGTGCTGGTTCGGAGGGGTCAGGGTTAAGTTCATTACATTGGGATGATTTGGAACTACTATTATTGGCACATGAATTGCAACTGTTTGATTAATGAGGCTGGGCGGTATATCACGGTACCCCCTGTGGTCCTTTCTAGGTGTAGCTCGCTATCCGTCCTTTGCTACAGGGGGGATCTGTGTTGGGCGGGGGGACTAAGGGGTCGGAAACATCGTATGAAAATGCCCTCCTCCACTCTTCTTTTTCTTTTCCCTTCTTGTAGGGTTTAGGTTAGTGGGCGACAGGCACGCTGCTAGTGGGGTTAGGCTATAGCCATCGGCAGGGGTGCAGGGTGGGAGGTAGGAGTTTTTTTTTTATTTTGCCTTTTTTATTTTCTATGGCCTTTCTTTTCTCCCTTCCCTTTATTCCTTTGGATCAGTATGCTTTGTGCTTTATTTTGACTTATCGAGATCTGGTATTTAGTGCCCTTAATTTACGTTCGGTTGAACCGTGGGTGGGCAGGCCTTGAGTACTGGCGTCTACGGAAAGGTATATTCCACTACTGTGTTATCTGAATCGTACGTCTTAACGCCAGAGTCCCATGAATGGTTCTTTTATCTGCATATCCTGTTTTTTTTGGCCTGTCCCCCGTGTCCTATTGTTCATATTGTATGGCACCTGATCCGCTCATTTAAATAATATAAAATGAAACCTTTATTATCTCCTGTAATGTATCAATGCGTTCTAGTACAAGATCCATTCTGAATCGCTGCCGTACCTCAGGGCTGTCGGCTGAGGAGCTGTGTTAAATTCTGATAATTCAGGTTTTACTTCTGTTTAGCGGCCGGCCCCCGTGGTTGTAGGCCCATACTTGTACCTTATAATTGCTGCAATAAAGGTTTTAAAAAATATATATATATATACATTCTATATACAAAGCATACAATGCATGAAACATGAATAAAACGATATCTTGTTGCAATTGAAAAAAACAAATTAGAATTTTGAGGAAGAAGAAAAAGTATGAGAGAAAAGGTCTGAGAGAAAAGGTTGTTCGAGATAAAAATAAAAAGTGTACGAAAAGGGAGAAGAGGAAGAGAGAAAGGAGAAGAGAGCAAAGAAGGAAGAGAGGAAGAGAGGGAATAAAAAAAGAGATAGGAAAGTTGGAAGAATAAAGGAAAAAAGAGAGAAAAATGGCAAGTTCAGGAGACAGCAAAGAGAATAATAAGAGAAGAATACAAGTGAACAACAAAAAATGAATATGAACTGACCTCATACCTCACAGGAGGAGAATTCAAGGAGATGAGGGAAGGGAAGGAACCAGACGGGGCGGACGGAAAAACCGGGGCCAAGCAGAACGAGGAGCCGGGTAACCTCATAGAAAAGCACGTCAATAAGCACTTGTCCAATCACCTGGAACATACTGGTGCCCTAGATCCATCTCAGTCGGGCTTTAGACCAAAATACAGCACGGAAACAGCGTTGCTGTCGATTACCAATGATCTACCCATGCTCCAGGACAAAGGAACATCAGCTGTCCTGGTGCTGCTAGATGTATCGACAGCTTTTGAGATTTTGGTCGAGCGTCTGACTGGGAGTGGACTAGGGGGCATGGCACTGGCTTGGCTAAAGAGCTTTCTTTCGGATCGGACCCAATGTGTCACCATGGGCGATTTCCGATCCGAGGAGACCAAGATTACTAAGGGGGTGCCACAGGGCTCCTGTTTGAGCCCTACATTATTCAACATCTATGTGGCCCCCTTGGCTAATATCCTGAGAGCCTTTGGTTTTTGCCCAGTGTCATATGCTGACGATACCCAGCTGCTCTTTCCCTTTGACCATCTTACTCCAGAGGTATTACATTCTTTCTCTGAGGGGATGAGAGCAGTTTCCCAGTGGATGTCTTTGAATATGTTGCAGTGCAATGTTTCAAAGACAGAGGTTATGCTTTTCGGTGAGGCTAAGATCTGCTGGGCTCCTGACTGGTGGCCTTTAGATCTAGGCCCAGTCCCCGAGCCTAAGCAGATAGTCAAGAACCTAGGGGTACGTCTGGAACAAGAACTCAGCTTGAAGCAGCATGTTACCAACATTGTTGGATCTTGCTTTCGGACCATTGGATTGCTGTGCAGAGTTTTTCCATTGCTTCCAGACACCATCAGAAAGACCCTGGTCCAGGCGTTGGTTATCAGCCGTCTCGACTATTGTAATGGTCTCTTGCTGTCAGCTAATGAGGAGGATCTGGATAGGTTACAGGTTGTGCAGAACACAGCAGCCAGGTTGGTTCTAAATGCCCCTCCGAGAACACCTTCAAAACCTCTACTTGCCAGGCTTCATTGGCTTTCCATCAGTCAGAGAGTTGTTTTTAAGATCTGTTGTACGGTCCACAAAGGACTTCATGGTTTGGATCCCTCCTATCTGGCAGACAAGTTTGTGCCGTATGTTCCTTCTCGTGCTCTACGGTCCAGTGACCAAATGCTTCTCACGATTCCTAGGATCAAGCGGGTAAGGCAAGGGGGTAAGGCTCTGTCTGTGAGGGGACCGAGGATATGGAATGGTCTCCCTCTCCAGCTTAGGCAGCTTGAAAACCATCTGGCCTTCAGAAAAAAGCTGAAGACGTTCTTGTTGCAGGTCTAACCACACAGTTTAAGAACTAGATTGAAGCCAGGGAATTCGATCTCCTGCAGGTTCAGCAGTCAGATAGCGCGGAGATACTCCCTTGGGAGTTTATTCAAGCGCTCTACAAACCCGCACATAAATAAAATAAATAACATCACGTCAAGAGGAGGAAAGAACTATGGGAAGAAAAACACAATAAGGACACGTAAAACATGAATATATAGCCGAATTACAATAAAAAACGACAATCTGATAAAGAACCACATCATAAAGGAAAAAACTAATAGTTAGCCAGCATTTGAAGAGGAGGCATCCATTGGGTCATTGTGGTGAGAGTTTATGAAACTCTGAAGGCGAAGCGGGTCCTCATAAGTCGTCGCCCTGTTGTTATAGGTGACTGTGAAGAGACAGGGATGAAAGAGTCCATATCGAGCGCCCATGGCGCGAATCGCTGGTCTCATGCTGAGGAAAGCCTTCCGTCTGCTCGCTGTAGCTTTAGCATAGTCCTGGGCGAAAAACAAGGTAGAACCAGACCAGGTAACATGCTGAGAAGACTTGGCAGCAGAGAGAACTTTTAATAAGTCTGTGTACTCTAAGAAATAGAGGATCACCCCTCGTGGTTTCTATGAGGGAGAGGCAGATGAGGAAGGGCGTCCTAATCTGTGCGCTCTTTGGATGTTAAGCACAGTGCCCTCCGGCATATGTAGAACTTTAGGAATGAAGGATTTGAAAAACGTTAAGGGGTCGGACCCCTCCTGACCTTCAGCAAGTCCGTAAATACGGAGGTTATTGCGTCTATTACGGTTTTCAAGCTCCTCGACTTGACGCTGAAGAGTAGACACTTGGGATTTTAGAGGAGAAAGCTTGTCACATGTAGCAGTAATGGATGAGATAGATTGCTCGACTGTAGTGACTCTAGTATCCTGTTGCGCCCAAGTGTCCGTGAGGACTTGAAGTTTCGTATTCGTTTCTTCCATAAAGGGGCGTAATGCCCTAATCTCTTCCAATAAAATCTCCAATGAGACAGGTGACGAAGCTTTAGGCGGAGATGGTGGATTCTGCTTAAGACGTTTAGTCAGGGATTTCCCTGAAGACGTCTAAGCGGGGTCGGAAGCCGCCATGTCGTCTGCTGGAAGAGATGTAGAAGAGTCTTGTAGCTGAGAGAATTCTGTAAAGATCTTCGAATTCTTTAATGAAAATGCGCTTAGTAGAAGGCTTCGAAGTGCCTTTAGTTCTTCCCATAAAGTAAAGCAATAACAAGGCGAGGCCAAAAAATGAAAGGATCGTGAAGAGGAGGAAAATTCAAAATGGCCGCCGCAATTAAGTCAGTCAGAAAGGCACAGAGAAAAATCCGGAAACATGTAAGGAGAAAACTAGACGATATCCATGAGGAAACAGGCAACCAGAAAAAGTAAAAAGCGTAGGAGCAAAAGTACCATAGTCCTTCAGAGGTGTAACCAATTCGCTGAAACAGCGCTGTTGAAGGAACAAAATGGCGGTCGAGGAGCAGCGACAATGACCGAAAAAATCACATTGTCTATAAAGTTGGTTTTTCAAACCAAAAAAGACCGCAGTAGTCCAAAGAGAAGGAGGCAGTGTTCCGACAACCTCACATCGTGGTTTCAGCGCTGAAACAGCCCAGGAAGATAATAGTCGCCCGGAGTCCCCGAGGAGCCTCACCCAGGCACAGTCATTCCCGTCGGGCGCCAAGCCACGCCCCCCTCAGAAGAGCATTTTAAGTTTAAAAAACTACATACATATTTATTTTAGGTAGGTTATATTGGTTTTGGAGCACTGTAAAGGTTTTTGGGTCACCTTTAAGGCCAAAATCTCTCAAATGGTTAATGCATGCGTTTCCTAGTATACTGTTTAGCTGTCAATCTTTATATATTTGGTATACCAGAGTGTTACATTTTGTGGTTTGGGCATTTGTACTGTGAGTTTCTCATCAAGCTCTTTGAGCACTTCTAAAGTGCTATAAATTATGTTGTATGAATGGTCAAGCTTCATTTGACTAATGTGGTTGATAGTTAGGGATGCACTGAGGATCAATGGGTTTAGTAGTCTAATTTCAATTGTAAGCCACTCTCTTGTTATGGGCTTCTGAGTCAAGCCACTGTCACATGGCCGATTGGTTCGTTGTCGATATCGCTAAGTTAACATGAGCCCAGCAACCCTGATGCTGCTGTTGTGTGAGTTACTACATGGCTTTGTTTTTGCAAGACTCTGTTTGGGCCTTTCATGTGAGAACCGTCTGCTTGGATCTCTGCCTGTTCCTGGAGTTTAGTCTGAACACTGTGAGCAAGGTTGATAAACAATGCTCCTTTTAGACTGTTCTGGTCAGTCCCTTGTGTTGTAAGCAAACCTCGGCTAGGCCTACTTAGTGCAAGGGTTCGCCCTTCTCTGCACAGAGTCCTCAGACCTTAGGAAGAAGTTGGCAATGAAACTGGAAAATAAAAAAGCAAAGTTTATTAAACCTTTAAAGGTGGTACTACAGTACACACAACACCCTTCAGTATTGTATCGAGTAGCACACCGAACTAAAGCACATGGCCCCTTTTATTCACAATGAGGGGGCTCAAGAGAAGGCGGTACAAAAGACAAGAGCAGTTTTATGACCATATAAGAAATTATTGGAAAGCACAATCGATGAGTGGGCGGAGCTAATAGTCTCCAATAACTGGTAAATACATTCCTATCTGGAACCAATTAGTAACGGTTGTTGACTGTACTGCGCATGTCTGGACATGCTGGAAGCGGATAATCCTAAAAATAGCCTGTTGCCGGGCAGACTTCAGGAGCAGTGAAAAAGAAGGTAGGACTAAGCACATGACGAGCACATGGCAATGTATGGCATACAAAATGGCCGCTGCAAATGTTAAATGTCGTATACTTGTAAAGCGCACAGCTGCCCCAACAAAGGGGCGTCCCGGCGCTGTATACCGCTGGGGAACCCATCCTGGCTTTCCCTCTGAGATGGTCCCTCCTGGGCATCTCCAAGGTGAAGACAAGCATCCCCGGCGCTGATGGGGCCGTTAGTAGAGATTAAGCAAGCTATTGCCCAGAGTTGCTGAGTGGGACCCATGGTTGGAGTAGGCACCGAAGCGAGAATTTTCAAGTCCACTGACCATGACCTAAGACCCTGCCGCGTTGGGAATCGAACCTGGTCCCAGGTCGACCTCTGCTTCCGGGGCTGCCGCCTCTAACCAGTGAGCCACACCACTCCACAAATACAAGATGGAGTCGCCACATTTGTTACGATAATGGTCAAAACGAAGCATGTCTTCTGCTAATGCTTAACCTAATCGCTGTTGATTTACAACAGTAGCACCTAGACAAAACATGCTATGCAGCTGCTGCTGGAAACTCATACTTTGATATATTGGGGATGCATATTTAGGAAACAACACTTGGAGAGGGAGCTATCCAGGAAGAAGAGTCATGCGGTTCCTATGACAAGGCCCAGATATCTTCTATTATATAATAAAGCTTCTTCTTACCAAGGGGAGGGTGGTTAGGCCCTATAGTCCTTTATCCACTGTCTTTATATGATGACATCTCCCTTTATGATATATGGCCTTGCTTCAATGCTAACTGTGGGGCCGATTATGATCGCGGATAATCCGCATCCTCCGGGCCAGCAGAAGCCACCGCCGGCCTGGAGGATGCGGATTAACCGCTGCGGACTGGAAAAAGACCCCCCGTCAGATTAGGATGGCTGGGGGATATATGTTTTCCGTCCGCAGCTTTTCCGTTGCGGTCGCCTTCCGACCGCGGCGGAAAAGCTCTAACATGGCTGGCGGTGTCTATCAGACACCGCCAGGCATATTAGGATGGCGGTGGTCCTTTGCCTTTCCACTGTGGCATTTCCGCCATGGAAAGGCATACGGTCTTTTCTTTGGGGGCCCGTTGAGGGCCCCCCGGGGTGAAGGGGGGGCTTGAAGCAGCATCCGCCGCAATGTTGCGGTCACATCCTAATTTGCATGGAGGGACCGCCGCTGCCAATGCGGGCGGTCCCTCTTCTTCGGGGGTGGCGGACGAACGCAGGTCTGTCCGCGATCCTAATGACCCCCTAAGTTAGGTTTGTGCATTTTGCTGCTGGTTGTGGCTTGTATACTGTGTTTTAGTGCACAATAGTTAAAAATAAACATTTTCAACTATATTTGTGTTTCGGTCAGTTCCTGTTGTGGACATGTACGAGAGAGTGTGTGAAAAGGTATGTCTTGTTACCGCAATTCCTGGGAGATCCGGAAGTGTTGTTTTCTAGGGTGTCTAATCATTTGCTTCTTCATGAGTGAGTAGGAGAGTTAGTGAGACACTATAGCTAGTTGGTCCTGGGTTCGTGGGCACTAAGGTGGTGCGAAGGCTTAGCCCCTATACACCAAGGTCCCATATTCCTGCGCATAGTTCTGTGTATGTGCAGCATCCCTGCAACACCACCATAGACCTTGTCTCACCAAAAATACCATTTGGTATCTGTGAGAAATTGGGGTGTTGGTTGAGGAGTGTGTGAGCCCTTCTCAAGCAACAGACACAATCCTTGTCACGGTGAACCACAAAAGTCACCAAATGAACATGTTCTTAACCCTCTGGTAGCTTTAAACAAGAGGAGGCAGGCTTAACCTAGAAACAATGTGTAAACTATTCATGCATAACTCAAACAATAATGAAGTGAAATTATTGTGTAGGAATCTAGGACCATAGTGTAATTTTCCAGATTCATGCCCATTATAGGTATAAATTACCTGATCCTTATATAGGCATAGAAATCATTGCCATATTTAAACTTTAAACTGAGCCTATGCAGCCCAAATACGGCATGGCTACTTCCACTAAATTCCGAGAATCAACAACGATTTCTTAGAAAAACCCGCCTTCATAAGCTAGGGACTTCCCATTGCCTGAATACTAATTTATCTAGGAAATCATGGAGTTTTCAAAGAACTGAGTCTTATAGTGATTTTATTATGTCTAATCAAACTCGGCACCTTCAAGGTATAAATATGCCTACATTTGCCCAGACAAACACACAGTGGTTTGGAGCAGATCGACTATGTACTTGCCCGACGCCCTGCTGCAGCAAGTGCCGAAGGAAGCCAACCCTCCAGCTGACGCACTGAGAGGCACTGTCTTTTCTCCTGCAGAGAAATACAGCTCCAGTGTTTCCAGGCTACCCATGCGGGTTGCTGGGAAGACCTCCTTCATTCTTAAAACAAGGTACGGAGCTGATTAGACCCTTAAGAGAATTCTTAGAATAGATTCTTGGCAAAGAATACTAAACTTAAGCTACACCTCATTTACGTCTTCCCTCGTACTAGACTTAGGTTAGGTACACCGGGGTAGGCGTATTTTAGAAGCACCAATTGAATACTTTTAGTCATTATTTTATCACTGTATGTATTTTATATGTTCTAGGCAATTTATTGCTTAGAAACCATATCATGCTTTACAGTACTATTTTATAATACTTATCGTATTATATGCCTTGTACTTTATGCTTGAAAAAGAAGACTGTTCAATAAATACTTTTTATTGAAAACGCCCATCTCTCTATTTTCTCAGCACTTCTGGTGAAATGAAGCATGCGCGATTGACTGAATAAAATAGCTATCTATTGTTTCTGTGACTCTAGAGATTGATTTCTTATTCTTGGGATACAAAGTTGTCATGTTTATGCGGTTGTCAGAAACAAATCCCTTCTTGTGAATTCGAGAAAGTTTCTAGTGACCTCTGAGCTAGCTGGCACTCACAATTAAGGTTAATATATACGAATGAGACCGAGTCGACCTTAGTCCTACATCTAAACTATAGTATATATTATTCCAATGCGCAGAGCCTATTGGGAATATAGGAACTACAATACATGGCGCCCAACGTTTGGCAAGGCGATAATTTAATGCTAGATACCAGAGTAATTCAGTTGTGCTTTTCACACAGACCCCTTTTTCCTGTAAAATACTGCATTAGACGTCTGGAGTGGGTAAAAGGATAATATCCGCCAAAACTGAGTAGGACAAAAATCCTATGTATTAGTTTTGGGTTTGTTCAACGTTGAAGGATACAGTGTCCCAAAATATTGTGCACCTAATCTTTGCTTCCTTGAAACTTGCTCTGCAAACTTTCAAACCGACAAAATGTCAGAAAGTGACAAGGAGAGTAAGAGCTGCAGCAGCAGCACAAGCAGTTTTAGATGACAGAAATTTGCTACAGAATGACCCGGAGGTTATAATCCTCCGGGTGAATGTAAGGAAAACTATAATTTACAAACTGATAAATAAAGGATAAATAAAGGAGTATCATCGAGAGGTGGTAAAGTAATCTTTGTTATAGAGGCACATGAATATCGGCAGACAGAAGTATTCTATTCATGGATTCACTTTCCTCTAGCAGATGGAGGGACACACCACTACTACAAAGTAGAGGAACCTCCAGAGGAGGAATACGTTCCTTACGAGGACATTGAAATTCCATTAACTTACCAAGAGCATCAGATCTGGTTTAAAGGCGCCCTACTACATCAAAATCACATAACCAGGCTTGGCCCACTAGGTAGACCAGGAGCGACATGGCCGGTACTAGCCAGCTATTCACCACATCCTGACATAAACAATATGACAGGTCCAGAACTGTTAGTACAACTAAAACAGTTAATTAAAATACATAGACAATTGGTTCATTATGTCATGCAGACCTTCACAGTCCAATCTACTGTGAGGATTCCACAGCACACCCCTCACCAGGGGAACACAAATAAAATCACACCACAGACCATACAATCAGTCATTGGTAAATTGTCCGCAAAGAGGGAACAAATTCAGTTCTGGTTAGCTCAGAAAATTTATCAAATAGAGGCAGTATTCCTTGATAGTACACCTCATGAGAAGCACAGAATTCTGACAATCTGTTTACCAATGGGGATATCACCACGTGTAGAGGACTGTGACACCTGGGGCACAGTCTTTGCTTCAATCTACACAAAACACATGGTGTTCCGTCCATGGCGGTAATACCAGACGTTCGGAGACAGATTCAAAATTAATACGGTCCAGAACCGGTCTTAAAAAGATACAACCTTAGAAATAGGGATACTTTGAGAAAACCTGATAGATATCAAGATACTGATACATGTTCCTCTCGTACCTTTCAGACTTCCTCGCAGAAATCCGAAAGAAGAGGATGATCAGAGCACAAGGAAGATCGCGTGAAGTCCAAAGACGAACAGCACCTTCCTAAAATTAAGAAAACTCAATTCACCAAGAAAAAGGTAGCAATCGTAAAGATCAGACATGCAGAGGACCTTGAGGACACAATTCAAGAACGGGGAGTGGGCCCAGACAATGCTAGAAAGCACAGCAGAAGTGACCATAGCTCGCAAGATCCTGAAGGATCATCTGGAGACAGTGGACTTGAATGAATGCATTCAAGTTGAAACTGCAGACACCAGGGTTAGTGTACCTCACAAGTTATATGAAGTAACACTCCGGATGGAGGGGGACATACCTAGAAAAATAAAAGCACTCTTTTGGGAGAAGCTTTCTAAGTGTTATGACATTCTTCTAGCTGAACAAGACTGGCCACCTGAATTTGTCAGGGAGTGCCCACATGGCGAAGAGATAATTATTCCAGCCTTCTCAAATCATATTACTATTCATAAAAAATACACCTATGCCAGAAAATGGGCTGTGGCCCAGGCTCCAGCATTATATAAAAATAATGTGGGATGGGATGAGGACTCTCCTCGCCATAAAAACCATGTACAAAAAAAAATCTACTGCACAGAGGCAGTATCCAGTTAAGCAAGAAGCTAAAAAACAAGTCAGGGAGATTTTAAATCAACTTGAATACCAAGGGGGGATTGAAACATGCACCTCATCAATGAACAATCCTTTGTTTCCGGTCTCCAAACCAGACAATTCATATTGTCTAGTTTTGGATTACAGACATTTAAATTCCTGTTGCAAAACATTTGCAGTACAAAATGCACATAGTGCAGCACTGATGAATAACATTGTGCGGAAACAAGATAAAACCACATTAGATATTTCAAATGGGTTTTTCTGTCAAAATATTGCACCTGAAAGCAGGCATTTGACCGCTTTCTCAACTATAGGGATACCGCAACAATTTTGCCGTCTGCCCCAGGGATTCAAGAATAGTCCAGGGTTATTTTCAACCAGAGTAACAGAGCTACTACAAAAGTACGATGATGAGGCATTATCTTATGTCGATGACATCTATCTTACAGACGATGATTTGGGCGTGCACTTGAAGAGAGTGAACACCATAATACTTGGGTTTGCATCAGAAGGGTATAAATTCAATTTTAAGAAATCACGAATTGCCCACCTCAATGTCCTATTTCTAGGCTACAAGTTATAAAGTGAAGGCAAAGCCTGGCAGCTAATTTTCTAGAGAAATGTGTGCTGCTCCAACCTCCAAAAACGCAAAAAAACTTACAATCAATTCTAGATTTCCTGAATTTTGGAAGAACTTTTGTTCTAAACTACGCAGAAAGCGTTAAACCTCTCTGCAAACTAATCAAACCTGATTTCAAACCAACTAATTGGACGCTAAAACACACAGAAAGTTTGCGTTCAGTGCAAACTGACATGTTAGCAAAAACATAGTTAGAAGCACGTAACAATGTGCGCAATCTTGTTATCCGAATCATCCCAGGGAGATGCGAATTCACATACCTGACCTTTAATGAAGGTGAAAAGGTACTAATAGCATACAAATCACACTTGTACACACAAGCTGAAATCAAATTCACTTCTACAGAAAAAATTCTGACTGCGGTGCAAACTACAGTAGCAAAGGAGAGAGCTCTCGTGCAGGGTAAACGCATAAAGATCGGTACACCTGTACCTGCTTTAGAAACAGTGACAAAAGCAAGCATTCCCAATGCTAAAGCTTTACATGCGAGATGGATACAATGGGTTAACTCTCTTGCTGCAACAGACGTTGAATACGTCTTTGACCCCTACTTGAAGACACAAGAACTCCTACAGTACGAATACAAATGTCCTCTGCCGACCGAAATTCTGTCTCTAGAACATTAAGGATGTATAATCTATACAGACGCATCAGCATAGCCCGCAATTGAGGGTAAACAAGTCTATAGTGCTGCGTGCGATGGTCACTAAAACTCAATCACTCGGAGACTGTACAGCTCAACAAGCTGAACTACAGGCTTTCAAGATGGCGCTTGAAAATACAAATCGTGAATTCTCCATACTGATAGTGTGCGATTCGTATTACTGCGTACAATCTTACAATGAGTATCTGCAGAACTGGGCTCAAAACGGTTTCAAAGACGCAAAAGGTGGCAAAATAAAGCATAAAATGCTTTGGGAACAAATAGTTATTTTACAGAAAGAACTACAAAGGACTCATGTGATCCATACACTGAGTCATCAATGTGATGGCGTTCACGTTGCAGGGAATTTGTTGGCTGATGAAGCCGCGAAGGCAGCTGTGCAAACGGCTTCCGTAGCTACAATCAATCGTTCTAAAACAACGATAGATGGAGAAACAATGCTAGCAGTCAAAGACTCAATGGAGGGTAGCTATGCAGCGTTACCTGTGAACTGTCCACTCGGAATACATATGTAATTGATGCAAACTCCTTTTGTTTTGCTCGAATCCCAGGAGTGGGGGACAGAGTAATTCCAAACAGGATCAAGAGAGGTGCTTTGGTTCATGAAGCACATAAGAGAGAGGGTCTGAGACATTGAGGGATCTTAGAATCTCTAATGGAATTAGAAGGGATATACTGGTGGCCGGGAGTGAGCTTCGAAGTTTACAAATTCGGAATTAACTGTGACACCTGTTACAAAGATCATAGCTTCGAAAACCACCATGTACCTGACTACAGTGTAGCCAGCCCAGTCCAGACACCATTGTTAGACAGCATCAAGCTTTCTACACGCAGACGTCGCAATAGACGTACGCGTTACCACAAATACTAGGACAAAATGTATTTGGATGTGGCCCGATGCTCGGATGACGCCAGAACTGTTATAAAGGATTTGCGAGTCTTTATCGGCACATATGCAATCGGCACGCTACATTCTGACCAGGGTCCTGCGTTTAGCTTTCGAGCCGTTTAGCTCTCAAGCTTACAAGGAGGCCATGGCTAGCTTGGGCATTGCATTGCAGTATTCTAGTCCCTTCCATCCTGAGGGTAATGCGGTAGTGGAAAGAAAAAAACGTGACATAAAGCAATCCATAACAGCTAAGGTATTACTAGGTTTGGGTGATGGGTGGGTCAAACATCTAATAAGTGTCCAACGTAGTCTTAACAATCTGCCAAGAAATTCTCTGGGGGGAATCACTCCATATGAATTACTGTTTGGCACTAGAATGATAATCGAAGACCTCGATTGTCAAACTTCAGTGGTGGAACAAAAACCATTTGATGTCAAAGATCGTTTGGCTGTTTTACAGGACTTAAATGAAACAAGAAGAAGTCTGAGCAACACGGTACAGAAGCCAACAACCACTGAAGAAAAAACACCTGTCCCAGCAAGACCTGTCTGGATTCCAAAGATTGGGGATCTAGTCAGGGAAAAGATCGCAGTAAAGAAGGAATTTAGGCCTTCTTACAGAAAAGCAGTACCAGTCTTAGCAATCCAAGGAACAAGATCATTAGTACTACCGCCCCTTGCTGGTAAAAGGGAGAACAGAGTTGTGTCCATCGACCTGGTCAAACCACATCATGTGGCCGATAATAAGTAGTAGGCCCAGTGGACTCCCAAGAAGTTGCAGAAGACCAAATCTTGCTGCAATCCAAGAGGTTCAAACTTAAAGACTTATCACCTTTGATAAACCTGCAGTAAGAAAAAAAAGGACTATGCAACAAAGCCATGGAACTTGTGCCTCTTGAAACCCAAATAACAGTTTGTCAAGAAACACCTGTCTACAATGATGTAGCATCTGACTATCCAAATATGAGAAAGGAAGAAGCAGCTCCAAAGAATAATAACAATCCTGATGCAATTCCAACAATTGACAGAACTGCCTCTGGCTATTTTATCAACTTTGATAAATTTTCTGAGGATCCCAGTGAACCTGAAGATAAGCCAGCAAATACAACTTTCAAAGAAAAAATAACAGAACTCTTTCATCAACTTGAAAAAACATATCTGGTTTCACCATGGATTGAATTTTGGATTGTGTTAGGCGTACTTTTCCTCCTGCTCAGGCTCATATTGGTTTTAAGTTTGGGAAAAATGATAGATGGAAAATACAGTACAATGGACACAGCAAGTAGGAAAATCAACTTGCTCCTGAAACCTCACAAATCATCTCATCGTGAACGGAGAGACCTGTCATCAGTGAACATCACAGCCGTTCCTATACCTGGTGGTATACCATGGGACAGAACTAATTATGACATCTATGGCCCGGGGGAACTGCTGAAGATTCCACACCAGTTCAAGGTTTCTTTGAGTGACTTTGTATCACCCAGCACATTTTCTGATGACTGGGACTTTGAAACTGTTAACAACATGATGACAGATTTAGAAATGTCAGCACATTTACAGAACATGAATACCTAGAAGGTTCATCAGATTATTAACAAAGGTATTGTTTTAATCGTTATGGCCACCATTACTTGCATAAATCTGCAAGCCCTGGGAATGTTTTTACTTATAATCAATGGGAACATTGTCCAACGCCACCAAAGGGTAGCTCAAAAACATTTTATGACAAGTTTCCGTACTTCTCAGGGTTTAATGTTACAAATCCAGAAACGTTTTATTTTAAAAATGAAAATAAGTCAGGAATGAAAACAATGCTGACCAATACTAAACAAATTTATTCTGCAAACTTTTATGCTCAGCTGTCTATATTAGGTTTTGACTTTTGGAAAGACAACATTGAGACAAAAACTGTCTGGGGCACAACAGATTGGCAGGTGCAAGGTTTAGAAGCCCTGTTCAGAGCCTGCATTATACCAGAACAAATAATGTTTTCAAATGACACTGTTCAACAAACTTCTTGTCTTGGCCTGGCTAAGATAAAGGATTTAAACAAACAGTCCATACAAAAGCCCGCACCTGACAGTAATAACACTGCGGATGAGGAGGTGGACGTAAAACAGATTTTACAACAAAACAGAACTAATCCTGATTGGAAAAAATGGTTAATCTGGCCCACAGAGACGAATAACTGTCAAGATAGATTCCTGAACAAAACACAAGGGTTCACAGTGAATAGCCCAGATCCAAGCTATTCCCAGAGACAACATCTAGGGATAGTAACTACTTACATTGTAGGAAAGCTATGCCTTGAGTGGCTACAGAAATCTACACTTCCAGAAATCAAACAACACTAATCTTTACTTAAAGAAGGCAATGATTTGCGAGATTTTTTAATGGGGCCTCGCAAACCACGTCAAAAACGTTTCATATATGCCGGTATATACGCTGCGTACAACGATGCTTTGGAAAATACCGCAAACGGAAACTGCAGAAATAATACGAGAAATTGATCATATTAATTTAGATAAAGCTCTCTCTGTAGTGGACAACGGGTTAACGACTCTGTCCTCCAGAATATATTCCTTCAACAGCATTGTATCCTCTGCAATTGACATAATAGAGCAAGACTTGCTAATGTTAAAACATGGCCAGTCTCAATTACGTTTTATAATGCAGCTAGGCTGGACGTTACAAAATCTTCATTCAGGATATGTCCCATGGCGTCTAATCAACACAACGTCATTGTGTGCTGTATTTAACCTTACAGAGAAACAAATCTCTTTGGCACAAAGAGGAGCAGACTATACGGTGCTGAGCATTTAAAAACTGGAAAGATTACCATTGACAGCCTCTGAGAAGCCTGTCATTGAATGGATAATACATGGCACCATCACGATACCAGTGCAGATTTTCCAATTTCAGTATTGTCTACAGCATATGCCAGCGGGCCTGTATGAAAGGTTGGGTAAAGAATACATTAAGTCAACCTGAACTTTACCATACACACACAAATGTTGAAATGGGGGAAAGGAGGTACTCCTTATTGGTAAAAATGGTAAGTACTCTCTAAGTGGTACACTTTTGTGCCAAGGTATTATTTACACAGAGCCTGCGAATGTTCTGCAAATAACCTTTCATGCTACCTGCACGGTTCACCCTCCACAGTGATAGAACCAATTTCCAGGCAGCTATCCAATGGCAGCTACGTTATCCTCAATGACCACAGCTGTTGTGGCATGTTGCCAGGAAAAGCGTATCTAGTTAGTGTGTCATCCAGGGTCACTTTTTGTATGCAAGTATTGTATCCAAAGAACAAGACAAACAGGGAGACGGCATTATTATTATTATTATTATGAGTTTTATATAGCGCCTGGTTACCAATGGGCATCCCAGCGCTCACCAGAGAATGAAACTACAGAGTAATGTGGGGGTTAAGCAGAAAACAGAAAAGTTTTTAAAAGCTTGCGGAAACGAAGCAGACTGGCTTCCGAGCGGAGATGTAGGGGAAGAGAGTTCCACAAAGTGGCTACATTTATCGAGAACCTTCTGCCACCAGTTCTTACCTTCTTCACCCTCCCAACCTGCAAAAGATGTTGGTGGTCAGACCGGAGAGAACGGAGGGCCTTATAGGGCTGAACCATCTCCCCCAGAATAGGTGGGCCTGCCCCCTGCAGGACTTTATGAGCGATACAGAGTGACTTGAACTTCACCCTGTCCCTCACAGGGAGCCAATGCAGCGCCTTAAGCGCAGGGCGAGCAGATTGATGTCTGGGGAGACCCGTCAAGAGCCTGGCAGCCGCATTCTGCACTTGCTGCAGTTTGTTCATGGTAGATTCTGGAGCACCCAGGAACAGCGCGTTGCTGAAGTCCAGCCGCGAGATGATGAGCCCCTGGATGAGAAGTCTCCTAGTGACCGCTGGGAGCAGCGGTAGAATCTTCCGAGCCGAGCGGAGCAGGCCAAAGCACACGCCAGCAGTCTTTTTGGCATGGGTTTTAAACGACAGGTCCTGCTCAAGCCAAACCCCGAGGCTCTTGATCTCCTGCTTGGGGGTGGGTACAGGTCCAAGGCAGTCGGGCCAGCTGCTGGGAGACAGAGATGGAGAAGAGTTTCCCAGCAGCATCAGCTCCGTCTTGGAGCCGTTGAGCTTTAATGCTGAGCTGCACATCCATGTGTAGATCTTCTCCAGACATGAGTGCAGCCGGTCAGGATGGTGAGCCGACTGGGAAAGGCCTACCACCAACTGAGTATCATCAGCATAACTGATGATTTTAATACCCAGCAACAGTACCACACTCTCCAGGGGGGCCATATAAACGTTGAATAACGTAGGGCTCAATGAAGAGCCCTGTGGCACACCACACTGGAGAGGGATTGAAGATGATTTTTCATGGCCTTCCCACACCTCAAATGTACGACCTTCCAAGAAGGAAGCAAACCACTTGAGGGCCAAACCGGTGATCCCCACCCCAGCCAGCCGTTGGAGAAGCACCTGATGGTCCACGGTGTCGAAAGCAGCACTGAGGTCCAGGAGGATCACTGCCACTGATCCCCCCGAATCCAAAATGCTCCTAGCATTCTCCACAACCGCCAGCAGGGCGGTGTCGGTCCCCTGACCGGGACGGAAACCGGTTTGGGAATCACCTAAGAGGGAGTTGGCCTCCAGGAAGTCCGACAGGCGGCTGTTCACCAGCTTCTCAGCGACCTTACTAAGGCCCGGCAACAGGGAGATAGGCCTAAAGTTGGCGAGGTCGGCGGGGTCCAGGTTAGGCTTTTTTAAAAGGGCCTTCACGACCGCCCCTTTCCAACTGAGGGGTACTACCCCTTGAGTGAGGGACAAGTTTATAAGGTCCGTCACTGGGCCGCCGATGGTAGAGGCCACCTGTTTTAGGTATTTAACAGGTGCCGGGTCTTTCGGGGAGCCACTCTTCATGGTCCTCAAAATCGAGAGAACTTCCTCCATAGCAACCGTGCCAAAAGAGGCCAGCTCCACTGATCGCATCCTAACCTGAGAACTGGGGTTATCACCCGGGGAAGATACCTCACCTGGCCGGGGAAGGGAAGCCAGTATGTTATCGATTTTTGTTTTAAAAAAGGACGCCAGTTCTGTGCATTTTTTGCGAGGGTCCTCGTGGATGATCTGGGGTTCAGGGGTGTTCAATAATTCCTTAATAACCCTGAATGATTCTTTAGAAGAGTTGGCCGCTGAGCCTATTCTCTCTTCAAAGAATCCAGATTTTGCCACACGAATGGCGGATTTGTAAGTACTCAGGGCCTCCCGATATTCCTTCCGCTTCGTTTCACTCCAGTCTTTCCTCCAGGACCGCTCTAGCCTCTTGCATCCTTTCCTTAGGGATCTCAATTCGGGCGTATACCAAGGCGCCGAACCCTCTCTCTTCCCCTTCATAAGTTATGACCATTATGGCCTTCACTGAATATCTTTTCTATACAAATTGATACTTTAGGCTGAATGAAAGTCATTCTTTTGCAAAAAACTGTGCCACTGACCTTGTCTAAAGAAATGTATGATCTGTAAGTTGCAAGGACTTCTGCAGAGATACATGCATTATTATCAAAAAAACTGCCCAGTGCATTTCGCAGAAATGTTAAGTCAAATCTTAAATATGTCTGAAACCAGTGGCTTCACACATGTATTTAAGACGATTTTTTTCGGGACTGTTAACACCATTTGAAGCAGTCCTCTGCATTGTTCCAAATTTCGTGCACTCTGTGTTCGGCGGCCTGCCTCTCATCTTGGGACTCGTAGCAGGAATTCTATTTTTATTCCTTCTGCTCCAATATGGCAAGTCCAGTTTACCAGCGATACCCAGACTACCATGGAAGAAGTCCTCCTTGCCATGAGGTATCGTGAGAGAATTACACAGATTCTTGGCTTGGCTTGTTTAAGAGATCTGAACACAACTTGTTTTCTATCATTCAGACCAATCTGGCAAGATTGCATCTTACCTGTTCTGCGATGCCTGCTTTATGGAGAGGAATGCGTGTTGGACATTTGTCTTACACTTCCATCAGTCCTGCCATCGGATGTTGACGCTTTGCTAGGTCCGGTAACTATTAATGCATCGTGTTGCCCCCAACGGCTGCCAACTCTGATGACAGCATTCATTGAGGTCTCACTGGCAAGTCTGACTGAGGGTGAGATATGAGACACTACAGGCCCACAGGTACCACCTACTGTGGACATTGCTAATGTATCAAACGCTGACGGCGATGATCCTCATCTATGCATATTTGACCTGCTAACTGAAGTGGTTCCATTTTCGCCTACTATGGTAGACAGTTTCTTTGCCAGACTAGAGGATCTGATGTTTTCTCCTGACACTGAAAATAACTTTTGATTAGTTCACACAGCGTACCCTGAACTCTGAAATTCGGCCTTCGTTTTTTCAAAACAAACCGTCTAACAAATTTGAACTTTTTCCAAAATAGAACTTTTGCCACAGAGTAGTCTGCTTAAAGTAGAACTATTCTTAGAGAACAAGATTTCTTTTGAACACTTCCTAAATGACAATATTTGGCCTTTTCCTGAAAACAAAACAGTTTAAATGCTATGCTATGGGATAGTCTCGATCTTTTTTTTGTACCTTAGAGAGACATTTCATGAATGTAATTCTGTCTTTTATAAATGTTAGAATGTATACTCTCATACTATGCTTCATATTGGTTGAGACCTATTTTTTCATACAGTTTATACTCTTTTAATGTGAACAAACCTTTTGAATGCAAATTGTATTTTGGGTTGGATTGTAAACACTTGCCTTAGATATGTTCAGTGCTTATACATTTAGTTTTATTGAACTTAATATTGTGGAGTGGGTGTTGTGTAGGAATCTAGGACCCTAGTGTAATTTTCTCGATTCATGCCCATATATAGGTATAAATTACCAGAGCCTTATATAGGCATAGAAATCATTACCATATTTAGGCTGAGCCTGCGCAGCCCAAATACGGCATGGCTACTTCCGCTAAGTTCCAAGAATCAACAACAATTTCTTAGAAAAACCCGCCTTCAGCAGCTAGGGACTTCCCTTGCCTGAATACTAATTCATCTAGGAAATCATGGGGTTTTCAAAGAACTGAGTCTTTGAGTGACGTTATTATGTCCAATCATACGTCAAACTTGGCACCTTCAAGGTATAAATATGCCTACATTTGCCCAGACAAAAACACAGTAGTTTGGAGCAGATCGACTATCTACTTGCCCGACGCGCCCTGCTGCAGCAAGTGCCGTAGGAATCCGACCCTCCAGCTGACGCACTGAGAGACGCTGTCTTTTCTCCTGCCGAGAAATCCAGCTCCAGTGTTTCCAGGCTACCCTTGCGGGTCCTGAGAGAGAGATACAAGACCTCCTTCATTCTAAAACCAAGGTACGGAGCTGATTAGACCCTTAAGAGAATTCTTGGAATAGATTCTTGGCAAAGAATACTAAACTTAAGCTACACCTCACTTACTTCTTCCCTCGCACTAGACTTAGGTTAGGTACACCGGGGTAGGCTTATTTTAGAAGCACCAGTTGAGTACTTTTAGTTATTATTTTATCAATGTATGTATTTTATATGTTCTAGGCAATTTATGGCTTAGAAACCATATCATGCGCTTTCTGTACTATTTTATAATACTTATCGTATTATATGCCTTGTACTTTATAACCAGTATTACGATTGTAGCAGTACATTTCTCATGCTTGAGAAAGAAGACTGTTCAATAAATACTTTTTATTGAAAACGCCCGTCTCTCTATTTTCCCAGCACCTCTGGTGAAACGAAGCATGCACGATTGACTGAGTAAAATAGCTATCTATTGTTTCCGCGACTCTAGAGATTGATTTCTTATTCTTGGGAAAAAACAAAGTTGTCATGTTTATGCGGTTGTCAGAAACTAATCCCTTCTTGTGAATTTGAATACATTTCTAGTGACCTCTGAGCAAGCTGCACTCACAATTAAGTTTAATATATACGATAGAGACCTAGTCCACCTCAGTCTAACGTCGAAACTATAGTATATATTATTCCAATGCGCAGAGCCTATTGGGTATATAGGAACCAAACTACAAAAACACAACACCAAGTTAGAAAAATAGGATAAAATGTAATAAATTATTTTAACACTAAAACAAACAAAATTCCAATCAGTAGAACTGAAGTTATGAATTTTCTAAAGTTTAGAGTGCAATTTAGCACCTACAAGATCAAAGTACCAATCACAGACATATAATTGCATTAGACCAGGGCAAAGTCGAAAGTTATTGCATACAAGTAGTGGATTTCACCTGATCTTGGCTTATTTTCGGGCTTGGAAAAAATTTCAAAGAAAATGTCTGAGAAGGTAAAGATCAGCGGGGCAAGACAGCTCCCACCAAGCAAAACCAAACATAACTACTCTTTCTGCAGGCCAGTGCTGTCAAACAGCTCCAGCTTGCACAAGTACGTGCAGAGAAACAGATGAAAGCATTGCTCTGACAAACGGGTTCTGCCTTTCAGTAGCCCCATATCTGTCACTGCAATGCTGACTACAGTACAAAGCAGGAAACAGGCAAGGACCACAGGGGCCTTGAGACTCTCCCCATGTTCCCCACACAGGCACCCAGAATGAAGATGCGGGTCCCCTCCCATAGTGCAATGGTTGGGCTCTGGGATGGGGTTTCAGGGTCGAAATTAGCCCAGGGAGGAGGGTTGCATAGCCCTTCTATCCTTAAATATACTTATAATAAAAAAAGACTGGTCCCAGCCGCAAAAGCCCCACCCCCTTTCTTAACCACTCTGCAAAGGGCCCTCCTGCAGCGCAACTTGGGGGATGAAGTCCCCTTGGCTAGTGAGGGTCCTTGGGGGCCAATGAACCATTCTTGTTATCTCCAGTATTTCCCGCATATGGCCATGTCTGAACTGGGGTGGCAGAGTTGGCTAATGAATAGTGAGGGATTAAACTCAGATCTGTTGACTGGGTGTGAGTGTTTGATTGGTTCAGATGCTCCGTCCATCACCACCCCCTTTTGTACCGCTTTGTTCGCCATAAGTTGGCAGGGTATGCTCAGACGTGAGTCCCTTGCTCACTTTGCCACTGGATTCAAGCAAGCCTGGCTGAAGACCGCTGTAATGCCAGAAACCGGTCCTAGGAAGCTTAAATCCGGTCCAGTTAAGGCATGGCTTGGCAGTTTGGGCTGGACTGTTCCCATGAGGCACATGGTCAGACTGATTTGCATATGGCCATGTCTGAACTGGGGTGGCATAGTGGGCTAAAGAACGGTGATGGATTAAACCCAGATCTGTTGACTGGGTGTGAGTGTTTGATTGGTTCAGATGCTCCGTACATCACCACTCCCTTTTTTACTGCTTTGTTCGCCATAAGTTCGCAGGGTATGCGCAGACGTGAGTCCCTTGCTCACTTTGCCACTGGATTCAAGCAAGCCTGGCTTAAGACGGCTGTAATGCCAGAAGCCGGTCCTAGGAAGCTTGAATCCGGTTCAGGGAAGGCATGGCTTGGCAGTTCTGGCTGGACTGTTCCCATGAGGCACAGGGTCAGACTGATTTACATATGGCCATGTCTGAACTCGGGTGGCAGAGTGGGCTAAAGAACAGTGATGTATTAAACCCCGATCTGTTGACTAGGTGTTAGTGTTTGATTGGTTCAGATGCTCCGTCCATCACCACCCCCTTTTGTACCAGTATTTCCCGCACAGCAGGATTGCTGAGAGGTCATCCAAGGCCTTGTCCCCTTTCTCCACCACTCTGCAAATGCACATTCTGGCTTACTACAGATTGGGGAATGAAATCACCTTGGCTGATGAGGGTCCTTGGGGGCCGGGAAGCCCTCTTGTTACCGGCAGTAAGTCCCTCGCAGCAGGATTGCTGAGTGGTAGTCTGAGGCCCTGTCCCCTTTCTCCAACATTCTGCAAACACACCTAGTAGTAAAAAAAATAGAAATTCCATTAAAAAAACCAAAGGTTATAGGGCAGTTATTGTAAAGAAATGGAATTTAAGAAACCTTAGAAATTCACTAACAAAATCACAGGTTACAGCAACATTATAGCTAGTAAATAGAATTTTAAAAGCTTTAGAAATTCACTGAAAAAAACAGAAGTTACAGGGGCATCATACTTAGGCTCAGATTTCACTCATACAAAACATAGAAATTCAGCAGTTATAGTTACCTGAGCTAACTATAACTTACGCCCCCGCAATACACTGCTGATGAACTCACATATTACATCACTCATGACATGGTCAGTGACATCCCTCATGACATCTCAAATAATATTACTGAAGAAATCATCCACAGAACCACTCACACACCCACACTCCCATACAACCTCTTGTACACCCACTCAGACACCCGCACAACCACTTGCATACTCATTCACACATCATACAAGTACTCACACGCCTACTCGCTCTTCCATAGAGCCACTCACACCCTCTCCCTCACTCATACAGCCACTCACACAACCATTTACTCACCCCCACAGACACTCACACAGCCATACACTCACGCATACAGCTACTTAGACACAGACTTATTAACCTACATAGCCTCACCTGGTTTCCTTACCTGTCATTGACACCCCCTTTTAAAGGGTAGATCTCAACATTATTTGACCACTTGACCCCAAAACTGCCTTAGGCAACAGGTCTATCCTGGTTTGGTGGACCAGGCAATCAGATATCCGGAGGCCATACCTCTGAGATCTGTGACTCTACCTGCAGTGGCTAGGGCCCTGGTGAGGATATTTACCCAAGTGACGTTCCCCAAAGAAGTGGTGTCTGAAAGGGGCACCAACTTCTTATCTGCATACATGTTTGCCTACATTAAGTCCATGTGTTTGGTAACCTACAAGTACTCCACACCCTATCACCCTCAAGCAAATGTATAGTTAAAAGATTCAACAAGACCTGCAAATGCATGAATTTGAGGCAGAAGTGGGACATCCTCTTACCATACCAGCTTGTTGCCTAGATGAAAGTTCCACAAAAAGGAGTTGGGTTTAGCCCATGTGAGCTCCTATATGGTCATCCTGTTAGGGGACCTCTCAATGTTGTGAAGCAGGGGTGAGAGTAATCTTTCAGAAATGCCCCCCTAACCTCCAAAATGCAGTCAGCAGTAGGCTGGTCCTCAGAAACCAGGTGCACAAGTTCTGGAAGGAAGATTCTGAGAACCTAGGGGCCAAACAGGAAATAATGAAACTGCTACAGCCAGAAGGCTACTATGGTGGAATTTAAGCATTGACAGAAAGTGTGTGAAGTGTAGCCAGTGGAGTCCGGGGGCCATTAAGACTGTTGGTCAGGGCCTTATAAAGTGCAGGAGAGAACACAGGAGGTCACCTACCTGGTTGAGCATCAAGACCCCCAGGAATGCCTTGAGAGTACTCCGTGTAAATCATCTCAAGCAGCACAATGAGAGTGACCATGCTCCTAGCAACCGATGATGGATTAGAAGAGGAGAGTGAACCTCTCCTCGAAATCCTATTCTCTAAAGAGCAACATGGGTCAGGTGAAAGTGTCAACCTCTTCCCTATCCTGATGCCAGAGCAGCAAAGGGACAGCCACCAGTTGTTGGGGCACTTAGCCTCTCTGTTCTTTTTTATCCCTAAGCTCAGACACTTATGTACCCATGACATTGATATTTGAGATAGTAAACCTGTGAAGAATAAATTGTACACGCTGTCATACAAGGTAAGGACAAACATTAAAGCAGAAGTTTCCAAAATGCTTGATTTGGGGATGATTGACCACTCCAGTAGTCCCTGGTCCAGTCCAATGGGGCTGGCTCATATGCTGCTCCTATTCCGAGTGCACACCTCAGGGATGGGGGACACTCAGTGTTGTGAAAAATACCCCTCACACACCAACAGGCCCCTTGGTGTCATGTTTCATCATCGGGGTCTTCGCATCCCACTAGAGGGATGCGGCGTGCTGCGACCAGCGACTACGCGGGAGCACTGTCAAGGTTGACTGTGTGTGGTGTGTGTAAAGTGCAAGTGATGGGGTATTGGAGGATGTGAGTGAAGGGTGTGGTGAGAATTTAAAAAGTACCTGGCTAGTGGGTTCTATGAAAAAACTTTATTCGAGACCCCTAGCTGGTGCTGCTAAAAGAAGTGCAAAGTGAGGTTAATTGTCTTTATTATGGACATTACCTCTGGTGTGCGTCGACATGTTTCGGAACTGGTGTTCCTTCTTCAGGACGGGGGCACAACTTCCCAACCCTACTCACGTGTTTTTATGAAAAAAATAAATTTTTGTCTAGAAGTTAAAAGAAAAGTGAAGCTATTTACAGTGAAGAAATGCGGCTATAGTGTGCCTACAGCGGTATTGGTTCATGCAGTTGCATGACCTAAAAAGAAAAAGAAATAGCGAGTTAATTTGGTTGCCACAAAAGGCTGGCTCAGACAGGTGCAATCACCTGGAGCCCCAAATGGTTAAATAAACCTGTAAAAAAAGAAAGACAGACATAACACACAACATAGATGACACACTGTAGTTTGTATTGGTTCTGTGAAACATACTCATTGTGACTGTTTTGTCCTGCCTCATGAGCATATCCAGAACGTCAGGGTGGGTTGATGGATTCGTAATCTCTGTGGGTAAAGAATTGGTTTCAATATCCTTTACTCACTGTTTGGGTCGTGCTTTGTTGGTCTCTGATAGTTTGTCTACTCAATACTCACAAAATCCGCCAGAGTCGGCCTCCTTCTACCACCCTACGCTGCTCCGCTGGTAATGGCTAGCTTTCAGGGCCCTGTTATATATGGGCCTCAAGGTGCTGATTGATCGCTTTCTAATTAGTTAATTATCGGATGTGAGGCACAGTCCAAATAAGGAGCGTCCGCCCATGCGCCTATCATAATCATGGCCCTATTCTCGTAGTGACATGTATCGCTGTGAGCATGTTAGATCGAGTAGTGACTATTGAGCTTGCTAGGCTTTTCATTGTTCGTTCGCACGGCCATCAGCGGCTGCTTTGGACGCATGCGTGTGTTAATAGCGGGGTTTATGCGCATGCGCTATAGTTGATTACACTATTCTGATGGAGTGTGCTCTAAGAACAAAGCAATTTTAATAGGTGTTGAGAGGTAAAAAAAGGGAGAGCGAGTCCAAGCACCCCCGGTCGCCCCCAACTGCATGAACCAATACCGCTGTAGGCACACTATAGCTGCATTTCTTCACTGTAAATAGCTTCACTTTTCTTTTAACTTCTAGACAAAAAAATGTTTTTTTCATAAAAACACGTGAGTAGGGTTGGGAAGTTGTGCCCCCGTCCTGAAGAAGGAACACCAGTTCCGAAACATGTCGACGCACACCAGAGGTAATGTCCATAATAAAGACAATTAACCTCACTTTGCACTTCTTTTAGCAGCACCAGCTAGGGGTCTCAAATAAAGTTTTTTCATAGAACCCACTAGCCAGGTACTTTTTAAATTCTCACCACACCCTTCACTTACATCCTCCAATACCCCATCACTTGCACTTTACACACACCACACATAGTCAACCTTGACAGTGCTCCCACGTAGTCGCTGGTCGCAGCACGCCGCATCCCTCTAGTGGGATGCGAAGACCCCGATGATGAAGCATGACACCAAGGGGCCTGTTGGTGTGTGAGGGGTATTTTTCACAACACTGAGTGTCCCCCATCCCTGAGGTGTGCACTCGGAGTAGGATTCTTTTTGTTTAATTATCAGAGCCCGTGGAGTGAGAATCCTATCTCTATACTCTACCTCCCCCCATTGTTACTATTCATATGCTGCTCCACCAGGAGACACACCCCAACTCAGGGTCTGTGTAGGTTATAGGAGACTCAACTCAGCTACTAAAACTGATGCTCACCCCATTTCTCTAGTTTATGAGCTCATCAACAGACTGGGAGCTGCTGAGTTTCTTAGAACGTTTGATCTCACTGGTTCCACCTTCAGGAAGTACTTCAGGCTCTCCAACAGGCAGGCCTAACTAACATGGTCAGAAGTGCCAGTTAAAGCAGGGCTCTGTTGTGGTTTTGTGAGATCTTGTGGGTGGGTGCAAGGCACAGTCTCTTCAAGTAGATATAGAAACTTTTTGGGCCGGGGAATCTCCCAAAACCCAGACCCAAGTGAGGGCCTTGCTATGCCTAATTGGATACTTTAGGGCACTTGTTAAGGAATGTGGTACCATTGTTGCCCCCTTAACTGAGCTGACTTTAAAGAAGAAGCCCAAGAAGATGATCTGGACAGAGGCCTGCCAGAAAGCCTTTGACGACCACCAAAGAGGCCATGTGTACATTACCTCTCTCAGGAATTTATAGTGCAGACAGATTCTTCAGAGCATGGCATAGGGGCAGTACTATCACAGTTAAATGAGAAGGATCTATACCAACCTGTAGTCTTCCTCAGTAGGAGGTTACTTCGCACGTAACAGAAGTGGTGTGCTATTGAAAGAGAAGATTTTGCTGTGGTCTGGGAACTGAAGAAGCTGAGACCATACCTGTTTGAATGAATGAATGAATGAAAAATATTTGTAGAGCGCGCGATGGCCGAACGGCTTCCTGGCGCTGGGAGCTCTGAAGAACCGAACAGACAGGGCCAGGAGGTTTAGCAGGGGTAGGCCAGGGCAAACAGAAAAGTTTTCAGCGCTTTACGGAAATGAGAAAAAATAGGGATCGAACGCATAGAAAGAGGAAGAGAGTTCCAGAACCGGGGAGCAAGAACAGAAAAACGGGTTCCACCAGTGCGAGATTTGTGAAAGCGGGGAACAGTGAGGAGGGCAGAAGATGATGAACGGAGAGTGCGGGCAGGGGTGTGACGGGAAATCAAAGAATTGATGAAAGCCGGTGCAGAGTGATCAAGGGCCCGATAAACAAGGCACCCTAGTTTAAACAGAGATCTCTGCAAAATGGGCAACCAGTGAAGGGATTTGAGGACGGGAGTGATGTGATGGGTTTTGGGCAAGTGAAAGATAAGACGGGCAGCCTGATTCTGGATAGCTTGTAAGCGGCGGGTTTCATAGGCAGGGATGCCAGCGAACAAGCTATTGCCATAATCAAGGCGGGAAGTGATAAGGGCGGAAATAATGATTTTAAGGGAGTCAAGAGAAAAGAAACGAGAAATTTTCCGAATCATTCGGAGGGAAAGAAAACAGGAGGACACCACGGCACTGACCTGGCCATGCATGGACAGGTCCTGTCTGACCTTGATGCCCAAAGTTTTAACAGAGGGAACGGGGGTGGGAGGGGGGCCAAGAATGGGAGGCCAGAAGGCAGGGGACCAGGGACTGGATGAGCCGCCAATCAGGACAAGCTCAGTCTTATCTGGGTTGAGCTTGAGGTGATTGGCGCTCATCCACCCAGAGATAAAGACCATGGTGGAGTGAAAAAAGGATAGAGAGTGAGAGGAAGAGGAAAGATCAAAGACGAGCTGGAGGTCGTCAGCGTAGTTATACACAGAGACCCCCAGCTCAAGAAGGGAAGAGATAAGAGGGTGAATATAGAGATTGAAAAGAAGGGGAGAGAGAGAGGAACCTTGGGGGACCCCACAGGGCACCGGGAGGGGAGAAGCAGAGAAGCCGGGAAGGTGAACAGCTTGAGAGCGCCCTGTCAGGAAGGAGGTGATCCAGGAGAAGGCAGAACCTCGTATGCCCGCTGCGCTGACACGGTCCAGAAGAATGTTATGGTCGACCGTGTCAAACGCAGCGGACAAGTCGAGGAGGATCAAAGCTTGGGGGGAGTTGACGTCTGCCTTGGCCTTAAGCTCGTCGAGGACGGCTAACACCACGGTTTCGGTCGAATGACCCGAACGGAAACCAGCTTGGTGAGAAGCCAGAAGCTGGTTCTGTTCAACATAAACAGAGAGACAGGAAGTAACGTAAGATTCAAGAATTTTAGCAAGATAAGGGAGAAGAGAGATAGGTCTGAAGTTAGAGGGAAGAGAAGAGTGGAGACCAGGCTTTTTAAGAATGGGGGAGACAATAGCAGATTTGAATGAAGAAGGGACCAAACCGGTGGAAAGAGAGGCATTAAGAAAGGAGAGAGGGGTATCAGGACAGGAAGAAAAAAGGGTTTTAAGAATACGGGCAGGGGCACAGTCAGTGGGGGAACCAGACTTGATTTTGGTGAGCAGAGCTAGGAAGGAGTCCAAGGGGAGGGGGGGAAAAGAAGAGAAGGAGGATTTAGGCGCAGGGGGAACAGAGTGAGGAGGAGTAAAAGGAGTGACCAAAATGTTAGATTTGATTTTTACAATCTTCTCGATAAAGAAGTTGTTAAGAGAAGAGCAGAGGGCCTGGGAGGGAGTGAAGTGAGGGCAAGCACGATCAGAGGTGGCCAAGTTGTTTACCAAAGAGAAAATTTCTTTAGCTTTGTTGGCCGAGAGCGCCACTTGTTCAGAGAAGTACTTGGTCTTAGTGGCCAAAATGGCCTGCTTGTACTCCTTAAGAAGGGTTTTGTATTTGGCCTTATGGTCAGGGCAGTAGCTACGGCGCCAAAGGCGCTCTGAGCGTCTAAGCTCCAGTTTAAGAGTCTTGAGCTCCGGGCTAAACCAACGGTGAGCCTCGTGAGGGCGGATGGATTTGACTAGCTTGAGGGGGGCTACTAAATCACATGCAGAAGAGAGCCAGTTACCAACTGCAGCGGCCTGTGAGTCAAGGGGAATACCAGTGAGGTCTGGGGAAGAAGAAGCAAGGGAGTGAGAAAGGGAGGTCAAGTCAACACGATTCCAGCTACGGGAGAAAACATTCTTGGGGCGAAGGGGCTTGTGAGGGGAGCCAGTAGTGATAGAGAAAGAGATGAGGGAATGGTCAGACCAGGTACATGGGAGGATACTGGGGGGGGAAACTATGTCCTGGGATGACCAGACTTGGTCCAGGATGTGTCCGAATTTGTGGGTGGGAACCAGGACGTGGGACTTAAGGTTGAGACAGAGGAGAGTGGCCGTGAAGTCCTTAGATGCTGAGTCCTCCCTGGGATCGCCAGGCCAGTAGTTAAAATCCCCAAGCAAAAGGACAAAGGAGTTATTAACCACCAGCGTGGCGAGAAGTTCCTGCAGGGAAGCCACGAACAGGGGCATGTTCAGGGGAGGGCGGTAGACAAGGACAACGGTGAGAGGTGCCGGCAGATTGGAAGAGCGAGCGACCAGGAAGTCCACTCCAGCGATGGGTGCTTGGGGGAGAAGCTGGAATTGAATAGTGGATCGGACAATCATGGCAACACCCCCCCCGACCTTGTCCGCGGGGCGGTCAGCCCGAAGGACATAGTAGGAATGGGGAAGGATGGCAAGAATGTCAGGGAGGGAAGCCTCCGAAAACCATGTTTCTGTTAGGAACAGAAAATCAGGGGAGTCTGTAGTAAGAAGATTAAACAGGTCAAGTTGGTGTTTGCCTGCCGAGCGAGTGTTGAGGAGATAAGCAGAAGCAGTGTGAGGGGGAGGTGAGGGTCCAATGGGGAGGGGATCGATGTCTGGCGTAGGGAGGGGAAGAATTGGGTGAGGAGACACAACACGGTCTGAGCGGGAAACATAGATGTCTAAAGCAACAAGATGCTGCATGAGGGTGTGGGGGAGAGGCACATCAATGGTGTAGGAGAGAAGCTGAGCAGGCGTGTATGACAACAAGGAAGCAGGGGGTGTGGCCCCTGGTCCCGGCCCGTCGCGGACGGGCGCAGACGGGCTTAACTTAGGCGCAACTTCGGCGCGCCTTCGTCGCGCCCGCTGCGCTCGTCCGCTGCGCGGCCGGGATAATAGTGCCATAAGTAGGAGACCGGAAGTAGCAGGGCGTGGCAGGGGGTGGAGGGACAGAGGAGCTGCCCCGCCAACCAGAGAGCAGCCCAAGATGTAGCACACGCCCGTCCCCGCCCTCGTGACCTGCCCGTCAGAGGGGGAGGGAACGCTCAGCGTGGGGCGCTCTGGAGGCGGCTAACAGGAAGTCCCAAGAAGATAGGGGGTGCGCGGTGTCCTCAGCGCAGCCCCTGAAGCAGAAGCAGGGTAAGTAAAAAGTGTCCAAGCACTTAATTAAAAAGATCGTTGCGCCGCGCCTCGGCAGCGTTGTTGCTCCCGGCGAAGCCTCGGGAGGTCTGGTGATTCAACAGAGCTAGGCGGGACTAGCCCGGCAGGAAGAAATTGCCAGGGGGGGAGGGACAGAGGAGCTGCCCCGCCAACCAGAGAGCAGCCCAAGATGTAGCACACGCCCGTCCCCGCCCTCGTGACCTGCCCGTCAGAGGGGGAGGGAACGCTCAGCGTGGGGCGCTCTGGAGGCGGCTAACAGGAAGTCCCAAGAAGATAGGAGTTTAGGACTCATTTCTGAGTTCAAATAGCGCACAGTCCCCTCAGTTCACTCAAGTAGATGAGGGGTGAGAATCCCAAACTGTTGAGGTGGTTCCTCTCCCCACAGGGAATGGACTTTATGGTGGAACACTGTGCTGGGTCAGACTACTCTAATGCTGATGGTCACTCCAGGTGATGAGAACTCCCAGTAGGTTTTGATTTTAGCTTTCTTCTCCCCTATTTTGCAGAATGTATTTTGTTGGCCTTAGGCATCTGTGAACATGGCAAACTTGTCTTACACCCAATTGGCATATTTACTTACGGGTCCCTAGTAATAGAAGTACACTGTGTACCCAAGGCCGGTACATTAAATGCTACTTGTGGGCCTACAACAGTTATTGTGACACCCACTTAAGTAGCACTATTAAACTGCAATGCTACCTAGGCAAAATATACCGTTTTGCCAGGCCTAAAACATCCTTTTTTAATACTTACAAGTCACCCCAGAGTAGGCCTTAAACAGCACAGGGCAGAATTCATTGTATTTAAAAATGTGGACATTAATTTTAAGTTTTACATGTCC
This sequence comes from Lissotriton vulgaris, assembly GCF_964263255.1. Taxonomy (NCBI): domain Eukaryota; kingdom Metazoa; phylum Chordata; class Amphibia; order Caudata; family Salamandridae; genus Lissotriton; species Lissotriton vulgaris. The sequence continues at coordinate 81,179,684 of NC_141690.1, read as the reverse complement.
TAGTGCAGTGAAAAACTCACAAACATGGGTTTCATTGCTGGGAGTCTTACTTCTCCCATAGGATAACATTGGGTTAACTTATTACAATTAATAAGTGTCCATTTTTGTTGGGGGAGGGAAGGTAAAAATGCCTTGTTTGGTGTTTAAAGTATTACAATTTAAATTCCTCTTTAATAGTGTAGTCAGATTTTAAGTCACAATTCTGAAAATGCCACTTTTAGAAAGTTAGCCTTTTCTTATCCTATTTGGTGCCTGCGTCCTGTATGCAGATCACATGACTAGGTGTAGTTGGCCATTGGGCTTTGTGAATGCCTCCCAGACAACATAACAAAGGGGGACTAGATGTTGGCAGGATGGGTAAGCTTGACAGGATGCGAGGGGAAGAGCTATGCAGAACCCCACTTACATGTAAAAGGAGCTACCTCAGCACATACCCACACAAATAACTTCACACTAGCCTTTTGTGACCTCAGACTCAGTGGAGTCTGGGCAGGGAAGGAGGTAAATCCAGTGCCATCTTTGGAGGGAAAACTCTAGAAATTTCCTCCACTTCAAAGCAGGCACCAGATATTGAAAAAGGACCCTCAGGCCAGTCTTCAGTTCCTTCCTCGGCCTGTCGAATCTACAGAAGAAGGGCTGCCATTCTACCCTGTCAAAGGACTGCCTGCTGTTTGAGGCCTGTCCTGCTCTCTGAGAAGGAAGACAAAACCTGCTCCCTTCATCCTCAGCATAGTGACTCCAATGGTCAACTGACTGACTTCCTGTTCTGAACTGCAGGGACACAATAAGGTCTAGAGACCTCACTGCAACTGCCCAGCTGACCACCTTCAGCTGGATCTGTTTTGTACCCAGCTACCAGAGGGTTAAGCACAGGTTAATCTAGTGACTTTTTGTGGTTCACTCTGACAGGGATTGTAGTTGTTGTGTCAAAAGGGTTAAACCTGCCCTCCTCCAATAACCCAATTTCTGAAGTTATGGTAGAAAAGAAACCTGAATCGGCTACATCAATGATATTTTATGCTAACACAATCCTTAACACTCATCATGTTAATGCGGGGGACAGCTTTGCATGACAATGACTGTGGTCACAGGTAGGCCAAGTTTGAAGACACAGAAAATGGGTGGGATCAGTCAGATGGAGGTAAATGTATTGATGGAGTCAGTCAACAATAAGACTTCATTGAAGCAGCCCTTTTGTGCAGAACTTCTCTTGCAGACATAAAAAGGAATCATATTCAATAGAAATATGTGCATACGCTTAGTTGGGACGTGCAAATTCAAACATGTTTGCTCCTATTGTGGAATTGTTTCACTTCCAGAATGTGAATGTTTCAAGATGTGAAAAAAAATGGTAAGGACCCTAAAGCCTCCAATTGAGCACCAGTTACCTATGCCAGTTAGGGGTGACAGGCTTTTACCTGCCATAACTGGTACCCAAACAAAAAGGCGGCACAGACTTTATATCTTGGATTTTTTCCTTGGTTTCTGGATTCTGCTTCGTGGGGGTTGCCCTCTTTCCAGTCTGCAGTAACCAGATTTCTCTCCAGGCTCCTACTGCTGTGTTGGCCAAATAATTACTAAAAGAAAACATCCTTAGGTAGAGTAGTGGGTCCATTTCCTGACCCTCCCATGCATGCCTTTGTGTGTCCCCAATTGGGTATGGTACCCACTGAGGAGCCTGACCACTGCAGGCTGATCCACAACCTGTCTGCCCCAAAAGGAGCGTCTGTCAATGATGCTTTTGACTCTCTGGGTGTTGAGTCAATTAGATATATGTTGATCAGGCCCTCAGTTATGGCGTATGGGGCAGGGTACTCTCCTAGCCAAGAGGGATTTTGAGTCTGCATTCTGCCTCCTCCCCGTACATCCTGATGATCATCACCTCCTGTGTTTTCATTTTATGGGCAAATTCTACTATGACATGTGTATGCTAATGGACTGTTCAGTATTTTGCACCTATTTTGAGCAGTTATGTTCCCTTCTAGAGAGGGAATTCCCTGAGCAGAGTGAGTGTCAGGCTGGATTAAATTACCTGGACAATTTCCAATTCATTGGCTCACCAGGTTCTTCGGAGTGCGAGCGAGTGTTGGGGGCATTCACTGCACTTCTGAACTTCTTCAGGTCCCACTCGCTACTGACAGAACAGTGGAGCCTTCTGCTTTGTAGTGATAAGGACACAATTAGGATGTAGTTTCACGTAGATTTATTGAGTTCAGTTACAGGTAGTTGAGTTGTAGAGATGCAGCCCCACCAGGAGCAGTCTTCCTGATGCTTAGCCAAACTCCAACTGACACCCTCAAGCATCCAGGCACTTGGGGGTGTGGCTTGGCACCCGAGGGACATGTAGGCGGCTCGGTGAGGCTCTGCGGCAGAACCAGAAGATGCAATGCCATAAGCTGTTCTCATCTGCACAGAAGGGCAAGAGCAGTCATCAGAAGGCTCCAGGACCATTTCTCGCCACTCGAAGACCTTCATTTCAAAAAGCAAACCTGAACTTTGACGCAGTATGTTTTCCGCGGTTCCGTTTTCATTACAACCACCATTTTGAATCGCTTGTGCGATTAATTGCGTCCTCGCAAGCTTCCCACAACAAAACCCTTATGGAGTGGACTATTCTTCAGTAGTCTAAGAGCACCAGAGAACCATTGTGCACACAGTTACGTTTGCAATGTTTAGATGCATGGCATTTGCGCATTCATTGCGTTTTTACCACAACATGAGGGGCAGCCATTTTAAGAACATTGCTTCTTTTTTGGAATTCTCTTCGCATTGCACTATGACAGTGTCATGCCTCTTATGAACAAAGTGCTCCAATAATTCATGGTGTGAATCTTCAAATCACTCCACTTGGCACCTATCAAACTGACATATGGCATTTTTAGTGCTGCATTTCATTATGTGCCCTTCACATCAGCGCTGATGAGGCAAACTGAGGTGGCCCTTTTAGTTTTAAATGAAGGTTCCTCTTTACAAATACTCATTGTGCATCGTAAATGGTCCTTACTACTTTCAAGGAGGTGTCTAATATATTTTTGGCTATTATATTTGATTAAAAAGAGACCTTTGTATTTTGACCTTACAATAACGCTCATTAATGCTTCGCTTGTCCTTAATACCTCACTATTATAGGTATGATTTATACTATACAGTGATTCATTCTACTTAAGTGCGCACCAAGAAAAAGTGTGATAGAAAATGTTATGGGAAGAATAAAGTCACTATATCAATTTTCTAAACCAAAACACTTTTGTGAAGAATTCAAGAATCTTCTCGGAATTTTCCAATTTGAAGATTCATTGGCATCTTCTTCTTCGCATAATCCAGAAACAACGATGGAATCTTCTCAAATTACTTCAGGAAAATCTAATACCAAACGACTGAAGAAAGATCCTCCTTCACCTCCAAAATAAACGTCGCTTGTTTCCATGGAGTTATTACTGGAGGAAATTAGAGCCCTTGCCCTTTTATGGAAGAGACTAATGCTAAACTCCAAGTCTTGACAGACAACTGGTCACAACTTGAAACGAGAGCCTCTTTGGATGAGCAAACGGTTACTTCTCTAAAAGAATCTTGTGTCAGTGTTTCTCATCTTCGTTCTCAGGTTTCTATGCTCCAAAAGCAGGTTGAGGACTTGGAATATCGCTATAGGCGGAATAATTTACGTATTTATGGATTAAACAAAGGACTTGAGGGTTCTGATCCTTTGTCTTTCTTCGAATCATTCCTCCCAAAATTGCTTCACATGCCAGAAGGCACAGCTCTAAATATCCAGCGAACACACTGGCTACGTCGTCCACCATCTCTTGCATCTCCCTCACAAAGGCCAAGAGGTTCATACTGTATTTCTTAGAATACACAGATTTATTGAAAGTTCTGGCAGCGGTCAAATCCTCTCCAAAAATTCAATGGTCAGGTTCCTCTTTTTTTTTGCTCAGGACTATGCTAAAGCTACTGCTAATCGGCGAAAGGCTATTTTAGATATGAGAGCTGATCTTCGCTCACTGGGAGCCAGGTATGGTCTTTTCCATCCTTGCTTATTCAAAGTCACATACAACAATAGAACAACTACGTACAAAGATTCACTGCTCCTGCAGAGTTTCATTAACTCTTGCAAAACATCAGGCATGGATTCATCTGGACCCTCCTCTTCATTGCAACACAATCTTTAACTGTTCAGTTGCTGATTTTTTGTTACTTACCTCTATTTTTGGAATGATACACCACAGTTTATGCTTTTATATAATTGTTAATTGTTATTGACTGCTCTTATTCACTGTTGTTCTTGTTACTGTTTGTTCCAGTTTGATATTCTATTTTTTTGTTCTCTTCCTTCTTCTTCTCTATCCTTGTCTCATGATATCTTCCTGGTTCCTCATCAACCCGACCTTGGATGTGTCGTCCATCCCATGCTGTTCCATGCCCCCTCCTTGATTATACGTTCTCTCCCCATGTAGGTACCTTACTCTCCTACATTTCTCTTCTTTACTCTATCCTTAATTGTCTTCCTTTTCTTTCTTGTAAGTATTTGACTCCTTCTCCGTTTGGGTGTCTTTAATGTTTTCTCCCTTTTGGCTCTTTCTCATCACATTATTCTGTATTTTAGACTTGAATCTATAATTTATGATGTTTTGTCCCACTTCCTATTGTTCATCATTTTTGTTATCTCACAACTACTTTTTTTCCTTTTTCATCAATCTCATACCCTTTGTCATATTTCCTTTTATTCACTAATTTTTTTAATTATTTTTCCGAACATTTCCTTTCCTTGCACTATTCTGTACATATTTCTTTCTCTTCTTTCCAGTCTTGATTGTCATATGTGAGATACATTATTTTCTCATGCTTTTCCCTACGGTCTGACTTTTCTGGTTTATTATTGTTTGATTTTGTTATTTCTTGCTCTTCCTAGCTCATTATGCTGTTAAAGTTAATTTCATGGAATGTTAGAGGACTTAATTATCCTATTAAAAGACAAAGAGTATAATCTCATCTGGCTAAGTAAAATGCAGATATAGGTTTCCTTCAAGAGACACATCTTACAGCAAATGAGTTATTAAAATTAAAAAAAGTTTGGGTGGGAGAAATATTCTACTCCAGCGGTGATGGTAAGCATAATGGAGTTCTGATGTTGTGTCGCAAATCCCATCATTTTAAATTCATTCACAGGACTCTGATATTGAGAGCCGTTGGCTTAATGTTAAATTGATGCTGAAGGATGTTTCAGTGTCTCTTTTCATTGTCTATGCCCCTACTGGCGTTGACGCCTGTTTTTGGCTTTCAGTAGCCAAGCAAATTATTCTTCATATGGAGGACAACTTTATTTTGGCTGGTGACTGCAATCAAGGTTTTGATCCATTCATAGATCGGAACTCTAAAGTGTCATTCATCCCTAACAAAACACATAAATCTTTTATTCATAAGATTGTACAACATAAACTTTTGGATGCAAGGGGATTATGTTATCCAACTACGAGGGAATATACTTTTTATTCCCCGGTGCATCACTCTCAGTCATGGCTCGATTATTTTTTTGTGTCAAATACCCTTTCGCAAACACTAACCTGTGCGGTATTTGGCCCTATATTACTATCAGATCATGCCCCGATTTCAATTGATTTGGACATCTTACCCGAAACCAATGCCCCCAGAAGATGGCGATTTAACTACTCTCTACTTCTAGATCTGGAATTTTCTTCCTCATTCAAAACCTTTTTTCACAAGTACTTTCTTCTAAATCAGACTGATTCCTTGCCCCCACTGTTATTTGGGATGCCTTTAAAGCCTCTGCATGGGACTTTATTATAAATTATGTAACAAAGAAACTTAATATTGCCCGCAATCATACACATTCTTTGTTTCAAAATATTAAGAGACTGGAGCATTCTTTTTACACATCCAATTCCAAATATGTTCTTAATACCCCTATAAAAAGCTAAATTGCAGTTTAATAAGGAATCTACAGATAATGCCTCGTTATATTTATTGAAATCTAGTGCAAAGTTCTATGGTGGTAAAAACGGGCAGGAAAACTTTTGGCTAATTATCTGAAAACCAAACAGAACAAAGTGAATATTGATTCTATTTTTTATGATAACTCTATTTTAAAGTTTAAAGATATGAAGATTTTAAATGAGTTTGATTTATTTTATAAAAATGTGTACTCTTCTGAAACAGACCCCACAAATCATATGCTCTGACGTTTCTTTTCATCCATACATAAACCCGAACAGTTTTCTGATGATTTGTCACTAATGGAAACTAAGATAACGCAACAAGAGCTCTTGGATGCACTTAACCCCTTCCATGCTGATGACGAACCCCAGCCATCATGCACTATGGTGCTCGTGTGCTGATGACGGCTGGGGTTCGTCACGGCCCGCCCCTGTTTGTGTTGTTTACAGCACACCAGGGGAATCGCGGCCGCATGGAAAGGGTTAAACACTTGAAAAAAAACAAGGCTCCGGGGCCTAATGGTTTCACTGTTGAGTTCTTTCTCCATTTCTCCAGTTTATTATTGCCTAAGTTACATCTTTTAATCAAGTCTTTTCAGTCTTTGGGAAAGTCCGGCGGCACATTTTCAGATACTCATATATGTTTGATATCTAAGGAGGAAAAGGATCCGAAATATTGTAAAAACTTTGGATACATCTCTCTTGTTTATATAGACTACAAGATTTTCTCTAAAGCATTAGCCCTTTGCTTAGACCTTTACCTTCCAAAACTGTTAGGCAAAACAATACGGTTTTGTGAAGGGACGAGTCATACAGGACAACACTAGACTTTTTTTCGATATTTTATTGAAGGCTCCACATTTGAACAATTCCTTTGCAGCTATAGCACTGGATGCAGAAAAATCGTTCAATAGAGTTGAATGGCGCTACTTATTTTACACTCTTAAGTGGTTTGGTTTAGGCCCACACTTTATTTCTCTAATTTCATCATTATAGTCCAATCCCCGTGCTACTGTATGTGCTAATGGTTTAATATCACCATTCTTTGACCTTGGCAGAGGGGTGCATCAGGGATGTCCCCTATCCCTCTTTCTTTTTAATTTAGCCCTTGAACCCTTCCTCTCAAGAATTTGTCAAAACATGCATATAAAAGGTTTCCAGACTACTACAACTAATGTCAAACTTGCAGCTTATGCTGACAATATTTTACTCTTCATTTCGAATCCCAGTGAATCGATATCTGCCTTTTAAGAAGAAGTCCGATCTTTTTCATTTATATCAGGTTACAAACTAACATCGATAAATGTAAAATTTTACCTTTGACTAAATTTACCTTTAAAGCTAATTTCACTTCAACTTATTTTACTTGGAAACCATCCTCTATTAAATATTTGGGTTTAAACTTCAGACCGACAGTAAAAGTTACAGTTATACACTCTGCATGAATATTTGCATTCAAAAACTTACAGAACTCACCAATAAATGGCATCCTCTCTATCTTTCCTGGTGGGGTTGCCTGGATATGATTATGATGATGATTTCCTCCGTAGTTTTATATACCATCTCTAACATTCGAGTTTCTATTTCCACTAAAGTATTTGAATCAAATAATCCGTGCTATCTTCCTTTTGATGGCATAAGAAGAAATCACGGATGTCTATCTCTAAGTTATCACATCCTAAAGCTGAAGGTGGAGTCAATTTTCCAATTGTTTTTGCTTACCACAAAGCTTTTCTATTACGACAGGGCTCATACTGGTTACATGACTCTGAGGAGGACTATCTCATTTCGACATCAGTTGAACTTTCATTCCTTTCTCCCTTTTCATTTCAAGAATACCTCTCTTTTTCTCGTAAACCCCAAACACTAATCACCCCTTTATTTAAATTTACCTCTAAGTTGCTGAGTCGTATATTTCCCTTACTTTATAATACTCTGGACTCCTTTTTGCCCACACCCATATGAGATAACAAAACTCTATTGATAAGCAACAAACCCTTTTACTGGAAAACATGGGGACAACGTGGCATAATATGGATCCATCAGTTATTTTCAGATAAAAATGTTCTTTTGTTCTCTTCGCTAAAGCAGCTATACGCTTTACCTTCCTCATTCATATCTAAATTTCAGATTCTTCATCAAGCTGTACTCGATGTACACATAGCATTATTAAAACAACTCATTCTACTCCTACCACTCCCATATGTACAGATTTATCCAATCTCTTACACACTCAACCCAAGGCGTCAACCTTATTTACTTTTTTACAGTCCACCGTCACACCAAGACAGAAATCTAATGCTGAAGAGGTGTGGGAAAAAGATTTTAACACGGTATGGCCTCTCACTTTATGGAATAAAATATTGACTAAAATAAGTAAATCTTCAAGATCGGCTAGTTTAACGCATACATTGTTTTACATGTATAATAGACTCTTGTTATCTCCACAGAGTTTACATAAAAGATTTCCTAATACACCGGATACCTGCTGGTCAGGTACTTATCCGGACATAGATTTATTTCATATGCTATTCTCATGCCCCCCAGTCGATCATTTCTGGAAACAGGTCTGGTCTCAAATTAATTTAATTTTTGGCACACATGTTCCGTTTTCTGCAACAAACATTTTGTTAGGCAGTCTTTCACCAGTTTGGGACGAAATTGTAACTAATTTTAAAATATTTGATTAATTAGTGGTGGTTGCTTTTCAACAAATAACAAGAAATTGGAACGATTCTTAAAAAATCTCATTTAATGCATGGTGGTATGAAGTTTGTCATAACCATAGGCTAGACACATTCTATAATTCACCCACATCCATAGCTATTAAAAGACTTCAGTTTTGCTTACCGATTACAACTTTCTTTGACAATTGTGCCAAACAACACTCCTTGCTAAAACCTTCACAACAAGAAGTACTCAAACCTCCGTAGCCCCTCTAATTTTCCTTTTATCTACTTTATACTGTACTTATTACATTTTCCTTGTTTATTCAATCCTTTGACCGTTATCCTTTGTTTTTCTGTATTTTGTATTGTATTGTATTGTATTTTATGGCATACTTGTGTAGCGCAAAACTGTCACCCAAAGGGTATCCTGGCGCTTGACTTGATCAGCCACATGCTACTTTATGCTGCCTAAATTTTTACAGCTACCTGGGGAAAAGGTGAATTTTTAATCCTTTTTCAAAGGAGGAGAAATCCTCCTGACTTCTCAAGGGCAAGGGTAGAGCATTCCACAATTTAGCTGCAGCAAACCTGAAGGAACGTCCGCCCATCCGCATCCTCTAAATTTTTGGAATACCCACCAAGCAGGCGGAGGAGGAGCGAAGGGATCTAGTGGGGATATACCAGGAAAACATCGTCTGCAGCGAAGAAGGCCCCTGGCCATGAAGGGCCCTAAAAACAAGACATAGTGCTTTATGATCAATACGCCGGGCGACGGGCAGCCAATGGAGATCCATGAGAGCCAAGGAAGATGAGTCGAGACGCCGTCTGGAAAGAGCCAACTTAGCAGCCATGTTCTGCACTCGCTGCAATTTGCTCACTTAGGTGATTGGCGCGCCCAGAAGTAGCGCGTTGCAGTAATCAAGCCTGCTTAAGATGATACTGTGCACTACCTCTGGGCGGGCGTGACCCGGGAGGAGAGAAAGAATCTTCCGTAATGTTCGAAGCAACAGCATACACGTTGCCACGGTTTTATTGACAAACGCGTCTAGCTGTAAATTGTGTTCGAACAGCACCCCCAAGTTCCGAGTAGACAATGCCACTGCCCCCGTGCCCTGGAAAGAAGAAGGCCCAAAATCCGGTGGCAAAGGCCGCGGGATACGATATGAAGAGCAATGCAGTACCTCGGTTTTTGAGCTGTTAAATTGCAATGAATTCAGACTCAGCCATTCTGCATTGGCTGACATACAGCGGTGGTAAATCTCCTGTGTCACAGCATCCCTACCCTCAAACAAGAAGATACGTTGCGTGTCATCAGCATAGTTGATAACCGCAATGCCATAGGACTTCATTAAACTGACCAGGGGATGGAGGTAAAGATTGAATAGAATAGGGCTAATGGCCGACCCTTGGGGCACGCCATGTCCCACCTTCCAGATGTCCGAGCGGTAGGGCGGCAAGGCTACCACCTGGTGTCTATTACCAAGGTAAGAGACCAGCCAGTCAAGGGCCAGGCCAGATATCCCAGTCTTCTCTAGTCTCCTGATCAGAATGGCATGGCTGACCGTATCGAACGCGGCCGACATGTCGAGCAGCACTAAGAAGGCTGCTCGACCGAGGTCGACACGCGAACGAAAGTCATCCAAGGCGGTCACCAATGCCGACTCAGTGCCATGGGCTGGCCTGAAACCAAACTGAGCCGTATCCAAGCAGCTGTTAGTCTCTAAGAAGCTGGACAGATGTTTTGTCGCCAGTTTCTCCAAGATCTTGATTGGGAGAGGAAGCAGTGAAATCGGTCCATAGTTTGCTGAGCAGGTAGGGTCCAGTGTGGCCTCCTGTAACCCCCACCCATTATGGCGGTGAAAAATACGGCGCTATGCAAACCCAGCCCACTCTGAAGTCCCTCTGTCCCGCAAATGCGGGTGAACCACAATTACAGTGCGGGTAAGTGCTATCGGGGATGCCCAGTGTCTCTGATAAGGCAGAGTAGCAGGAAGCGTCTATATCTGATATTCGCGCAGCACCGCGCTGTAGAGCGAGTCCACTGCAGGTTATCAATAGGATTTTTTTAAAAGCAAACAAGATTCAAGTCAGATGATAAAATAATTAAAAGCAGCGTAAATGCGCAGGTCAGCAAGTCTACCTTTCTCGAAGCGAGTCCCACCTTTTATGGACTCCCCCTTTGAACGCAGAAGTCCTGAGAGGGCAAGCCGCTGGCCCCTCCACCTAGATGGCGCCTAAACTGTGTCGCCTCCTGTAACCCCCACCCAATATGGCGGCGAAAAAGACAGCGCTATGCAAACCCAGCCCACCCTGAAGTCCCTCTGTCCCGCAAATGCGGGTGAACCACAATTACAGTGCGGGTAAGTGCTATCGGGGATGCCCAGTGTCTCTGATAAGGCAGAGTAGCAGGAAGTGTCTATATCTGATATTCGCGCAGCACAGCGCTATAGAGCGAGTCCACGGCAGGTTAGCTATAAGGATTTTTTCAAAAGCAAACAAGATGCAAGTCAGAAGATAAAATAATTAAAAGTAGCGCAAATTCGCAGGTCAGCAAGTCTACCTTTCTCGAAGCGAGTCCCACCTTTTATGGACTCCCCCTTCGAATGCGGAAGTCCTGTGAGGGCAAGCCGCTGGCCCCTCCACCAAGATGGCGCCTAAACTGTGTCGCCTCCTGTAACCCCCACCCAATATGGCGGCGAATAAGAAAGGCACTATGCAAACCCAGCACACCCTGAAGTCCCTCTGTCCCGCAAATGCGGGTGAACCACAATTACAGTGCGGGTAAGTACTATCGGGGATGCCCAGTGTCTCTGATAAGGCAGAATAGCAGGAAGCGTCTATATCTGATATTCGCGCAGCACAGCGCTATAGAGCGAGTCCACGGCAGGTTAGCTGTAGGGATTTTTTTAAAAGCAAACAAGATGCAAGTCAGAAGATTAAATAATTAAAAGCAGCGCAAATGCGCAGGTCAGCAAGTCTACCTTTCTTGAAGCGAGTCCCACCTTTTATAGACTCCCCCTTCGAACGTGGAAGTCCTGTGAGGGCCAGCGGCTGGCCCCTCCACCAAGATGGCGCCTAAACTGTGTCGCCTCCTGTAACCCCCACCCAATATGGCGGCGAAAAAGACGGCGCTATGCAAACCCAGCCCACCCTGAAGTCCCTCTGTCCCGCAATGCGGGTGAACCACAATTACAGTGCGGGTAAGTGCTATCGGGGATGCCCAGTGTCTCTGATAAGGCAGAATAGCAGGAAGCGTCTATATCTGATATTCGCGCAGCACAGCGCTATAGAGCGAGTCCACGGCAGGTTAGCTGTAGGGATTTTTTTAAAGCAAACAAGATGCAAGTCAGAAGATTAAATAATTAAAAGCAGCGCAAATGCGCAGGTCAACAAGTCTACCTTTCTTGAAGCGAGTCCCACCTTTTATAGACTCCCCCTTCGAACGTGGAAGTCCTGTGAGGGCAAGCGGCTGGCCCCTCCACCAAGATGGCGCCTAAACTGTGTCGCCTCCTGTAACCCCCACCCAATATGGCGGCGAAAAAGACGGCGCTATGCAAACCCAGCCCACCCTGAAGTCCCTCTGTCCCACAATGCGGGTGAACCACAATTACAGTGCGGGTAAGTGCTATCGGGGATGCCCAGTGTCTCTGATAAGGTAGAGTAGCAGGAAGCGTCTATATCTGATATTCGCGCAGCACAGCGCTATAGAGCAAGTCCATGGCAGGTTAGCTATAAGGATTTTTTTTAAAGCAAACAAGATGCAAGTCAGAAGATAAAATAATTAAAAGCAGCACAAATGCACAGGTCAGCACTTATTCATGCTGGGAAATAATAGTTGTACTGTAATGTTTGATGATTATTGTATGTATTATTTATTGACACCCCTTTACTTTTAAATAAAATTCTCTTTTGGAATGTAAAAAAAAAGAAAAAAAGCACCCAGGCACTTAAACATTCCATTCAAGACTCTCCCACCAACATTCCATGCATCACATTATTCACCCTGGCTGAGCAGCTAGGGAGAAAGTAACCAGATAAATACAATACAGGTTACAACATACTTGCATTACCTTTCCAGGCATTGAACGTGATCATTGCGGCCAGGTGGAGGGCATTCAGTAAGTCAATTGCCATGGTACTGTCCCACAAATAAGTAATGCTTTACCAGCTCCAAGTACTGGTATGCCAGCTCAACTTCAGAGACCCAGTGACCCAGTCTTTCAAGGGCCCCCTGAAAGCACATGTTCTGTTCTACAGAGTCTTGCCCTGATGAGTGACCTTGAATACATCTTTAACAGACTGTTATAAATTAAAGCAAAATTGAATTTAGTTTTAATGTGAGTGATATGCAAGAGCCTTTTACAGACTTTTAGCAGAGAAATGTTGTTCATGTTTCATGCAACATTCATAAAAAAGTTTCTTTAGTTCAAAACAGAATCTCACATATGAGAAATGAGAGAATGTCACAGAGATATTTTGAAGTAATGTTAGTTAGCTGCTGCTGTGTTACAATATTGAAACCAAATCACTGACAAATTATCTAAACTTCAAAAATCGATATACAAAATTATCGTGTCCTAAATATCGATAACAAATAAATCGACACTCTATATTTAACTATGAAAAAACATAAACATCGAATAAACAATATCGTTAAACAAAAACATCGACCCTACAAAAATCGTACACACACATATCGACAGTTAAAAATAAATATAGCACAAAACAAAAATATCGAAAACAAAAATGTAGACATCAATATTATCGACACAACCAAAATATTGTCATCTCTAAAATAAAAATAAATATTTATTAAACACACTAGAACTTTAAACTATTAAAAATACACTCATATAACTATTAATATATATATACCAGACACTCCTAAAAAAATATCTTTCCCTAAACAAATTATTAAAAAATACTAAATAAAGGAAAACATTTGAAACAAACACATTTAAAATATGCACATTTTAAAATTAATATGATACATTTTTAAATGCAATACAACTTCTAAACCACTTCATAAAATAAAGAAAAGACAAAAAATTTCAACATAACTATTTCACATACAACTAACATAATAAAATTACGCAAAAAATTCAAACTAACCAATAGAAACACATTCAAATGTATCTGACCAATGACAAAGACTAATTAAAGACACACTATATAAGGAATTAAACTCAATACTCTAACACCAGCAGAAAAAATTCAGCAAGAAGAAACTCTGCAAAATTCTGGACAACCTTCAAGACTAATCTGATAACCGACAAACTACAGATAGAAAAAAGTAAGTAATCATATCTTTCTAAATAAAATGTAAAAGTAAATGTAACCTACATCTCATACTCAAAACTTAAAAACTAAATTATATTTCTATATTTTTATATTTCCACAACAGATTTAACTTTAAGAAAAATAAAAACATTTTCTACCAACTAAAAAAAACAAACTGAAAAAGTAAGTATACTAAAATTCTTTTTTAAACACTAAGGACAAAAGCAAAATAAAATGCTGAAATGTTAAAACCATCAAAGAAACTCTTATTTAACTTTCAACATTGTCAGAAAACGTAAACACATGTTTAAAAGAAAGAAAATCTAAAAAGACTGTTTAAAAAAATCCAACTTTACCTATAATACAAATCCTAATATAAAATATACTTTTATTTATTTCCACAGACCGCTTAAAAAGGAAAAGCAGCAATATATCAAGAAAACATCAACATTGAACAACAAATAAAGAACACTTGGTAAGTATATAATACATACACATGTACTATTATGTATCTAAAAAATATAAGAATGTTAAAATATAACTTGACTAAATAACTATCATATTTTTTTAAGACGTTTATAAAATTTCTATAAAAATAATTATAACATTAATAATATAATATAATATCCTACAACATGTTAAACCAAAATAAACATGTAAACAGTCACTAAAATATACTTAACTTTATTTCCACAGACCACAAAAATACAGAACAGCATCAACCAAAATAGAGAATTATACATTGCAAGTCAACTAAATTATAATTAGTAAGTACATAACAGTATATATATTGTTAATTATTCCTGTAATATAAATACATTTTCTAACAATATTTAATACATATTTTCTAGATTTAGGAAATCCGAAATAACTGAAGATGAAAAATGTATTACATCTCAGAAAGGGACATTTTGGTTATGCTATATGGGGTATATTTATACTCAGGAAACACAAAAAGATCTTAAAGTAAACTGGAAATGTACTAAGTATTACTCAAACAAATGTTATGGGCTTGCAACAACCAGAGAAACAAGTGTAATAAATACAACTGAACACAACCATCCACCTAATATCTCAGAAATAGAGGTTATATCTACTATAGAAAATATTAAAGAATTAAGCAGCACCTCAGGACTACCAACAAGTGTAATACTTAAAGAAATACTACCTATAGTACCTAGAGAAGCAAAAGGTCAATTACCAACAATAGCTTCTATAAAAAGAACTATAGCTAGAACTAAAAATTCCACAAGACCAACAATACCAACACCCAAAACTTTTGAAGAGGTAATAATTCCACCTGACCTTACCATAATTCATAATGATTAATCTTTTATCTTTTACAATAACAGCAATAAAGATAAAAGGATAATAATGTTTGCTACAGTAAACAACATTAAAAAATTAAAAGAAAGCCAAACATGGATGATGGGTGGCACATTTACCATATGCCCTAAACCATTCTATCAAATATATACCATACATGGACAATACCATAACACTTGCATACCATTTATCTATTGTTTGTTACCAAACAAACACACTTCAACATACACAGAAATATTAAACAAAATAAAAGAAGAAACAACAGACTAAAAATAATGATAGACTTTGAACAAGCCATGATAAATTCCATCCTTAAAATATGCCCTCACACATCCATACAAAGATGTTATTTCCACTTCAACAAATGTCTATGGAGACATTTACAAAAATCAACACTTAGGGCCCCATTATGATGTTGGGCGGATTGCAACCACCAGCCTGGAGGTGGCTACCGCCAGCCTGGCTGGGGAAATCCGCCCGACATCCACGCTCGTTTTCCCCCCGCCATATTAGTATGACAGGGAGAACCTCGGCGGACAGCAAGACCATCCGCCGCTTTTCCGCCCCGGTCGCCTTGCGGCCAAAGCGGAAAAGGAATAATTTGGTGATGGTGTCTATTAGACACCGCAAGCCATATTACGATGGGCCTGGTCAGGTGCCTTTCCATGGTGGCGATGCTGCCACAGAAAGGCATGCGGTCTTCACTTTGGGGGCCCCCTGTGGGCCCCCAAAGTAAAGGAGGGGTGGGGGGTGCACACTGGCGGTACCTGTGGTACCCCCCTGCATTTGCATATACAATGCGGTAGGCACCACGTGGTGCCTGCCGCATTCTGTATGCAAATGCATACATGCATTTATGGCATTGTGGCGGGCAGTGCAGAGAGCACCGCCCACCACAATGTTATAAATGCAGGATGGCGGCCGCATCCTAATTCCATCCACAGGACCCCCGCCCTTATGGCGGGCGGTCCCTAGTCCCAATAGGATGGCGGGCGGGCTAAGTCTGCACGTCATACTTAGTGTTGAATATGCAACCAACATCACATTCGCATACCAAATAAAACACCTAATAGCCCTAGCATACTTGCCAATCACCGACGTGGTTGAGCACTATAACCTTTTAATAGAAAGTCCATTCTATACAAAAAATGAACAAAAACTAGCACCCCTTCTTGATTATTTCGAGGACACCTGGGTGGGGAGACTACACAGGTCAGGCCACAGACACCAACCAAAGTTCCAAATACCTTGTTGGAATGTATATCTACCAACCCTAAACCAAGAAGCCAAAACAAACAACGCAGTGGAGGCTTGGCATTATGCCTTCCTGTCTTCAACTGGTCGAACAACTCCTACACTACACAAACTCCTAATGGCAATACAAAAAGCACAAAGTTTTCAAGAATTAAGAATGGAGCAATCCGTCTTACAATTAAAACCTAAACTATCACGACAAACTGCCCAAATGTTCCAATATTTACAACAACAAGCACAACTTTATTCTACAACAAAAGGACTAGAATACTTAAAAATGATTGCCAAAACACTAATCTAACAACACAAACCATATAAATTAAAAATAAGCCTATAATTTCCTAAAATATAAACACACACATTTCCTTTACAAAAATTACACATTTATTGTGTCTAATACATTTAAATATCTTAACATATATAGATAAAATAAATATGTAACTAAACAACATCTGTATAAAAATAGGACATTTCCCAACCCACAATAAAATTAATATAAAATTGCTTACCTTTCACAGCAACGTAAATACCAAATCCAACTGGTCCAAAATAATCCAGGTAGTAATAAATCCACATGAGAAAAAAAACAAACCCCAACAAAATGCAAAAAGATAACTGTGCCAAATCCAACGAACAGCCAAAAAAATAGATAATCCAGAATCCATCAAAAACCCGAAAAGGTAAAAAAAGAATAAAAAACGCTCCAGGACACCCGAATAATGAAGGAAGTGTAAAATAAATATTAGTTGAAACAACTAAAATCCACTTCCTTTAAATAAAAGAACACTAAAGTTCCGGAAACTAAAAGGCTGTATTCAAAAACCTAGAATAAAAACATAAACATTCCCACCCACAGAAAACGTAAAACTATACATTATTAATCAACACTACATACAATTTAACACAAAAAGTAACTAAATACACACAAACACAATAACTCCAACTAGGCCGTAAATCGAGAAAACGGCGAGAAAAATTAAAACGTAAATAACCAACTACAAACATCCTAACTCCTAATACACAAGTCCACATACCCTAAATAAGAAACTACTACCTTCCAAACATACTTAAAATAGTTAAAATATAAAGAATAAAACGTTTACCTTCTCAGACACGAAGTAGCTTCCAACCGCAAGCTTGAATCTTCCCAAATGACCCAAAAAGACTAAGAGGGTCATTAGGATGGCGGGTGGACTTTGCCCGTCCGCCATCCTGTCGGGGATTGGGACCGCCCGCCATAAGGGTGGGGTCCCATGGGTGGTATTCGGATCCGCCCGCCACAGTGGCGGCCGCATCCTGCATTTACAACATTGTGTCGGGCGGGGCTCTCTGCACCACCCGCCACAATGCCATAAATGAATGTATGCATTTGCATACACAATGCGGCAGGCACCGTGCGGTGCCAACCGCATTGTATATGCAAATTCAGGGGGGTACCCATGTGCACCCCCCACCCCTCCTTCACTTTGGGGGCCCACAGGGGGCTCCCAAAGTGAAGACCGCATGCCTTTCCGTGGCGGCAAGGCATTGTATAATGCCCATCATAATATGGCTGGCGGTGTCTGATAGACACCGCCACCATATTATTCCTTTTCCGCCCCGGCCGCGAGGCGACCGGGGTGGAAAAGCGGCGGACGGTCTTTCCGTCCGCCTAGGTGACCCCGCCATACTAATATGGCAAGAGGGAAAACAAGTGAGGATGTCGGGCGGCTTGCCCCCGCCAGGCTGTCGGTGGCAACCGCCAGCCTGGCAGGGGCAATCCGCCAGACATCCTAATGGGCCCCTAAGAGCGATAACAAAATAAAAGACCCAAATAATAATATCACCACAAAAATAGTTAAATAATTGACTAAATATTTTATTTAACTTTTAAAAAATTTGTTACACTTTATTGAATCATTTTTCCAATTTTTTCCAATTTATGTATATGATATTATAAAATTTATTTTTATTTTTATATATTGTAAAAATATAAAATTATATATTATTACACTATAATATTTAATATTATATTTACAAAAAAAATGTATGTTAAAAATGTGAAAAACAATGTATACTTTTTATGTATTTAGGAAAAAATGTACAAACATTTAAAAATTATTGATATTAATAATAAAATATTAATAAAACTAAAACATTTAACTGATATTATAATAAAAAAAATTATTATGAAAAAATGTATGGTATAAAATAAACAATATATGATATCAATCTTTTTCTTTAAAACTATATCAAAATGTATACCATGATTTCAACATTAAAGTTACATTTTCAAAATATTATAAAATGTACAGTAATAAAAAAATGTAAATGTGAAAAATAAAAATGTTTCCAACTGTATGTACTATATATATTCTAATGTTAAATATATTTTAATTTACTATATTGTTTGTATGCACCTATAATGTACTTGACTCAACAACTATACAAAAACCAAATATTTTCTTTAAATGAAAAAAGTACAAATACTTATACATTTGTTAAACATTTATATGTTAATTTCTAAAAAATATATTATGTGATTTATATACTGTCTGATTAATACAATTAAAAATTTTTAAACAACTGTGCAATTTCTTTTTACAATGTATAAAAAAAATATATTTTTAATTAATATACATATACATATTACAAAACTTAAATAAATATACTTAAATATTTTTTTTAATTAATATTTCCACAACAATCTACATTTATTTAAAGTAGTTGCTGGACAATGAACCTATTTAATTTACTATTCCCACTCCAATCTACATTTAATTGTCGGACTACATCTACCATGATGCTTAGGGGCGACCCTGCTGGGAGGTGAAGCAGTGTGCTCCCACACCTATTTTCTACTTGAAGGCTCCCTCGAGCCGCTGCGGGCTGACGAGCTCGTGGAGAGGCACCTGCGCGCCTGGAGAGATACTACGTTCCAAGGATACGGCAGCCTGCTCAGCAACCCCAAATAATGCCTAATCTCTGCTGATGACAGATAATAATCTAGGAACACGTGTCCAGAGATGGCCAGCACTAATCTGCACCCACCAGGTGAAACACTCTAAATACTTTGCAAGTGTACTCGCTTGTCGGACTACATCTACCATGATGCTTAGGGGCGACCCTGCTGGGAGGTGAAGCAGTGTGCTCCCACACCTATTTTCTACTTGAAGGCTCCCTCGAGCCGCTGCGGGCTAACGAGCTCGTGGAGAGGCACCTGCGCGCCTGGAGAGATACTACGTTCCAAGGATACGGCAGCCTGCTCAGCAACCCCAAATAATGCCTAATCTCTGCTGATGACAGATAATAATCTAGAAACACGTGTCCAGAGATGGCCAGCACTAATCTGCACCCACCAGGTGAAACACTCTAAAGACTTTGCAAGTGTACTCGCTTGTCGGACTACATCTACCATGATGCTTAGGGGCGACCCTGCTGGGAGGTGAAGCAGTGTGCTCCCACACCTATTTTCTACTTGAAGGCTCCCTCGAGCCGCTGCGGGCTGACGAGCTCGTGGGGTGGCACCTGCGCGCCTGGAGAGATACTACGTTCCAAGGATACGGCAGCCTGCTCAGCAACCCCAAATAATGCCTAATCTCTGCTGATGACAGATAATAATCTAGAAACACGTGTCCAGAGATGGCCAGCACTAATCTGCACCCACCAGGTGAAACACTCTAAAGACTTTGCAAGTGTACTCACTTGTCGGACTACATCTACCATGATGCTTAGGGGCGACCCTGCTGGGAGGTGAAGCAGTGTGCTCCCACACCTATTTTCTACTTGAAGGCTCCCTCGAGCCGCTGCGGGCTGACGAGCTCGTGGAGAGGCACCTGCGCGCCTGGAGAGATACTACGTTCCAAGGATACGGCAGCCTGCTCAGCAACCCCAAATAATGCCTAATCTCTGCTGATGACAGATAATAATCTAGAAACACGTGTCCAGAGATGGCCAGCACTAATCTGCACCCACCAGGTGAAACACTCTAAAGACTTTGCAAGTGTACTCGCTTGTCGGACTACATCTACCATGATGCTTAGGGGCGACCCTGCTGGGAGGTGAAGCAGTGTGCTCCCACACCTATTTTCTACTTGAAGGCTCCCTCAAGCCCCTGCGGGCTGACGAGCTCGTGGAGAGGCACCTGCGCGCCTGGAGAGATACTACGTTCCAAGGATACGGCAGCCTGCTCAGCAACCCCAAATAATGCCTAATCTCTGCTGATGACAGATAATAATCTAGAAACACGTGTCCAGAGATGGCCAGCACTAATCTGCACCCACCAGGTGAAACACTCTAAAGACTTTGCAAGTGTACTCGCTTGTCGGACTACATCTACCATGATGCTTAGGGGCGACCCTGCTGGGAGGTGAAGCAGTGTGCTCCCACACCTATTTTCTACTTGAAGGCTCCCTCGAGCCGCTGCGGGCTGACGAGCTCGTGGAGAGGCACCTGCGCGCCTGGAGAGATACTACGTTCCAAGGATACGGCAGCCTGCTCAGCAACCCCAAATAATGCCTAATCTCTGCTGATGACAGATAATAATCTAGAAACACGTGTCCAGAGATGGCCAGCACTAATCTGCACCCACCAGGTGAAACACTATAAAGACTTTACAAGTGTACTCGCTTGTCGGACTACATCTACCATGATGCTTAGGGGCGACCCTGCTGGGAGGTGAAGCAGTGTGCTCCCACACCTATTTTCTACTTGAAGGCTCCCTCGAGCCGCTGCGGGCTGACGAGCTCGTGGAGAGGCACCTGCGCGCCTGGAGAGATACTACGTTCCAAGGATACGGCAGCCTGCTCAGCAACCCCAAATAATGCCTAATCTCTGCTGATGACAGATAATAATCTAGAAACACGTGTCCAGAGATGGCCAGCACTAATCTGCACCCACCAGGTGAAACACTCTAAAGACTTTGCAAGTGTACTCGCTTGTCGGACTACATCTACCATGATGCTTAGGGGCGACCCTGCTGGGAGGTGAAGCAGTGTGCTCCCACACCTATTTTCTACTTGAAGGCTCCCTCGAGCCGCTGCGGGCTGACGAGCTCGTGGAGAGGCACCTGCGCGCCTGGAGAGATACTACGTTCCAAGGATACGGCAGCCTGCTCAGCAACCCCAAATAATGCCTAATCTCTGCTGATGACAGATAATAATCTAGAAACACGTGTCCAGAGATGGCCAGCACTAATCTGCACCCACCAGGTGAAACACTCTAAAGACTTTGCAAGTGTACTCGCTTGTCGGACTACATCTACCATGATGCTTAGGGGCGACCCTGCTGGGAGGTGAAGCAGGGTGCTCCCACACCTATTTTCTACTTGAAGGCTCCCTCGAGCCGCTGCGGGCTGACAAGCTCGTGGAGAGGCACCTGCGCGCCTAGAGAGATACTACGTTCCAAGGATACGGCAGCCTGCTCAGCAACCCCAAATAATGCCTAATCTCTGCTGATGACAGATAATAATCTAGAAACACGTGTCCAGAGATGGCCAGCACTAATCTGCACCCACCAGGTGAAACACTCTAAAGACTTTGCAAGTGTACTCGCTTGTCGGACTACATCTACCATGATGCTTAGGGGCGACCCTGCTGGGAGGTGAAGCAGTGTGCTCCCACACCTATTTTCTACTTGAAGGCTCCCTCGAGCCGCTGCGGGCTGACGAGCTCGTGGAGAGGCACCTGCGCGCCTGGAGAGATACTACGTTCCAAGGATAAGGCAGCCTGCTCAGCAACCCCAAATAATGCCTAATCTCTGCTGATGACAGATAATAATCTAGAAACACGTGTCCAGAGATGGCCAGCACTAATCTGCACCCACCAGGTGAAACACTCTAAAGACTTTGCAAGTGTACTCGCTTGTCGGACTACATCTACCATGATGCTTAGGGGCGACCCTGCTGGGAGGTGAAGCAGTGTGCTCCCACACCTATTTTCTACATTTAATTGATGTAGGTGCTGGACACTGAATCTATTTAATTTACTATTCCCACTCAAATCTAAATTTAATTAGGGTAGGTGCTGGACACTGAACCTATTTAATTTACTATTCCCACTCTAATCTACATTTAATTAGGGTAAGTGCTGGACACTGAACCTATTTAATTTACTATTCCCACTCCAATCTACATTTAATTAGGGTAAGTGCTGGACACTGAACCTATTTAATTTACTATTTCCACTCCAATCTACATTTAATTAGAGTAGGTGCTGGACACTAAACCTATTTAATTTATTATTGCCACTCCAATCTACATTTAATTGAAGTATTTGCTGGACACTGAACCTATTTATTGTACTATTCCGACTCCAATCTACATTTAATTGAAGTAATTGCTGGACCGTCCTGTCCTGGAGACTTGGTATCGTAGCGCCTGACTCTGCTGCCCTTTCACCACCACGCTGATTGTAGCGCTTGTTTCCGCATTCTGATATTGCAGCGCTTGTCTCCGCATTTTGAATCGTAGCGCTTGTATGCTAAAGTATTACTGTTCTAGGAGCGATTGTGTGTTCTGGGATAAAAATAGAAATCGGCTGCATTATCATTGCTAGCGCGCATATCCTGGCTGTGTTTGAATAAGAGTTAACATTATTGAAAGTGCGTCCGTTTAGTGTGCAGCATACCTTGTTGTGCCCTGTTGTTGTTACTGCCATTTTGTTTATCAGCCCCTGGCCCTTCCCCCACCTCGCTCCCGCCTCCCGGCTGACCCTCCCACCCACGGAAACCACTAGCCGTCCTCGCACCCTCCTTGGAGCTATGACCGTCCTGTCCTGGACACGAACGGCCGCTCCCCTTGCCTCCTCCTGCACAGACTTGGTATCGTAGCGCCTGACTCTGCTGCCCTTTCACCACCACGCTGATTGTAGCGCTTGTTTCCGCATTCTGATATTGCAGCGCTTGTCTCCGCATTTTGAATCGTAGCGCTTGTATGCTAAAGTATTACTGTTCTAGGAGCGATTGTGTGTTCTGGGATAAAAATAGAAATCGGCTGCATTATCATTGCTAGCGCGCATATCCTGGCTGTGTTTGAATAAGAGTTAACATTATTGAAAGTGCGTCCGTTTAGTGTGCAGCATACCTTGTTGTGCCCTGTTGTTGTTACTGCCATTTTGTTTATCAGCCCCTGGCCCTTCCCCCACCTCGCTCCCGCCTCCCGGCTGACCCTCCCACGCTCCGCCCCCTCCACCATCCTTTAAATGCCAAATGCTCCAACGCGCAGCGTCCACGCGCTACGGCCTCGCCGAAGGTGCGCCAAAGGTAAGCCCGTCTACGCCCGTCCGCGCCTGGACCGCGCCCAGCGCCAGACCCCCTGCCCATCGCGCTGCCCAGCCCTCCCGCATTACCTACGATGCCGCCACCCTCCTAGCCCTTAACCCCGGTCGCGCCCCCAACTGCGTCCAGGCCGCTCCTGGACACACCCATGGACCTTTCTCCTGCTACTCCTGCAAACTCATCGGCACCGACAACATCTCCGCTACGACCACACCACAGATTCCCGACCCCAACCACCTACAATGCATCCTTCTCAACACCCGATCGGTCCACAGACACGCCATTGACCTATAGAATCTACTAGACACCATCTCTCCAGACGTCGCCTTCCTAACAGAAACATGGATGAACGCTTCCTCCGCCCCAGACATCACCATTGCCATCCCTGAAGATTATAAGATCACACGCAAGGACCGTACCAGCCACACAGGAGGAGGAATCGCTATCGTCCATAAAAAATCAATCCACATCTCAACCAGCTCTGACGTCAACCTCGCCAACTCTGAACACCTTCACTTCCAGATCCACATCGACCCCAAGACCACACTCAGAGGCACCCTCCTCTACAGACCACCAGGACCCCGCGCAAAATTCAGTGAAGACATCACGGACTTCATCACTCCACACGCGCTCCCCTCCAAAGATTACATCCTTCTGGGAGACCTCAACTTTCACCTTGAAAAGAACAACGACCGCAACACTACCACCCTCTTGGACAACCTCGCCAACCTCGGACTTAAACAACTGGTCACTTCCCCCACCCACATCGCAGATCACACACTCGACCCCATCTTCACCTCCAGCAATCATGTCTCCTTCAGCCACACTACGGATCTCCTCTGGACTGACCACAGCTGCGTTCACTTCACCTACAACAAGCCGAAACCCACCAACCACCTCCAACCAACTCTGCAAAGAAACTGGAACAAAATCACCATCGACCAGATCTCCTCATCGCTCCTTCTAAACACCCCAACCCACTCTTCTAACCCAGACCAAGCCGCCGCCAACTTCACCCTATGGTTATCCAACACCGCCGACATCCTAGCACCACTGAAAAAACGTCAAAGCAAACCTGGCAGCAAGAAGGCCTCATGGTTCAATGATGATCTTAAGAAGTCCAAGAAACTCTGCCGCTCCCTTGAAAAGGCCTGGAAAAAAGACCCAATCACTAGCACCAAGGACGCCTTCAAAAACGCCACCTGCACACACCACCAACTAATCCGAAAGGCCAAGAAAACAGCATTCAAGGATCGATTAGACAACAACGCCCACAACAGCAAGGAACTTTTCAACATCGTCAAGGAATTCACCAACCCCTCGGCCAACTCCAACGACATCACCCCCTCTCAAGCCCTCTGCGACTCCCTGGCTTTATTCTTCCACAACAAAATTGCAGACATCCACAACAGCTTCGACAACCAACCCGGAGACCAACCCACCCAACCATTTGCTGAACATTCTCCCCCCTTGAACACCCTTTACGACTGGAACCCAATCTCCACTGAGGACACCATCCGCCTGATGAACTCCATCCACTCAGGATCCCCCACAGACCCATGTCCTCACCACATCTTCAACAAAGCAGACTCCGTCATAGCACCGCACCTCCGAGACGTCATCAACTGCTCCTTCAACTCCGCCACCTTCCCGGAAAGCTGGAAACACGCTGAACTCACCGCCCTTTTGAAAAAACCCACAGCGGACCCCACCGAACTCAAAAATTACCGCCCCATATCGCTCCTTCCTTTCCCGGCCAAAGTCATCGAGAAAGCTGTCAACAACCAGCTCGCCGCTTTCCTCGAAGCCAACAAATCCCTCGACTCCTCACAATCTGGCTTCCGAGCAAAACACAGCACTGAGACCGCCCTCATCGCAGCAACAGACGACATTCGAACTCTACTGGACAATGGAGACACAGTCGCCCTCATCCTCCTCGACCTCTCTGCAGCCTTCGACACAGTCTGCCACAGCACCCTTTTACAACGCCTCAGAAACATCGGAATACAAGGAAAAGCACTTGAATGGATCACCTCGTTCCTCACCGGAAGAACCCAGAGAGTCCGCCTTCCACCATTCAAGTCCGAGGCCACTGAAGTCATCTGTGGCGTACCACAAGGATCCTCACTCAGTCCCACCCTCTTCAACGTTTACATGAGCCCCCTTGCGGCCATCGCTCGCCAACACAATCTCAACATCATCTCCTACGGGGATGACACTCAACTGATCCTTTCTCTAACCAATGACCCCAGCACCGCCAAAACTAACCTACACGAAGGAATGAAAGAAGTTGCCGAATGGATGAAACACAGCCGTCTGAAACTGAACTCAGATAAAACAGAAGTCCTCACCTTAGGTACATCCCCCTCTGCATGGGACGACTCTTGGTGGCCGGAAGCCCTTGGAAAAGCACCCATCCCGACAGACCACGCACGGAACCTAGGCCTTATCCTGGATTCTTCACTTTCAATGAACAGACAAGTCAGCGCCGTATCCTCATCCTGCTTCAACATTCTTCGCATGCTCAAAAAAACATTTCGCTGGATCCCCACCGAAACCAGAAAAACAGTCACCCATGCTCTGGTCATGAGCCGACTGGACTACGGAAACACCCTCTACGCAGGTACTACCGCTAAACTCCAGAAGAAACTCCAACGAATCCAAAACGCCTCAGCCAGGATCATATTAGACATCCCGCGTAACGAACACATCTCTGGTCACCTGAAAGACCTCCACTGGCTACCCGTCAATAAGAGGATCACTTTCCGACTGCTAACCCACGCACACAAATCACTCTACGACATCGGACCAGAAGGCCTCAACTCACGACTGTCCTTCTACACCCCCTCCCGCCAACTTCGTTCTTCCAGCCAAGCCCTCGCCACTGTACCTCGCATCAACAAGTCCACCATGGGAGGCAGATCCTTCTCATACCTGGCAGCTAAAACATGGAACTCACTCCCCACTTACCTTCGCCTTACCCAGAACCACCTAGCATTCAGAAAGCAACTTAAAACGTGGATATTTGACAAGTAATCCTCCTCCCCTCCCTAAGCGCCTTGAGACCCTCTGGGTATGTAGTGCGCTATATAAATTATTTGACTTGACTTGACTTGACTTGACACTGAACCTATTTAATGTACGATTCCAACTCCAATCTACATTAAATATACATAAGTGCTGGACACTGAACCTATTTAATTGACTATTCCAACTCCAATATACATTTAATTAAAATAGGTGCTGGGCACTAAACCTATTTAATTTACTATTCCCACTCTAATCTTTATTTAATTTAGATAGGTGCTGGACACTGAACCTATTTAATTTACTATTTTCACTCCATTCTACATTTAATTAGGGTAAGTGCTGGACACTGAACCTATTTAATTTACTATTCCCACTCCAATCTACATTTGATTGAGATAGGTGCTGGACACTAAACCTATTGAATTTACTATTCCCACTCCAATCTACATTTAATTTGGGGAGGGGCTGGACACTGAACCTATTTAATTTACTATTCCCACTCCAATCTACATTTAATTAGGGTAGGTGCTGGACACTGAACCTATTTAACACTACATTAAATTTACATAAGTGCTGGACACTGAACCTATTTATTTGACTATTCCAACTCCAATGTACATTTAATTACAATAGGTGCTTGACACTAAACCTATTTAATTTACTATTCCCACTCTAATGTTTATTTAATTTAGATAGGTGCCGGACACAGAACCTATTTATTTTACTATTTCCACTCCAATCTACATTTAATTAGGGTAAGTGCTGGACACTGAACCTATTTAACCCCTTCGATGCTCATGACGAGCTGAGCTCGTCATGAGGCACGGTTGAGCTGTGCTGATGACGAGCTGAGCTCGTCATGAACAATGGGATTTACTGATAGCTCAGCACAGGAGGGGAATACCATCAGCATTGATGGTGTTAATTTACTATTCCCACTCCAATCTACATTTAATTGAGGTAGGTGCTGGACACTAAACCTATTTCATTTACTATTCCCACTCCAATCTACATTTAATTAGGGTAGGTGCTCGACACTGAACCTATTTACTTTACTATTCCAACTCCAATCTACATTTAATTTGGGTAGGTCCTGGACACTGAACCTATTTAATTTACTATTCCCCCTCCAATCTACATTTAATTTAGATAAGTGCTGGACACTGAACCTATTTAATTTACTATTCCCACTCCAATCTACATTTAATTTAGATAAGAGCTGGACACTGAACCTATTTATTTTACTATTCCCAATCCAATCTACATTTAATTATGGTAAGTGCTGAACACTGAACCTATTTAATTTACTATTCCCGCTCCAATCTACATTTAATTTAGATAGGTGCTGGACACTGAACCTATTTAATTTACTATTCCCACTCCAATCTACATTTAATTAGGGTAGGTGCTGGCCACTTAACCTATATAATTTACTATTCTAACTCCAATCTACATTTAATTAGTGTAGATGCTGGACACTAAACCTATTTAATGTACTATTCCCACTCCAATCTACATTTAATTTAGATAAGTGCTGGACACTGAACCTATTTAATTTACTATTCCCGCTCCAATCTACATTTAATTTAGATAGTGCTGGACACTGAACCTATTTAATTTACTATTCCAACTCCAATCTACATTTAATTACAGTAGGTGCTGGACACTGAACCTTTTTAATTTAACATTCCCACTCCAATCTACATTTAATTTTGATAGGTGCTGGACATAGAACCTATTTAATTTACAATTCCCACTCCAATTTACATTTAATTGAGGTAGGTGCTGGACACTGAACCTATTTAATTTACTATTCCAACTTCAATCTACATTTAATTGAGGTAGGTGCTGGAAAGTGAACCTATTTAATTTACTATTCCAACTCCAATCTACATTTAATGGAGGTAGGTGCTGGACACTTAACCGATTTAATTTACTATTCCCATTCAACTTTCAAAATTATAAATACATTTAAAATGTATTATATATTTTCCTAGTTCATTTTACAAACATTAAATACATTTTTTTTATTGTAATAATTCTAAAAATAATGTCACATAAACACAACATTCAACTCATAAAAATTGTATTAAATTTTAAAATTAGAAATTTAATTTTCCTATTTCAAATTAAAACATAATTTTTAGCATGTATTATTCTGTTAAACACTCCCCACTCTTATCCCCTATAAACCCTACATCCCGCTCCTAAAATTAAAAATAAATTCGAAATTTAAAATTTAGATTTCCTATTTCAATTAAAATTTGTATTAAAAATCTATTCTTTTTTAAAACACTCCCCACCCTTATCCCCTCTAAACCCACCATCCCGCTCCTAAAATTTAAAATGAAATTAGAAATGTAAAATTTCAATTTCCTATTTCAATTTCAATTTTTATTAAAAATGTATTATTTCTTTAAACAGTCGCCACCCTTTTCCCCTATAAACCCAGCATCCCGCTCCTAAAATTTTAAATTAAATTAGAAGTTTAAAATTTCAATTTCCTATTCCAAATTAATTTTTTTTTGTAAATGTATTATTTTTTAAAACACTCCCCACCCTTATCCCCTATAAACCCAACATCCTGCTCCTAAAATTTACGATAAAATTAGAAATTCAAAATTTAAATTTCCTATTTCTATTTAAATTTTTATTTAACATTTATTATTTCTTTAAACACTCCCCACCCATATCCCCTTTAAACCTAACATCCTGCTCCTAAAATTTTAAATAAATGTAAAAATTTAAATTTCAATTTCCTATTTCAATTTCAATTTTTATTTAACATTTATTATTTTTTAAAACACTCCCCACCCTTATCCCCTATAAACCCAACATCCTGCTCCTAAAATTTTAATTTTAATTGTAATTTTGAAATTTCAAATTCCTATTACAATTTAAAATTTAATTTAAAATGTATTATTTTTTAAAACACTCCCCACCCTTATCCCCTATAAACTCAACATCCCGCTCCTAAATTTTTTCAAAAACTGTAATTTAAAATGTATTATTTTTTAAAACACTCCCCACCCTTATCCCCTATAAACCCAACATCCTGCTCCTAAAATTTTTCTAAAATGTAAAATCCATTTTTAAATTACTATCAAAAAAATAATAACAATTACAAATTTACAACTTAGACAACATAAAACAACGATATTTTAACATTTCGATATTTTAACATATCGATATTTCTTATGGCGGCATTACTTAACTCGATAATAAGCACACTAATTCAAAACGATATTTTACACTTCGATCTTAATAACATCGACATTTCTTACCTGAGATATTTAGGAGTTGATATTACTGCAAGTCGACATCAAGGACTCGATATTTTGACTGTGTACCATTGAAACCACACATTATCCCCGAATATTAGATGTAACCACAATTATAATTTGGAAGAATGCATATGTGCACTATCAGTGACCTGGCCAAGGAGTTTGTGAAACAGCTGAATTTGGATCTTAGATTTAAAGCTGTTCCGAACAGGGGCCCCCCAAATACATATGGCACTGGGCCCACAAAATCCATAAAATGCCCCTGCTCAACTTTGCAGTCAGGAACATTCCCATGGCTTGCCCATTCTCTGAATCCATAGCTAGATGAATAGAAGGCTTGACTAAGAAACACCGCAGCTCTCTGCAGAGATAAAGGAAGGTTTAAAGATCACCTTTTCTGTAACAAGTCTACAAAATGATTTGAAAACCAAGGCCCCATTATGATGTCGGGCGGATTGCCCCCGCCAGGCTGGCGGTGGCTACCGCCAGCCTGGCGGGGGCAATCCACCCGACATCCACGCTCGTTTCCAGGACCTCGGCGGACAACAAGACCGTCCACCGCTTTTCCGCCCCGGTCGTCTTGCGGCCTGGGCGGAAAAGGAATAATATGGTTGCGGTGTCTATTGGACAACGCCAGCCATATTACGTTGGGCCTGGGCAGGTGCCTTTCGGTGGCGGCGACGCCGCCTCGGAAAGGCATGCGGTCTTCACTTTGGGGGCCCCCTGCAGGCCCCCAAAGTGAAGGAGGGGTGGGGGTGCACACGGGGGGTATCTGTGGTACCCCCCTGCATTTGTATATACAATGCGGTAGGCACCGCGCGGTGCCTGCCGCATTGTGTATGCAAATGCATACATGCATTTATGGCATAAATGCATGTATGCATAAATGCATGTATAAATGTATAAATGCATGTATAAATGTATAAATGCAGGATGCGCCGCCACTGTGGCGGCCGCATCCTAATTCCACCCACGGGACCCCCAGGCCCTTATGGCAGGCGGTGCCTAGTCCCGATAGGATGGTGGGCGGACTAAGTCCGCCCGTCATCCTAATGACCCCCCAAGGCTCTATTTATGACTGAGCGTGTAATTCTGAACATGGTGTAAATGGGTTTTTGCACCTAAACTGCCATTGCAAAGTTTGCATTATTGCCACGCGTCATCGCATTTTCCCTGCAAACATTTTGCTAGTAAAATCCTTTGCATGGGGAAGGCTGGACATAGCGAGTTGACCCTTTAGTAGCGTGACGAATATACTTGTATCCATATTTGAGGATGAGGACCCAAATGTGGTTACTCATTTTGGGGCAGATTTATGTTAACTGGCGCATCCCCAGGGATGCGCCAGTTAATGTGCGCCACAGTGCGCCACAGCTCCGCCACCCATGGTGCGCCGCATTTATAATGCGGCGCACCATGGTGGAAAAACGGCACAGATGCGTGACGCATCTGTGCTGGAAAGGTGGAGCATTGCTGGAGTTGCGTCGCAAGCGCGATGCAGCTCCAGCAAGGCTCGGGGGTGCCCCATCTTCACAATGCTGCGTCAAGACCTACGCCTGCTTCAAGCAGGCGCAGGGTTTTAACGCAGCATTGGCCTGAAAGTGATTGAGTGAAATCTCATAGATTTCACTCAGCCACTTTCAGGAGGCGTTCCTGCGCAGGAACCCCCCACCCCTGCGCAGGAACGCCTCCTTATGGCGCAGGGCTTTACAACAAGACGATTCTCTTAGATGCGTCACGTTGTAAATAGGGCGCATTGTTTGTGCCGCCGTTGCGTCAAATATAGTGACGCAATTGCGGCGCAAAGAGACGCAAAGGCATCATAAATCTGCCCCTTTGTTTTGGCAAGCAGCCATTACATTTTACAGTACGTGAAATTTGGATTTTGATACTGTAAGAGTTCAATTTGGTACTTTTGTTTTGGTGTGGGACAGCATGTGCAAGCATTCCCGGTGTTATTTTGGCAACAAAAAATGTGCTAGCGAAAAAACGAAATGAAGGCGAGCGTTCGATGCCAGCCATGTTGTCTCTCCCCTTCCCCCTCCTCTCTGCCCTGCCCTCGTCAGGCGGCGCGCCTCTGATGGACGCAGAGATATCTCTGAAAGGCCGGATTAATATCAGTTGCGTCTTGTACTCACTGGTGCCCTAAATAATCCTCACACGGCTTCTGTAACCTGTTCCATGCTGTCAGCGCTGGGTTTGGCACACGGGTATCAGATAAGGGCTGTTCACTGACACAGTAACCCGTATGAGAGGCACATGACTTTCTGCCGCGGTGCTTGTGTTTTTTGCCCTTCAACTGAACTTTAGACAGAGTCGAAGCAAGGTACTAACTACGTATATTTCTGGAGCCGGAGAGACGCAGTAGTGATAACATGTCCGGTAATTAATTCCACTCTCTGAAGAATGCTACAAGCCAGAACTAAATATGCAAATCCGTCTCTGCTTTACTTTAAAGCTGCATCTGTCTTACTATCTATCCCCCCAAAACACACATCTATTAAGATTCCGATAAGATCGCATTTTTTCCGAATCCATTAAAAATAGCTGTGCGGCAGTACAAAAGGCAGCTTTCCGAGTAGCTATGGCTGTTATGATTTTACTGGGGGCTGTCGGTGCTCGGTACTTTTTTTAATTAGATCTGTCTGATGAGAAGAAAAAAAAAAGTTATCCGTCAATCAGGTAGCTTCCAGTCTTGCTTTTGAAAAGGAGGCTGGGCAAAATATAGCTCGTGTGCACGCGGGGCTTTCTCGTTGACAACAAAAGACGTCTTCTATGCAATTCAATCCATTACATGCCCCCGTGCTGCGGAAAACGAAGTGTTCTGTGGAGAAATTTGTCTTCACGCCAAGCAACAAAAAAACACGACTTATCTTCCTGACTGGAACTACTCTATACTACAGTGTGCACTCGGAGTTGTGTCTCCTTAGTGGCGGCACAAGAGGAAATCCTGGTGGAAGAGAGTTGTACTGAATACTGTCACAAACTGCATCCTTTGAGTCACACGGTGAGTCAGAGGCCTAAAAATAGATTTAATACAGCCCCTTGTCTGCTGAGTAAGCGAACATACCAAAAGGAACACTGAATCCAGTAGCTCTGTGGAGAGAAGAAGGTAAATGGTGTTTTTTTGATGGAATACAGTTATACAAAAATGTGCCCAATTTCCTGTGAATATTGGATTTTGCGTTGCCTTACCAACACCTTAGTGAACGGGGTGGGGGAGGGGGTTGGGCTTTCTCTCAATATAATTCCTAATTATGCTGCTTACTAGAAAATCACCATGCTGGGGCAGCTACCTAGTGCTGCTATTAGCAACTGAAACTTCAGCTCAAAAGTTTTGGAGGTGTGTAACTTCACATTCATCACTTCTCCTTCCGCGCCGCAAAACTTTATATGGGCAAATTGGTCCCTGTGGGTATCTGTGAGTATCTGGTCTTAGGACGGCAGAAGAGAACAACTTGAAATGTAACGATCCTTCTTTCTTTTATGTTCACTTAGCACTGAGCCTTTTACATTAAAAGAGAAAGATGTCTAATGAAATCAGGACTGTCTTATTCTAACATTTTAAAATTGAGGAAATTGCACTGGCTCCCGATACGCAAACGCATAATGTTTAAAGCATTATGTATGGTTTTCAAAGCAGTGAATGGAATTTGTCCATCCTTTCTGCAACAACATTTCCAACTGTATACACCAGGTAGACAGCTGAGATCAGCAAACAAAGGATTATCAAGACTCATCGGATCAGGAAAGCACGATGGGGAGGACGCAGTTTTATATTCCGGAGCCACTTCCATCTGGAATAAATTGCCCCTGGTCTTGAAACAAAGTACCAACCTGATGACCTTCAGGAAAAACATTAAGACTTGGCTTTTTGACCTTTAAAATCAATGACCATCTTATGGGAGAAATCATATTATTTCAGCGCCAGGACACCGCCCGGTAACAGTGCGCTCTAAAAATGGTATAAATAAATAAATAAAATAAATAAAAAAGTCACAGCTTTTAAAAAAAATTATATATCCTCTGAGGTGCAGCAAGGCCTCTCCACAATGCAAAGACATTTGTTCACATTTGGGGAGTGGGAGGTTAGAGGTTGGGCCACGAACCAATGAGGGATTAGTACTAGGAAAATGTGTTATTTTTGCTAAATGTATTTTAACATTTCACACGTCTAAATGGCGGTAGGAGTGCAACAGATTCATCATGAAATACTACAGAAAATGTCTAGCATGACTGGAGGAGAGACTCAAACTCTTGTTCACACCTCTGGTAGGGTGACGCTTGGGGTCTCAAAAGCCATAATACCACTGAATCCACACATACAGCAGTAGACCATAAATAAAAGGGATGTCCGCACAAATGTAAGCTGCAAAACAAGTGATTGAATGAATGGAATATACCCTTTGCCTCATACACCAAAACCGCTACTCACACCCAAATACTAATTAACCCCTGTTAGTAATGGGGTCTCGGGTTAGCAGAAGTATGCACCTTGTCCAAGTAGGGACCACCATTCTAGTCATGGTAGGCTAGATACACACTAAAATATAACCTGTCCGCACCCTCTGGTAGCTTGGCACAGAGTAGTCAGGCTTACCTAAAGCAGCAATGTGTAAAGTATTTGTGTAATACACACACACACAGTAACACAATGAAAACACCACAAAAATACTCCACACAGGGCTAGGAAAATAGATAATATTGTTATTAGTAAAACATGGCCAGAATGATAAAAATCCATTGAGTAGAATTAGAATAATTAATGTTGTAAGATTAAATCAAGATATAGTGCTTAGAGTCATAAAGCGCCAATTAGGGAGTTGCAGGCCTGAGAGAGCTTTGAAAGCCTACTTGTGTGGGTAGCACAATAAGTGTTGCATGGCCACTAGTAGTATTTAAACTGCAGGCCCTGATGTATACCACTTTACAAGTGACTTACAAGTAAATTAAATATACCAATTGTGCATACACCAATGTTACCATGTTTAGGGGAGAAGCACATGCACTTTTTAGCACTGGTCAGCAGTGGTAAAGTGCTTAGAGTCCTTCTGCCAACAAAAAGATACAGCAAAAACAGAGGGTTAGCAGGCAAAAAGTTTGGGGGAAGACCACCCTAAGCATGACAGACCTAACAACAATCCCTTACAATGAACATATGCCTAGTTGTGGAATTTTAGTTTACGAACTGAACATCATCTGCGCCAGCTTGTCACCCATGTACAACGTGCACGACAACCATTTTAGGTATCATGGTCTCCCTGTCCACGATCGGTTGCCAGCGCGCCCCTCTGACCCAGCAAGCATCCTCCGCGCACCCTGGCTCCCCCTCCCTCCCTCTCATGAGCATGACCCTTCTGCATGACCCTGTCCTTGGGAGTCACGCCTGCGCCTGACCAACATCTCCTCTCCTCCCATGACTGCCCCTCTGTTGGTAAACCTTCCCTCCGCGCTCGATTGTCCGCGCGGCATGAATACCACTCCTTTGATGACCCCTTCCCCCGTGTCCAGCTGTCCACACAGGTCCAAGGCCATCGCCTAAGCCGGGAGATATCATTTACTGCCCCTTATTGTATGAAGTCACTCTTCTTCAAAGGACCCTCTATTGATCAAGACCTCCCCACCCCCCGGGATATGATCAGGCGCACACATCCTAAGAATCGGCAGAACACTCAGCTGCGTGATGACCCCCTCCCCTTATCAGCAGGTTAAGGATCTCTATTGTAGAGGCATGTGGGGTGGGATTGACACGAGGATTACGGGGATGTCTTTTTCCTTGTTGTTCACAATGTTCTGATTGTAATAAAGAAAGGTCACATGCCATAAACCAGTGTATAAGAGGCCAGGCCTCCGAGAGGCTGTTAGAGCACCTCGAGACGATACCTTGTTGTCTGATCTGATGTGTTCTGCTCCGTCGGAATAAAACTTCTGTTTCCTGCCTTCTGGTCTCCGGCGCCTGCCTCATTGCTTGGTAAATTGAATGGTACAAGGGCGGTTAGCGCCGGGCAAATCTTGAAAAAGGTCATAGCCCTACCTTTTTCCACAATTGGCGTCCCAAAGCGTGGGGCCCATCAGTGACACGTGGATCCAGTGGGAGAGGTCCCAACGACAGAGTGAACGACTGCAACGATCGGGAGAGCTCGTGTCCGATAGACCCTCGTCTGACAGCCGATCATCCGACCTTCACTAGTTCCGAACAGACCTCTCTCGAGTGATCTACGGTCCTGACTGGGAACCATCAGGAGTGCCACGAACATCACGAAGAAGAGAGGACGATCGGGCGCTGGATTCAGAAGACAGGAAACCGTCCATGCGGTCCGGGTAAGGTCGTGTAGACACGACGAACTGAGAAAAAATTGTTTGGTTTGGATAATACTAGTATTACGCTTTGTTGAAACCCTCTGGAGATTCACCGTCTGCAAACGGAGAAAATAACAGGCTCTCTCTTTGCAAGCAGTGAAGGATAGGTAACGCAGACTTTTGTCCCCATTGTAATCCGTCGTGCCTATCTTCCTCCCCCACTGTTGTCCCGAACTGTCGTTCGTGGATTATTGTCTGGAGATTCTTTGTCTGCAAACAGGGAAGAACAAGGTCTCTCTTTGCAGGTAGAGAAAGAGTGGGTAACGCAAACTTTTTCGTACCCACTTATTCTCCCCACTGATTGTTTGATTGACCGTACATTAAGTGTTCGGTATTGGTTCTTTTGAGGTATTCACGGCCTCCAAACAACGTAGAATAGAAATATTCTGTCTAGTCTTTGTCCGCCGTGATAAGATAGGTAGTGCAGACCTTTGTCCCCGTTGTAACCCGTCATGCCTATCTTCTCCCCACTGGTTGGTAGCCTGTACAGCCCGGACCGCTTATTAGAGATGAATCATCCAGCTCCACTGGAGGGCACCCCTAATAAGGACATGTTCACTAAGCATGGACTAGTCGCTATAGCTTATACTAAGTTATGGCATAAATATACAAAAAAGAACCCTGAAAGTCAGTGGCCACTGATAGGTTCCTTTGACGATCATAAAATAAAAGCATTAGAAATAGCGCTCCAGAAAAATAAGACTACGCCCACTATGCTCGACAGTATCGGCATGTGGCGCAAAGAAACGGAACAACGAAAGAAAAGAGAAGAGGCAAAAATAGGGAAAGAATTACGAAAGGCAGCCCACCTAGCCGCAAAGCAACTAGAAGAAGAAATAAAAGAAAGAAAGGAAACTACGCGAAACCAAGAATCAGGGTCGACAGGCCAATGTCCTGTTAGGACCCCCTCTGCGCTCTACCCTGAATTGCCCTCCAAACAGCGGGCGAACGATGAGTTACTACTAGGTCCCCCAATCATCTACATGCCCCCTCCGTATGCCCCCTGCCAACAACACTCGCAGGCTCTAAATGCAAACGAGAACGACCTCAGCGCTAGTGCACCGGCCCTCACGGCCTCCGCACCAGCCGCATTAACAACATCGTCAGACAATCCCGAGGCTAGCCAGCAACCACCAGCCAGACCAAATAGGTTGAGCAAAGATGAGCGGGATGGGATCGACAAAATAGCAAAGACCTTAGTAGAACGAAGGGAGAGCGAAGAGTACACAATGAACATATATAATTCACATGCCGACAGTCACAGGCGGCATTTCATTTTGCGATTCAGCTACCACACCCTGAACGCATATGAAGATAGGTACCAAAGTAAGGGCCCCGCTAAACTAACCAAGCTGTTTAGGAAGATTGATGTTGGAGATGGGACTGAATGTGAGGTGACGGAACTCTTCATGCAGATGCTTGAGGTCTTCCGCCACCTCACGGAACAAAAACCAGAAACCAAGGTTACAGTCCCTGAAACAACCTCAGTAGAAGTAGCCAATACCATGATGCCCATTAGAGAGGCGGCCCCTTACTGGATCCTGCCACGTGGCCAGGGAACAAGTGATGATATTAATAATGCAGATGCAAAAGGGAGGGTTGTGTATAATTGGGTTTACCAACCATGGGACCGACAAGATATCCTAACCTTTAAACAAACTCTGCCCGATTTAAGAAAGAACCCGACAGCATTCTATACCGAATTAGGCACAGCCTTGGGTTCGACGATAATGACTTTAGCGGACATTGACTTGTTCTTCGGGTTATGCCTGCCGGCTGACGTGTGGAAGCAAATCCGGAAGGCTGACCACACGGATCTGTTTGGACATACCTGGGACCAACTCGGTAAATTAGATAGACAACGAGAACCTGGAAGGAAACCAGTAAAAGACATACTAGAACTCCCAGACAAAATAGTTCAGAAATTAAAGACACTGATCCCAGAAAGAAAGGTAGACTGGTCGATAGTCACGGCCTGTCGACAGAAACCCCAGGAAGATGTGTCAGAATACTTCTCCCGGTTCGAGACAGTGTTCTCCGACTACAGTGGGCAAGACATGACCACCGCAACCGGACAGCACCTGTTTGTACAAAATTACGTAAAAGGCCTAACACAGGAGGTCTCCCAAAAGCTGCCGACGAGTGAGAGTAGTTGGGGGGCCTCCAAACCCGCAGCTATCCTTCAGATGGCTCAGTATTACGAGCACCAAAAGAATGAGAATGATAGGGCGTCCGAGAAAAAGAAGAAAGATTTAAAAGAAAGGGTAATGATAGCCCAGATACAAGGTATAACGGTAGGACGGGAACACCAAAGGGGGAACTACCAATCAACCACCCCCAGAGATCTACCTCCTAAAGATCACACTCCCACACCCCACACTGGACGTAGAGACATTAGCAATGACCAATGCGCCTTCTGCAAAGGGTTCGGCCATTGGAAATCCCAGTGTCCGGTTCTGCTAGAGATGAATAGAAATAGGGACTCCAGGGATGTGACAGGTGGTCCGAGAAATAGAGTACAAGGACGAGGGCACACCAACGACACCAACAATGACAGATCAGGGAGACTGAACACATTTGACCGTCCCCGACAGAACCAATATCAGCTGTCCGAAGGTGAAGATGCCCCCGACTTTGCATAGGACTGCCAGGGGCAAGGGAGGGATCCAGTCGAGCTCTGTGTTGACCAGCAAGGTCCTTATGTCACCGCTAAGGTCCTGGGTACAGAGTCTCCATTCTTGGTAGACACTGGGGCGACACGTAGTGTGTTATCAAAACGACTGATTCCAAGGGCACCCTTGTCTGGCTCACACATAACGTCGATAGGTTTCGATGGAACGCCCTCCACTAACCCCCTGTCCGTACCTATTACCTTTGACCTAGAAAACAACACCACTGACGCGACATTTCTGCTCTCCTCCAACTCCCCTGACGCCATTATGGGCATTGACTTACTGAAACATTTTCGAGCCAACATTAGGTGTTCCCCAGATGGAATCCGAGTCATCCGGTACGACAACCCAGACATGCCCAGATCCTGCCCCTCACGACACTTGTGCTCCATAACTGATGCTGACTTGTCCTTGCTTGACACCCTGCCTCCGTACCTGTGGGCCAAAAATGACTCTGATGTGGGACGAATGATGATTGACCCTATTCATATAACTGTAAGACAGGACGCTATGCTCCCGAAACTCCCACAATATCGGATATCCCCAGAGGGCGAGAAGGCACTGGTAGCGATCATTCAGTCTCTGGTAGATGCAGGAGTGGTTGAAGAGGTGGTCAGCAACGTCTGCAACAGCCCAATCCTACCTATTGTTAAGAAGCAAGGTGAAGGAGATGAGAAAGCGTACCGCTTTATCATCGACCTGCGAGAAATTAACAAAGTGGTTGTACCCCAATACCCTGTAGTCTCCGATATCACCACCATTCTGACCCTCATCCCGTCCACTGCCACCACCTTCACTGTTATCGACCTTAAGAATGCGTTTTTCTCTATCCCCATCCATCCAGACAGCCGTTATCTCTTCGGCTTCACTTTAAAATCCCGCTCGTACCAATTTTGTAGGGCTCCCCAGGGGTACACTGAAAGTCCCAGCATTTACAGCCAGGCCCTCAAAAGGCAGCTGGATGCCTTCCAGCTGCCAGATGGAGTGGTGTTGATCCAATATGTCGATGATATCCTTTTGGCGGCCGACACCACCCCGCTTGCAACGACAGCCACCGTCCAACTCCTACACTTTCTTGCAGAAAATGGCCATAAAGTCTCCAAAAAGAAGTTACAATTCTGCCAGCCACAAGTGACTTACCTAGGCCATCTCCTGTCCAAAGAAGGGAGGAAACTTACACCAGACCGAATCCAAACCATCCTAGTCACCCCCATCCCAAAAACGCAAAAGCAAGTCCGCTCCTTGGTTGGCCTAACCTCTTTCTGCAGACAGTGGTTACATAACTTCAGCCTCATTGTAAAACCTCTACTTGCCCTATTAACCAAAGATGCCTCCTTCCCGCTCCCTTGGACCCCTGAGTGTCAAGCATCCTTTAAGGAATTGCGAGATGCTCTCTGTTCAGCGCCTGTCCTAGGAACCCCGGATTACTCCAAACCCTTCTCCCTCTTCACCCACGAAAGGGAGGGGTGTGCATTGTCTGTCCTAACACAATCGATTGGTCCTAAGCAGCGCCCTTGTGCCTACTTCTCCGCCACTCTTGATCCTGTAGCCAGAGCTTTGCCTGCCTGCCTTCGAGCGGTAGCTGCCGCTGCCGTCTCTATCCGCCAGAGCGAAGGAATCGTACTTTCAAACTCTCTGACCATGCTAGTACCCCATGCTGTCGACACCCTCCTGAACCAAACCAAGACTCAACACCTGACTAGCGCACGACTGACAGGGTACGAACTGACGCTACTTGCACCCCACATCACACTAAAGAGATGCACAACTTTGAATCCTGCCACATTGTTGCCCCTGCCTGAAAATGACCCCGACGTTCCTCCCATCCACGACTGTGTGACCCTCACGGACGAACAAACTAGGAGTAGAGTTGACCTCCGAGATACTGCTTTCACTGATCCCGATGGAGAGCTATGGGTAGACGGCTCATGCATCAAACTCCCAGATGGCACCACTTCAGCTGCCTATGCAGTCACGACAGCCCGAATAGTACTTGAGACAGCCTGCATCACACAACGATCTGCCCAGGCAGCAGAGCTGATAGCCCTCACACGAGCATGCATCATAGCCACGGGGACCACCGCGAACATATACACAGACAGCCAGTATGCCTTCGGGGTGGTCCACCATTTTGGACTCCTGTGGAGGGAGAGGGGATTCCTGACGTCCCACGGCACCCCAATCCTCCACGGAGATCTAGTCTCCGCCCTGATTGAAGCAGTTCTCCTCCCCAAACGATTAGCGGTGATCAAATGTCAGGCACACAAAAGGGTGACAGACTTAGTCGGACAAGGGAATGCACTGGCCGACATCACTGCACGAACCACAGCTGAGAATAGGACGGTGACACGCATGTATGTGACCAGGTCACAAGCAGAGAAATGGAGTGACACAAGGGTAATGATCAGAGATATTCAGTCGGCCAGCACCCCTCACGAACTGACTAAGTGGGCAAGGGTGGGTTTGAAGGACGAAGAGGGCTGCTGGCGAACGAAGGATGCAAACAAGTGGTTGCTGCCCGACTCATATCTGATCCCCATACTGACGATGGCACATTCCCCCGCACACATAGGATCTGCACCCATGATCGAGCTCATTTCCAAAGTCTGGCACAACGACAAAATCCCCGACTCAGCCAGACGCCTAGTCCAGCAGTGCCTTATCTGTCTGCAACACAACCCCGGGAAAGGAACTGTGGTACCCCGGGGAGGGTTTGGGACCCCCAATCACCCCTTTGAGGTCCTTCAGATGGACTACATCCAACTAGAGAGATGCCAAAGCTTGAAGTATGTACTAGTCATCGTATGTGCCTTCAGCAAATGGGTAGAGGCCTATCCAACCCGTGACAACACTGCCATGACTACTGCCAAAGTACTACTGAAAGAATTCTTCCCTCGC
Source organism: Lissotriton vulgaris (assembly GCF_964263255.1). Taxonomy (NCBI): domain Eukaryota; kingdom Metazoa; phylum Chordata; class Amphibia; order Caudata; family Salamandridae; genus Lissotriton; species Lissotriton vulgaris. The sequence goes on along the minus strand of NC_141690.1, from coordinate 81,137,706 downwards.
TATGGCCTTTGTCGAATTTTATGGAGCGACAATGGCCCCCACTTCATAGCTGAGGTTATCCAACTAATCCTAAAGGGGTTGGGGGTGAAGCAAAGGTTTCATGCGGTCTTCCACCCCCAATCCGCCGGTCTGGTGGAACGCCATAATGCCACACTGAAGTTAAAATTGTCAAAAATAGTGGCCACCACTGGACTTAACTGGCCGGATGCCCTCCCACTGGCCTTGTTATCGATGCGCTCCACTCCCACCAAGCACCATTTGACCCCCTACGAGGTCGTGTTTGGGCGACCGATGAATCTCTGGACTGCTCCCAAACCGACCTCCATTCATGACGTCCCAGACGTCCTACTATCTGATTATTTGTGCAAGTTAACTAAAACGTTGTCTGTCATTCATCAACAGGTGCAGCAGGCCATCCCCGATGCTTCCAGGGGCCCCGGCCACGACATCCAGCCGGGAGATTTCGTCCTAATACGAAATTTCCAGCGGACCAAGAGTCTGGAACCTCGGTGGACGGGCCCCTGGCAAGTGCTGATTACCACCCGAACGGCGCTTCGAGTGGAGGGGAAGAAGCACTGGCTGCACGCACATCACTGCCGGAAGGTCTCTGCAAACCTGGCCACGACAGAAAACGTCAACACCCAAGAAGAGCTCCTGAACAAAGACCGACCGACATTGAACTGTTATCCCGATACTGAGGCACTCGAACTTGCAAAATTCTCTGATCCCACTGTGCCATCCAGAGAAGGGTATTTCCTGCGTCGAAAGGAGGGAGCTTTGGCTAAGTAGGCCACGGACTAAGTTAAATCTCAGAACGGTGACCTCAGCACAACCAAGGGTTGCCGGGAGAGAAGCTAAACGAAGTCTGTGGTTCTGCCCACCACCGAGCCCCTTGAAAGTGATGGAAGCGCCAGATGAGAAGATGATGGAAGCGCCAGATAAGAAGATGATGGAAGCAACAGGAAATACCCACTATAGAAACCCAAAGACTGACAATTTGCACAAATCAAAGACAATAGCCCTCTTTATTGTCTTCCTCTTCTGCCTCCTCCTCATGACCTCCTTCTGGATTCTGGAGGAAAGCACACCGGCTCATGAGGCATTGCTACCTACTGCACAACCAACACCCCTGAAAGAGCATCACCTAGTCTCTCTGTCGCCTCAGCTGCGAGAAAGGCGCAGGGAATTCTGGAACAATTCTTTCATGCAACTGTTGCACCAACACAACCTTGCCGCAAATGCTACGAACTGCTGGATCTGCGGGTTGCTCCCGCATGCCGCTGGACACTCCATCCCCTTCATCCCTTCTCCTTTCTCAGTTCATGGCTCCTGCCTCGCCTGGTTGATCCTCATGCAAGAGAGCCACAAGGACAACGCCACCTCCAGCCAGACGGTGTCGCACTTCTACTCTGGTTTCTGGCTGAACAAAACCGGAAAGACTTCTGCTGCCCTGTGTCCTGCGCTAACGGGCGCCACCTTCCTTAAAGACATTCCAGCCAAAGAACGAGTCGAAGTACAGGTGCTCCACAATCCAGCCAGGACCACCTTCTCTCATCTGCAAAAACAAACTACCGCTACTCTGACTGTGGCCCTGTCTGTTATCAATGTCACAGGTCTTGTGTGTCTCGAAGGCCATGGAACGCAGCTGGTGGGTCACAGTGCCTGCCGAATCACCAGAACATTGGACTCAGTTGACCCCCCTTCCTTTGTTGCTTCTCCGAATATGTACTTTGTGTGTGGCACCAAAGCTTACACCTGGCTCCCGAGAGGTTGGAAGGGCGCTTGTTACATTGCCTTCGTTCTTCCACCCACATATGTAGCCCCTGCCAACCATCACCGGCAGAGGCGTGCAGATGACATTGGACAAGCCGACTCCACCGGTGCACAGTTCCTAGATGCAGCAAAGGGACTTGTTCCTCTGTGGGGCCCAATGGCAAACAGCCGCGCTATCCGACACCTGACCCAGGCAGTAGAAACAACGATCAACATCACGGCTGGCATCCTCGCCAACAACACGGCGGAGCTTCAGGCGGTCCGCCTTGTGACCCTTCAAAACCGCCTTGTCTTAGACGTGGTCCTAGCCGATCGAGGAGGAGCATGCCGCATCATCGGATCCAGCTGCTGCACCTACGTGCCAGACAACTCGCCTTCAGTCTACAAAGCCATTGAACACCTCCACAGACTTTCCTCGGAGGTTCACCAAGAGCAGGAAGGATGGTCGCTTGGGAGCTGGTTTTGGGACACTTTGAAGGACTGGGGTTGGAAGTTGTTTTCCTTCATACTGATACCTGTTGTGATATTATGTGGGTGTTGCTTGGGTGTTCAATGTCTACCCCCCTTGTGCAGTTTCGTTTCTAACTGTATGTGCCCAAAGACTTTGGACTTCCGAAATGAGCACATGAGTCCCCTCTATGAAGTAGAAATACGTGGCCTTATGGGGATAAATCCGAACTGACAAGTTGGCGAGACATGTTAAAAGGGAGGACTGTGGAATTTTAGTTTACGAACTGAACATCATCTGCGCCAGCTTGTCACCCATGTACAACGTGCACAACAACCATTTTAGGAATCATGGTCTCCCTGTCCACGATCGGTTGCCAGCGCGCCCCTCTGACCCAGCAAGCATCCTCCGCGCACCCTGGCTCCCCCTCCCTCCCTCTCATGAGCATGACCCTTCTGCATGACCCTGTCCTTGGGAGTCACGCCTGCGCCTGACCAACATCTCCTCTCCTCCCATGAATGCCCCTCTGTTGGTAAACCTTCCCTCCGCGCTCGATTGTCCGCGCGGCATGAATACCACTTCTTTGATGACCCCTTCCCCCGTGTCCAGCTGTCCACACAGGTCCGAGGCCATCGCCTAAGCCGGGAGATATCATTTACTGCCCCTTATTGTATGAAGTCACTCTTCTTCAAAGGACCCTCTATTGATCAAGACCCCCCCACCCCCCGGGATATGATCAGGCGCACACATCCTAAGAATCGGCAGAACACTCAGCTGCGTGATGACCCCCTCCCCTTATCAGCAGGTTAAGGATCTCTATTGTAGAGGCATGTGGGGTGGGATTGACACGAGGATTACGGGGATGTCTTTTTCCTTGTTGTTCACAATGTTATGATTGTAATAAAGAAAGGTCACATGCCATAAACCAGTGTATAAGAGGCCAGGCCTCCGAGAGGCTGTTAGAGCACCTCAAGACGATACCTTGTTGTCTGATCTGATGTGTTCTGCTCCGTCGGAATAAAACTTCTGTTTCCTGCCTTCTGGTCTCCGGCGCCTGCCTCATTGCTTGGTAAATTGAATGGTACAAGGGCGGTTAGCGCCGGGCAAATCTTGAAAAAGGTCATAGCCCTACCTTTTTCCACATAGTAATTCTTGACACTCGACAACTAGGTCTTACTCCCACCCGCTCCCCAATTAACCCCATGCAATGCAGGCACAACCCATTTAACTACACCAGAAAACTACATGTGCCCCACAACTGCAAATATTTAACAGAAGTACATTTCAGCAGGTTTATGAAACACGTTTTCGGTGTGGTGCAGACTTCGTGACGTGAGTAGAATGGCAAAAGCTCCAGTGATGAGCGTTAGGGGATTCCTGCTTGGATTATTGTGGCACTAGTGTTTGCTAATGAAACTGTGTTTCAGGTGTTGGAACCTATTCTGTTAGTCTTCCCTAGTATGTGGGTGTAAGGAAACTTCAAGCACTTTTTTAGTAATACCTTGGCAAATCTTGGCTGTAACCTTTGCATTTGTTTTGTATGAGGTGGCCAATGAGCCTGGGTTCTTTTTCATATCATCAGCTTGTACTTGGAGTTCACTCTGTCACCTTCCTGAAGCACCCAGAGCTCATGCTTGCAGATCTCTTTATTTTGAGGCATAAATGTTTTACAGGGTGTCAGGAAGTAAATTGATTGAGTTGAGCAACGCTAGCTATCAGAAATACTTCTTTCTGTGATAGGCTTCAAGAAAACAAGGTGTGTGTAATGTGAAAGTGCTGAGAGAGTTACAGGATGACGTCTGATGTCTCTCCTTAGCTCTGGTATGGAGCATGGCACCAAGACATAACATATTTCTTTTTCATGTGTAATTTCTGCTGATACATGCTTTTCTTTGCATGCCTGGATTTACCGGCTGGTAAAACCACACCCTGTATTTCCTGGCAGGAAAATCAGGGGATGAAATTCCAGGTGCAGTATAAATCATGATTAATCCATGCAAGAACACAGGGTTATTGGTTGACTGGGGTTTGACCCTGGTCAAGCAGTAGCCACAATCTTTGTCAGTTTAAGGCACAAGCAAATCCCAAATTAACCTATATTAACCCTCTTGGTAGATTGGCACAGAGCAGTCATGCTTAACCCAGAGGCAATGTGAAGAGGAACCCAGAGACAATGTGAAAAGTATTTGTGCAGCACTTCAAATGGTATAACAGTAAAAACACACCACTAAAGGAGCCCACAACCGATTTAGAACGAAATATGGCCATTTTCATTAAATAAAATAAGACCAAAATGATAACAATCGAATCAACAGAACCGGAGTTATTGAATTTGAATGCTTCTAGAGAAAAAAGCACAAAAAAGCCCAAAGCGCCAACTGTCAATAACTGGTCGCGCCAACCAGGACAAAAGTCACAAGTTCAGGCTGAATGCGATGGAGTGGAGCCGGCTACAGGGACCCAGTTAGGCACACTGGACAAAGTACTTTAAAACCTGATTGCTGAGCGTTGCGTGGATCTGTGTTAAAGATATGCTGTTCAGACAAAGGGATGCGTTGGTTCTTTGATGCAGCAAGCATGCAGTGAGAGGTCCTGTTGCATCATTGTCGAGTATCCCATCAATGGGGCTTGCTTTGCGAAGTCCAGCATTGGGGTGTGATGTGCAGTTGGGCCGATGAGCCATTTCCATGGAGCTGCGAGTCTGCGATGTTGAGTGCGAAATCATCTGCCATGAATCATGCTGCCATCAATGAGAGATGTGAGGGCCCGTGCTCTGGATGCATGGCATCATCAGGGCAATCAGTCCGTTTAGAGGACTTCGGAGGCCATTCAGGTCATTACAATGTATCAAATCCATGCAGTAGTGGTGCTGTGTTGGTTCTACTCTGGGATGCACCGCTCAGCAAGGAAGATGCATTGTTTTTGCTCAGGGGTGTACCACGCAGCAGAGATGATGCATTGGTCCGCTGGCTCCACAGAGGCTGGCAAGCAACTTTGGCATACTTCTAAGGGTCCAGAACTGAGGTGGCACCACTTGGCAGGGTAGACTCACAGATGGCAGAGATCAGGTGCAGCTGCAAGGTTGTTGGAACCCTGGTATGTCCCTGAAGCTTTAAATCAGGAGGCCAGTCTAAGGGCTAATTAGCCCTTAGACCCCCTCTGGGTTCTGGTCTAAAGAGATGCAGGTCTAGTACTTCTCAGCCTGGCAAGAGGGCAGCAGGCAGTAGGTCAGGACAGCAAAGCAGGCGTCCAGCAGAATGCAGTCCAGCAGAGCGGTAGTCTTTCCGGAGTACAGCAGTCCTTCTTCCTGGTCGAGTATCCACAGGTCCAGAAGTGTACTGAAGAGTTGGTGTTGGTGTTTCATTCACTCTTTATACTCTGGTGCCCTGGCTCTGGAAGGTGGGAGAAACCTTTAGAGAGTGTCTTTGAAAGGCATTGATTTCCTGCATCCCCTGTCCTGGCTCCAAGCTGTCTGAGTTAACAATGCAGGGTCGTTAGGCCCTTTGTGTGAAGGCAGGATGCAGCCTATTCAAGTGCAAATGGGGCTGTGCCCAGCCCCTCACTTCCACCCTACCAGTGATGTCCCACCAAGGAACACCTGAGCTTCCATTGTGTGGGGCTGTCAAGGAGGAATAGAAAAAGCCCTGCTGCCAACTACAACCATTCATGTGACCAGAGAGAGAGGCTGCAATTACCAAATGGCTGAGGGAGAAAATGCCAATGCCCTAAAAGTGGCATTTTCTGAATTGTAATTTTAAATCTGATTTCACCCGGAGTTAGTGTTTTAAATTAGGATTCCAGAGACATAATACATGAACCAGATATCTCTTCCCATTTAGGAATTGCACTTATAAAATGTAAAAAGTCAACTCCAATGTTAGCATATGGGAGCAATAGGCCTTTTAGTAGTGAGAAATAAGCTTTTTAAATACATTGCACTTCGCCCTCTGGGCTGTCCAGGGCCTAACCTATGGGCTGGCTTCTATGTTTCAAAAAGGTAGTTTTGGGTTGGAAAAAGGTTTATTTTGCCATGTGGACATGGTAGTTTAAACTGCAGACTCACACTCTGCAATGGCAGGCCTGAGACATGTTTGAAGGGCTACTTAAGTGAGTAGCACAATCAGTTCTGCACGGCCACTAGTAGCATTTAATTTACAGGCCCTGGGTACATATAGTACCCCTTTACTAGGGACTTATAAGTAAATGAAATATGCCAATTTGGTATAAGCCGATATTACCATGTTTAGAGGGGAGAGCATTTGCAGTTTAGCACTGGTTAGCAGTGGTAAAGTGCTCAGAATGCTGAGACCAGCAGTTATAAGGTTATAAAAATAGAGGGGGAAGTCAAAAAGTTGGGGGGAGACCACTCTATGGCTGACAGGGCAAACAGGCCCCCACCAGAAGTTGGGGAGAACTACCCAACCCCTTGGGAGTTCGTATCACCAAGGCAGAAGAACCTGGATAGACCTTTAACATTGGTGTGATGTAACCCGGGATGGTGTTCGCAGTAAAGTCCATTCTCTTTTGGGAGATGGACCACTTCAACAGTTTGAGAATTTCACCCCTCATTTGCAGGAGCCACCCGTGGGGTCCGTGGTCTGCCTAAACCCAGAAGTGAGCCCCAAACAGGTATGGTGTTAGCTTCTTCAATGCCCAGACCACAGCAAAGGCCTCGCTATCAATCTCACTCCATCTCTGTTTCCATGGAGGCAGTCTATTTCTAATGAAGACTGCTGGTGGTCTAGGCCCTCCTCATGTAACTGTGCTAAGACTGCCCCCATTCAGAACCCTGAAGTCTCCCCTAGTAGCACAGGGGGTTGGGGTCCTGTAGAAATTAGGGAAATACTTATAAAATATGGTTTTATAAGCCCTGGTGCTAGAAAAGTGGCCCAAGTCATTTTCCCCATTGCAAACTGAAGGACTGGGTTTTTGCTAAGACCCAGCGGTGCCAGGGATAACACCTAAAACCTTCGTGGGTAACGTGTTCCGGCGTACAAATGACAGAGACACGGGACACTTCCTTCGGCGTCAAAGATTCGAGGTTTATTACTGCAGGGAACACAGAAGTCACAAGAAGTACAACATGTTTAGGTTCGAGGAGACTGCTTCAAATTGTATCTGTGGATCGCTCTTCTTATACAGTTTTCAAGCATAGGATAACATGGTGCACAAAGGTTTACAACTTGGTTCCCATCGTGAAAGTCATAAGGGGTCGCTTTCATGTATTCAGGGCCCGGAACATAATTACAGTAACATTTGGCGGTTCCCAACTGTAAAAGTACATCTTCCCACCATTAGTACATTCCAATCAGCAGTAAAACGAATCAAGGAAGAGACAGAAACAGGTGCAGAGGAAGACGGAAACAGTGAACAGATCGAAAAGGGTGTAAAAGGGGAGGCGTCAAGGAACACGATTTGCAGGCATCAAAGGGGACGTGCTTAATGAATGCACAACTGAGACAATAGAGCGGCACGGCAAGATGAGCCTCGAGCGGGCCATCTGCCTTGCAGTGTCATCCCCCTCATCATAAAGACACCTTCAAAGGAAACGTGTCTTCCGCAAGTGTTTGGTAATCCCAGGGTCGCGAAGCGGACATCGTCCGTTCGCTGGCTACTTGAGGGCAAGAAACAAAATGGATGCCGTATCTAAGATGGAACCCGTGGGCTCAGATGAAGAAACCCACGAAACAAATGAACGGTTCAGGTTAGCACAGCGTAAACGCGTACACCCACTAAACTCGTCATTTGCGGTTCATAGATACCAGACTCGACCATATTTGTGTGAGTCAAAAACACCACTTACAATTGTCACGGAACCTCAGACGCTCCTTTTGCCCTCATGTAGGGAAGCACTAGTCGGAATCATAATCGATCTCGATATTCATCAGACCATCTAGATGCTGCTGCAACATAATTCTATCCATCAGAGTCCCTTTGGTAACAGGTGGCTGCCTTATACACGTCGCAGCACAGAGGCCACATAAAGCAGGACCACACTGCACACAAAGGCAACACGTGAACAGAAATGCTACAACAACTCCGATGATCATCAGAATCTTCCAACCCCAAGTCGACATCAGGCCCCAAAACCACCCAAGTAGCGTCCAATCCTCTACGTCCACGTGTATGGACTCAGGGATCTTATGCAACTTCGAGATGGCTTGATAGACAGTCGGAGCGTTGTCTGGAATGAATACACAACAACTCGAATGGACCACTCTACATACTCCACCTCGATCTGCTAAGACAACGTCTAAAACCATACGATTTTGTAACGTCATCAGCCTATCCGCCTGAAGCTCTGCTGTAATATTACCAAGGGCACTGGCAGTGATGTTAGCTGTCGATTCCACCACTCGAGTCAATTGTCTCAGGTTCCTACTATTGATCATAGGCCCCCAAAACGGCAAGAAACCCTTGAAAAAGTCTCCTGCCTCTTGACCGGCAGTGTCCTCTTTGCTAATCACGCCCCTCACAACTCTGGTCTTGTGGTAATCGGAGGCGACCGTAAAAGTCGGTGGCAACAAGTTTGCAATATAACAGGTGCCCGCAAACTCAAGGGGCAACCATATATATGCACGGTCGTAACAGACAAAGTACGTACCCTTGGTAGTCAGGAGAACAGGGGAAGAGAGCATTGGTAAGACATACGTCTCAGAGCAAGCACTCTCTCCAAGGTGAGCCCTCTGATTTCGACCACGGCCTTTTAGACAGAAATTACCAAGGTGGGGTACGACCCATATTGGAGACGAGCTCCTAAGCTGTCTTTCGCCCACGAGCGCACTATACTCAACCTCACTGAGATCCCTATAGGCTCGCACCTCTTCCTCGGGGATGAGCGACGGCTCATAGATATCCCTATCTAAATCAGCAATCGCTATTGCCAAAGGCTTATGGTACGGACCAGGACCAAAGTGTGGAGAACGTGGCTCTCGATTGGGGTAAGAATCTAGTGCACTTCGAAACATTGTTTGCAATGCTCGAGCTGAACCCTGGGAACTATAAGGAAGGACCAAGTACGGAATTCCCTTATCGGTGGTATGTGGCATTAACCCACACACCCAACAATTGGTAGTGTTCATCACCAACTGATGCTGATGAAGGAGCTGGATGAAGGAATTATTCATGGATTCCGCACGTCTAGCCTGCTCGTGTTGGGGTAAGATGTGGAAGGAATGAGGAGAAACAGTGGTAGTAAGTTTAGGTTCAGGAGAAGGGGTAGGTGAGGCAGAAGGCAACAATGACTGTATCATGTAATACACCCCACCCACCAATAACGAAGAAACAGTTAAGAATAGAAGGAACACCTGAAACATGAAGCATTTTGTGTGTGCAATTCTGCGCAACTCGAGTCTTTTAGCCTGAGCCTTTTCCATGTCCGACAGCTTCGAGAAAGCCATCCTCTAAAACCGTCCGCTACGTTCTTGACGCACTTCGTTCTGTGTAGCATTAGTCAATCCCCAGGAGTTCCTAGGAATCGACGGTCTCTGACAAAGTGTCAAAACCTACTAACCGGAAGGAAGTACCCGCGCGGCCCTACGGTCCACCCGGATGTAAGGTATCTTTAATCAGTAATATATACAAAATCTGCTAGCTGTTGAAGCAAAAACACATATATGGAAAAAGACTCAAAATTGTCAAAATTTACAATTTGGCCAGTGTGTTCAAAACTAGACAGTGGCAATGGGGCAACGTGAATGTCAGGGGAGAAAGCAAATATTCTTGTTTTATTAGTCTCTAGTACTGGATCGAAGAAAATATCGGCTTCTCCCAGGACGTGTCTGCTCGTCAAACAATTGGTCCGATGATGAGACAGAGTTCTGTTGACCAATCAATTGTTCAGATCTTGAGTTTTGTGATGACAAATGTTCAACAATATCGTTCTGCTGCACTGAGGTATCTCCGACAGGCTGAGCGTCGCTGAAAGGGACAAAGTTCGGAGCAGCTTCGACTTCAGATGATGCGATGCCCTTCTTTACCCACGAGTCTGCTGGTAAAGGTATAGGTACCTTTTTAGTATGGGTGGCATGCACCCAGTTCTTGCGCCCTTCCAAACGAACAGCAGTCCTCGTGGCAAGAAGTACTTGGTAGGGTCCAGAAAAACGAGGCTCAAGGTTGTGCTTCCGGCTGAAATTCCTCGTCACAACCCAGTCTCCAGGCTGGAGCTGGTGGCCTGGACCCTCCGTCTGCGTCGGCAGTGCTTCAAAGACCTGTTGGTGAATTAACCTCAGTTTAGCAGTCAGATCATGAAGATAATCGATCAACATTGGGTACTCAAGATCAGAGAACACACTGGGTCTAGGGACCCCCCAAACATTTGCAGGGCGGCCGAACACAATCTCATAGGGACTGAGCCCTACTCGGGAGTGTACAGTCGCCCTGGTTGACAGAAGAGCTAAGGGCAAAGCGTCAGGCCACGAAAGACCAGTCGTAGCCTGAATCTTCGCTAGTCTCAGTTTAAGGGTGCCATTATACCCTTCAACTAAACCTGCTGACTGGGGATGATTGGCGCTGTGGAATTTTTGTGTAATTCCAAGGCCCTTACACACATTCTTCATCACACTCCCTACAAACTCACTTCCGTTATCAGACCATACAATTCATGGCATTCCATACCGAGGAAAGTATTCCTTCAGTAGGATTTTTGCAGTGGACAGAGCAGTGTTGTCTTTGAGAGGGTAGGCGTCGATCCATCGGGAGAATGCGCAAACCACAACTAAAACGTACTTCAGGTTATTGCATCGCTCCATATGGATGAAGTCTAGTTGAATCACCTCAAAGGGACATGAAGGGGGAGCAAAATGGCCAGGGGGTGTAGGAGTTCCCTTACCAGGATTGTACAGCATACATATCATACAATTCTTAACCAATCTCTCAGCACACTTAGTAATAGCATCATTCTTCCATACAGGGGACAACAACTTGCAGATACCTTTCGCACTAATATGTGCCAAGCCATGTGCCATCGTCACAACAGCTAGCACATACGCATCCGGCAACATCCACCTCTTATGTTCCGACAAATCAATCCAGCAGCCATTCGCATCCAACTTTCCCGTACTCTCTTTCCACTTCGTCTTTTCAGTCTCGGTGGCCTCGTTCTGAATCGCTTTCACACTTTCAATAGTGTCCTCACACATACCAGTTTCTGCAGGCCACCTTACCGAACTCGTCACATACATTTTAGTGCTAAGGTTCCGGGCAGTCTCCTTAGCAATCTCATCCGCAAACGCATTGCCACGACCAACGTCATCCGTCACCTTACGGTGTGCACTACATTTAATAATCGCAACCTGCTTAGGCAATCTAAGTGCATCCAAACGATCATTCACGAGCTGTCAGTGCTGAATCTTCGTACCATGTGATGTCATGAAACCTCTCTCTCTCCACAAACGTCCAAAACTGTGCGCAACACCAAACGCATACTGACTATCAGTAAACACATTCACCCGTTTCCCTTTCGACAACACGCACGCTCTAGTCAAGGCAATCAGCTTTGCCGCCTGTGCAGAATTCTGATTCAATCTCGCAGTCTCCACAACCATACTCAATGTCACCACAGCATACGCAGTCGTCACATCACCATTCGGCAACTTAAAACACGACCCATCCACATACAGAGTCCCATCGGGATCTTCCAATGGAGTATTTTCAAATCAACACGACCTTTTGTTTCCTCCTCAGTTCGTAAGTAGCAGTCGTGAGGCGCTACTTCGTCTGACTCCATACTGATCGGCAACAACGTCGCCGGATTCAGGACATTACAGCGCTTTATCTGAATGTGACTTGCCAAAAGCGTCAACTCGTACCCAGACAACCTTGCAGTCGTCAGGTGTTGGGTTTTCGTACTATTCAAGAGAGTGTCAACTGCATGCGGAACCATCACCGTAAGCATATTATCCATGACCAATCCTGCAGATTGTCGGATGGACACCGCAGCTGCCGCTGTTGCTCTCAAACAACTCGGCAATGCTCTAACTACTGGGTCCAAGGTCGAGGAAAAATATGCACATGGACGTTGCTTACCTCCGAATTGTTGCGTTAAAACACTCAACGCACAACCTTCCCTCTCGTGAACGTATAGTGTAAACAGCTTACTGTAGTCAGGGGTACCTAACACAGGGGCCGAACAAAACGCGTCACGCAGTTCAGAAAAACTTCTCTGACATTCTTCCGTCCATGGTAAAGGAGTTGGGACATCCTTGCACGTAAGAGCTACCAATGGTTTCGCTAGCAATGAAAAATTTGGAATCCATTGCCTGCAGTATGACGTGATACCTAAAAAGGCACGCACATCTCTCTGAGTTGTTGGCACAGTCATACGAGCAATCGCTGCAATTCTCTCTGGGGTCAACCTTCTTCCCTCCTTTGACAATAAGTGACCTAGATAGGTTACTTCTTGACAACAATATTGCAGTTTAGAAGGTGACACCTTGTGATGTGAGTCACAGAGATGCTGCAACAATGACACCGTAGCAATTCTGCAAATGTCCTGAGTATCTGCAGCCACCAATAAGTCATCGACGTATTGGATCAAGGCCGCACCAGCCGGCAACATAAACGCATCAAGTTGGCTCTTCAAGGCTTGGCTGTATATCGATGGACTCTCACAGTAGCCCTGAGGAGCGCGTTTAAACCTAAAGCTGCGGCCACCAAGAGAGAAACCGAAAAGGTCCCTACTCTCTTCAGCAATCGGAATGCTGAAGAAAGCATTCTTCAGATCGATCACTGAGAACCAAGATGCAGAGGCTGGAATCAGAGTCAGTAGAGCCGTAATGTCAGGCACCACAGGGAACTGAGGAATCACAATTTTATTCACCTCCCGTAAATCGATGACAAAACGATAAACAGGGGGTTTCGATGGATCAGTGCGTTTCAGAATGGGCAGGACAGGGCTATTGTACACGTTTCCCCGAGTCTCTTCGATAACATCTTTCTCAATCAAATCGTAGATGATTGCTAACAGCGCTCGCTCACCATCAAGAGAGATACGATACTGGGGAATACGTGGCAAACGCACATTAGATTTCAGATGAACAACATAAGGGGAGATATCAAGCAGGCCCACGTCATTGGGACCTGTTGCCCACAAAGATGCAGGAAGAGAACTCGATTCCGGTGGGAGCTTGTCGATGGACAAATACATAGGAGAGATAACTTTCTCACCCAATGTAAGCTTTACTCCCGCAGGAGAACAATACAAAGTCGCAAACAGACGTTTCAGCAAATCCAGGCCCAAAAGATTCTCACCACAACCAGTAGTCAAAATCAAAGGAGCTTTCAGCTCCCGAGGCCCAATTGCAAGAGGCAAAGGGCACGAAACCGGATTGCTAACAGGGGCGCCAGAGAATCCAACGGAAACATTTGTTAAGCCAGACAAAGGTGCGCCAGGGAGTTTGAATGCATGATGGAACTTTTCGCTGCATCAGTGTCCAACAGAAAAGGCTCAAAGACGCCCGAGGTGGCAACTGCGACGTAAGGCCCTCTCTGATCAACCGGAACTGATACTACTCCCTCTCCTTGTCTATGGCTGTCCTAGTAATTACCGTCGTCAGTGTTCTGATCGACGTAATAGTCGTCTACATTGTACTGAGCAGATCTGCTTTGCGATGATCCACGCTGATCAAAACAATTATTAGAATCAGAAGAATTATTGGAACGATCATTTTGAGCACCGCGACCTCTACCACGTGATGCTTGTTGGGGACCACTACGACCTCCTCTAGATGAATTACCACTATTTTGCTCACTCAAGACTGGACAATCGAATTTCAAATGACCCTCGTTCCTACAATAGGCACACTGATTGTACCCCAACGTAGATCTCTGCGAAGAGGAGTCATTTCGTGGTTGCGACCTATTCGGCTGAGACTGCGATAGATTCCGCTGTTGCGAATCATTCTGATTCGAACGTGGAGGATACGCTTGTTGCGACAACACTTTTGTTTTGAGCTCTTTCGTCTTTTTATCGGCACAATCATTCCCCTCTTTCTCTCTATTCTCATAATATTGGGCCGTGGCCAATATCTGAGCAGAAGTGGAAAAAGCCCACGCACTTTCTGAATTCCTTAATTTGTTGCTTAAGTCCGGCAACAAATTTGATACAAACTTGTCCACAAACAACCTCTGACCTCCTTCAGTTCCCATATCCTGACCACTATGATCAATGAATGCCTCCTCAAATCTCGTAAAGAAATCAGAGACACTCTCATCCTTCTTTTGCTTGCAAGCGGACAACTTGTCCCAATTAACCTTCATAGCTGGCATAAGCATTTTCATAAGAGTGATTATTCTCTGAGGGAGATTAGCAATCAGCTGTTCGGGCTTAGCCCCACCAACTTGCAAAGCATCTGCAGCAAGAAGTGCAGCCCAGTCACCGCCTAATTCTGCTGCATGGTCTTGCTGACGAATCTTTGCCCATACCGGTTGCGGTACGACATTGCCAAACAACATATCAATGTCGGCAAGATTCATTATCGTAGCATCCACAAGCTGCGACAATTCTTTATAGTACCCTGCAGGATTTTTGCGAGGGTCAGGCAAAGATTGCTTTACCTGTAAAACCTCCGATCGTTTCCACGGAAGATGTATCCACACTCTCTGAAAGTATGGCAAGACAGCAGGATTACCACCAGGATTACGTGGCATCCATACTGGTGGAACCTCGCGCATGGGATACTGACCAGGCGCTGCTGGCGATCCCTCAAAATCTTCTACAAACAATGCTCGAGGCATTATACAAGGACGGAAAGATAGCAACTGCTCGACAGCACGTCGAACATTGCTACCCACTATCATTCCGCTCGCAAACTGAAGCTGGAGATTAGTTAGAGCAGTCAATCGCATCAACCGATATTTGATCACGCAAAAGCTTGCACATCTCCTCAAACACGAACCTCTGTGTCGGTACGTTGAACTGAGAGAACGTATCAAGCACCACACGTGGAGGATTCCTAAGGGGATATTTCATCCAAGCCATCGCCATGTCAAATAGACAGTCACGTTCCCTACTACCGGGAAGCTGACTTCGTCTTTGGGGACCATCAGAACCAGCGGACTCAAAAATCGGTCCAAGAGAATTGAAAAAGTTAGCAGCAGAAGGGACACGACGTCCAGTAGATGGGGTATTAGGGTAACACAACGGGGTAACAAGAGAAGTATCAGAAACAGAAGGAACAGCAGGAGTAACCAGAACAGTAGGAGCAGCAGAAACAGGAGTATGAGGGAGTACAAGCGGAGGAGCAGTAGGGACAGAAGTAGGCAGAGGAGCAGGAACAGTTGGAGGAACAGGAGCAGGAGCAGGAGCAGGTTGGGGAACAGGTACAGGAACAGGAACAGGGAGAACCACAGGAACTGCGGTACCCTGCACATACGGAGGTGGTGATTTCAAGAGATAGGACAACAAGGGGTCCTCTGCTACGTCCTCCTTCTTATCCGTACCCGTTGGTAAAGCGGGGTAGCACTTATCTATATTCATGCGCTGCAATCTATCGAAAACTTCCTTTTCCTTTTCCTACTTATCTCACTGGAACTGCTCTGCGTTTCTTACCGTAGTAACAATACCTTCTCTCTTATTACGTTTGATCTGTTTGATTTCTTTCTGCTTGGCTTCTTTACGCCACAACCGAAAGGAATCAAACATGGCCGGCCTTGCTTTTCTTTGGAACAATTTAGCTTCAAGATTATCTAAAATCGGTGTCTCAAAACTACCATGAGGTGGCCAACTAAGGACACCGTCTTTCTTAGTGTATCGAACCCAACACTCATTGAACGGAATTGGACCTAAACCGTGTCGGCTGTACAACTCATAAGTTGGAGTTCCAATCGGAGGTATCGGACACGAGTCCTCCAATCGGGAATCCGCACCACAACTTCTGAAGCAACTGAACAAAGTACTACGGCCAGGCATCGTGCACACTAACCGAGTTTCACAAGCGTCAAGGGGTATAGGATTACAATATCCCTACAAAGAGCAAAACCCTAGGTTTTTGGCGACTGCAGGCGTCAAATATCACAACAAAGAACAAAGTACCAAGAACCACAAATGCAATGGAACCATGCAACAACTAAGCACCCACAACAAAGGACTCTGGGAGCGACCCACAAATACTTAACTCAAAGATCAATGGCGTCACCAGGAAGGCCCGTCAATCGTCTCGCTGTACCAAGGTCTACGCCAGGCGCCAAAACAGGTCTACTGTCAGGGCAGCAGTCCGTCGCAGCCGTCAGGAGGCGGGGATCTTCGCGGGAAAAGTTGTCGGGCCACTTGTTTCGACAACAGGATCGATGAAGGGGGGTGCACCTTCCCTCGGGCGCCAACTGAAGGACTGGGTTTTTGCTAAGACCCAGCGGTGCCAGGGATAACACCTAAAACCTTCGTGGGTAACCTGTTCCGGCGTACAAATGACAGAGACACAGGACACTTCCTTCGGCGTCAAAGATTCGAGGTTTATTACTGCAGGGAACACAGAAGTCACAAGAAGTACAACATGTGTAGGTTCAAGGAGACTGCTTCAAATTGTATCTGTGGATCGCTCTTCTTATACAGTTTTCAAGCATAGGATAACATGGTGCACAAAGGTTTACAACTTGGTTCCCATCGTAAGAGTCATAAGGGGTCGCTTTCATGTATTCAGGGCCCGGAACATAATTACAGTAACATTTGGCGGTTCCCAACTGTAAAAGTACATCTTCCCACCATTAGTACATTCCAATCAGCAGTAAAACGAATCAAGGAAGAGACAGAAACAGGTGCAGAGGAAGACGGAAACAGTGAACAGATCGAAAAGGGTGTAAAAGGGGAGGCGTCAAGGAACACGATTTGCAGGCATCAAAGGGGACGTGCTTAATGAATGCACAACTGAGACAATAGAGCGGCACGGCAAGATGAGCCTCGAGCGGGGCCATCTGCCTTGCAGTGTCATCCCCCTCATCATAAAGACACCTTCAAAGGAAACGTGTCTTCCGCAAGTGTTTGGGAATCCCAGGGTCGCGAAGCGGACAGCGTCCGTTCGCTGGCTACTTGAGGGCAAGAAACAAAATGGATGCCGTATCTAAGATGGAACCCGTGGGCTCAGATGAAGAAACTCACAAAACAAATGAACGGTTCAGGTTAGCACAGCGTAAACGCGTACACCCACTAAACTCGTCATTTGCTGTTCATAGATACCAGACTCGACCATATTCGTGTGAGTCGAAAACACCACTTACAATTGTCACGGAACCTCAAAACCCTGTGGCCCATAGGTTAACATGGTAGGAAGTTATTGATAAATAAATATTGATAGGAGAGGTCTGGCCGGACCATTCAAAGACTTCCCAGAATTATAGTAGTAAATCCAACAATATTATATTGTTGATTTTCTCCTAAAGTGTACTTACATGAAGTTATGAGACTTTCTTATTTCTAAGTCCAAATTCAGCCTTTCAGTGGTCTGCCCTGATTGGTCAGAGTTAAGTGGATTAGCCAGGCTTCTGGGAGGGCAGTGTGCTGGTCTATAGGAATGCCAGGCCAGGCGGTGTCGTCGCAAACTATACTCTTTAAAGGCAGAGGGGAGGCTTGGGTTTCAGTTTCAATCTGACACTCTTGACCTAGAGTCAAGGCTCGGCTTAAGGAAGGTATGTGCAGATGGTAGGGGGAGAGTCCATGGAAAAAAGACATCCCAGGGGGTGTGTTTAGCCACCTCTTACCTCCTTGCTGTAAAATCAGCCATGATGGATTTTGAAGAATGATGCACTCTGGGACAAACTAATTCCACACTCTACAGGAAGTGGTCATAACTATGAGGAGTTGCCCTGCTCTCATTCAATTCAATTCAATTCAGGGACATTTTTATCGCGCACAAATCACATTTGAGGAGTCTCACGGCGCTCCGAGACGGCTCTGACATAGGAAGTAGAGGATAGAAAGGCTTAATTAGCAAAAAGCGAGGTCTTTAACTTTTTTCGAAAGAGGCTGTGTTCAGACATGATGCAGAGATGGAGGGGCATTTCGTTCCAGGAAGCGGGGGCGAGAAAAGAAAAAGCACGACCGCCATTTCTGGAAGTTTGTATTCTCAGGGGTGTCAGCCGGGACTCATTGCTGGATCTGAGTTCTCTTTGAGGCTTGTACCATCTCACTTTCTTGGACCAATAACTAGGACCACTTTTAAACATGTGTTTGTGCACCAGGCACAAGGTTTTAAAGAGAATTTGCTTCTTTACCGGAAGGCAATGAAGGTTTTTCAGACAGATGGTGGCTGAGGATCGTCGCGGGAGGCCCAGAACCAACCGTGCTGCAGTGTTCTGAAGAACCTGGAGTCTGTTCAGGTAGTGCTCGTTTATGGAAAGTAAAAGTGCATTCCCGTAGTCCATTCTGTTTAGAATTAAACCCTGCATTAGGGGTTTCGTGGCCAAACATCCATTTAAAAATATTCCTCAAACGGCGTGTTAGCCCAAAACAGGTGCCCACGATATGATTAATTTGGCTTTCCATGGACAATTTATTGTCCATGTAAAAGCCCAAATTTCGGACTGACTCCTTCGGCGTTGGACAGCTGCCTAGTTCAATTGCCACCAATCATGAGTCCAATGATCAGCTGCTCTGCCGAAAAGCAGAACTTCTGATTTGCCACCATTTAACTGCAGATGATTAGCATTCATCCATGACTTGACATGGATCAGGCAGTTTTTGAACCTTAGTTTGGTTGCATTTAAATCCGGAAACAGTGTGATTAGGATCTGGGTATCATCGGCATAACACAACACGTCAAAGCCGTAAGCCCTGATCACTCTTGGCAAAGGTGTCATATAGACATTAAAAAGCGTAGGGCTCAAGATTGAGCCCTGTGGCACGCCCATTCTCACAGATCTTTTTTCTGCCGTGTTTTTGTAGATCTGAACAGCAGTTGACCTGTTCAATAGATAGCTGGAAAACCATTTTAGCGCATTTCCTCTGACACCAATCTCCCGCAGCCGTTGTATTAGGATGCGGTGAGAGATGGTGTCAAAGGTCACAAACAGGTAGAGCAGGATGAGGATAGTTGATTGGTGGTCATCTAATGCCAATCTGATGTTATCAACAACCTCGACCAGCGCTGTCTCCGTACTGTGGAGTGCCCTAAAACCCGACTGCGATGAGTCTAGGAGTCCATTGTTCTCAAGATGACTCACAAGCTGTGTATTGACAAAGGATTCCAGCATTTTTCCAAAATACGGAAGCAATGAGATGGGTCGATAATTTAGCAAGATGTTAGGGTAGGCTGTGGGCTTTTTTAATATGGGTCTAATTTTCGCTGCTTTCCATATTTCAGGGAAGTTTGCGTCTAAAAATGATTTATTAAAGAGGTTAGTCATTTATCCTGCTAGCACAAGGGCAAGTATAGAAAAGATTTTAGGAGAGATCTGATCAGAAGGCAATCCAGACTTTATTTTCGAACAATTGAAATGACTGCGTTGCAGTCAAATTTTAAGAATTCACTCATTATATGTGGTGGATCCGGTGTCAAATTTACTGAGATTTCAGACTGCTCTATATTTTGATTGAGAGGAAAAGAATGGTGAATGGCCGTTATTTTATCCTCAAAGAACTTTGAAAGAGCATTGGTCCATTTTTGAGAGTTAGGTATTTCCGACATACTTCTAGAGATGGTAAATTCTTTTAGAATTTGAAAAAGTTCTTCAGATGAATTTTCCGCTTTATTTATCCGTTCAGCAAGAAATGCTCTCTTTGTCACCTTGATGTCATGCATGTAGATGGAATGCAAAGATTTGTATTTTTCCCGGTCGGCCTGGTCTGTGCTCTTCCGCCATTTTTTTTCGGCGGTTCTACATAAGGATTTTGTGGTTTTTAATCGATCAGTAAACCAAGGAGCCGTTCTATTTTTACGCTTGTCTTTACTCACTGGGGCATTTTTATCCAATGCTGTCTCTATAGATTTTTCAAATTGTAGTGCTGCTCTACTTGCACTGATGGCAGGTGCAGACTCATCAAAGTGATTTAAAAAAAAAAATGCAGGTCCTGTAAATTTTTTTAGAGGCCTGCGTAAGATCTGTTCATTTACCAGTGCCAGCTTGGCAGTAGTCATGGGAAGAGAACATTTTAATAAGTAGTGGTCCGTCCAGAGTAATGGAACTGGAGCATCTACTAAAACATCAAGGGAATGTGAAAAAAGAAGATCTAGTGTATGACCGGCCCGATGTGAGGGGCCGATAACCTTCTGGACGAGGCCCTGAGAGCTCATATTAGCCATTAGCTTTTCAGTGCCTAGGTTAGATTGTATGTCTGCATGATAGTTAAAATCACCTATCAGGAGAAAGTTATCTGAGTCCAGGACATGTGGTGCGATGATCTCCAGTAGTTTATTTGCAAATTCTCCTTCAACACCAGGAGGACGATATATTAAAGCTCCTTTCCAGACGTTGTTAGCTGGTCCCTCAATTTTAAACACTATAATTTCTAGATAATTGGAGAGAAAATCATCCAAGCTAACATCCTTTACATTTTTGGTTGCTGCGATTAGAAGTCCTCCCCCTCTAGTTTCTTTCCTATCCAGCTGTATTATTCTGTACTCTGACGAAAAAGCGGTGTTTACATCTGGTGTGGCATTTTCATGCAGCCAGATCTCTGTAACGAAACAGATATCGTGAGCTTCTAAATCGAGTAGACTCCAGATCTCTGAACCATGCTTTGGAACTGACCGGGTATTAAAATATATGGCCTTAAGCTGTATAACAGGTTTATCAGTATTAGGAGGGCTAGGATTGGGAGATACAGAGAAATCTATCTTGTCAGCAGAAAAGACTACGCTGAGGATTTCAGGATGTCTAGCTAAATCTACTGGAAGGGTCTCAGTAATTTTAATCGAAGGAGAATTTAAGGTTCTGATTTCTTCGCCGGAATATCTTAACATAGGCATACTTTCGAGAACGAATATTAGCACCAATAAAATAAATACAAATACATGGTAAAAGTGTTACCAAATAGAACAGGGGTCCTGGCATCTGGCCTCGGTTGGGCGAAAAAAAATCTGGACCGCGAGTTAGAGTTTCTGGTATTACACCGGAAGTATGCAAAGCCACCAAGCCAACCCTCCGTACAAGCGGCACAAGCTGTGACGGACTGGGGTCGATGGCAAAAGAAACAAGCAAAGGCATGAGTGCGGCAAAAGTTAAAATATTAGTGCAAAAGTGATTTAAAAGCCAAGAGTGCAAATATATTCCTTTTACATAATTATCAGATCGGCATTTGTCAGCAATATGAATAGAAAAACAAACAGCGAGTACCTCCCGTCAGAGGCACCGCTCAGCTCAGCAGTGACCTGGTGCTTGACCCAGACAATTTTGAATAAGTATCAGAGAGGGGCAGATCCCTCCAGATCTGCTGCTCGAAACTGAATGAAGCAAGAACTGCCCTGCTGAAAAGATTTTGCTGTGCAAGGAACTCTAAGGCCTGACCTCTGAAGACTGCACCAAGTGAAACTGCAGCCCTGTAGATTACCTTGCTGCAACAGGACTCAGTGGACTCCCTGCAAGTAACATGTTAACAGAGCTCACCTGGACAGCCCCACAAAGAATTCAAAGCCTGGAGTACCAGTGGATTTGTAAGGGTTTTGTTCAAGTGGATTGTGGAATTGAAGTTTCACACTTTCAAGGATCCTCTTGGAGATTCCAGAACCTTAGATTGTGTGTTGGATACTCTGGGACCCGCAAGCAGAACTTCAGGAAGGTGTTCTAACTGGAGCCCGCTTGCTGAAGAAGGCGGCCCACCACAGTGGTGAGAAAATTCTTCAGAACAATTTATAAAGGTGTGTCCCTGACAGAGAAAACTAAGGGCAAGATGCATCAAACCAAAAAGTGCTCACCTTTTCCACACCAGCAATAAAATCCAAGGCAGGGAAGGGACGGCCATCGGGGGGGCTAATTATTTGGATAAGTATCCTGCTTAACTGCAGGATAACCACCAAGAAGGCAGGAACCCCGGATATCCTTGGTGTCTCCCTATTGGGCCTACGGGGAAGTATAACTGTTGACCTTTACAATGTTTACATCAGGGGAACAAAAAATGGGTGTATTTCACCCACAATGATGGAGCTTGAGGCTCAGCTGAGAGAGCAGAGTGGACATGGCCATATCCTAGTAGCTGGGGATTTTAATTGTACATATGAACCACTCCCCCTAGAAGGAATACCAGACCTAGGAGAAGAGGATAGTAGATGGGGTATCCCTACCCTCTCTATCCCACCCATCAAGCGCTGGACTCGCAGTGCAATCCATCTAAATGCACTCACACTGGAGTTTGGATTAAGAGCTGCTAATGGTCGCACTCGATCTGACCTCCTGGGTGCTCCCACATTTAACAGAGTTGGTCAATGCACACGGATTGACTATATTCTGCTGGATAGGGGCCTCTGGAGCCATGTTAACGACATGGTTATTACCAATACCATAGAGAGCGACCATAACCCACTCTCCTTATCCCTAAAAAATCCTTGGCACATTGAAGTACTGCCAGCCTCTCTAAGCCGCCCACAGGGGATTACTGTTGCCTCTTGTGGCAGGCGTCTAAAGTGGAGTAAGTTTATGTGTAACACCGACAAACTATCCACAATAGACGAAGTGGTTAAGGGCACGCAGGCTGAAATTAGCTCCATTGATCTAACCATAGCAGCAGACAAGGCTACCGCTATTTTTGAAGCTGCTGTAAAAACTATTGGGGACCTCTTTTGGGTACAACTGCCCTCAGGGAAACAGAAACCTAAACCTAAAGGCAAACACGATTGGTATTCGGCAACATGCAGGAAGGCCAAATCATGCCTAATAGAGGCAGTCAAAGGGAAGTCGTCCCTAACAATTCAAATTGCCAGAAGAAACCATAAAAAGGCCCTACAGGTAGCTAAAAGAGAGTGGGAGGATGCCTACTGGCTAACCCTTAAGGAAGCCAGTATGAAAAAAGACTCTAAATCCTTCTGGGATACCATAAGGGCACGAAATAGACCGGATAGCGACCTTATAACCTGCAGTATTTCGGGCGAGGTATGGGAGGCTCATTTTTCCAAACTTTACTCCTGCCATAACGACCTGAACGGAAGAGGGTCTTTCCAATCCTCTCCCTTCACTAATTATATTCATCTCCCTAGTGACCCTGACTTTACTTTGAAGGAAGTAGAATATGCTATTAACTCCATCATTCCACAAAAAGCCGCAGGACCAGATGGCATCCCCGGGGACCTGCTAAAATCTGATGGTGTTAATTGGGGAAAAATAATACACTCCCTCCTTCTTGCCATCTGTAGGGGTGCCCCAATTCCCGTGACTTGGAAGGGGGCAGAGGTGGTTCCCATCCACAAGAAAGGCCCTAGGGATGATCCGTCCAATTACAGGCCGATTAGCTTACTAGATGTAAGCCAAAAAGTTGTCGGTAAAGTTATTCTACTCAGGATACTCAACTGGGTAGATGAAAACAAAATACTTACCGACTTTCAGGCCGGTTTTAGAGTAGGCACCGGTACGATAGAGCAGGCCTTCAGGCTTATGATGATTTACTGGAAGGTGGTAGTGATAGGCAAGGGCAGTCTTTATCTCGCATTCATCGACTTAAAGACTGCCTTTGACCTTGTCCCCAGGGACTTGTTGTGGAAGGTGTTGGCCAACATGGGGCTTCCAGAGTATCTTTTATCCCTATTGGTCAGGCTCCATCAGGACAGCTTTGCCCAAATTAGGTGGGGCTCTGGAGGGGAGAAAACGGGCTGTATTCCGGTCGAGAGAGGGGTACGCCAGGGATGTGTTCTGGCTCCCACCCTTTTCTCTTTGTACATCAATGGGGTGGTTGAGCACCTACTTAAATCACCATCCGACGAACCATCCCTGGCGGGGGTACACATACCGACCCTCCTCTTCGCGGATGACACGCTCCTAATCTCCAAGACCCCAATGGGACTACAGAAACTCTTGGACAACTTCCAAACCTTTTGTACTGACCGGGGCTTGGTTATAAATACCAATAAAACAAAATACCTCGTCCTTAATCCCCCTAAACAGCAAGTGCGTCCCCCTATCCTAAACACCGAGTTCCTGGAAAGGGTTAAAGCATTTGATTATTTAGGGATACGCATCTCAGACAAAATGGATTGGACTCTCCATCTAGATAAGATGCTGCTGAACCATAAAAGGATCACAGGTGCCCTATTGAGGGAGCAACGTTCCAGTTCGTTCAAACCAATAGGAACAGTCCTAGAGATCTACGCTGCCAAGGGTGTCAGCTCTGCACTATATGGAGCTGAACTTTGGGGCTTTGCATCTTCTCAAGCTTTACAAAAATCTGAGAACAATTTCTGTAGACAAATAATGTCCCTCCCTCAAAGCACCCCACTTTTACCCTTATTTATGGACCTTGGCTGCACCCAGATTGGCGAAATTGCGAAATTTCGTCCTCTCCTATTATGGGCTCGTATTTGGCGGGTAGAGGAACTTAATGCCTATGCCAGAGGCCTGGAAGAAATAATGGCGTCACCACACTGGGCCAGAGTCAAATGGTTAACAGACATGAAAACCTTATTGTCGAACTTGGGCCTATTGGATTTCTGGTCAAGCAGAACCTCTCCTCCTAAACAAGTACTTAAAAACCTTTACCGGGATTGGATTCGCTCCCAAAGGCACTCTAGCACATCCATTGTTAGGCTCACAGAGGATTTTTTAATGTTTAAAGACTGTCCCAGACGAGAACCCTACCTAGACATAATCGGGAAACCGTTTGCCCGATCTTTGTATTTTAAATTTAGAAAGGGCACCTTGCCATTGAATACTTTCACCAAATCATGGAAATCCTGCACAGATAAAACTGATCTGTGCCCATCATGTTTAGCCCACCCAGAGACATTAGCCCACTTCTTATTCGTCTGCAAGGAATATGCCAATCCAAGAAGGGCGTGGCTGAAGAACTTGTGCCGGCAACTGGGAACCAGGAGCCATGATGTGGCAATTAGGATTCTTGTTTCGGACAGCTATGTACCCTACGCCTGTGCCCTAGCAAAATTTTTATTTTGGGCTTGGGCTATTCGAGCCAGAAAGCTTAAATACTCTGTTTAATCTCTTTTTAAACAATATTAATTCTAGTAAATGTTATACTTTTTTGCTATTAACTGGAAATGTGTTGCCAATTTATTAACTACCAATTTTTAAAAAAAAACTTGCTTTTATGATAATGGAATTTTATCGAAATAAAGCTTTTTGACTTTGACTTTGACTTTGACTTTGGCTAACAAAAATAGCGATTAGCTATTTGCGAGTGCTTTTTAGCATTTTCCTATGCATCAACCAACAATTACAATCTCGCGAAATACCGAAACGCTAAAATAGGGAAAAGAGATATTGTGATTCCTTATTAGCGAGAATTCAAAAATGCGATAGAAAATAAGGAATCGCTAAAAAAATCGCAATACTATGCATGAAAAATCGCAAATAGCGATTTAATCGAACATCGCTATTGTGCAGATTAAGGGGAATCACAATCAGGTGTTAAAAAAAATCCTACTTAGCTGCAAATCACCAGAAGGCTATTTAAACTGACCCATGAGCCCAGAGTGGCCTTTCACAATGGCAGCACTCTACATGTTTGCGAGGAGGAGGAGGATCCTTGTATCAGGCCAGGCCAGAAGGAGAATCTAGGAGAGAATCTTCCGCCTGCGCATCACTTTGTTAGGACAAACTGGTGATCAAATATATGATAATTACAGGCTGAATGCTGCAATAATTCACTGCTTAATAGATGAATTGGAACCACTAATGCAGCGCCAGACACTTTGGACCCATGCCATCCCAACTCATGTCCAGGTGCTATGTTGCCTGCACCTGCTTGCGTCAGGCAGTTTCCAGGATGTAGTGGCAGAAGCTGGAGGGTATCACAAAGCTCCCTTTTGCGGTTCCTCAAATCTTTCCTGGCCGCCATGATGGCTATGATCCACAACCACATCACCTTCCCCACAACCCAACAGGAATTGACCCAAACTAAACTCGACTTCTACCAAGTTGCCCAGTTTCCACACGTGATCGGATGCATAGATTGCACCCACGTAGCCATATGTCCCCCAGCAGTAAATGAGTATATCTTCCGTAACCGCAAATCGTATCACTCCATAAATGTTCAAGCAGTGTGCAATGCGAAAAACATCATAACCGACATTGTAGCGCAATACCCTGGGAGCACCCATGATTCATACATCTTTCGCCATAGTGGCATTCACACACGCCTGCTCAGGGACGAATTTGGCGAAGGACACCTACTAGGTAAATAAAATACATATTCTCATCACTGAAGTATGAAATGGCAATGCATACCTGACACTAACACTTTTCTTAATACCCTGTAGGTGACAGTGCATACGCCGTGAGGGATTTCATCATGACTCCATACTCGAACCCAGCCAGCCCACAACAACAGAGGTACAACGCAGCCCACATCAGGACACGTAATGTCATTGAACGGACATTTGGATTGCTCAAAAGTCACTTCCGCATCCTGCATAAAACTGTAGGGGCAATGCTGTACCAGCCGGAAACATGCTGTAGGATAGTGACTGCATGTGAAATGTTGCACAATATAGCAACAAGGAGAGGTATCCCCAAAGAGGAATCCGACACTGAGAGCAACCAGCCCCCAGCACACCCACAACGGGCCCATTTGGCCAGTACAACGGAGGGTCAAAGGAAACGTACAGACATCACCCAGCATTATTTCTGAGGTATGTAATGATGAGACACAACACTTAATTTCAGGAAAGGAAATGTATTTATTAGCACATGAAGCGGTAGGGGTGTGTATTTGAACATAGATGGTGGCCATTAGCACATTAACTGCATGCACTAAAGGACAAATGAGACACACAAAAGACTTGATACTCAGTCACAAAGAATGTCTTGAACATGGTTACGTCACCATGGTAAATTCCAGTAATCTAATTTTGTTTAGCGTTTCCTCCCTCTCACACCCAAACGTCTTTCACCTGCATATGCATCATCACTCCGGGATGCAGCGCGAGGTGTTGGTCTATGGGTACTGCACCTCCTGACAGTGCTGACTATCGCAGAGAGGCTGCTAAGGCTGGATGCCTCACTACCCTCTTCCCCTGTAACATTGCTGTGCTCACCAGTACTAGACTGCATCAGTTCAACGGCAGTGGTCATTTGGCCAAGTGCTTTGGACACATCCCCACAACAATGGCCCATATCTATTTGCATTTCCATCGACCTAGGTGACAGCTGTGCAATGCTGTTGCATATCTTGTTGTTAGACCTGGTACAGCCAGCCATGCACATCAGAAACTGGTGATGCCTCCTCCTCTGTGTTGTGTCCCTCCAGCATCACACGAGCCACCTCCTGCAGTGTGTCGTTTGACTGTCTGTTTGCCTCCACTACTGCTGTAGTCAGTTCCCTCACACTCTCGGCCATGACTAATCTGTTCTTGTTAATTTTTGTCATCTGCAGGTTTATGGCTCCCATATGCCTCACTTGCAGGTGCTGCACACGCAACATCTGTGACTCCATGCCACCCCATACATTGGGAGTGCCTCCTGTGCCCCGATAATGGTCCTTGGCCTGCGTCTCCTACTCATCCGGACATGTGCCTCAGGTGTAGTTGTGGGGCACACACTTGGACAGCTTGTCTCAGGAGCATTTTCATGTTCCTGATCTGTCTCCATTGGCTGCAGTGGTGTGACTGTGGCCCTGCATTTTGGGGGTGCCTTGGGTTGGTGGTGTCACAGGTTTCGACACGGCAGCCTCTTCAATGATCTGTGTGCTGTCTCCACATTCACTGTCATCAGTGTCTACTTCTGCTGTATCTGTGATGTGAAGGAGTGCAAAATTATTTTGTGTTTGTGCTAAAGTTGCGCAACATTAAATTACTTTACATTTCAGCTCTCACTGTCTCTCATCACTGACTTTGCTGCATTGTTGTAGCATTTGGGCTTACAATGTTGTATTATGACTGGCAATTTAGTTCTGCAGCCTACAGGTCCCATAATGCATTTGGGTCCCTATGTGAAATGTGGACTGGATTTATTTTCTCTGATTTTGGTGGTTAACTACAGATTGGGCACAATTAGTATGTACATTCATATGTTGATTTTCATGCATCTTACCTTGTGTGCTACTGGCCGCCCCAGATGTATCCAGCTGCTTTACTCCCACCACTGCTTCAGGCTGGATAGTGCCCTCAACCAGGTCCTCCAGGGCTGTGTTGTCTGGGACTGTTGAGGTTCCTCCTCCGGTCACCTTAGCCTCCATCAGCCTTTGCGCAATCCGCTCCATGGCACGGCTACACAGGCTGGCTGTAAATTACTAAAAGGGGCACTGTTGGCTTCTAAGCACTAGAAAGTGACTAATCTTTAAAAAATCATATCTCTGGTTCCCTACAGTGGATTTTTTTTGCTTTGGTGTCATTTAAAAGATACAAATATTACCTATTTTTATAAATTGGTGCTGGATTTTTATTTTGTGTTGTGTCTTAATTATTTACTGAAATTGTGTTTTTAAATGCTTTACATACCTGTCTTTGAAGTTAAGCCTGTCTGCTCGCAGCCATGTTACCAAGGGTTGAGGATAGGAATAATTTTCTAAGACCTATTCTGGGTCCTATCATGTGTTAGTGGCCTTATTGTCGGTGGCAGACCTACATTTGCCCCTACAAATAACCCACTTTCCAACTTTGGTGTTTCAGCGGTGTGGATGAGGACTTGTGTTTAGAAAGTACAACTTTCAGTGGAAGATTTACGAATTTAAAAAATCCTCAAATTGCCTAAGAACAACACTTTTGAGTTTGATTTTTCGGATTTGGACTAAACTGTTTTCAATCTATTGTTTTGATTTTTCCAAATTGTTCTAAGTCTATTGTGCCTAGTTTTTTGTGACCGAAAACTAGGGAACCATGGAGCTGGACCTACTAAACTGTCCCAGTTTAAGATGGCGGATATTAGGGAACAGTGTAGGCATAGGGGGCTGTGTCCTGCCAAGAAGATGAGGAAGGCAGGGTTGCTTGAGTCCCTAAAGGCCTGGGCCAGGGCAGCGGAGGAGAACCCAAGGTGGTGGGAAGATGTTCCTCCAACCTCACTAGAGAGAGGGGTGAGGATGAGACCTTTCCCATTGTGACTAGTTCTAGCCAGGTGAATCAAGGTGGTGGTGGGAGTAGGGAAGGGTCCCTTACTCAGGTACCACTACTGTCCCTTGCAGAGAGACAGCTTCTGGCTCAATTAGAGTTGATTGCATTGGAGAAGGAGAAATTTGAATTGGCTAAGAGAAATTGGGAGAGGGAGGAGGAGAAAAGGAATGGTGACAGCAAAAGTGAAGAAGAGGCTGAGATGTCCAGGGGTGGTAGATTTGAACCTAAACGTCCCAAGGGCATAGTACCCAAGTACACTGAGAGGGATGGCATTGACAGGTGGCTAGCAGCTTTTGAGAGGGCCGTTAAAATGAGTAGGGTCCAATAGTAGGTACTGGGGTGCACTCCTCTGGGAGTTGATTCCAGTAGCTGGGAGGGATAGGCTCCTGACCCTGAAGGGAGAGGATGCAGAATCATACCAGCAAATAAAGGCATGCTTAGTCAAGAGATTTGGTCTGACTCCAGAACAGTACAGGGTGAAGTTTAGAGGTAGGTAGAAATTGAGTTCAAAGTCTTGGGTAGACTTTGTGGACGTTTCAGTAAAGGCACTGGAAGGTTGGATTGTTCGTAACAAAGTTGACACATATGAGGGATTGTATAATTTGTTTTTGAAAGAACACATTTTGACTCATTGTGCAGAAGAGAAGTTACGCCAGTATCAAGTGGACTCTAAGCTGACATACCCCAGAGAGCTGGGGGAATCAGCTGATGAGTGGGTGGAAACCCGGGTTTCCATTTAGCACCAGGGTGGTGACCAGAAGAAAGGAAGACAGGTCCATCCTCAGGGGAAAGCGCAGGGAAATGAAGGTCAAAAACCTAAGGAGTCCTCCAAAGACCCACAAAAACCTGCACAAGGAGGGGGGCCCTGAGCCAACCCAAATTCAAAGGGAAGGGGTTTCAGGGAAAGCCTAGTAGGTTATTTGATCCCTCAAAGGTGGGTAGCTACTTTGACTGTAACCAGCCAGGGCATAAGCAGTGAGATGCTGTCTGTGCTAGGAAGCTCCCCCTAAGGGGCCATCCACAGGGATTGCTAGTGTCAGTGTAGGGGTGGAGAGTGGTGCCCCAGAGAGGGATAGTCAGGTGGTGCAAGCAACCTTTGTGTCCCTGAGAGGGGTGAATATTGCCACCCTTTCTGCCTTACCTCCAAACATGGACAAGTACAGGCAGAGGCCTAAAGAGAATGGGACTGAGGTTGAGGCTATCAGAGACACTGGGGCTAGGGTAACTATGGTCCTGGATGAACTGGTGCCTCTAGAGAGGTTGTTACCTGGTGAGTTTCACCAGGTGACATATGCAGACAGCACTACCAAACTCCATCCTATGGCTGTGATGGATTTGGAATGGGGAGGTGTGACAGGCCCTATGAAGGTAGCTGTGCCAAGGGTGCTCCCAGTCTAGTGTTTACTGGGCAATAATCTTGAAGCCTCTGCGTGGTCAGAGGTGGTGAGAGGACTCCATATGAAAATATTGGAGCTCCCTGAGTGGGTATGTGCGGTGACTAGGTCAGAGACTAGCCAGAAGGGAGGAGATGGACACTTGGACCCTGGAACAAAGTGCCAAGCATCCAAGGACAAGGGCACTGGCCTGGTGAGCCAGTCTAGGGAACTCCAGAGGTGCAGGAAGAATCTAACCCTGATGGGGAGGATGTGGCCTCTGAGAAAGGGACTCCATCCCTGCCAGCGCTGTCAGTTTTGGCAGAACTGACAGGAGCAGGTGGACCCTCCAGAGAGGAGGTCAGTCAGGGACAGCGTGACTGTCCCACCCTTGAAAGCTTGAGGCGGATTGCTTCTAAGCAAGAGGAGGGGGGGGGTGACATTGGGTTTCACAAACTCTACTAGGAAGATGGACTCCTTTATACTGAGGCCAGAAACCTCAAGGAGGGGGCCACCAGGAGGTTGGTGGTGCCCCAGAAGTACAGAGAGTTCATCCTGACTTTGAGTCACAATATCCCTTTGGCAGGATATTTGGAACAGACAAAGACATGGAACCGGTTGGTGAACCATTTCTACTGGCCCAATATATCTGAAAAGGTAAAGGAGTTTTGCAGCTCCTGTGTCACCTGTCAGGCCAGTGGCAAGGCAGGGGGCACGACAAAGGCTCCCCTAATACCACTGCCAGTGGTTGGGGTTCCTTTTGAAAGGGTAGGGATGGACATTGTTTGTCCCCTGGACCCACCTACTGCATCAGGGAATAGGTATATCTTAATGGTAGTTTACCATGCTACTAGATACCCTGAAGCCATACCTCTTAGAACCATTGATGCTCCTGCAGTGGCCAGAGCACTGCTTGGTGTGTTCACCAGAGTGGGTTTCCCAAAAGAGGTGGTGTCAGATAGGGGCACAAACTTCCTATCCAGCTATCTGACTGCTATGTGAGATGAGTGTGGTGTCAACTACAAGCTCACCACCCCCTATCACCCACAAGGAAATGGTCTTGTTGAGAGATTCAACATCACCCACAAGGAAATGGTCTTGTTGAGAGATTCAACAAAACCCTGAAGGGCATGATAAATGGGTTGTCAGAGAAACTCAGGAGGAGATGGTATGTTCTCCTCCCATGCTAACTGTTTGCCTACAAGGAGGAGCCACAGTAAGGGGTAGGTTTCAGTCCTTTTGATCTGGTGTTTGGACACCCTGTGAGGGGGGCATTGAGCCTGCTAGGAGAGTCTTTATAGAAGCCTCTTAAAGAACCTAAGGACAATGTGCTTGATTACGTGCTGGGCCTTAGATCTAGAATGACGGAGTACATGTACAAGGCAATTAGGAAACTGGAGGCCAGCCAGGAGCTCATGAAGCACTGGTATGATCAAAAGGCTACTATGCCTGAGTATACTCCAGGACAGTTGGTGTGGGTATTGGAGCATGTGGCTCACAGGGCCCTCCATGACAAGTGGAGTGGGCCTTATCCAATCTTAGAAAAGAAGGGTGAGGTTACCTATTTGGTTGACCTTGGTACCCGCAGGAACCCTCACAGGGTCCTGCATGTGAATAGATTGAAACCCCACCATAACAGGGCACTGATTAGGGTGTGGAGGAGAAAACTGAGCCTGTGCCCGACCTCCTCTCCACTAATGTGCAAGATGAGTCAGTGAAGGGAGTTGTGCTCTTTCCCAAGTTGACAGACCAGCAGCACAGAGACTGTAAGCAGGTGCTGGAGCAGTTTGCTGGCCTGATCTTTCTGACCCCAGGCCTCACTGAGTGGTGTGTGCACCACATTGACACTGGTGACAGCTGACCTGTCAAAAATAAACTGTACAGGTCGTCTGACCATGTCAGAGCCAGCATTAAAGCTGAGGTTGCTAAGATGCTGGAGCTGGGGGTAATTGAACCGTCTGAGAGTCCATGGGTCAGTCCAGTGGTACTGGTACCTAAACCTAACCCTCAGGGGGGACCCAAGGAGTTAAGGTTCTGTGTGGACTACAGAGGTTTGAATGCAGTCACAAAGACTGATGCTCACCCTATACCTAGAGCTGATGAGCTCATTGATAGGTTAGCGGCTGCTAAGTACCTGAGTACTTTGACTTTAGGTTGCTGGCAGATTGCCCTCACTGATGGAGCAAAGGAGAGGTCAGCATTCTCCACACCAGAGGGATCTTATCAGTTCAAGTTAATGCCCTTTGGATTAAAGAAGGCCCCTGCCACCTTCCAAAGGTTGGTGAACAGGGTCTTGTCTGGGTTGGAACAGTTCAGTGCAGCTTACCTGGATGATCTAGCTGTATACAGTTCTAACTGGGGGATCACTTAAACCACCTAAAGAAAGTGATTCAGGCTATGCAGCAGGCAGGCCTGACTATTAAGGCAAGCAAGTGCAAAATAGGCCAGAGTTCTGTGGTGTACCTGGGCCACCTGGTAGGTGGGGGCCATGTACAGCCTCTCCAAGCTGAAATCCAAACTATTTTGGATTGGACAGCTCCTGTTACCCAGACTCAGGTCAGGGCATTCCTTGGACTGACAGGGTACTATAGAAGGTTTGTTCCAAATTATGGGACCATTGTGGTGCCCCTAACAGAACTGACTTCTAAAAAGAGGCCCAAAAAGGTGATTTGGACCCCAGAGTGTCAGAAGGCTTTTGACACTCTGAAAGCTGCTATGTGTTCAGCGCCAGTGTTACTGGCCCCTGACTACACAAAAGAATTTGTAGTTCAGCCTGATGCTTCAGAGCAAGGGATTGGGGCAGTTTTGTCACAGTTAAATGAAGGGGGCCTTGATCAGCCAGTTGCCTTTATTAGCAGGAGGCTTCTTCCCAGAGAGCAGAGGTGGAGTGCCATTGAGAGACAGGCTTTTGCTGTGGTGTGGTCACTAAAAAAGTTGAGACAATATTTGCTTGGGACTCACTTTCGTGTTCAAACGTACCACATGCCTCTCAGGTGGCTCATGCAGATGAGAGGGGAGAATCCCAAGCTGTTAAGGTGGTCCATTTCCCTACAGGGAATGGACTTTACAGTGGAACACAGACCTGGGGTTGCCAATGCCAATGCAGATGGACTTTCCAGGTTTTTCCTCGTAGGCCATGACCTACCCCACAAGCCCCTAGTATGTAATAGGGCAGGGGATTGAAACTACCTAGAAGTCTCCAGTATCCTGGGGCATGGCAGTTTAGAGGCCAGCAAATTCTCTGCACCAGCATGTGTGCAGTGCTGAAGCCTGTGGTCAGTTTAAAAGCAGCACTGGTTGCCAGGACAGCTTTTAAACCTTACATTGTGCCCAAACCCGACTTTGGGGGTAGGGGCCCTTAAAAATGAAAATCCTACCATGTTTTTGCATATTAGGGACCCCCATGGTTACCCCTAGGTATCCCAGGGGTGGGGTTCAGTTATCTATAGGGTACACCCTCATAAAATTAGGTTTTATATGCCTGGGTAAAGTGAAATTTTATATTTCACTCCCCACACTGTATTAAAGAGCTGCTCAAATTCGACTTTGATGGTGGAAGAAGTGGGTATGGAGGATCTGCAATATTTCTGCAGATTCAGAACCCCTGAAGTCTCCCCTAGTAGCACAAGGGGTGGGGGACCATAAGAAATTAGGGAAATACTTATAAAATATGGTTTATAAGCCCTGGTGCTAGAAAAGTGGCCCAAGTCATTTTTCCCATTGCAAACCCCGTGGCCCATAGGTTAACATGGTAGGAAGTTATTGATTAATAAATATTGATAGGAGAGGACCATTCAAAAATTTCCCAGAAAGGTAGTAGTAAAACCAACAATATTATATTGTTGAATTTCTCCTAAAGTGTACTTACAAGAAGTTATGAGACTTTCTGGCTACTGAGTCTAAATTCAGCGTTTCAGTGGTCTGCCCTGATTGGTCAGAGTTAAGTGGATTAGCAGGCTGCTGGGAGGTTTGTGTGCTGGTCTATAGAAATGCCAGGCCAGGCTGTGGCGTCGTAAACTATGTTCTTCAAAGGTAGAGGGGAAGCCTGGGTTTCAGTTTCAATCTCATACTCTTGACCCGGAGTCAGGGCTAGTCTTAAGGAAGGTATGTGCAGATGGTAGGGGGAGAGTCCATGGAAATAATGCATCCCAGGGGGTGTGTTTATCCAGGTCTTACCTTCTTGCTGGCAAATCAGCCATGATGGATTTGGAAGAATGATTCACTCTGGTACAAACTAATGACACACTCTACAGGATGTGGTCATAACTATGAGGAGTTGCCCTGCTCTCATTGGTCAGCAGTGACCTGGTGCTTGACCCAGAGAATTTTTATTCAGTATCTGAGAGGGGCAGAGCCCTCAAGATCTGCTGCTCGAAACTGAATGAAGCAAGAAGTGCCCTTCTCAAAAGATTTTGCTGTGCAAGGAACTCTAAGGCCTGACCTCTAAAGACCAAGTGAAACTGCAGTCCTGTGGATTCTCTTGCTGCAACAGGGCTCAGTGGACTCCCTGCAAGCTACAGGTAAACAGAGCTCACCTGGACAGCTCCACGAAGAATTCAAAGCCTGGAGTACCAGTGGATTTGTAAGGGTTTTGTTCAAGTGGATTACGGAATTGAAGTTTCACACTTTCACGGACCCTCTTGGAGATTCCAGAACCTTGGATTTTGTGTTGGATACTTTGGGACCCGCAAGCAGAACTCCAGGAAGGTGTTCTAATTGGACCCCGCTAGCTGAAGAAGGTGGCCCACCACAGTGGTGAGAAAATTATTCAGAACAATTTATAAAGGTGTGTCCCTGACAGAGAAAACGAAATGACTAAAAGGGGCACTGTTGGTTTCTAAGCACTAGAAAGTGACTAATGTTTGAAAATTCATATCTCTGGTTCCCTGCAGTGGATTTGTTTTCATTTTGGTGTCATTTAAAAGATAAAAATATTAACTATTTTTATAAATTGGTGTGGGATTTTTATTTTGTGTTGTGTCTTAATTATTTACTGAAATGGTGTTTTTAAATGCTTTACATACCTGTCTTTGAAGTTAAGCCTGTCTACTCACAGTCACGTTACCAAGGGTTGAGCATAGGAATAATTTTCTAAGACCTATGCTGGGTCCTATCATATGTTAGTGGCCTTATTGCCAGTGGCAGACCTACATTTGCCCCTATCAATAACCCACTTTCCAACACCATCCTAGAGCGATCTGCCAGTGCCCCGATGGTATATCCAAAATACTGAGAAATTTAGCAGCTCCAAGCCTGTCTATGAGCTCCTCAGCTCGCGGGATAGGATGTGCATCAGTATTCGTGATGGAATTGAAACCTCGGTAGTCCGCCCAGTACCAGCATCACTGGGATGGACCAGGGACTGTTGTAGGGCTCAATCATCCCTAACGCCAGCATCTTTGAGACTTACTCCTTGATGCTGTCCCTCCCCTTGACCAGAAACCTGTAAATCTAATTTTTAACCGGTTGACTGTCTCCAGTGTCTATGTAATGGACAAACAGGTGCGTGAGTCCAAGGGTGAGAGAAAACAGAGAGGTGAACTGCTCCAGTAACTGCTAACAGTCACTCTGCAGTTCTGGGTCAGGGTAGGGGAGAGGTTGCCACCCTCCAATGACCCACTGAGACTTGCTCTCCTCTTCGACTCCCAGTGCTCTGGTGCTTGCTGGTAATATCGAAGTTAGTGCACCAGATAGCTGAACAGGTGACACCCATCAGATCAGGTTCTAGTGGTTAAGATGTATTTCGGCTACATGATTTAATCAGGACCTTAAACTGCTACGGCAGCACTGCAAAAAGCGTGCTAGAGCCTGGAGAAAATGTTATCTACCAAAGGATAAGGAGCGATACATAGAGGAGCTAGCCATCTACCACTGAGGCATAAAAAAGCCCAATTAAAGTAATATGCTAATCAAATTGTCAGATCAAATAATAAACCTAAAGAGGTTTTAAAAATCCCACAAAAAATTACCAATCCTGCTTTTTCTCAGCCCTTGGAAGCATCTTTGAAACTCTGCTCTCAATTCTCAAACTTTTGGGACGAAGAATTGGACATTGTGGAGTCCTTATTGGCAGTGGGCACCAAAAGCAGCACTGACTCCTTTGGGTCAGTCGATCTAGAGTAGATCTAATGCCATTGATAGCTGTGTGCCTGTTAGGTCTGGTGATCAAAATTTGTTATAGCTTTATCATCTTCCTGCTCCTTTACAGAGAATTCTGAGCGGGTTCTTCGATCTTTGAAGTCTGACTCACTTGAAGACTCTAGCCCTCCCCAAGTCCTGGGTGCTAATGAGGAGACTATAAATCCCACTCTGAATGTGCTGTTAAATACCTTGCTGTGCCTCGACAATTTTCCCTGCTGCTTGAAAAACTCCAGGTTGATTCCACTCCCGAAACTACCTTCAGCAGACAGAGCCATCCTGGCCAATTACAGACCAATTTCTTTGCTCCTGGCTTTTTCTAAGATCCTTGAGAAATTAATTAACACACGGCTTTCTAGCTATCACAACGCCAGACAGTTTCTGCATCCCTTTCAATCGGGCTTCCCCCAGTTGCAGCACTGAGTCCGCTCTGGTCAACTCTGCTGAATGCAGTACCTAAGACAATGAGGAAGAAATTGGGAGGATACTCCTTTTCTGCGCAAGCCGCTGCTTGATGGAATGCTCTCCCTCGGCACCTGCGGGCTATTATGGATGTGGGCGCTTTAAACACAGCCTGAGTCTTTTCAATGAAGCTTTTTAGTCTGTGTCCCCTCACATACAAATACACATTGTGATCAGTCATCTACACACCTGCAGTGCCGGGACACTCTTAGAGTATCTGTGGACTTTATAAGTTCTACTTTGATTGGATCTGATTTATTGGGATACATACAAGAAGAGTAAAAATGTTTTTGTGGTGTAGCCCTTTTGAGACTAAAACAGACTATGAGCCTTGATGGAAGTCTTTAGTAAAAAGGGTATTGATGCTATGTCAGGTCTCATAGGAGGATGGGGTATAGCCTTGCAGGAATCTGACTTTGTTTTTTCATATATACCGGGTGCAATGAACATTTTTGTTGATTGTTGCTCCTTATTATGTGTAGATGGGGAAGGCAATGAGGATAGTTTTGAAATGGAATATGAGTTTGGTGCTGAAACTGTTAAAGCCTGTATAGTGGTGTATGGTATTGTACAAGAAGAGGAATGGAAAGTGAGGTTCAGTTGAAAAATGTATCGCAAAGAATGAAGGATGGTTGGTCTGGAAAGGACACGGGGTCTGATGAAATAAAAGACTTTTGGCAAGTTAAAAACAAGCTTTTTTGTAACATGGTTTGGCAATGTGAGGGGAAGATTAGTTCCGCTTGAGATGTCAAGGATGAGATTGATTAGATAAGATAGGCTCATGAAAGCCACCCCAGTATATCTAAGACTGAGGGAAAATTACTGGTTGCCAGGAAAGGATATTTTAATTGAAAGGGTTGTACATATGTTATGTTAATGGGTGTCTTATGTAGCGCACAGCTACTCCAAGGAGTGTCCCGGCGCTTTCTGACCCATAGCTGAAAAAGGAAATGAGGATACTAAGACATAACAGTTACTGATTGTAGAGCCATGTTTTCAAAGCCTTTCTAAAGGCAAGCAGATTGGGAATGCGGCGAAGATCGACGGGAAGGGAGTTCCACAGTTTTGGGGCGAGATGTTTAAAAGAACGTCCACCTATCCTGACTTTCCTAATGGGTGGAACCGTTGCCAGGCCAAGACATTCAGATCTGAGAGATCGGGTAGGTTTATAGAGAGAGAGCCGTTTCTGAATGTAAGAGGTCCCTACCAAGTGGAGTGCCTTATGGGCCAGTGTAAGGGCCTTAAATGTAATCCGCTTCTTGACAGGAAGCCAATGAAGGGAAAGAGGCAACTCTGATGCCCTAGCATGACGAGGCAGGCCAAAAATAGCCCTTCGCGCGGAGTTCTGGACTACCTGAAGTTTGTGCAGGAGGTAATCCGGCAAACCCAGGTAGAGGACATTGGAATAATCAGGCCTGGAACAAATTAAAGCCTGTACTGTCAACTTTCTGTGGACTAGAGAGAGCATTGGAAGGAATGTACGCAGCATTTTTAACAGACCAAAACAGGTACTGGTGAGACCTGTGATCTGAGTTTTCAGTGAGAGGGTGTTATCGATTTTGATCCCAAGGTTTTTAGCAACCAGAGTGGAAGAGGAAGGGGGTGACATGCTCACCGGCCTCCATTCCTGCCAGGGCGGGTCTGCCTGACAGCCAAAGAAAAGCACCTCCGATTTATCAGGGTTGCACTTGAGGCTGCTTCGCTGAAACCAGTCGAAGACAGCCCCAAGGCAACCACGGATGCTCTCCCCATCGAACTCCATGCCTTTCTTACAGGTGAAGAGAAGCTGGGTGTCGTCAGCGTATGATATGATCTGGGCACCCAGGGACTCCGCCAGTACCGTCAGTGGAGTCATGAAGATGTTAAAAAGGGTCGGGATAAGCACCGACCCTTGTGGGACTCCGACGTCCATAGGCGGCACCTAGGCGGAGTACGGAGGGGCCCAGACCACTTGTCGACGACCCGCTAGGTAAGATCTCAACCAGCTCAGCACCGTCCCTCTGAGACCAATCTCGTGAAGTCTTCTCAAGAGGGCCTCATGAGGGACGGTGTCGAAGGCCGCCGACAGATCCAACATCACCAGCATAACTCTTCCACCTGAGTCGAGAGCTTCCTTAATGGCTTCATTTACTTCCAATAGAGCGGTCTCAGTGCTCAAATTGGAACGGAAGCCAGATTGGGTAGAATGGAGTAACCCCTGGTCTTCAAGGAAGGAGGAAAGCACAGAATGGATGTGCTTCTCGACGATCTTAGCTAAACTGGGCAGGAGAGATATGGGCCTATAGTTAGCATGTATCTCCGGATCAAGGCCTATTTTTTTTAAGAGTGGAACAACCATTGCCTTCTTCCAGGCTGACGGAACAGTGCCGCTAGACAAGGATAGGTTCAAAACAGGGTTAATTAAGGAATTTAAAATCTTGGCATTTCTAGCTAGAAAGATCGCCGGACAGGGGTCTAGCGGAGAGCCTGATTTGATCCTGAGTAGGAGATCCAGAGAGATAGATTCCGATAGAGGTGGAAACTCCGATAGAAGGGGGCAGGAATCAAATGGAAAGGACGTCGGATTGCAATCAGTCGGGGACACACTGGGGGCAGATACTGGGAAGGATTCTTGGATCAGTTTAATTTTGATATTGAAGAAAATGGCCAGCTCCTTTACCCAAGGTTCGGAAAACTTATGCTGAACTGTACTGGATTTGGGAGAGACAAACTCCTTAACGATGGTAAAGATTTCTTTACAGGAGTTTGATGTTGACTCAATTCTGTTGGCAAAATAGTTCTTTTTTGTCTCCAAGATGTCTGCATGATAGGACTTGATAGATAATTTGTAGGCGGACTTGGCTTCCCTATCATATTGCTTCCGCCAGAGTCTTTCGGCTAACTTAAAGTTACGCCGAACCAGAGCAAGGGACTTAGAAAACTAAGGGGCCGAACTACGCTTGGTAGATGAACGAGGCGTAGAAAGAGGGGCAAGATCATCAAGCCTCTCGGTCAGCCATTTCTGAAAGACATCAAGGTCCCTCTCCAGATGGCCAGATAGAGTACAGGGATGTTCCTGATACGCTTGAGCAAGACTCTTGGGGGTAATTTTGTGATAGAGTCTACTGGGGTGCCTAGGATGGTCCGGGTTTATACAGGATGTTTTACTTCTGCCTTGAATTAGAAAACTGATCAAAGAGTGGTCAGACCAGAGAACAGGAGTGGAACGGGTCGTAATAAGGGGAATGGTGGAGAATACTTGGTCCAGAGTGTGACCCTTGTCATGAGTCGCACTTGAAATGTGAGGAATTAGACCAAGAGGAGCAGTGATGTCCTTGATTTTAATAGCTTCACTGTCCAACTCAACATCCATATGGATGTTAAAATCCCCTAACACTATGCAGTGTTCGACCTTCAGGCAGAGAGTAGTGA
Organism: Lissotriton vulgaris; assembly: GCF_964263255.1. Classification (NCBI taxonomy): domain Eukaryota; kingdom Metazoa; phylum Chordata; class Amphibia; order Caudata; family Salamandridae; genus Lissotriton; species Lissotriton vulgaris. The sequence continues at coordinate 81,096,970 of NC_141690.1, read as the reverse complement.
TAGCTGATTGAAGCTCATCAAAGAAGGGACCCCGCAGACCCAGAGGTCTATAAACCAGGAGCCCTGAAAATGATTGGTGAGGGGAAAGAGTGATGGAAAAGGCGAGGGATTCGCAACCAGAAATAGGCAAGGATGGAATAATTGCACAGGCGAAAGATCTTTGAACTACAAGTGTGACACCACCACCTTTACCCAATGCCCTATCCTGTCTGTAAAGTATATAATCTGAAGGAATGGCTGCCGCGATATCAGGGTTAGAAGACTCATTGAGCCAGGTTTCCGTGAGCATAAGACAAAGTGGTTTTTCAGAAGTCAATAACTCAAAGATGTCCAGTGCGTGCCTATGCAATGAACGTGTGTTTAGTAGTAGGCACTTAAAGTTGTTAACAGGGAGTAAAAGGGGCCTCTCAGAAGCCCGATATATGTTAGGATACCATCCACAACCTGGACAGCAACATTTACCGTTATATCGGCCAGGAAAGACGTACCGACAAGTCGCAGTATTAGTCTTATATGACAGTAGGTCCGCTGCAGAGTAAGTAAGCCTGTGGCCAGAGCCATCCGCCGCGCCGTCCGCTGTCATGTCGCGGACGGGCGCAGATGGGCAGGACTCTGGCACGACTCCGGCGCAGATCCGGCGCGTCCGCTGTTCGCGTCCGCTGCGCGGAGTCATCTCTGTCTGTTTTTATGACGCTGCAAGTCGCGTCACGAGCCCAACCCGACCCAAGATGGCCGCCAAAACCGGAGCCCTGCCCTCGGCGTCAACACTCAGCCGAGAGCAGGTACCGAGCAAAAGGGGAGGGGGTGAGAAGGGGTCTAAAGCGCTACTAAGCGCAGGGGGTCTCAGCGCACCTATTGATCTCAGGTGTGCACAAAGTGCAAAATACAAGTTCCAAATTTAAAAGCAGTTTTAAAAGCAAGAGGAAAGGCAAGAGACCTCCCGGCTTCCGCCTCAGGAGGGGGAAAGTGAGTGCAAAGTCAGAATTACCTGCACACTCCCACACGTCCCTTTTATGACGCTGCAAGTCGCGTCACGAGCCCAACCAGACCCAAGATGGCCGCCAAAACCGGAGCCCTGCCCTCGGCGTCAACACTCAGCCGAGAGCAGGTCCGGAGCAAAAGGGGAGGGGGTGAGAAGGGGTCTAAAGCGCTACTAAGCGCAGGGGGTCTCAGCACACCTATTGATCTCAGGTGTGCACAAAGTGCAAAATACAAGTACCAAATTTAAAAGCAGTTTTAAAAGCAAGAGGAAAGGCAAGAGACCTCCCGGCTTCCGCCTCAGGAGGGGGAAAGTGAGTGCAAAGTCAGAATTACCTGCACACTCCCACACGTCCCTTTTATGACGCTGCAAGTCACGTCACGAGCCCAACCCGACCCAAGATGGCCGCCAAACCGGAGCCCTGCCCTCGGCGTCAACACTAAGCCGAGAGCAGGTCCGGAGAAAAAGGGGAGGGGGTGAGAAGGGGTCTAAAGCGCTACTAAGCGCAGGGGGTCTCAGCGCACCTATTGATCTCAGGTGTGCACAAAGTGCAAAATACAAGTTCCAAATTTAAAAGCAGTTTTAAAAGCAAGAGGAAAGGCAAGAGACCTCCCGGCTTCCGCCTCAGGAGGGGGAAAGTGAGTGCAAAGTCAGAATGACCTGCACACTCCCACACGTCCCTTTTATGACGCTGCAAGTCGCATCACGAGCCCAACCCGACCCAAGATGGCCAACAAAACCGGAGCCATGCCCTCGGCGTCAACACTCAGCCGAGAGCAGGTGCGGAGCAAAAGGGGAGGGGGTGAGAAGGGGTCTAAAGCGCTACTAAGCGCAGGGGGTCTCAGCGCACCTATTGATCTCAGATGTGCACAAAGTGCAAAATACAAGTTCCAAATTTCAAAGCAGTTTTAAAAGCAAGAGGAAAGGCAAGAGACCTCCCGGCTTCCGCCTCAGAAGGGGGAAAGTGAGTGCAAAGTCAGAATTATCTGCACACTCCAACACGTCCCTTTTATGACGCTGCAAGTCGCGTCACGAGCCCAACCCGACCCAAGATGGCCGCCAAAACAGGAGCCCTGCCCTCGGCGTCAACACTCAGCCGAGAGCAGGTCCGGAGCAAAAGGGGAGGGGGTGAGAAGGGGTCTAAAGCGCTACTAAGCGCAGGGGGTCTCAGCGCACCTATTGATCTCAGGTATGCACAAAGTGCAAAATACAAGTTCCAAATTTAAAAGCAGTTTTAAAAGCATGAGGAAAGGCAAAAGACCTCCCGGCTTCCGCCTCAGGAGGGGGAAAGTGAGTGCAAAGTCAGAATTACCTGCACACTCCCACACGTCCCTTTTATGATGCTGCAAGCCGCGTCACGAGCCCAACCCGACCCAAGATGGCCGCCAAAACCGGAGCCCTGCCCTCGGCGTCAACACTCAGCCGAGAGCAGGTCCGGAGCAAAAGGGGAGGGGGTGTGAGGGGGTCTAAAGCGCTACTAAGCGCAGGGGGTCTCAGCGCACCTATTGATCTCAGGTGTGCACAAAGTGCAAAATACAAGTTCCAAATTTAAAAGCAGTTTTAAAAGTAAGAGGAAAGACAAGAGACCTCCCGGCTTCCGCCTCAGGAGGGAGAAAGTGAGTGCAAAGTCAGAATTACCTGCACACTCCCACACATCCCTTTTATGACGCTGCAAGTCGCGTCACGAGCCCAACCCGACCCAAGATGGCCGCCAAAATTAGAGTCCTGCCCTCGGCGTCAACACTCAGCCGAGAGCAGGTCCGGAGCAAAAGGGGAGGGGGTGAGAAGGGGTCTAAAGCGCTACTAAGCGCAGGGGGTCTCAGCGCACCTATTGATCTCAGGTGTGCACAAAGTGCAAAATACAAGTTCCAAATTTAAAAGCAGTTTTAAAAGCAAGAGGAAAGGCAAGAGACCTCCCGGCTTCCGCCTCAGGAGGGGGAAAGTGAGTGCAAAGTCAGAACATGATTGTATTGATTGTGGAAAGAGTGACAAGAATTTAAAGTGCAGGAAACAACCTATAGTGAGCAGAGAGTTGACAACAGGTCCTTGGATTGATCTAGCACTCAACATTGCAGGTCCTGTTAGAGTGCCAGGCAGTGAAGAATGTATCATCACATTCATAGACGTTCTCTAGGTGCTTGAGTTGAAAGTTGTTAACTCTGTGGAATCACATGATGTAATACTGGGCCCGATTCACAGAATGAACTTAAGACTCAATCCTAAACTTACTATTATTTTGGTATTCACAGAATGCACTAATACTTTTGGCATTCACAGAATGAACTTACTACTTTTGGTATTCACAGAAGTTAGGATTTTGTCTTAAGTCTGTCTTAAGTCTGTCCTAAGTTTGTCTTAAGTTTGTCTTAAGACAAACTTAAGACAAAATCCTAACTTCTGTGAATACCAAAAGTAGTAAGTCCATTCTGTGAATGCCAAAAGTAGTAAGTGCATTCTGTGAATACCAAAATAGTAATAAGTTTAGGATTGAGTCTTAAGTTCATTCTGTGAATCGGGCCCATAGTTTTTAGAAGATTTATTTGGAAGAGAGGAATTTTTTTCAGTATCTATGTTAACTGACAATGGTGTTCAACTGACTTCTAAGTTGATTGAAGAGTTCTTAGAGGAAAGGGGCAGGAAACCTAAAACAACATCTTTATATCATCCAGAAGCAAACAGCATGATTGAGCGCTTTAACAAAGTGGTCAAGAATTGTTTACACAATGCACTTGCCAATGGTTTGAATTGGAAAGAAGAGCTAAAAATGAAAGTTTACATATATCCACTAACTTCACATTACTCAACATGGTTAATGCCTTTCTTGTTGTTCAAAAAGAGATTTCGGAATGACATGGTCAGCCCAGCATGGGTAAACAGGATGAAAAGATGAGGAACATAGAGAGAATCTGAGGATGAAAAGTCAGAATGGAAAGTAATAAGAACATGGAAAGAACAAAGGAGATTTTGATTAAAAGGAAAGACCGATTTGATGAGTGGATGTCTGTGAAAAACGCAGAGGATGAGGTTGGGTCAAAGGTAAAGAACCTAAGGAGAGGTGGTTTGATGGATAGGTTCAGCCAACCTATTTAAGTTCCCAAGGTATTTAAAAATGTAGTGAAAACAGAAGATCATCACATTTGGAATTTAAATAGGGTTGCTCTTTGGAAACGAGCTTCATGCAGGGATCTATTACACAGTGGACATGAATCAGAGAAGGTAACAGAGAAATTGCATGATGATGAGGAAATGCAGACCCTAAAAAGGAAAAGTTTTTGAGTGAGTAAGAGACTAGACCGTTTTGATGATTTTGTGTGAGTTTCATTTGTAGAGATATTGACTTATGTAAAATAATTTTTTTGTAATGTGTATAATATTTAGATTTAATATGTGGTGCATTGTATTTTCTTGTAAGCAAAATATGTAAGATTTAACCTATTCAATTACAATTGCGGGGGAGATGTGTGGCATTTTGAAATACTTAGAATGAAATTATATGTGACGACCACTCCAGGATTAGAATGTGTTTATTCAAAGGGACAGGGGTTGAGCTGTGAAGCTGAAGTGGTCAGACCTCTGACGGATGGAGTCTCTAGATTGGAGCCTACAATAAAGGAGTTAACTTGTCAACTGTATCTTCTCGTCCCTTCATTCATCTTTACAGACTCCCCTTCAGATACCTTTTTGACACTCTGGTGCTGGCCCTGTGGTCCGCCTCCTAAGCAAGCTTCTTGGTGTCATCCAGCTTTGTGTCCACTAGGTGCTGGCGCAGCTCTGGGAAACAAATACTGAGCATGTGCTCTCTCAAAATTAGATTATAAAATCCATTATAATCATTAATTTTTCTGCCTCGCATCAAACCATTCAGTTGTAGTCTACAAGAGTAGTCTACAAAATCCACCCATGGCTGGTTGGGGAGCTTCTGACTGTCCCTGAACCTTTGGTTGTATTTTTCAGGGGTCTGCTTAAACTGAGCAATCAAGATAACTTTCATGAGGGGAGTACCTTGTTTGGTCCTCAACTTCCAAAACAAGAAGTGTGTCCCACCCCAATGTAGGCATGTGTTTCCACAAACCACCCCCTTGAGCACTCTACTGGGTTCTTATGAACTTTCTGGGATAACTTGTAGGCAGAAAACCATTTGTCAATATCATGCCCCACCACATAACTGGGCGCCAGAGTTGAGGCACTGTGGATATGCTTCCACCATCACTACTGGAATCTGCCTGTCTGACCTTGATGCCCATTTCCTTAACACTCAGATTGTGAGCCAGTAACAACTTTTTCTCATCTGCCTCAATTTTCCTCTCCTCCATTTCTAATTTGGTCATATGCAGTTGAAACTCCCTCTCTGTCTTCATGTACACCAGCTCCTCTGGGGAAAGGCCATGCAATGAAACACTGCTTCCTGTTTCCTGACCTGACAGGGGATTTCAAATCAGGGGTCAAGTCCTCCCTCCTCCCCGAAGACTGCATTCACAGGTTTTTGTCCTGGTCTTGATCTTGGTGGTCCATATCCTTCTCATTCTCCTGCTCCCCTGTGACTGTCCAGGCCCTCAGAGCTTTCTGAAGCTCAGCCTTTTATTTATTTATAAAGTTTTATATAGCGCGAACTTGACCCAAAAGGGTATCAGAGCGCTTACATTTAGGATTGTTGCGTTACAAGTTACATAAGATACAAGGGCATAGTGAATTACAGTACACATAAACAATGTTTCAATATTTCATAGGAGGGAGGGGAGAAAGGATTAATAGCGGGGAGACGAGCAGAAACAATGCCCAATGTCTGGATGGGTAGGTGACAGTCAAGGCGGAAGCCAAGGTCAATCTCCTCATTAGCTGTCAACCAGCTCCACCGGTCATCAGCCATGTTGCACCGGTCTCAGCGTTCAGGAAAATTTTATTTTATTTTATTTACAAAGTTAATATAGCTCTATCTCGACCTGGAGTTATCAGAGCACATAACCAGGGGAACATTGCATTAGAAGGCACATCAAAAGGATTATAAAGCGCTGGCTAGACCCGTAGGCATCAGAGCGCTATAACAGAGGAATGTTGCGTTACAAATTACATCAGTTACAATAGAGTAGTAAGGTACAGTAAACAAACAACGAGGTTGAGAGAATTTATAGGAAGGAAGGGGAGGAAGGAGCCATAGCTGAGAGAACAACTGTGTCCAATGTCCGGAGAGACAAACATAGAATAAAAGGGGAGAGGTGGAGTGAGAAGGGAGAGGACAAGGGGGAAGACGGAATAGAGATCGAGGGAAAGTCAGCCCAAAGACCAAGTGGGTAGGTGACTGCCAGGGAAATAATCCAAAGCCAGGCTTCTCTATAGCTCTCTAGGAAGCTCCAACAGGCATCAGTCCGAAAGCTGGAAAGAAAGATGACGAGGAGAAAGCAGAGCACCAGGAATATAATGAGGGGGGGTGGGCGAGACAGGTAGAAAGGGAGAAACTGTGTCCGGCTGGGCAGGTGACGGTCAGGGGATGAGCCAAGGCCGATCTCCTCATTAGCTGAACATAGCACCTCCAACGGGCGTCGGACAAAATGCTTAGACTCCGATGTCAGTGTAGAGATCATGTGTACTGCGGGCGAGACAAGTTGAGAGGGAAGGAGGAGAGGGGGAGTGAGAAGGGAGTGGAGGAGGGGAGAAGATAGAATAAAAGATAAAAAGGAAAGGCGACCCAAAGACCGGAAGGGTAGGTGACGGCCAGGGAGAAAATGCAAAGCCAGACTTCCCTATAACTTTCTAGGAAGCTCCAACGGGCATCGGTCAGAAAGATGGAAAGAAAGGAGACAAGGAAAAGGCAGAACATCAGAAATATGCAGAGTGGGGAGGGCGAGACAGGGAGAAGGGGAGAAAACTGTGTCCAGTGTCCGGCTGGGCAGGTGACGGTCAGGAGATGAACCAAGGCCGATCTCAATTAGCTGATCAGAGCAGCTTCCCAGGGCGTCGGACAAAAAGCTCGAACTCCGCTGTCCGGGTAGGGGTCAAGTTTACTCAGGGAAATGTCAGAATAGTACGGGAGGTTAGGGGGGTGGGAGCCATGGTCTCAGAAAATTCCAGATGTCCTCTTGAGGTCAGGCACAATCCTGGCAGGGTTTTGTAAGTAAAAGTAAAAGATCAGCAAGGGGGGAAAGAAGTCACCACTGTTGGCCATGTTGGTGCCGGGCATCCTGGAACCCTTTTCCACAACGAGAGTGTGCAGAGAATGACAGAGGTTAAAAGGGAAGGAAGGGCCAAACTCCTAAAAGTTCTAAAAAAGGACACAGGATCTCAGAGTTCCCTCCACGTACGTGACCGCGTCTCAGTAGTAAGTGAAGTTGCTCTCTCGTCTAGTAGCCACGATTTACAAAGATCTTAACATCAGTCAAGCATAAAGCAAATAGGCATGGAGGCATACTGTGTTTCCAACCTTCTAGTTACCTGCTCCTATTGTGGCAGACTCTACAGTGGCGCTGGGCTGGTTATTGGTGCGCTCACAGTTCTCTCTGCTCTCTCCACTGAACGCTGTGTGCTGCGGGCGCAGTTGAGGGTGTTATTGTTATTTTCAAGCCCTCACCTCTTGTTATTTGATGTTGAATGGCGTACTTGGCACTCCTTTTCATGCAGCAGCTTCTGAGCAGTAGCTCACCGCGGGGCAACGCACCGAGTCTGCACTTCAGTCTGCAGCCAGATGAAGACCTCCCAGCTCTTTCATAGGAGTAGCTCCGAGGAATCGTGAGCAATGTCGCACAAGAGCCCACAAGGCACTACCAGGCCTAAGAACGAGGACGACGATAAGAGACGGGACAACACACGACCCCTCTAGACGGCTTTTTTAGTTCCCTTTCCTGGGAGAAATGTTTAAGCTCAGTCACTGTCTAGCTTTCAATGTGCATGGCAGTTCAGTAGTAGGAATGAGGGTAGAACTGAAAAAAAATCAAGAAGCCATTCAAAGAGAATATAAAACTCAAATTGGTCTTAGATTATTTATGGGTGGTAGTGTAACATGAATTTATTGTTCGGCACTGCACAAGTCTAATCCTCACCACTAAACACCAGTGTAAGAAATTAGGTTGTTGGTTCACTGAGGTGTAAACCCTGGTCAAGCAGCAACCACAATCCTTGTCAGGGTAACGCACAAGTAAACCCCAAATTAACCTTCGGTAGCTTGGCACATAGCAGTCAGGCTTTACTCAAAGGCAATGTGAAAAGTATTTGTTCAACACTTCAAATAATAACAGATTCAAAACACACCACAAAAGGAGTCCACTATGGATTTAGAATATTTGGAGAATTTTCACTAAATACAACAAGACCAAAACAACAAAAATCCCATCAGTCGAACCAGAGTTATGGAATTTTAAGGTTTTTAGAGAAAATAGAGCCAAAAAGCACAAAGCGCCATCTGTGAATATCTGGTCACGCTAGACTGGGACAAAGTCACAAGTTCAGGCTGACCATAATGGAGTGATGACTTGACCAAGAGTTGGTGAGAGACACTCAAGAATACAGGAGGTTTGGAAAGCAAGCACTGATGGACTTTGGCATCAATACAGGATGATCTCTAAGGACTGAATACTTTTGAACCTACTACCGCCTAGAGGCTGAAGAGCACATCCAGAGAGGTACACAGCTAAAGTTTGAAAAGATTGTTGATTGATGATCCTTGAATAAAACTCCTTCCAGGCTTGAAGGAGTTATTAGATGTAATCTTGTGAATTCCCAACCTCCAAGGGCTGTCGCACTTCCTTCTTTTCTCCTGAAGAAGACCCTACTTGATGTATCTACAAACACAGATATATACAGGGTCGATGTACAACTATCTGATGTCTTGGCTTACTATAGCAATTCTTTTTTTTTAAAAGGACTAGCTAAAGTGAAAGACCTGAAAAGGACGGAGAACTTATGTTATTTTCTTGTTTATTGTTTGTATTTGAATCGTCACCCATTTGCATTTTTTATGTCACCACAGTCAGCCATTGAATTGTCTGTGTATTTGTTATTATGATTTCTTTGTCAGACAGCCCTCATTGGTATTATCTGTTTGTATAATATTATTTACACAATTAATGAGAAAAATAATTTAATAAATATATATATTTTGATAAAAACTTACTGAGGTGTGGTACATTTATAAAAGTCTAGTACCAAATCACTATTGATTGTGAAACAAATAAACAAGTTCTGAGTATTTAGCACTAGGTCCTGTTGCATTGTCATCAAGGATCTTGTCAACAGGGCTTGCGATGTGACGTCTTCGGTCAGAGATGCGGAGCCTTAGTCAGGGCAAAGCGTCATTTCCAAGGAGCTGCAAGGCTGCAATGCAGAGTCCAGTGAGGCTTCCGTTGATGAAAGATGTGATGGCCTGTGAGGTGGAAGCCCTACACTGTCCGGCCGGTTCGTCAGTACTGAGGACTAAGGAGGCAATGCATTTCTTTGTGATTGGTCCAATCCACACAGCAGCGATGATGTGACAGTTCTGCTCAGGAATGCTTTGCTCAGCATAGAAGATGCATTGGGTCTGCTTGGGGCGTGTCGCTCAGCAGAGAAGAAGCATGGGTTATGCTCAATCCACAAGGGCTGGAAAGCACCTTAGGCCTACTGCCAGTGGTCCAGGACGGGAGTACACCACTTGGCAGGGTATACTTACAGAAGGCAGAGTTCAAGTGCATGTGCAAGGTTGTTGGAAGCCTGTTGTGTCTCTGAGGTTTCAGATCAAGAGGTCAGACAACTAGCCATTGAAGTCACTCTGGGTTCTGGGTTGAAGAGATGCAGGTCCAGTTCTTCTCATCCAGGCAAGAGTGCAACAGACAGTAGGTCAGCAGAGCAAAGCATTAGTCCAGCAGAGTGCAGTCCAGCAGAGTGACAGTGCTTCAGCAGTACAGCAGTCCTTTTTCCTAGCAGAGTATCCACAGGTCCATTAGTATACTGAAGAGATGCTGTCTGATCACCCCTTAATACACTGTTGTACTAGAAGGTGGGAGAAGATTCTAGACAGTGTCTTGCATAAAATGTCTTGCCTCCCTACCCTGACTCCAAACTGGCTGAAGTGACAATGCAGGATCATTAGGCCCTTTGTGTAAGTGGGGCTATGCCGATCCCCTCCCTCCCTCCTTTCCGGCCAGGGATGGCACACCCAGTCACACCTAACCTACAATTGTGTGGGGCTGTTTGGAAAGAATACACAAAGCCCAACTACCAACTGCACTCATTATGTGACCAAAGACAGGCTGTAGAAGGGCAATATGTAGGTGGCAAAATACCGGTCGGTAACGGCCAATTTCGGCCGTTACCGACCGGTATTTGTACTTCCAGATGTAGGGGGCCTGAAAATTACCGATTCTGTATATTTACCGAATCGGTAAATTACCGAATCGGTAAATGTACAGAATCGGAAAATTGGGATGTAGGTGGCACTGGAAACAGTGCCACATGCCCTTAGAAATTCGTTATTTACCATGAAATACAATGGCATGGTAAATAACAAATTTCTGTGTACATGCACATCTGTGCATGTACACCTGTGCCATGTGGCACACATACATGCCCTAAGGGCATGTATGTGTGTCACATTGCACACAAGCCAGAATCAGGGGTGCAACAGGGTGTCAAAGTGACACCCTGTCCCCCTTGACAAATCGGTAAAATTACCGAATCGGTATTTACCGATTCGGTAATTGCCATTGATTCCTATGGGCCTCAAGGCCTTGAGGCCCATAGGAATCAATGGCAATTACCGAACCGATTCGGTAATTACCGAATATTACCGATTCGATAATATTTTAAGAATTATTACCTACATGGCATTTACCGAATTGTAAATACCGAATCAGTAAAATTCGGTATTTACGATTTGGTAAATGCCATTTACCTACATATGACCCCAAATGGCTAAGGCAAACAAAATGCCAAATTTCTGAAATGTTTATAATTATAAGTTAAAATCAGACTTTACCATATATTAGGATTTGAAATTAGGATTCCAGGGACATCCAACATGAACCAGGTATCTCTTCCCATTTGGGAATTGCACTTATAAAGTTTAGTAAGGCAATTACTAATGTTATCATATGGGAGAGATGTGCCTTGCGGTAGTGAAAAATGAAAGTAAGAGTTTTTAACTATGAGGATATGTAAAATTGGAAGATACCTGCCCTACACTTTAAATACATGACACCCTGCCCTCTGGTCTGTCTAAAGCCTACCTTAGGGGTGATTTATATGTATTAAAAAGGAAGGTTTGGGCCTGGCAAAAGGTTTATTTTGCCAGGTTGAAATGTCAATTTAGCCAGCATACACAGACTCTGCAATGGCAGGCCTGAGACATGTTTAAAGGGCTACTTAAGTGGGTGGCACAATCAGTTCTGCAGGCCCACTAGTAGCATTTAATTTACAGGCCCTGGGTACCTATAGTACCACATTGCTAGGGGCTTAAAAGTACATTAAATATGCCATTTGAGTATGAGCCAGTATTACCATGTTTAGAGGAGAGAGCCCATGTACTTTAGCACTAGTTAGCTGTAATAAAAGGCTCAGAGTCCTAAGGCCATCAAAAACCTGGTCAGATTAATTGAGGATGAAGGCAAAAAGTTGGTAGTTGAGACCGCCCTAAGGCTAACAGGTCTAGCAATCCAATTCTGCTGGACCTTATAAAAACTTGCAATTTCAGGTCCAGGGCCAGATTTATCAAGATCGTGCTTCATCCTTGCACCATACAAGTAGGCACAAGGCTGGCTCATCAATCAATCAATCAGAGGTTGGTTAATTGCAACTACTCACCCGCAGGGGTCTCAATGCACTGGGGTGGTGGCTCGGTTGAGTGCTGGAGTCATCCGAAGAGCCAGGTCTTAAGGTCCTTCTTGAACTGGGGCAGTTTGGGGGCTTGCCGGAGGTGGAGGGGGAGATCGTTCCAGGCCTTGTCTGCGAGGTAGGGGAAGGATTGTTCTCCCATTCTGGTCTTGTAGATGCATGGGACTGTGGCCAGGGAGAGGTCGGCTGATGAGGTGTCTTTTGGATGCGTGGAAGGAGAGGAGGTTGTTCAGGTATGTTGGTCCGGTGTAACGATGGGCCTTGTATGCATGGGTGAGGAGTTTGAAGGTTATTCATCTTTCTACTGGGAGGTAGTGGAGAGCGCAGAGGTGTTGGGTGATGTTGCTGTGGTGGGGGATGTTTAGGATCAGTCTGTCTGCAGCGTTCTGGGCAATAGTTTCTTGCTGATTCCAGCATAGAGAGCGTTTCCATAATCAGCACACTACTGATGATAGTTTGAGTGACAGTTTTTCTAGATTTGAAACGTCTTTCAAAGCATGCAGAGGTTATTGAAGCAGGCCGATGATACAGCTTTTATCTGGCGGGTCATTGTGAGTGATTAGTCTAGCATGATTTGATGTTTTGTGCATGGTCCATCGGGTTGGGGTGATTTCTGAGGGCGGGGGCCACCAGGAGTCATCCTATGCAGAGGGGGTGGAGCCAAAGATGATGAATTCTGTTTTCTTGGAGTTGAGTTTCAGACAGCTGGTTTTCCTCCAGGTAGCGACGGACCTCATCCCATATTGGAAGTTGTGTTTGGTGATATTAGGTTTGTTGCTGAGGGAGAGGATAAGCTGGGTGTCGTTGTCTTAACAAACAATGTTGAGCCTGTGGTTCTTGATGAAAGCTGCGAGGGGTAACATGAAGATTTGAAAAGGGTGGGGCTGTGGGAGGAGCCCTGGGGCACTCCACAGTTGGTCTCTAATGGTTCAGAGAGGTAGGGCAGGAGTCTCACTTGCTGAATTTTGCAGGTGAGGAATGAGCAAATCCTGGCGAGGGTCTTGTTGCAGATGCTGAGTTGTGTAGTCTGGTGGCTAGCATGCACTGGGAGACAATGTCAAAAGCAGCAGTGAGAGGTCCAGGAGGATGAGGGCTGCCATTTTGCCCAGGTCGAGGGCATTCTCGGTGCTGCGGTTGTTGCAGAATACAGATTGGGAGTTGTTCAGGACATAGTTTGCTTTGATGAAGTTTGCTTGTTGAGTGTTGATGGCCTTTTTTATTGACTTTAGCTGTGAAAAGAAAGCAGGGGCACATAACCTAACCTAAGGGGGATTAATCAAGCCATGCAAGGCAACCTTTGAGGATACAAGGCTTTATAGAGCTGTTGGGATGCAAACCTCTGACCATAGAGTCAAACACATATCATTTCAAAGCATGCATTAGTCCACTAAAACCATGAAACCTGGATAGTTGTAAGCACTTTGCTAAAAAAGTCAAAATGAAGAGGCAGCACAGTCAAAAAAAATAGAGGATCTCCAGAGAGATATCAAGCCCATAAAATATCTGTTAATTGAAAACAGAAGAAATTGATTATATAAAATGTGTCTATTTCCTCCCCATCACTTAGTTGTCACTGTCTTTATTTCATTAAGTATATGAGCATGCTCGAATAGGCAACTCTGATGCCTACTGTTAGAAATGGGGTCTCTAATTGACAGAGGTATTCACCTGGTCCAGGTAGGGACCCTTCCTTCTAGTCAGGGTAAAGGGATTAGTCATCTAAAATAACCCTCACTCGCCGCCTTGGTAGCTTGGTACGAGCAGTCAAGTTTATCTCCGAGGCAATGTGTAAAGGATTTGCACATAATATAGACGAAAATAGTGAAAACACAACAAAAGGGCACCACACCAGTTTTAGAAAAATATCCAATATTTATTATCTGTGTAAAACAAGACTGAAACGAAAAAAATACATCATAAAGTAATCAAAATATGAATATTGCAGGAAAGCCTTAAAATACAGTTCCTTGAAGTAGATAGCTCCATCCGGGGCTAGCACAGCATCGTGAACCAACAAATCCAACAGTTCAGATCAGCCACGACGTTGCTGGCCAGCTGCGGTGTCAGCAAGACCCGCAAAGAGTACCTTGGAAATGCAGGACGTCGTGGACCCTGTATGTATGTAGGATATTTATAGAGCACAGGAATCACCCCCGTAGGGGCATCTTCGCACTAACAAAGAAGAACGGGTCAGACAGGTACAGACTACCATAGTTCAAGGCTTGAATAACTCTGTCTTCAGAAGTTTTCTAAGCTCTGAAAAGACAGAGTTGTTGGTATCAGTTGCAGAGGTCAGTGCAGGAGACATTGGGTGCTTTTAGTCACATACATTGCAGATCGAACTTCCTGAAGTTGAAGTCAGGCACGCTGGCATTGGTGGCATTGGGGTTGCAGTGCGAAGTGAGATGATGCAATGTGCGGTGCCCACAGGTCAATGTGCAGGCAGCAGCTTAGTGTGCCGTAGGGCGTCATCAGTGAGACCAGGGCTGCAGTGTGAAGCGAGGCAATGTGGCGTGCGCTGTCCACAGGTCACGGTGCAGGCAGCGGCTTCAGTTGATGAGGCAGGATTTGAGGGTGCCAGCGTCGGTGGACCAGGGCTGCAGGTGTGGGAAGGGACAATGCTTTGTGTACCTCATGAGTGATATCCACAGACCACTGTGCAGGCAGTGGCATTGATGTTGGCGTGGAACGTCATCAATAATGATATGAGGGTGGCATGTGAAGCAAGCCAGTACAAAGTGCGGTGCCCTCTGGTCATGGTGCAAACAGCGGCTCAATGGCATAGTCGCTCGGTGTCTTCGGTGAGGCGAGGGTTGCGGTGCAAAGTGAGGTGGTGCTCTCTCCGGTGCCAACAGGTCACAGAGCCGGTGGTGGTGTCATTGACGGTATTTGATTGCTTTTACTTCTGTTGCAGCACAAAACACACAGGTCCCAGTGCTGACAGCAGATGATCTTGAAGTCTTTGCTGTTCCTGAGAATTCTTGAAAGGGGACAAGCACTATCTCAAGCCCTTGGAGAAACTCAGGAAAATAAGTTGCAGAAGGTCAAGTCCACTCCTTTCACTGCCCAAGACAGAAGCAGCCTCTGCCGGCCAACACAACAAAGCCCACAACAAAGTGGTAGTTCCTCCTCACAACTTATCTAGCTCTTTTTCTTGGCAGATACCTTAGTCCAATTGAATTCTAAAGTTATAGGGTAAGGGCCTCAATATTTATACCACGTTTCCATTTGAAGTTGTAGGCAGAAAGTCTCTGAGCTCAGTAAAAACAAGTTCTGTCCTCTCTGGTCCAGCTTCACTACAGGAGGTGGAGACAGCATTGTGCAGATCGGACACCTTCAGATCAACTCTAGTAAAAACGTCTTCCCACCACTCTAAATCCAGAAAGTCTATTCAACCTGGGTATGAGTCACCCATGAAAGGCAGGACACTCCTCAACCCCCCTTATGACTGCCTAGTATAAAAATGCCCATCCCCAGCTCCTGTCACTCTAAAACCAGAGGGTTAATACACATACAGGTAGTGGCACACAGAATGGCTAAGAAAATGCCCACTTTCTGAAAGTGCCATTTTTAAACACACAAGTTAAAAAACACTTTTACTAAGTGATGGGTTATTAAATTCTGAAGGGCATATTACCAAGGGCACTATCACCGCTTTAGCGGGGAAAATCCCCGCTAAAGCGGTGAAAAAACTTATGGCCCATTAGCAAGCTGTCGCTAACTACCGTTAGCGACAGTTTCCATGCGTTAGCAACAAAAAATAATATCGCAATGCGCGGAAGCGATAAATATCGCTAACGGTATGCGAGGTAGGCGTACCCTCGCTAAATTTCACTAAAAAAGTCGCTGACACGCTAGCGCACTCTTATCAACTATCGCCTAGAAATGCTTAGCGACAAAAAAATTCCCGCTAAGGCCCCTTAGCTGGAGATAAATAGGAACTGCTAAAACCAGTTCTAAAATGGCAAAACTGGAGATAAATATACCATTCAAAAGGAGACCTAGCCAAGTCCAGCCCCACCACAAAGCTGAGGACCTGCAGACGCCATGGAAGCAGTAATCATACAGCTTGGAGCCCCACAAAGGCCACAGCCCCCACCGCCACCACCGCCTCCAGGACCACCACCAAGGCAGAGCCAAAGACGACGGTGGCCAATGCGCACTTGACTTGTCCTTGGAGATCTACAACCACAGGATATCATAGCCCACTACAGGCTCAAACGGACATCCATTGACTTTATACTTAACCACATAGGCCACAGGCTCACACCACCAACCCAGCGGATAACCAATATTCCCCCGCAAACAAAGCTACTGGCTGTGCTGCATTTCCTGGCCTCTGAGACATTTCAACCCACAACATCCAGAGTGGGTGGAGTCTCACAGGCAGCCTTTTCTAGATTCCTCCCAATTGTGTTGGAAGGCATAATCAGCCTGATACCCCAGGAACTACACTTCCCCAATACTGTGCGTGAACAGCGTCTGGTCAAGCAGGGTTTCCACGCCATTGCTGGATTCCCACAAGTACTGGGTGCAATAGACTGCACACATGTCCGATTAGTGCCACCTGCGGACAGTGCACACATATATAGAAACCGAAAGCACACTCAATGAATGTGCGTGCAATAGTGGACCACCGTGGAATGTTCACAAATGTCATTGCAAAGTTCCCAGGGAGTGTGCATGATTCGTATATTTTCCAGCAGTCAGTCATCAACCAGCGCTTCCAGGATGGAACATATGGGAATGCAGTCCTAGTTGGTAAGAAGCAATCCAACATACCACTTGCATCAGCAGCACATACATGCAAAACAGAAATGTACCAATCTGATTGTCATCATATCACATACAAGATGTCAAACAACATCACCCCACACCTGACACATTAACACCATGAACTGTGGGCACTAGATACAGATTCATAGACCAAAATCACTGCAAGTTGTACACCCCTGTCCCCCTCCCCAAAGTTGCAAGATGTGGGAAACATGCATGTGTGACGGAGAAACATCACTCACAAACAAACTTGCTACACAACTCCCACTGTGCATGTCCTGTGCTGAACAGGCATGATGAATACCACAGGAGAGACTGACATGTTGCCATTTAGTGTGCAAGTGTAGTACTGCTCCATGTCAATTACCTTCAGTGAACCAGTAGCACACTACAATGTGTGCTAAATTGCTAAGACTGTATGGAGGATGCCGACATATGCGAGGAAGATGTAGACCACCTGGTACAACTCTAGGCATATGTAGACTGACCCTCAAATATGGAGCTGATACCGGATTGTTCCCTCATTACATTGTGATTTACCTTGTTCACAACATAACACAGTAATACTGCAATCTACGGCAGTACATTCTTAAAAAACAAGAGAAGTCAGTGGAAAATACAGCACGGGCATGCACAGAATCAAAACGTTCATACCTCATATTATTCCTTGCTTTCTAACATAGGTGTCACCTAAACCACGGCTCCCAATCAACAATGGAAATTACACACCCGTGGAAGAATGTATGTTGACACTTACAGGTGATGGAGGAGAAAGGAAACTCACCAGTGGACCCCAGATGTACTAGTGTATAGACGTCATCTGCAGTTCTTCAGCATAAGTAGACAGGGTCCCTACAGTAATCCAAGTCTTCCAGCCAGCACTCTATACCTCGCTTCGCCCTACTATCCCATGTACATAAGATGTGGCGTTTATCCAGCCTGAGAGCAATTCTGACCAACCTGCCCACCGTCCCCTTAATGTGCAGAGTATGAGGACAAACCCGAGGTGTACATGTCAACTGCAAACCCATCATGGTGTGCAAGTATCCCAATACTTCCTCCCAGTATTGATGACCAGGATCACAGGCCCAGGACAAATTGATAAAGCTGCCCTGGATTGTTTACAGCGCTTGCAAAGATCATTTTCCCTGAGACACATTCTATGGAGCTCAACGGGTGTGTGGCATGTCTGCTGCACAAATTGTAAATGAATGAACAGAAAGTTGCCATTGGGGGTGAGTCAGCTCGTCAGCTGCCACACTTTGCCGCTGCTAGCACCTCTGGGCTCGTTTTCCCCCCGCTGCCTCCCGTGCGGCCCCGCCCCCCGGATCCCATTTGCTGTCCTCGCCTCCTGCCTCCCAGCTGACCCCTCCACCCCTCCTGCCAATATTTGGCAGCCGCTGGCGGCGGAGACAGCGAGCCATGACCCTTGGGTAGGTCAGTTACCCACTGCTGCAGCTCAGCCTGCCCTGTCCGCTCTTCCAGCTATGCCCCTTCCTCAGATTGATGCTCATTCACCTGCGTTATCGCCGCCTGGCCTCCTTGACTGCCTGTGCCCCTTGCCTTCTGTATCCCCGTGTGCCTGCCCTCATCCCTTCTTATTTTGTAGCCCGTAAGAGTGTTGACAGGTTTAACTTTATTGACACTTTAGCCCCTTTGTCGACGCAAGCACCTCCGCGCAGCGGACGTACCGCTGGCATGCTGAAGGCGCAACAAAGGTAAGCCCATCTGCGCCCATCCCTGACTGTACCGCGCGCAGCGCCAGGACCCCTGGCCATCAATGACACCAGCCCACCTGTCTAAACTACGACGACGCCACCCTCTACGTACTCAACGCCAGCTGGAACCCCACCTGCCACCAAGCCAGCATGAAACGCACATACGGACCCTTTGCCTGCCAAGTCTGCAAGTTGACCTGCCTCCGAACCAGTACCTCACACGCCAGGCCAGGCACCAGCAACAACCACCTCAAGTGCATCCTGCTCAACACCCGCTCCGTCCACGGGCACACCGTAGAATTCTGGAACCTCCTCGACACAACATCTCCAGATGTCGCCTTCCTCACATAAACCTGGATGAACACCCCCTCAGCCCCCGACATTGCCATTGTCATTCTGGATGGCTACAAGATCACCCAGAGGGACCACATCAACCAAACCGGAGGAGCCATCGCCATCGTCCACAGAAACACCATCCGCATCACCACCAACTCTGAAGACACCCTCACCGCCACAGAGCACCTTCACTTCCAGATACACACCGATCCCAAGACCACCCTCAGAGGCACTCTCATCTCCAGACACCTGGGTCCAGGCACACAATACAGCAAACCCATTGCAGACTTTGTCAGCCCGCACGCACACACACCCTCAGACTACATCCTCCTTGGGAACCCCAACTTCCACCTGGAGAACAACAATGACAACACAATCACCACCCTGCAGGACAACCTCGTCAACCTCGGACTCAAGCAACTGGTGAACACCCCCACCCACTACGCCGGCCACACGCTTGACCCCGTCTTCTCCTCCAGCAAGCACATCTCCTTCAGCCACTCCACTGAACCACACTGGACAGATTACAGCTGTGTCCACTTCAACTTCTGAAGAACCACGACCCACCACCATCTGCAACAAGTTCCCCATAGAAGCTGGAGCAAGATCACCGCCGACCAGCTCACCAGCTACTTTAGCAAGAACACTCCCACCAACACGACGGACCCCAACGAAGCTGCCTGCAACCTCACACAGTGGCTCACCAACTCTCCCAATGACCTTCCACTGTTGAAGTATCCTACCAGCAGACCCGCCAGCAAGAAAGCCTTGTGGTTCACCAATGACCTCAAAAACTCCAAGAAAACCTGCCGCCTCCTCGAGAAAGCCTGGTGCCACCACCAGTCAACAGGAAACATGACAGCCCTCAAGAACGCCGTCCGCGAACAACACCAGCTGATGTGTTGTATTAGTGTTGTATTTTGTAAAGCGCACGGCTGCCCATGCAACGGGGCGTCCCGGCGCTGCACTCATACCGCAGAGGATCCCTTCCTGGCTTTTCCATGTGAAGTGTCCACTCCTGGGCACCCCCGAGGTGAAGCCAGGCATCCAACCGCTGATGGGGCCGTTGTGGAGATTAAGCAAGCTAATGCCCAGAATCACAGAGTGGGACCCATGATTAAACTAGGCACCGATGCGAGAATCATCAGGTCCGGTGAGATTGAGTCCAAGAGCCGCCGAGGCGGGAATTGAACCCTGGTCCCGGGCCAGACCTCTGCATCCGGGTCTGCTGCACTAACCAATGAGCCACGCTTCTCCACTGATCCAAACCACCAAAAGGACAACATTCAGAGAACGACTAGACAACAACACCCACAACAGCAAGGAACTCTTCAGCATCGTCAAATAGCTCTACAACCACAGCGCCTGCAACAACGACATCACACCTTCGCTAAAACTCTGCGACTCACTCACCTCGTTCTTCCACCGCAAGATCGCCGACATACACAACAGCTCCAACGCACAGACAACGCAGCCAACCACCAAACCAACGCCACCCACCACCACCCTCTGCACCTGGACCACGGTCAACACCGAATACACCACCTGCATGATGAACACCATCCACTCCGGCTCTCCAACCGACCCCTGTCGACAACACATCTTCAACAAAGCAGACTCCATCATCGCACATCAAATCCAGGACATCATTAACAGCTTCTTCGCATCCGCCACCTTCCCGGAGAGCTGGAAACATGCCGAGCACATTGCCCTCCTCAAGAAACCCATCTTGGAGCCCACATACCTCAAGAACTTCCCCCCCATTTTGCTCCTCCCTTTTCCTGCCCAAGTCATCGAGCAGTCTGTCAACAAACAACTCTCCGCCTTCCTTGAGACAAATGGATCCCTCAACCCCACGCTGTACGGTATCCGAGCAAACCACAGCACAGACACCACCCTCATTGCAGCTACCGACGACATCAGGTCCCTTCTTCACAACGGGGAAACAGCTGCCCTCATCCTCCTGGACCTCTCAGCAGCCTTCGACACCATATGCCACCGCACACTGATACAGCACCTCAGCAACACCGGAATCCAAGGGACGGTCTTTGAGTGGATCATCTTGTTCCTCGCCGGAAAAACCCAGAGAGACCGCCTCCCCCTCTTCCAACCTGTGGCCACCAAAGTCATCTGTGGTGTTCCTCAAGGATCCTCACTCAACCCCACCCTCTTCAACATCTACATGAGCCCCCTTGCAGCCACGGCACGCCAACACAACCTAAACATCATCTACTATGCTGATGACACCCAGCTGAACCTCTCCCTCACCTACGACCACCACACTGCCAGAGCCAGCCTCCAGGAAGGAATGAAAGATGTTGAGGAAAGGATGAAGCTCAGCCATCTGAAACTGAACTCAGATCACTTTTCATTTGGATTTCGAGGTGGAAGGATCACTTTTTTATCTGCTACATAACTGCTTCTGTGATATGTAATGTTTCAAAACATAATGGCAATGGATTAAATAAAAAATTTAGGTTGTCTGTTTTTCACACATGTTTTCTGCAAAAAGTGTATTTTGGTGGGTTAATATTTGCTGCCTTGAGGGGATATGTGTTGTTATAACATTTTTACAGCTCACTTAATTTTCTTTTTGGGCATTGTTGAATTCATGGTAGTGAATTCCTCAGAGTTACCAGGCCTCCTTTTTCTAGCTAGTGTGAGTGTGGGTATGTTTGCCATAGGCCTCCATTTGCATTTGTTCGCTATGCCATGTGGATAGGGGCCATTTTAGTAGTCAGTGTCCATTGGCCTGAATGAGTTCTTTGTTGTCCATGCCTCCTTGTTTTTTGTTTGACCATGTGGCTGGCCTCCATTATGTGAAGCCATCCAGTGAGCTTTTGCCATAGGAGTGAATGTGCTCTTTGTTGTGTCCATGCCTTCTAGCGTGTTGTTGTTGGTTGACCATGTGGCCAGACGGCATCCATTTTGTGTATCCAGTCAGTGTGCTTTTGCCATAGGCCTGCATCTGTTCTTTGTTGGGGCAATGCCACCTTGCTTGCTGTTATTGTTTGACCATAAGTCTAGTGACCATTTTGTATAGCCCGCCAGTGTGATTTTGCCAAAGGTCTGCATGTGAGGAGAGTGGCTCAATGGTTAGAGTGGCAGACCCTGATGCTGAGTTCTGGCCAGGGACCAGGGTTCGATTCCCGCCTTGGCAGGGTCTCGGGCTCAATTTCCTCAGACATGTTAATCCTCGCCTCGGTGCCTATTCTAATCACGGGCCCCACGCTGAAACTCTGGGCAATAGCTTGCTTAGCCTCCACACAGGCCCCAACAGCGCTAAGGATGCCTGGCTTCACCCTGGGGGTGCCCAGGAGTGGACACTTCACAGGGAAAGCCAGGAGGGGTTCCACAGCGGTATGAGTATCAGCGCCAGGAGGCCGAATAGGCAACACCGCAAGGTGACCGTCTGTTGACAGTGTGCTCTATAAGTACCATGACATTTACATGTGCTCTTTGTTGTGTCCATGCCTAGTTGCTTGTTGTTGTTGACTGACCATGTGGCTGGTGGCCATCTCGCCGGGATCCCTCAATACTTGAGGATAGGCACCACTTGACAGTCGTGTACATAGAGGGCTACCTATTAGGCTGAAGAGACGTAGTGATAATCGCAAATCAGATGCAATGCGGTACTCTGGTAACAACAACCCTGGGGCCATCGCTCGCAAAGACTGGCAATTGTTCTGTAATTGCCAGTATACATTGATACACATTTTATACTATCGTAATGATTTGATTGCAGAGTGTCTTTCCCTTTTGGTCCCAAAGAATGCCTTTGAACCCCGGTTGGGGGTCACATATAGGCAGAAACATGTTGACCTAATTTAGGGGTATGTTTGTTGATAACCCTTAGTCCTCTATTCTTTTAATCCTGTCCTGGGAGGCCGCATATCAACGACTTTCATCTCCCAGAGCCAGTTTTATTCCAAAAAGATTTATTTTGCACTCTGCCCCTTACTCTCCCCATCTCCGGTCCCTTCTCCATAGAAAACACCTCAGATCCTCTTCGAAACTAGAAGAGTTGTAGCCCACAAATGGACTTGCAGCCCGGGTGTTAGGAGGGAACCTTTTGATAAAGCATGTCACCCTTGGGTGAGTGAGGACTCTCGTCCTAAGAAAAGATCTTCCCCACCTCACCCTACCTCCCCTATGCTCTAGACACACATACACTTCTTGGCTCCAATGTGTATATTACTTCACAAGCGGTGACCCTTCTTCCTTCTGTGTCTATGTTTTGCGTGAGAACGTACTTTTACAGAGGACACATGGCGATTTTGTGCCGCCAATCAGTGTGCTTTCACCATTGACCTGTGTGTGTTCTTTGTTGTCCATGCCTCCTTGCGTGGTGTTGTTGTTTGACCATGTGGCTTGTGGCCATTTTGTGTAGCCAGCCAGTGTGCATGTGTCATAGGCCTGCATGTGTTCTTTGTTGTCCATGCCTCCTTTTTTGTTGTTGTTAGTTGACCATGTGGCCAGAGGCAACTCTGTGTAGACAGCCACTGTGCAAATGCATTTTTTCCAGTTTTGAAAGTCATTTTCTAGGGAGATTGATTGGAGAAGAATATGCCTTTTTGTTTTTGTTCATTTATTTTACTTCTTGATAATAGCTTATTGTGCTTGAGGATCATTGTAGCATATGCATTTATGAGCAGTGTTTAATATTATAAGCAGTTTCTTCCATTTTTCCCAGCACTTTCTTGCCACCCAATAGGCTTCTCATAGTCCCATAGTATACCAGCAATTTATTGTTTGTTTATTCATTTATTATTATTTTTTATCGTATTTCTATTTCATATTTTCCCTCCATCCACCCACTTCCTGCCAGTGGAACCAACCACACACCAGCATTCATTTTGTAAGGATAGCCATTACTAATTTTCCCTTAACCCCTGCCTGCAATAGGCAACAAATGCTGCACACCAGCATTACATTTTTAAGGAATATTCAATTTTCCTTTGGACCCCCTGCGTTCTATAGGTGCACACCAGCATGCATTTTTTAAGGATTATTTGTTTTTGGACTGGAGCCCCCTGCCTGTCCATGGGCACACAAAGGATTATTCCACTTTCTACTGTGCCTCCCTCACAGCCACATTTGTCTCCCCTTAGTTGTCCATAGAGCAAACAGCTACATGTCTTGTTGTTATCCTGATTGAAAATGCAATATTAAGTTATGGTTGTGTGGTTTGACTATGGAATGGATACACTATTGTTAATTGTGTAGCATAATAAGTGACAACACTAAATTATATTGTCTGTACTGTGAATACTTGAAACTGCAGAAATGCTACCTTTCACTACATGTTTTTCTTGCTTGTTTGCTTCCTGGGACACAAGAGACATCAATTACGGGATTGCCAGATGAAAAGCTGCCGCAAAGGGACGTGACCACAAAATGTGAGTTGTCCATGATCTTCCGCTTGTGCAGCTAAGTGTCACTGCCAACTGACAGAGCTTCAAGATGGCCCCAAATAAAGGTGCTGCCAATAAAGTGGCCAGTGAGGAGGAGAAGAAGAGGAGGATTTCCACCACTAGAGTGCCACCCCAAACCTTTATCAGGAGACGTGTGCATGCTGCACCGTTCTCTGGGCAGGAAGTTGAGAGCCGCACTCAATGGCACCACCCCAACCTCAGCCCAAGGCCATGCCTCTCAGTGAAGCAGCCACTGCAATCATGGGGATGAACAGTGCTTTTGATTTGGATTTGTCACAGCCGCAAACTAATACCCTATCATCCCAGGAAACTGGGCAAAGTGAAAAACAGGAACAACAGCCCACAACAGTAGATCTTCCTGAAGTAGGATTAGAATCTGAGCTTTCTTCTGAGCAAGATATACCTCTTTT
The DNA here is from genome assembly GCF_964263255.1 of Lissotriton vulgaris. NCBI lineage: Eukaryota > Metazoa > Chordata > Amphibia > Caudata > Salamandridae > Lissotriton > Lissotriton vulgaris. The sequence goes on along the minus strand of NC_141690.1, from coordinate 81,072,522 downwards.
TGAAGCATTGGCTTTCACATCTCCAGCAAGAAAAAGGAAGGTCACTCCACCATCTTTTCCCAGCTCCCCCTTCTGATGATCCGAACATGGATTGGAACCCAGGTTGAGTCCAAGACCCGCCAGGAGAGACATGGGAAAAGGAATGTTCCTGAAAGTCTTACAATTATTGAAGGAGATGAGGAGTACAAGCCAGTCATTGTAATGGAACTGGCTCAGAGGACACCAACATTATCATCCTTATTCAACCTGCTCCAAGGGATGTGACACTGGTTTCACCACCAACACCTCAACCAGCTTTCATATTTGGAAAGCCAATGGATGAGACCTGTATCCACCTCTACCTCAGTTGAAGTACCCACTGCAGAAAGGCAATCGAGGACAGACCCACCTGCCTTAACTTCTTCTTCAGGCATTGACACACTAAGAAAATTCTCCTCTCCAGTTTAGGACTACTTTAGCATTACTTAGCAGGAGAATAACTTTGCAATATGCTTCATTTGCCACACGAGTGTTCGTCCAGGAAAATCTGGCGTACACTATGGTACTGGAGGCCAAATGACCCGTATGAAAACAAACTACGCAATCCAGTGAGAGGCCACCTTAACACAATTGTTCAGGTGGAGGGGAATCAGCTTGGATCATGGTGGGAGGTGAAGGTGATGAGGAAGAAGAGGGTAACAGATTTACACAAAGCAGCCTTATCTCTAGCAGTGCATTGGTATTACCAACCTCAGCAACCTTGAAATGGCACAAGAGTCAGATGGAGACACCACAGCACGATCTTGCCCAGGAAGAGCGAGATCAGCTGGGGCCCCCATTTCTGGCCCCTGGATATGGGCCTTCCTCCTAAAAAATCTCACTCAGTAAAACGCTTGGGAGTGACCATCAGCGAGGATCTCTCTCTGAAAACACAGATTGGAACAGTAGTCTCCTCGGGGTTCTTCTAACTGAGAAAAATCAAGAAAATTGCTCACCTTCTTACCCATTCTGCCCTGATCCAAGCAGTTATCGCCTTAGTTCTGTCCCGCATTGATTTCTCCAACAGTCTATACTTAGGCCTGCCTGCAGGCCAACTTAAAAGACTGCAATATCTTCAAAATCAAGCAGTCAGGCTGATTTGCAAGTTACCCAAGTGGGAATCCATCAAACTAGGACTAGAGAGACTACACTGGCTACCTGTGGCCCAGAGAGCCGCATTTAAAGCCGGTTGCATTATTTTCAAGGCCTTACAAGGCAAGGGCCCCCTGTTTATAAGACAGCTGATAGGGAGATACACCCCCTCGCGTAGTCTGCGCTCAGCCCATAAAGATCTATTGGTGGTGCCCCGGTTTAAGAAGAAGTGACAAGGAGGCAGCTGTTTCTACTTCTTGGCAGCTTCCTTATGGAACTCCTTGCCTCTGACTCTTAGACAGAGTAAGGATCTCCTTACCTTCAGACGGGTATTTAAAACCTTGCTCTTCACACAGGCTTTTGCTGTATAGATTGTTGTTAACACTCTCCCCTTGTTATGCTATTTATCTGATCTTTCCAATAGTGCCATGAAGCCCATGGGCGTATGTGGGCTATACAAATAATAATTAACATAACATAACATAACATAACATAACATAACACAGCCTACAGTGACTGCCCAAAGATGCACATTGAGCCTACTACCTTCTAGTTCATCTCTCTAAAGTGGCACCAGAAAAGAAAAAAATCCAGGCTACTGTTACAGGCATGTTTAGGCAGGAGGAGTCCTACGAACTTAACTACCTACCTGCTCGTTTGTGTAACGATATCCTTGCTAAAATTTGAGGAATGGACCTCCTTCCTCTTTCTTTTACAATTGTTGTGGGATTTTTATATTTCGGGCGTCCATCTGCCCCAAATGGAAGGTTCCCAGCTGAACCTACTTTTCCAGTGTTGCTGTTCCAGAGCTCCATCCTGATGTGCTGCAATTTGTTGGACACGTTTTGCAGCAGAGTGCTGTTAACACTATCCACTTGACAAAAGACATGTGGACCAGTTGCCAAAGCCATGGATTAAATGTGTATCACTGCACAAGGAATCTCCTTTATGGGGGTTAGCCAACAGCTCTCTACAGGTCTAGGCATTGAAGAAACTTTTTAAGGGCGTTCGGAGACTTGCAAGAGTAGCCATGTTCGCCATGGAGAAATCCCACACAGCTGCAAACATTTTAGAAGACTTTAGCAGCAAGGTGTTTGAATGTCTGTGACCCAGAGGTATCAGAATAAAATCTGTTGCTATAGGCAATGGCAGTAATACAGTTATTGGCATAGCAGATTGTGGCTAATTCTCTGTCCTGTGTTTGGCACATTGCATCAACGTGATTGTTCAGGACTTTCTAAAAAAAAGAAGACATAGTCAGCAACATGCTGATCACCTGCACAATGATCTGCACTTATTTCAGCCACCCTTTTTAAGTCTAGAGGGAGTTGAGGATCATGCAACCTGCTAATTGAGAACCAGTTAAAGCCCTCATACAGGAGGGGCTAACATGCTGAAACTCAGCATATTGCATGTTGCAACATCTATTTGAGCAGTTACAACTAATCAATGACTATGTCATTCAAAGAGGGGGGTACAACTGGGAAACAAATTACCATGGAGCTGGACAAATGCTGCCTAGTCAAATGTCTGGCACAGATGCTACTTCTTTGTGAGGTTTACACTTAAAAAATCAGCAAAGAGGACAGTATGATGAGCTAAGATATCCAATTGTTACATCTGCTACAGGACTAGTCAAAACAAAAGGTGTTGCAAAGGTTCGCAAGTGTGAACGGCAATGGAGAAGAAACAATAAAAAACAACTTGGCTTGAAAAGTGCATGGCTTGACTAGGAGCTTAATCCTTCGCTTGGCTGTTAATCCCAGATATCATGTCATCCAAAGAGTACATCTGTGCCACAATATTCGATTGACTGTACAAAAAGGTGTTGCCCACTTTTATTCCTTTTTCAGAAATGGATGTTTTGCTATACAAGAAGTGGATTGTTGATCAAGCAAGAGACCTGGAAGAAGAACAGGTGGGAATTAGATTCCTTGACAGCAGTTCTGGGATTCAGCCTCAACTTCCACAGGGGGCATTACTTTTGTCTCACAGCTGTCAACACCAGGAACAACAGAAACAGAAGAATCAGACCCAACCTCTGCATTGGCTTAGTTTTATGTGGCAGGGCTTAAGTCAAGTGTAGAAACAAAGGCAAAAGTGGGTGAGTAAGTGGCAGCACCAATGACCATACAGAGGATGTTCCAGGACTACCCGGATTACCCAAAAGAGATCTTTGTAGATTAAAACCCATTGTCTATAGGTATGGGAAGATGTTCCAATATCTAGAGCTCAGCAGGCTGGCGATAAAGTATCTGGCTTGTCTGATAGCCACTGTGTCTGCAGAGCATGTATTCAGTGCAACTAGCCTAATTATCACAGTAAGTAGGACCAGTCTCTTGCCTCAAAATTTGGAGAGATTGACCATGATCAAAAGGAACCAACACTCATAACAAATAATTGCACTGTTAATGAAATAGCACTGAAGGAGGAGGAGAAGGAGGGTAATTGGTCAGATTCAATTGTGTTAGCTGAACAGCTTCTGGGCAACCCACCTGAGTTTCAGGACAAACTCTACCTGACTGAGTACGCCAGCATAGAACTTTTTAATTATTTATAATTGAATTGCCTTGTCAAAAGGAAAGGGATACAGCTGGAGGCACATTATATATTTTGTTTCTGTATGACTTAGGCAACCTCAACATTTTTTGGCATATGTATGGCTGGATTGGAGTTGGGCCACTGTGCAGTGAAGAAGTCCCCCTCTTCCCTCAAAAGACATTTGAGGCAATGCCTCGCTCAGTCCCATGCCTATCCGTCTTTTTTCATCTCCTAGCAGGGTGGCCCCAGTAAAGATCATTTGATTTACAACACTGCCAATATGTTGCTTTCAATAAAGAGGAGATACAGTTGTGTACCACCCTGCCTGGCTTGGAACAGGTAACTATTGAACCAATGAGTGATATATTATTGTGTGAGTGTGCGTGTTGATTATTTAATCCTGTGGTGTAGACCATGAGGGAAGATGTTCAACTACTTTGTAAACTTGATTTTGATGATTTGCAATGGTTGGGGTCTGATGGATGATTTTTCCTGAAGCCAATTGGCCCTTTCACACTTAGCGAGATTTACTTGCAGAGTCCATTCCTTGCTGTACTTTATTTTCTAGTTCTTCAGAGACCAGACAAGTCAGTTTTGTTAACAAACACAAATCTACAAAAAATACTCAAAATTGTTCTCTTCTCATTCACCAACATCAGTGCACTACAGGTCTATCTCTCTGACTTGGGTCGGGATGGAGTCAGTGTAATTTGTTACTCTGAGTCAGGATAGAAGGAGTCAGAGTGGAACTACTTCAACAGCCAGAATAAGGAAGTTATTGACTTCAAAGGAGAAACAACATGATGATGATTTTAAGAGACCTACTCACCTCTGTGGACTGGAGAGAGATGCGTTGATTAGGAAATGCTGCTGAGCGTGTGTGCTGATTCAAATGTAAAACTCCTCTATAATGCGGGTGTGGTTGGGGGGCTGTTGTAACTGGAGACAGACATGTGATGTGACATCAATACATGATGCAGGCACTCCACTAAATGTTATGATGACAGTTGTGACATTGATCACCCCAATACATGCAGGAACTTGTCTGTGATTGGTTGTAAAATTGCTCTAATTTTTCAGTTAATTGCACATGAAGCATTATGAATGATTGCAGCAGCCTATGCTATTGCTTTGCCTCAGAATCCTTGTACATTCCTCATGAAGCTTATCTTCTGTCAATCTCCTTGGCTATACAATAACATTTCTGTTCATAATCCCTAGGCCTTCTCTTCTCCTGCACGAAAGGTGAAGGCTTCATAACACTCTTACTCACCTTACCAAACTGGTTCAGGCAAGGACCCAAAATGGACATTCCAATGAGACTGCAGATGCACCACCCAATACAGAATCATTTAACTTTTAACAATCATAACTTTTAGAACTGTGTGGGTACACTGGATTATAATTTGTATTTTTCAAGCATAGATGACAGAGCATTCAGATACAAAATAACAAGGGTTGCTGAAGGACTGTTCGAAATTCATGTAATTGAACTGTTATTCCTTCATTTCCTTCCCCAACAGATTTAATGACGATGATGTGCTGCTCATATGCATGATGAATATTTTGGTGTGTAGTGTTTGTCTTTGTCACACCTTTCCCCAACTCTACTTTCCCATCCATTCATCAAACCCAAACCCACTTCACCCAGGCTGTGTGATTTATTTAGGTGTGACTTAATTTACACCATAAATGGATCACACACTTGGTGGGGTGGATGTGGTGAAAGCAATGCCAACTCAATGCAGGATCTTCTATTACCTGAGCAATATTCCACACCAGCCCCACTTACCCACCCACACATAAAAGGGATCCATAATTGAGATATATAACATTATCATTCAGGCCTTGTGTTGCGTAAATGCTTAACATTGTCCATTCCTGAGTCCATTTCTCCTGACTCAAGGATTTTGAAAGTTTAATTTTAATTAAATACTAGCTCCCCACTGCACTGAAGAAGTTTTTATAGCTAGTTTTTCAGGACATTGTGTCAAGGTGTAGCCTGGTCTGTGTCTTTGTAATGTTATGACATGAATAAATAACCCACTAATTCTGTGTTTTCTTTTCATCTAGTTGCCTGTGATGGATAATCTTTCGGATTAATCCTACAGTTTGAGTTCACCTAGATGATAGTGGGACTTTCCTTGTGATGTCTTCCCTGTTAGCGCACTATCCTGCTACTACTACCACCACCATTAACATTAAGAAAGAGAGGAGACCCTGCAGTAAGGTTTTGGAAGATTGAGGGAGGTGTTTATTTGGGTTGTTGTACGCAATTTAAACATTGGAGTACCATCTTTGTGGTCAATATAGTTACAGAGGATAGTAGGACAGGGGTATAACTAACTGGTACACACTTTGATAAGCTGGCGTACAAAGTAAAACCCCCAAAACAAGATTTCAAGCAAAAAGTAACAGAACCATTTCCCTTAAAATTTTTCTTGACAATAAATACAACCAACCCTCTTTACCCACAACAGGCCCACCGCTCTCCACACACAAATATCACCCATCCCCAACCAATGTCCAAAACAAAGTCCAACTTCCTGTTCCCTCCTAATTCAACAAAAAATAGAAAAAGGCTTCAGAGGGAAGCATCAAGGTGGGAACAAAGGCTTGCCACCTCCTGGCAAAACTAAACAATCTAGGGGTTTGCCCTATTAATCCCACCTGAACCAGGGCATGACAAACAGCATATACAAAATGGTAATTTGTATCGCTCTAGTGCTCACTCAGGGGTCAATGATATGGAAAAGGGACACAAAAGATAACAAACACAATGTTGAACCCACAGTGACCCAGTAGAAGACATTTCGCTGAAATGTGTCGGTCCAAGATTATGGAGATAAGAACTGTGCTTTTATGCCATTTGGAAGCCAAATAAAGATGAACTTTTTAAAAAACTGATCTGAAAACAGTGGTGTTGGAGTTTGTTGGGCTTGTGCCGCCGTATCAGGTGTCCAAGAGGAGGCACGCCAAAGGAAGACATATATATATTTATATTACCTACTGGCGGTCGCCAGTAGGTAGTTATAGTTAGGATTTTTTTCAATGCAAAATCTCAAAATTCTATTGTGAATAACTTTGGCGTCGGTTGACGAATCTGCCTGGAAATGTCCTCAAATTTGCCTTGCGGAGCTCCGGTCCTTCCCTGAAAGTTTGGGGGGGATTATTCAAGCGGGGGCCGAGATAAAAGGGGGGTCCCAAAACTTGTTTTCCCCATGTTAATTTACATAGGGCGGTCAAACTCACTTTTAGCCCGAACGGCTGAATGGATTTGAACCAAACTTGGCAAAATTGTAGGGACTGGTAGCCCGATGTGCCTTTGCTATGTCTCAAGATATGTGCTCCAGTGGTTTTTGAGTAATTTAGGTTCAAAAAAATATATATATCTATAGGCGCGCCCCGGTACGCGCATCGGGGAGCGCACCGGGCGCACCACGCGACTTGCGCGCAGAAAGCTGATTGGCTCTTGGGTGTCTGTAAACATTCGAAACAGTCCGGAGCCGCCGCCATCTTGTGTCTCGGTAGGATCGAGACACAAGAGGTGGGAAAAGCAAAGGGGGAAATGACCATAAGGGGGCAGGGTAGACCCCCCTGACCCCATAGGTTTGATGTGGGGGCCATAAAAGGGCCCGAGGGGCAAAAAAAGTAATTTTTTTTCAATATGCGCAGGGGGAGCGCCCAGTACGCGCACCGGGGAGCGTAGCATTGGGAAAACCCACTTTATTCACTGCGTCATCCCTACGACCCTTTCTTGCGTCAATACGCCCCTTTTGCATACATTACACCTGACGTAGGTATAATGTGGCGCAGGGGTTTACAAAGTGACGCATCTACCTAGATGCGTCACTATGTAAACATAACTCAATAAGGTGCATGTTTTATGCTGCTGATGCGTCACAAAAAGTGACGTACCGGTGGCGTAAAAGTGACGCATGGCCTTATAAATGAGGCCTTCAGTCTTCTACTCATGCGTCATATTAAATATATGACATATTATGTCACAAGTACTTACAGATACGTCAGTATTTCAGACGTATCTGTAAGCGCAAAAGTGATGCATTGCTGGAGTGTGTCACAAAAATGATGCAACTCCAGCAATGCATCCTTTCACATGGGGCCAGGCCCCATGTGAAAGGGCTTGCATCAGTCTTACCCCTGCTGTGAAACAGGCGTAAGATTTGGACGCAACAGCGTCATAAAAGTGACGCAGTGATATCTCATAGATTTCACTGCGTCACCTCTACGACCCTTTCTTGCATCAATACGTCCCTTTTGCATACATTACACCTGACGTAGGTATAATGTGGCGCAGGGGCTTACAAAGTGACGCATCTACCTAGATGCGTCACTTTGTAAATATGACTGAATAAGGTGCATTTTTTACAGCACTGGTGCGTCACAAAAAGTGACGCAACAGTGGCGTTAAAGTGACGCATGGCCTCATAAATGAGGCCTTCAGTCTTCTAGTCATGCGTCATGTTAAATATATGACGTATTATGTCGGAAGTACTTACAGATACGTCAGTATTTCAGACGTATCTGTAAGCGCAAAAGTGATGCATTGCTGGAGTGTGTCACAAAAATGATGCAACTCCAGCAATGCATCTTTTCTCACCCTTCCACACCCCCGTTCCTTTTCAACATTTTCTTTGAATATCCACATTCCCCATGTTCACTCTCCTTCTCCTTACTTTCCTTCCCAACACTCACCTTCTTTCAGTCCCCCTACTTCACTTCCTTTCTCCTCTCATACCTTTCTGTTCTTTCTTACTCATTTTCCTTTCCATTATCAATGCACTCCATTTCACTTACTCTTTTTCATTTTTTTAAGAATATAGCTCTTTGATGAGAATTGGAGGTAGTTCTGAAAATAACTTTTTTTTCCTTCTTTTTTCTTTTTTTAGAACAAAAACAAAAACAGGGAATGGAAACTGCTCAACAGGAGCAAAAAAAAACCAAAAAAATGAGGGCTGGGAACGGCAGCGATGGTTCTCCAATGCTCGAACCATGAGCAGAACACTTTGCTCCCCAAAGGTAAGTAGCTGATCACAGTATCTGCATTTCAGGATGCCTTTGTTGAATGCAGGCTGAATGTTTGGAACCAGTTCTTGCGATCGCCCCCTCACTGAAGTAGTTGCTCCTCCGGTTTATGTGGAGGCCCCATCACTGGGAACCTCTTGTGCCAGAGCCCTCACACTTTACCGGGCAAAATTCTGGGGGTGCTTCCTCTCCACATGGCGAAGCATGGTGGAGTTCCCAAAGGAATATTTCTTAGTGGGGTCACCCCGTGACAGGACTGTGTGACACATCCTGCACTCCACTTTTGGAACATTGACCTTCTTCTGGTCATCAGGTATGGGAAAAAAATTCCAGATGAAATGCTCTTTGACCTTCGGCTGAGGAGGCTCTTCATCAATGAATTCAGGCTCATCTTCACTGCTGGATGGTGTGGCAGCCATGATTATCCAAGAAAGATCCAAGAGCAAAAAGGCAGGTCTTTCAGTCACAAAATTGAAAGAAGAAGTGAAGGAAATGGGTGGGGATTTCATTCTTTGTAAAAAAAACTGTTAGCAACCAATACAAAGTGTTATTTTAAGGTCACATGACTTGACGCGCTGACGCTGCGCGCACCGGAGCGCTTCCGGGGGCGCATACGCGGCGCGAACGTAGGTGCTTCCGGGGGCGCATACGTGGCGCAAACGTAGGCGCTTACGTGGCACGCCTAAGTGATGTTTTGATAGTTTCACGGAAATGCAAAATTCTTTTTATTTCCCTATTCAAAAAAACTGCTTATATATGTATGGTACTAAATGTCTTGCGTTATTATTTACTTTTCATTCATATTTTTTTACACGAATGCAAGTAGCACTCTGGGTGCGCTTTCCAGAGAGCTTACTGGTGCGCGGACCCAGAGAGCCCCAAGAAAAAATTATAAAATATTTTTTTAAATATTATTATAAAAAAAATAATACTAATTAATACTCACACAAAACAGCAAATTAAAAAAAATCGTAGGTTACAAACTCGATATAGAAAGGAATTAGCATTTAAAAAACCTATGAAATTCACTGAAAAAAACATAGGTTTCACACCAGTTATAGCTAGGAATTAGCATTTAAACAACCTATTAAATTCACTGAAAAAACCATAGGTTTCACACCAGTTATAGTTACCTGGAAATTTTACTCACATAAAACCATTGAAATTCCCACGTTATAGTTAGTTGGACTCACTATAACTTGCGCACCTGCAATGCACATGATGTCACATATTACATCACTCATGACATGGTCAGTGACATCACTCATGACATCACTGATGACACCATCCTTGTGACAGAGTGACAGACCTCCTTTCAGTGTAATGTAACCCTTGAAACACATATTCAAAAATAGAAACTAACATTTTCAAAAACATGGAGATACCCATACCAGTTACAACAACCAATTCAGTAATTCCGCCATCTATATACACATCCACTCATTCACCAACAGTTCTACATACTCACTCATACATATACTCACTCATCATATGTAGTGATGCACCTATACATCTTGTTACACACCGACAGTCATCCAAAAGTTACTCACACATGCAAATAAACTATTAAACATCCATTTATTTGCATATACAGCTATACACACACTACCACCTTACTTCTAAGGAAACTTACACATACTTACTCTCTTAAACAATCACTTATAGAAACACATACTTATTTAAACAGGAACTCTTACAATCTCTCACTTTCACATTTACTCACTTATATACATCAATACTCACATATACTAGATTAAAACATATGTAGTTACTGATAAAGACACTAGTGAGACAGTCATTCACTAACTAACACACACATATACACACTCATCCACCCATATAGTCCTGCACATAAGCTGTCTTCAAAACACATACAAACAGTGAGTCAGTCATTGATGCATCTATGTGCTAAGTAATACACCCACCAAACCATACAGACACTCATACTGATACTAAAAAAAACATCTAATAACCCATATACACACACATGTAGCTACTCACCAACCCATGCAGCGACTTATACACAAAGTGAAACACTGATACAAAAATTTAAATATTTAAACATTACTCGCTAATATATGTATTCACTAAGATACACTTAATAAGCCAGTTAACCAATCAATTTTTTTTAAAAAAAAACATCCACCTAGACACTTATTTAAACATTTATTCTTCCATCCACCTTTACAAATACATATATAAAACATATTTATTTTTCAGAAAGACACGCATTCACGGGATGGTGTCATCAGTGATGTCATGAGCGATGTCACTGACCATGTCATGAGTGATGTAATATGTGACATCATCAGCAGTGCATTGCAGGCGCGCAAGTTATTGTGAGTCCAACTAACTATAACGTGGGAATTTCAATGGTTTTATGTCAGTAAAATTTCCAGGTAACTATAACTGGTGTGAAACCTATGGTTTTTTCAGTGAATATATATATATATATAAAAATATATATATCCAAAATGACAGGGCTCCTGCTGGTAATCCCTCGCCTAGTTAAGGGGTGGCTCGTGTCCTTCCAAAACGGCGTTCCAAACCAGCGCTCGGGCAGAGAACCACAGCTCACGTAGTTAGTCCGATAAGTAAGGTTTATTACACCATAAACCCGACGTGACGTGTTTCTTTGGAGCGCGAAACGCGTCACGTCGGGTTGTAGTGTAGTTCCTATTTTCCCTATAGGCCCTGCACATTGGAATAACATAAACAGCAGTGTCGACGTAGGAGTGCGGTCTTCTAGGTCTCTACTGACTATGTTAGACTTAATTTAGGTTTGCACCAGCTAGCTCAGAGGTCACTGGAAACTTTCTTGACTGAATAGGAAGTGATCAGCTTCCCTGGCTCAGACAAGAAGGGATTCTGTTTTCCAACAACCGCATTAACATGACAACTTTGCTCCTCAGAATAAGAGTCAATCTCTAGAGTCGTGTGAAACAATAGACAGCTATTTCACTTGTGCAGAATTACTTTTACCAGTTATGCAGAGAATAGAGAGACAGGCGTTTTCAATAAAAGGTATTATTTATTGAACAGTCTTCCTTCTCATGCAAGAGAAATGAATTGCCACAATTGCAAGACTTGTTATTATAAAAAGTACGTACAGTAAAAGGAGTATTGCGAAATAATACTGTAAAAGCATTGATATGGTTTCTTAGCCATAAGATGGTTAAAATGAATAAAATATATACATTCATATATACATTTGGCTAACGTCCTTAACTGGTACTTCTAAGTACGCCTACCCCAGTGTACCTGACCTAAGCCTAATACGTGGGAGGGAGTAAGTAAGTAGCAGTTTAAGTTAAGTTAGTTTTGCCAAGGGTTTGCTTCAAGAATTCTCTCTAAGGGTTTAGTCAGCACCGTACCTCTGGAATAGAATGTTGGAGGTCTGGTACCTCCTCTCAGGACTCGATATTCCAATTACCCGCAAGGCTGGAAACGCCGGAGCTAGATTTTCTCAGCAGGAGAAAAGACAGCGTTTTTCTCAGCGCGTCAAGGAGGAGGAGGGGCAGCGTCCGTGGGCTTCTTGCATCTGCTGGGCTCTGCAAGGGACAGCTGTTCTGCTCCAGTATTCACCACCACCGTGTTTGCTTAAGGCAACATTGGTATTATTTGTATCTGAAAGGTGCTGAGTTTGATGTAAGTTTTTGGACATAAGACGTCAATAAAGATATCACTAAGAACTGATCGTTCTTACAGTGCTCGCAAGAGTTCTATTACTAATCAAAACAAAGCAAGCGGGGCTTTCCCAGGTTGCTGGGGGTTTGAGCTGTCGAAAGAACTCGGTGTGTTATCTAGGAATCTAAGGAAGTGGCTTCTGCTGTGCCATGTACTGTAATGAGCTGCAGAGACGAGTTACTGAAATATGGCTCTGATCGTTTATGCCATTATAGGGATATCTATTGATTAAAGCCGTATAGGGGCATGAGGTCACAATATTGATCGGGGTCCTAGATAGAACACAACACCCATTACACAAATTTATGTCCATCAAATTACTAAAAACTAATGCAATAAGATGCACGTGTATTCCTACCCACCCCAAAATACATATTGCATTTGAAATGGCATATATGAAATACATGAGAATATAGGTACTGTACGTTTTCAAGCATAGTAATCATTCCAAAAAAATTATTGCATATGTAATTAGTTATGAACGATTTTTGCGAAAAAATTACACATGAAATGTCTCTTAATACAGAAAAGAAGGGCAAGACTATTTCATCACATATAAATACAATTGCTGTAAAATGTGCTAGAGGCTTGAGGTAAAGTTTTTTTTCTCTAGATCTTACTAAAAATAGAAGCTCTGTTCTTTATGAATAGTTGTACTTTAAGCAAAGTGTGTGTGCCATAAAAAAACGAAATATTTTGAAAAATGTCTGATTCAAAAAAAATAGAGTTCCAAACGCTTTTTTAGTAGTTTTTGTTGATCAAAACTGAAGGCCGAATTCAGAGTTCATGGGAACGCTGTGCACCGGATTGTTTTCTAAAAATTCATTGTTTCTGTTCAGGGGAGAACATCATATCAGACAGGCTCTCGAAGAATAGGTCTACATATTCAGGTGACAGTTCGACCAGGTTCGATAGTGCAGTAAGCTGGCAGTTGTGAGAATGATTGCTATCATCGATGTCTGGACCAGCAATGCTCACAGAAGGTCGTACCTGGGTGATGCTGCTTTCATTTTTTGCTTCACTGTTGCCACCTAGTCGTAGCGCAGGAGTCTCAACGAATGCCGTCATCAGGATTGGTAGCCGCTGGGGACAACACGATGCGTGAGCCATTACAGGACATAGCAAAGTATCCATATCCATTGGTACTGCTGATGGTAGTGCAAGACAGGTGTCTAACACGCATTCTTCTCCGCATAGCATACATCGAAGCACAGGTAAGATGCAGGTCTGCCATATAGGTCTGAATGAAAGAAACCAGGTCATGTTCAGATCTCTCAGCCGGGCCAATCCAAGGACCTTAGTTATGCGGTCCCGGTAGCGTATTGCTAGGATCGTTTCTTCCATCCTTGCCGGAGTCATGTCTGTGTTTTGGCTTGCCATATCGGAGCAGAAGGGTCAAAAATAAACTGTCTGCTACGAGTCCCAAAATTAGTGGTAGGCCGCCAAGGACTGAATGGACAAAATTGGGAATAATGCCCAGAACTGCTTTGAATGGTGTTAACAGTACCGAAAAAATTGTCTTAACCTCTTCGCCGCTAATGACAAGGGTAACTCGTCATGGAGTTTCCATTGATTTCAATGGAAATTACATTGAAGAGCCAGAAGCAGCATAGCATCCAAGTGGTTAAATACGTTTGAGATACCAATGGCATCCGACATATTTAGGATTTGGCTGAGCATTTCTGTGAAATGCACGGGGCAATTTGTTGATAAAAGTTCATGTATCTCCTATGTTGTCCTTGCAACTTGGAGATCATACGTTTTTTTTTGATGACGTGATGGGCACTGTTGTCTGCAAAAGCACAGACTTCATTCTGCTTAAAGTATCAATTCATATAGAAGAGATATTCAAAGGAGGCCAAATCGGCGTCTCGGAATCTCCAGGGCCGTTTGGAAACAATGCTTGCATACAGCAAGTGACCATGGAAGTCACGCTTACGCGATATGCTTTCCCTGGCACCAAGCCACAACAGCTGTGATCCATTATTAGAATGTAACTCCTGTTAGAAAGTTGCCCAAAGAAGGGCTCTATCTGCGTTGCAGGTGTGACATGCTGGTGGTATGAAAGGTTGTTTGAAGTCCCTTCACAGGCCCCATGTAAATTAATATCCTGGCACAAAAGTATACCGCTTAGTGAATGTTTGCAATTTTCACCACTAAGAAATAAATTTTTGTCGTTGTCACTATAGCATGTGTGTGTATATGGTAATTTCCATTATGACTTAATGTACCCTTTACCCAACCTTTCATACTGGCCTGTCAGTATATACTCAAGGCAATTTTTAAATCGGAAAGTTGTTATCGAAATTGTGATAATCCCATGTATTATCCATTCAATGACAGGTCTTTCTGACATTGTCAATGGTAATCTCTCAAGTTTTTCGATGCTAAGGATTGTATAGTCTGCTCCTTTCTGTGCCAAACTGATTTGTTTATCAGTAAGGTTAAAGATGGAAAACAATGACGTTGTGTTGATTAAACGCCATGGCACATAGCCTGAACGAAGATTTTGCAACGTCCAGCCTAGCTGTACAATAGAACGTAATTGGGACTGGCCATGTTGTAACATTAGCAAGTCTTTATCTATTATATCGATGGCAGATGATACAATACTGTCCAGTGAATATATTCTGGAGGACAGAGACCTTAACTGACCACGCTCCTTGCTGGACAGCTTTTTACTGGTGCCTAGATATTCTTGGGCATTTTTACTCTTAATTGCGCTGCTCGCGCTGCTTACTATCGCGCTGCCGCTTTTGTCACCTAATTGCTTGGCGCTTGTTACTGCAGCTACCAGGGACATCTGTAGGCTCACCTGCACTATAATTGTGTCCTCACTCGCATTTTGCGGGATTTTAGGATTGAGATCGTGGTGCTCCGTCCGCCATCTTGGGTGAGTGTAGAAGCTTGGGACACTCTTAGGCGCCATTTTGCTCGGGTGTGGAGGCTCTAGCATCCGGAAGCCCGCGTGGCGTAATACTATATAGAGGCATGGAAGAACAGGCGCGCAGCGGACGCGCCAGAGGTGCGCCAGAGGTAAGCCCGTTTGCGCCCGTTCGCGCAACGGGCGCGCCTAGGGCCGCCTCCTTTGGTCCCTCGCACACTCCTCGCCTGGTCTACTCCCGGGATGCTCTTTTGGAACTCAGATCGACTCGGACGCTGGTGCCTAAGAAGATCTATGGCTCCTCTCCATCTCAGTCCCTGTCTTGTGGGTTGCTGAACGTGGGGTCGCTGTGTAAGCACCATACAGAGATTGCATTCCTGATTAATTCTTCAGGGCTGGACGTGTTGTTTCTTACTGAAACATGGACTCGGGAGGACTGCCTAGTTGAGTTGGGACTTGCATGTCACCCAGGCTTTAAAATCATTCACACCCCTCGGCTGAAGAACAGAGGTGGTGGAATTGGTATCATCTATAGAGAAAAGCTTGGTATCTTCCAGCTCAAAATTAGGGAGGTGTTGGGATTCGAGTTGATTGGGTTTTCCATTAGAGGTCTGGAGGGAACGCTGCTCTCAGGCGTGCTCTGCTACCGTCCACCGGGATCGACCCCCTCTCTATCAGACTTTCTTGACCTAATCTATGACCTTTCCAACACCCACTCTAAGCTGTTGGTCCTGGGAGACTTCAACTTATGGCAGGGGGGTCCTTTGGACGGGGCGTTTACGACACTCTGCCAGGCCTTCGGCGACATCCAGCTGCAACAACTGGTCCGCTCTGCAACTCATAAGGGAGGTCATATCCGGGACTTGATTTTTGCTGATGCTCAATCTGCAGCGGTCACCGACATCTTGTGCCAATGCTGGACTGACCATGCACTTGTGGCCTTCTCCCTTTATATAGGTGACTACTCCTCTGTGACCTCGGGGGTAGGAGTGGCAAAACTAGGCAGACCCTGGTCTCGACTACTCAATCGCTCTCCGTTGCCTTCCCTACTACCTGACAATTTCCGTCTGAGCGACTCAGTGGAGGAAAGTTACTCTACTCTCTGCCAGTCGATTAATAACACGCTGGACAAGGTGGCCCCATTTCGTAAGTCCCGTGGGAGAGTGAATCGGCCTTCTCCCTGGTATACGGAGGAGCTTCGACAGCTGAAGCTGAGCTGTAGACGTGCGGAGAGGGCTTGGAGAAAGCAATATCTACCATCAGCAAAGGCCTCGTTCAGGCTCATACTGCAGGACTACAAAGCACAGATTAATCTTGCTAAGGCGACCTTTTTGGAATCCACCTTGAATCAGGCGCCTAACAAATTGCAAGTACTGTTTAAAATCGTCAGGGACATGTCCCACCCTACATGTGCCGCTAACACGGTCCCTGTATCGCAGGCCCTGTGCGACTCCCTGGCAGGGGCTTTTGAAGAAAAAACTGCCAAGATCTTAGAGGGCTTAAAACATCCCTTGCCCACTACTCTGGAAGCTCCGGTTAGCCCGTTCAGTCGACCCCGGCCAGCTGACTCTTGTCCTGGCCCGGGAGCTCCGAATGGGTTATCCAGTCGACCCCAGTCGACCGGACCATGTCTTCCAAGTGCAGCCTCTGTCCTGGGAACTCCGGGTGACTTGTCCAGTCAACCCCAGAAAGATGCCTTTGGCTCTGGTCTGGGAGCTCCGGGCAACTCACCCAGTCGACCCCAGTTGAGTACTTCTGCTTTTAGTTTGGGAGCTCCGGTTTCTCCTTCCAGTCGACCCCAACTAAAATCCTTTCCTCGTCCCTCTTTCGAGGAATTCTGCAGTTTGGCTAACACGGTATCCTCTGGCTCTCCGCGTGACCCGCTGCCTCCCAAATTTTGGAAGGCTTTTCAGGCGGAACTTTTTCAACCGTTGCATTCCATCTGCCTCCAGTCTCTGGAGTTGGCATCCGTCCCTGAGTGTTGGAAGCTAGCAGTAGTGTCACCTCTGCTCAAGAAGCCAACGCTGGACCCGACCTGTCTGTCCAACTATCGGCCAATTTCCTTGCTCCCCTTTCCTATTAAAATCATGGAAAAATGGGTGACCCGCTCGCTCTCAGGCTTCTTGGAAAACATCGGTTGGTTCGATGAGGCACAGTTTGGTTTCCGCCCCGGGCACGGGACGGAGTCTGCGCTTGTAACCGTACTGAACAATCTTCGTTCGCGCGTCGACAGTGGTCGGGCAGCCTTCCTAATGCTGCTCGACATGTCGGCCACGTTCGATACGGTGTGCCATCGAACCCTCATCAAGAGACTTGAAGAGTGTGGGGTCACAGAGGAGGCAAGAGACTGGCTCATATCTTACCTTGACAGTCGGCAACAGCTGGTATTACTTCCTCCATTCTGCTCGGAACCAAGGAAAGTAGGGCAGGGGGTGCCACAGGGCTCGGCCATCAGCCCAATACTTTTCAACCTGTACCTCCGCCCCCTGGTCCAGCTTATTAAATCTTTTGGCGTCTCGGCATTTAACTATGCCGATGATACCCAGCTGGTCTTTTCCTTGGAGGGCGATAAGGCGGTCTCGCTGGAGACATTCCATCGCTGCATGGCAGCCACAGCAGACTGACTATGGCCAACTCCCTACAATTTAACAGTGCGAAGACCGAGGTTCTCTATTGTTCTACCGATCGGATCTCACGGACACTGCCAGAGAACTTTTGGCCTGCCTCCTTCCCCGAGCCAGTCTCGGCTGCACCATCCACTCGCAACTTGGGGGTGATCTTCGGCCCAAATCTACAGCTCGACCTGCGCGTTAATAAAACCACGTCCACGTCCATGATGCTGTTACGCATGTTGCGTAAAGTTCTGCCCCTTCTCCCCGCCCACGCCAGGCCGGAAGTAGTTCGCAGTACTATTCTAAGTCGCTTAGATTATTGTAACGCGCTACTTCTGGAGGTCCCAAAAAATCTGGTGGGGAAGCTACAACGCGTGCAGAACATGGCCGCCAAGTTGGCCCTCTCATGGCCTAAGTCCAGTTCTTCTAGCCTGGCTTTGAGAGAGTTACACTGGCTCCCGGTACATCTGAGGGTGCTGTACAAAGCCGCGTGCTTAGTGTTCAAAGCTGTACACCATCAGGGCCCGATACCTTTGCAGAATATGTTCTCTTGGTATTCTGCCTCGCGACCTCTTCGATCTTCTTCTGCGCAGCTGTTGGTAGTCCTGAGGTTTCGGAGAGTCAGGATGGGCGGCCGTTCATTCAGTGTGGCTGCTGCCAAGCTATGGAACTCCCTGCCTCTCTCTCTGGGAAGCCACAGCAACTATCTTTCGTTTCGGAAAGCCCTAAAAACGCACTTATTTCCAAAAAATGCTGTGTAAGTAAATAGTGCTGTTGCTTAAGCTCAAAGCGCCAGGATGCCCTCTGGGTGACAGGCTTGCGCTCTATAAATATACTAAATAAATAAATAAATAATAAATAAATTAACCCATTGTCCACAACAGAAAGTGATTTTTCCAAATTAAAAGGATCAATTTCTGGTATTTTTTCTGCTGTTTCAATTTGCATTACTTTCCATGCCTCGTTGTATGCCGCATATACACTTGCCGCTATGAAACGTTTTTGACGCTGTTTGCGTGGTCCCATAATGAAATCACGCAAGTCAGCACCATCTTTAAGTAAAGATAAGTGCTGCTTAATTTCTGCCAGTGTGGATGTTTCTAGCCATTCAAGGCACAGTTTGCCTACACTGTATTTTGTTACTATCCCTGGATGTTGTCGCTGGGAGTATCTAGGGTCTGGTCTGGTCATTTTTAACCCCTGTGTTTTGTTCAGGAATCTATCTTGACAGTTATTAGTGTCTTCTTGCCAGATTAACCACTTTTTCCAATCAGGTTGTGTTCTGTTTTGATGTAAAATATGGTATATATCTATTTCAATATCTATGGTAGCATTATCAGGTATTGGCTTTGGAATAGACGGTTTGTTTAGGTCCTTAATCTTAGCTAGGCCAAGACAGGTTGTTTGGTGAATTCTGTCATTTAAGAAGATTATTTGTTCTGGGATCATGCAGGCTTGAAATAATGCTTCTAGGCCTTGTACCTGCCAATCTTTTGTACCCCAGATTGTTTTTGTTTCAATGTTATTTTTCCGGAAATCAAAACCAAATGTAATCATTTTTTCATAAAATGCTTCTGAATATATCAATTTAGTATTTGTCAGCATGGTTTTCATCCCTGTTTTATCCAACAGTTTATAATAAATTGTTTCTGCATTACTCGTGTTAAACCCTGAGAAGTATTGGAATTTCTCATAGAATGTTTTTGAACTGCTTTTAGGTGGAATAGCACAATGTTCCCATTGGTTATATTTAAAAACATTTCTAGGTGGCGCAGATCTATGTAAATAGTGGTCTGCGTAATGCGAAAAACAGTACATCTGTTCATAATTAGATGATTCTTGTAAATTATCATGTTCTGTAAATTTTGCTGACAACACTAAAACCGGCATCATATTATTTATACTTTCAAAATCCCAATCATCAGAGAATGTACTTGGTTTTACAAAGTCACTTAATGAAACCTTGAACTGGTGAGGATATTTCAAGATCTCGACCGGGCATATATTTCATAGTGAGTCTTGCCCCACACTACCCGGCCGGGTATTGGAATGGCTGTGACATTTACTGATGATAGTTCTCTTTTCTTGACGTGAGATGATTTGTGAGGTTTCAGAACTAAGTTGATGTTCTGACTTGCTGTGTCCATTGAACTGTAATAAACTTTCCAAAAATTAAAACCAAAATTAGGTATAGTAGGAGTATAAGTACCCCTGATACAATCCAATGCTTAAACAATGGTGCATTCAGAAATGTTTCCTTAAGTTGATGAAAGATTTCTGTTGCTTTTTCTTTAAAAGTCTTTATTTCTGGTGTTACTTCAGGGTCGCTTTGATCTTCAGCGAAGTTATCGAAATTGATGAAGTAGCCAGAGGCAGTTCTGTCGATTGTTGGAATTGTTTTCTCCATTTGCTTTTCATTAGCACATTCTGATGCCACATCACTGTAGACTGGTGTTTCATGACGAACTGTTTCAATTTGAGTTCCAAGAGGCACGAGTTCCATGGCATTATTGCATAGTCCTTCTCTGTGCACTGCAGGTTTATCAAATGTGATTAGTCTTTCAGTTTGAACCTCTTCGATTGTTGCAAATTTGGGTATTCTGTTATTTCATGGGAGTCCACTTTGCCTACTGTTGATTATAGGCCACATGCTTGTGGTTTCACCAGGTCAATGGATACAACTTGGTTCTCCTTTTTACCAGCAAGGGGCGGTAGTACTACTGATCTTGTTCCGTTGATCGCTAATACAGGTACTGCTTTTCTGTAAGAAGGCCCAAATTCCTTCTTCAATGCTATTTTTTCCCTGACCAGATCCCCAATCTTTGGAATCCAGACAGGTCTTGCTGGGACAGGTGGTGTGTCTTCAGTGGTAGCTGGCTGTTGCTTTAACTTTATGTTGCTTAAGGATTTTCTTGTTTCATTCAAGTCCTGTAAAACAGCCAAACGATCTTTGATGTCAAAGTCTTTATTTTTATCTTTTACCACTGAAGCCTGACTATCAAGATCCTGAATATACATTCTAGTTCCGAACAATAGTTCGTACGGGCTGAAACCTTTTAGAGAATTTCTTGGCAAATTATTAAGACTACGTTGGACACTTATTAAATGTTTGACCCACCCATCACCCGAACCTAATACCTTCGCTGTTATACATTGCTTTATGTCTCGGTTTTTTCTTTCCACTACACTGTTTCCCTCAGGGTGGAATGGACAAGAGAATCGCAATCCAATGCCCATACTGGTCATGGCTTCCCTAGAAGCTGGAGAGCTAAAAGCAGAACCCTGGTCAGAATGAAGCATGGCAATTGCGTATGTGCCGATAAAGACTCGCAGATCTTTTATAACAGTTTTGGCCTCAGCCGAGGCTGGGGCCACATTTTTAAGTGAATGTAGTCTCAAACAATTAATAGGACGCTGGATTGCATATAGACAGCATTACCCTGTCCATAAAGGGTATCTGGGCAACAGGCTGGACCGGTTCACTACTGCGATCTCTGCTGCAGACTTGACAGTTTTTTGCAAATATTTGATGTTGCACACTCATCCCCGGCCACCAGTATACTGCTTGTAATTCAGTCAGAGATTCTTTGATATTTTTGTGCCTCAGACCCAGTCCCATGTGTACGTCTGCCATTAAAAAGATTCTCTGATTCGTGTTTGGAATTACCCTATCCCCCACTCCAGGGATTCAAGCAAAAGGAACAGAGTTTGCATCAATTACGTATGTATAATTGAGTGGATAGTTCACGGGTAGTGCTGCACAGTCGCCTTTTAAGGACGTTTTTACTGCCAGCATGGTTTCCCCGTCTATGTATTTTTCTGAACGCTTTTTTGTGGCTACGGAAGCCGGTTTAGTTGCTTCCACTATGGCTGTATTAGCCAATGAATTCCCTGCAACGTGAACGCCATCACGTTGATGACTCAGAGTGTGTATCACGTGAGTCTTTTGTAGTTCTTTCTGTAAAAGAACTACTTGTTTCCAAAGCATTTTATGCTTGATTGTGGCACCTGTGTCATCTTTGTAATCATTTTGAATCCAGTTCTGCAAATCATTATTGTAGGAGTTGATGCAAAAATGCGAATCGCACACGATTAGTGTCAGGAATTCACGTTCGGCATTTTCAAGCGCCATCTTTAAAGATCTGATTTCAGCTCGCTGAGCCGAACATTTTCTCAGTGATTCAGTTTTTGTTATTTTCGGTCTGAATTTACCGCAGAGCCAGCGACCTTTAACAATCACACAGGCTGCATCGTAGGATTTATTTTCTACATTGTAATGCTGTACAAATCTGTCTGTATAGATTATACAGGAGTACTGTTGTAGAGGAAGAATTTCGATTGGCAGAGGATATTTTTTTTCATAATTTAAATCATTCAGCTTTTTCATGTGCGGGGCGAAATAGTATTTCACGTCTTCTGCAGCAAGAGATTTTTCCCACTGTATCCATTTTGGATCCAGTGACACTGTAGGCAGGTTTACTGGGCTGAATAGTGCCTCGAAGGCGGATTCCGATGTGAGAACAGTGATCCTTTTACCTTGTGCTAATTCTCGTTCTTTTGCTATAGCAGTTTGCACTGCTTTCACAGTATTTTCTGTGAGACTGAATGATTTTCCTGCTTGTGTGTACAAATGAGATTTGTAAGCTATTGGTGCCGTTTCTCCCTCATTAGAGGTCAGGTACGTGAATCCGCATCTTCCTGGGATTACTCGGATTACAAGATTGCATGTGTTGTCACGTGTTTCAAATTTTGTTTTTGCTAGCATGTCTTTTTGCAGTGATCTCAAAATTTCTGTGTGTTTTTGAGTCCAGTTGATTGGTTTAAAATCAGGTTTAATTAATTCATATAGAGGTTTAATCCTCTCTGCGTAGTTTAAAATGTAAGTTCTTCCGAAATTCAGGAAGCCTAGAATCGATTGTAAGTTCTTCAGCGTTTTTGGTGCTTGGAGTACAGCGCACTTCTCTAAGAAGTTGTCCGCTAGGCTTTTTCCTTCACTTGATAATTCGTATCCTAAAAATAAGACGGGCAATTCTTGACTTTTTAAAGTTGAATTTGTAACCCTCTGCTGCGAACCCAAGTATTATGGTGTTCACCCTTTTCAAGTGAGTATCCAAGTTGTCGTCTGTGAGATAGATGTCATTGACATAAGATAATGCCTCATCGTCATATATTTGTAGTAATTCTGTTACTCTGTCTGAAAATAATCCCGGGCTATTCTTGAACCCCTGTGGGAGCCTACAGAAATTTTTCTGGGACCCCATTATTGAGAAAGCGGTCAAGTACCTGCTTTCTGGTGCAATATTTTGACAAAAGAATCCATTAGATATGTCTAATGTTGTTTTGTATTTTTTCCGAACTATGTTATTCATCAGTGCCGCACTGTGCGAGTTCTGTACCGCAAATGTTTTGCAACACGAGTTAAGGTGTCTGTAGTCCAGGACTAGACGATACGAATCGTCTGGTTTGGAGACAGGAAACAAAGGATTGTTCATTTGAGAGTTGCATGTTTCAATTACCCCTTGGTATTCAAGTTAATCTAAAATCTCCCTGACCTGTTTTTTAGCTTTTTGCTTAATAGGGTACTGCCTTTGTGCAGTAGGGTGACTTTTTAACTGGGTGTTGTGGGGAGGAGAGTCCGCATCCCATCCTACATGATTTTTATATAATGCTGGTGCCTGGGCTACTGCCCATTTCCTTGCATATATATATTTAGTGTGAATTGGAATGTGATCTGAGAAGGCAGGCATAATCATTTCTTCGCCATGAGGGCACTCCCTGACAAACTCCGGGGGCCAATCTTTCTCAGCTAACAGGATGTCATAGCCTTTTGAGAGGTTATCCCAAAATAGACCCTTTACTTTTCTAGTCTTATCTCCCTCTATATGCAGTGTAATTTTCTATATCTTATGAGGTTCACTAACTCTGGTGTCTGCAGTTTCTACTTGAATGTATTCATTTGTGTCCACTGTCTCCAGATGACTCATCAGGATCTTACGAGCTATGCTGATTTCTGCTGCACTGTCCAGCATTGTCTGTGCCCACTCTCCTTTTTTCAGCTGTGTCCTCAGTATTCTCGGCATTGTTGATTATTCTAATACTGGCTACCTTCTTTCTTGGAAATTGTAATTTTTTACTTTGAGCAGGTTCCTTGTCTTTGGACTTGGTGTGCTCTCCTGGATCTGACCGTCCTCTTCTTTCCGATTTCTGCGAAAAAGATCGAGAGGGACGTGTATCAATACCTTGATATCTATCAGGCTTTTTCAAGTTATCCCTATTTCTAAGGTTATATCTTTTCTCAGAGGGCTCCCTCTGGGGGACTGGTGTTCTCGAGTCGGAGTTCTTTCCCTCCGCCGAGGAGACCTTCCTCTGGACTGGAAAACTTTTTCCTTGGGAGTGGACTGTTTATTTCCATCCCAGCTCTTTTTAGGAGTGTTTAGATTATTTTTAATGAATAATTTTTCGGGATTTTCGAATAGTTGTGGTTTTACAGGTTTCCCACCCAAACTATCTCTACCTAATTCTTCATAGCATTTTTCTATAATTCTTGCAAGCTCAATTGGTTGATCTGTTATATCTGTTTCTTTCAATTTCTGGCGGATCGCCAGAGATACTGCTTCTCCTTTTATATTGGCTAGTAATATAGCCGAGACCTGCTTGAAGTCTTTCAGTAATTTCATACCAAGAGTTAAAGGAGGTTCTGGACCGTATTTATTCTAAATTTGTTTTAGCACATCTGGTATTACTGCCAATAGATGCAAAGACTGTACCCCAAGTGTCACAGTCCTCCACGTGTGGTGCGACCCCCATTGGAAGGCAGATAGTCAGAATTCTGTGTTTCTCAATAGGGGTAGTATTCGGGAATACTACCTCTATTTTAGTAATTTTCTGTGCTAACCAGAAAGGGATTTGTTCCCGTTTTATGGGTGTTTTACCAAGACATGATTGTACGTTCTGTGGTGTAATTTTACTTGTGTTCCCCTGATGAGGGGTCAGCTGTGGAACATTAACAGATGTTTGGACTGTTGCAGTCCGCATTACATATTGGACTAACTGTCTATGTATTTTAATTAATGTTTTTAGCTGTGCTAACAGCCCTTGGCGAGACATTTTTTCAATGTCCGGATGTGGTGTGTAGCTGGCTAGAACCGGCCACGTTGCTCCTGGTCTACCTAGTGGACCGAGCATGGTGATGTGATCATTGTGTTTTAGGGCGCCTTTAAACCAGAGCAGGTGCTCTTGGTATTTTAATAGGATTTCAATCTCCTCGAAAGGAGCGTACTCTTCCGGTGGTTCCTCTATTTTGTAATAGTGGAACTCGTGTGTTGTAGCGTTTACCGCTGGAAAGTTTATCCATGAATAGAATACCTCTGTCTGCCGATATTCGTGTGCCTCTATCACGAAAATGACGGTACCACCTCGTCAGGTCAGTCCGTTTTCTATAAGTTTTAACGTTATAGTTTTTCTTATGTTTGCCGGAATGAGGATTGCATCCCGGTCATTCATTCCTGTATCATCGGGACCCTGCTGAGTCGCATTTACTGTGGCTTCAGCGGTTCTGTTGTTCCCGCCTTCTCCTGGCATTTTACTGTCAGGAAGGTCTTTTGTTGCAGATCATGTTTCAAGGAGACAAAGATTAGGTGCACAATATTTTGGAACACTGTATCCTTCAACATTGAATAAACCAGAAGCTCTACATAGGAATCTCTTCCTACTAAGCTCAGGCGGATTTTAACCTTTCACCCACTCCAGACGTCTATTGGAGTATTTACGGGAGAAAGGGTCTGTGTGAAAAAGCACAACTGAGTTACTCTAACGTCTTGCGTTAGTTTTATCGCCTTACCAAACATTAGGCGCCATGTACTGTAGTCCCTATTTTCCCTATAGGCCCTGCGCATTGGAATAACATAAACAGCAGGGTAGAAGTAGGAGTGCGGTCTTCTAGGTCGCTACTGACTATGTTAGACTTAATTTAGGTTTGCACCAGCTAGCTCAGAGGTCACTGGAAACTTTCTTGGCTGAATAGGAAGTGATCAGCTTCCCTGGCTCAGACAAGAAGGGATTCAGTTTTCCAACAACCGCATTAACATGACAACTTTGCTCCTCAGAATAAGAGTCAATCTCTAGAGTCGTGTGAAACAATAGACAGCTATTTCACTCAGTCAGTTGTGCAGAATTACTTTCACCAGTTATGCAGAGAATAGAGAGACGGGCGTTTTCAATAAAAGGTATTATTTATTGAACAGTCTTCCTTCTCATGCAAGAGAAATGAATTGCCACAATTGCAAGACTTGTTATTATAAAAAGTACGTACAGTAAAAGGAGTATTGCGAAATAATACTGTAAAAGCATTGATATGGTTTCTTAGCCATAAGATGGTTAAAATGAATAAAATACATACATTCATATATACATTTGGCTAACGTGCTCAACTGGTGCTTCTAAGTACGCCTACCCCAGTGTACGTGACCTAAGCCTAATACCTGGGAGGGGGAAGTAAGTAGCAGTTTAAGTTAAGTTGGTTTTGCCAAGGGTTTGCTTCAAGAATTCTCTCTAAGGGTTTAGTCAGCACCGTACCTCTGGAATAGAATGTTGGAGGTCTGGTATCTCCTCTCAGGACTCGATATTCCAGTTACCCGCAAGGGTAGGCTGGAAACGCCGGAGCTGGATTTTCTCGGCAGGAGAAAAGACAGCGTCTTTCTCAGCGCGTCAAGGAGGAGGAGGGGCAGCGTCCGTGGGCTTCTTGCATCTGCTGGGCTCTGCAAGGGACAGCTGTTCTGCTCCAGTATTCTCCACCACTGTGTTTGCTTAAGGCAACGTTGGTATTATTTATACCTGAAAGGTGCCGAGTTTGACGTAAGTTTTTGGACATAAGAGGTCAATAAAGATGTCACTAAGAACTGGTCATTCTTACAGTGCTCGCAAGAGTTCTATTACTAATCAAAACAAAGCAAGCGGGGCTTTCCCAGGTTGCTGGGGGTTTGAGCTGACGAAATAACTCGGTGTGTTATCTAGGAATCTAAGGAAGTGGCTTCTGCTGTGTCATGTACTGTAATGAGCTGCAGAGACGAGTTACTGAAATATGGCTCTGATCGGTTATGCCATTATAGGGATATCTATTGATTATAGCCATATAGGGGCATGAGGTCACAATATTGATCGGGGTCCTAGATAGAACACAACAGGGTTTATGGTGTAATAAACCTTACTTATCGGACTAACTACGTGAGCTGTCTTTCTTTGCCCGAGCGCTGGTTTGGAATGCCGTTTTGGAAGGAATATATATATGTATATATATTCACTGAAAAAAACATAGGTTTCAGGCCTTATATAGTTAGGAATTAGAATTTAAAAAGCCATTGAAATTGCTCCTATATAGTTAGTTGTACTAACTATATTTCGCGCACCCGCAATCCACTGCTGTTGATGTCACATATTACATCATTCATGACATGGTCAGTGACATCACTGATGACATCACTGATGACATCTCAAATGACATCACTGATGACATCACTGATGACATCATCAAGTGACTGTATGTTTCAGTAAAGTTTAAATATGTTTTACATATTGAAGACTGAGTGAATGTATAAGTGTCTGGATGAAGGATTTAGTAGGTGCGTGACTGACTGTATGAGTGAGTGATTAATTTTGTCTTACTGAATGCATGGGTTAGTGACTAAACTCTCTGAATGTGTGCATCAGTATGTCTGTTGTTGTGTAAGCTGCTGCATGTGTTGATTAGTAGCTATATGAGTGGCTATATGGGTTATTGATTGGTTGCCCAAGTATTTGTATGGGAGACTGATTGTGAGTGTGTGGGTGGCTGGGAGGTGTGTGACTCTATGCATAGATGTGTGAGCAGTTGATACACTAGGTGTATGGGTTCAAGAGTGCATGTGAAAACAGGTGTATGGGTGGTTGACTGTGTGCATGTGTGTGTTGGTGAGTGAATGGATATCTCAGTGCTACATGTCCAAGTAGGTACATATGTAAAACACAATGCATGTGAGAGTTGGCATATATAAATGACTATACATGAGAGCCTGTGATTGTGCGAGTGGCTGTATGGATTATTGTGCACTTGTATCAGTGATTGTATAAGAGAGTAAGTATGTGTTAGTACATGTTTGAATAAGTAAGGTGTTGTGTGTATAACTGTATAGTTGAGGAAATGGAAGTGTGATTGATTCTTTGCATGACTGCCTAGGTGTGTGAGTACTCCATGGATGAGTGGCAGTGTGTGAGTGCCTGTATAGGGGTATGAGTGCATATGTTAGTGTTGTATTGATGAGTGACTGTATGTATGAGTGATTCTATGGGTGAATAAGTGGATGTGTGTGTAAACCTAGCGTATGTAGTAACTGGTATTGGTGTGTCAATGGTTTCAAGAATGGTAGTCTGGGTTTAACACTGGGTCTATCAAAGGTTATATTAGAGTGTAAGGAGGTGCATTAAATTATCACATGAATTATGTCATCAGTGATGTCATGAATGATGTAATATGTGACATCATCAGCAGTGGATTGCGGGTGCGCGAAATATAGTTAGTACAACTAACTATATAGGAGCAATTTCAATGTTTTTTTGAATGCTAATTCCTAACTATAGAAGGCCTGAAACCTATGGTTTTTTCAGTGAATTTCAAAGGTTTTTTAAATGCTAATTCCTAACTATATAAGGCCTGAAACCTATGTTTTTTTCAGTGAATATATATATATATATATATATATAGCCAGTTCCCCTTCCCTCCACAGAGACAGGGACACTTCGCCGGCGGTGCGGGTCGGGCTGGAGGTTCCCGATATCTCTACACATCCACGTACTTCAAAAGTACCCCGCACTCCACACAGATAATAAAGATTAATACTCCGTCTGTCTCGTCATGATAAATTTTATTCACAGACTTTAAGCTTAAAGTCTGTGAATAAAATCTATCATGACGAGACAGACGGAGTATTAATCTTTATTATCTGTGTGGAATGCGGGGTACTTTTGAAGTACGTGGATGTGTATATATATATATATATATATATATATATATATATATATATATATGCGCAAATGCAGCTCTCTCCCCAAACCAGCGCAGCAGCCGCCACAGCAGTGAAAGGAAAGAAAGCCACGCCACTCCAACGTCCGTTATGGGCTAAAACGATTTATTGTGCGTTCAAGGCCACCAGATCTTACGCGTTTCGGGCATCCGCCCTTGTTCACAGATCATTAGTCAGTAAGTTCTACATGGCTTAAATACAAAAAGTTTTTCCCGGGCATTTTTTTCACAACCACGTGATAAAGTGACATAAAAGACACACTACATAGCTTAGGCTCAGGCAGTCTTTCTTCTAAATCAGTGCCATGATAAATGAATCAATAAATAGAATAACAGCATAAATGCGCTATTAGAATCACCATCAAAGTACAATTCATTTTATGATTAAAAAAATAAATATTTGTAATCTATAAAAATATATATACATTTTTATAAAAAACATGTAAGTTGAGACTTTGTGCAAACATCGCAATTTTCCGTGGTGCTAACAATTAATCGCTGATGATTAGATGGCATATTGTATACAAAAAGAAAATAATGATGAATCATTAAACTCTAATGCCAATAAGTTACACCAATGTAGTCTCAAAGTAGTCAGACAATATGTCTGTTTGATATGATATCAGCATGAATGCTTGTTGTGTTGGGGGCGTGGCTTAGCACGCGAAGCAAATGGTCGCCTGCGGGTAGAGCTCCGTGCCGAGTTCCCCTTTCCGGCGCTGTTCTCCGAGACAGTTCTGCCCTGAGGCCGCCGAAAACCACCGGCGAGTGCCCCACTAGACCCGACGCGGCGCCTACCCAACTTTGGCGCGGATCGGACCTACGAAACCGCACCGGGAGGTGCCGGCCGCCCGCGGCCGCGAAAGTTGCCGCCGGCCCGGGCGCGGACCCAGGAAACACCGGGGATCCAGCAGTTGCGGTAGGCCCAACATCGAGGCCGACGCCAAACACCAGCGGACCACGCACCACAGCACCGGAGGTCGCCCACCCCCCATGACAGTGAGGAACTGGGGTGAGATGACCGCACAAACCCGGCTGGACATCCCACACATGCACTAAGGCGGATCGGCGGGAGTGCCCTGGAACTGGCGGTAGCCGCCAGGCCTGGACGCGTCTCCCCTGCATCGGGAGATATACTGGCCCAAACGCATAGTGGAGCGGAGAGGTGAGCGGCTGGGCCTCGGACGCCTGGGGAGCTGGAGGGCAGTGGAGGTTGGGGCACGCAACACGGCACTCGCCAGCAGCCACGCGAACCACGATACACGGGACCCCGGTCACAAGCAGCACCCACTGGCTCCACAACGCAGCGCGGCCTGCGACCCACTGACGCTACCCCAGGCACACACCGTGGGAATAGCGACGGCCTGAGGGGACGAAGACCTGCACCACCTGCGATCTGAGCGAAGCTCAACACCGAGCGGCTACCACACGAGCGGAACCAGTCACCACGCCAGCACAACATACAGCCCACATGGATCCACACAGACCCTGAGCCCCTTGCCACAAACAGGCTCACGACTCACAAGGGGCACATCGCGGAACCGCGCCATACACCCAGCGACGCCCAGATATACCACGCAGCGCCGAGGTGCGAGGCGCCCAGCAGCTGTCCACCCTCCCAGGAGCGAACGAGTGCCACGCAAACACCACACAGGCAGAGCCTGGCGATACCAGCAGCCAGGCCCCAACCGACAGCCGACGACCTTCATCCACCTACCCGCCATTGGCCAGGCCAGATTGAACCGAGCCGGGACAAGGAAAGCGGACTCCCCACAGGACGCTGATGTCTGGCGGGACCAGGGCACGGACCGGCACTGGGGGCGCGAGGCCTAAAGGCGACATGAATAAAACTGGCAAAACTACGGACCAGGACCAAACGGCAGCGAAGCTCGACGTCATGCTGGCAGCCATGGAGCGGCTAGAAGAATCAATTCAACTCACACGCACCTCCCTGGCCACTAAGATCGACAGCGTGGCCATAGACCTCACGCATCTCCGCGAAGACCACAAAAAGCTTGCTGACCGCACCTCGACGCTGGAGGGAACCGTGAAAGAGCTCCAGCCCCAAGCCAGCCAGACGCATACCCAAATACAGGACTTGCTGAACCGAGTGGAGTTCCTTGAAGACCGGGCCGAGGATGCAGAAGGCAGGGCGCGGAGGAACAACGTACGCTTGATCGGCGTTCCGGAGAAATGGGAAGGGAGAAAACCGGAGGAGCACATGGAAAAATGGCTGACGTCCATCCTGCCTGAGGGCTCACTCTCGCCTCAATTCGTGGTGGAGCGCGCCCATAGAGTCCCGACTACACCCCTGGCTGCGGGCTCCAACCCAAGGCCCATGCTCCTAAGCATCCTGAATTATAGAGACCGGGACTCCATACTGAGAGAAACGCGCAAACTCGAGGAGGTGAGGATCGAAAACACCAAAGTAATGTTCTTCCCGGACTACACCATACATGTACAGAGGCAGAGACAATCCTTTCTAGCGGCGAAGAAACGCCTGCGCCAGCAGGGC
This sequence comes from Lissotriton vulgaris, assembly GCF_964263255.1. Classification (NCBI taxonomy): domain Eukaryota; kingdom Metazoa; phylum Chordata; class Amphibia; order Caudata; family Salamandridae; genus Lissotriton; species Lissotriton vulgaris. The sequence continues at coordinate 81,041,074 of NC_141690.1, read as the reverse complement.
CTACAGTACTCCTTACTATTCCCCGCGAAACTCAGAGTGATAGCCGGGGAGAAAACCCATTTCTTCACAGACCCAGACGAAGTGGAAGCATGGCTGGACAGTGGCACTGACACAGCCCCCAGGACCCCGGCAGCCCACGCGAATAGACACCAACCCGGCGGGAACAGGAGACGACGGCGCCCGAAGCAGCGGGCGCAGGGGCGCACGAACGGGCCAAGGAAGATGCCTCCCCCTGCGGACGCTACGCAGCAGGAAAAACAAGAAGCCCTCCGCCTTGTGCGGGAACTCAGCAACTCCCCATCGCCTAGCGACCCAACCGGCAGCGGCACACAGGACCCCCCAAGCGACGACGAAGCAATCTACGGAATGTCGGACTCTCCTGTGACAGATCCTGGACCGGATGTCACCCCCCAAACCTCGGAATACATCGGCTAACTGTCCCCCAGAACATATCCACCAAGTCTCCCACAAGAACACTCGAAGGGCCATCCACGTGGAGATCGCAGACTCAGACTGAGTACGACTGGCCCGGCGAGACCTTCGGAAAACTGAGAGCTGCGCCTTGCCCTGGTGATGACCCAGCGGACGCTGAGCGGCCGGCCCCCCACTCCTGTGGCCAGTCATCCTGCTGCACACTAATCAAGACACGTAATGTATGGCATTAAACGTTGTTTTTTGCACCTATGACTTTTAAAGTTGAGGCTGACTCGGGCCTTCACATACCCCCCGGGAAGGGGAACAACCCCTATTCGATGATTCTACAAACACTTGGCCAGCTGCTACTGCTAGCACTGCACGGCCGCCCCCAGAACTGAACTAAACTTTGTTACTCTCCTTGAGAGCATGGACGGGAGCACGTTTGCCCACCGACCTTTTGGTATTTCGCATGTTAGCGATGTTCATTGGCTACCTGTTCTATTGGCCACGTTAACTACCTGTTTTCCCCCTTCACAATACTGCAATGGTGTGCGGGCCAATCAATATTCCTTACGAACTGCGGGCGGGCGGGGGGTGGGACGGGGTGGCCGCTCTGAGGAGACCGTCAATACAAAGCAATGTCTGTGATCAATATATGCACATGGAATGTGAGAGGGATGCACACACCGTCCAGACGGTATCAAATATTCTCATACCTCAAACGCCATAACGTACATATTGCTCTCTTACAAGAGACGCACCTCTGTGCAAAGGAAGTCACTACCTTACGCCGCAGATGGCGTGGCCACCTATATGCCACGCACCACTCTTCCTACGCTAAGGGGGCGCTAGTATGGATACGTCCGGGCACCCCATGGATACTGCAGGACGCCTTGGTGGACCCCGGGGGGAGACATGTAGCGGTCAGGGGCAGGATAGATGGGAACCCGATAGTACTAGCCTCGATATATGCACCCAACACAGGGATACAGGAGTTCTTAACACAACTGTCCAACACCCTGGCGCCATGGCATGGCATACAGTGGATACTGGGCGGGGACTATAACTGCACACTGCACCCTTCCCTAGACCGCTCCCGTCCCCCACGCCCTAATTCCCCAGCTCTTCACGCAGCGCGAGCCCTCCTAGATTGGTCCGCGCAATGGGACCTACTAGACGCATGGCGCAGCCACAACCCAGACACCAGGGCCTACTCCTTCCACTCAGGGGCACACAATCTGCATGTACGCCTAGACAGATACATGGTATCCAGAGACCTACTGCCGGCAATACGAGACACGCAATACATGGGCCGCACGCACTCGGACCATAATCCACACTTCATGGCGCTCACCTGGGAACTGCCGCGACCACCAATCCCCACCTGGCGACTACAACCAGACCTCTTGCTTGACGGCACATTCAGAACCTCGATAGGGGCACAAACAGCACAACACTTCGAGGATAACAACAACACTGCCTCCACACCCCAGATAGAGTGGGACGCGTTCAAAGTGGTCCTGAGGGGGCTATGCCTCGGGACCCAGGCACACACCCGCCGACAGCTGGAAGCAGACCTGAAACGGCTAGAAAGGGAACTGCTGCACAAAGAACAAGAGGCGACGGGAGGGGATGATACAGAGTTGGTTGAGGCTAGGACGGAACACGACAGGCTGATAGGCAGACTAAAACACGTCAATTTCACTGCACACTCAGCACGCACACACCGCTACGGCGACAAGCCGGGCAAACTACTGGCCTGGCTGATAAGGCGAGAAGACCGCTCCGCCCCAGTAACGGCCATAAGTCCTACTGCAGACACCGTGGTATACACCCAGGCGGGCATACATGCAGCCTTCGTGGCGCATTACAAGACACTATACCAGTCGCAAATGGCCAATCCGCAACCGGACATCCAGGCATACCTGGAGGAACTCACACTTCCCGCCCCGACCGATGACCAACGAGACGAGCTCGGAGCCCCGTTGGTAGCGGAGGAATTGCGTGAGGCCATATTCGCCCTCTCTAACGGGAAGACCCCTGGTCCGGACGGACTGCCTGCAGAATACTACAAAGCATATTCTGACATCCTGATTCCCGAGCTGCTCAGAACATACTCGGCAGCTCTAGACGACTCATCCTTACCAACATCCATGAACGAAGCCATACTGGTATCGCTTCTCAAACCACACAGGGAAGGGATGCTCCTCGGGTCATATAGGCCGTTAGCCCTGCTCAACACGGACTACAAAATCCTGGCATCAGCACTGGCTCGTAGACTAGCGGCCCTGGTACCGGCCCTGGTACACAAGGACCAGAACGGGTTTGTCCCAGCGAGATGCACCTCCCAGAACATCCGGAGGCTGTTCCGGGTGCAGGAATACGCAGCCCAGACGTGGCCAAGATCGGGTTGCCTGGTGTTGGACCTAGAGAAAGCGTTCGACTCTGTCGAATGGCCCTATTTATCGGCAGTGCTACGTAAGTTTGACCTGGGTGATGACTTTCTAGAATTGGTCGGCCTGCTATATGGGAAACCTGAGGTGAGGGTACGCACTGGCAAGCTGGTCTCAGAGCCCATAAAGGTTAGAAGAGGCACCAGACAAGGTTGCCCACTTTCCCCATTACTATTCTCCCTGGCGATTGAACCACTGGCTGAACGGCTGCGCACCAGCGGAGCACGATGGGGTATCCCGCTAGCAGATGGCACGCATGCAGTGTCGCTATACGCAGACGACTTACTCTTATATATCAAAGACCTTGAGAATGTGCCGTCGGAACTGTCGGACATATTCCGCACGTTCGAATCGATGTCAGGCCTCAAAGTTAACTGGGCCAAGTCGGGGGCTTACTCGTTCACCCCCGACGCTCCGGACCCGGCACTTCACATTAATAATGAACGGCTGCCATGGTACCAAACCACGTTCAAGTACCTGGGCATTCATATATACAGGACGCCCCCAGACATTTTAGACGGCAACCTGACACGGGCCATAACGTCTGTTCGAACACAGGTCGCCTTCTGGAAAACTCTCCCCATCAATGTGCCAAGCAGGGTAACATTAACGAAAATGATAATACTCCCCAGGCTCCTGTACTACTTTGCCAACCTCCCACTCTATATCCCTGTCCGCATATTCAGGGAGCTGGAATCCATGCTCAGAGATCTGATCTGGAACACAGGCAGGCCAAGAGTAGCACTGACGAAACTCTACAACCCGGTCACTGAGGGCGGCGCAGCAGTCCCGAACCTAGAGCTCTATTACCTAGCAGCACAGGTGCAATGGGCGGTAGCCTGGATTTCGGGCAGGAATCTCGAGGACACGGCTACGGCCACAGACGTCCTTTCCCAACTGCAGGTACTCACCCTATTTCACCCGCTGACGAGCCCTAGGACGCACTCGCAACTACATGTGGCTGTAGCCACGAAATGTTACGACAGATGCTTACGCCTCACTAGAACCACCATACCGTATGCACCAGCGTTACCGCTCCTGGGCACCCCCAAGGCCACGTCAGTCGTGACAGAGAGGCGGCACTGGCACAGTGGACCCACGCAGGCATAGAAACCATGGCAGACTTGTACGCAGATGGCGCTTTACTTTCCTTCGAGGCACTGACTGCTGACACGGGACTGCCCGCGGGACAATTCCTGCAACATGCCGCAATACTGCGGACACTCACGCGGAAATGGGGGAACATCGCTGACGAACCGCCCACACACCAGCTAGTGCAGTGCATGCACGTGATGGGCAACGGGACGCATGTGGTGCACTGGCTGACACAGGCGCTACTCTCGCACACTCAACACACATTGCAACCTCTCCGGGACAAATGGGCGGTGGACAGAGGGAAGGCATGGACGGACAAGGAGTGGGCGGCGATACTCTCGGGCCCCCGCAACATTCCCCGTAATGCACGTTTCAAACAGATCCAATTTTATGTTCTACACCGCGCATATCTATCCCCGGACAAGATAAACTTGTACTTCCCGGGCACGGGAGCCAAATGCCCGAGGTGTGGCACGGAGGGAGCGGATCTCCTCCACATGCTGTGGCAATGTCCCCAGCTTCGGGCATACTGGCACTCGATACTCACGACACTGAAACGATGCACGGCAATGCCGATCCCGCTCTCGTGGGAGGCGTGCCTGCTGGGCCTCTTTCATAGGACCAAACTGAACAGGGTGCCTTCCCGCTTCTGGGACCTTGGCCTCATCACAGCCAAAAGACTCATCACGAAGCATTGGAAGCGGGCGGCACCACCAGCGGCGGAACACTGGCGCGCTTCACTAGATAACTGGGCGAAAGAGGAAAGCATATCATTACATAATGAGGAGACGGCGGGATTGCGTAAATACCCCATAGCGGCGCTCTGGGACGATATGATCCGCTCCTTCCACAATGGACCCCAGGCACCAGATACTCCTGAGAGACAGACACCCCCGGATGAGGAACATAGCGATGACCAACACACTCCAGGTGCCGCAGACGACAGACACAACGCCCATACACCTGACCCCTAGGCACCCCCCCCTCCTCTCCCCCCCCCGGCTCAGCTGACACGCCAGGATTGCCGACACCCTCCTGCATCGCCAGCAAACTTCCCACACATGCAAGATCAGACACGAGACTGCTGAACCATTACTACCGGGCCCTCCCCCCCCTCTCTCCTCGCCCTCCCCTACCGTAAGCCCCACCAGCTGCGGCACCGCACGCCCCCACGACCCCAAGTTTGACACCCCTATCCCGTTACGCTTTTATCGAAACTGCTTGATTGGCAGGATACAATAACTAAGACAACATGATCACGCACTGTTTGTACGCTGACATTCTCGGCGAAATGTTGTGATATATTCTGCGGACTACTCCATGATCTATGTATGCATTACCTTGACTATTGACTCTTCATACATTGAGACTCTGTATGGAATATGCTTGTGTTCTTTTTTTTTCTCCTTTGCACTGAATAAAAGACATATTTAAAAAAAAAATGAATGCTTGTTGTGTTGATTGTGATTACTCATTTATATCATGGCCAGCAGATTACATCGTAAAATACGAAGAGAATAAATGACTACCTATAATCACGCCCCATAAGTCTGTGTCCAAAGTTGGAGGTGCTAAAAAAGGGTTTGGGAATGTGTGTGCCCCCCAGAAAGAAGGGATAAATAAAAGGGAAAAAATATATATAATATTATATTTTTTGTAGTGATGATTTTGTTAGTTTTTTTCATTAAGTCTACTTAAATATCCATCCGTGTATAGGAGTCAAAACCCCTAATCACTATTCAACATGGAAGCCATGATGAAAGGAAATTGATTCAGTGAATATAAGAATACATACAGAAACTTAGAAGGAAACAGAAAAGTCAGGCACTGGCATACTAGCTGAAAAATCACTATACATTAACCAACAAAAGGACGTCACAGGAACACATGCAGGTCTTCCGTGGTGTTAAGACCATTCGGAAAGCGACTATCCAGTTCCAGAATGAACTGTGATTCCAATCTCCTTAGCATGAGGTCCCTGTCTCCCCCCCTAATAGGTTTGGGTACTGAGGCTATGACAAAATATGTCAAGCAGTCAAGATTATTCTGGTGGATGGCCTTAAAATGGCGGGCAACAGGATATGAGCTGTCGTTGTTCACAATTGCTCGCAGATGTTGGAGAATTCTGACATGCACCTGCTTGCCTGTACTACCTACATATCTGAGGCCACAGGTGCATGTCAGAACGTCTACTGCAAAATCTGTTTTGCAGTTGTGTTTCCCTTTGATTTCTACAGGATCAGGTCTAAAGGGTGTAGAGTATTTGGTGGTGTTAATTCCAAATTTACAAGCTCTACAACTGGAACAACGCGTGAAACCAGGCCTGGCCAGCCAGTTGTCTTGTTTAATTAATTCAGGAGAATCTCGACTCAGTTGGGTTCTCATGCTTGGTCCTTTCCTATAGGTGATGTTAGGTCTATCCGTTATTCTTGGGGCCAGTATCAAATCGGTTTTTAATGCCGGCCATCTCAGGTTAATGATAGACCTTATTTTGCGTTCCTGTCTATTGAAAGTCAGAATCAATCTGGGTGGATCATTGGTTGATTCTGTGCTAGTTACAGAACTAGATTCTGAGCTGGATAGAAGGGATTCCCTGGGTCTGCAATTAGCTTTCGCAATGGATTGCTTAAGTACTGATTCTTTATATCCCCTTTCCCTGAATCTGTCAAGAGCTTCAGTAGCACAAAGTTGATAATCCTCATCACTACTGCAAATTCGTTTAAGCCTTAACAGTTCCCCAAAGGGGATGTTATCGATCACGTGGCGGGGGTGGGAGCTGGTGGCGTGGAGAATGCTGTTTCCAGCAGTGCTCTTGCGATGCAGTTTAGTACACAACTTCGAGTTTCTCACAAAGACCTTCACATCAAGGAATTCCGCCTCCAATTCATCAATGTGTGATGTGAAATGTAAATTCTCGTTGTTGTTGTTAATCGATTGTATGAAGTTTTCTGCATCGATTCGATCCCCCCTCCAAATTATAAAAACATCATCGATAAAACGCAACCAATGCATTACATGATTGGATATGATGTCTCTGAAAGTGACATTGAGTACCCGCTCCTCCCACCAGCCAACGTGCAAGCACGCATAGCTGGGGGAGAAGCAGGCGCCCATAGCCACTCCTCTCTGTTGTAAATATATGTCTTTGCCAAACATAAAGAAATTGTGGTGCAAACACCAATCTGTTAATTCTATTAACATCTTGTTATGGTTATAACAATTAATAGATCTGGTTCCTAAAAAATGTTCAAGGGCTCTCAGTCCAGCCTGATGGTTAATGCTGGTATAGAGTGACTCTATGTCAAGGGTGATTAGTAGTAAGTCATCACTCCAGGGAACATTTTTGATTTTATTCAAGAAGTGACCAGTGTCTTTGATGTATGATGGTAATGCTTGCACCAAGTCTTGGAGAAAATAGTCAATGTATTCACCAATATGTTCAGCCACACTGGAGATTGCAGAAATGATCGGCCTCCCAGGGACCGGGCTCACCATCTTGTGCACTTTAGGCAATAAGTACAGTTTTGGCAGTACAGGGTTGTCAACATTAAGAAAATTAAATTCCTCTTTCGATAGCATATTTTCCCTCCTCCATTTGAATAACAGTTTTTTGAGGCTTTCTTTTGATTCAATATATGATTTCATGTTGGACATTTTATAACAGGTTCCATTATTTAATTGTCGCTGGGCTTCAGCAAGGTAGTCTTTCTGTGGCCAAATGACCACGTTGCCGCCTTTATCTGCCATGGTCACTATGATGCTCTGATCTTTACTAAGCTTATTGATTAGTGTGGCATATGCTTGCTCTTGGTTGCTTCTGTATCTTTTCTTATGTTTTACCTTGTGATACAGTTCTTTGAGATCCTCAATGACCATATCATGAAATGTGTCTATTGAATCACGAGGCATAATTGGAATGAAGGTAGACTTGGGTTTGAATGGACTTAAATTCATTCCTACCTGAGATATTCGTGCTGCTTGGAGTTCCTCTTGAGTTGACGTTATTTCAGCAGCCGGTGCGTCATTCCTAGCCAGTTGATGCAGTGTAAGAAAGGCTCTTGTTTCTTCAGCTGGAACATTATATATATATATATATATATATATATATATATATATATATATATATATATATATATATATATATTGCAGCACACTTTGACTCAGTCTCGTCAAAAGAATGGCAAGCACGCATGTATCCAGTTCTTCGATAATTTAGTACAAACCCCTCACCCCCGACAGACGTGTTTCGCTATTCCAACTTCGTCAGTGTCAGTTTGTGTTTGAAGAATATGATCGCCATTTTAAACCTCACCGGTCACTTCTCAATTCATCAACATAAAAGAAGGTAACTATTAATACGATAGTACACATGGTGGCCATCTTTGAATGCATGCATCAACAAGCATTTCAATTGTTTATCATGGCGAACAATACAGTGCTTAAGTGCTTAAAATTTAAGAACCATTGCAACATCAAACAATTATCAAATATTGTACATATTCTGTGTCAAGACAAATGGAATTCCGACATGGCTATATATACCAAGATTTTAATATAGCTCTATTATTGGGTGTCTATTTCTTTGGGTGTATCCCTTATGTATAAAACTCCCATTATCTAAGCCAATCTGGTCAATTCACAATTTGTTCATGTTATCACGCTTGCAAATGTGGCGGCCATGATTATCGATTTGTATTTAACATTTTGCATGTATCTCAAGCGTGTTCACTTAACAAATACATATTTCACAATCTCGCCGTGTATCAGCTTGTGTGCCGCTAAAAGCCGGTGTCCTAAACAGTCTTGCAGTGTATTGGCATATCACCAGATTACATTGGCAATAGCGCATATTACAATTTCAATAACCGTAGTCAACATTGTAGCACATTACTCATTGAGCATATTCATGATAACTTTTCGAATTGTGACAGTTCTTGACAGGAGAGAGAGAGAGAGAGAGAGGGAAAGGAGAAGGGCAAGGATAAAAAGTAAATTAGGATAATGAGTGACAAAGTCAGCATAAGAGTAGTACATAAGGTTCTATTCAATGTCTGTTCTTCATTTGCCTAAATGTACCATAAGTTCTTCTCCACTATTCATCCCCTGTGGACTTTTTGTTTGCATATCAATAATAAACCGTGACTCTAGCCTGCGTAATCTCATCAGTCTATCACCACCCCTAGGGTTGGCAGGGACATGGTCTATGCCAAAATATTGTAATAGATCCCTATTACTTTGATGTTCTTTGGCAAAATGCCGAGCCACTGGATAAGTTGTATCTTTGTTAGTAATGGCCCACTGGTGTTCCAAGATTCGCATTTTCACATTGTTGATAGTACTGCCGATGTACTTAAGACCACATGGACAGGTCAGGCAATACACAACATATGCGGTCAGACATGTGATGAACTTATTGATGGATCTGGAAGTTTGCAGGCCGGGGATTCTATATGATAGTACCCGTTTGCTATTCTCACAGGCTCTGCATTTGCCACAGGGGAAGAACCCTTTCATGTCTTTCAGAGTTCCACTAGTTTTTTGTTTGGGAGGCATGAGATGACTCTGTACTAATTTATTTTTGATAGAATTTAATTTGCGAAAAGTGATTAAGGGTCGTGGGGGAACATCTTTACCTATTGTTGGATCTGTTCGTAGTATATGCCAATTTCTGGTGAGTATCTTTCTCAGGTGATTGGCTTCATCTGAGAAAGTCGTTATCATCCTGAACTTATTGGTGATTTCCGGCTGCTCTATTTTCTCTTTCTTACTCAACAGGCTCTTTCTAGGGATTTTTAAAACTCTGTGAATTCTAAATTGGTACTGTTGCAAAACCATAGTGACTGTTTATGTACCATGTAGTAATCTATTTATTAAATTAAAAGTGAATCAATTATGAATTCACTCATTGTCCTTCCTTATAGTATTGTGATCATTTAGTAAATATGCATGTAGTCATACAGTGCTTCAGGTTGTACTGTTATGGAGTGCTTCAAACTGCAATGCATTATGTATGTTGTGCTCTTATTAGCTTCACAGTTGTGTTTCAGGCCTATAATTTCTTAGTCTGAATTTATATGATATGAAATGTGTTTGCATTGTAATAAAAATGTATAATTTTTTTAAGTTGTTAATAATTACTTATTTATGTGTATTTTTTACAGATACTGTTTCTCATCCTTAAAATAAAGTTATCATGCTGGAGAAACAAAGAAGAAAAAAAGGTCAGAAAAAGGATACTTACTTGAAAAAAAACTCAACCACAAGTATTGGAAGACCAACATAATGTGGTTAAAAGAGAAACATTTGTGGTAGAACCACAAATGACTTCATAAAACATATTAATAGATTTAGAATTTTTTTTTAAATGTGCAAAGCAGTGAAAATGTTCCAAGCATAAAAAAAGTGCAAAGAATAGGAAAGGAAAAAAGGCAATGTAAAAACAAAGGATACAGCTTATAGTAAAAGAAGAGAAAATCAATATAAAGAATTGCGCAAACATTTTTTTACAACAGAGTAGTCCATAATTTGACGAAAGATACAAATAAATATAGAAAGAGAACAGTATTTTATAAAAAGAAGAAGCATATTGAATCCATTGTTGAAAAGGCTTTTGAAGTAAAGAGGAAACTCTTTATTTTAGTAATAAACAGAATTCGATCACTAGCTAAACCAATGCATTTAATGTAGACCAAAAGTAAGAGGAAAAGAGTAATTAACAAAAGTAATTTTTGTGATATCTTTTTAGGGGAATGGAAAAACTCTTCAAGTTCATAGCCTTTTTTAATGAAGAGATTATTTACACAGAAATAATTTGTTTGTTGTAGTAATTGTAGTGTACGACAAGAATCTATTGATAAATTACGCATTTCTTACAAACTTATTGTAAAAAAAGTGTTAAACAAAAGATGAAGGTGTTGCAAGGACTAGAACCTTGCAGAGTGAGAAAACACACTGGTTTGCATGGTCATTCTCTGGCTTGTCTTTATAGGAAAGTGTGTCAAAGTGTTTTTCATCATTTCAGGATGTTGGCAGTACATCACACTCAAATGCGGAAGTTAGTGAGAAGATTGTATTATGCAAAAAGGCCAGCACTAAAGTTAAATGAGTTGAACAGTGCTCTTTAACGTGGGTGAGTATCAGATGTGAAAAGGTTTGTGATGATATTGAGTTTTGTTACTTTGGTCCAGAAGAAAATACTGAAGAAACTCACACATTAATAGAAGAAAATGTTGTAGAGAATGTTGAACATAGTTGTACGAAAAATTTTCAAAATTAAATTACAAAGTTTAAGGTAATTTCAGGTGAAAGGCCAATTTCTTCTTGCATTTGTTGTCGCCGAACTCACTATAAATATCAGACTAGGAATGTTGATCTGTATTTAAAAAGTAAAAGAAAATAATGATGAATGGAAAGAATTTGCAACTTATTTGTTGGTAGAGAATTGTTTTGATTTGGGATCTGATCATCGTAGTTGTAAATATTGTTATAATAAATTAGATGAGAATAAAATGCCCGCTAGAGCTCTTCATAATAATCTAGAGTTGGTTGCTATTCCTGCAGAACTGATAGATTTAATCACCTATGAGTCTGTACTCATTCAAGGTGTGCACCCATTTCAAACTATTGTTCGTATGGAGCCTAAAACAGGTAAATTGCCTCCTTCAGATTTACAAAGAGGATTAAAAGGAAGAGTTGTGTATTTACCATTAGATTTGAATAAAAATATTGAAACTATTGGTGTAGAGAGTGTAGAAAGTGAACCACTAGTTATTCTTGTTAATGGTGTGCCGACTAAGAATAAGAAAATCTGGCAGGAGTTAGTGGATGTTAGGAAAGTGCAAAAGGCAACTTTGTATTTGATAAAAAAAATACATACTATAAGAATGTTTATATTGGAGAAGAAGAAATAGTTTTAGCAGAAGATACTGAAACGTCAAGTGGACAAATAGAAAAAGTGAATATGTTAAGATGTGAAGAAACCTATGAACATTACAGGGTGCATCCACTTCATTCAAAAGAAGTGATGGGGAACACGATTGATTTGTGCCAAATGAAAAAAGCAAAAGGAACTCCCATGAGTGTATGGGAAGAGAGCTTGGTAGCTAGTTGTTTTCCACAGTTGTTCCCAGCTGGAAAAGGAGGACGATATACGTCCTGTGCAGATTCCTGCATCTGAATATCGGACAACAAGATTATATGCAGAAGATCCAAGATTTAGACAATTTTTCCCTTATATATTTCATCTTTTGTTTGAAAGTGACTTGTCTGGACTTTCATATGCAGTAAATCATATTCTAAAAACTTGAATACATCTGCAAAATGTATCTGCAACAGATTTTATGGATAAAGTGCACCAGAGAGATGATCATCTAGAATCTCAGCTCATTAATTTGATGGCCTGTCAGGGTGGCACTAATGAATATTGGTACCATCGTCATGGAGAACTGAAATGTATGCTACGGAACTAAGGAACTCCAACATGGTTCCTTACCCTAAGCTATGCTGAGCACGCTTGGGATGCTTTACTAGAATTTCTTCGAGAGGCAAATTCTAATATAAAAATATTGAATACAAGACACCTGGAGAATTGTGCTCTTTGGATCCTGTTAATGTATGCAGGTATTTCAATCATAGATTTGAGGCTATGATGTATTTCATCTGCAATAAATAAAAATCCTCCTCTTGGAGAAGTTGTGGATTTCTTTTGGAGAAAGGAGTATCAAGCAAGAGGTGCTCCTCATATACATATGCTGTTATGGATTAAGGATGCTCCCAAATTTGGAACAAATGTGGATGATACTGTTTTGAGTTTTATTGAACAATATGCAACATGTGCTGTACCCAAAAGCACAGAAGAAAACAACTTAGGAGCACAAGTGTTACGATTCCAAAGCCACCGATGTGGAAAATGCTGTCGACGAAGTACAAATCTAAGGACACGTTCTACACCCAATGTCGTTTTGGATTTCCACGTACTGTAATATCGAAAGGAAGAGTGAACAGTTTTATGTCTTCTGTGCGACATACTATCACAAGAAAGTCTCCAAAAAATACCTACAACTTAAGAAGAAATGAAGAGTCAAAATACATAAATGACTACAGCCCAGTTATTTTGTCCATGTGTAATGCTAACATGGATATTCAATATGTTGCAGACAATTCCATTGCTGTTGCTCAATATGTAACATCTTATATTACAAAATCAGAAAAGACGGAATATAAAGCAATGTGGGAAGAGATTTCTCACGAGAAGACTCTAAGTAAGAAAATATACAGTTTCAGTTTGAAGATGTTATCTCATCAAGAAATCGGAGCATATGAATGTTCTGATCGGTTATCATCTGCAAGTCTACACTTCAAATCTAGAAGAATAATGTATGTGAGTCTAGGTCTTGCAGCAATGCAAAATCGAGTACAGAAATCTGTCCAAGAAATTGAATATTCAGTAGAAAAAGATCCAGAAAGTACAGATATTTTGGAAACGAATATGTTGGACACATATTATCCAAACAGAAGTCATCATCTTGAGAACATGTGTCTCTATGGAGTGCTACAAAACTACACTTTTAAATGGAATACTACAGAGAACATCAATGATGGAAATATGAAGTCATTGGTTCTGAAGGATGTTTGGTAAAACAAATAAAAAGAAGTTTGATTAATCACAGGAAGCTGAGTTGCGAAACTGATGATAAAAAGGAATTTTACTATTTAGCCCTTTTACAACTATTCAAACCATGGCGTTCAGAACTGGAATTACTTGGAGATTTCCAGAGCTATGAAGATTGCGTTAATGCTTGTAAAGATAGCATACAATGCAGTGCTTTTGCAAATTATGTGAAAATGTTGAACGATGAAATTGATCAAAAAGCTACAATTGCAGCTGAGATTGCTAGAGACAGTTCTCAAGACAGTCAAAGTTCTGCTGCGCTGAGTCAGATCCACTAGGACAACCAATTGTTGAAAATGAAGCAGCAATCGCCATGAATGAGGTGTTAACAGCAATGCATCAAGCTCAAGAAGATGTAACTAACTTTGCAAACTTGGAAGAACAACTAAAAGTTGAGCAAAAACAAATATATGAGCAAGTGAGACAACAGATTGACCATGGATTACTTCAAGAAAAGAAAGAGTGCTCATGCACGTCATTTCAACCTATCCAAATGTACTTGAGCAGACAAGCTGGAACAGGAATTTTTGTTTTATTTAAAGTAATTACCAGTTATCTACAGAAAACAACTGATTCGCATTTCACTTGTGTTGTCAATGCTCCAACTGGGTTGGCAGCACACAACATTAAAGGAATTACATTATATTGTTTACTAATGCTAACAGTAGAGCATGAAAACAAATTGGAATACCACAAGCTATCTGGAGAGGCTTGCTGTGAAGTTTTAAGAGTCTTGAAGAAAATGACCATTCTCATTATTGATGAGGCAAGCATGGTATCAAACTTAATGCTTGCCTTTGTGCAATTAAGAATGCAGCAAATTATTTTAAAACAGCGTATGACGTGTTATTTGGAGGAAAACACGTCATAGTTTTTGGAGACATACTGCAACTGACTCCTGTAAAAGGACAACCAGTATTTAAAACACTTGCGCATGAAGACACCAGAAAGTCTCTGGGTAGTGTTGGAAACGTGAACATTTGGTCATATTTTGAATACAAAGAACTCATTACAAATATGTGACAGGCAAATGATGTTGATTATGGAACTATTGTCCAAGATATAAGAATTGGACTACTGACTTATCATGGCAAACAAGCTTTGCAGACTTGCTTTCTTTCCAATTTGTTTCCAAATAAAAACGTAGTTCCTGAAAAAATATACATGGAAATTGCAGAAAAGAAATCTGTAATCTGCTTAATGCCAACACTGCGTGAGTGTTCTATATTCAATGAACAACTTTTGAAACTGGAAAATGAAGTAATAATAAAAATGGAAGCCATTGATAAAATAGAGCATGAAGAAATCAATATTATTTGGACCGAAAAATTGAAGACAAAATTGGATTCTTTAGAAAAATCAATATCTAAAACTTCTGGTTTAGAAAATAATCTATATGCATGTCGAATTTTAAGGTGTAAATTGGATGTACAAAAAGGTTTAGTTAATAGAGCAATGGGCAAAGTTGTGGATTTTGTTAATTATCAAAATAAAGATGATATTGAATTCTTAAATTCTTAAAAATAAAATTTGATCATATTGAAGAAGTTAAATGAATTGGTTGTTGTTCAGTTCATTTTTTTCTTGTTAAAGATTTATATGTCCGTAGAAAACAGTTTCCAGTTTCTCGGGCATATGCTGTGACTATTCATAAATCTCAAAGTTTAAGTGTTGACAGTGCTTTGGTGAACATTGGAAATACTGTGTTTAGAGAGGTATGGAATATGATGCTCTGTCGCGAGTTAGAACATTATATGGTTTGTTTTTGATTGATTTTGATGATACAAAGGTTACTGCAGATGCCAACTGTGTCAAAGAGTATAATAGGTTAAGAAGAACACATGCTCCTAATTTAGGTCAATATCCTGTATTTTAAAAGCGTGTGGTTGGTCGAAAAAGAAGGTATGAGAATAACTGTACTGAAGGTGTAGAGAAGGGGAAAAAAATAATGTAATTGCAAGCAAAAAGAAAAAAGGAAACTGTTGAAGAGATTGTTGGTTATCAGTTTATAAATAGTTCTGGTGTCAACTGCTAGGCTAATGTAGTGGTCAAGGTTGGGGTTGTTCTTGAAGGTTTGCAACAGCAAATTATGGAGAATCGGGAAAAAATATTGTGTTACTTGTTGCATTCTGTTTATGGAAGATTGAGAACTGATAAAAGTGAAATACAAAGAATTTCGGATGTTCGTAATCTTTTGGATGTATGTTCTAGTTCTACACAATTTACACAAAATATCCAACAAGATGCTCAGGAATTTTTAATGTATATGCCTACAGCATGTATATGCCTACAGCGGTGAGTGTCCTGTGCAATCTGTTTATGTCCATGAAGAAGGGGCGTGTATGCCCCGAAACGCGTCGGACTTCTGAACAATTTCTTGGAGGGAGGCTGTGAGATCGATTGGGGCACGAGAAAGCTGGATGGTTTGGTGCGCCGTGGGTAGCCCTCCTGAAGCGCCTGGCGCATTGCTCACTAACATTAATCCCGGTCTGCCATGACCGTGGGAGGGGCTCCACTTCGCCATTCGCCTGGAGTAAAACAGATGACGAGGACTGGAGTGAAGATACTACACCCTTGCTTATACTTCGCGACGCACCAGAGTAATGAACATCATCCCAGAGCCCACCCCCCACCTCTAACCAATGAGGCCAAACAACCAAGATGACTGATTGATACTACTTTGCACAACCTACTCAAGGGATAACTTTACACTCACCACCAAAGACTACAGCTACCAGGTCTCCTGGGAAGCACAACGTGATGAGCCACGCCCACTTAGGGCGGCCCCGCTTTAAATAAAATGCGCTTTAAATAAAATGCATTTGAAGCGAAGCGGTGAGTGTCCTGTGCAATCTGTTTATGTCCATGAAGAAGGGGCGTGTATGCCCCGAAACGCGTCGGACTTCTGAACAATTGCTTGGAGGGAGGCTGTGAGATCGATTGGGGCACGAGAAAGCTGGATGGTTTGGTGCGCCGTGGGTAGTCCTCCTGAAGCGCCTGGCGCATTGCTCACTAACATTAATCCCGGTCTGCCATGACCGTGGGAGGGGCTCCACTTCGCCATTCGCCTGGAGTAAAACAGATGACGAGCACTGGAGTGAAGATGCTACATCCTTGCTTATACAGCGCGACGCACCAGAGTAATGAACATCATCCCAGAGCCCACCCCCCACCTCTAACCAATGAGGCCAAACAACCAAGATGACTGATTGATACTACTTTGCACAACCACTCAAGGGATAACTTTACACTCACCACCAAAGACTACAGCTACCAGGTCTCCTGGGAAGCACAACGTGATGAGCCACGCCCACTTAGGGCGGCCCGCTTTAAATAAAATGCATTTGAAGCGAAGCGGTTAGTGTCCTGTGCAATCTGTTTCTGTCCATGAAGAAGGGGCGTGTATGCCCCGAAACGTGTCGGACTTCTGAACAATTGCTTGGAGGGAGGCTGTGAGATCGATTGGGGCACGAGAAAGCTGGATGGTTTGGTGCGCCGTGGGTAGCCCTCCTGAAGCGCCTGGCGCATTGCTCACTAACATTAATCCCGGTCTGCCATGACCGTGGGAGGGGCTCCACTTCGCCATTCGCCTGGAGTAAAACAGATGACGAGGACTGGAGTGAAGATACTACACCCTTGCTTATACAGCGCGACGCACCAGAGTAATGAACATCATCCCAGAGCCCACCCCCCACATGTAACCAATGAGGCCAAACAACCAAGATGACTGATTGATACTACTTTGCACAACCTACTCAAGGGATAACTTTACACTCACCACCAAAGACTACAGCTACCAGGTCTCCTGGGAAGCACAACGTGATGAGCCACGCCCACTTAGGGCGGCCCCGATTTAAATAAAATGCGCTTTAAATAAAATGCATTTGAAGCGAAGCGGTGAGTGTCCTGTGCAATCTGTTTATGTCCATGAAGAAGGGGCGTGTATGCCCCGAAACGCGTCGGACTTCTGAACAATTGCTTGGAGGGAGGCTGTGAGATCGATTGGGGCACGAGAAAGCTGGATGGTTTGGTGCGCCGTGGGTAGTCCTCCTGAAGCGCCTGGCGCATTGCTCACTAACATTAATCCAGGTCTGCCATGACCGTGGGAGGGGCTCCACTTCGCCATTCGCCTGGAGTAAAACAGATGACGAGGACTGGAGTGAAGATGCTACATCCTTGCTTATACAGCGCGACGCACCAGAGTAATGAACATCATCCCAGAGCCCACCCCCCACCTCTAACCAATGAGGCCAAACAACCAAGATGACTGATTGATACTACTTTGCACAACCACTCAAGGGATAACTTTACACTCACCACCAAAGACTACAGCTACCAGGTCTCCTGGGAAGCACAACGTGATGAGCCACGCCCACTTAGGGCGGCCCGCTTTAAATAAAATGCATTTGAAGCGAAGCGGTTAGTGTCCTGTGCAATCTGTTTCTGTCCATGAAGAAGGGGCGTGTATGCCCCGAAACGTGTCGGACTTCTGAACAATTGCTTGGAGGGAGGCTGTGAGATCGATTGGGGCACGAGAAAGCTGGATGGTTTGGTGCGCCGTGGGTAGCCCTCCTGAAGCGCCTGGCGCATTGCTCACTAACATTAATCCCGGTCTGCCATGACCGTGGGAGGGGCTCCACTTCGCCATTCGCCTGGAGTAAAACAGATGACGAGGACTGGAGTGAAGATACTACATCCTTGCTTATACAGCGCGACGCACCAGAGTAATGAACATCATCCCAGAGCCCACCCCCCACCTCTAACCAATGAGGCCAAACAACCAAGATGACTGATTGATACTACTTTGCACAACCTACTCAAGGGATAACTTTACACTCACCACCAAAGACTACAGCTACCAGGTCTCCTGGGAAGCACAACGTGATGAGCCACGCCCACTTAGGGTGGCCCGCTTTAAATAAAATGCATTTGAAGCGAAGCGGTGAGTGTCCTGTGCAATCTGTTTATGTCCATGAAGAAGGGGCGTGTATGCCCCGAAACGCGTCGGACTTCTGAACAATTGCTTGGAGGGAGGCTGTGAGATCGATTGGGGCACGAGAAAGCTGGATGGTTTGGTGCGCCGTGGGTAGCCCTCCTGAAGCGCCTGGCGCATTGCTCACTAACATTAATCCCGGTCTGCCATGACCGTGGGAGGGGCTCCACTTCGCCATTCGCCTGGAGTAAAACAGATGACGAGGACTGGAGTGAAGATACTACATCCTTGCCTTTACAGCGCGACGCACCAAAGTAATGAACATCATCCCAGAGCCCACCCCCCACCTCTAACCAATGAGGCCAAACAACCAAGATGACTGATTGATACTACTTTGCACAACCTACTCAAGTGATAACTTAACACTCACCACCAAAGACTACAGCTATCAGGTCTCCTGGGAAGCACAACGTGATGAGCCATGCCCACTTAGGGCGGCCCCGCTTTAAATAAAATGCATTTGAAGCGAAGCGGTGAGTGTCCTGTGCAATCTGTTTATGTCCATGAAGAAGGGGCGTGTATGCCCCGAAACACGTCGGACTTCTGAACAATTGCTTGGAGGGAGGCTGTGAGATCGATTGGGGCACGAGAAAGCTGGATGGTTTGGTGCGCCGTGGGTAGCCCTCCTGAAGCGCCTGGCGCATTGCTCACTAACATTAATCCCGGTCTGCCATGACCGTGGGAGGGGCTCCACTTCGCCATTCGCCTGGAGTAAAACAGATGACGAGGACTGGAGTGAAGATACTACATCCTTGCTTATACAGCGCGACGCACCAGAGTAATGAACATCATCCCAGAGCCCACCCCCCACCTCTAACCAATGAGGCCAAACAACCAAGATGACTGATTGATACTACTTTGCACAACCTACTCAAGGGATAACTTTACACTCACCACCAAAGACTACAGCTACCAGGTCTCCTGGGAAGCACAACGTGATGAGCCACGCCCACTTAGGGCGGCCCGCTTTAAATAAAATGCATTTGAAGCGGAGCGATGAGTGTCCTGTGCAATCTGTTTATGTCCATGAAGAAGGGGCGTGTATGCCCCGAAACGCGTCGGACTTCTGAACAATTGCTTGGAGGGAGGCTGTGAGATCGATTGGGGCACGAGAAAGCTGGATGGTTTGGTGCGCCGTGGGTAGCCCTCCTGAAGCGCCTGGCGCATTGCTCACTAACATTAATCCCGGTCTGCCATGACCGTGGGAGGGGCTCCACTTCGCCATTCGCCTGGAGTAAAACAGATGACGAGGACTGGAGTGAAGATACTACATCCTTGCTTATACAGCGCGACGCACCAGAGTAATGAACATCATCCCAGAGCCCACCCCCCACCTCTAACCAATGAGGCCAAACAACCAAGATGACTGATTGATACTACTTTGCACAACCTACTCAAGGGATAACTTTACACTCACCACCAAAGACTACAGCTACCAGGTCTCCTGGGAAGCACAACGTGATGAGCCACGCCCACTTAGGGCGGCCCGCTTTAAATAAAATGCATTTGAAGCGAAGCGGTGAGTGTCCTGTGCAATCTGTTTATGTCCATGAAGAAGGGGCGTGTATGCCCCGAAACGCGTCGGACTTCTGAACAATTGCTTGGAGGGAGGCTGTGAGATCGATTGGGGCACGAGAAAGCTGGATGGTTTGGTGCGCCGTGGGTAGCCCTCCTGAAGCGCCTGGCGCATTGCTCACTAATATATATATATATATATATATATATATATATATATGATCTCACAAATTGTCCTGTCGCAGCGGGAGCACTGGTCAGTTGGTGCCAGCGATGGGACCAGGGCAGTGTCCCAGATTCATTCGATACCAGAGAAGAAATCGCTGCACACTCCTTGATGCTTTAGCAGTTACTTTATTATCCAAACGTGAAAAACACCCTACGCGTTTCGAACCGTAGTTCCTGTTCACGGTAGCTTAGGTGATTAGTCCCTTACTATTTCTATACATTCCGCCTGTAGACACACCCTATGTTTGACTAGGGCATGCTGGGACTTGTAGTTTTATTTACAATGTTGCCAATTAGATTCACCATTAGAGTTCGTGGGTTTTTGTTAACATTGGGGCATTCAATTTAGTTACAGCATATCGATTGACGCTCGTGAATCCATGTGCGTATGTAATCAACTCTCCGAGTGCGTGAGGGTTGATTATTATGCGTAACTTTGTGGACTTAAGGTCCTTTGGACAATTAAGGGCTGAGTGCCCTACGTCCCCAATGTATGCAGCTACCCACGAGACATTATTACATTATCAACATTTGGCAGTCCTGTTTAACCAAAAATAACTCAGTTAACGTAACTGTTATTAACAAGGTTATTATAACATCAATTTAAAGAAACAAATTAAATGATGATTGGCCAAGAGTTTATGCTTTGTGCAGGGTAGTCAGTTACTTAGTCCTTATAAATGAACATAAAGTTCTTCATCGCCGTTGAGGCCAGCAGGCTGTTTGGTTTTAAACCTCATAATTAACTTGGATTCAAGTCATCTCAGTCTTTGTATGCGATTACCTCCTCTCTCATGCTGTGGTACACTTGCAAGTCCGAAATATTTTACATCTGTCCATGTTTTGGTTTCATGATTTGCTAGATGTTTTGCAATTGCATAGGAGTGATCGCTGTTCTGAATTGCTCGAATGTGTTGAAGTATTCTTGTTTTTAACGAGCATGTCCTGCTTCCAATGTAGGATTTCCCACAGTAACATTGGATCATATATACAACGAATGACGATTCGCAGTTAATGTTAGTTCTGATTACAAAGTTTTTTCCGGCGGCATCTTTTAAGTTTTTGATATTCCGTCCTATCTTGCACGCTTTGCAGATTGCACATTTGTTAAATCCATGCTTTCTCATGTCCAGCCAAGACTCCGTTTTTTTCATTTCAAAATGACTTTGGGTTAATTGATCTGCGAGATTTGGTGCCCTTCTGTAAGAGATCAAGGGATGATCTCCTATGGTTGTTCCTATATCTGGATCTTTTCGCAGTACGTGCCAGAATTTCATCATGGCTTTTTGTATTTTATAGCTTTCTTTGCTAAATGTCATTATCATCCTGGGTTGTTCTTCTTCTGTTTTGTTTTGTGTGAAAAGTAAAAAGGAGTGAAGTACTAGTAGGAGGGAAACACACCCTATTTTCGGCTTGTAATGGATTGAAAACCTCGTAAATGCTGCATTAACTGAAGCAGACACACATTGCACAGCCAACACTGCAGCGTTAAATTCAACCATGCTGCAGTTAGGTCATGGGTGGTGAAATGCTTTTGGCAGGGATGTGATGAATGATGATGGGTGGGATATCTGCCTCGCTTAACAAATACAGTGACTATATTTAATGTGTCAATAAGCAGGCAATGTTACTTACCACCAACCATCACGGCCGCCACTGGAACTTTCCCTCCAACTGCCTCCTCTGCTGCCTCTGATGCACTGGTACTGCGGCTGACCCCAGCACTGGTGGTCTGTGCAGCTGGAAAGAAAATTACACATTTTGAATGCCATATACACCTCCTCTTATTATTTATTTCAAACAAACACAACAGCAATACCTCCTTACAGTCGGTTAGCAGTATTTTTTATCAAAATGATCACTTTCTGCAGTTTATTGCCATTGGTTGATAATGTTAGAAAAGCCAGGTAGTCAAGCCAACCAAAAACGTTTCATAATGTAGGGGCAGGGCTATGATGACTCTGAGTCATTGAAGCACAATGAAGGGGTGGAATAATAGTCAATGAAGGTCATATTATCTTGGTTGGCAAATTAAATAGGACCTCATACTTTCCTGCCATGTTGCACTGTCTTGGAAACTACTGGCATACCGTAGAAATTACCAACACAACATGACCGTGGCCACTGTCTCTTGTTTCAACTGTTTGGGCATGAGGAAGAAAAAAAAGCCTATCCCAGCAAACATGCATGGTGAATAATAGCTTATTAGGCCTGCAATCTTTACACTAGAGTACCCAAAATCTGTTCTCTCAGTCTTACAGTACCACAAGATATATAAGAGCAGAGGGGAAGCTTACTAACAAGCATAAGGAAGCTACTGACTAGTACAGACATGAGGAAGTCAGACACAGTACCATGAAAATAGAAAAAGGATAAAGCGGAGAAAGCAATAATGTAAGAAAAATTAGATAGAGGAGTTGAAAAAAGGAGACAGTATGAAAAAATAAAAAAGGCAAAGCAAAATTATTCTGATAGTGGGGAGGGGTAAAGGTTCAGTAAATAATAGTAATAACAGGACTTACTGGGGCCAGCAGAATATCGGCTGTGTAGCTGGTGGTTCCACCCACCACAGCACTGGTGGTGGCAGCCCCTACTTCATCGCCTTAGATGTCCTCTTGCTCTTGGGTGTTGATGTAAGAAATAAAGAAGATCAAAAAATAGATCAGTGGTACAGTTAATCCCCCAAAAATATTTTGACAGGCAAACGCAGTAGCAATGTACTTTTCTAAATCAGTTTGCCTATAGTACTAGTATTGAGTTGACCTATTTCTAATTTCCTAAAACAAATCCCTATTTATAATTTCCTAATTCTAAACTACATTTGGAACTTAACTCATTGCAATGAGAGATGTTTGCTTCTCATCCCCCTTTGATGAGCCAACTCAGTCTCTCTTTTCAATGCATAGATGCATACTACACATCACTGGGAGATTGGGACTGTATAAGCTACATAAAGAAAGGTACAGAGAATGCTAATTCACTGATATTACTATCACAAGTTTTTGCCAGGAAAAAAGATTCTGCATGACTTCTTAAATAATCAGCCCACGGGACTGCCAACTAGTACGATTATGTAGCACCCAGCTCCTGTCTTGCTCAAGCTGGATCATAGAATATTCATTACTTAAAATTCAATTACCTCTGAGTGTGAGCAGCATGCTATTTGAGAAAAAAATACTAGCATTTTAGAAAACTAGAAAAAAAAATATTCTCTGAGCCCCGCAACCTTGAAACCCAGTAGGGTGAGCACATCCTGTTCCCTGTCCAGCAGGTCGGCCCGGGGATGCATCAACTACTGCCTCTTGCACTGAGCACCAGTGCTCCCACACATGCACTGGCACACTCTTCCCCACAGCAGCTGACTGTTGCACAGTGTGTATCCCCTCCCAGGCCTTCAACCAGATGCCAGCATGGAGAGGAGGTGGCACTGCCCATAAAAAATAGGTGCAGTCACCTACACCTTCGTAGAAAAGGGCCTGGCTGTACCCATTGGTAGTACTGGCAAACGCAAGGTGTGTGGCTTGTAGCAGCCGCCCTGGCACTGTTGTTTCCTGCCTTTTGCTCCACCTCCTTGGCACTGGGGGGGTAAAAAGTAGAAAGTAAGAAAAAGAAGCAGAAAGTAAGAAGTAAAGTACATAGAACAGAAAAACTAAAAAATGTACAAAAAGTCACAGAAAAAGTAAAAAAAAAGACAAAAACAAATTACCCAAAGACAACACTGATAAAAAGGCAAATTAGGGGTGGATGTGTGGAATAGGAGGAGTATTGAAAAAGATTTTAAATGGATACAACACATCAGGCCTAGCACAATGCAGAGAACGGATCGCGTGGTGACGTTTGCTCTGATTTTTCAACCCGGTGCGTGCTACTGGCCTGAAAAAGAGTTTTGGGGGAACTCCACTGAATCCTGGCAAGCAAACTCTGCAAGTTCTGCCCAGGCCTAATTGCAATATTTGCCAGTAGGTTGCCCCTTCTGGAATGTTGCAGTTAGGAGGCTGAGTGTAATGAAATCTAACAAAACCTCACCCTTTCATGGTGTGCTCTTTGAAAATCAAATATCTCAAACTGGCTATTTTTGGAAAACGAGGCAGCATCTGTGAGGCCGGCAAAAATAACATGACTAAATTTGTCCTTCACTGGGAACCAAACACCCAATTGTAGCGCCTGACTCTCAGAGGGTAGCGTTGCAGAGCAGTGTGAGGCTTACTCAAGGGAGGTGGTTTGGGCCAGTAATCGCCATTTGCAGGTGCACAGAAATAACACTCAATAATCGGTTGTCCAGAGTGTACTTTGCTTTATAAAGGTAAGAGTACATTTCTTAAACACACACATTACTCAATACTCTGCACTAATTTACAAATATACATAAGGTGTTGGAATTACTTTGTGACATTGCATAACATCTCCACCCCTCCCGAAGGGGGATGGGGTCTAGTACTACCACTTCCATGTATGCACATCAACTTGCCCCCAATGCAGTTAGTTGAACATAACCTGGAGCAAGGGCCCTCCCCACTGACACCATCCCAGTGGCGACCCACCCCATTATCCCAACAAGCATTTAAAATAGGTAACCCTGCCTTGGTGACACACAACCCTGACTGACCATTTCCTACTGACCATGAAGTATACACCTCTACATCTTAAGGGATAGCAGTCTGGGTTCTTCACCTAAGCGCAGCAGCAAGAATACATGTTTAAGCATCCCTTTAGAATGGCAGTACTCATCACATATGTGGAACATTAGAATGCATTGCAATTACACCACCTAAAGGCAACACAGATGAAACCACAGCATTAAGCATATACAGCCCGTCACCCCAGCAGGAATGTCTGGCAAAATAGCACCACTTTGATTAT
This sequence comes from Lissotriton vulgaris, assembly GCF_964263255.1. NCBI lineage: Eukaryota > Metazoa > Chordata > Amphibia > Caudata > Salamandridae > Lissotriton > Lissotriton vulgaris. The sequence continues at coordinate 81,015,843 of NC_141690.1, read as the reverse complement.
GACATCACCTTACACAGGTACTTCACATTATATATGTGACATTCAGTCCCTCTAAAAGAAATAACCATATTAAATGCATTTCTGGTGCAATTACACTGCTTCAACTCTAGAGGATACCCTTCTCCAGACATCTCCCAACTCAGCCCTTCATCCCTTTTGGCGCACTCTGCAAGGCACCCAAAGCTGAAGAACAAACGTTCCAGCTACTGGGTGCTGTTGCGGCGTTGCTGAGACCTTGACGGGTTATTTTTTTAGGTCCCCTAGAGTCTTAGGGTGGGACTTATCCTCTTGGTGCAGGGAGAGACTGCGTAGCTCAGGCAGCTCCTCCTTCACCTTAGCACAATTGAGGGTGACCACCCTCCTCTGGGAGCCACCAACCACCAAAGAACAGTAGAATTCCCCATGCCTTGCAAGGCATTATGAGGCGCTTTGTGCTCCTTTCTCTGCATATCATAGCAGCAGCTCTCCCACTGTGACGGGGAGAGCCACAATCACAGCTGTGGCGCTTCCCGTGGTCTCAGCTCTGCAGTTGGGGGCCCGGTCCCATCCGGACCCCAAGTTAAGTATGGCAGCTTGGGGAGCCCACCCCTGGCTGCTCCTGCCATTCTGCAGGGGCCTGGGCCCTCCCGGGCCCCTCGTCAGTGCCTCCGTGGGGAGCCACCGGGGGAGCCCACCCCGGTTGGCTCCCTGCAGTTCCCCGCTCAGCACACAGCCTCTTGATGTGGGCGCTGGAGCTAGCGCTGTTCTTCTGGTCTGCCCGCTCCATCTTCTGCTGGTTTGGCTGGACCCCGGGGGAGTGTGGCGGCACTCTCCTGGCCTCCTCCATCTCTTCAGGGCCCGGGATGTTGTCCCGGGCACCTGGGCTCAGCTTCACGGGGAGCGCAACGGCACTCCCCGACTTGGATTCTCCCGCTGGGGCTCGGAGATGGGGTCCTGGGCCCCTCCTCGTCTTCATGGGGCGTGCAACGGTGCTCCCTGGCTGGGCTTTTTTGGCGGGGCAGCGTGGGCTCCTGGCACCCAAGTGACCACCTCTTCACGGGGAGCGCTATCTTTGCTTCAGGGGTCAGGGGCCCCAGAGACCTCTTCTTGGAAAGCACAATGGATCTCCCTGCCTTTGCTTTGGGGCCCAGGAATGGGGTCCCGGGCCCCTAGAGACCTCTTTACAGGGAGCGAAATAGCGCTCCCCCCCCTGATCCTCTTCTTCTTCAGGGCCCGGGGATGGGGTCTAGGACCCCTTGGGTACATTCTTCACGGGGAGCACGACAGTGCTCACCACCTTTACTTCTGTTGGGGACAGCCCCCGGGTCCTGATCCACCCTGGGGGCCCATGAAAGACCGGCGGCTGAGCCACACACGCATCGTCGTCGGTCTTCTTGGAGGTCAAAGGTCGTCTACCTTCTGGGGGGCATATCTCAGCCGCCAGGGTACCGATCTGTGCAATTTTTGGCTCCTCTTGCTCCTGGTGGTGCACCCAGCCACTGGGAGCACACTCCTTTGCCCGCTGGGTCTCCCAGAGGGTGGATTCTGCAGGGGGCTGTCTTCACTGGCTCCCTGCGCCAGCCTTTCACCTGGCTATCCTCCTGGGCCTCTCTACTCCCTGCGCAGAGGCCCCTGCTTCTGTGCACTAGTCCTGGACTCTTCTCCTGGTGCTGTTTAAGATTGTGGAGTAGTCAGCGGGTTCCTCCTTCCAACTGCCCATTGCGTCAGGCTCCAGCACCCTCTGCCTCAGCAGGCCACACCCCAGGGAGGGCTCCTCTTCCTGTGCAAGTTCTTTTAAGAAGTTGGGGTAGGGGCTGCCAGGAAGTCTCTGTTTGCCCTATAGCACATCGACACATCACTTCTCTGCCCCTGCTCCCTCCTTCCTGCCCAGGCCTCTGGGTTGGTTCAAGATGGCATCGTCCAGGGTCTCCTGCCACATGGTCTCTGAAAACACCTTTCCCCCCTCACTGCCTTCCCTCCCTGGTGCAGCCTGGTGCCTGGCACCCAGTGATAGCTGCTGATGGAAGAGCCTGTAGCCTCACCCATATTCACTTTGTGGAAAGGAGGTCTTCACTATGGGGAGAAGGGTCATCAATCCAGGATACTGAGGTGAGCCCCCAGCCAGGGCCTGGTTATGGCTGACAGTTCTGGATGACCCAAAAGCAGAACAAATATGATTTTGGACTCTGCAGAATAGTTATTCTCACACCGTTACAGTGGACTTTAGTGCATGTCTGGAATCTGTAGGCCTTAGGATAGTTAACCTAGCCCATGGGCTCCACAACCCCATAGGGGAATAATGAAGTGAAAAACAGTAAAACACACTGACTTTCCCCGGCATGATTCTTTCCAGTGTATGAAGCCTATTCCATGTCACCACCCCATTCGGCATAAGTCCTACCACACCAGTCTATCTGTACCTGCTCTTTGACTGCGCATGCTAGGAATCTCCCCTGCGGTGCCCCTACACGTGAGCACACGCATGTACACATGTGTCTGCATGTAACCAGCCCTGTGTCCCTTACTGCAGCTGCAATGCGACCAGGGACTGACTGAAAACAGATCATTCTTTCATTTATTTTCACTTCCCCCCATTTTGCACTGGTCCTGAAGAAAGCCCACTGACCTACACAGGCAACTAGGCTGAAATATGTCGACCGTTTTATAATACACATCATGCAGTGTGCTTGAATTCCTAATCATTCCAAAGCGGCACAACATTCAATTACCCTCCCTCACTTGGGCTACCCAAATCCAGACCCAATAAAGTCCTCCATCTGGCTGTCCGGGTATTTTAACTCACTTCCCTAGCACCTCTCTATCCACGATCACTACTGTTTTTAACCAAGGGTAAATCCTCCAGGCGGAGGTTGCATAAACACTGACCCAAGGATTATACACACATGTGTATAAAAGCGGGGAGACAACATATACCGCTACGAACATCCAAAATACACGTGTATGAGGGTCTTTTATTTTGTGAGACACCACGTACCCACCTGCATACCCTGGTTATGCAGGACAAGTGATCCTTCCCCCATGATATACTGTTAAACAAAGGAGACTGAACGGATCAGCACTCTACCTCCCTCCTATTGATTTTTTGCTGCTGCGCAGTATCCTGGTCAAGCCAGGGGGACACCAGTAAAATCCCCATGCAGTCTCTTTCATACTGAGTTCACTGTGGGTGAGTCCCAATTTATGAGGCTCCCCCACAGTAAAAGTTCAACATTTAGGTGCTCAAAAAGCGAAAAATCCGGGCGGCCCATAGTGTCAGAACCACCTTCTAACAGCTTTCTTCTATAATAGGCTGTAGTAGACGGGTTCTAGATGTTTTGGATGCATTGGGGAAGAGGATGGGGCTTAGAGCCAAATACTTTTCCCATTTTTGTTCTGTCTGAGGTGGAGTTGAACCACTCACAGACGGTTCTGCCCCTATGCAATATAGTCATGGGATTCATTTAAGCACTTATCTTTCTCTGCAAAGGCACGGTATTGACTCGTCCTCTGCAGGATTAAAGTGACTGTGAGGGTTGTACAGAGAGTTCTCAACAGGCAGAAATAAAGACATAAGTAGAAATGCATATTAAATAAACCTTAGCAGAACAGCCCCTCCTGTAATGGGGCAGACCCATCTCTGACTGTGAAGCGGGGCTTTAGGCCCGAGTTTTTGAACTTTTTTCCTATTTCAAATGCTTGGTTGACCTTAAAATGTAGAGTGTCTCTGGTGGGTCATTCTTTGCCCAAAATCTCACAATTTCCAATTTCCAATCTGTTATATCCTCATTGTGTTATTGTGTGCTACCCAGCCTAGCTGTCTCCTAGCTGCTCAGCCAGAGTGAGAGATGGTATTGGAATGTTGGTGTGACTGTGATGAATGGAATGACTGGGTGCCTGTGTGGATAAGTGGTAACAGTTGGAGATGGGATGAGCAGCAGGCAGGCTGCTCCTGGTGGGGCTGGTGCTTGACCAGAACAGGCTGGAGTAAGAGTTGGTGCAATGGATACACCTGGCTTTAAGACTGATGTATATAGCAACTTAGAACTAATAAAGAAACCTAACTCTACCCGGCTACCTGTCACAAGATACAACATATATTGGCGATGACCTGAACCTGAACTTGAGAGTGATACAACATTTAAAGAAGCTGTCTTTGGTTTGACAAGGAGAAACTAAGAAACAAAGAGAAACAAGAAGTAAAGCGTTAAGTATGGAGCTACAGGCTAGCCCCCCCTATCGGTGTCCTTGTCAACGGACGACCCCAGCCTGGCCATGTTTCATTGGACTTATAAAAATGACTTTGATGCTAGTGTTTAGGTAGTGTAAGGTTTACTACTTCCACATGTGGGTGATCCAGCCACATTGTTTTGCTGAGGTCTACAAAGAGTTTATGGCTTGATGAACAAAGCAGCCCAAGTTCACTAAAGTCATCTTCATGGTCACTACTGATGTGCTTTTACATTTTCTTTGTGTGTCCTCATCTCAACTGTGTTACCTTCTACTTGAAGATGGATCACCTGATTTCGGTGATGTTGTAAAGCATACACATTTTAAACTGCGGACAACCTATTCCAGGGCTCACTTCTAATACTTGCTAACTGCCACGATCTCCAATAGTTTACAGAAGAAGTTTTGTTTGCTGCATGTTGGTGCAAGACTTTGTTGTGTACTCTGCTTTGGGAAGGAGTAAACGCTTGCCATGATTGTCACTTTGCAGTGTTTGTGTATTTCAATACCACCTCCAATCAGATTATGCTGGTGCATAGTATCTGTGTGCCTCAGGGGCTCAATTTAGTGAGAAAGCACCATCGTGTGGCACTCCTCTTTGCTGTGGAGGCAGTTTGGTATGGTAGTGCCTAGGGGACAACAGAGGTGAGACGCTTTTGGTCTATTATTTGTTTGTTCACCTGAGACTTGTCGACAGTAGGGGCTAGTAAACCGCCTGATTCCTTTTTAAAAAGCTTGGTACGAACTCTGTTTAGCATGCATACACTAAGCCTGTGCAGTATTTCAAATTATAACGAGTATGGCGCTGCACGTGCAAGCTTACCAGCATCTTCAGTGTCACATGGAATCTCCTCGGGACTACGTCTTTCCTTCAACGCAGATCAGGGCTGATGGTGGACTCTCTGCAGCATGGAGACGCTGTGAGCCATCCGGCGCAATGTGGACTGCGTGCCGCCATCTTGAGGTTGGCAGCTGCCACTTCTGTTCTTATTATTGGAAGTTCCTGTTTGTTTATGGCCTAACGCATTTAATGGAACATTGTTGGCCTGTCACCAGCATCAAGAGTCAGTTGCAAGTTTTGAGGAGCATGATAAAGAATCGTAGTTGTGGGATTCTTTTGGAGGGATGCTCTGTTTCACCTATGGTTATGTGCAATTGTGACCCAGTGTTTTGAACATTGTGTTGGAGGTAATGTTATATTGGGTATTGCTCTGTAATGCCCAGCTTGTTTCTGTTCGGATCCAGTCAACTGTTATCTATTTATTTATTTATTTATTTATTTTCAAAGTTTTATATAGTGCAAACAAGATCCTTACAGATATCAGAGCGTATACATAAATATGAAATGAGGAAAAAAACAAAAAGAGAACTTAACAAGGCAAATTGTGCAAATAGCGAACAGTGCAAGGTAACAAAAAGAGAGTGGGTGGTTGATTCAGACAATGTAATACAAGGGAGAGATAAATAGTCAACAGTATTTCCACTGTTTAAGTTCAAGTGAATTTAGTCAAGAGGATCGATTTTACTTCCTTTTTGAAGGACGCAGTGGATGAGATAAGTCTAGTTTCTGGAGGGAGGGCATTCCAGATCCTGGGAGCCATCCCTGAGAAGGAGCGTTTGTATGTTTTTTTCTTGTGGAATCTTTGTGGTTTCAGAAGGAGAGTTTCTGCACTTCTAGTGGCTCTTGAGCCTCCTGAAATTGTCAATTTCTAAGCCATGTAACTGGGTGAATTGTGGTGTAAGGTCTTATGAGTAATGCACACGATTTTCAGGTGTAATCTGGCTTTGTAAGGTAGCCAATTCAGAGATTTTAAGTCAGGAGAAATGTGTGAGCATTTTTTTGATCCAGTGATGAGCCTCGCTGCAGGATTGATAGAGGCTCTTAATGAAGCGGTTGTAGATAGAGGGATGCCACAGAGGGAGACACTCCCATAATCAATCCGAGGGATAACTAGCGCTTGGACTACAGTCCTAAAGTCATTAGCTGGGAGGAAGGGTTTCAGCTTCCTCAATTTATTGATTTGGAAATTAGCTCTCTTCGTTGCATTGCTAATTTGCTGTTGCATATTGAGATTGGAGTTGAGGGTTATACCTAAGGATTTTGCTGAGTAGTGCAATGATAGGTTGGATGTTGAATGCAGTGAGATGTTTAAGCCAATCCTGAGCGATGGGGTTTTTGGAGGGGGGTGCTATAAGGAGGAATTCAGTTTTTAGAGCATTAAGTTTGAGATGGTTCTCAGCCAGCCATGTCTGTGTGTCCTTAAGTGTTGAGTTGAAATGTTTGATGTCTTCAGGGGATTGCAGTTGGAGGTAGAGTTGGGTATCGTCCGCATACATGTGGAATTGCACATTAGAGGCATGAAGCAGTGCGGTGAGTGGCTCCATGACTAGAATGAACAGGGTTGGTAATAAGGAGGATCCTTGCGGGACACCTAGTGTTACTGGAACGGATGTGGATATAGTGTGGTTAATTTTGAATTTCTGAGTCCAGTTATGAAGGAAAGAGTTGAACCATTTGAGGACTGTCCCTGAAAGAACCATTCTGATATTCAACAGTTTGAGTAAGTTCTCGTGTTTGACCGTGTCGAATGCTGATGAAAGGTCGAGTATGATGAGGAGGCAGGTACCGTTTTTAAGAATTTGAAGCACATATTAGTTTCCTGTGAGCGCAAGCGGAGTTAATTGCGAAAGGGTATAAGAGTTACTGATGAACCCCATTTCCTTAATCAGACATTTGATCCAATAGACTGAGTCTGGGCGCACACTCAGCGTGGTATTTGCAGCATTGCTGGCTTTATTAGAGGCTATGGCAATGTTTATTCATCTTAAGCAGACGGATCGCAAAATGGTGGCTCCATGCTAAATACGGAGCTTTGCTGTACACATTTAAACTTTGGTGTTCTGCTACCGCTATGCTAGTTAAGCGCTAAAAGAGTAATGTATTTTGGCGTTTTACATCCAAATGGGACTTTAAGATGATTTTCGGATGATTGGTGCCTGACTTTAAAATGGCGACTGAGTAAGACATCGATTACAGATAATGACGAGAGGCGTCTGACTGTTCACACTGCCGAAGTACGGAGCTCTAAAGAATATTGCAGCACTGATAAAAATATGAATGCGAGTCCAATGCCTCAAAATCCGGAATGTAGGAACAGAGACAGCATAAAACATGTTTCTGGTTGTTCCATGTCCCCACCACTAATCTTCTGCGTTCATCACCTTCAGTTCACTTGTCGCTCAATGTCCTTATCTCCATTGCTGCCTGACCTTAATGAGGATGACCTACAACTGAGGGAGGGTAACAAAACCACCTATTCCAAGGCAATGAACCCTAACGAAATCTCCAGTTCAGACATTTACACCCCACTAACACCTTAACCAACACTTTTGATGGAACTTTTGACGATGTCTCCTGTGTGGAAATCAGAACTTGTCTATATTTTCCGTGGTGCCCGAGCAACCTTGGCTGATGCTCGGTGGAGCTGTCTCTTGCAGCTAAAGAGGAGTTTGGCTCTGGTTCACCCCTTGGCTGACACCTACCCAGCCGGACATCAGACATTGTTCTCCTCACCTCCCCGTTTGGTTTACTATTTGCATTTCTTACCTTTGCTCGCCTTCCCCCCTCTACCTTTCCACCCCCCATAAGACGGGTGGACACATTAATAAGTAATTGATGTAACCATGTAATTATGTTTCTGATGCAATGTCCTATGTCATGTAAAGTGCTCTAATACCTTCGGGTCTAGCCAGCGCTTTATAAAACTCTTCAAACTTTCCCTCTTTCATTCTTTGTCTACCTCCCCGGCTCCTATCCTCCCTCACCTGAATCTCTTCCCTTGTTAACGCATGCAACTGCACCCTAGATACTGGTCACTACGCTTTGAAACTGTGTATCCTGTAACTATTGATAGCCATGTGCCCTTTACCAAAGCGCTCCCTCATCCCTTGTTGGGAAGGGATCCAGCATTTATTCCCTGGAGTCTTCGAGACCCCTCGGAGAGAGTCCACAGCATCAAGGGAGTTCACACACAGCAAAGTTGTGGGAAAGGCGCCCCTTGCCAAAGCACTCTCTTTCCCCTTGTTGGGGAGGGATCCAGTATTTATGCCCTGGAGTCTCAGTGACCCCTCTGAGAGAGACCACAGTGTATAGAGAGCCACAGACAGTGGAGATGTTGGAACAACAACTTTTCCACTGGGATCACTGCACACCGGACATTGGATACTGTTTTTCCATGTCTCCCGTTAAAGTTGCCTTCTCCCTCCGCCACCATTTTCCCTCTTTCCTTCTTGGTCTCCCTATCCTGCTCCTATACTCTCTCCCCAGAACCTCTCCCCTGCCTGCTTTTTCCCTTAAGTATTCGTTTTTAACACATGCAACTGCGCTCCAGCAACTGGTATCTATGCTCTGAAACTGTGTATCTTGCAATGTTGTAACTTGTAACTATGCTCTGAAACAATGCTTGTCCTCATGTAAAGCGCTCTGATACCTCCGGGTTTAGCCAGCGCTACATAAAACTTTTCAAATAAAAAAAAAAAAATAAAGACCACGCACGTCACAAGGTCCATGTTTAATGCTCCGCTGCACAAGCTATGGATCATTTTGGTGAAGATCCGTTTTCTGGGGAACATAGTTTTGACAGTGGTTTCACATACAGAACTATGGGTACTGTTCTGCCTGTGACATTCACATACAACTTATAGGTTATGTAGTTTGACATTGCTCTGGGGCTCACAGTTTCTGCTTCAAAAACTGTGCATTCAAGCTTAATGCAACGTGGTTGAATATTGTGATGTGTTTCATTTCTGGCATTTGTATTAGTGATGCCAAGATTCTACATTTTGTATTTGTTAAATCAACACCTTTCCAGTGCGGTGCACTGTACCTGTGTATGCACAGTGTAGTAGTACGCGGATGAGAGGTCACTCACCGGCATGTGTTATATTTTAAAATTGGACTACAGTTATAGGAATGGAGTTTGCATGACCAATGGAACATTTTCTTGTTTTGTGATGCCACAGTTAACACTCTCTTACACATGGGTGGCACTTCTAACAGAGTGGGGGGTAGCCACATTGTACCCTTACATGAGGGTGATTCTGGTTTTTCTGGGTCAATGTATTGGTTTGCCTCTACTTACATTTTGGATTGTTGTGTGTATAAGTCGTCATGCGCTGCACATTTGGTCTGCATGTCCTCTCTGTTTGTGTGTAAGTCGCCCTGCACCTCACATGTTGTAGTCTTGTGTGTAAGTCGCCCTGCGCCTCTCGTTTTTGTCTTGTGTGTAAGTCGCCCTCGTGCATCACTGGTTAGTGTTGTGTGTGTAAGACGCCCTGCGCATCACGTGTTGTTCTGTGTAAGTTGCTCTGCACTTCATGTGTTGTTGTTGTGTGTAAGTCACCTGAGGTTCACCATGTGTTCGCTCTGTGTTGTTCACTTAGTGCTACACGTGTGCTTCGTCTCTCCCTACTCTTTATTGGTCTTCTGGGTTTTGTCCCTTACGTGACAGTTTCACCATTTTTGCCTGTTTTTGTTTTGGTTGTTTGTGTTGGGGTGTAGCCCACCCTTCACTACATTTTTTTGATCATTTATTGGAAAGGATGGGGATATTGCCTGTAATTGTTTTATTCATGCTTGTCAATATTTCCCCTTACCTTCAGGTTACGATGTGTTCCACTTCCTACTCTTGAGAAGTTGTATTTAGTTTTGCTTCCCTGAGTTTTATAACTTTTTCTCTTTCTGTATATTTGCTTATTTTGTTTATAGTTATTCCCATGTGCTTTCACACTTTCATTTTGTATTTAAAAGTAAGGGGATAATGTTATATCCTCATTCTGTTGTTGTATGCTACCCAGCTTAGCTGTCTCCTAGCTGCTCAGCCGGAGTGAGAGATTATTCTTATTATTATATTTGAATTTATATGGTGCAACAGCTACCCAGAGGTTTCCCGACGCCTACGGACACAGGTTAAGAGAAAGAGTAGCCATTAGTGTTTAATGATTGAATAACCATGTTTTAATCCCTATCCGAAATTTGACATAGTAATGCTTAAGACGGAGTGAATGACAGAATGGGGGTCAGTTTGGCAAAAGATCGACCACCCATCCGAGCCAGTTTGAACCTAGGGGTCACAAATTTGGCCTGCTTGGACGAGCGGAGAAGGCGAGTGGGAGTGTATTGTTGAACTAAAGCACTAAGATATTGAGGCTCCATCCTGGCATTGATTCTGTGCATGAAACAGAGTGCTTTGAATTTAGATCGATTTTCAATCTTTTGCCAGTGTAAGTCCCAAAGGGTCTTGGTGATAGAGGCCATTTGAGGAAGCTGGTGTAGAAGTCTGGCTGCTGAGGTTTGAACCACTTGCAGCCTGCAAATGACATCCTTGTTGCCCCCTAGATATAAGATATTCCCGTAATCCAAACTTGACGCAATCAAGGCTTGGACCACCATCTTTTGAGCCACAGGAGGCAGCATCCATAGAATCTTTTTTAAACATTTCAAAATGGCAAAGCACATTGAGGTGACCTTGACCGCTTGTTGTCGCATGGACAGTTGGTCATCTATAATAATGGCCAGGTTGCGAACAGATTGCGAAGGCTGGGAAAGGGGACCCATTTGGTGCGGCCAGTGCTGTGGGCCCCAAAGATCTTTATTGCCACCAAGAATGAGGAGTTCTGTTTTTTCTCTATTCAGTTTCAATCTATTTGAATACATCCATCCAGCAATGCATTGTAAGCCTATTTGGAGCGAAGACACCTTAGAAGTGTCATTTGTAGATAAAGAAAAGATAAGCTGAGTGTCGTCTGCGTAAGAATATATTGTAAGCCCAGATTCTTCTGCAATGGCTGGCAGGGGACTAATGTCAATATTAAAGAGTAAAGGGCTCAAAAAGGAGCCCTGAGGAACTCCATATGGGGAGACATGAGGACTAGAGTTAGCCGCTGATGAGAATACCTGAAATGTACGATAAGTTAGAAAAGTCGCCAGCCATTTCAGAGCAGCGCCATCAATACCCTTGGAATGCAAAATTTGAATAAGTGTCTCATGTGATATGGGGTCAAAAGTGGCACTCAAGTCTAACAAGATGAGTGCCTCTCTATCACCTTTGTCCAGTCGCTGACGGATGGTTTCCGTGACTCCCAAGAGTGTCGACTCGGTAGAAAAATCTGTTCTAAAACTGGATTGAGGCGGGTGCAGGATATTTTGGGAGTTCACAAATTGAATCAGTTGGTTGTTAACAAGTTTCCCTAAAATTTTGAAAAATGCGAGAAGCAGAGAAATGGGACGGAAGTTAGAAGAAACTTCAGGGTCAGCGTTAGCTTTCTTTAGCAAAGGGAGCATCATCACATGTTTCCAAATAGCAGGCACTACTGCCTCCTCAAGTGAGGCATTAAGAAGCTTCCTAATCGATTTCAGAATCAAAGGGTCCAGTTTTTTTAGAACAGAAATTGGGAAGGGGTCTTTAGGGGATCCTGATCTGATGCTATTTAGGGTGTCAATAAAAGATACTGTGTCTAGGGGTAGCCATTTGTTCAGTGTACTCTCCAGAGTGTCCAATGACCCAATGGAAGAGGCAACATTTGCTAACACGTAATTAGGCTTAGAAAGCCGTTCTCCAATTGTGCCAAATGTATCATTGAAATACAACGCTAGTTATTCACATTGCGTTTCCATTAGCTTTGGAGGTTCCAATTGGTGTGTGGCGCCAGACAATTCTTGCACCACCTTGAAAAGTATTTTAGGATTATTTTGAGACATCATAATGTTATTCTTAGTGTATTCAGCTCGCGCCGCTTTACATAGTGCCTGATAGCCTTTAATGGCCTGCTTATAAGTCCGTTTTTTTTCCTCCACTGCCTCTCTAACACCTTACATTTGTTTTTTTCTAGATTGAGTTTATCTGAAAACAATGGGGCAGGAGGACAATGGTTGTTGGTTTTCTTCTTAGTTAAAGGAATGCATGTATCCACCAAAGAGGTAAGCCAGCTATGTATGATGTCAGCATTTGTGGTGCTGACTAAATTTATGTTTAGCCTAGAGTCCAGCAGGAGGGCGGTAAGACAATCAACATTGAGTTTTTTCCAATTTCTGGACCAAGTTTCATCAGTGGTGGAGGACGGTGACTTATGACTCACCACCTGTTTAAGTTTGAAGCTAACTAAATAGTGATCCGACCATAGTAAAGGGAGGGTAGGTTACCATGTAATACTACTTAAATTGGAGAAAATAGGATCCAGTTGGTATCCTGCCTTATACGTAGGGAAATCATTATATAGGAAGACATTTAAAGCAGCCAGGTCTGAAATTAGCGTGGAACTAATGTAACAGTTAGGGTCATTAAGATGCAAATTCAGGTCTCCTAAAATAGAAAAATTATTAGCGTCAAGTGGAAAGGGGCAATATAGTCTGGAAGCGCCGCTGCCCAGGCTCCAGCATGAGCAGGTCGAAAATATCTTCTTTATATTTCGGAAGAGACCTACAATTAATACTAAAGAACAAGAAATCTTTAGTGTGTGCTTCCTTTTTGTGCTCCAAATAGGAAGTGGATTCATTATGAACCAATGTGGGGGTGCGTGAGTTTGAGGAATAGAGGAAAAAGAAAAACTGCAACAAGGGCAAGAAAGGAGAGGTTCTCCAATGGCATAATCACGCAGTTCTGTTGGCGGTTAGGGTGGAGTGTAATAAGATCTTCATGAGAATATAAACAAGGAACAGTATAATTTGGCACAGGGGTTATTGCCCCGGTCGGGTGTGGATGGGCGCAGATGGGCTTGCCTTGAGTGCGCCTTCGGCTGAAGCAGCTAAATAGTATTGATGTAAGCAGCCCCGCCCCTTGCAACTCTAACCCGTACTTGAATATATCTGCCGCCTTCACTCCCTCGGGCTGGACTGTTCCCATGAGGCACAGGGTCAGACTGATTAGCATATAGCCATGTCTGAACTGGGGTGGCAGAGTAGGCTAAAGAACGGTGATAGATTAAACCCAGATCTTTTGACTGGGTGTGAGTGTTTGATTGATTCAGATGCTCCGTCCATCACCACCCCCTTTTGTACCGCTTTTGGCCGCCATAAGTGTGGCAGGGTATGCTCAGACATGAGTCCCTTGCTCACTTTGCCACTGGATTCAAGCAAGCCGGGCTGAAGACGGTTGGAATGCCAGAAACCGGTCCTCGGAAGCTTGTTTCCGGTCCAGGGAAGACATGGCTTGGCAGTTCGGGCTGGACTGTTCCCATGAGGCACAGGGTCAGATTCATTTGCATATAGCCATGTCTGAACTGGGGTGGCAGAGTGGGCTAAAGAACGGTGATGGATTAACCCCAGATCTTTTGACTGGGTGTGAGTGTTTGATTAATTCAGATGCTCCGTCCATCACCACCCCCTTTTGTACCGCTTTTGGCCGCCATAAGTGTGGCAGGGTATGCTCAGACGTGAGTCCCTAGCTCACTTTGCCACTGGATTGAAGCAAGCCGGGCTGAAGACGGTTGGAATGCCAGAAACCGGTCCTCGGAAGCTTGTTTCCGGTCCAGGGAAGACATGGCTTGGCAGTTCGGGCTGGACTTTTCCCATGAGGCACAGGGTTAGACTCATTTGCATATAGCCATGTCTGAACTGGGGTGGCAGAGTGGGCTAAAGAACAGTGATGGATTAAACCCAGATCTTTTGACTGGGTGTGAGTTTTTGATTGATTCAGATGCTCCGTCCATCACCACCCCCTTTTGTACCGCTTTTGGCCGCCATAAGTGTGGCAGGGTATGCTCAGACTTGAGTCCCTTGCTCACTTTGCCACTGGATTCAAGCAAGCCGTGCTGAAGACGGCTGGAATGCCAGAAACCGGTCCTCGGAAGCTTGTTTCCGGTCCAGGGAAGACATGGCTTGGCAGTTCGGGCTGGACTGTTCCCATGAGGCACAGGGTCAGACTGATTTGCATATAGCCATGTCTGAACTGGGGTGGCAGAGTGGGCTAAAGAACGGTGATGGATTAAACCCAGATCCTTTGACTGGGTGTGAGTGTTTGATTGATTCAGATGCTCCGTCCATCACCACCCCCTTTTGTACCGCTTCACTCCCTCCACAGCAACCGGGAAAACCCGTGGTGGACTGGGGAGTTGGCTGTTAACAGCGGGTGTCAGAGATGCAGGTAAGTGCAGAGATGGTATTTGAATGTTGGTGTGACTGTGATTGATGGAATGCTTGGGTGCCTGTGTGAATGAGTGGTGACAGTTTGAGATGGGCTGAGCAGCAGGCTGGTTGTTCCTGGTGGGGCTGGTGCTTGACCAGAACAGGCTGGAGTAAGAGCAGGTGCAATGTATACACCTAGCTTATAGACTGATGTATATAGCAACTTAGAACTAATAAAGAAACCTACAAAACTCTACCTGGCTACCTGTCATAAGATACAACACACTCTGTCTTGCTAAGGCTTCAAGTTTCCCAGCTGTGAGAATAAAGTGTATTTAAGCCTCTGTTGTGTTTTTGTCACAACCTCGTTTATAGAAAAATGTAAAGTAAAACAGGTACATGCTCTTGCATTGCTTGTTTATTTTTCTTTCTTTTCTAAAATAGGTATCACTTAGAACGTTTCATTTCATTTTCATTTCATTTCATGAAGTCCTAGTGGATTGGCAGACAGTCACTCATCAATCAATCAATCAATCATAGCATTTATATAGCGCACTACTCACCCAGAGGGTCTCAAGGTGCTAGGGGAGGGGGGTCCGCTACTGCTCGAACAGCCAGGTCTTGAGTTGCTTCCTGAAGGTGAGGTGGTCCTGGGTCAGGCGGAGGTGGGTCGGGAGGGAGTTCCAAGTCTTGGCGGCGAGGTAGGAGAAGGACCGTCCCCCTGTGATGGCTCTTCGGATGCGGGGGATGGCGGCGAGGGCGTGGCCGGTCGATCGAAGCTGGCGTTTGGGAGCGTAGAAGTTGAGGCGGCTGTTGAGGTATCCTGGGCCTTGGTTGTGTAGGGCTTTGTGTGCGTGGGTGAGGAGACGGAAGGTGATTCTCTTGTTGACCGGGAGCCAGTGCAGGTCTATCAGGTGTCCGGAGATGTGGCTGCGACGGGGGATGTCCAGGATGAGTCGTGCTGAGGCGTTCTGGATCTGCTGGAGTCTTTTTTGGAGTTTGGCAGTGGTTCCGGCGTAAAGGGAGTTGCCGTAGTACAGACGGCTGGTGACGAGGGCCTGGGTGACCGTCTTCCTGGTCTTGGTGGGGATCCACTGGAAGATCTTACGTAGCATGCGCAGGATGTTGAAGCACGACGAGGAGACGGCGTTGACCTGTCTGGTCATGGAGAGGGAGGAATCCAGGATGAAGCCCAGGTTGCGTGCGTGGTCTGTTGGTTTGGGTGCGTTGCCTAGGGCGGGGGGCCACCAGGAGTCATCCCAGGCGGAGGGTGAAGATCCCAGGATGAGGACTTCCGTCTTGTCCGAGTTCAGTTTCAGGCGGCTGTTCTTCATCCATTTGGCTACCTCTTTCATCCCTTCGTGAAGGTTGGCTCTGGCGGTGGCGGGGTCGTTGGTGAGGGAGAGGATCAGCTGGGTGTCGTCGGCGTAGGAGAGGATGTTGAGGTTGTGCTGGCGTGCGATGTCTGTGAGGGGGCTCATGTAGACGTTGAAGAGGGTTGGACTCAGCGAGGAGCCTTGAGGAACGCCGCAGATGACTTCGGTGGCTTCTGATCTGAACGGGGGGAGGCGGACTCTCTGTGTCCTTCCAGCGAGGAAGGAGATGATCCACTCCAGTGCCTTCTCCTGGATTCCGACGTTGCTGAGGCGCTGCACTAGTGTACGGTGGCAGACAGTGTCGAAGGCCGCGGAGAGGTCTAGGAGGATGAGGGCTGCTGTTTCTCCGTTGTCAAGCAGGGCTCGGATGTCATCGGTGGCTGCGATCAGGGCGGTCTCATAACGTTGAAATCTCTGCCTACACTGAGATCATTAAAGAGTCTTAAGTAACTCTGTATCAGCATTGCACATTTTCACAATCAGATTTATTTTAATATTATCTGCCTCTGGTGTAGAATCTCACCTACGACCGTTGAAGTTTTTGAGTGCACAGGAGATGGACTGGTGGATAATCAATGACATGTTTACGGGTATGCAGAGAGCCGGAAGGGCTAATTTTTCCTTAGTATTGCTTTATTGTGCCTGATGGGCGAACCTTGATATAGTGTGTGTGCTATGGAGTTTTGAATACCCCCTTTGCACTCTGCTCTCCCTCCTCAAATTGCTCAATGGATCTCTAGGGGTGATCCAGCAGAATGTTACGCATGCACAGTGGTATTCTGATAAAATGTCTGACAGCGGTCAAGAGGCTTCCATCTCAACTAAATTAACTGAACAAGTCAAATGTGAGGAAATCGCCACCTGTTGAACTCCTCTGCATTCTCATAAAAATCTTGGTTATGAATTGGACGACACTGATGGCGAGCTATCCGGGGCGAGGCAGAGATTGTGAGAATGAAGAACCAAAGACTGTATGAAAATGATCATAGGCTGACGGTTTTAATATTTTAGTTTTTAACTGCCATAGTTCCAACACTTGACCAATACCATATCACATATTCTCGTCACTCCGAATATCCTTGGATTGCTGGAATGTCCATTAATGGTTACTGGATTATTGTTGCCGTCTAGCAAACTTTTGTCTTTAGCTTGCTGTTAGAAAAGATCTCTGCTGCCTTTTTCAGTGTGATCAAACATTCTGCAATGCATTATTAAATAAAAAACTATTGACATTTGTCCAGGTAAAAAATAGTAGATCTAGGAGAGAAATATCCTGTACAAACATGAGGTTGTCTGATACATCAATGGGTGATTTACATTGAAAACCTGGATTACATATTTAGTTTGATCTCTGTTGCTCTGTAAGAAAAGACAGGTGATTTGGCTGGATGAGTTAGGAATGTGCATGGTTTTTAGTTTGTGCACACTCAGTGGCTCACTTACACAGCCTGTCTCTGGCAGATGATGCTGATAAACACAACTACAGAAATACTTTTAAAAGAGCAAACTGGCGAATGTTAAAAGTCTTGACAACCTACAGAAGTTTAGAAAACTATCCTATTATAAGGCTATGCATGCCTATGCAATGCTCTACTTGATCGATAAAGAGGAACAGAGGATTAGTGGTTGTGTTTTTGTCAAAAAAACATCAAGTATACACTGGTTCTTCAAGAGGATAGACGGGTGAGTGTTGTCTTGTATATTAGGATGATTGTATACATCGTTCTAAACATATATACGTCTAGCAATAGTGAATGCCAACTCTGGGAATTGTCAAGGAAGAAGATATGCGTTATGATGCAGATCCTTTTATGCTTAGGTAGAGTGACACTTCTAATACAATTTACTGTTAGACATGCCATATTTTTCTCCCTCTCCAATCCACACCACGAAATTCAGCATGACTTGCAAACAGTCTCTCCCATGCAGCTTTTTCTAATAAGAAATAAAATATTTATTTGATCAATCATACCAAAATGTACCATATTCTAGAATAATTACACTTTATTTTTGCCCACCATTAGAAGTGTTTTTGCTGCAATGATTTTCGTATCTTGGAGCTCCCTTTTTATGACAGATATCCCGTATCATTCTATTTATATGGAGGGTCATGAAAAAAACATGTGGGAAATCCACTGATGTAATTCCCAAGTAACCACTTTGCAAACTGAGTACTAAAATCGGCTCTGAGAAATATTTTGAGGTAATATATACTGAAAATAAATACCATCAGGTAAAAGGATACTGTTTGTTGACACCTCCTATGTGAAAAGATGATTGGCATTCTTGGTTGGAAGCAAGTATGTCTACTCAAGGTCAAGTATGAGTGCTTTTGGTGTCTCTTCATTTGTTACAGAGCTTTTGGAAAAGCTCTACATGGCTGAATTTAACTTGTCAAACCAGCCAAGTAACACTACAGACAGGCATGGGTGTACAATGCAAATGCAGACTGAATGTGTTTTTGCTATTGGAATGCCACACTTAACACTATGTAAGTCAGTTATAATAGTTTATGCTATGCCGCGTAAGCTTTCAAATTGAAATTGAACTAGAGCACCCCTCGACATTTCAAACTGAGTAACACTGGCTTTGAGCTGTTTTGTCAAATGCAGCTGCATGTTTCCAAACCGTATAATTTCCAAAGTTTGACTTGGAGAATTCTCCCTTTCATGAGACATATATATCTAATTACTAAATATAAAAGTCGTTAATAAACATAGGTTTTCTACTTTATATGTTGCAACAACGACTGATATGAAAGTTATCCTGCCAGTGAAAAATCCACTTTGGCAAGGTGGCCTAATTTCCTTCTTCTGCGAATTCCTTCACTATGCACTGGCAGTGATATGCCTTCATGACTCCTTCCTTTCTGGGCAAGGTGCTTTACCCCCTACTGTTTGAACACTTTCTCTAGAGGAACAGCATTCTACCTGACATCACAGTTTCAGCTTATACAAAGGACTGCCTGAAGTTCACTACCTTCTGTTTTAGTTCTCGCCTGTCAAAGAAGAAAGTGCCTCTCCTACAAAGTCTAACCTACATGCCATCACTCTTCTGTTTTGGCAACTATCAGTCAAAGCGAATCAACAATGCAGCCCCTCGTATGAAACAGAGAGGTCGAGAGTGCTTAGAAGGGATGTGTCTTTCTTTCAATCTAGAGGGTCTAAGGAAGGCTTTCAGAAACTCTAGGAAATGAAGAGAGGGAAGTTTAAACATTTATATTATGCTGTCTTTTCAATGCAGCTGCTGAACAATGCCATCAAACGTAGGGTTGTTTACACAAAAATTCAGAATCTCCCACCTCAATAATATTAATGAGGCGGGAATCAGATGGCAACTGCTAGCGAAATCTAGAGACTTATGACAAGAAGGCTACAGAGGACAGTATAAATTCAGTCAGGCATTTATTATTATTATTATTATTATTATTATTATTGGGACATTTGTAGAGCGCTGCGTTACGCACACCGGCGTGTCCACGCGCTGAAAGTGGGAGAGGAAGCAAGCAGGGGACACAAAAACTGAGCGGACAATTATTTAGTGTAGAGGAATGTTTTAAGTTTCGCTCGGAACCTAGCCTCCTCCGGTTCCAGGCGCAAGTCCGTTGGCAATTTATTCCAATTAGTTGCCGCTAGGCATCTAAAGGACCTACCTCCCATGCGGGCTCTCTTGATTCTCGGGATCCTCAGTAGGCCGCCCCCTGTGGATCTAAGCGCCCTGCCATTTCAAGATACGATGACAGGTGCAGAGGGCTTTGTATTCCACTCTTCTCCTCACAGGGAGCCAGTGTAACTGCTGGAGGGCCGCCTTAGAAGGCGCCCTTTTAGGCAGTCTGAGAATCAAACGCGCTGCCGCATTCTGCAGCACTTGCAGGCGTGCCATGCTTTTTTCTGGAGCCCCCAGGTACAGCAGGTTCCCGTAATCCGACCTAGCTGTCACCAGAGCATGAACCAGGGTTTGACGGGCATCAATCGGGAGTAAGTCAAGGACCTTTCTTAATTTCTTCAGAATCCCAAAACAGACTCCCACCACCCGATTTATCTGGGGGTCAAAAGTAAGACCCGCATCAAACCACACCCCCAGATTGCGTGCCTCTTGGCAGGGGGTTGGGGTTGGTCCAAGGCAAGATGGCCACCATGCCGACGACCAGGCAGACTGGGCTCTCCCCACCACCAGCACCTCTGTCTTGTTGCCATTAAGCTTCAAACAATTGATGGCCATCCATTCGGCAAGATCTTTCATGCACGAGCGGAAGCCATCGGCAGCAAGACAGGGCGCGTGCGATAGGGAGATCACCAGCTGCGTGTCGTCGGCATATGAAACCAGTTGGAGGCCATGACTCTCCACTATCGAGGCAACAGGCGCGACATACATATTAAAGAGGGTCGGGCTTAATGACGAGCCCTGCGGCACGCCTTGGCCCAGAGACACCCCCTTTGAATAGCAGTCTCCTTGCCTGACTCGAAAGCTTCTCCCCTTGAGGAAATCCTGGATCCATCTCAGCGCGGTGCCAGAGATGCCACCTCTGTTCAGACACTGTAGCAACATGTTATGCGCTACAGTGTCGAACGCCGCGCTGAGGTCCAACAGGATCAAAGCCATAGTTTGGCCTGCATCCACACCCTCTCTCAGATGTTCCGTAGCCATAAGAAGGGCGGACTCGGTAGAATGTCGTGGCCTAAAGCCAAACTGCGTCGCATGGAGCAGTCCCCTTTCTTCCACATGCTTCATAATTTGGGTATTAACCACCTTTTCCGCCACTTTGGACAGAAAAGGCAGGAGGGAGATGGGCCTCAGATTCTCTAATACCTCGAAGCCTAAGTGGGGTTTCTTCCGGAGCGGGAGCACCACCGCCTGTTTCCACCCCTCAGGCAACTTTCCTGATCCGAAAGAGATGTCAAGGACGTGCCTTATATAAGGCTCCAGAACTTCCAGACTGTCTGCCAAGCGTTTTGGTGACACCGGGTCCCACGGGGACCCTGATTTGACAGAGCGACACACCACTACTAGTTCCTCGAGAGGAGGGGTACGGAAGTATGTTAGAGGCCCTGCCGTCTCCGTGTCCCCCAATACTACCTCAAGGTCAGACCCTGTCGGCGGATTAGGGAAAGTCGAGTAGATCTTCTCTACTTTAGCGGAGAAATATTCGGCAATCCGGTCACATGACTCCGTTGAGCAACTCTCCGGCTCTGTAGGTGCATTTACCGAGGTCAAAGATTTGTAGATGCCGAAGAGTTCTTTGGCCGAATTTTCCGCCCCCAGGATTTGTCCTGCATAGTAGGCTGCCTTAGACTTTTTTATCAGCCTATGGTGAAGGCGCCTTTTTTCCAGAAACAATTCCCTGGTCTGGTTATCATAAGACACCCTCCAGACTTTTTCTGCCCGCCTACAGTCCGCCTTTGTTAGCCTCAGCTCAGCACTGAACCAAGGGGCTGACCGTACTTTCCGAGCACATGTAGATGTGCGGCAGAGTGGGGCTGTCTGGTCAAGCGCTTCAATAATGCGCTGATTCAGGTTAGAGACCGCTGTTTCTATGTCTTCGCCCCCAGGCTGACCATCCCCACTTAAAGCTTGATTGAAATCCTCCACCGAAAATGTAGCCCACTTCCTCCTAAGATAATTAGGGGTGCCTGGCTGGCTTTGTTGGTTTTTAAGCTCTGTATGGAGAATGCCACCAGAAAGTGGTCAGTCCAGGGGATGGGCTCTATACCTGACACCTCTACACCTCCCCAGTTAGCATAGACCGGGTCCAAAAGGTGTCCCTGTCGGTGCGTAGGGTCCGATAGCTTCAAATCCAGTTGAAGAGCTAACATGTCCCGACAGAAGTCCTTGACCCCTGTATCCTCTGGGCAATTTAGGTGCAAGTTCAGGTCTCCTAATAGGAGGAATTTGTCCCTGCGCAGGGTCGCCTCCATGAGGCTTTCTAGCAGGCTCTCCCTGAACTTTGTGCAAGCTCCTGGAGGCCGATATACCAAACAGCCATTGATCGTCATGCCCCCGTTGATTTGAATCGTGAAAACGCCCGCCTCACTCTCCACGATCAGCGTGCGCTCTAAGCAACAGCCCAAAGTTTTCCTAAAAATAATAGCAATCCCCCCTCCCACCCCCTCTGGCCTATCCTGCCTGACCCAGGAATAGTTCTCCGGCGTGGCCTCGATAATGTCAGAGTCAGAAAACTGGTCTAACCACGTTTCCGTTAGAAACAGTAGGTCGAACTTTTTATCAGTAATCAGCTCGAAAACGTCAAGTCTGTGTTTACGTAATGACCTCACATTAAGGAGACTACAAGACAGTGCCTGCTCCGTGGTATCCCGCGGCATGGTAGTAACACGGAAACCACAGTGAGGGCATACCCTATCGTCAATCAACATACCGTGCATACATATGGAGGCGGTACGAGGACGGAAACCAAGGAGTTGATCCTTAGTCCAGTAGATCTTACGGCCAGGGGTTATCGCCCTAGCCCGCAATCGGCCGCGGACGGGCGCAGACGGGCTCGACTTTGGCGACACTTCGGCGCGCCTTCGACGCGCCCGCTGCGCTCGCCCGCTGCGCTGCCTTGTTAACATCCGCCTTATATGCCCCAGAGCGAGTGCCTCAGGATGACTAGACCGCTAACCGGTCTCCCCCGCTCACCGGAAGTGGCAGTCTCGACCTTCCACGCCCTCCGCGCAACGGTGCTAGTCACCGCGTCGGACCAGGGTGGGAAGGAGTAGAGAGAACAGCCCCGGCGTCCGCTATAGCAGGTAAGCCTGCAATTGCCCCACAGTTAAAAGTTTTGTTTCCAAAAGCAATAAAAAGCGCACACACGCTATTTAAAATCTCAGCGCCGAGCACAGTGGCTGCAGACACTGCCATTGCCCACTCACCACCACGCGAGCCGGCTCCTCCAGTGCCTTATATGCCCCAGAGCGAGTGCCTCAGGATAACTAGACCACTAACCGGCCTCCCCCGCTCACCGGAAGTGGCAGTCTCGACCTTCCACGCCCTCCGCGCAACGGTGCTAGTCACCGCGTCGGACCAGGGCGGGAAGGAGTAGAGAGAACAGCCCCGGCGTCCGCTATAGCAGGTAAGCCTGCAATTGCCCCACAGTTAAAAGTTTTGTTTCCAAAAGCAATAAAAAGCGCACACACGCTATTTAAAATCTCAGCGCCGAGCACAGTGGCTGCAGACACTGCCACTGCCCACTCACTGCCCATATATGAATATAGTGGTAGAACTGCAAACACTATCCTTTTAAGAGACTGTTCTTTCTGTTCTTTTCCTTCCAGTGTCAGCAGAAGTGTTGAAAGGGCGGACTGCTGTCCAGAAACATCACCTTCGCTGCATTTACAACTCTCCACAAGGAGTTAGAGTTTCAGGCCCATTAATATGGTTGAGCAGTGTATCTGATATTTTGTGAACAGTCCCCCTTCCACAGCAAAGGATTTGAATATCTTTCTCACCACTAAGGTGGGTGGAGCTGTTGCAGTACTGTGTAAAATGTTGCTCTGCAAAAGGCCTCTTTGTCTTGTTACCACTTCTCGTAGGCTTTTGTGAATGTTCAAAGTGGTTTTGCAATTCTCAAATGAGTTTCACAAAATATTTATCTTTGCACTGTGGCTCCTTTTGGTACCATGAAATCCTTTCTTCACTGCTAATTCAGATGTTTTTATTGCATTGTATTGTAACATTTGTATAGTGCTCCATACACCTCACAAAGCTTTAAAGTGATCCAAGTCCTGACATGACCTTAATCCGCTGGTATCCATTTGGATTTCATGTTTGGAATTGCGTGGGACATCTAAATTATGGTGCATGAATTTCAGATAGATGCTTTCAATATGGTGCAGTGAAGATTGCAGCACTTGAACATGTAGTGCTGCAGAGTGCATGATCACAGATGCATCGATGCATACCTGTCTAACAAGTTATATAATTGGATCGTATTCTGAATCTTGTGATTATGTATTTGAAAAAACCATTTTAATCTTTTGATGACATTGATTTGGTTGTCACAACTCCTCATGCGAGCAGTCAATGAATGCCAAATTTTGTCAGACTGTGTGGAGAAGGGGGCCCACCAGTTTTGAGTTTTTCTTCATCAAGATACAGACAATTAAGCATCACCCTTCGATGCAAAGGTCCAGCTTAAAGATAAATATGGAAGAGTAGTGCAGGCCTGTAGATTGCTTGGCTTAAAACATGATTTTCTGCCATTGGGAGCATGTACAGGATGATGATAATGGGGGTGTTCTCGCTGGAAGGATGTCTAGCTGTTGTGTGGCTGCATTCTGAATTTTGTTTAATTTCAATTTTATTAGGGGTTCTGAAGAACCGGGTTTTAGAACCCAGCGGCGCCATGGGCACGCCCAATGTCTTCGGGTTCACCTGTCTTAGAATACAAAGACACAGGATACTTCTCGGTGACGTCAAAGATCAAATTTATTGGCTGCAACCAGGAACAGAAGTCAACGAAGCACAACACGGGTGGTTCGCCAGAGACTGCACAATTTCGTATTGCGAGACATCGTCTTTTATGCCAAAAATCACATTTCTGACTAGCATCAATTACTTACAAACTGTCCAATCACAAGTGACATTTCAAAAGGTATCGCATAACGACAAACCCACTTTTCAGTTGTCCAGCCCACCATCAATTACAAGGGAAAACCCAACATTCTTGCTCGGACAAGCCTGACGAACCCATAATAAAAGGACCTCAACCCAAACCATAAATAGGCCATAAAAGAAGGAACAGAAACAGATGAGAAGCAAGATAGAAGGGTGTGTGCATGTACCATAAACTCAGCAACGTCCTGCTCTTTGATCTCTATCTTGACCAGCTGCCGAACAAGGAACTGGCTCAACAAGGTTAGCTTCGGGCAATGGAGTCAGTTTGCTTAGGTCACACAGAAGTCAGCTAAAGGTGTCCGTGTCCCAAAGACTCGCTCGGCCGTAGTCATCGGCCTATGTGAGGGCAACCACAAAATGGCTGCGGTACACAAAATGGAACCCGAAGGTTCGAATGAAATCTATGAATATATAGTAAATCCATCAATCGAACATGACGAAAACACTCGTACATACCGCACTCGTCATTTGCGGTTCGCTGATACCAAAATCGTCACGATACGACAACCTTTATAGAACGGGTTCAGAATCATGGAACCTCAGTTCTCCAAGATATATTTCTTAGGTATGTTGAAAACTGGACATAACCCAATATACAGGAACTTTTGACAAAGGTATCTCATCATTTTGAAGCATCATTTCACACAATCAATCAATAAGGGAATTGTGAAGCATGCTACTCACCGATGAGGGTCTCAAGGTGCTGGGGGGCAAGGGAGTGCAGCTCTAGGTCAGCCAAAGAGCCTGGTCTTGAGACTCTTCCTGAAGGTGTGCAGAGTAGGGGAGCATCTGATGTTGACTGGGAGCTCATTCCAAGACTTTTGCCGCGACGTAGGAAAAGGCTCTTCCACCCGCTCTGATTCTGTGGATGCACAGGGTTTCTGCTAGGGCGAGGTTGGTGGAGCGGAGGTTTCTTTTGGGTACATGGAAGGAGACTCTTTTGTTGAGATATTTTGGGTCCGGTGTTGTGGAGGGATTTGTAGGCGTGGGTGAGTAGCTTGAAGGTTACTCTCTTCTTGACGGGAGCCAGTGGAGGTTTCGCAGGTGTTGGGTGATGTGTTCATGTCATGGGATACCAAGGACAAGTCTGCCGCAGTATTTTGGATGGCCTGGAGTTTGTGTGGAAGGGATTTGTTGATTCCTTTTTATTGGCTCAATCCATGTCACAAGTATTTATCATATCAGTTGTGATCAATACATAAAAATGTATTTGATAACATTTCTGCTGGCAAAACTAATACAAGGAAAAACAGAACAAGATAAAAGAAAAAAACAGCAACATATTTCAATCATAATATCATTTTACAGCCGATCGGACAATCATTTCATATACTGTATCATAGATTCCCATATCTGCATCCCAAGCTTTTGCCGTCTGATTGACTTCAGAGAATATAAGCTCTATTCCAAATTAAAGACGTTGTAGAATTTAGCCCTTCACATCTCAAATGTGGGAACCTCACTCTGAATCCAACATGAGGCAATACATAAATGCGCCAATGCTGTGGCAATAAATGTTATATATCTAAATTTGTATACTGGATGCTCATTTGAGGCATTTGCCCATATCCCTAAAAACATAATTCCCTTCGTTATTGACATAGATATTCCTGCAACCTCTTGCAAAAACAACTCTATCTATTGCTTAAATTGTGACATGGATTCGTTGATTCCAGCATAGAGGGTGTTTCCAGAGTCCAGTCTGCTTTTTATGAGTGTTTGGGTGACGGTCTTTCTAGCTTTAGGGGGGATCCACTTGAATGCCTTGCGAAAGATGCAGCGGATGTTGCAGGAGGTGGAGGCGACTGCGTTGAACTGGCGGTTCATGGTGAGCGAGGAATCGAGCATGATGCCGAGGTTCCGGGCATTGTCCGTAGGGGTGGGGGGGGGGGGGTGCTGAGGGTGGTGTGCCACCAGGCGTTGTCCCGAGGTGAAGGGATGGGTCCAAGGGCGAGGACTTCTGTCATCTCCGAGTTGAGCTTCAGACAGCTGATGCTCAGACAGGCTGCAACGTCTTTCCTTACTTCCTGGAAGCAGAATCTGGTGACTTTGTGGTCCTTTGTGAGGTACAGGATGAGCTAGGTGTCGTCGGCATAGGATACTATGATGAGTACATGCTGTCTGACGATGGCGGTGAGGGGGCCATGTAAATGTTGAAGAGCGGGGGACTGAGCGATGATCCTTGGGGTACTCATAAGTTGATCTCTGTGGGTTCAGTGGGGAAAGGCAGGAGTCTGATCCTTTGAGGTATGGACATTTGGTTACTTGATATGTGCCAAGAAGCTGCTGAAGAACATTTGCTTTAGCAGGTACTATTAACATGACATAACATTGACTGATATAAGATAATGACTGGACTTCATGATCAATCTTAAATTCATGACTTTTTGAAGTACGGTGTTAGAGGTCCCAGTACCTGGGGACAAATAGTTAAGGGATGGTGATTTGTCCTTTTGCCATATGCTAGAAACTCCAATGTCAAAGTGTTGAGATTGAGTTTGTTGGCAAACATACAGTGACAAAATGCTTCTGTCCCTTTCCCCATAATGCAGAAGTCAAGAAAGATCAGATGAGCTTGCAAGCTTTACAATGGTTCGATTTCATCATTCTACTAACTTCTGTGATTTAAGGATGAAATGATATTTGGAAGCAGACTAAAGTAGAAGTTGAACAAAAGGAAAACAATGATTTCTATTTGAGTCACTACACAAAAAAGTGATTAGAGAAATGTGGGCAAATAGTCTAACCACTGGCAACCAATAGGCAGAGCATTCCAACCAATTGTTTTTCAACAACTTTGCCACTCTAGAAAAGACCCATCTAGTGCACATCAGTACTGACCCTCCTCCTCTGATGAACAGTTCATCGCCAAGTGGGACCCCTACAGAAAAGACTACAAGCAACTCCAAACTACTTTCAGCCTAATTAGGCCTTGTCCATAAAGTATGGCTTGTGTCTTGTGGCAAAGCAGGCAAGTAACCCACATCAGGGCATACACTTGGCTGCTTAGGTTGTTGCATAATAGACACAAAAGGTGATGGGAATAATTCTTGCAAATAGTCTAACCACTGTAAGCAGCTTGGCTTAACAGTCTATCCCATCATTATTCACGCAATGTTCCCTTATAGACAAAGACTTACCTTATGCAAATCATTAATGACCATGCTCTTCATAGAAATGGCCAATTATGAACTGCCCAGCTATGGCCTCTTCAGAAGAGGACACAAGCACCCCAAGTTGGGTTTCAACCCTTTAAGGTTTCATCAGCAAGGTATAACTTGTATCCAGTGGCAGATTGAGCAAAGGACTCATGTTTGGGTATACCCTTTGCCAATTAGGGCATTGCATAATACATGCAAAAGGTGATGGGAGGAATGCTTGCAGAGAATCCAACCACCCTCCATTGTTCCGGATAGCTTTCCAAACCATCGTTTCTTGCCTACTTTGTGATTCCAAAGTCCTGCCTAATGCGCATCAATACTGACTCTGCTCTTCAGAGGCTGATTCGCATATGGCTGGGTCTAATCTGAAGTGGCATTGTGGGCAAAAACAATTATGAGTTGGAATGCTACCCTAAGTAAATGCCAGGCTCTTTTCAAGCACCTTTTATGTTCCTGATATCACACCCAGGGTGACGTAGGGTATGCTCTGATGTCTCTGTGCTCTCTGTGCCACTGCAACCAAGCAGAACCCAATTGAAAAGGCCTAAATTGGCCAAAACTAGGTTAATTGTGTTCCAGTTTACAGACAACCCTGCTTGCTGCTTGGGCTGGCCTATTCGTATTGGAGCAGGACCAAGGCTGTTTAGCATATGTCTGGGTATTAAGAATCCCAGCAAAAATCCATTACTCACCCGTCTGCCCGAGACTGATTTCAATCTCAGTCCTCACACCTTAGTAATAATATATCAGGTCCCGAACCTTAGTAATCTTCCTGCCCCTGAATCGCAGCCCTGATTCTGGTCTTTTCAACAGTTTTATTTTTCCCCTTCTCAATCCTTGCATTGGTATCCAGAAATTAAGTCAGTGGTTAAAAGTTAACATAGACTATAATTTAAGACGTGACCATCTCGAAAATCGTGCTTAGCCTCAAGACTTTCACAGAAGCAACATTGCCCATGTTGCTTTTCCAGACTTACTGTTGTTCAAGGACTTCCCATTCATCATGGCCCATAAATGGCTTCCTGAATCTTCTGCCATCCACTGAGAGAGATTCCTTTGCTAATTTCTTGCCCACTGATCTGACAAATAAGAAAAAAGGCACAAGTGCATTTCACAGCACATATTTATTATTTACTGAGAATGAACAGTACAGCATAACATAAGAGCATTTGCAACTCGGCTACAATAACAATATTTTGAATCAATATGATCTAGAAGACTGGATTAGTATGTAGAAGAACCCCAAGAGAACAAGTTGGACAGGTCTCTGGGATCGGCACACACAAAAAATAGTACCAAATCCATAAACATATATATAGCTTAATGGTATCAACGAACAGCACTTCAACTCACACAACCATCCTTCCAAGAGCCAACTAAATATTTTAGTCTGCCCTCACCACACCCACATATACTCAACACAGCAACACAGTCACTTAGTTTGGCAAAGAGTATCCTGAACCAATGTCACTTCTCACTCTTGATACGCTAAATCTCAAAGACTTAGTAGAACATTTAATTCAGACAATACTGCTCTTCACTTGTACAAACCACCTCCCAAACTGTACAGTGAGCAAAGCTATGCCTCTCTAATAGCACATATCACATGTAAGACACTCATTCCTGACAGATCCAACATAACATTTTAATCAAACCATACCATATTTTCACAGCCAAGTCACAGCACCACATCCATATGGTTGGTACATCGATTTTACTCAAATAGCACATCTCTTTCTTTCTAGTGCCACTCTTCCAAAAGGAAACCAAACATGTTAGTAAATCACACCCTGAAGTACATAATATTCGACCGAAGCCAGATAGTTGGGAAAATGATACCACACAACACCACATCCTTCTACACACACCAAGGCCAAAAATCTTCCATAATGCTCACATGAACTGCACAACACCAAACATATATCATTGACATAAGAGTACATTTATCAATACAATACATGCATAACAAATATTACAGACAGCAATTAAAACAGAACATATTAGTTGATTAGCAGTCTTGTATGCATCACATTCAATTATATCATATCAGCACACCCCACTTTTCATGCATTTCTCTGTGACTATATAATATGTCATCAATCAAACATCCCATTATCCTCACAAACACATACAAAGCACTCCACAACATCATTTAAATATTGCAGGCTGTAGAAAAGTATACTATTATGCAGTGAGACCGGTTAGGCTTCACTAAGCAATGCTCTCCCTTTTTACTGCTGAACTTCAGGTCTTGAAAGCCCTGATAATCGAGCATCTCCCCTCGATCAGCTCCCTCCTCTCCCTCCGAAATTTGCCCGTAGGCCCCTCTAGCGTGATATCCCACGCTGTTCAATATCCTCTCCTCCCCACATTTAATACCTTACCTCTCCCTAACACAGCCTCCCGGCCTAGAAGGATGAAGAACGATATTTCATATAAAGACATCAAGGATCTACTCTCCTTTTACTCCCTTAACTTAGTCACCAACAAGATTCCTCTTAGTTGAATTCAAGCCATTCACCCTAACCCGATCAGAGAACTCCTACTCAACCTCAGAGCCATAAATAATGACAACCTCAAAAGAGTGAATATCACACAGACGCCTCCCTCCAGTCACAGGGACGACTCAAATGCACACTCCTCAACTACAGGTCAGCCAGTAAACACGCCTCGGATATCTTCGACCTCATTCAATATCAGGAGATAGATAGACATCATCATTCTTACCGAATCTTGGTTTAATTCCGCCTCCTCTCCTATACTAGACCTCCTAGTGCCTCCTTCCCATGACATAATTCGTCTCGATAGAGCGAAAAAGCAGGGCGGTGGCCTAGCTTGTATTCATTAGAGCACTGTCTAGGTCTCTCACTCCGAGACCTCTGCACCCTCCTCCAGTGAATACCTCTGCCTCAACACTTTAAGTAACCACATCCTGATATGCAAACTACATACTTTCCATCTTTCCCCGTGGGACAATCTCTCCTTCATCGAACAATCACTGGAAATCATGTCTGGTAATGTCGATTCCGCAGTTCGCCAAATCTTCCTCAGTGATTTCAACGTTCATTGGTCTAATCCTAATGACCAAGGTGTTACATGCATTAAATCCTTCTTAGATGATCACAAGCTGACTCAATCCTGTGACAGGCCTACGCATAATAAAGGAGAAATCCTGGATCTCACCATCTCCAAAGGAAACACCATATCACTGGATACCATCTCCCTTTGCGACTCGTCTGACCATCACATCATCCTCTTTTACATTAGCCGAGTGGTGTCAGCGAGGAAGCCTCAATCGAAGAAGTTAACGGTATGGAAAAGGGACCTTAGACATATCAATACAGCTGAACTAGCAACCCAATGTAAACTTGCCCTTTCTGCCCAAGTTGTCAAGCCAGAGGTTCACTTACTTACCGACTTTTACAACTCTACTATCTCAAGTATCATGGACTCTGTTGCACTAATCCCACAAAAAAATGCATCAACAAAAATCTCTAAACCATGGTTTAACGACAACCTAAACGCCGAATGATGCAACCTAAGGGCAACTGAGCGATCTTGGAAATCCAATCCTTCCTCGGATCAGCTAAAAGTCCTCAGAACGGTAAGGAGCTCCTATAACAAACAAATCAAGAGCACCAAGACCCACTAACTCAGATCTCAACTTAACCAAGCCTCTAATCATCCCAGGAAACTTTTTGAAGATTTTAAACAACAATCGTGTGACGCACCCACTCATTCTGACCCAGAACACAGCCCACCCTCTTGCAACACTTTGGCTACATTTTTCTCTGTGAAATTGAGACTCATCAATATCGAACTGGAATCTAAAAAGGCCTCTTTACCATCCTATTGTCCTGCGCACCCTCCATCCCCCTCGGAACAGCCTGAACCAGCTAGTCTGAGCACCAAAAACAATTATTATTATTATTATTGGGACATTTGTAGAGCGCTGCGTTACGCACACCGGCGTGTCCACGCGCTGAAAGTGGGAGAGGAAGCAAGCAGGGGACACAAAAACTGAGCGGACAATTATTTAGTGTAGAGGAATGTTTTAAGTTTCGCTCGGAACCTAGCCTCCTCCGGTTCCAGGCGCAAGTCCGTTGGCAATTTATTCCAATTAGTTGCCGCTAGGCATCTAAAGGACCTACCTCCCATGCGGGCTCTCTTGATTCTCGGGATCCTCAGTAGGCCGCCCCCTGTGGATCTAAGCGCCCTGCCATTCAAGATACGATGACAGGTGCAGAGGGCTTTGTATTCCACTCTTCTCCTCACAGGGAGCCAGTGTAACTGCTGGAGGGCCGCCTTAGAAGGCGCCCTTTTAGGCAGTCTGAGAATCAAACGCGCTGCCGCATTCTGCAGCACTTGCAGGCGTGCCATGCTTTTTTCTGGAGCCCCCAGGTACAGCAGGTTCCCGTAATCCGACCTAGCTGTCACCAGAGCATGAACCAGGGTTTGACGGGCATCAATCGGGAGTAAGTCAAGGACCTTTCTTAATTTCTTCAGAATCCCAAAACAGACTCCCACCACCCGATTTATCTGGGGGTCAAAAGTAAGACCCGCATCAAACCACACCCCCAGATTGCGTGCCTCTTGGCAGGGGGTTGGGGTTGGTCCAAGGCAAGATGGCCACCATGCCGACGACCAGGCAGACTGGGCTCTCCCCACCACCAGCACCTCTGTCTTGTTGCCATTAAGCTTCAAACAATTGATGGCCATCCATTCGGCAAGATCTTTCATGCACGAGCGGAAGCCATCGGCAGCAAGACAGGGCGCGTGCGATAGGGAGATCACCAGCTGCGTGTCGTCGGCATATGAAACCAGTTGGAGGCCATGACTCTCCACTATCGAGGCAACAGGCGCGACATACATATTAAAGAGGGTCGGGCTTAATGACGAGCCCTGCGGCACGCCTTGGCCCAGAGACACCCCCTTTGAATAGCAGTCTCCTTGCCTGACTCGAAAGCTTCTCCCCTTGAGGAAATCCTGGATCCATCTCAGCGCGGTGCCAGAGATGCCACCTCTGTTCAGACACTGTAGCAACATGTTATGCGCTACAGTGTCGAACGCCGCGCTGAGGTCCAACAGGATCAAAGCCATAGTTTGGCCTGCATCCACACCCTCTCTCAGATGTTCCGTAGCCATAAGAAGGGCGGACTCGGTAGAATGTCGTGGCCTAAAGCCAAACTGCGTCGCATGGAGCAGTCCCCTTTCTTCCACATGCTTCATAATTTGGGTATTAACCACCTTTTCCGCCACTTTGGACAGAAAAGGCAGGAGGGAGATGGGCCTCAGATTCTCTAATACCTCGAAGCCTAAGTGGGGTTTCTTCCGGAGCGGGAGCACCACCGCCTGTTTCCACCCCTCAGGCAACTTTCCTGATCCGAAAGAGATGTCAAGGACGTGCCTTATATAAGGCTCCAGAACTTCCAGACTGTCTGCCAAGCGTTTTGGTGACACCGGGTCCCACGGGGACCCTGATTTGACAGAGCGACACACCACTACTAGTTCCTCGAGAGGAGGGGTACGGAAGTATGTTAGAGGCCCTGCCGTCTCCGTGTCCCCCAATACTACCTCAAGGTCAGACCCTGTCGGCGGATTAGGGAAAGTCGAGTAGATCTTCTCTACTTTAGCGGAGAAATATTCGGCAATCCGGTCACATGACTCCGTTGAGCAACTCTCCGGCTCTGTAGGTGCATTTACCGAGGTCAAAGATTTGTAGATGCCGAAGAGTTCTTTGGCCGAATTTTCCGCCCCCAGGATTTGTCCTGTATAGTAGGCTGCCTTAGACTTTTTTATCAGCCTATGGTGAAGGCGCCTTTTTTCCAGAAACAATTCCCTGGTCTGGTTATCATAAGACACCCTCCAGACTTTTTCTGCCCGCCTACAGTCCGCCTTTGTTAGCCTCAGCTCAGCACTGAACCAAGGGGCTGACCGTACTTTCCGAGCACATGTAGATGTGCGGCAGAGTGGGGCTGTCTGGTCAAGCGCTTCAATAATGCGCTGATTCAGGTTAGAGACCGCTGTTTCTATGTCTTCGCCCCCAGGCTGACCATCCCCACTTAAAGCTTGATTGAAATCCTCCACCGAAAATTTAGCCCACTTCCTCCTAAGATAATTAGGGGGTGCCTGGCTGGCTTTGTTGGTTTTTAAGCTCTGTATGGAGAATGCCACCAGAAAGTGGTCAGTCCAGGGGATGGGCTCTATACCTGACACCTCTACACCTCCCCAGTTAGCATAGACCGGGTCCAAAAGGTGTCCCTGTCGGTGCGTAGGGTCTGATAGCTTCAAATCCAGTTGAAGAGCTAACATGTCCCGACAGAAGTCCTTGACCCCTGTATCCTCTGGGCAATTTAGGTGCAAGTTCAGGTCTCCTAATAGGAGGAATTTGTCCCTGCGCAGGGTCGCCTCCATGAGGCTTTCTAGCAGGCTCTCCCTGAACTTTGTGCAAGCTCCTGGCGGCCGATATACCAAACAACCATTGATCGTCATGCCCCCGTTGATTTGAATCGTGAAAACGCCCGCCTCACTCTCCACGATCAGCGTGCGCTCTAAGCAACAGCCCAAAGTTTTCCTAAAAATAATAGCAATCCCCCCTCCCACCCCCTCTGGCCTATCCTGCCTGACCCAGGAATAGTTCTCCGGCGTGGCCTCGATAATGTCAGAGTCAGAAAACTGGTCTAACCACGTTTCCGTTAGAAACAGTAGGTCGAACTTTTTATCAGTAATCAGCTCGAAAACGTCAAGTCTGTGTTTACGTAATGACCTCACATTAAGGAGACTACAAGACAGTGCCTGCTCCGTGGTATCCCGCGGCATGGTAGTAACACGGAAACCACAGTGAGGGCATACCCTATCGTCAATCAACATACCGTGCATACATATGGAGGCGGTACGAGGACGGAAACCAAGGAGTTGATCCTTAGTCTAGTAGATCTTACGGCCAGGGGTTATCGCCCTAGC
The DNA here is from genome assembly GCF_964263255.1 of Lissotriton vulgaris. Lineage (NCBI taxonomy): Eukaryota > Metazoa > Chordata > Amphibia > Caudata > Salamandridae > Lissotriton > Lissotriton vulgaris. Next base: position 80,981,404 of record NC_141690.1, on the reverse strand, counting down.
CCGCAATCGGCCGCGGACGGGCGCAGACGGGCTCGACTTTGGCGACACTTCGGCGCGCCTTCGACGCGCCCGCTGCGCTCGTCCGCTGCGCTGCCTTGTTAACATCCGCCTTATATGCCCCAGAGCGAGTGCCTCAGGATGACTAGACCGCTAACCGGTCTCCCCCGCTCACCGGAAGTGGCAGTCTCGACCTTTCACGCCCTCCGCGCAACCGTGCTAGTCACCGCGTCGGACCAGGGCGGGAAGGAGTAGAGAGAACAGCCCCGGCGTCCGCTATAGCAGGTAAGCCTGCAATTGCCCCACAGTTAAAAGTTTTGTTTCCAAAAGCAATAAAAAGCGCACACACGCTATTTAAAATCTCAGCGCCGAGCACAGTGGCTGCAGACACTGCCACTGCCCACTCACCACCACGCGAGCCGGCTCCTCCAGTGCCTTATATGCCCCAGAGCGAGTGCCTCAGGATAACTAGACCGCTAACCGGCCTCCCCCGCTCACCGGAAGTGGCAGTCTCGACCTTCCACGCCCTCCGCGCAACGGTGCTAGTCACCGCGTCGGACCAGGGCGGGAAGGAGTAGAGAGAACAGCCCCGGCGTCCGCTATAGCAGGTAAGCCTGCAATTGCCCCACAGTTAAAAGTTTTGTTTCCAAAAGCAATAAAAAGCGCACACACGCTATTTAAAATCTCAGCGCCAAGCACAGTGGCTGCAGACACTGCCACTGCCCACTCACTGCCCATATATGAATATAGTGGTAGAACTGCAAACACTATCCTTTTAAGAGACTGTTCTTTCTGTTCTTTTCCTTCCAGTGTCAGCAGAAGTGTTGAAAGGGCGGACTGCTGTCCAGAAACATCACCTTCGCTGCATTTACAACTCTCCACAAGGAGTTAGAGTTTCAGGCCCATTAATATGGTTGAGCAGTGTATCTGATATTTTGTGAACAGTCCCCCTTCCACAGCAAAGGATTTGAATATCTTTCTCACCACTAAGGTGGGTGGAGCTGTTGCAGTACTGTGTAAAATGTTGCTCTGCAAAAGGCCTCTTTGTCTTGTTACCACTTCTCGTAGGCTTTTGTGAATGTTCAAAGTGGTTTTGCAATTCTCAAATGAGTTTCACAAAATATTTATCTTTGCACTGTGGCTCCTTTTGGTACCATGAAATCCTTTCTTCACTGCTAATTCAGATGTTTTTATTGCATTGTATTGTAACATTTGTATAGTGCTCCATACACCTCACAAAGCTTTAAAGTGATCCAAGTCCTGACATGACCTTAATCCGCTGGTATCCATTTGGATTTCATGTTTGGAATTGCGTGGGACATCTAAATTATGGTGCATGAATTTCAGATAGATGCTTTCAATATGGTGCAGTGAAGATTGCAGCACTTGAACATGTAGTGCTGCAGAGTGCATGAGCACAGATGCATCGATGCATACCTGTCTAACAAGTTATATAATTGGATCGTATTCTGAATCTTGTGATTATGTATTTGAAAAAACCATTTTAATCTTTTGATGACATTGATTTGGTTGTCACAACTCCTCATGCGAGCAGTCAATGAATGCCAAATTTTGTCAGACTGTGTGGAGAAGGGGGCCCACCAGTTTTGAGTTTTTCTTCATCAAGATACAGACAATTAAGCATCACCCTTCGATGCAAAGGTCCAGCTTAAAGATAAATATGGAAGAGTAGTGCAGGCCTGTAGATTGCTTGGCTTAAAACATGATTTTCTGCCATTGGGAGCATGTACAGGATGATGATAATGGGGGTGTTCTCGCTGGAAGGATGTCTAGCTGTTGTGTGGCTGCATTCTGAATTTTGTTTAATTTCAATTTTATTAGGGGTTCTGAAGAACCGGGTTTTAGAACCCAGCGGCGCCATGGGCACGCCCAATGTCTTCGGGTTCACCTGTCTTAGAATACAAAGACACAGGATACTTCTCGGTGACGTCAAAGATCAAATTTATTGGCTGCGACCAGGAACAGAAGTCAACGAAGCACAACACGGGTGGTTCGCCAGAGACTGCACAATTTCGTATTGCGAGACATCGTCTTTTATGCCAAAAATCACATTTCTGACTAGCATCAATTACTTACAAACTGTCCAATCACAAGTGACATTTCAAAAGGTATCGCATAACGACAAGCCCACTTTTCAGTTGTCCAGCCCACCATCAATTACAAGGGAAAACCCAACATTCTTGCTCGGACAGGCCGGACGAACCCATAATAAAAGGACCTCAACCCAAACCATAAATAGGCCATAAAAGAAGGAACAGAAACAGATGAGAAGCAAGATAGAAGGGTGTGTGCATGTACCATAAACTCAGCAATGTCCTGCTCTTTGATCTCTATCTTGACCAGCTGCCGAACAAGGAACTGGCTCAACAAGGTTAGCTTCGGGCAATGGAGTCAGTTTGCTTAGGTCACACAGAAGTCAGCTAAAGGTGTCCGTGTCCCAAAGACTCGCTCGGCCGTAGTCATCGGCCTATGTGAGGGCAACCACAAAATGGCTGCGGTACACAAAATGGAACCCGAAGGTCCGAATGAAATCTATGAATATATAGTAAATCCATCAATCGAACATGACGAAAACACTCGTACATACCGCACTCGTCATTTGCGGTTCGCTGATACCAAAATCGTCACGATACGACAACCTTTATAGAACGGGTTCAGAATCATGGAACCTCAGTTCTCCAAGATATATTTCTTAGGTATGTTGAAAACTGGACATAACCCAATATACAGGAACTTTTGACAAAGGTATCTCATCATTTTGAAGCATCATTTCACACAATCAATCAATAAGGGAATTGTGAAGCATGCTACTCACCGATGAGGGTCTCAAGGTGCTGGGGGGCAAGGGAGTGCAGCTCTAGGTCAGCCAAAGAGCCTGGTCTTGAGACTCTTCCTGAAGGTGTGCAGAGTAGGGGAGCATCTGATGTTGACTGGGAGCTCATTCCAAGACTTTTGCCGCGACGTAGGAAAAGGCTCTTCCACCCGCTCTGATTCTGTGGATGCACAGGGTTTCTGCTAGGGCGAGGTTGGTGGAGCGGAGGTTTCTTTTGGGTACATGGAAGGAGACTCTTTTGTTGAGATATTTTGGGTCCGGTGTTGTGGAGGGATTTGTAGGCGTGGGTGAGTAGCTTGAAGGTTACTCTCTTCTTGACGGGAGCCAGTGGAGGTTTCGCAGGTGTTGGGTGATGTGTTCATGTCATGGGATACCAAGGACAAGTCTGCCGCAGTATTTTGGATGGCCTGGAGTTTGTGTGGAAGGGATTTGTTGATTCCTTTTTATTGGCTCAATCCATGTCACAAGTATTTATCATATCAGTTGTGATCAATACATAAAAATGTATTTGATAACATTTCTGCTGTCAAAACTAATACAAGGAAAAACAGAACAAGATAAAAGAAAAAAACAGCAACATATTTAAATCATAATATCATTTTACAGCCGATCGGACAATCATTTCATATACTGTATCATAGATTCCCATATCTGCATCCCAAGCTTTTGCCGTCTGATTGACTTCAGAGAATATAAGCTCTATTCCAAATTAAAGACGTTGTAGAATTTAGCCCTTCACATCTCAAATGTGGGAACCTCACTCTGAATCCAACATGAGGCAATACATAAATGCGCCAATGCTGTGGCAATAAATGTTATATATCTAAATTTGTATACTGGATGCTCATTTGAGGCATTTGCCCTTATCCCTAATAACATAATTTCCTTCGTTATTGACATAGATATTCCTGCAACCTCTTGCAAAAACAACTCTATCTATTGCTTAAATTGTGACATGGATTCGTTGATTCCAGCATAGAGGGTGTTTCCATAGTCCAGTCTGCTTTTTATGAGTGTTTGGGTGACGGTCTTTCTAGCTTTAGGGGGGATCCACTTGAATGCCTTGCGAAAGATGCAGCGGATGTTGCAGGAGGTGGAGGCGACTGCGTTGAACTGGCGGATCATGGTGATCGAGGAGTCGAGCATGATGCCGAGGTTCCGGGCATTGTCCGTAGGGGTGGGGGGGGGGGTGCTGAGGGTGGTGTGCCACCAGGCGTTGTCCCGAGGTGAAGGGATGGGTCCAAGGGCGAGGACTTCTGTCATCTCCGAGTTGAGCTTCAGACAGCTGATGCTCAGACAGGCTGCAACGTCTTTCCTTACTTCCAGGAAGCAGAATCTGGTGACTTTGTGGTCCTTTGTGAGGTACAGGATGAGCTAGGTGTCGTCGGCATAGGATACTATGATGAGTACATGCTGTCTGACGATGGCGGTGAGGGGGCCATGTAAATGTTGAAGAGCGGGTGACTGAGCGATGATCCTTGGGGTACTCATAAGTTGATCTCTGTGGGTTCAGTGGGGAAAGGCAGGAGTCTGATCCTTTGAGGTATGAACATTTGGTTACTTGATAAGTGCCAAGAAGCTGCTGAAGAACATTTGCTTTAGCAGGTACTATTAACATGACATAACATTGACTGATATAAGATAATGACTGGACTTCATGATCAATCTTAAATTCATGACTTTTTGAAGTACGGTGTTAGAGGTCGCAGTACCTGGGGACAAATAGTTAAGGGATGGTGATTTGTCCTTTTGCCATATGCTAGAAACTCCAATGTCAAAGTGTTGAGATTGAGTTTGTTGGCAAACATACAGTGACAAAATGCTTCTGTCCCTTTCCCCATAATGCAGAAGTCAAGAAAGATCAGATGAGCTTGCAAGCTTTACAATGGTTCGATTTCATCATTCTACTAACTTCTGTGATTTAAGGATGAAATGATATTTGGAAGCAGACTAAAGTAGAAGTTGAACAAAAGGAAAACAATGATTTCTATTTGAGTCACTACACAAAAAAGTGATTAGAGAAATGTGGGCAAATAGTCTAACCACTGGCAACCAATAGGGAGAGCATTCCAACCAATTGTTTTTCAACAACTTTGCCACTCTAGAAAAGACCCATCTAGTGCACATCAGTACTGACCCTCCTCCTCTGATGAACAGTTCATCGCCAAGTGGGACCCCTACAGAAAAGACTACAAGCAACTCCAAACTACTTTCAGCCTAATTAGGCCTTGTCCATAAAGTATGGCTTGTGTCTTGTGGCAAAGCAGGCAAGTAACCCACATCAGGGCATACACTTGTTTGCTTAGGTTGTTGCATAATAGACACAAAAGGTGATGGGAATAATTCTTGCAAATAGTCTAACCACTGTAAGCAGCTTGGCTTAACAGTCTATCCCATCATTATTCACGCAATGTTCCCTTATAGACAAAGACTTACCTTATGCAAATCATTAATGACCATGCTCTTCATAGAAATGGCCAATTATGAACTGCCCAGCTATGGCCTCTTCAAAAGAGGACACAAGCACCCCAAGTTGGGTTTCAACCCTTTAAGGTTTCATCAGCAAGGTATAACTTGTATCCAGTGGCAGATTGAGCAAAGGACTCATGTTTGGGTATACCCTTTGCCAATTAGGGCATTGCATAATACATGCAAAAGGTGATGGGAGGAATGCTTGCAGAGAATCCAACCACCCTCCATTGTTCCGGATAGCTTTCCAAACCATCGTTTCTTGCCTACTTTGTGATTCCAAAGTCCTGCCTAATGCGCATCAATACTGACTCTGCTCTTCAGAGGCTGATTCGCATATGGCTGGGTCTAATCTGAAGTGGCATTGTGGGCAAAAACAATTATGAGTTGGAATGCTACCCTAAGTAAATGCCAGGCTCTTTTCAAGCACCTTTTATGTTCCTGATATCACACCCAGGGTGACGTAGGGTATGCTCTGATGTCTCTGTGCTCTCTATGCCACTGCAACCAAGCAGAACCCAATTGAAAAGGCCTAAATTGGCCAAAACTAGGTTAATTGTGTTCCAGTTTACAGACAACCCTGCTTGCTGCTTGGGCTGGCCTATTCGTATTGGAGCAGGACCAAGGCTGTTTAGCATATGTCTGGGTATTAAGAATCCCAGCAAAAATCCATTACTCACCCGTCTGCCCGAGACTGATTTCAATCTCAGTCCTCAAACCTTAGTAATAATATATCAGGTCCCGAACCTTAGTAATCTTCCTGCCCCTGAATCGCAGCCCTGATTCTGGTCTTTTCAACAGTTTTATTTTTCCCCTTCTCAATCCTTGCATTGGTATCCAGAAATTAAGTCAGTGGTTAAAAGTTAACATAGACTATAATTTAAGACGTGACCATCTCGAAAATCGTGCTTAGCCTCAAGACTTTCACAGAAGCAACATTGCCCATGTTGCTTTTCCAGACTTACTGTTGTTCAAGGACTTCCCATTCATCATGGCCCATCAAAAGGCTTCCTGAATCTTCTGCCATCCACTGAGAGAGATTCCTTTGCTAATTTCTTGCCCACTGATCTGACAAATAAGAGAAAAGGCACAAGTGCATTTCACAGCACATATTTATTATTTACTGAGAATGAACAGTACAGCATAACATAAGAGCATTTGCAACTCGGCTACAATAACAATATTTTGAATCAATATGATCTAGAAGACTGGATTAGTATGTAGAAGAACCCCAAGAGAACAAGTTGGACAGGTCTCTGGGATCGGCACACACAAAAAATAGTACCAAATCCATAAACATATATATAGCTTAATGGTATCACCGAACAGCACTTGAACTCACACAACCATCCTTCCAAGAGCCAACTGAATATTTTAGTCTGCCCTCACCACACCCACATATACTCAACACAGCAACACAGTCACTTAGTTTGGCAAAGAGTATCCTGAGCCAATGTCACTTCTCACTCTTGATACAGCTAAATCTCAAAGACTTAGTAGAACATTTAATTCAGACAATAATGCTCTTCACTTTTACAAACCACCTCCCAAACTGTACAGTGAGCAAAGCTATGCCTCTCTAATAGCACATATCACATGTGAGACACTCATTCCTGACAGATCCAACATAACATTTTAATCAAACCATACCATATTTTCACAGCCAAGTCACAGCACCACATCCATATGGTTGGTACATCGATTTTACTCATATAGCACATCTCTTTCTTTCTAGTGCCACTCTTCCAAAAGGAAACCAAACATGTTAGTAAATCACACCCTGAAGTACATAATATTCGACCGAAGCCAGATAGTTGGAAAAATGATACCACACAACACCACATCCTTCTACACACACCAAGGCCAAAAATCTTCCATAATGCTCACATGAACTGCACAACACCAAACATATATCATTGACATAACAGTACATTTATCAATACAATACATGCATAACAAATATTACAGACAGCAATTAAAACAGAACATATTAGTTGATTAGCAGTCTTGTATGCATCACATTGAATTATATCATATCAGCACACCCCACTTTTCATGCATTTCTCTGTGACTATATAATATGTCATCAATCAAACATCCCATTATCCTCACAAACACATACAAAGCACTCCACAACATCATTTAAATATTGCAGGCTGTAGAAAAGTATACTATTATGCAGTGAGACCGGTTAGGCTTCACTAAGCAATGCTCTCCCTTTTTACTGCTGAACTTCAGGTCTTGAAAGCCCTGATAATCGAGCATCTCCCCTCGATCAGCTCCCTCCTCTCCCTCCGAAATTTGCCCGTAGGCCCCTCTAGCATGATATCCAACGCTGTTCAATATCCTCTCCTCCCCACATTTAATACCTTACCTCTCCCTAACACAGCCTCCCGGCCTAGAAGGATGAAGAACGATATTTCATATAAAGACATCAAGGATCTACTCTCCTTTTACTCCCTTAACTTAGTCACCAACAAGATTCCTCTTAGTTGAATTCAAGCCATTCACCCTAACCCGATCAGAGAACTCCTACTCAACCTCAGAGCCATAAATAATGACAACCTCAAAAGAGTGAATATCACACAGACGCCTCCCTCCAGTCACAGGGACGACTCAAATGCACACTCCTCAACTACAGGTCAGCCAGTAAACACGCCTCGGATATCTTCGACCTCATTCAATATCAGGAGATAGATAGACATCATCATTCTTACCGAATCTTGGTTTAATTCCGCCTCCTCTCCTATACCAGACCTCCTAGTGCCTCCTTCCCATGACATAATTCGTCTCGATAGAGCGAAAAAGCAGGGCGGTGGCCTAGCTTGTATTCATTAGAGCACTGTCTAGGTCTCTCACTCCGAGACCTCTGCATCCTCCTCCAGTGAATACCTCTGCCTCAACACTTTAAGTAACCACATCCTGATATGCAAACTACATACTTTCCATCTTTCCCCATGGGACAATCTCTCCTTCATCGAACAATCACTGGAAATCATGTCTGGTAATGTCGATTCCGCAGTTCGCCAAATCTTCCTCAGTGATTTCAACGTTCATTGGTCTAATCCTAATGACCAAGGTGTTACATGCATTAAATCCTTCTTAGATGATCACAAGCTGACTCAATCCTGTGACAGGCCTACGCATAATAAAGGAGAAATCCTGGATCTCACCATCTCCAAAGGAAACACCATATCACTGGATACCATCTCCCTTTGCGACTCGTCTGACCATCACATCATCCTCTTTTACATTAGCCGAGTGGTGTCAGCGAGGAAGCATCAATCAAAGAAGTTAACGGTATGGAAAAGGGACCTTAGACATATCAATACAGCTGAACTAGCAACCCAATGTAAACTTGCCCTTTCTGCCCAAGTTGTCAAGCCAGAGGTTCACTTACTTACCGACTTTTACAACTCTACTATCTCAAGTATCATGGACTCTGTTGCACTAATCCCACAAAAAAATGCATCAACAAAAATCTCTAAACCATGGTTTAACGACAACCTAAACTCCGAATGATGCAACCCAAGGGGAACTGAGCGATCTTGGAAATCCAATCCTTCCTCGGATCAGCTAAAAGTCCTCAGAACGGTAAGGAGCTCCTATAACAAACAAATCAAGAGCACCAAGACCCACTAACTCAGATCTCAACTTAACCAAGCCTCTAATCATCCCAAGAAACTTTTTGAAGATTTTAAACAACAATCGTGTGACGCACCCACTCATTCTGACCCAGAACACAGCCCACCCTCTTGCAACACTTTGGCTACATTTTTCTCTGTGAAATTGAGACTCATCAATATCGAACTGGAATCTAAAAAGGCCTCTTTACCATCCTATTGTCCTGCGCACCGTCCATCCCCCTCTGAACAGCCTGAACCAGCTAGTCTGAGCACCAAAAACAATGCCTCTTGGGACACCTTCACCCCTTTTAGCGAAAGAGATATTAACAAAATTCTTCAGAGTATCAAACCATCCAATCACTTTAATGACCCGCTACCACCCTCCATCTTCCAGGAAATCAATGAAGTCATCACGCCCCTCTGGACAAATATTGTCAAAGCCTCACTGTCTCAAGGTATGATCCCTGACTGCCTAAAGCCAGCTCAGATTTCTCCTATTTAAAAAAAAACCTAATGCTGATAATGCAGACCTTAACAACTTCCGCCATATCTCCAACTTCACTACCCTGGCCAAACTCCTAAAAAAAATGTGTCCAATCTCAACTTTGTGCTCACATTGAAAATGTCCAGCTCCTAGACCATTACCAATCTGGCTTTGGAAGCGGACACAGCACTGAATCGGCACTCCTTCATGTTTTCGATGACATTTTTAAAATGCTCGACCACAATGAATCCTGCCTCCTGATCCTCCTTGACCTTTCCGCCTACCTCGAGACGCCTACCTCGAGACGAACGGATCCCTCGACCTCTCGCAGTCTGGCTTCCGGGCCAACCACAGCACCGAGACCGCCCTGATCGCCGCCACCGATGACATCCGAGCTCTGCTTGACAACGGAGAAACAGCGGCCCTCATCCTCCTAGACCTCTCCGCGACCTTCGACACTGTCTGCCACCGTACACTAGTGCAGCGACTCAGCAACGTCGGAATCCAGGAGAAGGCACTGGAGTGGATCATCTCCTTCCTCGCCGGTAGGACACAGAGAGTCCGCCTCCCCCGTTCAGATCTGAAGCCATCGAAGTCATCTGCAGCGTTCCTCAAGGCTCCTCGCTCAGCCCAACCCTCTTCAACGTGTACATGAGCCCCCTCGCAGACATCGCACGCCAGCACAACCTCAACATCTTCTCCTACGCCGACGACACCCAGCTGATTCTCTCCCTCACCAACGACCCCGCCACCACCAGAGCCAACCTCCAGCCGAATGGATGAAGAACAGCCGCCTGAAACTGAACTCGGACAAGACGGAAGTCCTCATCCTGGGATCCTCACCCTCCGCCTGGGACGCCTTCTCGTGGCCTCCCGCCCTAGGAAGCGCACCCAAACCAACAGACCACGCACGCAACCTGGGCTTCCACCTGGACTCCAACCTCTCCATGACCAACAAGTCAACGCCGTCTCCTCGTCGTGCTTCAACATCCTGCGCATGCTACGAAAGATCTTCCGGTGGATCCCCACCGAGACCAGGAAGACGGTCACCCAAGCCCTCGTCACCAGCCGTCTGGACTACGGCAACTCCCTCTACGCCGGAACCACCGCCAAACTCCAGAAAAGACTTCAGCGGATCCAGAACGCCTCAGCAGGACTCATCCTGGACATCCCCCGCCGCAGCCACATCTCCGGATACCTGAGAGACCTGCACTGGCTCCTGGTCACCAAGAGAATAACCTTCCGACTCCTCACCCACGCACACAAAGCTCTACACAACCAAGAACCAGGATACCTCAACAGCCGCCTCAACTTCTACGCTCCCAAACGCCAGCTTCGATCGACCGGCCACGCCCTCGCCACCATCCCCCGCATCCGAAGAGCCACCACAGGGGGACGGTCCTTCTCCTACCTCGCCGCCAAGACATGGAACTCCCTCCCGACCCACGTCCGCCTGACCCAGGACCACCTCGCCTTCAGGAAGCAACTCAAGACCTGGCTGTTCGAGCAGTAGCGGGCCCCCCTCCCCTAGCGCCTTGAGACCCTCTGGGTGAGTAGTGCGCTATATAAATGCTTGATTGATTGATTGATTGATTGATTGATTGATTGATTGCTTTTGATACTGTAAATCACCACAACCTATTATCAGTTCTGAAACACAGGATGGGCCTCTCTGGTCTGGTGCTGCAATGGTTCTCGTCCTTCCTCCACCACAGATCCCAAAGAATAAAGATGAACCACACCGTATCCCAGCCCATGCCTGTATCCATGGGTGTCCCACAAGGGTCCGCCTTCCTTATCCCCCATACTATTCAACCTATTCTTGGAACCAATTGCAAATGCACTAAACTCAATGAATATTCTCTTCCACATGTACGCAGACGGCACACAATTTTACCTGCAAATCTCCTCCCCTGACAATCTCACAGCATTTAACACTACCTTCATGAACATTCAAAACTGGCTAATGGAGAACAGCCTCCTACTCAACACTTCCAAAACTGAATTCTTGCTCATTTCTCCTCCGAATCATACCCCCAAGGTAGATATCTGGATGAACCATCTCATTGTCTTCAACTGCCCCCCGTAATTATTGACTCAGCAAATTCGCTCGGAATCACCCTAGACAAACACTTAAATTTGAAGAACCACATTAGTAAGGTTTGTAAGGGAGTGAATCACCAGGTGAGACTACTCAGGAATCCTAAGCCTTTCCTCCCACAAGCTGAATTCAAGCAGGTGGTTCAAGCGCTAGTTTTGCCGAGGCTCAACTATGGCAGTGCTACACTATGTGGCCTCCGGAAATATACCTCGGCCCCACTTGTGGCTGTGTTGAATATGGCGGCCAGACTGACCATGGGCACAAAAAGATATGCGCACATTTCCCCAGTCCTAAAATCTCTAAATTGACTGCCTTTTGAAGCAAGAATACAGCTAAAGATCTGCTGCCTGACTCACAAAGCTTTCCATCTCAAAAACCCCAAGTGCCTATGCCAAAAGCTAGAACTATCTGGAGGTGGTAGACCCTCAAGAAGTGCTAACACCTTCCATCTGAAACCACAGATACTTAGCAAAAAGAGAACTTGTCAAAGAGCTTTCTCTGGCTCTGCTCCACGGATCTGGAACTCTCTCCCTACTGAAATTCGCAGACTCACCTCCACTGTCGCCTTCAGAATGGAAGTAAAATGATTCCTTATGTGCAAGTTCTTACCCTAATTGGGCTTCGATCATTAACTTGAAGATACTGGACTTACACCCTCTTCTCTTGTACTGATTTATTATATCCCCTTAGCTAATCTTTTCTTCCCCTCCCAGTTGCACTATTCTTTTTCAACTATTGTGATGCTGTGCTGCACCCTTTATAACTGTTTCCTTTGTTTTATATTTGACGCCTGCCTGACCATGACCATCCGTTATTGTGAAGCGTTCTGATAACCTTCGGGATCATGTTTGCGCTACATAAATCTTTATAAATAAATCCCAAATATGTCTTTTTGATTCACACTAAAAACTAGCTCAGTCCTGGTAGTGTTGCTCAGATCATTCAGGCTTTACGAGAGGAACATCTGTTAAGCAGTTCACAGTACCAACATGGATGATGAGTACTCAACACAACTTGCAAGAAACCAGACACCAAGTTATAAAACTGAAGTACATTTTTATATCATTTTGGACATCAAAACAATCGGATGAGTACAACCAGTGTTATGGATTTTTAAAGGAAAACTAAATCAGTGCATTCAAGACAAAAATAATAACGATGCTGTCAATGGGAAACCAAGCTAGTGTCACTTGCAAGTTGAGTCCAGTGGAAACCACTGGGGGGTAAGATGTTGCAGGTCCCGGGACTAGGCTCCGACAGTCAGTTTAATTTTGCCTGTCTCATAGGGCCTGGGTGCAGAGTTGTCCTGGCAGTCCCTGGTGCTGAAGTGGGACCCGTGAGCCTCCTGGGTTTACCGCTTAGACAGTGCTGGTAAAGACATGGATCCAAAAACTTGACAACGGAGCTGGTGAAGCATAGGGTTGAAGGTGCTGTGGGGATCCCTTTAGGCACAGTGTCAAACAAAGGTAGTGGTAGCTGGACTTGTCATCAACAAGCCTTCGCAACAGCAAGCTCAGACTTGAGTTAATTAGACGTCCTGGAGTCCGGGAGAAAATGGTAGCCACCTGAAAATTGATGGAGGTCAGGACTATGTTTCCCATTACATATTATCCAATTTACTTTTGAGTGATCCCTCGGCGGGTCTGATGGCCAGTGGTTCTTTGGTTCTGCAAGAGTGCTTCACCTGCATGCTGCAGGGGATAGTGCCTCTAGTCCAAAGGAGTTATGGTGTTGCCTCTGGCTCTCAGCTCTCTTCCCTTTGAAACTGGTCTCTGCTCCGGGATGGATTGCAGTTGGGGTGTTACAGGATGGTTGCCACAGGTTCAGGTTACTGTGCCTTTACTTTGTGACGGTGCTGAAGTAACAGGCTTGGGTCTCTTCTTTGTCCTTGGCTGCAAGATATCCATCTAGATTTAGGGGTGTTAGGAGTGTGACTGCTATTAGCCAATGGGCTACTAGCCCCAGTGGGTATTCTGCCCCTGAGGTGACCTCATCCGGGGGTGTATGACACCTTTTCTAGCCAGAACCCTCTGTTCTGCCAGTTTTAAAAATGGCAGTGCCCATCATCGGTTGTACAAACCAGGTGCCCACTCTAGGGGTGTGTTTCACCTTCTGGGGGTGTATGCCTCCTGACTTCCTCATTGTCCTGCCTGAATGGGTGCAAATGTGCCTGGGTCAAGGGTTTGGCTGTTTCCTCCTTTGGGAGACAGTCTGGTTGCATATTGGAGGCAGTGAGAACTATGAAGCTCACCACCTTGATGTGCCACTTCACTAGTCATCCTGTCAGAGAGGGAGGGGACACCTCTTGCCCAGGCAGACCTTTTTTTCTGGCTTCTGGGATTTTTCACATCTGTAATGTAATGTAATGTAAGCACACATTTATATAGCACTACTATCACTCCGAGGAGCATCTTGGCGCTCAGCACCCAACCCCGCTGACATAGGTTGGTGGACAAAAGGCAGTTTCACGCAATACAAGCTTTACACTAGTGCTCTGAAGGCCGCATCGGAGAGTGAGAAGATCCATATCTTAAGAGACTTCCTAAAATCGCTCTCCTTAACTATGCGCCGAAGCTGAGCTGGCCATTTATTCCAAGCTCTTGATCCTAGCACAAAAAGAGATTTCCCCCCCTTGGTGGCCAATCTAAATCTGGGGATCTCCAAAAGATTTTGATTGGCGGACCTCAAGCAGCGTGCTGGCACATAGCGTTTAAAGCCATTCAGCAGGTATCTAGGACCTTGAGACTGAAAGGTTCTAAAGGTGATGACAAGAATCTTGAATACAACGCGCTTGTGGTTGGGCAGCCAGTGTAAGATCTTGAGCGCCGCCGAGGCAGATGACCTTCTCGGCCAGCGGAGTACCAGGCGAGCAGCAGCATGCTGGACCATCTGCAGCCTATGCAGCACTGCTTTATTGGTGCCTGCATAAAGACTGTTGCAGTAGTCCAGTCTAGATGTTATAAGAGCTACTGCCACAGTCTTTCTGGCTGCCAGAGGAAGGAGATCAAAAAACTACCTCAGTGATTTGATGATCTGGAAACATGAGCCAGCTACGCCCACTGCTTGCTGTTTGAATGAAAGTTGGTCGACGAATTTAATCCCAAGATTTCGCACAGAAGCAATAGTATTGGGAGGAGCTTCTGCGTCCTCGGGCCACCATTGTTTAGGGGAGAACAGATTTTGGGGTCCAAAAGGTAATATTTCTGTCTTTATCGAGTTACACTTGAGGTGATTGTTATTCATCCACTCAAATGTAGCCTTGAGACAATTCATCAAGTTTTCTTCAGCCCCAGGCAGCTCCCTATCCAGCACTAGGATCAGCTGGGTATCGTTAGCGTACGATTTGACTTCAATCTGATAGGACGAAATCAGCTCAATCAAGGGGACCATATAAAGATTAAAAAGATCAGGACTCAAACTAGCGCCCTGTGGGACCCCTGAGCTGATGACCTCTTCATCAGATTTATAGTCACCTAGTACTATTACCTGACGTCTCTGAAAAAGGAAATTAGTGAGCCATGCCAGCACCATTCCTCCTATGCCTGTGTTTTACAAACGGTCAATCAAGATAGAATGTGCGACCGTATCGAAGGCCGCCGATAGGTCGAGTAAAATCAAGACGGCCTTCTTCCCTTGGTCCAGTGCCATTTGTAGAGTCTCTGCTGAAAACAAAAGAGCTGACTCAGTCGAATGCTTGGACCGAAACCCTGCTTGATTGGAGTGCAGGATGTTATTCTCCTCCAAAAAACTCGTAAGTTGATAGTTAACGAATTTCTCCATCAGTTTAAACACCGCAGGGAGTAGGGAAATGGGACGCAGGTTAGACAGAATAGTTCGGTCTGGCAGGGCTTTTTTCTGCATTAGCATAAGCGCTGCACATTTCCAGTCACTTGGGATTGCTGCTGTGGCCAACGAGGAATTGATGATACTATTAATAGTTGGCTTTAACTCCTCAACCAAGGTTCGCAGGACCATAGGCGGGAAAGGATCGAATGGAGACCCAGATTTTACGGCCGAAATAGCCTGATGTGAATCCTCCAGGGAGATATACGTAAATGACTCCAAGCGGGGAGTGTTGGTTTTCATAACGCCTATGCTCATTTTTTTCGGAGTTGCCAGTATGGAAGGCACAGATGGAAAGTCCTTAACAATGTCATAGATTTTCTTTTCAAAATAGTTAGCTATAGCATTGCAAAGCGAAAGGGAAGGTGGAAGCTCCTGAGAAAGTGTGGTGGGATTAGTAAAACTCTTAACTATCTTGAAAATCTCCTTCTGTCCCTTATCCGAAGAAGAAATAGCCTCCAAGTAGTATGTTTTCTTTGCCAGCTTAATTGCGGCATGATAGTTTTTACGTGCCGATTTATATAAATCGCGGGCAACTGGCACATAATTCCTTCGCCACCTACCCTCCAAGGATCTTACTACACTCAGTTCGGTTTTTAAAGCTAATGTAAACCATGGGGCACTCTTTTTATTTGTGGGGCCACATGAGTTTCTTTGCTTCTTCCTCACGTCCAGAGACGACCCAAATGTTGCTAGCCATTCATGATATTGCTGGTAATCTGTTAGAGCGCAGCCTGTTAAAACAGGTTTGCTGGCACTCAGCTTCTCCAGAAGATCAGGCCGCGAGAGGGCAGCTATCCAGTCTGGCTTACGACTAACAGAGTTCAAATTTGCATTTGGCACCGGAGCCTTCTGTTCCACCAGAAGGTGAAATGGGATAAGTTTGTGGTCTGACCAGGTTAAAATGTATGGGACTTCAACTGACAGGCCATCAACATAGGAGCAAATACAATCCAGAACATGACCTGCTGTATGGGTGGGTTCTAATGTCAACAGGGTGAGGCCAAGTATATTAATAATATCCATGAGCACAGGAGTGAACTTCATCATACAATGCGGGCATAAAGTTGTATCATTCCATGTATCTGGGGATAAAAAGTTGTGGCAGGAGGGGGGGTGAGTATTAAAAGAACCTATCCACTCCCTGGAGTTAACTACGGTGGAAGCCCTGAGGGTGACATCCCTTACCCCCTCATCAGCCTCGACGCGGACGAGCGCAGATGGGCAGGACTCTGGCTGGACTCCGGCATGAGTCTGGCGTTCCCGCTGCGCGTTCTCGCTGCGCGTCATCAAGGCAGGGTTAAGTAGGGCCAAGGTCAGCCCGGCAGAAGACTAGGGCGCTCACCAGAATGGCGCCGCGTTTTGTCCCTGCCTGCCACCAAGATGGCTGGAGGCGTGAGTGTGTGCAAATAAGTGACCGAAATACCGATTAGAATGCGGGTAAGCGCTATGTGTGCTTGTTATAAAATATCAGGCAGTTTACAATTTATTAAAATAATAAACGACGATTTTAAAAACGCATACTAGTGCAATATAATGGGGCTGAGAAGCGCGTTCAGTAGGGCCAGCGCAGCGCTACAAAAAACCTTTGTCCAGGGCACTACCGTCTTAAGTAGGGCCGAGGTCAGCCCGGCAGAAGACTAGGGCGCTCACCAGAATGGTGCCGCGTTTTGTCCCTGCCTACCACCAAGATGGCTGGAGGCGTGAGTGTGTGCAAATAAGTGACCCGCCAAACAGCGGTGAGAAATACCGATTAGAATGCGGGTAAGCGGTGTGTGTGCTTTTTATAAAATATCAGGCAGTTTACAATTTATTAAAATAATAAACGACGATTTTAAAAACGCATATTCGCGCAATATAATGAGGCTGAGAAGCGCATCCTGTAGGGCCAGCGCAGCGCTACAAAAAACCTCTGTCCCCCTTGTAGGGGGTCAGATTCCTGTCTTGGTGGCAGCAGCTGCAGGATTTCAGCCAAGGCACAGGAAAGGCAGTGGCAACCAGGTGGGCAACCTCTAAGGTAGGCACCTGGATACCGGCCATATCAAATCCAACTTGGGAATCATGTCAGGTTTGATGAGACAAGTCGTTTGATAACAAACATGTCACTTTTCAGTGGGACCATAATGGGGCTGACAACCTTGGGGTGCCCGGGTGCCAGCCCATGTTATACTGTGGCCCCCTGAGCACTTATAGTAGCCCTTAATGGAAATATGTTATTTTAGGGCTGTATAAGCTGGCACGTATAGCTCCATACCTTCAATATAAGGCATCCTGACTCCTGGGCTCTGTAGGTCTACCTTAGAGGTGACTCGCATATTTAAAGTGCTTTGTCCTTGCACTCATGGTGAGGGTAAAGTCAAGTTTGAGCAGTTTTCACAGCTCCTGCAGTCTGCGATGGCAGGTCTGCTGTCATCTGTTTACTTGGGCCAATCAGGGAGACACAATCAGTGCTTCAGACCCTGGGGAACCCTTTAACTCACATGCCCTGGTTACCACTGTTACCGCTTACCAGGAGCTTATAAGAGGTTAACGTAGTTGCCAATTGGGTGTACCAATTCAAATGCATCATATTTAAGGGAGAAAGCACTGGCACTGGGGCCTGGAGAACAGGCTCCAGTGCACTTTCAGAGTCATAACCATCAGCAGTGGGGAAAAAAGTGTTGGGTGCCACACAAAAATGTCTCTTTCCTACACAGGCAAACAACCAGCCCCGAACATTTGGTGATGAAATGGACAAGTGTCTTCTTTTATGGAATGAAATGAGTAGCAAAGTCCTTTAGTTGACTCACTCTAGCACAACATACACCCCAGAATCTGCCGTTTGCTCAGAGACTTCATAAGACTTTCAATGAACAAAAAAGCAGAGCATTCATTCATATTCAAGGCAAAGTTATACATAATGATGATCACCAAATGTGCCTACTTTAGAGCAAGAATGTGAGTTAGTATCAGCTTAGTAATGCTAGGTTTCTTAAATATACCTATTTGTCCCTTCGAGCATACGCTTCCTCCAGTATAGTCACACCATGTCTTAAGATGTCAAATTAACTAGTGCGAACACCCTCTAAGCAACATTTCAAGCTCACTAACACCTTTTTAATGACAAAAGTAAAATAATTTTGGGGTGTTTGGGAGAGAGACTTTTTTCGATCGTTTCAGGTTATACCCAGTAACGTTTAAGATGATTAATATTAAAGGAATGCAAACTAAAGTCTACCCCATATCTCTTCTATTTTCAGCTAGAACTGAACGCTGTACGGATGTACTTACAAGAGGCTAGTAAATCAATCAACAAAAGTCAGCGTGGCTGTCTGAGACTTGATCAAAGCAGGCTGTATTCCTTGGACGTTGGCTGTCTGTGTGAAATGCATCCTGCACTTTGCCGAAGTCCATTTATAGACAGGACCCACATGGAAACGACAAACATAAAATGTAATCATCAATATGCTAGGATACGAGTCCTGTTCGGAAGATTTAACATGACATAGGAGTGAAACGTGGCTTTTTGCAGCTTATTGTAACCCTGCTGAATTCCCTCCCTGCTTGAATTATTGCACCCTCCCTGCCTCATTCGTTTTCCATGTTTACTTTGTAAACATGTAGGTCGTCATTATTAAAATCTTTGCATGCGTGAGTCAGGTCTACATATGCAAATTGTCTGCGTTATGAGTACACATCTGCCTTTCCACTTCAGGAAAGTTGGTTTTGCACTTGTAAATGGATTTACTCACACATAGGGGGTCTATACAAATCAGCGTCCTCCTAAAAGGCTGGACTAAGCCTTTCGGGGTGTAGAAGCCCTTGACGTTTGTGCACACCCGCAAAAATTCAAAAGGTCCCATCTGACAATCGAAAAGCTCATAGATTTACATCTGGGAACTGGTGGGAGTAAATCCCTTTCTATAGTCGGAATGGAACGTTCACAAAACTGGTCGAAAAAATAAGGGAAAAGGCGTTTTCCACCGCAGGAAACTTATTTTCATTGTGGTGTAAAAAAAATATAAATGATCATATGCATTTGCAGTTACAATGATTGTTTCTTCTCGTGCATGAATATACAAGCACATTTAAATAGAAAAATGGAATTCACAAAAAAAGATCCTCAATTACATCTAACAGATGCGTGTGTCGCAGAGAATCATTTTGTGATATGCGTACATCGGCATCCAGGCATGGTTGTAAACCTCTTGGTTCAGATGTATTTATTTAATTAAGAGTGAGGCTGATAGTATCTTTGTGAAGCTTTCGCTACTGTTTCTTTATTGTATATCATCTCTTTCCCTGTTGCTGTGTTTGAATGTGGCACCATCCCCGTGCATAAATCACCAAATACCTAAGTAAAGCTGTGAAAAACAGTATTCCCAAGAGAAAATTTCCAATTCGCATTTTACTGTAGGGCCACTGCGTCTAAAAGGGAGAAAATGTATGTGTAAGTCCGCATCCCTTCTTAAGAGACATTTCATTTTGACATTGATCGACCTCATTTGTTAAGAGAAAGGCCTCTGCGATATAAACTCGTGATGCAGAACAAAGGTTGCTCTCTGCTGCAGCCTCCTATGTCCACTGTACCTTTGTAAAAGATAAAATAGCACGAGTGTTCTGTTGGCAGACACCCAACACTTGACAGATCTCCTCCACAAGATAGGATGACTAAGACAAATGACGAATCGGGTACCCAGAAAGGCGTTTTCCCAGCGTGTAGTCCCTTCGAATCTAAATTCTAACTATCTCAAAGAACTTAATATTATTGGTTAAAAAAGAGAAATGCCTTCTCAAGCTTTCCTTTATTTAAACTTAGATTGTTCTTGCCCCAATGCCTTTTTCCGAAGGTGAACCTGGGTATCACTTCAGAAACAGTACGCCGGGACAGTGATGGTCATAATAATTTTACAAGCCAAGGTTATAGGACCAAGCCGAGGTTGCAAAATTATTGTTGAGTGTGAGGTTATGAGTACAGCAAGCTGTATTAAAATGATTTAATTTCGCTGAGTGAATCAGTGAGCCACAAAATGGAGGGATTTTGCCAAACAGATGAAGAAAGATAGGCAATTAAACAGAGCAGGAAAAAGAGAGAAATTAAAGATCGAGAAAATGTACAATGTCTAATATGTATTTATCAGATTGTAGATTCTTCGTTTTGAAAGAAGCATTTAGAGTTGAATTCAGTAATAAGGATACTTCCTTGCATGATACTCAGTACCTCAGGCAAATTATCCATTGCTATTTAATAGTGTTATTAACTCTAGCAACGTGGGTGATAATTTTTAATGAGTGGTTTAACAGTCAAAAGGAGCACAGACACGAGCAGTGGAAACAAGGAAACAGTTAATCATTACCTTTTCAATCTTGAATTTCTGCATGGATGTACTGTATGCAACAATGACATTTAGCAAAAAAAGATTTTCTTCTGCTCCTAACATTCCGATTGCTGTGATTTCTCAAAGCTATTTTCTTTCTAAGTTACTGATGGAAAGCAGCACATCTCATGCAATTTAACTGGTCACTAAGTGTAACTTTCTTATTTATAAGAATTTACCTGCTGCAGAGGCATTTTTTAGTCTGATCTTGCTGTCTTCTTGAGCTTTTGTAAATAACACAAATAAATAAAAAAACAAGCATTGGCAATGCCAGAAGGTCTGGATTAGGAAGGAAAATGCCCTTTGTTTTGATGTTAATAATAATAATTCCACATGTGTAAAGAGAAAACGTATCACCCCTAAGGGTGCCAAGGCACTAGGGGGCTGTGGGGTTGATTAGGTGAGCTATTGCCCATAGTCAGATAATGCTGAGCGGCCGCTGGCACCGGGGATCGAACCATCAGCCCCATGCTCCGGAGTCAACCGCTCTGGCCACTGCACCACACCTCTCACACCTGACCAGTGTAGAAACTCGATATCACTGTTGTGGTAAGCAATGTCAGGGGACCATTAGGCTTTCTTAAATGACCCCTCACACACCAACCTAGTTGGTGTCATGCTTCATCATTGGGGTCCCAACCGGCTGGCCTAATGCACCCTGGTTGTGCTACAATGCCTGATTATAGCGGAGCGGGTGTGGTGTATTTGTGTGAAGTAGTGTAAATTAAAACTATCTCTGGGAATCCTTGCCTGATATATTTGTTAGTGGTGGGCCAGGATACAGTTGAAAACAAATGGCGCAGCTAATGGAGGGATTTACTCCTAGTTGTCGAATACTGGTCTACATGTTTGAGCCCAGAAAAAACATGTGAATGGGCTTTTGTCAGGACTGGGTGAATAGTGTGTGAGTGGCAAAAATCACGCCATGTGAATGTGAATATCCAACACACGTGCTAAGGTGTGTTGTAGTGCTAGGTGGTGTTAGTGTACTTACGGACACACAATTGAAAAAACCTGCAAGGAAATAAAAGACAAGACAAGCCATATAAAGGAAAAATGCAACATAAAATGAAATCTTTCGCATATTTCAATAGTGCCACTAATCAAGTCTCCGGTAAGTAGGCACAACAGTGA
Source organism: Lissotriton vulgaris (assembly GCF_964263255.1). Taxonomy (NCBI): domain Eukaryota; kingdom Metazoa; phylum Chordata; class Amphibia; order Caudata; family Salamandridae; genus Lissotriton; species Lissotriton vulgaris. The sequence continues at coordinate 80,959,539 of NC_141690.1, read as the reverse complement.
GGTAATACATAGTCAAAACCGGGTGACAATGCATGCTGTTTCTACACATGGTGCATGTATATCTCACGGTAGATGTATGTATGTGACTGCAATGTGGCATGCAGCAAGTCCAGAGTGTGTCTATACCAACATATAGTTTTGGTATGATGTGTGGCATGCTAACGAGATCTATAATAGAACAGAGGTTGCGAATTACCCTGTGTGTACCCTTGGTGCAATACGTCATGAGGAACTGGATGCCCCATATGATCGTCTAGGGGGTGGCCACTCGTGGCGTAAATAAGTGCAGCCACTATGAATGTAATACCAGTAGAAATTAGATTGCGTGCAGAGAAACTGTAAAAAGATAAAATGTGCATAATTACACTGCACTATGGTGTTAGGTAGAAATTCAAGGCCCGGGAGAGGTCTCATCTGTAGTCACACTAAGAAGTTGGAGAAAGAGCAAGAGACATTGTGGGCAATAAACAATGCATGGCGATTAGCTGTGTCTATGGGAAAAAGGAAAAGAGAGGGTCCCTGCATCTAAACTTTACTTCATCAAGATGAAAACCTGCATTAACCTATTGCGGTCTTCCGTGGTCCTGGCTGCTGATTTCACCCGTGTGTAGGCGGTTTAAATCAGGAGGGCATGCACTTCAGAATGCGTTTAGTCAAAGAAGACTGGACACCTGTTTTTGCTTGATTGCGCATGCGTGGGTGCCATTTTAGGTGAGGGGAGCGCTGGATAGCCAAGTATCGGGATATTGGGGCAAAGTTACAAAGACATGAGTTCCATATTGGAAAGAACAACAGCATTAGGCAAGACTGTGTAGGCTCTTTGTGGTGAGTGAGCAACAAAGTGGAGCAAAACGAAAGTGCTCGATTATTTAAATATCGTAGAGTATCAATGGGGAGAATGCAGTTTTGGAAAGAACGGCATTTCTGGACATAATTAAGTGAGCTCCTATAGATAAATAGAAAAATAGTGGGGCTATCGAAAAAGGGCTCATAAGTTAACCCAAATTTCACCGGGAAATAGCTAATGGTCAAAGAACGAATGGTGTCAGCGTAATAAAAAGTAATATGCCCGTAGTGAGGCTCCAGATGGTAATGAGTAACCACTATACTGATTAATGTATAAGGATATGTCAGCAGTTGTGCTGCAGATAGCCTCATGTTGTGTTGTTGTATTCATATTGTAGTGTTCTTGGTTAGAGTGTTTGAGTGTTCTTAGAATAGAGTACATGCGTGGGGTTCCAGGGAGGGACAGTTGATGAGGGAACGGCGACATGTTGTGATCGTCTATGCTGTGCTTAGCAGAGTTGCCAATAAAGTTCTTGAAGAAGGAATCCTGACTGAGACCCATCTTTACAATTTTTTTCCTTTGCACTTCTATATTATTGTTAAGGGGGAAGATGTGTTGTGTCGTACATTATGTTACATTATGTTGTATATAGTTTTTATCCTTTGCTCATCAATATTATTGTTAAGGGGGAAGATGTGTTGTGTTGTTGTATTCATATTGTAGTGTTCTTGCTTAGAGTGCTTGGGTGTTCTTAGAATAGAGTGCATGGGTGGGGTTCCAGGGAGGGACAGTTGATGAGGGAACGGCGACATGTTGTGATCGTCTATGCTGTGCTTAGCAGAGTTGCCAATAAAGTTCTTGAAGAAGGAATCCTGACTGAGACCCATCTTTACACCTCATGATGGTAGTAAGTGACAGTTATACCGATTCGAGTATAAGGATATGTCCACAGTTTTGTAGCAAATTGCCTGATGATGGGTTGCTCAGGCAATTCCATGGGATATTGTCATTTAAGCCAGTCAGATGACTGGACAAGCGGTAAACCATCTTTGCTCTGTATATTGGGCATTTTTCGGTCTAATGTTTCTATGACAACCCATTGCATGTCGTTGGTGGTGTGACCTGCCTCTAGGAAATGGTTGGTAATCCGTGTGGTGTTTTTCTTGCATTTGATGGTACTGTGATGCTCACAGAAGCGGGCCTTTTTTTTGTAAATAGTCATGCCAATGTATGTAAGGTTCCAGGAGCAGACAATGCGGTAGATGGCATGTGCGGTGTTACAGTTTGTATGTTGTCTGATATGCCATTTCTTGCCTGGTTCCAATTGTAGACTTTTTGTGGTTTCCGTGATGTGGCAGATGCTGAAATTTCCACACAGGAAATGGCCTAAAATGTTCAGGAGGCCCCAAGCATTAACAACTGTGATTGTTGGTTTTGAGGGTAGAGAAGGACGTGTGGACACAAGGATAACTTCAATGGATCTGGACCTCCTGTATGAAAGTAGAGGTTGTTCCCACTTCATTTTACAAGTATGCAGTATCTTTCAGTGTTTCTTGATGATGTGGGAGACTTTGTTAGAAACAGCGTTGAAGGATACAATGCACGTGAGGGGGATAGGCGTGGGTGTACGTTATGTCGTTTCCAGCAGTCCTTCCCGTTTTTGGTTGCATGCGCGTTACCTTCTTTTATCTGTTATTCTTTTGGGATAGCCTCAGTGTTGTAGTTTTGTGCTCAAGGCATTGGCCTGATCCTTAAAGTCATGTATGTCACTGCAGTTTATGCGCAGCCGAAGAAATTGCCCGCAGGGGAGTTTTCACGTAGGGTTTTCGGGTGGAAGCTGGTGTAGTGTAATAAGGAGATACGGGCTGTAGGCTTAAGGTGTGTTATACTTTTTTGTCTGCTCTCTATTGCCTGCATCTCCAGGTCCAGGAAAATCATGTTGTGCCTATGGATATTGTGTGTGAAGTTAAGATTAGGATCACAGGTGTTTATTCATTGGCAAAAAGCTTTGAGCCGGTGGTTCATCTCAAAGTTGTAAACATAAAGACCTGCCACACTTGTGGCAAAAACACTTCCCATCAGGGCCGGACTGGGAACCACAACCGGCCCTGGCAAATATAATTTAATATCAAATAATAATGTTTATACAAATGTATACAACTAATAGCCAAGTGGGAGACACGACGCCGGAATACGGCGAACACGCAGTTCACTGGGAGACCCCTCATAGCCTGTATCACCCATAGCTTACAAGACTATTAGATGAACAAAACTGCGCCTTTTTATCATATCCCAACAAAACCCAAGTGGGAGAATTACACAAATACAGAAATAGCATGCATCTACGTTAGGCGAATCCGTTCCTCTACTGAACTCCGTCATTGGGGAACTCTCCTTACCTTGGGGACATTTACAGGTGCTTCACTTCATTGGTGGGAAACCCTACTTTGAACACTTCCCTCTTCAAAACTTCTCCCTATCTGGGGTTACGTTACATGACTGGCCAGAGACTAACACGATTTTTAAAGGTTCTTTAATTCCGTCTTTCTAAAGAATAGGATATTAGCATTTCGGATAATCCAAATGTCTATGGACCTACATTCATCCACATGAAAAGCCTTGAAGAAGATACTTTGTAACAAAACACATGTCGGCTGTTTTCATCATTGCCAACAGAGAGGCCGTATGGTATGATCTTGACCTCCGTGGACTTACCAAGGATAACCAAATCTCTGTGAAGAAATATATGTTTGTGTCTTGGTTTACACCTTGGCTATTAGTTGTGTACATTTGTATAAAACACTAGCTTACCCGTTGCGCGTTGCTGCGATCTCAGAAGAAAGGAAAGTTAAGGAAACTTGTTATGATAACATTTAATTTACTTTGTGTCATTTTTATTGAAACTTATTCATTTTAATATGGAAAACATTTTAAAGTGTTGTTTTAATTCTGTTTATTTATTAGAGTGCTTGTGGATACACAGTATTTTTTGTTTTTCCGTCTGGTGCGTACACGAATAAATCAGTAGGTTTTCCGACGCGTGAGCTGGCCACATACAGTTGTCCATGTGAGAAGCACGGATTCTCCAAATCTAGTCCACACACTTGCAGCGATTGTCCTTGTGCTTTGTTGATGGTCATTGCAAAAGGTCAAGTCAAGTCAGTCAAGTCAGAGAATTTATATAGCGCACTACATACCCAGAGGGTCCCAAGGCGCTTAGAAAGGGGAGGAGGATTACTTGTCAAATATCCACGTTTTAAGTTGCTTTCTGAATGCTAGGTGGTTCTGGGTAAGGCGAAGGTAAGCGGGGAGTGAGTTCCATGTTTTAGCAGCCAGGTATGAGAAGGATCTGCCTCCCATGGTGGTCTTGTTGATGCGAGGTACAGTGGCGAGGGCTTGGCTGGAAGAACGTAGTTGGCGGGAGGGGGTGTAGAAGGACAGTCGTGAGTTGAGGCATTCTGGTCCGATGTCGTAGAGTGATTTGTGTGCGTGGGTTAGCAGTCGGAAAGTGATCCTCTTATTGACGGGTAGCCAGTGGAGGTCTTTAAGGTGACCAGAGATGTGTTCGTTGCGTGGGATGTCTAATATGATCCTGGCTGAGGCGTTTTGGATTCGTTGGAGTTTCTTCTGGAGTTTAGCGGTAGTGCCTGCGTAGAGGGTGTTTCCGTAGTCCAGTCGGCTCGTGACCAGAGCATGGGTGACTGTTTTCCTTGTTTCGGTGGGGATCCAGCGAAATGTTTTTCTAAGCATGCGAAGAATGTTGAAGCAGGAAGAGGATACGGCGCTGACTTGTCTATTCATTGAGAGTGAAGAATCCAGGATGACGCCTAAGTTCCGTGCGTGGTCTGTCGGGATGGGTGCTTTTCCGAGGGCTTCCGGCCACCAGGAGTTGTCCCATGCAGAGGGGGATGTACCTAAGATGAGGACTTCTGTTTTGTCTGAGTTCAGTTTCAGACGGCTTTGTTTCATCCATTCGGCAACTTCTTTCATTCCTTCGTGTAGGTTAGTTTTGGCGGTGCTGGGGTCATTGGTGAGAGAAAGGATAAGTTGAGTGTCATCCGCGTAAGAGATGATGTTGAGGTTGTGTTGGCGGGCGATGGCCGCGAGGGGGCTCATGTATACGTTGAAGAGGGTGGGGCTGAGTGAGGATCCTTGTGGTACGCCACAGATGACTTCAGTGGCCTCGGACTTGCATGGTGGGAGGCGGACTTTCTGAGTTCTTCCGGTGAGGAATGAGGTGATCCATTCAAGTGCTTTTCCTTGGATTCCGATGTTATTGAGGCGTTGTAAAAGGGTGCTGTGGCAGACTGTGTCGAATGCTGCAGAGAGGTCGAGGAGGATGAGGGCGACTGTGTCTCCATTGTCCAGTAGAGTTCGAATGTCGTCTGTTGCTGCGATGAGGGCGGTCTCAGTGCTGTGTTTTGCTCGGAAGCCAGATTGTGAGGAGTCGAGGGATTTGTTGGCTTCGAGGAAGGCGGGAGTCGCACCGTTCAGTATTGGAAAGAATATGAGGGCCCTTGGGGGCCGGGGGGCTGATATTTACCACATTTTTCTTTTTTTTCTTTTTCGCCAGAAACCTTCGCGGGAGTGTACTCAACAACTTTTAACAATTTTTATTTATTTATTTATTTAATGTTTTTGCCAGAAACCTTCACAGGAGTGTACTCAATAACTTCCCAAAGTTTCATGCCGATCGGATGAATGGTGTAGTAATGCATAAAGGACAAACAGACATACTTTCGTTTTTATATATATATAGATTATTATTATTTGATTTTAAATGATATTGTGCAGCAGTCTAATTGTACGGATTGGTTTCCTGTGAGTAATTACATTATTTGTGAACTGTAATTCTGTCAACTATATGACAATTGTTAGATATTTGAAGAGTGCCGAGGTGCAGTGGTTTTGTCCAGTGTGTCATCTTGTGGCAGGCTTGTGTATAGGCTTTCCAATTCAAGACTGACTAGAAATGAGGTCTTAGGATTGTAGGCCAGGGTGCTGATCAATTCCAGGAGGTGTTTCATATTCTTCAAGTAGGTGCTGGTGGACTGCACTATGAGTTGTAAAACGAAGTCACAATAACATGAGAGGGTTTGTAGCAGTGACCCAATTCCTGAAACAATGGGGCATTTGGGAAGTGGTGTCTTGTTCTTGTTTATTTTCAGGACTGTATAAAAATATGGGATTTTCCCTGGGGTGATTGTGCAGAACTTTGCTTCTTATTTTGTGATTTGTCCAGTGTTTTCAGCTTCTTTAACCAGATTGTGAATTTGGGTTTTAAGAGATTCACTGGGGTCCTGGGTTAGTTTTTGATAGTTGTTGGTATCGTTCAGCAAGCGTTTGCATTCTGAGCGGTAATCTTCCTTGTTCAAGATGACGATTCCACCGCCTTTGTCCGCTGGTTTGATGATTGTTTCATTTGCTTTGAGGGATCTCAAGGCTTGATGCTCCATATTGCTGGTGTTTTGGAATATGTGGTCTTCATTCAGGGATTCTATCTCATTGAAGACTGCTTGTACTTACACTGTAATTTCCGATGGTATGGCACTTGATGGTGGAATAAAAGTAGACTTGGTTTTGAATTGAGGGTCGCTCTGTGTTTCCATGTTGGGTTGTTCAGGGGAGTTCTCAAAAAATGCTTTTAGTTTGAGCTTGTGGAAATCTTCCACCAGCTCACACTGCAGTTGGAATTTATCCAGTTTGGCTGTCGGTGCATATCCTAGTCCTTTGTCAAGCACTGTCTTTTCAGATGGTGTGAGTATGTGTGAGGAAAGAATGTCCACGAGGGTTAGCTTGAGCTGAGGCCTGATTGATGATCCTTCGTCTTGCTCCTTGTTTGGGGTCCCAGCTGTTGATCTTCCTCCCAGTGGACTTTGGTTTGTCGTCGTCTTCTTCCTCGTCCGTGTTGACTGCCCCCAAAAAAAGGGAACCTTTGATTTCGGTTCATGTAGGGAGGTAGTGGTCTGAAATGGTCTTCCATCCATACATGAATTGTGTATGCATCTGGGGGTAGGGGGCTCAAAAATGCATGTTGCCCTCTGGGGGTAGTTGTGACCATGGTTGTTGCCAACTATTGTTCTTCCCTCTTCCCTGTTTTCTTTTCCGGAAGCTCCCATCCTGGAGCCACTGCTGTCTGATGAATCCTTGTCTGAGGAGCTTCCTGATGTGTCTGAACGTTTTGAGGGTTTGTAGTCACTGTCATCGTACAGGTAGGTCTTTAGATATGAGTCTTTTTGGAACTTGTGAATCTTGGCTTGAGTGAGTCCCTCCTTATTTTCATTAATCTCTCTGTTAGTGTCCTCCAATTTTTTCTTGAAGGAGGTTATCGTGGTCTTTAAGTGGGCCTCTGTGGCTTGGATCTCAATTAAGACTGCATCAGAAAGTCTCTTTGCCATCTGGTTGATGAGGATTAGCCAATCACATGTACACGCCCCCCATCTGTGCCCAGTCTTTGTGAAAGATAGGGTCCTCCAGGAAAATGCGTGGGGCATTGGTGACAATGAGCCCTCTAGGGGCCGTATTGTTCCTCAAGTATTCTGTGAGAATCACTCCATGGAGGATAGTCCGTATTCGATTCTGCTTTTTTTCATTCTGGTTTTCGCAGTCAGCGGTTTGTGTGATGGATGTTGCTACATTTATGTATGCCAAAAGAGGGGGGACGTAAAGGATGAGGTTGATAAAAGGTACAGGAAAGCTCTCACAGCTGTCCACTGCAGAATCAATATATACCAAGGAGAGAGCGAGAAAATATTGGGGTGCGTCCTTATCCCCAATTCAATAATTAGCAAAACACTTTGGACGAACCCACTGGAAAGAAAACTAACAAAACTCACTGTCGTGATAAGCAATGTCAGGGGACCATTAGGTTTTCTTAAAAAAACCCTCTCACACCAACATAGTTGGTGTCATGCTTCATCATTGGGCTCCCAACCGGGTGGCAGAATGCCCCCTGGTTGTGCTACAACGCCTGATTACAGTGGAGAAGGTGTGGTGTATTTGTGTGAAGTAGTGAAAATAAAAAATATCTCTGGGAAACTTTGCCTGATATATTTATTAGTGTCTGCCCAGGATACAGTTAAAAACAAATGGCACAACTGATGGAGGGATTTACTCCTAGTTGTCGAATACTGGTCTACATGTTTCAGCCCAGAAAAAAACATGTGAATGGGCTTTCGTCATGACCGGGTGAATAGTGTGTGAGTGGCAAAAATCACGCCACATGAATGTGAGTATCCAACACACACGCTAAGGCGTGTTGTTGTGCTAGGTGGTGAAGGTATACTTACGGACACACAATTGAAAAAACCTGTAAGGAAATAAAAGGCAAGACAAGACTCATAAAGGAAAAATGCAACCCAAAATGCAATCTTTCGCATATTTCAATAGTGCCACTAATAAAGTCTCAGGTAAGTAGGCCCAACAGTGAGGTAATACATAGTCATAGCAGGGTGAGAATGTATGCTGTTTCTACACATGGTGCACGTATATCTCACAGTGGATGTATGGCTGTGACTGCTTCTTCCCGCTACTCTGCACGGGACGCTACTGCCCAGATCTGATCGGCAACCGCTGCCTGACTTACCCAGGTAACCAACTATCCCTTGCCTGGTACAACACGCGCTACCAGTGTTACCGCCGCTCCGGACCGTATACCATAGCGCCTAATTGCTCTCCGCATCTTTTCCCCCGCTTCAGGCACTCCACTCAAACTGGAATAGAATGCCTAACTGCCCAGCGTGATCGCTTGACTCCTAACCTGCAACGCACTGCTTCCAGCGATTCAGGCGCTGTGACCATTACCTGAAACTACACCCATTAAATGTGTACGAGGCCCCGGACCCACTAGCCACCACTGGATCCAGTTAGTGTACTTAATGCTCAGCACCTTAACTCAACGCCAACCCTGTCCTGAAGAGGATCCCAAATTATAGAGGATCGAAACGCCGTCGACAACAACAGCGCGATTTCACGGCGCACTACCAATAGGCTTATCACTATCCCAAATTCAACATGTCTAATTGTATATATTTAATGTGAAAGCCTTGTTTTGATTGTTTTTATCACTTTGCGCCGACCACGCTGCTTTTCACCTTCACTTGCGTCGTCACTATCACTGCGTCATCACACTTTCACCAAGTGTCATTTGGGTTGCTTCATGATGTTTTTTCATGTACAGTGCTGCCTTTAAACTGTGCTTCCCTTGTCTAATGCAATTGGTGATTAATAACCCTCTCACAAAATGTACTGAGACTCCCTGGTGTTCCTTTCTTGCAATACGTACTGTATGCATAATTTTGAACTGCCTTTACGATTGATACCTAGTGGGACATTGTCTCTTATTACAATGTGACTGCAAGGTGGCATGCAGCGAGTCCAAACAGAGTGTTTCTATAGCACCATATAGTTATGGTATGACGTGTGGCAAGCTAACAAGATCTTTAATATAACAGGCATTGTGTATGACCCTGTGTGTACCCTTGGTGCAATACGTCATGAGGAACTGGATGTCCCATATAATCAACAAGGGGTGGCCACTCGTGACGTAAATAAGTGCAGCCACTATGAATGTACACACAGTGTCAAAGCAAACAACCCACTAGCACTGCCTTAGATAGCTGTAGTTTCTTCTTGAGAAACATTAAAATAAAAAGTGGAGAAGCTAAAAAATGAAAGAACTGTAAAAGGAGAAAATTAAAAATTGAAGCACAGGCTAACCAGTCCCGACACTAAAATGCACTCACTTTCAGGTGAATCTACACCATTCATCAGATAATTCCTTAATTCACAGGGCAAAAAGCCAATAACTGATGCAGGCGAAACCATTATTTCATGCAGTTTGTTAGACTCATGCAGACTAAACCATTATCCCATGCAGTTTGCTGTCATGAATTGGTCATTTACACTCAGATATATCAATGGCAGACCAGAGGGGACCAAAAGACCTTCTATGTATCTACATGTATATATATATATATATATATTTACATAAATAGAATTATGAGTTATTTAGTGACACTTTTAATACAAGATCCTGGCAGACGTCTATGAAGAGATTCTAGCTGGAATAATACCAATGCTAATCTTCTCCCCTTAAGTTTAGTCAGAGGCAGTAACCAACACATAAAGTAGTATCTGCTAAAGTAATGTAATATTTTGTGTAATAAAATACATTTTTGTATGCTTTAATAGAGATAACTTGCAAGTCACCCTTAACTGCCCATTGAGTTTAACATATATTATTGTCAATGAAAATGTTAAGCGTTATGTATTTAGCATAAGTTTTCATAATATACAGATCAGACCCATTGCAACAGAAATATTTTTTTATTAGTGAAACAATCGGTTCTGTAGCTGTTTGTAGTTGTTATCAGTGGCTTATCACCATAACCAACTGAAACCCCCTGTACTGACCATAAGCTTTCCCGCAAGGCAACCATCAGGCATACAGTCTTAGCATTCCATTGTATACAAAATTACAATTCACAAAGCAAAATACTACCTCTTCTAAAAGGACCAAACAAGGATTTTGACAATGCAAATCTTCTATGCCCACAGTTTGTCAGAGAGGGTAAGCAGCACCAAAATGTTTGCTTGCAATTGTTATCTGTGATGTAATAAAATATATATATGTGGGCGTTTATTATACAGAGTATTAACAATGTACCCCAAAATGCCTATTGACTATATGCTTTTCACAATCAATGTAGCAGGCCTACCGCAAATATTGAAACTTTTCATTATAAATAATCAAGCCTATAAACGTTATTGTTTGGTTGTTACCATAAGCAACTCAGACCTACACTGTTCATAAGACTTCCAACCAGGCAACCGTCAGGAATACCGTAAAAAAAATGACAGTCAGTCAGTATAAACTTTATTCGAATTGTCTCATAAAAATCATAAATGTACAGACACGAATAAACATTTCTTAACACAAAATCTAGCAGCATTTTGTAAAAGAGCAACAGGAAAGAGTGTCACATCATCATAAATTTCCCTTTAACCCCTTCGGTGCTGCAGACAGCCCCCGGCTGTCCCATGTGACGGTGGGCGTGTGGGGAGGATGGCCAGGGGCCATCCGAATCCCGCCCACTCGCTAATTCGCCTGCGCAGCAGGAGAATTAGCGCAGCGCGCAAGGGGCTAACTGATCAATATAAATGACGAGGAAAGGGGGAAAATAACAAAAAAACTAAATAAGATACAGATGGGACTAAAAATGAATTCTCAATGCGCCTGATAAAAATCAAGATAAAAAGAAGCAAGCTTTAAGTGTTGATAAAAGTTGTAAAAACAGTAACACCGGTCTCCCCTATCTAAAGTTCAAGGTTAACAGGAGAGGCCATATATTTGTGGCGTAAATTGCTAAACCTAAGACAAAGTGTCAAGGATTTATGTATCGTCACAGACATATACTTGAAGATCTGATTCCATTCACCAGCAACCATCAGAAAACATCAAGCACTGGATCAAGTTTAACCTAAAACAGTTCAACAGCACTCAGTGGCGACTGAACATATTCAGGGTCAAGCATGGTCACATTCTGCTCACTGATTTGACCACAATAAACCTATGCATTGAACGCTTGGTCAAGGCAGAGGCCTTTCACTCAGCTGTCTCCCTGGAGGTGAAAAGTTCCAGTCTCTCCAGATATCTTCAAGTTGTGCAGGATGTACCACAGCTATGGAATGTGTAATATGTTGCCCAAACCCTTACAGTCACGCTCAATTAATTTATTAAGATTCAGCTTGTCCTTTTTCCCAGATTGAGAGCCATAATAAAAGAGGATGAAGATGAATGAAATCTGATATATATCCCCTAAACATGTACAATCTCAAATGGTTTACTTTTTGGGATATGTGAAAGTCCTCTTAAAACTTATTTTTCACAACCTGTATGGAAGTAGTTGACCCGCATCCCCAGATCTCACAGCCAAAACTAGCTAAGGGAATACTTTTGGCTTGAAAAATATCTAACATCGCCTTTATTGGTTTGTGCCCCAAACGTTGTGAAAAATGACCAATGCTCTAATTGGTCCTTTTAAAGATCATTATATTGTTGATTAGCATTGGTTGCCAGTTAAGGTGGGAATCAAGCAAAATACTGAGGTAAGAAAACGTTTCTACCATACTAATATGTTAGCCACTTACCAGAAAGTTTAGGGTTTTAGCGCTTTAGGGTCCCACCACCATAACATGGGGATTTTTATATTTAGTCCTCAAAACAATACAACATACCTACCGACAGAGGTGCAACTAGAGCCAAATTTCGGGGGGGGGGCTAAGAAACAATTTCGGGGGGGGGGGCTGAACCTTTAATCAGTAGGCAGAGTGGAGCGGCAGGGGCTCTTAGAAAGGGTGAAACAACAGCAAGGCTTAATTAACATTCAAATGGTCCTTTAAAGACGGGTGAAACGTTTGGGTGCGGCTCTGTGTGTGCCCGGGATCTGTCTCATCCCGGGCTGCCACACATGACGGTGGGGGTGCTGAAGCCCGGTGAGTCCAATGAGTGTTGCACGCCTGCCTACCGATAGTTACTAATAAGGATTACCAGAGTTTACATTTTCTAGCCCAGTGGCTTGTTCAGATTTGGTCACCATCTTCAAAAGCATTTACTGCTACTGTAATCTAGGAGAGTCTGAGTATTAAAATCAAAATGCCTGCCTACAGACGTTAGCACAGTGTAATAACAATCCACCCTTAAAAGCTATTTACCTGTAACATATACGTTTCACTATAAGTAAGTAAGGCCTAGTTGCTTTGTCATACTTTTCATTATAACTAGATCACAACTAAGAAATCTGACATTATGTTTCCCAGTGAACTGATAAGGCCTCTACCCTTTACCAGGGGCTTAATGCTATACACAATCCAGGGCTACAGAAGTGTGCAGAAACTGGAAGCCATCAGGCAAACATTTTTAAAAATACAAATATGTACAAAATTACAGTATTCAAACCAGTACATGGCCCATCTCCATAGTGCCTAACAAGAATCATCATAATGAAATTCTACTCACACGGTTTGTAGAGTAGGTCATCAACACCACTACCCTTGCCTCTGATGGTAATCAGTGAAATTACATGCAACTAAATACATTTCTATGGCCTGTGAGATAACGTCATAAAAATCACTGTTAGAGGCCTGCTGACTTTATTATATGGGTTTCACAACAAGAAAGCTAGGCCTACTGCCTTTGTAATAACTTGTTATAATAAAAAGACCAGACCAGTGGTATTAAGTATAACATGTCTATACACCATGATGAAGCCTATAGCTGCTATTATTGGCTTGTCCCTTCAACCAAATCAGTTTATATAGCCTACTACCTTTATCATTACTTTTCATAATAAACAATCAGACATATAGCCTGCAGCAAAATTTTTCTCGTGAAAACATATTCAACGACACATAACAGGTCCTTAAAAGAATCATCACAGTGAACTGTCCCCCCCCTCCCCTTAGGTTCATCGGAGTGGGTGGTCAAAGTCCAAGCCCTTGTCTACTACAATAATCTGTGAGATTCCATTAAGTAAGATACCCATATAATACCCATTTAATATAGAATAATAACAATCCACACATAAATGCCCATTTACTTTAACATATGTGTGCGTCCCTAATGGTTCAAGCTCATGCAGTTTGATAAACAAACAAAATGATCACAGCTGCATGAAGGTAAAGCACTTCTTATGGAAGCACACAACTTCTGCCCAATCAATACATATACTCATGGCTTCCAACATGTGGACCGAGCCAAAGCCACGCTCTTGGTGATTCTCCTATAATTGTTTGATGACAACTGCATTGTTAAGCCATACCATAAAAAGGAATTCATAGTTGAATCAGTCTCTACAAGTCATTGCTTTCTTGGGATATCATTTCTGTTCTGGAGCAGGCTACAGAACAAGACATGAAGAGTGGGATAAGGGCCAGACACATTCACATTCACACATAGTTTTGATAACAGAGTCCTTCAAATGTTGGATCCACACAGAGTACTGCCATTTTATGTTTAGAGCATTAGTGAGTATGAGACATGGCATTTTGCATTTTTGCCTCTGAGCGGGGCTTTACAAACCAAGATGTGGATTGATTGTTGCCACTGGCAGAAAGTAATGTAGCTATTCATGTATTTGTAAGTTTAGTTTTAATATAGCCGCTTAAACTTTACTAATTGCAGTTAGAAATACAAATTGGTAAAATTATCTAAAAAATATATGGTTGACATACAAACACAGCAACTTTTTGGCTTAATGAATCGCTACAACTGAGGGGCCGAAAAATATTTAAAAATAAACAAAAGAGTACTCCTTTAAAACTATTTTACTTATTCTTCCTTCCCTTTATTTATCAGCTCCAGAGAAGCTTAAATGGGAAAAAAATTTGATTATTTGGGTCAAACACCTATACAGTTAGTATAAATAGAAAAACACTATGCATGTTTTCACTTTAAATAGTAAGGAGTTGAATGTTTTGGGGGTGATTCACAAATGCATTTAAGGGTACGTCAATAAGTAACAATGTAGTATTGATTCCTATACTCTAAAATGCTTTTGTGACTAAACCCCATAGTGTTTTCACTAAATTCTTGGAATTGGGGGCCTATTTAAGCGTTGGGGGTCCCCGAAGCCGCATGGCCTTCAGAGCCCTGCATTATGCCCCTGCCTAGACGAGTAATTGTTTATTTTATTTATTTTATTTTAAGGTTTTATAGAGAGCGAACATGACCCGTGAGGATATCAGAGCGCTTCACAGACACAAGTAGAGTAATACAGGGTCATGGTAGGTCATAGCACAACAAAAAACAGGTAAAACGATAATAAATTAGTACATAGGAGAGTTTACAGAAAATAGGGGGGGTGAAAGGTGGGAGAGGGTAGCAAACAGGTAATGTACCTGGGGAAAAGAATAGTCTGTACATCAGGACAAGAATAATACAATGAACAAGAGAGGTAATGCACAAAGACACAGGATAAAGCAATAGTCTCTCAGGTGGCTAAGTGAAACGAGATTATCCAAGGAAGGGATTTTCCTAATGTCGGGAGGGAGGGAGTTCCATATTCTTGGTGTAGTTCCGGGGAAAGCTCGATTGTAAGTTTTTATTCTCCTAAAACGTGCAGGCCGGAGTAGGAGGGCTTTGGTCGATCTTGATTTTCTGTTTCCTCCCGATAACACAAGCTTCTGAGCCAGATACGCAGGGGAGTTAGAGGGAAGGGCCTTGTGCGTGATGCATGCTAGCTTGAAGTGAATCCTCACCTCGAAAGGAAGCCAGTTTAACGCTTTCAAGTGAGGAGTGATGTGGTCGAATTTTTTTGAGCCTGTAAGTAGTCTGGCTGCTGCGTTAAGGCAGGCTTTTAAGGGAGCCATCGAGATCTTAGGTAAGCCAGAGAGGGTGGAGCAACCGTATTCTAGTACTGCTTATCTTGAACCCCTTTTTAAGAAATACTCTGTGCCCACTGTTACAACTGCTATGAGACTCTTATTTGCACTTGATGTTCCGGATGTCTGTTTTTACACTGCGACTATTATCCTAAAATCAATGTCCACTAGAAAAAGCCTGGAATTCTAATTGTGCCCTTTCCTGTATTAATTGCTGCTATGCCTACTATATTCCTCCCCCTTTGAATTGTCTTAAATCATGTATTTTACCGTAACCGTTTTAACAATTTTTACTGGAGTTGTATCTAATATTTTGTGTGCTTTTATGATTGTTTATTGAATAATCAAATAAAGCTTTCAAACTGAACTAGTCGAGAGATGACTAATGATTGGACAGCGAGTTTTAGGTCCGGAGCATCTAGAAATCGTTTCAATTTCCATAGGTAGCTCAGGTGGAATCTGGCCGATTTCGCCATTGTGTCGATGTGATCTCGCATATTTAGGTTGTAATCCAAGGTAATTCCCAGAGATTTGGCTGAGTCCACAATGGTCGGGGAACAGTTTAAGGCTGTGATGGCATTAATCCATGTCTGGATGTCGGGGTTGTTCTTGGGTGGGGAGATTAGGAGGAACTCAGTTTTCTTGGCATTTAATTTTAGTTGATTGGAGGAAAGTCATCTGACGGTCAGCTTCAGGGCTTCATTCATGGTGAGGATCTCTGCAAGAGATGAGATTTTTATGTAGATCTGAGTGTCATCAGCGTACATATGAAAGGAGATATTGCATTACGCAGGACTTCGGCAAGGGGTTCCAAATACAGATTGAAGAGGGTGGGGGACAATGTTGATCCCTGAGGAACTCCCACCGTGATCATGGAGGGAGCGGACAGTTTGCCATTGACTAGAAATCTATGAGATCGGTTATTGAGGTAGGATCTAAACCAGTCGAGGACTGTGCCTTCTAATCCCATCCTGAGTTTAAGGCGTTCGAGTAACATCACATGGTTGACCGTGTCGAAGGCTGATGAGAGATCAAGGAGGATCAAGAGACAGGTTTTGTCTTGGTCAAGAGCTTGAAGAGCGTCATCAACGATGTGGAGCATGGTGGTTTCGGTGCTGTGCCCCGGTCGGAAACCTGATTGACAGTCGTCGAGTAGATGGTAGTTGTTGATGTGGTGACTTAGCTGGAAATGTACACATTTTTCCAGCACTTTCGCCAGGAGCGGAATGTTGGAAATTGGTCTAAAGTTGTCTTGGGAGGCTGGGTCCAGCATCAGTTTTTTCAGAATAGGTAGTACTTGGCCTGTTTTCAGCGAGGTCGGTATTGATCCCTGTCGTAGGGAAGCATTGATGATTGCAGTCCAGTTAGGAATGATGGATTTGGAAACGGTTGCGAGACAGTTTGAAGGGAGCTGGTTGTTGAAGTGGTTGTTGGGGTTCAGAGAGGCAAGGTTTTTTGCGACAGCGACTTCATCATAGCATGTAAATTCGGACCAGTGAGCTAAATTCTTTAGTGAGGATCGAGGCGGCAAGGAAGGAGGAGGCAAAGGGTCGGAGATCGGAGGGGGGAAGGAGGCGGCCTTGAGTTCAGTATCTAAGGTTTTGATTTTGTTTGTGAAAAATGAGGAGAAAGCCTCAGAGGAGATGAGAGACTTGGGGTTTTCTTTCACTGTTTTGGACAGTTTGTTCGATTGTAGTTTAACCATCTCAAAGAGTTTGCGAGGTCTGTTCTGGGCATTTCCTAGTTCCGCTCTGAAGAATTCTTTTTGAGTTGACAATGTTCTTGTTGTAGATGTTTCTGGCCTGGCGAAGGAGTTTTAGGAGGTGTGTTGAGGGGTGCTGTCTCCAGGTTTTTTCATGATGTCAGAGGGATCTTCTCTCCTCGTTGAGGGAGCCAGTGAACCATGGGTTTTTATCTCTGACTTGAGTTCTTTTTAGTTTAAGAGGGGCTAGGTCATCCAAGATGCTTGACATAGTAGCCGAGTAATGATCATTGAGGTCACTAACCGAGGTGATGTGGGGGGGGGGGGTTGGTAGGTCAGTTTTGCAGCGGATCTCAAGCTTGTTGGTGTCTAGGTTTTTGGTGTCTCTGACCCAATGTTTTGGGGGTACCTGTTGTGGTGTCCTTGTCTTGCGTGTGCTGGGTAACAGAAAGGCGATGGTATGGTGGTCAGACCAGTCGCAGGACTCTATAGAGGTAATCTTGACGGATGTTTCTTGGAGATGATCCAGTCAAGAGTGGCTCCTTTCGAGTGGGTTGGGAGAGGGCAAGCTTTGTTCAGGGCTAGATTGGCCAATAGGTCTTTAATGGCGTTGACATGGGGATCCTTGAGATCATTCCAGTGCAAGTTGAAGTCGCAGAGGAAAACGTCCTTGGAATTAGGGGAGTTCCTAGCCGTAATAACTTCCATGAGGTAGTCAGTGAAAGGTTCGTTTGTGCCTGGGGGGTGATAAAAGATGTGTGGGTTACAAATGTGGATGGTGCTACTGCTGACTGTGAGGGCTAGATATTCGCAGGGGTCAGTAGTATCCGTTAAAAGCTTGGTGACAAGGAGGTTAGAGCGATGGATGCAGGCAATACCGCCTCCTTTTTTGTTATGTGGTCTGTCGAGCCTGACAATGTTGATGTTGGGGGGGTTAAGAGGTCGAGGCATGGGGATGAGGAGTCATCAAGCCATGATTCTGTTAGAATGGGTATGTCGGTGTTGTTGTTCAGAATGAGTGCGTCGATGTTGGCCGCATGCTTCACTGCGGAACTACAGTTGATTAAGAGACCCGTCAGGGCAGGGTGAATTTGCTGTGAATTGTAATTCATTAGTGAAGGCTAAGGTACATATGAAGCTTTCATAAAAATATAATCTTTGCCTGTATTACATGATCATTCCCTCATGTGCTTTTTGAGTTGTACTTCTGTAAAGGGGGCAGGCATCACTGTGTCCTCATGGCCAGCTCTGATTCCTAAAATGGCTATCCATTGCTCACAATCCAATTTATTACAGCTGTATGATGATGGTTTCTTACCTGTCAGATATTTAAAATTCTAGTTGAAAAGGGTCGGCTGCAGATCGAGGTAAAGTGATGGACCAAAACAATGTAGACTAGAGTATTCTAGCATTTGTGGCAATCAGTTTTTACCCTAACCGGATTGCTTCAAGTGGGGCACTTTTGTTTAAAATGAGCAATCTACGCAATATCATAGCCCACCTATTACATATTGCGTTTCTATTAACCCCTTTACTGCTAAGGCATTATTCCTGCCCTCATATAATTTCCATTGAAATCAATGGAAAGTCCATGACGAGTTACCCTTGTCATTAGCGGCGAAGAGGTTAAGGTTAGGAACCAGACATGGGATCCATACATTCCAACGCAGGTGATTTTCGCTATATAGGCTCTCGCCAGAGGAGCTACAAAGTATCCAGCAATATTGTGAGTGAATCTTTGAAGTCTGTTGGACAAGTGCCTTACTGATGCTATTTTGCTATACATGATGGGCTCCATCGAACCGTATGGTAAAAAAGTGTCTGTACTCATTTGCGCCGTATCAGCACTTGTTTATCTGAAAGAAAAGGAATTCCTGGGTTCTGAATAGACCTTGTAATCCCAGATAGTAAACGAAGCAGCATACAAAAAATTGAAAGAGATACAATGTTTTTCAAAGCTGCCACCAGATGAATCAGGACTGGTCAAAACAAATAGATGTATATTTTAACACACAAGTGCTTGAGGTATTGCTAATTCTTTTATTTTACGATTCTAACATAGCTCTCAGCCATGTTAGAGTGGTTAAATAAAATTGCCAAATTAGCCGCTGTGTATGAAGACATATGTATCATGCATGGAGACACATACAGACATATGCATGGTGTGCGCAATTATTCATGAACACAGTAACCTTTTTTAAATGGTTTAATTACAAAATGGTCAATGTGCACTTGAACATCTTTGATTGCATCACAATATATGTGTCTGTTTGTGTTGCCTTTGCATGCGCACAATGAATGCATCAGGATGCATGGCGGTCACATTTGACTTTTTAAAAAGATGTTACTGTTCCAACATAGGTAATGGCAAACTAAATAGAACTAGCAAATCTTGGGAGTGCAATAAAAGTAAGCAAGTGGCATGGTAGCACTTAACAGCAGCTAGGCCCTCCTAAATAAAAAACATTTACATTTGTTTTTAAAAACAGCGTGCTGGACGGGGACAGATAGGGTAGTATAAGAGCTGGGGTGCAGGAAAATTAAGGCTATCAGCACAGCTTAGTGGATGAAACCTTCCATTACATAATCAAAATGGGGAAAAAAATGAAAATACATTATTGACAATGGGAGTGAACTATTTTAAAAAGCAGTTAACATAAACACAGCTGCATGAGCTGATACAGACTCTGATGTCAGCACCTAAAACTGGTGCCCAAAGCCAGCTTATCCACAATAACCAATGGCAGGCAGAAGCTTTTCAAATTCCAATTCAGCTTGTGTATTTGTATGTGCTGGTTGTGTGAAGTTTGTGGTGTGGTGGGAGGACATAAGCTTCCACCAGACTGAAACTGTCTATAGGTAAGAGCTAAAACAAAGATACAGTTAGGTTAGTGGTGCAATCCAATTTTTAGCACTTAGAAATTAAAAGAATACTCAACAAACACTGACCCCTGAAATGAACAACTAAAGTTGGATTTTGATGAAAGTATTAGTATTACAACAACAAGCCCCAAGTTTAGCCAGTATATTGACAAGGAGCCACTTTGAGCCATTGAGAGAATCAAAGCAAATTTGATTACCCGTCTGAATGTGTTTTACAATTTAGGGCACTAGAAAATGTGTCATTTTGCCCTTTGTCATATTTTGGAATTTAATCATTTAAACTGGATGACCGAAATATGTCTATCACGTATAAAATGAAAAGTGACCAGTGGGACAATAACATATTGATGCGATCTAGGAGGATAATTTACAAATAGAGAGGTCCATTATGTATCTGCCCACGAAGGGAAGTACCATCTTTGAAGATCAGGAGATATGTCTCTTTAAGAAGTCACAGCGAAATACCGAGCGGGACCTGTGAATTAACACCGTCAGTCTATTAAGACATATGAACATCTGGAGGTAATTGCGTCAAACCAACGTAATACATTTTTTTTTCAGAGGGGTCCAACATCTCTCAATCAAGTACACTGATTTTATGAAACAATGTTTTTATATAAATATATCCAGAAGAAGGCGGGAGATCTACCTTGCACACCGCCGAAATGCCCAATCGACTTTTCTTAAATGGAATAAGGACTTATGGTGGAATATTTCATGCATTAGTAATCTATTGTTGTTGTTCTTTTGGGATGGGAATAATTTGTGTTGAAATAGTGGAATACATGAAGAGTGTTAACAAAGTGAAGAGTGTTTGTTAATGCAGGGTTATAAATAAACAGGATAATATGATGCATGCAGTATATATTTTGTACTGAAATCTGTACATAAAATATATAGATATGTATTAAGATTATAACATGTTTTTATGTGTACAGCACATTGAGTATGTCAAAACTGTAAAACAGAGTCATATATGGTTCGTAGCATTGTGAATATATACACAATTGAGTGTTTAGTTCATCCTTATTGGGCTACAAAGATATAACTACGGTGTATATATACAAATTGGTTTTGCACAAAAGGGAGTCTCTAATTATATTATGGTTTAAGTACAGAAATACATAAGCTAGACGATCAATCAATTGAGCATATAAGCATTTAATCGACAATACATGGAGAACTTACTAAAGTTCTACAGAACATCCAGCATAGATTTGCCTTCTATGAAAGGGAAAAGGTGGACATCCTTGGCAGAGAAAAGCAGGTCCTTAAAAGGACTTTAGACAAACAATTTCATCCATTCACTACACAAGTATATGGTTCACAGGATATGTACCAATCGGGAACCAGCAATAAGTAACATTTTCTACAGACTACATTTGAGGATTTTATGGCAAGACAGGAGGCTAACATTATGCATTAATCTTTAATTTTACCGCTTCTAAGTGGCAACTCTTCTAATAATCTCACATAGAACACTCAAAAACAAACAATAGAAATAGAACTCCACAGTCCAATAATCGCCTCCTGTCAACCAACTTCTTCGTCATTTGTCTGCTGCTTCTGATCAGATAAGTATAGAAGCTTTCATTGAAATATATGGATTGTTTTCAGGTACAGTTTTATATATACAAGTGTTAGGGGTATATTCACAAGAAAGTGTGATAACTATCACAATAGTCTGCCGAAACAGAGGACAATGTCCGCGATACAAGAACCTCGATGGAGACAAAAACACAAACCACAACACCAAAAGCAAAAAACCTGCGATGGGCCAAAGTGCGATGAGGAACCCAGCGATAAGCAGCGCCAGGCAACACACACCAGGCAGGCAGGAAAATTTACCATAAAAATAGAAAAAACTCCCAAACACAAACTGACCAACACCCAAGCACCATGGAGGCAGCCTGAGCAGGCGCAGTGGACGAGCACAACCCCACAAGTACCCCGGACGACCAGCCTGGGACCTCAGGGACAGGGAAGGCCAAGGAGGAGAGGAAGACGAAGTTCAGTCCGCCGCAAACAGGATCATAGTCACAAAGGTGATGGAATACCCTTAACAAACGTTCATCACCTCCAACGTGTCATTTGGCACCAAAACTGGAATATGGCGGGACATCTTGGACAAGGCGAATGCCGTCGGGGAGCACAAGAGGACAATGGATGAGATCAAGAGGCAATGGAATGACATCAAGCGGCAGACCAAGGAGAAACTCTCCGTCAACTAGAAGGCAGCAACGCAGACTGGAGGTGGGGGCCCAGCCCCACAGCTCATGCTGAATGACATGGAAGAGCTGGTGTTGACAGTCATCAGTGTGGAGACTGTGGCCGGAGTTGGGGGATCAGACACTGCTCTACAGGACACAACACAAACTAAACAGGGTGAGTGACCACCAGATACTGGGGGGATGGGTGGAGATGGCCACAATGGCACACATGCACAATCAAGCAGAGCACAGTGCACATCCACAATGACTCTGGGTCCTCGCCCAGATTTACAGACTGTCACAATGTACAATGCCATGCTGTCTGAATGTGAACATGTACCATGCGGCTACATACATGTGGACACATTGTAATACACCATGTCCCCTTCACATCGCAGGGGCACCGTCAACACCTCCTGCAGAGCACTCCCAGCCACTCAACACTGATGACCAGGAGGACCACACCAGCATCGACACCCAAGCCATCATTGACCTCCTCCGCCACTCACCTCCAGGATCAGGGCAAGCCAGACACATCAGGATGACCCCACCCACTACCCAAAGCACCCAGCAGGAGGCACCCACAGCCCCAGCACTCCCCCAAGACCCCTAGGAACAACACATGGCCTTCCAACGGCGTGCGCTGGAGTGCCAGAGGAAGACTCCAGGGCAGGTGGGGTTGGACTTCGGCAACATGGCAACCAAACTTGACGCCATCCTTGGGGGTGTAGCCCCGCTCCATGGTCTCCAACGAGCCCTGACTGACATCGCTGGAGTCATGACATGGAGAGAAGAACACCTGTCTGCTCAGAGTGACTCCAGCAATACCAGCTGTGAGCTGGCACACATTCGGAGGCTCATGGAGGACAGGGTGCGGATGGAGGTGGAAAGGATGACAGCCACCACTGCACATTAGCAGAATGTAGCTGGGATCTACCATGCCATGCAGATCCTCATCATGGCATTGCTGCTACGAGGCGTGGCGATGTTGAATGCTGCTGCCCAACACCATCCACATCTCCGCCCCCTGGTGTGTCCATGCCTTCCTGTGCGGCAGGCCTACCCATCCAGCACCTGATGTTACAGTGCCACACAGTGGGGCGGACAATCCACCTCCGGGACCTTAGGTGTCATTGGCACACAGTGCGGCCCACAATCCACCTGTGGCACCTGAGGTGTCATTGGCACACAGTGCCGCAGCCGGTACAGCAACACCCCCGGGTGGGGCAGAGCACACATCCGGGGATGAGGAGGTGGATGGGATTGTGATCAGAAGGGCTCGGTAGCATTAATTTCCTCCACCTGGCCTGTTCCTGGTTTGTCCCGCATATGGCCTAGTAACCTTCCACTGGCCACCGATTCACTCAGATGCACTTATCTTGGACAGCAACATGGACCGCCACATCCTGTTTGATGACCAATGACACAGTGACCAGACTGCAAACTGCTCCCCTCCTCATCTGCAGTACTTGTCTTTCACGGATGGACTCTGGCTGGCCCTCCACGGGCCTAATGATATGGTGTATTCAGCAGTGCCCTGTACCACTCCAGCTGTGGAACTGCACTGGATGTGCAATAAACATCCAGTGACGCACTGCTGTGTCATGTCTTTCATCATTCATGTATTTATGTGTGGATCCATGTAGGGACAGTGATTCCCCTTGCAACAATGATGCTCATCCTGTGGAATGCCAGTCTGAGGGTGCTACATAGCGATGTGTGCATGGGTTCCGTGGACACCACAACAGGGACACACGCACCAGCCACTTTCTTGTCCGAACATGGACTGAACCACGCCCAGTGCCCAAGAGTGTTTATTGCAAGCCCTGCGCTGTTCCGGCATATGGCAGGCCAAACGACTGCACTGACGCTCTGGGGGGGGCCTCATTGCTACCCCTCGCAGGCGTACTCGCTGCTGTTGTGCAGGTCACTGGTTTAGCTGTCAGCATGTCACAGTCACTCCCTGAGGGCAGGTTTGCATGCACACCACACCCACCCGGCACAGGCGTCACAGGCCAAGTGACCCCGCAAATATAAGGGGCCGACAACGTCACATATCCCTCTGCCGGTGGTGACTGGATGATGGACTTGAGGCCTTGAGGCCAGAATGGGCCTACTACCACTTGGCGCTGACTGGCGTTGAACAGGGTTTGTGGCACACGCTGCTTTCCAGCCCGTACAGGCACCGCTCCCGCTCCATGGGACGCTGACTTGGGTTGAACAGGGTTTGTGGCACACGCTGCATTGCGTCCGGCACAGGCACCCCACCACAGGACAGTGACTTAGGGTGCACTGAGTCATTCGCACCTTGAGCTGTTCTGCGGGTGTGCAGTCTGTGATGATGGCCTGTCTCGGCGGTCCGAACTGCTCAGGATTAGTGTGCCTTGCTGGACCGCACTGTAGGCCACGCCAGTGGGCTGCGCGGGCCTACCGCATGTGGCTTCAGGGATCACAGTTAGTGGCACCCATTGGGCTGAGCAGCTGTGCAGGCTGCGATGTTGCCGGGTGCCCTGGTATGTCCCATCCCATGGTGTAATCTAGACCCAGCACCAACCGTGAGACAGGGTGGCCTGCGCAGCGTGGCTGCATGGTGTGGTGGGACCTACAGTCTACACACCGCTGGCAGAAGGTGAGCAGTGAGGCCTGTGTGTGCATGGGCGGGCATGCTCCGATGGGCAGCGGGAGCCTCTGCCTGGGTGTGCATGGGCGGGTTGGCAATGTTATCTTGTGCGCGTGTGTGTACTGTGCCAATCATGTCTCTGGAATCTGTTTCAAATGATGGCTCTGTCTAAGATGTGTGAACTGGTGTACTGCTATACGTACCGGCAAGTGGTTGGAGACACACCGGTGGCAGCAGGTGAACAGTGTGGCCTAGATGCACAGGTTCAACTATCCCTCTCTCTCCCCTTCTTCTCTCTCTCTCCCTCTCTCCCCCTCTCTTCTCTCGCTCTCTCTCCTTCACTCTCTCTCTGTCCTTTGATGTGTGCAGGACACACCTTCTCATAATGATCTTTTTCTTGCAGCCTGTGACTTACGGATTGTGTCGAGGGGAGACGCCATGAGTCTTCATTAATTTCTTTGTTTGATTTCAATAAAGGTCCATTGTTTGCTCAAAAAGTGAATTTGTGATGCTCATTTCTGTGACGACACATACATGTCACCAGTTGTGATTGTACAACATCAGGCAGATTATTTTGTACATGTTTCGGTGTAGCTGATGTGGCATGTCTTTGGTCGGGGGTGCCAGGGAGGGGTTGTTCTGGGTGTGGTGTTGGTGGGTGTTGTCGCCCTCTTGGGTGTCCATGCTGCATGTTCAGTTGCTCTATGGCATCTGTTTGTCTTCAGGTGTGGATGTGGGCTGAGCTCCCTTTTAAGGTGCAGGCTGTGGTCGACTTACTTTACACCAGGTCAGGGCAGGTGTAAATTTCCTGCTGCTAACGCGCCTTATTGCATGTTTTGTGCTCTTATCGGCGGTCTGGCTGGTCGTTGTGAATGTTGAGGTGTGATGTTGTCACGGGTTTTGTCAGGGGAAAGTCTACTCTGCATCTCATTAGCGATCGTTGCAGGGGTCCTCTGTGGCAATGTTTTTTGCGGCTGCCATAGCAGGAAAACTGGTGCTGTTAGCACCATCTTGTGAATGGTGGGGTAAATGTATCACTACTTTGGCTGCGCACAACGGCAATAGCTCCTTGTGAATATGCCCCATAGTATTTTTTATGTTTTTCAAATATCAGGATCTATTACAGCATATTGGGTGAAAAACGAACAGTTTAAAAAAATATATCAGTATAAAAAGTTTACCTTTGATTTCCTGCTGAAATCAGGCAGTTTTGGACATGACGGTTTGAATGCAGGTTTCACTGACTAGTGCAAAGTTAGGGCTAATTATGTCGGTGTATACTTCAAAAAATACAAAAAGCAGGTGGCCATCTTTGAAATGACAAAGCTCCACAATTTCCAAAGGAAATAGGCTGCATCACCCGAGGATAAGGATTCTTAGAGGAAAGACCTTTGAGCTCAGAGGCTTACAATAAATTCAGAGAATCAAATGAAAACAACATGTTTAGCTAATTTTTGACACCATTATGATAATTATATCCAATATACCAAATTATAAAAATAAAAAAGGAGAGTTTAGTAGAAGGTTTAGAGGATGGTAGCAGATTTATGAACATTTGGACTCGTTTTTAAAGGAAATGGATGACTTACATCATTTCTAAGGAACAGGGTGTACCAGTAACTGTCAATTCAGTGTTTTGACAGAGTACTCAGGAGAAAGGTGAAACGATAATGTTTCTTAGATTTTGAGGATTCTTTTTGATGAGAGATAATTATAGAACATTTTTTCTATTGAACAGGACGGAGCAAGGCAGTAGTGAGACTAGCTAGGAGGATAGGTTTAAATGTTTTATTATGCAGGAGTTAAGACACTGCCCATGACTCTGTAAGGACAGTGTTAAAAGAATAGAACAGTGGTCCTTCTGAGGAAAAAGATGAAGGCTGTTCTATTACAGAAGGGGAATAAAGATGTTTTAGAAGATCAGGGGTAAATGTTAAAAAAGTAAAAGCATTTGGCTGAGCCTTATGAAAAGAGAGGAATCCCAAGTGTCTCACACAGAGTTGGTGTACGAAGCGACATAATGGATGGCAGCATAACCCTGCATATGATGAGGATGTAGACAAAAAACATTTTGGATTGGAATTATAAGGATACCTTGGATGATTAATATGGAGTGCTAAAGTGCAAGCTCTCCCTGTGTAAATAGTATCTGTATTGGTTATCCCTGACTGGCATATCTGATTTACTTGTAAGCTCCTAGTATAATGTGCACTGCATGTGTCCAGGGCATGTAAATCAAATGCTACTAGTAGGCCTGCAGCACTGATTGGACCACCCACTTGAGAATCCCTGCAGCCATGTCTTAGACCTGGCACAGCAGTGTTTGTGCGTGAAGTTCTGAACTGCAATGTCAACCTGGAAAGTGCACCCACTGCCAGGCCCAAACCTTCCTTTTACTCTATGTTAGGCACCCCTACATTAACCCCAAGGTAACCTGATGGACAGGGTGCAGTGTATTTAAAAGGTAGAACATGTACTAGTGTGTTTTACATTTCCTGATAGTGAAATACTTCTAAATTTGTTTTTCCCTATTGCAAGGGCAATCTCTCCCAAAGTTTATCATTGAAGCTGCCTTGTAACCTATTACAAGAGTAACTTCCACTCTGGAAGAGATAGAGAGTTGATATTTGGGTTCCCTGACCTCATAATTTAAAGTGCATCTTTTAGAGAAGTTGTTTTTTTCATTGCGTGTTTAAAAATGCAACTTTTAGAAAGTGCAAAAAAATTGATGGATGGAATGCTGAAACAACGGCAAACATTCACCTCTAGTGCAGAGATCTGTGCCTATATCCATAGTTTTTTGCACACCATGCATTTCCAGTTTAGACTCAGCCATATAGAAATTAGCTTTGACCCCAGAGGCGCAACTAGAACCAAATTTCGGGAGGGGGGGGGGGGGGGGGGCTGAACCTTTAATCAGTATGCAGGATGAACCTGAAAAAAGCACTGTTTTTAGGGTATCCAACCTCGTCAGCCAGGCTAGCTTGACTCTAGTGGTATGGTGAGCATGGGACCCACGTCTGAGCATACACTCCCCACTTAGGGCGACAAATAAAAAAAGAACAATTAATGGATGGAATGCTGAAACCTTTAGAAAGTGGGCTTTTTCTTGCTTTACCATTTTGTGCCTCTGCCTGCCTGCCTGTGGAATCCATGTCTGAGGAAAGGTGACAGTTGGCCTCTGTGGCATTCACTCTAGACAGTCACACCAAGGGAGCTGAGGTGTGCCCTGCATATCCTGATGGCCCATCACCAGGCTGATGAGTCTTCCAGAGCTAGAGTGGTGGGAGGAGTTGTCACTGACACCTGAATACGGCGGAGCCTGTCCTCACCCAAAGCTGTCTCCACCCCCTGTAGTATTTTTGGAGCCAGGTCAAGGGAAGGCAGGGTCTTGTACACTACAAAGACTTGCCTTTGAAGTTTTCCTACTTCAAAGACCAAAACTTAAGCTGTGACACCATAACTTTGGAACAATGTTGGACTAAGAAGACATTCTGCCAGGAAGAAGACCTGGATGCTGTAGGAGGAAACTGACACTCTATGGGTTGCTTTGTTGTGCTGGTCTACAGCTTGCTGCTTCTGTCCTGGGAGAGAAAGAACTGGACTTTGCTTTCTGCATCCTGCTTTCCATGGTCTCCAAGGGCTTGTGATTGCTTGGCTCCTGTTAGGAAGTCTCAGGGCCATAAAAGACTTTACCTACCTGTGCCTGGGCTCTTCTGCTGAGAGTCCCGACTTACCTAGTGGTGGCAGATCCAGTTCCTGGGCCCTTGGAAGTGGAATCTGGTAACCTAAGACGAAAATCCACGCATCAACTCTTTGCCCCTGCTGTGTGGCTGAATGATCACTGCAGCCGAGTCCTGAGC
This sequence comes from Lissotriton vulgaris, assembly GCF_964263255.1. NCBI lineage: Eukaryota > Metazoa > Chordata > Amphibia > Caudata > Salamandridae > Lissotriton > Lissotriton vulgaris. The sequence continues at coordinate 80,931,092 of NC_141690.1, read as the reverse complement.
CCCTTGCCACTGATTCCTGTGGCACCCTCTACAACTCCGACACAGGCTGTGCTGTACGGCTGAAAAATCAATGAATCAACTGCTTTGCTGCTGGGAAATCGACGCAGCGCCTGTTCCGCTGCATCGACCTAGTGTCTCCGGATTTTTGCTGCAAAGTCCCTGTGCACCAAGTTCTTCATTGACTTTGCCCTGCAAGAAGAAACTGAGGCTGCATGTCCGGAGATCGATGCATCACCTCCCCTAACAGTAAGGAGCCTACGTATCACCTCCCCGGACAGTAAGGAACCAATGCATTATCTTCTCTGTGCTGCAGTAAGGAACCGACAAATCACCTCTTGTGGAAGTAAGGTACCAACACATCACCTTCATTAGGAGTAAGGAATCAACACATCATTTTGCTTTTCTGGTGCCTCACCGCCCCTGTGCCTGTTTTTGTCTTTGAACTTTGGTGCATCCATGGTACTTTGTACTAAGAGTGACACTTCTATAGATTTCTTAGGACTTACTTAACTTAACTGACTTAACCTTTGAAAGTGATATCTTTACTTGTGTATGTTGGAATTTTTTTGTTTTGGTCTTGTTTTATTCAAATAAATAATGGTTATTTTTGAGTTGCTGAAACGTTTCAGCGCTCCGTCCATCATCTCCTTGTTTTTGCTTTGTTTAACCTAAGTTGGCAGGTTAGGCCCTTGCTCACTTTGCCACAGGATTCAAACTAGCCTGCCTGATGAGGAGTGTTAACTTGAAACCGGCCCCAGGATGCCTGTTTCTGATTCAGGGAAGTCCTGGTGTGGCAGTTCGGGCTGGACTGTTCCCATATGGCTGGGTCTGAACTGGGGTGGCAAAGTGAGCTAAAGAAAGATGATGGATTCAACCCAGATGTGTGACTGGGGGTGAGTGTATGAAATGTTTCAGGGCTCGATCCATCATCTCCTTGTGTTTGCTTTGTTTGCCTTAAGTTGGTGGGTTAGGCCCAGACATGGGTCCCTTGCTCTCTTTGCAACTGGCTACAGTACAATGATGTGTTCAGCCTAGATCTGTGACTGGGGTGAGCGTCTGAGACTTTTCAGCACTCCATCCATCATCTCCTTGTGTCTGCCTAGCTTAAGAACTCCGTTTTAAGATGACTATAAACATTGTTTGAGATGTAAAAATTTAGAGAGTGACCTTCACACTCTCCATGATTACTCCATTTTTCTTTGTATAACAAAAAGCAATGTGTATCTACCTAGGCACGGTTGTCATTCAGATTATGTCATAGCAACCGTATATAGAGTATAAACATTATGGGTACTGTTGCATGATGGAGAGTTACATAGCGTCTACAATACTACAGGGTAAATATAGCTCTTTTCTCACTCAAAGTTCATAAAACAAAGGTCTTGCGTACTTTTTCGCACAGGACGGAGGCCAGCCCTCATAGTCATGTCATCCTTCGGATAATAAACAGAAAAACACAACATTTGGAGTTAGGGAATACTAGAGCTCAATTTGAAGCACAAATGCAAATAAATTAATAGGGCTTTCACATTTTCCATGGGGACTACAATATAATTGAAATGTGCTATAAAAAATAAGAACTAAGCACAGATATAGTTGCATGTTTCTTAGAAAAGAGAATGTTAATCACCAATTGTGGAATCTTGGGTATATTTTTAATAATTTTACTTCTTTGAAAGCAGTATGTAGACCCTGCCCACTACGTGAGTCAAATGCGTTATGAAAATTCACACGTATTTGTTGATTTTTTATATTAAATGATTAAAATATAATCACAACAAGAATTAAAAAGCGGAAGTTAAACTTTGAGAAGTAATAAAGAGAATTGGTCAATACTCATTTGGATCTGTCTGCTATGTAATTTAAGAGAGCAGGATTTAGAGCATGTTCCATAAATGTGTCCATATCTGCAGTGTTAATTGGAGGCCTAGTATAAACTAGGGGCCTCATTTATGAGGCCTTGCGTCAGTTTTGCGCTGCGGATGCGTCACTTTTTGTGACGCATCGGCGGCGTAAAACATGCGCCTTGTTGCGCCATATTTAAAAAGTGACGCATCTAGGTAGATGCGTCACTTTTTAAACCCCTGCGCCACATTATGCCTGCGTCAGGTATAATGTATGCAAAGGGGGCGTTCCCCCGCAAAAAGCCTCGTAATAGTGACGCAGTGAAATCTATGAGATTTCACTGCGTCACTTTTAGGATGCGGTTGCGTCAAAATCTTGCGCCTGCCTCACAGCAGGCGTAAGACTGACGCAAGCCCTTTCACATGGGGCTTTCCCCATGTGAAAGGACGCATTGCTGGAGTTGCGTCACTTTTGTGACACACTCCAGCAATGCGTGACTTTTGCGCTTACAGATGCGTTAGAAATACTGACGTATCTGTAAGTCCTTGCGACATGATGCGTCATACATTAAATATGACGCATCATTGGTGTCGCAAGGAGTGCGCAGTGAAAAGTGACGCATCGCTGTTTTCACGCAGCGATGCGTCACTTTTCATAAATGAGGCCCTTGGTCTGGACCGGGAGCTCTCGCTTAATGTCCCTAAGGCTTCAGAGTATATAAGTTCAGTTTGTGATATTCAAAACAATTGTAATTCAATAACTCAATCAACATATATTTTGAAATTTGAAGCTTATTTAGTAAGCATTGTTGCAGTACATTACTTCAGTAATATTCACAAATAATCAAATGGGTACAAATGTCCAAAAAAGTACTCAAATTATTATCCAAAAACAATTCAATAAACGAAAATACACTTTTCCCAATGCATTTCGGGTCTACTCGACCCTTCTTCAGGGGAATTTCAAATGTAGCAACCAATTCTGTAAACAGTGTCAAGCACTTCAGTCCGATTTCAGGCACTGCAAAGTTAATAAAAAACAATTGTATTCTTTTGCCAGTTAGAACCGTTATGTACAGGATCAAGAATAGAGTTCACACTACTTCTCTCCACTTATAGTGCTATAAAACATGCATATGTGCAATTATGCTGGTGGTGTATAAAACTGTAAACCAAGCCGATAAGGGTGATTAGTGTAAACTCTAAGTGCTGCCCACTGGGTTACCCTCACGAATCGTGTACGTTTAAAAAACATATAAACTTGAAACACCCTCGTGACCCGAGGAAAAGGCATTTTCAAACTAAACAGAACGGTCTCTCTAAAAACTCGGTAAGTGCCAAAAGCTACCTGTTTGAGGCTCCAAACAGTCCTAGAATTAGGTCAACCGATTCTACTGGATCCAGTGCAAGTTCTGCAAATGTAACATGCCGTGTGTTAAGCGTAAATGTCAGCCTATTTAAATAATAGTGAGTGCTGGGGAAGATCACTATCTTACCTACGTTCTGATGCGCTGTGTTGAGGGTCGGATATCAACTCGGGCAATGTCCCGTTTTTGAGTCCAAAGCCTAAAAAAAGGGACGATAACTACGCGACACGATCACGCGAACGAAGGTACGGTAAGCACTGTTTACCACCGGCTTCTCAGCCACCAATTACTCATATGGGGTAAAAATAACGGGCGTTACTACTTTTTTTAGGCTTTGGACTGTTGGAGCCTCAAACAGGTAGCTTTTGGCACTTACCGAGTTTTTAGAGAGACCGTTCTGTTTAGTTTGAAAATGCCTTTTCCTCGGGTCACGAGGGTGTTTCAAGTTTATATGTTTTTTAAACGTACACGATTCGTGAGGGTAACCCAGTGGGCAGCACTTAGAGTTTACACTAATCACCCTTATCGGCTTGGTTTACAGTTTTATACACCACCAGCATAATTGCACATATGCATGTTTTATAGCACTATAAGTGGAGAGAAGTAGTGTGAACTCTATTCTTGATCCTGTACATAACGGTTCTAACTGGCAAAAGAATACTATTGTTTTTTATTAACTTTGCAGTGCCTGAAATCGGACTGAAGTGCTTGACACTGTTTACAGAATTGGTTGCTACATTTGAAATTTCCCTGAAGAAGGGTCGAGTAGACCCGAAATGCATTGGGAAAAGTGTATTTTCGTTTATTGAATTGTTTTTGGATAATAATTTGAGTACTTTTTTGGACATTTGTACCCATTTGATTATTTGTGAATATTACTGAAGTAATGTACTGCAACAATGCTTACTAAATAAGCTTCAAATTTCAAAATATATGTTGATTGAGTTATTGAATTACAATTGTTTTGAATATCACAAACTGAACTTATATACTCTGAAGCCTTAGGGACATTAAGCGAGAGCTCCCGGTCCAGACCTAGTTTATACTAGGCCTCCAATTAGCAGTTTAACTTTAGTTGTGGGCTCAACTGACCTACTGGGAAGCTCCGAAAAAAATAACATAAATTCAACAAAAAACACTAATATTTGATTAAAATCACAGGAGTGCAGGCTAGACTCTCATATCTGCAGTGTGCCATAGAAGATTTATTTTATGAATGGTTGTCAATAATAACACAAATAAACATACTCGGAATTTTGTTTTTGAGCCTCCATTGTGTTTGATTGTCACAGAGAGGTTGAAATATTTTTTTAATGTTTTTGGGAGATTTGTTGCACATAGGTTGTTTTGATTCTCATTTATTTCATGAAAAAATGCTTTATAGTGTGATTTGGAGAAGTTGTTTTGCTCTCCTTGAAAAGTCCTTAGCGAATAAATGTCAGTATTTACTGGCGGCTGAAATTAAAGCCTGCAAAGGTTTGCATGATTCACGAAACCACTTTTTGCTATTTACCAACCCCTTTTGTGATTCAGAAAAGCCTTTTCAAATCCATCATTCTGAACAGCAATTAAGAGGATCTGAAAGAGGCATCCTCTCCTATTTTTAGTGAAATTTACAAATGATTTGTGACCACACAACCCATTTAAATTGTACTGACACAGCAAAGTAGATGGTACCTCACTCACAAAGGAGAAGCGGTGTGTTCAGAAGGCAGTAATCCAGGGGATCACTGCCTGCTCTCAGAAATATACTCCTGATAAGGAAACATTTTCTTTATCAGCCTGTATTTCTTAAAAGAACACAGGCTTCCTAAAAAAATAAATAAGCTACACGTTTGGGCCTGCAAATGAAGGGATGGTAGTATACAGGTGATTGCAAATAGTGGCCTGCCTACTTAGTGGTTATTAGGCAGCTTTTTTCTGCGATCCATACAAAGGAGAATGCAGCAATGCGACCTGTTAGATTTTGTGTCACATTGTAAAATTGATCTAGAGCACAACTTGCACACACTATTAGCGACTTACCTCTTAAAATATCTGGCCAGTTCTTAATTAGACTAATCTTACGATGTAGTGGTTAAATCGATGAAAAGGGTGCAAAAGCTTTTTCATTCGATATAATCCATGCAATATAGTAATTAATGCCTAGTATGTTTATAGATGTTTAGGCAATAATACCTTGCTCATAATTTCTCTTTGAATACTTTTTTTGGTGTGCAATATACAATTGCTTAACATGCGGTTGTGCCATGATTGTTTGTCTATTATGAAAGATGTTGCATTACATAATTTCTTGTCCATTTGTCCCTGTGAAACATTAATTAACATACACTTAAATGTAAAGTGCAAAGCTCAATATTGAGGTTCATGGGAGAATCCATGCAGAATACGCTTCAAAGGTGCATTTCCCCTTTTGTTCTCAATTGCTAGAAAACAGCAAGCTTTGTAAAACCCAACAGAAAACATGCTTGTTAAGAGAGCCTGCTCAGGCCTTGATCACACGAGGCAAAGATCCATTACTCATTTAATACTGCCAGCTGGTCCCCGCTACTTAGTTCATCCAGGTTTGAATCCACAGCAGTCCGAGTCACATCTGCAGATCACTCGGGCACGATTCGCTTGCTAACTAGGAAATTAGATTAGCATTCCAGGCTGTTGTTTCTTATTTTTGTTATTCAGTATTCTGTACCGTGTACAGTGTTATATTGTATTTGCATCTGTACACCTAAAAGAGCAAAGGAATAAAAGGAGGATAAATTATGTTCATGCATTCCCCTTTTTATCTGAGACATAAAAAGAGGTTTTGCGGTGTACTTGTTAATTCTGCATGACCTATTGTCAATTAAGTGTTATTGCTCTCTGTTGAGGGCACGAAAATGGTTTATGACATCTGCTGAGGTCACTAAACGTTAGTAAATGAGTTCTACAATTAAGTAAAGGAGACAATCATGAAGCCCATAAAGAGAGGATAGGACAATGAAGAGTTAGTAACTCCCAAATGTATGTTTGCAATAGTTTAATTAATATTCTTGCTCTTAAAGGAAACTCTGCTGTATAGAAATCGTCTGCTGCAAAGAAGTAGAGGCCCGCTAAACATAAGCGCAGCTCTATTTTTGCAAGCTGTATTCAGTGGATTTTCGTTATTCAGTACATTTTAATTCAGTACCTCAGTTATTTAGCAAAAAAGAATCTCTCGGTGCACATGTGACTATGGTTTATGTATCAAAAAATAGTTGCGACCAATGGATTATCTCTCATGAACAACAGAAGTGGAGGTCAGAATTATAATCGCAGCATAACGTTCCCATCTATGTTTGCGAACACCAGGGAGGTTACAAAGAAATACAACAGAACCTACAACAAACTCAGCCTGGAAGAAGACCATGTCCAATGCTGCAAGTTTCCGGTTCAATTAATTTGATAAATCAATATGAAAAAGTGCTATACACCTACATTGATTTGCAAACCATGCATTATATACATACATAGAACAACCACGGGTGGAGGGCCAGACCATAGGTGAACTGATGTGTGGTGTTACTAGTCGTGGCAAAGATTTTGTGCATGGCGACGTGATAATTGGTTTAACGACTAATGTTTTTGCTGATGTGATTTGTGATATGATATGTAATATAATGCAGAAGTTCATGCCATTTCATAGGGCAATTTTTTCATTACATTATACATGTCAGTGCTCTTAGAGTGAAAATCGGTGTTATAAAATCCCTTCAATTGAGGTTTTTAAAGGAATTCATTTTTTAAACCAGGGTTTTGAAACTTATTAGTAATCAACTACTTCTCTGAATTAATCTATACATATAAAAGAATGTACATTTTTGGGACAATAGTCTACATTCATCCCCTTAGCTATGAAAGCTCTGTTATGTTCACCTTTTTGGTAAAGTTTCTGGGATCCTTGATCCTTATGGATACGAAAGACTGATCTTTCTTAGGGGCATCTTTGTTGTGCCATGAGAATGAGAGAAACTCAAATGATGTCCTTGTTTATAGTTTCAAGGAATTACACTTCCCTCCTTTCCTTGGTCCACTCTCACAAACTCTTGCTGGTGTCAGTTTCTTCATTCTTTTCGTGATCCATAGTTTTACCTTTTCTGTTAGGCTAGCAGCGGGAATTCGTTAAACCACTTTTAAGCCGTAACTCCTGATTAGTAAGGAATAGCTGGGGGAAGCTAGAAGGCACACAGCAAGATGGCCACACCCTAGTGAGTCTCTGTCAGGCTGAGCGTCAATCCAACCAGAATCCGGCAATCAAAATCTGTATCTGTGCCTCTACAGTGACTGCACGGTGCTGTTAATCCCTCCGCAACATATTTAGAAGGTTTGAGCTGCTGAAGGCCGCTGTAATCGTGTTTTTGCAGAGGCGTTTCGTCCTGGCGGGACCACTGCAAAATGGCGGCTGCTGCAGTGCTCTGATTGCGGTCCTCGCTTGCTGCTGGCGGCCACCCCTGCTGCAGGAGGTACGAGCTTGCTGCTGACGGAGCTCTTCAGGAGTGTGGAGAGCTGTCTGGCGTGTGCTGACTAGGAGGTCTCCAGAGCTGAAGACTGCTGCGCGGAGTACCGAGCGGAGTGTCAAGCTCTAGCGGGTAAACGCGGAGCCCGGGCTCGGAATGAAAACAACCGGGCACTTGGAGAAGCAGACTTGCCGGAGTGGAGATCGATGATGCGTGACATAGACAGCGCTTGCTAGCGCGGCTGTGGTGAGTAGGGTGTTGCTCGGCCCAGGCTGGTGGCTGCGGAAGAGGGTGCGGGTGCAGGTTGCGGCGTGCAAGCTGTGGCTGGGAGCTAGTAGGCTTGGAGAGCAGAGGCTTGGGGTTCCTATCCTGGCCAGAAGCAATTGAGTCGACTGGAGCACTGCCTTTGAAGTGCTGGGTGCAAAAACAACAATTGATGGACAGAATGCAGAACAATGCCATACATTCTCCCCAGTACATAGATCTGGGCCTAAAACCATCATTTTTTTGCACTCCACACCACCCCAGTTCACACATGGCCATATGCAAATCAGCCATGACCCTGTGCCTCATGGCAACAGTCCAGCCCGAACTGCCAAGCCATGTCTTTCCTGGACCGGAATCAAGCATCCTAGGACCAATTTCTGGCTATCAGCCGCCTTCAGCCAGGATAGTTTGACTCCAGTGGTGTGGAGAGCATGGGACTCACGTCCGAGCATACCCATCCCACTCGGGGTGACGAATGCAAAAACAACAGTTGTTGGACAGAATGCAGAACAATGTCATACATTCACCCCAGTACAGGGATCTGGGCCTAAATCCATCGTTTTTTGCACTCCACACCAAACCCAGTTCAGACATGGCCATATGCAAATCAGCCTTGACCCTGTGCCTCATGGGAACAGTCCAGCCCGACCTGCCAAGCCATGTCTTTCCTGGACCGGAATCAAGCATCCTAGGACCAGTTTCTGGCTATCAGCCGTCTTCAGCCAGGATAGTTTGACTCCAGTGGTGTGGAGAGCATGGGACTCACGTCTGAGCATACCCATCCCACTCGGGGTGACGAATGCAAAAACAACAGTTGTTGGACAGAATGCAGAACAATGTCATGCATTCACCCAGTACAGAGATCTGGGCCTAAATCCATCGTTTTTTTGCACTCCACACCACCCCAATTCAGACATGGCCATATGCAAATCAGCCTTGACCCTGTGCCTCTTGGGAACAGTCCAGCCAGAACTGCCAAGTCATGTCTTTCCTGGATGGGAATCAAGCATCCTAGGACCGGTTTCTGGCTATCAGCCGTCTTCAGCCAGGATAGCTTGACTCCAGTGGTGTTGAGAGCATGGGATTCACGTCTGAGCATACCCATCCCACTCGGGTGACAAATGCAAAAAAAACTAGTTGATGGACAGAATGCAGAACAATGTCATACATTCACTCCAGTACAGAGATCTGGGCCTAAATCCATCGTTTTTTTGCACTCCACACCACCCCAGATCAGACATGGCCATATGCAAATCAGCCTTGACCCTGTGCCTCATGGGAACAGTCAAGCCCGAACTGTTAAGCCTTGTCTTTCCTGGACCGGAATCAAGCATCCTAGGACCAGTTTCTGGCTGTCAGCCTTCTTCAGCCAGGATAGCTTGACTCCAGTGGTGTGGAGAGCATGGGACTCACTCTGAGCATACCCATCCCACTCGGGGTGACAAATGCAAAACAACAGTTGATGGACAGAATGCAGAAAAATGTCATACATTCACCCCAGTACAGAGATCTGGGCCTAAATCCATCGTTTTTTTGCACTCCACACCACCCCTGTTCAGACATGGCCATATGCAACTCAGCCTTGAAGCTGTGCCTTTTGGGAACAGTCCAGCCCGAACTGCTAAGCCATGTCTTTCCTGGACCGGAATCAAGCTATCAGCCGTCTTCATCCAGGATAGTTTGACTCCAGTGGTGTGGAGAGCATGTAACTCACGTCTGAGCATACCCATCCCACTCGGGGTGACAAATGCAAAAACAACAGTTGATGGACAGAATGCAGAACAATGTCATACATTCACCCCTGTACAGAGATCTGGGCCTAAATCCATCGTTTTTTTGCACTCCACACCACTCAGGTTCAGACATGGCAATATGCAAATCAGCCTTGACCCTGTGCCTTTTGGGAACAGTCCAGCGCTAACTGCCAAGCTATGTCTTTCCTGGACCTGAATCAAGAATCCTAGGACCGGTTTCTGGCTATCAGCCGTCTTCAGCCAGGATAGCTAAACTCCAGTGGTGTGGAGAGCATGGGACTCACGTCTGAGCATACCCATCCCAATCGGGGTGACAAATGCAAAAACAACAGTTGTGTGGAGAGCATGGGACTCACGTCTTGTGGTAAATAATTTTACCGTACAATTTTTGATTATATTAAATGACAATAAAATTAGCTCAATCAAATGAGAGGCAGAGTCCGTGGTATCTGAGTCATACGGGCTTTTTAATGAAATGCCTCGAGGCATGGGACATCGGGTTCCATCACCACTAAGGTTCAGGAAGGGACATTCAACATTTTATTAACATCACACATTATATATAGTAAAACAGTATAATTGAAATGAATACAGTAGGCGTAACAGGTGAAAAGAGAGAGATAAGAACACATGTGCGTAACAGGAGGCGTGTAAGAAGGCGTACACATGGGCGTGTACCTGACATGTCAGAGAAACGTCACAAGAAACGTCACATGTGGGTGGATGCTTTAGAGAAAGTTTGCAGAAACAGCAGAAACTTGTGGCATACATGCGCGCGCAACTGAGCATGACGTGTAACCGGGGAGAGCTGGGGGCTTTGACTTTAGCACTTGTGGAAGGGGACTAATGTCTGGGATGTCAGAACGACCTGCACTTAAAACATATCTGATATCTTATGTTTGGAGGATGTAGTGTCTGGAGTAAAAGGTCTCTCGGGCAGAGGCCCTTCATCACTAAATGCTAGTGCGTGCATATGGATCTTCATGTGAAGTGCGGGGGCCATGGGCCTACCATGGTAACGGGAGCAGTGAATTACTTGCATGGAGACAGGAAGGCAGGGCCCTTTGCTCTGCAGCCGGGAAGATGTTTACCTATTTCACTAGACTGGAATGTGTTTTCGAGGAGACTGAGCAGATAACTTGTAGGTAAAACATCGTCTTGGCAAGCAGACCAGGCCGAGCCGGGCACCGCTCGTCTGAGCAGGAAGTAAGGCAGAGGTCAGGGATGCATACCTAAACTACAGCTTTCAGAGGCAGAAAAGAACTCGGAGCCTTGATTAAGGGTCTGGCTCGACTGGGCCAGAAAACATGGAGAAAACGTGTACTTTACTCAAAAGTGTACCATGTAAAGACGTTGGCACCATAGGCCTAGAAGCCTAATTAACGTGATATTCTTGGAGAACTGTATGACTGACATGTTAACGTTGGACGCAAATACATATGCGTCTTTCTAGCAGGCACGGAAAAGGAATTACATGACATACAGGGGACACGTGTGTTTGGACAGGGTGCGAGTGGGGGACACATTAGCTACCTAAAAATTTCTATTTCCTCATTCCCTCCTTGGCCCCTACTACACCCATTAGGATATATCTATTTTCATGAGACCATCTATCTGTTCATACAACATCATTTGTTCATCTTTTATCATTCGGGAATGGGAACTTGGACTTGGAATACAAGCTGTGGCGCACAAGCCGCAAATCGCTGGCCCACATTGCAGACAGAGACAACAGCTGAATAGGATAAGTAGTATTATTCCTAGGAATGATAATAATTTCCATCCCCAGGCGGACATCACACTCCAGAGCCAACCGGACCAAGTCCAGATGCCTGGATTCCGGTGGATCAGGTGAGCAATTTCATGGAGCCGTGTTATGGCCTTATACACGGATGGCGCGTTATTAGGAATAAACACGCAACAACTGGATCCGATCACTCTACAAGCCCCGCCCCTATCAGCCAGGATGACGTCAAGGACAAGACGATTTTGAAGAACAACAATTCGCATAGCAGATTGCTCTTCGGTCAGGTTACCTAATGCAAAAGTAGTTTCGTTCACTACTACTTCAAGGGTTCTTGTTAATCTGCGTATTATCTTACTGTTCTGGACAGGACCTATGAACCAGAAGTATCCTTTAACATAATCCTTATACTGGTCCCATGCTGATTCGGAATCATCAATAACAGGAGGAAGGTCTCTTCTGTGCCTGACATGCATAAGGCGTATATTTCGATGATAATCAGGTGGGGCTAGGAAAACAGGTGGTAATAGGAACGCAATATAGCACGTCCCATCCCAATCAGGGGGCAGATGTACATAAGCGATGTGACCACAAATGAAATAGGAATGGCGAGAGGCTTTGAAAGTAGACTTTCCTTTATCGCTGAATTCGACCACAGTATTACAATCACTGTGTCCTAGATGTACTGAACCATTCTTTCTAACGCATAGTTCGCCTTTCACTGGCAAAACTGTTATAAACGGCAAGTTCGAATTAGTCTCGGACTGGACGTTCAGGATCATGAGATTGAGGGAAAAGTTACCTAATTCATACACTTCATTTTCTAGGTCGGTCCCTCTCCTTTGGGGAAGACCTTCTGCGTCTGGGAAACATGCTTTATTCATGACTGTATTCAGGTTCCCCCATATCCAATTGCCTTGGGAAACTTTGGACTTACTGTCTAGAGAAGACATTAGAGCAAACCATGCTCCACATGAACCATTATGTGTAAACGGGTAGGGAAAGAGAGGCAGAGCTCCCTTGTATTTCTGATAAGGTGGGAGTCGGCCACATACCCAGCAATTGGTGGCATTGCTGGTCTGGTGAGTATGATGTAACATACGAATGAATGTATTGTTGCGCATTGCTAATCAATAGGATAATTCATGAGGGGGCAGGTCACTGAAAGTGTGCTCTACAGAGTCATTAGAGGAATTATGTGCATGTGAACCAAAAGAAGGAAAGAATTAATGTAACATGAAGCTTATACATATAATCGAAATGCTCAGAATAAACATGAAAATTAACGTTATGATACATCTACTATAGAGGTTTTTGCAATATTGTTCTCGCTTTTCGATTCGCCTATCTCTCTGACTACTTGGGTCTATCTTATTCATGTCAGAAACCTGTCTAACCGCTTCACCCGAGGGGGACTTAAACAATTAAACGCTGTCTGACTTACTAGACCTCAACTTTGCTCGGTACTCCTGTTGGGGAGTTTTTTCTAGCAGGGGGAGTTTAGAGTCAGTGTTTGAAACGGGGCAGTCTTTGATATCAGTCTCTGGACACAATCCATAAAACCGTTTCACGTGGCTAGAGTGGAGCCACCCCTTGCGACCTTCCAGCTTTACTGCGGTCCTCGTCGTCATCAACACCAGCTTTGGCTGCTTCCACCTCGGCTCCAGAGGGCTTGTGAGGTCGAAGTTGCGGACGTAAACAAAATTCCCAGGAACGATTTCATGCGGTTTTACTTGGGTGTTGTCCGGGAAGGCAGCCGCGACCTGTGAACGACAAGATAGTAGTGCAGACATCAAGGAAGCTAGGTAATCTGTCAGCATAGTACTGTCGACATCGGTTATTCTATGAGGCATAGGCGTTCCCCACTATTTGGGAGGTCGGCCAAAAACTACCTCATAAGGAGATAGTCCGGTTCTAGAATGAGCTACCATGCGCATATAGAAGAGGGCAACTGGCAAGGCTACTATCCAATCTACACCTTTTTCTGCACAGACCTTTGCTAATCGTGTTTTCAGAGTTTGGTTGTGACGCTCGACTAGACCCGCTGCTTCGGGGTGTCGTACACAGTGAAATTTCCACTGGTAACCTAACAGGAGTGATACCTGTTTCATAAGCTCGGACGAGAATGGCTGTCCATTATCTGAGTACACAACACGGGGCAAGCCGTATCGCGGGAAAAATTCACGAACCAACTGCTTGGCAGTGGTCGCGGCAGTGTAATCTGGGACTGGATATGCTTCTGTCCATCTGGAAAGGGCACATACAACTACGAGGACATATTTAAAACCTCTACATCGGTCCATCTGGATATAATCCATCTGGAGGACTTCAAAAGGATGGTCAGGAGGATGGAATCCACCTTGTTCCACGGGAATGCCTTTGCCTGGATTGAACTGACAACAGATCATACAGGTATGCACTTTCTGTTTTGCTGCTGCACTCAAATGCTTGTTGAACCATAGGTTTTGAATGCTGTCTAACATGGCTTTTTCTCCTAAATGTGCTGGACTATGTGCTGTATTAATGATAATTTGAACCATAGAGTCGGGGAGGAACCATGTGGCTCTACCCTTGAACATCCATCCCTGATCTGTCTGGATCCCTCCTTGTTCAGTCGATTTCTTGATTTCGTCTGGAGTGGCATGTGTCTGTATGTCGAGTACATCTAGAGTGGGATCCTTCACTGTCATACAATGTGTCTGTGATGATACTTCAGTCTTTGTCGTGTCCGTTGGAATGTCTGTTTGAGTCTGAGCTGTGAGTTTAGCTGTTCGATCTGCCAGGTCGTTACCCTGGGAAATGGTGTCAGTGACTTTCGTATGTGCCTTGCACTTCATGATAGCAATGGATGCAGGTAAGTGTATCGCTTCTAATAGAGCTTGAATGAGGGGACCATGCCGTATCTTGGCGCCATGAGAAGTTAAAAAACCTCTTTCTTGCCAGAGGATACCGAAGTCGTGAACAACTCCGAATGCATACTGTGAATCTGTATATATGTTTACTTTCAGGTTCTTGGCTCGGATACAGGCTTGGGTCAGAGCAATGAGTTCTGCTGCTTGAGCAGACAATGTGTCAATACGATGTGTTTCTATGACTTCCGTTTCAGTGGTCACTGCATAGGCGGCCACTAACTCTCCTGTGTTTGTTCTCATACATGAACCATCCACATAAAGTGTCAGGTCTGGGTCGGGTAATGCAATGTCTGTCAAGTCTTGTCTGGGTTTCGTTACAGTATTGATGACTTCTACGCAGTCATGTGGTGTCGGGTCAATTGTGTTCGAGGGTAACAATGTGGCAGGGTTTAATGTATTGCAACGTCTGATCTCTATGTGTGGCTGAAATAATGTCAATTCATATCCTGTCAGTCTTGCTATAGTCAAGTGTTGTGTCTGGGTTCGGTTCAAAAGAACTTCCACGGAGTGTGGAACTTGTACTGTCAGGGGATGTCCTAACACTATTGAGCCGCTTTGTCTGATTGCTAAAGCTGTTGCTGCAACTGATTTGAGGCACGCAGGCAGAGCCTGGGCCACTGGATCCAATGTACTAGAAAAATAAGCACAAGGCTTATTGTGTCCTGCTTGATCTTGTGTGAGTACAGATAATGCTGTGCCATCGCGTTCTGTGACAAAAAGTGTAAAAGGTTTGCTATAACATGGTGTTTCTAAAACAGGTGCTTGACATAAGGCTTTCTTCAATTCTTCAAAAGCTTGTGTGTGTTCCTGAGTCCAAGGGAGGACAGTCGAAGTCGCTGCCTCCTGTGTTGTCAACTGTATGAGTGGTTTCGCGAGATATGCGTACTGAGGGATCCATTGTCTACAGTAAGAAGTGAGGCCAATGAAGGCCCGTACCTCCTTTTGTGTCTTGGGTTGTGGCAGATGTGCAATTAACTGGATGCGTTCTGGCGTCAACTGTCTCCCCCACTTGGACAGCAAGTGCCCAAGGTATACCACTTGCTGGGCACAGAATTGTAGCTTCGAAGGGGACACTTTATGCCCCTTTTCGGCCAAGAAATACAAGACAGTCAGTGACGCGCGCTCGCAGTCACGTTCGGTCCGTGCTGTTATTAACAAGTCATCAACGTATTGCAGCAGAGCAGTGTCAGTAGGCATGTGGATACTGTCTAGTTGTCGTTTCAGGGCTTGACTGTAAATACTAGGACTTTCCGTGAACCCTTGAGGTGCACGTGCAAATTTGAAGCTTCGGCCATTTAAAGAGAATCCGAAGAGATACTGGCTTTCCGGATGAATGGGGACGCTAAAGAAGGCGTTCTTGAGGTCGATTACAGTAAAGAACGCAGCTTCGGAATCAATGGCAGTCAATAAGGAAGAAATGTCTGGCACTACTGGGTACTGAGGAATGATGCATTTATTTAATTCGCGAAGGTCAATCACCAATCGGTAGACTGGTGGTGCATTTGGATCAGTTCGTTTAAGAATCGGAATGATTGGAGAATGACATACATTGGAGTCAGTTTCTATAACTACTCCTTGGGCAATCAGTTAGTCAATAATTTTCAGTAAGGCTGCTACAGCCTCGGGTGGCAATTTATATTGTCGGATTCTGGGTAGTACAACTCCTTGCTTGAGTGTAACATGATAAGGTGTAATGTGCGTACAACCTACATCAGTCGGACCTTGGGCCCATAAATGCTGTGGTACATTTTGCAATCTTGGGTCAAAATCTCTCAACACATAATGACCTTTGAAATCACGTAAAAACAATCTCACTCCTTCCGGAGAACAACATATTACTGCTCCTAGAGCTTTCAATGTTTTAATACCAAGCAGATTTTCAGGACATGCTTTTGTAAGTAACAAGTCTGTAGTACGGGACAATGGACCAACTTCTAGGGAAACTGGCTTTGACACTTCGTTAACAATAGGCTTTCCTGAAAAACCCAGGGAAACATTCTGTGAGCCTGAGAGGGGTGCCCCTGGAACCTCGTCATGACTGATGGTAGTTCTGCTCGCCCCTGTGTCAATCAAAAATTTTCTGTCTTTCCCTAATACCTGACTATGTACATAGGGACCCTCTTGATCTACAGGAACCTCGATAAGAGGCAAGCCAACCTCCCTCTCTAGGCTGTTTCATGAGTACTGCTGATAATCTGGGTAATCTGACTGTGCATACTGGTACATTTGCTGTGTGACATGTTGCGTGGCAGCAATAGGTTGGGGTTGGGGCACAGCTACTGTCTGTTGTGTATTCTGTGGAGGTTGCGTATTCTGTGAAATATTCTGTGGAACATGTTCTTGTCTGGGAGGACGCGGTCTTTCTTTCGTCCTGCCTGTAGCAATGTTATATTTCAGAACGGTACATTTGTTGATATAGTGACCTGGCTGTTTACAATAGTTGCAATTCCCTTTAACAGGAGCTGCAGAATGACCTGGCGGTGCTGTACCCTTTTTCTGACCGTCAGCTGGAACAGACTGAGCAACTAGTACTTTCATTTTCGTGTCTTTCATACGTCTCTGTTCATGATCATGTTCCTCTCTAATTCGATTCTGGTGGTACTGTAGCATTTGTAACATTTGAGAAGGGGTATTTGCTTGCCATGTACTCTCGACTTTCAGTACTCTATTTTTAACTTGTGGTAAGGAATTCTCGACTAATTTGGTTACAAAAAGATGTGGATATGATTCACTACTTGTTTTCAAGCCGCTATTAATTATGAAACATTTCTCGAATCTGGAATAAAAATCACTAGTGTCTTCGCCTTGTTTCTGTTTGCAGGCTGAGATTGCATTCCAGTCTTCCTTCTTTATTGCCAATAACCTCAGCAAGACCTGTACTAATAATCCTGGTAATGCTTTAGCTTTGTCCCCAAGACCCGTACCTGGGACTCGTCTATTTTCTTCGTCTTCTAATTCAGTCCAATTAATCTTTGTATCTCCCACCTCCCATTCTTTTTCTTTGAGTTTTTCGTAAATGCCGGCAGGCAACAATACCTTTAACATTTTAATAATATCGGAATACGTGTAATCTCCCATGAGTAGCATGTCTTATAACTCACGGTGGAACCCTGCTGGATCTTTATCATGACAGGGCACTAATTTCTTCATTTCCAATAGTTCCATTTTAGTCAAGGGTGTGTATACGAATACTCGTTGAAGCTCACCCCCTGGGGTCTGGACGGGATGAACTTCTCGTAAGGGATTTTGTCTGTCTATGTAAAATGGTTGTCTTACTGGGGGTGGAACAGGAACGAAATGTGGAGTCAGGAAAGTTCTGTATTTATGGCGTTGTTCTAGAATGATGTTAATTAAATCGGTACCTAGGCCTCTCCATCTTTTTAGCAGTAATTCTTCCAATATATTATATAGGGGACCTGGATCAGAATGCTGACTCTCATATATGTAATGAAATGCTGGATCATGTACATACCAGCTAGTCGCTGTTCGTCTGGGGAAAGAGTCAAAAATGTTTGCGCTACTGAATCATCTTTATATACGCTGTTATTTCCGGCCCATTGTACTGCTGATCGTGCAAGTTCTTGTTCACGCATGGTGCTAAGTTCACTGTAACCTATTCGTTGTTTTAGTACTTTATCAGTGTTTTGAAATAAATGTTCAAGAGAACATTGTTCTGGTATGGGAGAAAGAAAACGTTTCTTGCTTTCTGGGCGTATGGGTCTGTCAAAAGGTCTTGCTCTACCTACGTACGCTATCCTACCTGTGTATGCTTCTGTATCATCTACATCTTCATCCTCTGTGATTTCATTGTCCTCTTTCTCGGCTTCCCTAGCTGCTTTTTCCCTTTCGTGTATTAGTACAATTTCTTTACGGATTTTTCTGTACATGGCTTCTATACAACCTTGTGTATTATGTTTACCGTCAGCTATATTGTTACTCCATTTAATCAGGATACCCATCTCTTCCTGGCTTGTACCTGGTCGATCGCGTTCCCTTATCAAACAATTTATCAAAAACTGTAAGATCATTTTTTGTGTCTCGACCTTATTGTGTGCCATGGCTTCGTGAATGCATTCTGGTCTCTCCCCTGTTCTAATGAAATTATATATGTTATCTAGATGTTCTTCCATATGTGGTAGAAGAACCAAATAGTTTGTGACTCGCCATAAACGTAGTGAGTATAGTATCATCTCATCTTCACCTGGTACTGGATCATATCTGCAATCTGTAATGTACTCTTTAAGGGCGGCAAATGTCGCTGCTCTGGGTGTACGTTGTAATGCTAGTTCTCTAAGTGTCACTCGTTTTACTTGAGGCGGGGTGTGATGGGGAGACCTCCTGTTGCGCCTCCTGAAGCGGAAGCGAAAACATGAACTGGCTGTGTTGTAACTACTGGTGTCATAGCGGGTAAAGGAGGTATGTGTAATGGAGGCGGACTCTGGGTTGCATCTGTCGCAAAAGGATTGGTAGGACCAATAGCAGAAGGAACAGTAGCAGTAGCAGTAGGGGAAGTGACAATAGGTGCGGTAGTCGAGTCTTGGAGACGTGGAGGGGTCCTGTCTTGAGCAGACTGAATAGGCTGCTGTACATTATTAGCAGGTGGTACAGGTACACGTACATTGGTATACCCTGGAGCTACATCATCTAAATAGGAAGAAAGGAAAATGTCCGCTGCGGTCTGTTTATGACGTAATTTAGTCGGAACCAATGGTGGTGGCAAGTTACGGGGTACTTTCGGGGTCGCCTTGGGCAGGCCCTCGGCGAGAACAGGATACATGCCTGTGATAAGGGCATTTCTTTGTCTGTCTTGTTGTTCTATTCTGACTCGTTCTCCTTCTTCTAGTAACTCTTTTTCTCTAGCTTTTTCAGATTCTTCTCTACTTCTCTCTGCTTTCCTGATTTCTTTCTCTGTTCTTCTATGCGCTTCTTTACGCCATAATTCTATGGCATCTTTCTGTGATTGTCTGGCTTTCTTTTTCCATAATGCTTCTTCTACTCTCATAATGCAATCAGCATCCCATGTCCTTGAGACAGGCCATCTATACTTCTCTTCCAGATCTTTCGTATACTCTACCCACAAGTCCAAGTACAGTATGGCATCTAAGCCATGTTTGTGGTACATAAAATGTCCTGGAGTGTCCCTAGGCGGGGCGGGAACTGCTTCTTCGAGTATCCCTTTCCTAGTTCCTATCTGACGTAGTTTCGAGAACAGTGGCATTTTCGGACTGATTTAAACGTGAACACAATAAACACAGTAATGAATAGCAAACAATCATTCATACCACGACATTAAATACATTAAAACATTTAAGACTGATATTACCTGGTACATAGAAAAACATGAATACTGAAATCTCGGGATACAATACTAGAATACTGAATCACTAGATGCACTGCTAAACAGTACAGACAATACCGGTCCCATAAAGAGACACGTCTTTACCGTATTCACCTAAGTGAACACGTCTGAACTGGACCGGATCTGTGTACCCAGACCCGTCTTGACCGGGCACAAATTAATGAACCCGTCTAGATGCGTTCCCAACAACGGTACTCACCGGGAAGCAAAAACTGAAGGCCTCGGAAACTGGACTGGACTACGACGTCTGGCTGCTACTACGCATGCGCTTCGGAACAGGTGGGCCTCCGGATACCTCGGACCTTGCTCTCTCGACTTGGGGCTCTGGTCGGGATCCTCCGCATTCCTCACCGCCTCGTCTGGATGCCGGACCGCAGTCTCCGTCTCCTCCGTGGGCCCGAGGGAGATAGCAGGAAAACCCACAGGAGTGCACTGGATCCGTCGCAGCTGTAGAAGGGGTCAGGGGCCTGCGTTACATCGCCGGCGAGTGGGGTACGGGGGGGTCCCTGTTCGGGCGCCAGAATTATGTGGTAAATAATTTTACCGTACAATTTTTGATTATATTAAATGACAATAAGGATAGCTCAATCAAATGAGAGGCAGAGTCCGTGGTATCTGAGTCATACGGGCTTTTTAATGAAATGCCTCGAGGCATGGGACATCGGGTTCCATCACCACTAAGGTTCAGGAAGGGACATTCAACATTTTATTAACATCACACATTATATATAGTAAAACAGTATAAATGAAATGAATACAGTAGGCGTAACAGGTGAAAAGAGAGAGATAAGAACACATGTGCGTAACAGGAGGCGTGTAAGAAGGCGTACACATGGGCGTGTACCTGACATGTCAGAGAAACGTCACAAGAAACGTCACATGTGGGTGGATGCTTTAGAGAAAGTTTGCAGAAACAGCAGAAACTTGTGGCATAAATGCGCGCGCAACTGAGCATGACGTGTAACCGGGGAGAGCTGGGGGCTTTGACTTTAGCACTAGTAGAGGAGACTAATGTCTGGGATGTCAGAACGACCTGCACTTAAAACATATCTGATATCTTATGTTTGGAGGATGTAGTGTCTGGAGTAAAAGGTCTCTCGGGCAGAGGCCCTTCATCACTAAATGCTAGTGCGTGCATATGGATCTTCATGTGAAGTGCAGGGGCCATGGGCCTACCATGGTAACGGGAGCAGTGAATTACTTGCATGGAGACAGGAAGGCAGGGCCCTTTGCTCTGCAGCCGGGAAGATGTTTACCTATTTCACTAGACTGGAATGTGTTTTCGAGGAGACTGAGCAGATAACTTGTAGGTAAAACATCGTCTTGGCAAGCAGACCAGGCCGAGCCGGGCACCGCTCGTCTGAGCAGGAAGTAAGGCAGAGATCAGGGATGCATACCTAAACTGCAGATTTCAGAGACAGAAAAGAACTCGGAGCCTCGATTAAGGGTCTGGCTCGACTGGGCCAGAAAACATGGAGAAAACGTGTGCTTTACTCAAAAGTGTACCATGTAAAGACGTTGGCACCATAGGCCTAGAAGCCTAATTAACGTGATATTCTTGGAGAACTGTATGACTGACATGTTAACGTTGGACGCAAATACATATGCGTCTTTCTAGCAGGCACGGAAAAGGAATTACATGACATACAGGGGACACGTGTGTTTGGACAGGGTGCGAGTGGGGGACACATTAGCTACCTAAAAATTTCTATTTCCTCAGTCTGAGCATACCCATCCCACTCGGGGTGACAAATGCAAAAACAACAGTTGATGGACAGAATGCAGCACAATGTCATACATTCACCCCAGTACAGAGATCTGGGCCTAAATCCATCGTTTTTTTTGGAATCCACACCACCCTAGTTTAGACATGGCCATATGTAAATCAGCCTTGACCCTGTGCCTCAAGGGAACAGTCCAGCCGGAACTGCCAAACAATGTCTTTCCTGGACCGGAATCAAGCATCCTAGGACCGGTTTCGGGCTATCAGCCATCTTCAGCCAGGATAGCTAAACTCCAGTGGTGTGGAGAGCATGGGACTCACGTCTGAGCATACCCATCCCAATCGGGGTGACAAATGCAAAAACAACAGTTGTGTGGAGAGCATGGGACTCACGTCTGAGCATACCCATCCCACTCGGGGTGACAAATGCAAAAACAACAGTTGATGGACAGAATGCAGAACAATGTCATACATTCACCCCAGTACAGAGATCTGGGCCTAAATCCATCGTTTTTTTGGACTCCACACCACCCTAGTTTAGACATGGCCATATGTAAATCAGCCTTGACCCTGTGCCTCAAGGGAACAGTCCAGCCCGAACTGCCAAGCGATGTCTTTCCTGGACCGGAATCAAGCATCCTAGGACCGGTTTCAGGCTATCAGCCATCTTCAGCCAGGATAGCTAAACTCCAGTGGTGTGGAGAGCATGGGACTCACGTCTGAGCATACCCATCCCAATCGGGGTGACAAATGCAAAAACAACAGTTGTGTGGAGAGCATGGGACTCACGTCTGAGCATACCCATCCCACTCGGGGTGACAAATGCAAAAACAACAGTTGATGGACAGAATGCAGAACAATGTCATACATTCACCCCAGTACAGAGATCTGGGCCTAAATCCATTGTTTTTTTGGACTCCACACCACCCTAGTTTAGACATGGCCATATGTAAATCAGCCTTGACCCTGTGCCTCAAGGGAACAGTCCAGCCCAAACTGCCAAGCGATGTCTTTCCTGGACCGGAATCAAGCATTCTAGGACTGGTTTCTGGCTATCAGCCATCTTCAGCCAGGATAGCTTGACTCCAATGGTGTAGAGAGCATGGGACTCACGTCTGAGCATACCCATCCCACTCGGGGTGACGAATGCAAAAACAAGAGTTGATGGACAGAATGCAGAACAATGTCATTCATTCACCCCAGTACAGAGATCTGGGCCTAAATCCATCGTTTTTTTGCACTCCACACCACACCAGTTCAGACATGGCCATATCCAAATCAGCCTTGACCCTGTGCCTAATGGGAACAGTCCAGCCCGAACTGCCTAGCCATGTCTTTCCTGGACCTGAATCAAGAATCCTAGGATCAGTTTCTGGCTATCAGCTGTCTTCAGCCAGGATAGCTTGATTCCAATGGTGTGGAGAGCATGGGACTCACATCTGAGCATACCCATCCCACTCGGGGTGACAAATGCAAAAACAAGAGTTGATGGACAGAATGCAGAACAATGTCATTCATTCACCCCAGTACAGAGATCTGGGCCTAAATCCATCGTTTTTTTGCACTCCACACCACACCAGTTCAGACATGGCCATATCCAAATCAGCCTTGACCCTGTGCCTAATGGGAACAGTCCAGCCCGAACTGCCAAGCCATGTCTTTCCTGGACGGGAATCAAGCATCCTAGGACCGGTTTCTGGCCATCAGCCATTTTCAGCCAGGATAGCTTGACTCCAGCGGTGTGGAGAGCATGGGACTGACGTCTGAGCATACCCATCCCACTAGGGGTGACAAATGCAAAAACAACAGTTGATGGACAGAATGTAGAACATTGTCATACATTCACCCCAGTACAGAGATCTGGGCCTAAATCCATCGCTTATTTGCACTCCACACCACACCAGTTCAGACATGGCCATATGCAAATCAGCCTGGACCCTGTGCCTCATGGGAACAATCCAGCCCGAACTGCCAAGCCATGTCTTTCCTGGACCAGAATCAAGCATCCTAGGACCGGTTTCTGGCTATCAGCCGTCGTCAGCCAGGATAGCTTGACTCCAGTGGTGTGGAGAGCATGGGACTCACGTTTGAGCATACCCATCCCACTCGGGATGACAAATGCAAAAACAACAGTTGATGGACAGAAAAAGAAAATGTCATACATTCACCCCAGTACAGAGATCTGGGCCTAACACCTTACTTTTTTGCATTCCACACCACCCCATTTCAGACCTGGCCATATGCAAATCATCCTTGACCTTGTGCCTCATGGGTACAGTCCAGCCCGAACTGCCAAGCCATGTCTTTCTTGGATCGGAATGAAGCATCCTAGGACCGGTTTCTGGCTATCAGCCATCTTCAGCCAGAATAGCTTGACTCCAGTGGTGTGGAGAGCATGGGACTCACGTCTGAGCATACCCATCCCACTCGGGGTGACAAATGCAAAAACAACAGTTGATGACAGAATGCAGAACAATGTCATACATTCACCCCAGTACAGAGATCTGGGCCTAAATCCATCGTTTTTTTGCATTCCACACCACCCCAGGTCAGACATGGCCATCTGCAAATCAGCCTTGACCCTGTGCCTCATGGGAACAGTCCAGCCCGAACTGCAAACCATGTCTTTCCTGGACCGGAATCAAGCATCCTAGGACCGGTTTCAGGCTATCAGCCATCTTCAGCCAGGATAGCTAAACTCCAGTGGTGTGGAGAGCATGGGACTCACGTCTGAGCATACCCATCCCAATCGGGGTGACAAATGCAAAAACAACAGTTGTGTGGAGAGCATGGGACTCACGTCTGAGCATACCCATCCCACTCGAGGTGGCAAATGCAAAAACAATAGTTGATGGACAGAATGCAGAGCAATGTCATACATTCACCCCAGTACAGAGACCTGGGCCTAAATCCATCGGTTTTTTGCACTCCACACCACACCAGTTTAGACATGGCCATAACCAAATCAGCCTTGACCCTGTGCCTAATGGGAACAGTCCAGCCCGATCTGCCAAGCCATGTCTTTCCTGGACCTGAATCAAGAATCCTAGGATCAGTTTCTGGCTATCAGCTGTCTTCAGCCAGGATAGCTTGATTCCAATGGTGTGGAGAGCATGGGACTCACATCTGAGCATACCCATCCCACTCGGGGTGACGAATGCAAAAACAAGAGATGATGGACAGAATGCAGAACAATGTCATTCATTCACCCCAGTACAGAGATCTGGGCCTAAATCCATCGCTTATTTGCACTCCACACCACACCAGTTCAGACATGGCCATATGCAAATCAGCCTTGACCCTCTGCCTCATGGGAACAGTCCAGCCCGAACTGCCAAGCCATGTCTTTCCTGGACCAGAATCAAGCATCCTAGGACCGGTTTCTGGCTATCAGCCGTCGTCAGCCAGGATAGCTTGACTCCAGTGGTGTGACGAGCATGGGACTCATGTCTGAGCATACCCATCCCACTCGGGATGACAAATGCAAAAACAACAGTTGATGGACAGAATACAGAACAATGTCATACATTCACCCCAGTACAGAGATCTGGGCCTAACTCCTTCCTTTTTTGCATTCCACACCACCCCAGTTCAGACATGGCCATCTGCAAATCAGCCTTGACCCTGTGCCTCATGGGAACAGTCCAGCCCGAACTGCCAACCATGTCTTTCCTGGACCGGAATCAAGCATCCTAGTACCGGTTTCCGGCTATCAGCCATCTTCAGCCAGGATAGCTTGACTCCAGCGGTGTGGAGAGCATGGGACTCACGTCTGAGCATACCCATCCCACTCGAGGTGACAAATGCAAAAACAATAGTTGATGGACAGAATGCAGAGCTATGTCATACATTCACCACAGTACAGAGATCTGGGCCTAAATCCATCATTTTTTTGCACACCACACCACCCCAGTTCAGACATGGACATATGTAAATCAGCCTTGACCCAGTGCCTCAAAGGAACAGTCCAGCCCGAACTGCCAAGCGATGTCTTTCCTGGACCGGAATCAAGCATCCTAGGACCGGTTTCTGGGTATCAGCCGTCTTCAGCCAGGATAGCTTGACTCCAATGGTGTAGAGAGCATGGGACTCACGTCTGAGCATACCCATCCCACTCGGGGTGACGAATGCAAAAACAAGAGTTGATGGACAGAATGCAGAACAATGTCATTCATCCACCCCAGTACAGAGATCTGAGCCTAAATCCATAGTTTTTTTGCACTCCACACCACACCAGTTCAGACATGGCCATATCCAAATCAGCCTTGACCCTGTGCCTAATGGGAACAGTCCAGCCCGAACTGCCAAGCCATGTCTTTCCTGGACCTTAATCAAGAATCCTAGGATCAGTTTCTGGCTATCAGCTGTCTTCAGCCAGGATAGCTTGATTCCAATGGTGTGGAGAGCATGGGACTCACATCTGAGCATACCCATCCCACTCGGGGTGACGAACGCAAAAACAAGAGTTGATGGACAGAATGCAGAACAATGTCATTCATTCACCCAGTACAGAGATCTGGGCCTAAATCCATTGTTTTTTTGCACTCCACACCACACCAGTTCAGACATGGCCATATCCAAATCAGGCTTGACCCTGTGCCTAATGGGAACAGTCCAGCCCGAACTGCCAAGCCATGTCTTTCCTGGACGGGAATCAAGCATCCTAGGACCGGTTTCTGGCCATCAGCCATTTTCAGCCAGGATAGCTTGACTCCAGCGGTTTGGAGAGCATGGGACTCACGTCTGAGCATACCCATCCCACTAGGGGTGACAAATGCAAAAACAACAGTTGATGGACAGAATGTAGAACATTGTCATACATTCACCCCAGTACAGAGATCTGGGCCTAAATCCATCGCTTCTTTGCACTCCACACAACACCAGTTCAGACATGGCCATATGCAAATCAGCCTTGACCCTGTGCCTCATGGGAACAGTCCAGCCTGAACTGCCAAGCCATGTCTTTCCTGGACCAGAATCAAGCATCCTAGGACCGGTTTCTGGCTATCAGCCGTCGTCAGCCAGGATAGCTTGACTCCAGTGGTGTGGAGAGCAAGTCTGAGCATACCCATCCCACTCGGGATGACAAATGCAAAAACAACAGTTGATGGACAGAATACAGAACAATGTCATACATTCACCCCAGTACAGAGATCTGGGCCTAACTCTTTCCCTTTTTGCATTCCACACCACCCCATTTCAGACCTGGCCATATGCAAATCAGCCCTGACCTTGTGCCTCATGGGTACAGTCCAGACCGAACTGCCAAGCCATGTCTTTCTTGGATCGGAATGAAGCATCCTAGGACCGGTTTCTGGCTATCAGCGATCTTCAGCCAGGATAGCTTGACTCCAGCGGTGTGGAGAGCATGGGACTCACGTCTGAGCATACCCATCCCACTCGAGGTGACAAATGCAAAAACAATAGTTGATGGACAGAGCGCAGAGCAATGTCATACATTCACCCCAGTACAGAGATCTGGGCCTAAATCCATCATTTTTTTGCACACCACACCACCCCAGTTCAGACATGGACATATGCATATCAGCCTTGACCCTGTGCCTCATGGGAACAGTCCAGCCCGAACTGCCAAGCCATGTCTTTCCTGGACGGGAGTCAAGCATCTTTCGACCGGTTTCTGGCTATCAGCTGTCTTCAGCCAGGATAGCTTGACTCCAATGGTGTAGAGAGCATGGGACTCACGACTGAGCATACCCATCCCACTCGAGGTGACAAATGCAAAAACAATAGTTGATGGACAGAATGCAGAGCAATGTCATTCATTCAACCCAGTACAGAGATCTGGGCCTAAATCCATCGTTTTTTTGCACTCCACACCACACCAGTTCAGACATGGCCATATCCAAATCAGCCTTGACCCTGTGCCTAATGGGAACAGTCCAGCCCGATCTGCCAAGCCATGTCTTTCCTGGACCTGAATCAAGAATCCTAGGATCAGTTTCTGGCTATCCGCTGTCTTCAGCCAGGATAGCTTGATTCCAATGGTGTGGATAGCATGGGACTCACATCTGAGCATACCCATCCCACTCGGGGTGACAAATGCAAAAACAAGAGATGATGGACAGAATGCAGAACAATGTCATTCATTCACCCCAGTACAGAGATCTGGGCCTAAATCCATCGTTTTTTTGCACTCCACACCACACCAGTTCAGACATGGCCATATCCAAATCAGACTTGACCCTGTCCCTAATGGGAACAGTCCAGCCCGAACTGCCAAGCCATGTCTTTCCTGGACGGGAATCAAGCACCCTAGGACCGGTTTCTGGCCATCAGCCATTTTCAGCCAGGATAGCTTGACTCCAGTGGTGTTGAGATTATGGGATTCACGTCTGAGCATACCCATCCCACTCGGGTGACAAATGCAAAAAAAATAGTTGATGGACAGAATGCAGAACAATGTCATACATTCACCCCAGTACAGAGATCTGGGCCTAAATCCATTGTTTTTTTGCACTCCACACCACCCCAGTTCAGACATGACCATATGGAAATCAGCCTTGAACCTGTGCCTCATGGGAACAGTCCAGCCCGAACTGCCAAGCCATGTCTTTCCTGGACGGGAGTCAAGCATCTTTCGACCGGTTTCTGGCTATCAGCTGTCTTCAGCCAGGATACCTTGACTACAGTGGTGTGGAGAGCATGGGACTGACGTCTGAGTATACCCATCCCACTCGGGATGACAAATGCAAAAACAACAGTTGATGGACAGAATGCAGAACAATGTCATACATTCACCCCAGTACAGAGATCTGGGCCTAAATCCATCGTTTTTTTGCACTCCACACCACCCCAGATCAGCCATGGCCATATGCAAATCAGCCTTGACCCTGTGCCTCATGGGAACAGTCAAGCCCGAACTGTTAAGCCTTGTCTTTCCTGGACCGGAATCAAGCATCCTAGGACCAGTTTCTGGCTATCAGCCTTCTTCAGCCAGGATAGCTTGACTCCAGTGGTGTGGAGAGCATGGGACTCACTCTGAGCATACCCATCCCACTCGGGGTGACAAATGCAAAAACAACAGTTGATGGACAGAATGCAGAAAAATGTCATACATTCACCCCAGTACAGGGATCTGGGCCTAAATCCATCGTTTTTTTGCACTCCACACCACCCCAGTTCAGACATGGCCATATGCAACTCAGCCTTGACCCTGTGCCTTTTGGGAACAGTCCAGCCCGAACTGCTAAGCCATGTCTTTCCTGGACCGGAATCAAGCTATCAGCCGTCTTCATCCAGGATAGTTTGACTCCAGTGGTGTGGAGAGCATGTAACTCACGTCTGAGCATACCCATCCCACTCGGGGTGACAAATGCAAAAACAACAGTTGATGGACAGAATGCAGAACAATGTCATACATTCACCCCTGTACAGAGATCTGGGCCTAAATCCATCATTTTTTTGCACTCCACACCACCCAGGTTCAGACATGGCAATATGCAAATCAGCCTTGACCCTGTGCCTTTTGGGAACAGTCCAGCCCTAACTGCCAAGCAATGTCTTTCCTGGACCTGAATCAAGAATCCTAGGATCAATTTCTGGCTATCAGCTGTCTTCAGCCAGGACAGCTTGATTCCAGTGGTGTGGAGAGCATGGGGCTCACGTCTGAGCATAACTATCCCACTTGGGGTGACTAACGCCAAAACAACAGTTAATGGACAGAATGAAGAACAATGTCATACATTCACCCCAGTACAGAGATCTGGGCCTAAATCCATCGTTTTTTTGCACTCCACACCACACCAGTTCAGACACGGCCATATCCAAATCAGCCTTGACCCTGTGCCTAATGGGAACAGTCCAGCCCGAACTGCCAAGCCATGTATTTCCTGGACGGGAATCAAGCATCCTAGGACCGGTTTCTGGCCATCAGCCATTTTCAGCCAGGATAGCTTGACTCCAGCGGTGTGGAGAGCATGGGACTCACATCTGAGCATACCCATCCCACTAGGGGTGACAAATGCAAAAATAACAGTTGATGGACAGAATGTAGAACATTGTCATACATTCACCCCAGTACAGAGATCTGGGCCTAAATCCATCGCTTATTTGCACTCCACACCACACCAGTTCAGACATGGCCATATGCAAATCAGCCTTGACCCTGTGCCTCATGGGAACAGTCCAGACCAAACTGCCAAGCCATGTCTTTCCTGAACCAGAATCAAGCATCCTAGGACCGGTTTCTGGCTATCAGCCGTCGTCAGCCAGGATAGCTTGACTCCAGTGGTGTGGAGAGCATGGGACTCACGTCTGAGCATACCCATCCCACTCGGGATGACAAATGCAAAAACAACAGTTGATGGACAGAATACAGAACAATGTCATACATTCACCCCAGTACGGAGATCTGGGCCCAACTCCTTCCTTTTTTGCATTCCACAGAACCCCATTTCAGACCTGGCCATATGCAAATCAGCCTTGACCTTGTGCCTCATGGGTACAGTCCAGCCCGAACTGCCAAGCCATGTCTTTCTTGGATCGGAATGAAGCATCCTAGGACCGGTTTCTGGCTATCAGCCATCTTCAGCCAGAATAGCTTGACTCCAGTGGTGTGGAGAGCATGGGACTCACGTCTGAGCATACCCATCCCACTTTGGGTGACAAATGCAAAAACAACAGTTGATGACAGAATGCAGAACAATGTCATACATTCACCCCAGTACAGAGATCTGGGCCTAAATCCATCGTTTTTTTGCATTCCACACCACCCCAGGTCAGACATGGCCATCTGCAAATCAGCCTTGACCCTGTGCCTCATGGGAACAGTCCAGCCCGAACTGCCAACCATGTCTTTCCTGGACCGGAATCAAGCATCCTAGGACCGGTTTCTGGCTATCAGCCATCTTCAGCCAGGATAGCTTGACTCCAGCGGTGTGGAGAGCATGGGACTCACGTCTGAGCATACCCATCCCACTCGAGGTGACAAATGCAAAAACAATAGTTGATGGACAGAGCGCAGAGCAATGTCATTCATTCAACCCAGTACAGAGATCTGGGCTTAAATCCATCGTTTTTTTGCACTCCACATTACACCAGTTCAGACATGGCCATATCCAAATCAGCCTTGACCCTGTGCCTAATGGGAACAGTCCAGCCCGATCTGCCAAGCCATGTCTTTCCTGGACCTGAATCAAGAATCCTAGGATCAGTTTCTGGCTATCCGCTGTCTTCAGCCAGGATAGCTTGATTCCAATGGTGTGGATAGCATGGGACTCACATCTGAGCATACCCACCCCACTCGGGGTGACAAATGCAAAAACAAGAGATGATGGACAGAATGCAGAACAATGTCATTCATTCACCCCAGTACAGAGATCTGGGCCTAAATCCATCGTTTTTTTGCACTCCACACCACACCAGTTCAGACATGGCCATATCCAAATCAGCCTTGACCCTGTGCCTAATGGGAACAGTCCAGCCCGAACTGCCAAGCCATGTCTTTCCTGGACGGGAATCAAGCATCCTAGGACCGGTTTCTGGCCATCAGCCATTTTCAGCCAGGATAGCTTGACTCCAGTGGTGTTGAGAGCATGGGATTCACGTCTGAGTATACCCATCCCACTCGGGTGACAAATGCAAAAAAAATAGTTGATGGACAGAATGCAGAACAAAGTCATACATTCACCCCAGTACAGAGATCTGGGCCTAAATCCATCGTTTTTTTGCACTCCACACCACCCCAGTTCAGACATGACCATATGGAAATTAGCCTTAAACCTGTGCCTCATGGGAACAGTCCAGCCCGAACTGCCAAGCCATGTCTTTCCTGGACGGGAGTCAAGCATCTTTCGACCGGTTTCTGGCTATCAGCTGTCTTCAGCCAGGATACCTTGACTACAGTGGTGTGGAGAGCATGGGACTGACGTCTGAGTATACCCATCCCACTCGGGATGACAAATGCAAAAACAACAGTTGATGGACAGAATGCAGAACAATGTCATACATTCACCCCAGTACAGAGATCTGGGCCTAAATCCATCGTTTTTTTGCACTCCACACCACCCCAGATCAGCCATGGCCATATGCAAGTCAGCCTTGACCCTGTGCCTCATGGGAACAGTCAAGCCCGAACTGTTAAGCCTTGTCTTTCCTGGACCGGAATCAAGCATCCTAGGACCAGTTTCTGGCTATCAGCCTTCTTCAGCCAGGATAGCTTGACTCCAGTGGTGTGGAGAGCATGGGACTCACTCTGAGCATACCCATCCCACTCGGGGTGACAAATGCAAAAACAACAGTTGATGGACAGAATGCAGAAAAATGTCATACATTCACCCCAGTACAGGGATCTGGGCCTAAATCCATCGTTTTTTTGCACTCCACACCACCCCAGTTCAGACATGGCCATATGCAACTCAGCCTTGACCCTGTGCCTTTTGGGAACAGTCCAGCCCGAACTGCTAAGCCATGTCTTTCCTGGACCGGAATCAAGCTATCAGCCGTCTTCAGCCAGGATAGTTTGACTCCAGTGGTGTGGAGAGCATGTAACTCACGTCTGAGCATACCCATCCCACTCGGGGTGACAAATGCAAAAACAACAGTTGATGGACAGAATGCAGAACAATGTCATACATTCACCCCTGTACAGAGATCTGGGCCTAAATCCATCATTTTTTTGCACTCCACACCACCCAGGTTCAGACATGGCAATATGCAAATCAGCCTTGACCCTGTGCCTTTTGGGAACAGTCCAGCCCTAACTGCCAAGCAATGTCTTTCCTGGACCTGAATCAAGAATCCTAGGATCAATTTCTGGCTATCAGCTGTCTTCAGCCAGGACAGCTTGATTCCAGTGGTGTGGAGAGCATGGGGCTCACGTCTGAGCATAACTATCCCACTTGGGGTGACTAACGCCAAAACAACAGTTAATGGACAGAATGAAGAACAATGTCATACATTCACCCCAGTACAGAGATCTGGGCCTAAATCCATCGTTTTTTTGCACTCCACACCACACCAGTTCAGACATGGCCATATCCAAATCAGCCTTGACCCTGTGCCTAATGGGAACAGTCCAGCCCGAACTGCCAAGCCATGTATTTCCTGGACGGGAATCAAGCATCCTAGGACCGGTTTCTGGCCATCAGCCATTTTCAGCCAGGATAGCTTGACTCCAGCGGTGTGGAGAGCATGGGACTCACGTCTGAGCATACCCATCCCACTAGGGGTGACAAATGCAAAAATAACAGTTGATGGACAGAATGTAGAACATTGTCATACATTCACCCCAGTACAGAGATCTGGGCCTAAATCCATCGCTTATTTGCACTCCACACCACACCAGTTCAGACATGGCCATATGCAAATCAGCCTTGACCCTGTGCCTCATGGGAACAGTCCAGACCAAACTGCCAAGCCATGTCTTTCCTGAACCAGAATCAAGCATCCTAGGACCGGTTTCTGGCTATCAGCTGTCGTCAGCCAGGATAGCTTGACTCCAGTGGTGTGGAGAGCATGGGACTCACGTCTGAGCATACCCATCCCACTCGGGATGACAAATGCAAAAACAACAGTTGATGGACAGAATACAGAACAATGTCATACATTCACCCCAGTACAGAGATCTGGGCCTAACTCCTTCCTTTTTTGCATTCCACACCACCCCATTTCAGACCTGGCCATATGCAAATCAGCCTTGACCTTGTGCCTCATGGGTACAGTCCAGCCCGAACTGTCAAGCCATGTCTTTCTTGGATCGGAATGAAGCATCCTAGGACCGGTTTCTGGCTATCAGCCATCTTCAGCCAGAATAGCTTGACTCCAGTGGTGTGGAGAGCATGGGACTCACGTCTGAGCATACCCATCCCACTTTGGGTGACAAATGCAAAAACAACAGTTGATGACAGAATGCAGAACAATGTCATACATTCACCCCAGTACAGAGATCTGGGCCTAAATCCATCGTTTTTTTGCATTCCACACCACCCCAGGTCAGACATGGCCATCTGCAAATCAGCCTTGACCCTGTGCCTCATGGGAACAGTCCAGCCCGAACTGCCAACCATGTCTTTCCTGGACCGGAATCAAGCATCCTAGGACCGGTTTCTGGCTATCAGCCATCTTCAGCCAGGATAGCTTGACTCCAGCGGTGTGGAGAGCATGGGACTCACGTCTGAGCATACCCATCCCACTCGAGGTGACAAATGCAAAAACAATAGTTGATGGACAGAGCGCAGAGCAATGTCATACATTCACCCCAGTACAAAGATCTGGGCCTAAATCCATCATTTGTTTGCACACCACACCACCCCAGTTCAGACATGGACATATGCAAATCAGCCTTGACCCTGTGCCTCATGGGAACAGTCCAGCCCGAACTGCCAAGACATGTCTTTCCTGGACGGGAGTCAAGCATCTTTCGACCGGTTTCTGGCTATCAGCTGTCTTCAGCCAGGATAGCTTGACTCCAATGGTGTAGAGAGCATGGGACTCACGTCTGAGCATACCCATCCCACTCGAGGTGACAAATGCAAAAACAATAGTTAATGGACAGAATGCAGAGCAATGTCATTCATTCACCCCAGTACAGAGATCTGGGCCTAAATCCATTGTTTTTTAGCACTCCACACCACACCAGTTCAGACATGGCCATATCCAAATCAGCCTTGACCCTGTGCCAAGCCATGTCTTTCCTGGACCTGAATCAAGAATCCTAGGATCAGTTTCTGGCTATCAGCTGTCGTCAGCCAGGATAGCTTGATTCCAATGGTGTGGAGAGCATGGGACTCACATCTGAGCATACCCATCCCACTCAGGGTGACGAATGCAAAAACAAGAGATGATGGGCAGAATGCAGAACAATGTTATTCATTCACCCCAGTACAGAGATCTGGGCCTAAATCCATCGTTTTTTGCACTCCACACCACACCAGTTCAGACATGGCCATATCCAAATCAGCCTTGACCCTGTGCCTAATGGGAACAGTCCAGCCTGAACTGCCAAGCCATGTCTTTCCTGGACGGGAATCAAGCATCCTAGGACCGGTTTCTGGCCATCAGCCATTTTCAGCCAGGATATCTTGACTCCAGCAGTGTGGAGAGCATGGGACTCACGTCTGAGCATACCCATCCCACTAGGGGTGACAAATGCAAAAACAACAGTTGATGGACAGAATGTAGAACATTGTCATACATTCACCCCAGTACAGAGATCTGGGCCTAAATCCATCACTTATTTGCACTCCACACCACACCAGTTCAGACATGGCCATATGCAAATCAGCCTTGACCCTGTGCCTCATGGGAACAGTCCAGCCCGAACTGCCAAGCCATGTCTTTCCTGGACCAGAATCAAGAATCCTAGGACCGGTTTCTGGCTATCAGCCGTCGTCAGCCAGGATAGCTTGACTCCAGTGGTGTGGAGAGCATGGGACTCAGGTCTGAGCATACCCATCCCACTCGGGATGACAAATGCAAAAACAACAGTTGATGGACAGAATACAGAACAATGTCATACATTCACCCCAGTACAGAGATCCGGGCCTAACTCCTTCCTTTTTTGCATTCCATACCACTCCATTTCAGACCTGGCCATATGCAAATCAGCCTTGACCTTGTGCCTCATGGGTACAGTCCAGCCCGAACTGCCAAGCCATGTCTTTCTTGGATCGGAATGAAGCATCCTAGGACCGGTTTCTGGCTATCAGCCATCTTCAGCCAGAATAGCTTGACTCCAGTGGTGTGGAGAGCATGGGACTCACGTCTGAGCATACCCATCCCACTCGGGGTGACAAATGCAAAAACAACAGTTGATGACAGAATGCAGCACAATGTCATACATTCACCCCAGTACAGAGATCTGGGCCTAAATCCATCGTTTTTTTGCATTCCACACCACCCCAGTTCAGACTTGGCCATCTGCAAATCAGCCTTGACCCTGTGCCTCATGGGAACAGTCCAGCCCGAACTGCCAAGCCATGTCTTTCCTGGACGGGAGTCAAGCATCTTTTGACCGGTTTCTGGCTATCAGCTGTCTTCAGCCAGGATAGCTTGACTCAAGTGGTGTGGTGAGCATGGGACTCACGGCTGAGCATTACCATCCCACTCGGGGTGACAAATGCAAAAACAACAGTTGATGCACAGAATGCAGAACAATGTTATACATTCACACCAGTACAGAGATCTGGGCCTAAATCCATCGTTTTTTTTGCACTCCACACCACCCCAGTGCAGACATGGCCATCTGCAAATCAGCCTTGACCCTGTGCCTCATGGGAACAGTCCAGCCCGAACTGCCAAGCCATGTCTTTCCTGGACCAGAATCAAGCATCCTAGGACCGGTTTCTGGCTATCAGCCGTCTTCAGCCAGGATAGCTTGACTCCAGTGGTGTGGAGAGCATGGGACTCACGTCTGAGCATACCCATCCCACTCGGGGTGACAAATGCAAAAACAGCAGTTGATGGACAGAATGCAGAACAATGTCATACATTCACCCCAGTACGGAGATCTGGGCCTAAATCCATCGTTTTTTTGCACTCCACCCCACCCCATATTGGTATTCCAGCCGTCTTCAGCCCGGCTTGCTTGAATCCAGTGGCAAAGTGAGCAAGGGACTCACGTCTGAGCATACCCTGCCACACTTATGGTGGCCAAAAGCGGTACAAAAGGGGGTGGTGATGGACGGAGCATCTGAATCAATCAAACACTCACACCCAGTCAAAAGATCTGGGTTTAATCCATCACCGGAAAGAAATGGCTGGAATGCCAGAAACCGGTCCTCGGAAGCTTGTTTCCGGTCCAGGGAAGACATGGCTTGGCAGTTCGGGCTGGACTGTTCCCATGAGGCTCAGGGTCAGACCAATTTGCATATAGCCATGTCTGAACTGGGGTGGCAGAGTGGGCTAAAGAACGGTGATGGATTAAACCCAGATCTTTTGACTGGGTGTGAGTGTTTGATTGATTCAGATGCTCCGTCCATCACCACGCCCTTTTGTACTGCTTTTGGCTGACATAAGTGTGGCAGGGTATGCTCAGACGTGAGTCCCTTGCTCACTTTGCCACTGGGTTCAAGCAAGCCGGGCTGAAGACGGCTGGAATGCCAGAAACTGGTCATCGGAAGCTTGTTTCCGGTCCAGGGAAGACATGGCTTGGCAGTTCAGGCTGGACTGTTCCCATGAGGCACAGGGTCAGACTGATTTGCATATAGCCATGTCTGAACTGGGGTGGCAGAGTGGGCTAAAGAACGGTGATGGATTAAACCCAGATTTTTTGACTGGATGCGAGTGTTTGATTGATTCAGATGCTCCGTCCATCACCAACCCCTTTTGTACTGCTTTTGGCCGCCATAAGTGTGGCAGGGTATGCTCAGACGTGAGTCCCTTGCTCACTTTGTCACTGGATTCAAGCAAGCCAGGCTGAAGACGGCTGGAATGCCAGAAACCGGTCCTCGGAAGCTTGTTTCCGGTCCAGGAAAGACATGGCTTGGCAGTTCGGGCTGGACTGCTCCCATGAGGCACAGGGTCAGACTGATTTGCATATAGCCATGTCTGAACTGGGGTGGCAGAGTGAGCTAAAGAACAGTGATGGATTAAACCCAGATCTTTTGACTGGGTGTGAGCGTTTGATTGATTCAGATGCTCCGTCCATCACCACCCCCTTTTGTACTGCTTTTGGCCGCCATAAGTGTGGCAGGGTATGCTCAGACATGAGTCCCTTGCTCACTTTGCCACTGGATTGAAGCAAGCCGGGATGAAGACGGCTGGAATGCTAGAAACTGGTCCCCGGAAGCTTGTTTCCGGTCCAGGGAAGACATGGCTTGGCAGTTCGGGCTGGACTGTTCCCATGAGGCACAGGTTCAGTGTGATTTGCATATAGCCATGTCTGAACTGGGGTGGCAGAGTGTGCTAAAGAACGGTGATTGATTAAACCCAGATCCTTTGACTGGGTGTGAGTGTTTGATTGATTCAGATGCTCCGCCATCACCACCCCCTTTTGTACTCCAAGATAAAACAGTCAAAACATGTTTCTAAATATAGAAAATTATTTAAAGTTACACCTTGGTTGATTATAGCACCTGACAGGAGCAGGTGAGGGGTCAGGGTAGCACACAGGGTAGCACACAATAAATAAAACTTTTCAGTTGTTTATACATTGGATACTTTCTAGAAAACAGAGGTGTGCAGGTTATGGCTACAATTTGATTTTACAGTTGCGGCTCCAAAACCGTATAATCAGCACCCATTGTCATCATGTCCTTTGAGGACATAGCACTCTTGACCACCAATCAAGCGGAAACCAAAGGGTATACCACAGAAGAAACAGGATCCATAGACTCCTTGATACAAGAAACTAGGGCTTTTCAGACAACACCTGGATCAGTCAAACAATTACTCAAACAATTGGAGTACTCTTTACCCAAAGAAGCAAATCAACAATTACATGTGACCACACTTAGCCAATACCATAAGGTGAAGCGCATTCCTAGGGGCCTAAGGATTTCCCTTCGTCCCATTCTGTTCAAATTTAAAGAAGCATTTATGACAAAATGGTGTGCCATATAAGCATGGGCGGAAAATCCGTTTCGCTCGCGGATTTTGCGGATTTTCGGTAAATTCGCAATTCGCGAGATTCGCGAATCTCCCGCAAAATCCGCAAATCCGCGAGCAGCGGATTTTATGGCTTGCTCGCACTGTTCGCGTGAGTTCGCGGCTTCCCAGTACAACTTCGCGCCCCGCGAATAAGTGCTAAATTGCAGAAATACGATCTTAGCAAAACTGAAACTACTTACCAGGTTCAAAAGTTCAGGCTCATCATTAGTAGCCATTTCCTGTAGTGCTTCCTGAGGGGCCCCTCCAGAGTTCAGTTGCCAGTTGCAACTATTATGTGACCCTGCTCTGAACCTCAGAATAGTTACACATATGCCACAAAGGTCCTGAATTACAGCTAAGGGAGACAAGCAGGAGCCAGGCTGGAAGTTCAAATCCATTAATCAGCCCCTAATTCATTATTGTCAGTTGGGGCAGGGCAGGTGTTGTAACTAATTTTGCAACAATGAAAGCACTTAGCAAGTGCAAAAGATCAC
The DNA here is from genome assembly GCF_964263255.1 of Lissotriton vulgaris. NCBI lineage: Eukaryota > Metazoa > Chordata > Amphibia > Caudata > Salamandridae > Lissotriton > Lissotriton vulgaris. The sequence continues at coordinate 80,892,608 of NC_141690.1, read as the reverse complement.
TAATCAGGAAGCACTAAGGAAGCAGGTGCCAGCTAAAAAAATATTCTGTGACACATTAATCAGCCCCAAATTAATTCAGGTCACTTGAGGCAGGGAAGGTGTGCTTTGCTTTGCCACAATAATGTAAAACTGGACAACCAGAGGGTGCTGTGATGAAACAGAGGGTGGCATGGGTGGGCCAGAGGGTGGCATGAGTAGTCAGAGAGTGGCAGTGGTGACAGAGAGTGGCAAACACACCAAAAAAAAAAATCTGCAAATTCGCGAGAATTCGTGGATTTTGCGGATTGCGAGTTCGCAAATCCGCAAAATTCGCGAACGGGAGATTCGCAAAATTCGCCCATGCTTAGTGCCATACTAAAGAAATGTTCATTCGATTTTAGTCTTTGAATCATAGAAGAATTATCCAACATCTTAAAAGAATTATCCGCAGAAATAAAAGATTAAAAAACGGAACTTGAACAAAGGATGGATGCCGATATTTGTACAAAAACTCTCAATGAATGACCATGCTAAAGATGTCCACAATTGCAAATTAAGAAAATTCAGACTTAATACCATAGATTATAAATTAGAAAAAGTATACATGTGGGCAGATGCTTATGCTTACAGGCGCATTTTAAAAAAACCAGAGGCATCCTCATGAGAGGAGAGTGTAGCGACCGAACAAGACACATTAGCATCACGTCCTCCTTTGCACATCACAACAAGCTCATCAGGGGCAACTCTCGACCTTCCAAGTGGCAGTGGGACATCCAAGGATTCTTTTTTAGAGTCTGGTCAGACAAACAACCAATATCCGGAAGAGAAAGGGGGCAAAATAACTAACAAACAAGGAGGGAAAAAATCCGGAGAATCCACGAAGGAATCCCAAGAGGACTTAGTCATGAACATTTCAAACAAAACTCTTTCAACTTTGTAACTATCGGTATTGAACAAAGGAGTATCATTTGTGCCAACATACTCGTCTAATCTCATGGAGGTTGAAATTGCACTATTTAAATTTACGAGGATACTCCGACTCTGTTGTTCTTTTCATCGTATGCCACTATCAAATGATACAGATATGCAGATGCCAGATAAAGTCTTCAGACCTAACACCACAAACATGTCACCTGTCAGTCATAGGACCTTGGATTTTGTTGGAGTTACTTGTACGAAAATATCTGGAAAAACTTCAAGCTTCAGTACGTGTTCTCAGGAATCTTACCACCAAAAATTTCTGGACATTGAGGAGATTAGCAGATGATTGCAACAGAACATTTCAACCTTAAGGTAAGGGAGGGGCCCTGGTAGTTATGAATACCACATACTATGAGAACAAAGTTAGAGAGCATGTAGTCAATGAAGAAACATACATTTCTTTACCATCAGATCCTATAATGGAATTTCAGAGAACATTGTCTAACATCTTAAAAAAGAGCACATGAGCATGGTTGGATTGATGACAACACTAAAAGGTTTTTAATTTCAGACTTCCCACAACGTCCACACATTTATATGATACCCATGATGCATAAGGATCCTGTGCATCCCCCTTTCAGACCCATCGAGGCAGAATGTGGATCTATACATGAGCCAATAGGCAGATACCTTGATTATTTTCAGTAACCTCTCGTTCAATCGTGGTCCTCCTATGTTCAAGATACAACGGATTGCTTAAACAAATTAACTACCATCCAAGAAGTCATCGATGCAGACATGTGGTAATGTACTATTGATGTAGTAGCATTATATACATCCATCGCTCATGCTGAGGGTTTGGAAGCTGTAGAATGGATGATATGTTTGAAGAGTGATTATGAAGAATCCCACAACATCTACTTACTGGAGCTCGTACACTTACAATTCACTTTATATCACAGCTACTTTTCCTGCTATGACATGTTCTTCCTTCAGGGCACAGGCACATGCATGGGTTTTCCCGGCGCTCCCACATACGCAAATATTTTCATGCCCAAGTATGAAGATACACATATCTGTCAAACCACAGAGTGGCAAGACAAACTGGTATTATACATGAGGTACTTAGATGATATTTTAGTAGTGTGGAAAGGATCCAAACAGAAATTGATACACCTTATCGAGAAACTCAATGAACAGCATCTCCTCTTTAAATTCACATACCAGATGAGTCGGAAATGTATTAACTATCTGGACATCCTAATAGAAATAAAGGATGGGTACTTACATATGAATGTGTACAAGAGGAAAACAGACAGGAACAATAACTGCACTTACAAAGTTTTCATCCACCTGCACTCAAACATTACCTACCTCTTTCACAGTTTATGAGGATGAAACGTATAAAGTCTGACCCTGAGGTATGTCAAAATACCATAGATGAAGCATTGCAACAATACATGCAACGAGGATATCCACAGACAATTCTGGATACAGCATGCAAGAAGGTGGAAAACATGCAACAATCAGATCTACTAAAAAGAACGATGAAACCCACTGAGAAAAGAGAGGTTTTTGTTATGAAATTCTCTATGGAAAGTCCAGCAACTAAATGCAGTATTTTAAAAAGATGGGAGCTCATTGAACAAGAGACAGACTTTAAGAATGTATTTTCCTCGAAACCTATATTCTGTCACTCACGGTCTAAGAACTTAAAAGAACTTTAAAAAAAGACCCACATCGACAAAAAAAAATGCTAGCGGCAGGTATGCAAAAATGCTACAATTGTAGTCACAGCGGCAATGTAATTGTCGGCAATACATTTACGCACCCACAGTCTGGTAACAAAATCAAATTGTTTCACACTGCAGATTGTAATACAGAGATAGTAGTGTACACCATCAAGTACCAATGTGGTCTTGTCTATGTGGGCAGGACATCAAGAAAGGTGAAGACAAAACTTACAAAACATAAAAGTAATTTTCAGAACAGCCAACCTAAAGTCATATCTAGCGGCACATTGGGTGGAAAAGAAACATATTATACCTCAAATTAGGTTCACTGTATTTAACAAAATCACTGCAGGAACACCTAGGGATACTAACCAGCTGTTAGCACAAAGGGAAACATATTGGATAAAAAGTTTGAACACATTAACACCTTTGGGTTTGAACAATAAAATGGAAATGGTTTGCTTCTTGTAAAAACACATTACATATGTTAAGTATATCTTCATTGGGTTTTTAAGTATTGTTCTCATATAAAATTGATGAGTTAATTTTTTGATTTAGTTTAATGCCATTTATGCTGAGGCACAAAAGTAGGTTGGACACTCACATGCACCTTTTTTAATATTCGAACCCCCAGACCCTAGAATTACCATATAATGATGGCATTGGCACTGCATAGATTATGCCACTTAAATACCATAGAATTAAGGGCATTAGGCTGAGATTTATGCTATTATTTTTTTCCCAATTTTCTCTCTTTATGATCGAGTCACTAGACCCTGTATTTACTGTACTATGATGGTAGATGAAGGACACAGATAGTGAAGTAGGTAAGACCTCAGGTTTAAAATGTTTTGTGGAACGAATAGTATTTTTACATTCAAATTCCTATTTCACTTTTATATCACCGATTTCACATCTTTCAGGTCAGCGCTCTGCTCGATGCAGCAGGCATTTGATATGTTTTGAGTTTAATATTAGCAACGTGGTATGCGGTTTCGTAAATCCAGTCTGTCTTCAGTTTTTAGCCTTCATACACATACACGTACGCACACACTATTTGAAAACGGCAACCACACAGAGGTTAACACAAATGCGGGAAAACACAAAGGGATGGATTAATGGCAGGCTTACACAGTGGATAAGGAAGTAAGTGATAGCGGTTGGAACAGCAGATTTACTGGCATCATAGCGCCCTCATTTCTTTAGTACCAGCATATGCTGTGTTTGTTGAAACAGATTGATTGTGTGTTTGGGACTCTAACAGCAGTTTACAGAAACCCTTTTTGAGCATGTCAGTGGCAGTAAGTTTTGTAAGTTTTTATTCACGTCACCTATACTTGAACACTGAAGGATGTAGACTGCGGTTTGGTCAAGCTATATACCATAATTCGGATTTCTTTTACAGTTTCGGGCATAGATTCACACATTTTCCCAAGCTTGAGTTCAATCTAAACACCGGGTAGGTGTTTAGAGTGGTTGGTGCAAATTTTCACTTGATGCATGCTTAAAACAATACACTTGTGGCATATGCATGCTTTACAGGCACATTGGGAACAAAATAGGAAGCATGGCAGTTCAGCTGTCAATGGGGTGACCTTCATTTCTTAACCATTTTTTTCACTTTTTACTACGGAGGTCTACACTTTTCATTCACAGCATAAACCTATGGCTTTAAATGATATGGTGAAGGGCTTGAACCTGAAAAGTCAGTATTTTATGTTGATATATTTGTGTTTGTTAGCATGTTAAAATATGGATCATTTGTCATCACAGAGCTCCTCTGAAGAAGTTATTCCGGAAATGCATTGGGAACATGGCAAAGCAAGACCTTGGATGGAATTTTTACTTTCTTTGAATGTATTGTAAAGAATTGTATCAAATATAGAAGACACACAGAAAGTGTCAAACACATTTGTGTAATATTGTTCTTTTCATTTTTGTTTCAGAACATGTTTGTTCATATCTAAACGTATGGGAGACAGCCTATTGTTGGAAAAGAATGGCCTAAAGATGATATTAATGTAAAAGAACATTTTCGGATAATTTAAATTGCACCACATGGAAAATAGTAGTGCACCTTGACACAGGTGACATAGTCTGTACACATAAATTGGTTGATTATTGCAGCCGACAGGAGCAGGTCAGGGGTAAGGGTAGCACACAATAGATAAAACTTTTCATTTTTTTATACATTGGATCATTTCTAGAAAAAAGAGGTGTGCAGGTTATACCTACTGTTTGACACCTGTAAGAGAAACATCATTTCTTTTAGGTAGGTATTAGACCTAACATCTTTTGGTTTGTTTCCCCTGTCTTTTTCCTTTCTAGCCTCCTGTTCTTTAAGGTATGCTGGACTTCGATTTGCTGGTTTAGTGTCTCTGCACACTTTTTCACTGCTATTCTGTGCTAAAGTGCAAGTGCTCCTACTGTAAATTGTTTTATGATTGGTTTTCCATGATTGATATAGTTGATTTACTAGTAAGTCCTTAGTTCAGACTACTGTGTGTGCCCATGGCTTGTAAATCAAATGCTACTAGTGGGTCTACAACGCTGGTTGTGCCACCAACACAAGTAGCCTTTCAAAGGTGTCTCAGACCTGCCACTGCAGTGTCTGCATGCATTTTTAGTGCCATATCGGCTTGGCAAATGCATCCATTTGCCAGGCCTTAACCTTTTCTTTTCTTACATGTAAGTCACCCCTGAGGTAGGCCCAAGGTAGCCCATGCACAGGGTGCAGTATATGTGAAACGTAGGACAGTGTGTGTTACATGTCATGATAGTCAAATTCTTTTTTTTTTTTTAAAGTTTTTTATTTTGCAACTCCGAAATACATACAAGAAGTAGAACAAATTACAATCATGTTTCAATGTTATAAATAGAGATATAAATAGAGATACCTAAAAAGAAAAAATATACATATACATTTTTACCACAAAGGTTTAGCAGCCACAAACATTGAGAGATACATACTGATATACAAATATACAATGATTATAATAAAAATCTAGCTATCTAGGGAAATAGGTAACCATTACAGATTGCTGAAACCTATCTTTCCAGGCAATAATAGGTAGCCAAATTTGAGTACCGCGTTGTCTAGCCTTTTTGCCCTTTGCTGAATAGATTGCCATTTCTTGATTAGAGATCCCCAAAAAACATGTTAGCCAAATTTTAAAGTTGGGAGGATCAACATCTTTCCATCGGGCAGCTAATATTATCCTGTAAACAGCCATACCCAAAAACATACATGTTTCTTCTTCCTTGCTATGCCCCAAGGTATTATCATATCCCAGTAAATAAAGGGTAGTGGAGATATTAACTTTATGCCCAAATATTTCTTCCCAAAATTCAGATATTTTTAATTTAAAAGTAGTTAATTTAGTACATTCAACAAACATGTGAAGTAGATGGGCGGGGCCTATACCACACCTGGGACACTTATCGTCTGTTCATTTTCCCCATGCATATAATTGTGCAGGTGTAAAGTATAGATTATATATCGTCTTGTAGAGTTGGGCTTTAAGAGTATTTGTTAAAAATAGCCTAGCACTGAGAAGTAATATCTTATCAATATCCACATTTGGATTGTTCAATTTACTTGCCCAAAGTATCTCTGTTCTTTCCAAGTCATCCGGCTGTTGATCCATTATTAGCCCATATAGTATACCTATCCTAGTAGTTCTTTTATTTATATGTTCAAAGATGGGAATGTTGAACAATGAAATATTTGAGAGTTTGGATATAAGAATGGTATTTACTTGGATGAACTTGAAAAGGTCAGAGGTTGGAATATTACATTTTATTTGGAGGTTGGAAAACCTGCCACCAGGCTCGGCATCTAGAAAATCTCCCACTGATATTACTCCCAGGTTTTCCCACCTCTTAGCAATATCATCGTTCACTTGCCTAGATAGTGAAAAGGAATGCCATAACGGTGTATATTTATTAATACTCGGGATATCCAAATGTTTGGAAACTTTCTTCCATGTCTTCCATGCACTATTTATAATCTTAAACTTAACCTTCTTGTAATAAGACGGTTCGATCTGTCTCAACAGGAGCCCCTTTGCTTTATCCCCCACAGCTAGCTCATATATTGTAGGGATCTTATTCTCTATTGTATCAGCAATTATTTGATTTATATTCAATATGGGAGACATACCCTGAAGGAGAGTAGCCCATAGGTAAAAGGTTATGTTCGGGAGCCCCAGACCCCCTCTCTCCTGTGGTAGCGAGAGAAATTTCATGGATCTCCTTATTTTACCAAAGCCCCAAATACATTTAGAGATTTGTGATTCGAAGGCCATTACCATCGTATCCTCCACAATTATCGGAATAGCCCAAAAAAGATATAATATCCTAGGGAGGATATTCATCTTAACCAAATTTCCCCTGCCGATAATTGATAAGTGTAGACTGTTGACTCTCCCAAGGTCTTTTTTTATGGTTTCCAGCAAGGGCTCATAATTAAGTTTATTGATATTTTCAGTCTGCGGGGTTATAGATACTAAGCATGGGCGAATTTTGCGAATCTCGCGTTCGCGAATTTTGCGGATTTGCGAACTGTATTTTTTTTTTGTGTTCGCGAGGGTTTCTGCCAGTTCGCGAGGGTTTTGTACAATTTCGCAAACGCGAACTTACCTGTCGGGTCGCAAGTTTTGCGAACTTGTTGTTTCTACGTGTCCAGCCTGTTTGGGACACTCTTCTTCATCACTGCCACCCTCTGTCACCACTGCCACTCTCTGACTACTCATGCCACCCTCTGGCCCACCCATGCCACCCTCTGTTTCATCACAGCACCCTCTGGTTGTCCAGTGTACATTATTGTGGCAAAGCAAAGCACACCTTCCCTGCCTCAAGTAACCTGAATTAATTTGGGGCTGATTAATGTGTCACAGAATATTTTTTTAGCTGGCACCTGCTTCCTTAGTGCTTCCTGATTAGTGATCTTTTGCACTTGCTAAGTGCTTTCATTGTTGCAAAATTAGTTACAACACCTGCCCTGCCCCAACTGACAATAATGAATTAGGGGCTGATTAATGTGTCACTGGATTTGAACTTCCAGCCTGGCTCCTGCTTGTCTCCCTTAGCTGTAATTCAGGACCTTTGTGGCATATGTGTAACTATTCTGAGGGTCAGAGCAGGGTCACATAATAGTTGCAAGTAGGCAACTGAACTCTGGAGGGGCCCCTCAGGAAGGACTACAGGAAATGGCTACTAATGATGAGCTTGAACTTTTGAACCTGGTAAGTAGTTTCAGTTTTGCTAAGATCGTATTTCTGCAAGTTAGCGCTTATTCGCGGGGCGCGAAGTTGAACTGGGAAGCTGCGAACTCACGCGAACAGTGCGAGCAAGCCATAAAATCCGCTGCTCGCGGATTCGCGGATTTTGCGGGAAATTCGCGAATCTCGCGGATTGCGAATTTACCGAAAATCCGCAAAATCCGCGAGCGGAATGGATTTTCCGCCCATACTTAATAGATACACCGAGATAGATAGCGCTGGCTGCCTTTCTAGAATCGGTAAATACAGTATTATTTGTACAGATATCCACAGTTTTATCACGATTCAAAGAATATACAGACATGGCACCAAAGAGTGGGTAATATTTTCTATATTTTCAATTGCCTCAGTGGGGTTAGATGTTACTACCGCCACATCATCGGCGTAAGCAAGTATCTTAGTTTCATAAATACCAGTCTTAATAGGTCTTATAAGAGTGCTTGCAAGTAGCTTCAGAATCAAGGGATTTATACATAAGGCGAACAGAATCTGAGAACAGGGGCACCCCTGCCTTGTGCCCCGTAGGATGTTAAATGTTCTAGATTCTAGTCCCATTGCCTGTACCTAGATGGAGTTTAGGCTCTATGAACTCAGGCTATTATAACCAACAACAGGCGATAAATATCGCTAACGATATTTAGCGTGAAAAATGTTATCGCCATGCATCGCCTGGAAATATCTCCGCTGTAGCGAGGAATTACCAACACCCCGCTAAGGGGCGATATTTCCCCGGAAATGCGATAAAATCACGCGATAGAAATAGCATGACAACGCTAACTCGTCGCATGCTAACGTGAAAAAAAGCACGTTTGGCCTATCAGCGATGATTATCGCTAAACCAATTGGCCCGAGACTATCATATAACGCGTTAGCGGGACGAAAAATGCCCGCTAACCCGAAAATCGTAACTAAACATGGACAACACTGTAAATGATGGTGAGCAGCCAGGGACTAATGCAGAGGGCAGAAACAACACCCAGGAAGGCCAGGATGAGACCCAGGGAAAGTCCAAGAGGAAGAGGAACCCAAAGTTCACTCCGGAGGAGAACCAGGTACTGGTTGAAGAGGTGACGTGACACCAGCAGGAACTCTTCATGAGTTCCACCATCACCATGGCGAGGAAAAGGGAACTATGGCAGGCACATCATGACTAAGGTCAATGCCATGTGGGAGCACAAGAGGACAGTGGACGAGTGCAAGAAGCGGTGGCACGATACGAAGAGCAAAACTAAAAAGAAACTGGGAGCCAAACTAAGGGCAGCCAGTGCGACGGGAGGCGGTGGACCAGATCCACAGGAGGTGCTGGATGACCTGGAGGAGCAGGTGGCCAATATTATCAATGAGGAGACTGTGGTCGGAGTCGCAGGCCAGGACACTGCTGTACTGGAAGTCACACAACAACACCAGGGTGAGTGTCAAACCGGGACGGGTGGAAGTGGGCGGATGGCCACAGTGGCATTCATATACCATGCAAGTCATTACATCGCATACACATATGTACTGTACAACATGTCCTGGAGAGCCCTGGGCATGCTGGCATAGGGACACAACACCAGGAGGATGAGGGTAGAAGTGTAGTTGTTGCACAGTTGGCTCATGATGTCGTCAGTGGCGGACATGAGTTCTGCCAGGGTGCTGTGGACTTGTATGAATCTGGCCTGGGATTTGTACAGAATGTTGTTGTCTAGCAGGTAGTGGGCCAGTTGCATGTTGAGCAATTCCCAGTGATCCGCCCTGGGAACAGGAGCAGGGAGAAATGCTGGAAGCACTTGAGATCCTTGTGGCCTGGCCTCGGCTACTTGAGGACGGTGTACATTTTGTTGTGTCTAAAGCCCCATGGAAATGTTGCTGTTCTGTAGTCGGGTTAGATGGCAGCATCTGCCATGTTATATACGTGGTGTGGGCATAGGTGTGACGGGGAGCGTGAGTGGATGGAGTACATAACCTTGTGTTTCTTGTTGCTGTTGACATTGGACCAGGAGGTCAGGTGGCATGCGCCGCTGGTGTTCACAGGGGAGGTGGGCACCTTCATAGTTTGGGTGGGTGTCGTGTTGAAGCTGTCATGGATATCTGCGAGCTTGAAGTGGAAGAAGATGGCTAGTGAGTTGCACAGTTATTCTGAGGAAGGCATGTTGTTGGTGTTGACGCTGGAGTTGGAGAGTTCCCTTACGATGCCGAAGAGCCCCTTGCTCCCATGTGCGTTGTCATCCAGCTGGGCTTTGAGGAGTACCCCTTGGCCAATCACAAGAGGTGGTGATGTATGTGTATGGCATCCTTGTGGTCTGTGTGGTTGTCTGGGGTGCGTATGCTAAGCTACATCCACTCCAGTTTCCGGCATCCAACTGTGGAGGCGCACCAGCACATTGGTGAACACAGTGGCTGGCTTCCTGGTGTGGGTATTCCAGGGTTCCTTGAGTGGCACAAGTGTGTTGTTAAAGTTGTACATACACTGCCTGAGGTGGCGGCCCACAGCGTTGGAGTTGGTGGAGTTGTTGTGTGGCCTGTGGGTAAGGGTGGTGATCAGCTGGTCTACAGTCACTCTCCTCCAGCAGTGGTGAGGTACCTGTTGTGTGCGGTGGTCTGTGGACTGTACATTTAAGGGGAAATGGATGCAGCAGGGTACAGTCCAGTGGAAACGGGTGGTGTGTCCTAAAGCAACGTTGGAGCCTGTGTAGAAGGTGGTGTCCAGCGTGTGACCAGCCGCGTGGGCGGATGGGTGGGTGGATGGGGTGACGAGTTGGCTGAGGCAGGGGTTGGCCAGTGTGGCTGACAGGGTGCTGGAGTTGGTGGTGTTCGTGTTCCTGAGCTGGAACGTCAGCTCCATGAGGAGGATGTAGTCTGTGGAGGTGAGTGCATGGTTGCAGGCGAGGATGGCGAGGGACATGCTGAATTGACAATGTTGACCTGGGGGCTGTAGATGAGTGTACCTTTGAGGGTGGTGTTGGGGTCTGTGTGGATCTGAAAGTGGAGGTGTCTGGCAGTGTTGAGGAATTTATCTGCGTGGGTGCTGAGCTTGAGGGTGGCATTGGTGAACCAGAGGGTGCTGTGAGGAGCCAGAGGGTGGCGCAGCTAAACTGCCTGGGAGACCTGTGGTTGTGAGCCCTGTGCTGCAGAACTGCCCCGGAGCACGCCCAGTCTGAAAATATTTTGTGCTCAATTGCCTGGGAGCCCTCTGGGTGTGAGCACACACTGTGCCAAGTGACCCCTGCCCCCAGTACATATATACCCGTAACGCACAGTAAGCAAATGCTCTTGCACCATGAAGTCTTGTGCCTGGATGCTCCATATCTGTGTAGGTGGTAACACCGTCAGTGCATTCAAAATGTAAAGTCATAACTACCTACACAGCACCAATGAACACGTGTCCCCCTTGGCACAGGTATGTGCATGTACCAGGTGTGCAGCACCTGCATGCCACTGCACCCTACTGCCCAGTGGCAGCATAGTCCTGTATGGGGCAGTTAAGTATGAGATGGGACGTTGTGCAGCTGCTGCATGCGCATGAAGACACTGAGCAGGATCTGAATGGCTATGTACCAACACGCGCAGCAGAGCAATCTTGGACATCTGAAGGATTCTGTGTTCCAGAGCCAAAATCATATTAGCATCCATTACCTTCCCAAGCGCCATCCCCGTGAGGCTCCTGTGACAAGGAGCCTGCATTCTCCACACCTGCTGCTCTGCTTGGTCTCTGACCCTTTCTCAACAAGATGCCTGTGACCTCCCATAGAAGCTCTGCCTGTTTGGCCCCCTCCAACCCACACTAGAGGTATGAAACATCTTCCTGGCCGTCCACACTATAATGGCCAGTTCACTCAAGGGACCTAGTTGCATTATGGTGCGCTGGCAAAGTGACAGGCACATGTGGTCACATATTTGTGCAAATGGCAACAAAATCCGCAACTACTCCGGCAAATTAGCAAACTTGTGGACTGTCTTGCCATTTAGTGCAAAATAGCAGAACGCTAATTACCTGATTTTGCCCATACACTATAAATCCAATGTAACATGTCAACCATGCAAGTCAACAGACACCATTGCAAGTAGTTATAATTTCAAAAGTATTTATTAAATATAATCTAACCTATCTAAAACTACACTAATCACTAAAACTAACACTATATCAAATATCCCTACACACATATAAAACTAAACTACACATGTAATACTAACTATACACTACTACACAAACTAAAAACGGACGTCAACCCCCCACCCAAAGAGAAAAGAAACTTAGCCCCAACACTATCTTAACCTCTCATAAAAATATCACACTATACTAAACTAACTATACCTAATCTAAAACTAATCTACATCAAAATACTATACAACAACTATCAATAATATAATAACAAATAACAATGAGGGAAGGCAGAAGAGGGGTGTGGGTCAGAAAATGTCAATGTTCAGGGAATACCCAGTTTCACAGCTCCTCTGGTTCAGGGTCCCTAACTCATGTTTAACATCAAGGAGCAAGTTATTGTTCCGTTGCTGCTCATTTAGGATATTCTGCAGTGTCTCACCGATTGGAGGCGTTGTGGTGGGTGTCCCGAGATCCTGGGGAGTTGAGGTCTGGCCTGATCCCTGACTCGGTGAAGCTTAAACCAGCCCCTGGCTGCTGGTACTTGGAATGGCTGCTGCACTGCTACTAGTTGGTACGGCACTTGTAGTGGACAGCACATCCACAGCACCAATCCCTGGTGACACCTGTGTCTTAGACTTTTTCACTCGGCCAGCCTTGCCAGCAGCTCTGAAGGTTGTATTTGTGTCCTTCTGGCCAACAGCCTCTGGCATTGAGTGCCATATTCCCGCCTTCCTATCGGACAAGTATCTCCTGACCATGCTCCGGTAGCCCTTCTTAACCCAGTGGATATGCAGCCACCGTTCCTTTGCCACATTAAAAGCATGGCTCTCCTCTGCATTCATGTTGTCTGAAAAAAAATGGAAATGTCAATTCACACCCAAGGACACTGGGTAATTTGCCTATCATCATATATTTGGCCACAAATCACTGACCACATGGGAGGCAACACACATGTGACATCCTGTAACGTCTCTAAGTGACCTGACCACATAATTGACAAGCCCTTCATCCAAAAATACGGGCCATGGATAGTGACATGACAGTACATGGCAGGTGTGATGTACTGACAAATTAGACGCCAAATGAGACTGTGAAAACATGTCACCATTGTGTACCCTGAGTGCGTGCAAGTAGTCCAAATCACATTAGTATAGTGGCATTACCCCTCCATGCCCAGCAGTACCCACATCTGACCCTGTGACACACTGCTGCTACTGCTGTACGATGCACATGTGTGGCTACCAGAAAATGTGTACAGTTAATGTAGTTGCTGACAAGACTGGCACTCTTTTACATGGTTGCCAGTGTGGCTGTACGTATATGTCAATGGCAACCGATTATAAGCTCAGCATACATGCATGTTAAGAAGACTGGGACACCCCTACCAACAACTATTGGCAATAATATCAAGAAAGTTCTCCCCAATATTGCCGCGTACATCGGCAGAAAAGTGCAGCAAAACCCCCTATAAAGGGATTGACAAGATGTACTTGAGAAATCACATAGCTGTCCTGGTCATGGGGTTAAGGATCTATCCTAAGTCCTATGCTGTACAATCTATACTTGTCCCTGCTGGGCAACGTCTTGAAATTGTACGGCTATTCAAAGCGTATTGTATGCTGACAATAACCAGTAACTGAGTACTCTGACACACGTCTCCGTTGTACAAACAGCACGATTTAGATGACTAGCTAGAAGAGCAGCAACAAACTCAAAGTAAACAGCTGTAAAATGGACATCATTCAGTCTGGCAGCCCTGAGGTATCTTGGTCACATGAAAGGTGGCAGCTGAAACTGTGCTCCTGTCCCCCTTGCAAACATGCCATCTAAGAGCTACGACTAACAAAACAACATGCCCTGTCCCGGACAAAGCTCGTCAGCCAGGTAATTGTCTTCTGCTACAGGTTCATGTGTAAATTATGGTATATCTTCAAATGCCATCCTATAGAAGCAAGGAACCCTTTGCTGCAGGGCCTGCCTATCAGCCAGCCCGATTACAGCAATCCTTAGATTCCATTACTATATGCTAAAACGTTTGTAAAACAGCAGAGCCTGCAGATTCTGGCAACCACACTGACTCCCGACCTTGCGCCTAGAACCCCTTCCACACCTACATAGAAAATACACAACTGGCTCATCATGCGGCAGGAAAGGCAGGTTAACAATCAGAGTTGCATGCATAACATCCTGTCTGACCCTGGTCCTAAATACCTCATAAAGGAGAAGAACTGGTATGCCCAAAATAGACCACTTAGATCCTGGTATAAACCATTCATGATCCAGCCCTGTGTTTGTCCCTCTCAACATGGCTACGCTAGGTAACTTATCTTTCCCCTTGGCGGTGTAATGAACTGCCCCCTCACCCATTATCCATCCATCAACACAAACTCTTCTGTGAAAGTAGGTAAACTTGCCGGTTCTCAATATGATGGGCGACATTGGCTGGAACCTCGTTGGCACAGTTTCATCAGAGTTACACTGTAAAAGGTCTTTGAAACCTTGCGTTGATGATATGTGATCTATTCATACCTTAGACATGACATGACCTTAGCCTGGCCTGCTATGGGAATGTCTTAGGCCATATTACCTAAACATCAATCTCCGCTTCAGTGGCAGTGTACTGCAGATGAAGCGTGGATACCTCTTCTGGCTGGTCTTGATAATATGTAGCCCTGTGTGAAAATCCATTAGTGTAATGCCTGCAGGACCCCTTGATCATTGACTACTTAGCTATAATCTGTGCTGGATGTCATGCGCAGGAAATCTGAGCTGTTGCATTGTCCCTTCATGGACAAAGTCACAACTTAGATAGATATGCGTCTAACCACCCTCTAATACATATTGTCTGAATAATAACATAAATATCCTCAGCAACTTGTGGCCGAGTGACATGCAGAACACACCAGTATAGCAAAACTACCGTGTGTAGCATGAGTTAATGACATCCATGACATCGCAACATGGCAATTTCAATTACAAAAACTCACCAGTGGCTTTTGGGTCCTTGAAACGATCCAAGTCACCCTGCGTGATGGGTCTGCCGACCATCTGTGAGTGAACAAAAATAAATATGTGTCATTGCATGGCATCCAGAAACGTTACAAAAACATGAGTAACAACATTTCTGTCACAGTAAATACCAGATCACTTTGTATGGAATTGACACATTCTACAAATTACTCTGTGCACTTTGATTGCCATGCACGCATGGGCTTGCTAATGCAGTGGTGGACAAACATAACATTACCGCAGTCATACATGCACATAACTGTTGTGTCATGCAAATTCTAAGCACCATGTCCACACAGGCATCATGTGTATGTTGTACTGCATATGATGGTAACTATGCATTTATTAAGATGCTAATACGCCGTCCTTTGGGATGTAAAACACTCTGGAGCTGTCAAACTCACGCATTGTATAATCACCTGCGAAGGATATATCTACACATGACCAATGTACAGGGGCCGTGTAGCTACAGTCCTGCTGCTCATGGATTTGAGCATCTGTCACGCTGTGTACTGTCCTGCACATAGGTCACACACACACTGGCTCTGCTCAGATATATACAGTTACACATACAGGACACACACACACCATCCTACACACAGTTGCTGCTCACATCTCTTTGACTGACTACACCCGTGATGGGCTCATACATGCTAACATCCTCAGTGCCTCGCCACCCTTACTGGCATGTGGTCATTCACCATCACATAATAATGTTAATGCAAGTGACACACAGGAGACCTCAGTCCCATATCTGGTCTTCACACTGCAAATATGTGTTCACACCTCAATGATAACGTGACTACTCACTCCAACTGTCACTTCATGGAGTCATACAAATAGGGCCTTTTGCATTGACTACTCACACACCTACTCCACTGTAGCTCACAAACGGACAGTATTACAGGTAATGGTGCATCCCACAAAATCAGCAGGGAGGCAGGAGTATATGTGCCCCATGGCCCAACTCACATGACGAGCTGCATTTCCCATGCTGCGCACCATGACCCACATGCATCAAGGGTTTTTGCATTCGCAAACGGTGTGAATTTCAAAAATCGGCCGTATGCAAAAGCAAATCCCTTTTTTGGGATGCATTAAGGTTGAGGCTTTTTTCTCAAATTAAGAAATCACAAATCATTTGCAAGTCCTTAAAATGCGATAGCATTGAAGAAATTGCAAATCATTTGCGATTTATTAAATGCAATGCATGATTTCAAAAAAATCCCGAAATGCCTAATTGGAAGTGGTAAATTACCATAAAGTTAACCTTCATGGTAATGTTCTAAAACTTTCAAAAATGCACAAAAGTGCATTTTTATAAGTTTCACACACACATGCCAAGCACATTAAGATACATTGCAGGGGTGCAGGGGGGTCCTTTGGACCCCCCCTGCACCCTTGGAATTGCATTGTCATATTGCGATTCCTGATTTGTGAATTGCAATATGAGAATGCCTTCACGTTCATTCCTATGGGCCTGTAGGCCCATAGGAATCAATGGAAAGGGATTCCTTACTTGCAAATCGCAAATTGTGAATCGCAATAAATGAAAATTAAGGAATCGCGAAAAAAAATTGCGATTATTAAAGTGAACTTAAGGCTTTTAGACTTACCACCCTGTATGCCTGTCATCTAGTAGGTCGGCCTCCCGCGCAGTCATGTCCTGCCAGTGGTGCTTCCACTGGTGCACGGTGCGTGAAATCCTGAAGTAGTGTTCCATTTGGAGATTCACCCTCTCCCAGCGCACATTCTGTACCCCCACAGCATACCCCTGCAGGATCCGGCCCCCGCCTCCAACATAGATGGAAAATAAAATGTAATCAACCACAAAAAAAACCCAATGCCTCCTCACTCATCCTACCTGACCTCCCAACAGCAGGCATCTCCCTGACCCCCGTAACCCACTTAAAACTAATAAATAAAAACCCACTAAACTTACTTTCTATATGAATATAACAACTAACCCCAAAACAAACTCTACAAAACAGAGGACTGTAGACACACAAACAGTTTAAAATACAATAAATACAACTAACAGAAACTTCAGACAAAACAGAGGACCGTAGACACACTAAATGTTTAAAATAACAAAAATACAATAAACAGACACTTCAGACAGGACAGAGCATGCAGCACCACTCTCAAAATCCAACTCCCAACACAGCAACCACCATACACCTCCTCCTCTCAGCACATGCACCAGCAATGTGCTGAAAAGAGAATGTGAAAGTAGAAACACCCATGTGACAGGAAGCAGTAATACACCACTTCCTGTGTTTGCTGCAAAAAAGTCCGACTTAGCGACAAAATTTATAGCATTAGCGCCGAAAATCAGGTCAGAAATACGTCGCAATGTGAGACATACGATTGTGATCGGAATGCGGACCGTTTTTCTGATTAGCGACGAAAAAATACTTGCTAAAGGTCAGAAAGCGACAAAATATTAATTTTGGAATTCCAAAGTAATCAATTCATGGATTTGCATCAATGAAAAATAAAAAATACATAAAAAATAGGAAAAAATAAGGAAAATATTAAATCCCAAAAAAGTTCTTAATAATCAGTTCAATAGGTGGAAACAATAATAACAATAATAAATATTAGAAAACAAATGTGTACACAAGAGATAGGGGGTCAGGGAACGTGATCATGCACAGATTTCATATGGGACCAATCTTACAACTGAATGCTACAATGCTGAATAATCATGGCAATGTTGAAAAGTATGCCAGGACGTACAATGATTCACTTCCTAATGCATTTTAATTGACGTTACTGGTCAATATCTTTGTTTTGCCTCTACATGTCATGCATTGCGTGTTACGTCAAATACCAGCATGCAGACGTTGAAAGGCAACACACAATAGGGGAGATCATGACACCACAAACCATACATCATGGTGCAGATTTACAAGTCACTTGCGCCTCTTAAAGTCAGCATCAGCGTAGCATTTTGTGGGGCAGGTGTGGCGCAAACCACGTGCTGCAGATGTGGTGCAATGGATGCCCAATGCTGTGGCCTACCCTCAAGGTCTTGCCTCATAAAGATATGTACCGTCACTAAGGGCTGCCACAGGGGTGGCAGACATGCACAGGAGGTAGTGTCCTGGTGGTGCTACGCGTCTTTCCATTGGCTGATGTAATTTTTATAGATACCAGCCACTCACTCATGGACCAATGCTGCGTCTTATCTCTGCACTTGCTTTCAACATGCGTGAGGCTTCATGCAGGGCGGTTGTGGGGTCACGTGGTGTTTTCATTGATATCCGGGTGCTATTGTACATGTCTTGTGCCTCTGGTGGTGCTGGCTCGCACTGGGCTCGTGTTTGAATGCTGCCGGTGCCTTCTGTATATCCCATGGTTGCTTCGTTTTGGCTGGCCTCTTTCTGCCTTTGGTCCTCCTGAGGATGTCGATGTTACGGTCACACTGTGTGATGGTGGTGTGTATTGCCATCTGTGTACTTTCCCCCCAATTACACTGGATTTGTGGATACCGCTGCAGGTAGGACTGGCTCGAGCCTCCTTTGTGGGGATGCATCCAGTTTGGTTGGGGTGGGTTTGGCTCCCGCCATTGTGTTTGGCAGTGTGGCCTTGCCGCTGATTGCCGGAGGTCCCTTGTTTCACATCTGTCACGGGGGTGTCATGTCTGCTTGTGGGGTGGCTGTGGTGTGTCTGGACCTCCTAGCGTTGGCCTGTCCTCCAACTGTGGGTGAGTTTGTATCTGTGTTCGGTAGCCTTTCACCTCTCGGGTCCCATGCCAGTCATTTGGTAATTTTACCTGGGATTGCTGTCCGGCACGGGGTGTATCTGCATTGGAAGCCGGGGTGTGTTTAGGATTACGTGGTATTTGGCCTCAACTAGGGTCGGGCACTGTCCTGCCTGCAAGCTCTGTGTGTGGCAGTATGGCCCTTTGGCGGTTTGTGGGTTGAGCATGTGAGCCCCTTGCTGTCCAGACGGACCTGGAGTTAATTCCCCCTGGGGCAGGTCTTTACTTTCTTTGCTCATTGTCAGACTATATGGTTCTACTATTGGTCTGTTGTGTACTCCTTTCTGATGTATATGTGAAGGTGCTCTGTTTGGCGTTTGTGCAGCCTCGGGAGGTGTGTCTCCTTCATGCTGTGCCTTTGTTGTAGGGTGGTTATCCCTTTTGGTTCCCATTGGCCTGGCTGGTCATTATCTGTGGTCTTCTGTGGCTACTCTCCATCAGTGGCTGTGTTGGCTGTGGGGCCTGTGTTTGGGCTTGTGGTGTGTTGGCACATCGGTTGTATGGAGATTGCTTGCGTTGGGTTTTGCAGATCATTGTGCTTGCTCCTGGAGGGAATCCCTGGCCATGTTGTGCATGGATGCCGCTGTGTGTTCTCAGGACACTTTCATGTCATGTGGTCATGGGGTGATGTGTGGGACTGTGTCTCCTGGCTTTGGGTACGCAATGTTGTTTTATGCTTCGGTTTTGTAACTTGCTGCTTGTGCTGCTTCAGTCTGTATCGCTACAGTGGGAATCCTAATCTTGTTTTGCTCTCTGCACACTTGTAAGGAGTGGTACATGGAGGACTATGACTCAGAGTGATGTTCATTAGCATTGAGTAACCGGACAATACTACCCCCCAACATGCATATGTCAACACCCTGCAGGTACTTCCACTTGCGCCAGCGCCTGGCTGACTTGCACTTGCAAACACACTTCAGCAATGCCACACATTTACGGCATAGATGGCACACACATATTGTTAATTTCCGGCCCAGGTTGCACAACATTGTGTACGCATCACATCCATGCTGGCTGCGGCGTTGTGCACAATTACTGTGGCATCCCCACAGACATGCAGGGAGCCTACAGTTATCGGAATTCTGCACCTTATTGTCAGACACTGTGGGGCATGGGAGACATGTAGTACGCCATAACGCAATGCAGGCAGCCATGGCATGGGCATTGTGGCTAGCTGGACAGATAGCAACTCCCCTAGTGGAATACTGATTGCAGAATGGTTGGTAGGCTTGCAGTAAGGCATTATTACATCAGGACATGTATCAGCCTTCCATTACTCAGATAGGTATCTGTAATCCAAATGCCATACAGCATGAACCGAAAGCAGAACTAAGATGAGCCACCCACTAATGGGGAGGTGAGGTTAGTGACAGTATTGTGGGAATGATGACCATATGAGATGAAGTCACACATGGGCTGCCAGATTGCCAGTGTAAACATGCATCACAGGCCAAATATTCAGGCATTGTGTTAACATACACTCCCCACTCAAAAGGCTATTTGCTTGTGCTAAAGCAGAGCCTTTTTGGTATGTCACATGTAAAATAGGGCACTGTGAGCCCCCCATGTACCACTACTACTTCTCATTTGAAATCTCCTCAGATCATTTGCCATTAGTCAGCCACAAGTCCTTTCCTCTAAACAAGTATGATCAGACGATGTCCTGCTGTATCAAGGTGTAATTGACAAATGCATGATTGTTGTTGGCAAACAGTGATGTAATTCTTCTCCCATGTCACATTGCAGAGGGCGAGACTGCACCTCCTGAAGAGCAACCTGGCCTGGCACCCACTGATGACATGGACGTCTATGCTAACATCGACATCGACGACCTGCAAATCCTCCTCAATGTCATTGCCTCCCCAGCCTCCGGTGCAGGGCAACCCAGTAGCTCTTGGCAAAGCCCACCCCCTGCTCACACCACCGAGCAACAGGCATCCACCACCCCAGCCATTTCCCTGGGACCAGATCCCACAACACGCGCATTCCAACAGCGGATCATAGAGCTCCAGGAACGGTTGGGGGATAAGGTGGAGGTGGGCTTCCAGCTCATGGCAGCCGAACTCGCAGGCCTACGTGGGTGTCTTACTGACACCCACGCCCCCTCCCATGCGCTCCAGCAGTCCATGGCTGACATTGCTGAAGTCATGATCCAGAGGCAACATGCTTTGTCTGCTCAGGGTGGTTCCAGCAATGTCAGCAAGGATCTGGACAACATCAGAAAGATCCTGGAGAGCATGGAGAGGATGCAGGGCCAACATTTGGCTGCCAGGGCTGAACACATGCGCCAGGTTACTGGGATATACAATGCACTGCACCTTCTTGTCGCCTCCTTGCTGCCACAGGGTTTGGGGCAAATGGATGCTGCAGCGGCCTCCACATCCTCAGCTCCAACACCAGGGGTGTCAGTGCCTCACATGGCTGCTGCCACAACACCCACTGACACCTGTGAGGCACATGACCCCAATGATGACGGAGATGAGGATGACAACAAAATTCTGCTGAGGAGGAAACTGTAGTATCCCTCTGTTCCAAAGCCCCAGTTTCTTTGGCTTTGCTGAACCCTGAATCGTGCCACCCATGAACTTCTTGCACTAACTTTCACTGTCCCCTGGAACATCTTTGGACCCACCCATGGACTGCCATATGACCCCATTCCTTGCCACTTCAACCAGCCTGTGGAGTGAACAATGCCTCTTCCCTTGGACCTGATAACGTCAATCGTCTCAGTCTGGCCATCCAAGGTGCACCCTCTGCATTAGCCCTATATGCTCACCACATGTATATACTGTAAATAAATAATAATTTTTCTGTTGCAGATGTGTTTTGGTCAAATGTTGCAAAGGTACTAACTTGGCATTTAGGGCCCGGAGACTGATACCTTAGGAATGTACAACAATGTCAATACAAGCAGTGTACATGTTGAGACAGATCCAGAGATGGTGGCCAATAATGTAGATATGTGTAAACATGTGGTGCCACCATTGCACCAATGCAATGCTATGACATAGTCACAATGTCAATGGGCCATCATGTAAGGTCATCGATTGGGACATGCCAGTGAGCATTAACTTGCTATAGGTGATAGGAGAACGCCCCCTGGTCCATGTTTGGATGCAGTAAGGCAAGTACTACTGTCCTCATGTCTAGTATGCCATGCACTGCTACATACCACTGGTTGACCTCCATATTGTCATCCAAAATTTGAAAGGGTACACACTGTCGGATTCAATATTTGTTCCACTCCTGCATACACTGAGTATTCCCTGCCCTTACACTGTTATGTGTGTAGTCTGTGTATCACGAGTATGTGGCTCTGACGTGCAATGAGCATGGCTTAAATCAACATTAAATTGGCCGGAGGTCTGCAGCAGGTGTGTAGTTGGGCCACCACTCACCAACATGGGCAGCAGCTCTGCATTCTACATGTGTAGGTACAAGTAAGAAGGTAGCTCCAGGCAGCGGCAAGGCCGTCTGTACTATTTGTACACTTAGCCAACACCGATGCCACGTCATGTTTTTAATGCTCATAAGTGATCCATAAGTGATCAGAGCCTCGTCTTACATGTGCTACTCACCCATGGTGGACACGTGACATATGGCCATCACTTTCTGTAAACTTCGAGGTGTGTGTACCGGCATGTGTAATGTCAGATGTTTATGTTACGATGTCACGTAGTGGTTGATATGCAATGACAGATGTGTCTCACTGGTATCTATGAATGAGCCAGGGGTCAGTGTGTATCCACATATACTTGCCTGTCCAGATGTAGGAGGTGTCTTCACCCAGCCATGGTTTTTTTTGGGATGTTGCTGTTCTGCATGTCTTGGTGATGGTTGTGGTCCATTGGTTCTGCAAAGTAGCTGGTCAGCATAGTGATGTTTGCCCTTGTTGATTTGTAGGTGGTAGTTGTTTCCATGCTGATGTCTTGTGACAGACAGATAAATGTTTTACCCACATTCATGGGTTCACACTCTGCTACTCTGGGCAATAGCTTGCTTAATCTCCACAACGGCCCCTCGCGGTGGGATGCCTGGCTTTCACCTTGTGGATACCCTGCCGGGGTTATCTCACAGGGGAATACCAGGATGGGTTCCCTAAGCAAGCGCTTAGATACCGGGTCGGTGTTTTGCGCTATATAAATACATGTACATTTACATTTACATTTACACATTAGACGCAACATCAAGGTGTTACTCCAATTTGTCACATAACTCTTAAAGTGGTCTAATGTATAGTCCCTTTTCCCTGTTCATATGGTGCCACATTTCACGGGCCATTTCAATATTTCCTGCCATTACATGCCCTATTTGCAGCTCTTACCCCATTCCACACATGCATCTTTGAGGCATATGTTCCGGAACCTCATTGACAGTATGTCCATCTGTAGAGATATGAACTTGACATTATACAGCAACAATGTGCTTGGTAATGTGCAGGATATGTTTCATATACGGGCCCTGGTTATATATCCTGCACATCTTCTGCATGCTACCATATGAAATGAAATAGGCTGATAATCAGGAACATTGTTCACGTCTTTAGGGGCAGTTTACGGCTGCAAAGACTGATATGTTTTGGACAAGTGCCTGGATGACTGGCACCATTGTGTATTGGGATGTTGCAATGATTATTGGCATAATTTACACCATTTCACACACTCCTAATTTTTGGGATTCACACAACATACACAATCCATTATACATGGATTGGGGCAATGTCGTCAGAATAGGAATGTCATCCTCACCACAAACAGCAGCCTAGTTAGCTAGTATTTGAAGCATGTGACACAACCGTTTGACATAGTGTAGCATACGTAGCACCTTGACAAGTAGGGTGTCACACATTTGACACAGTGCAGAGCATCTCTATACTCCACACACATTCCCAACCTCCATGGAAAATTGGTTTCACTAACCACTCGTTGGGACACGTAACTGTTTAATGGGTACAGTGCCCATGGCAGACAGTAACACATAGACATGCCATGTGTTTTGAACATTTTATTGTACTAACACCACGTGACTGACTCAGTCAAAATAATTGTTGATGATGCTGTTCCTCCGTGCCTGTCATGCAGCATTTGGCGTGGGGTGTACAGCACCAGCCTCTTCTTCTTCCTCATCTTCATCAGGTGGATCTGGCACTTGGATCCATGATGCTTTGGTACGGACACATATGTTGTGCAACACACAACATGCCAGGATAATTTGGTTCACCATTTCTGGTCTGTACAGCAGGCTGCCACCTGAGATATCCAAGCACCGGAACCTGGACTTTAAGACACCAAATGTCCGCTCAACAATGGACCGTGTGCGTATGTGTGCAGCATTGTACTGCCTCTGGCCTGGGGTGGTGGGGTTTCGTACTGGCGTCATCATCCATGGTCCCAGTGCATATCCTTGGTCCCGTGTGACACATAAGGGAAAGCGGAATTTGTCATTGGTTGTGCTGTATGTGTTGTTGATGAGCATGGATTTGTGTGTTGGGATGTATGGCATGTTGTTAATCAAGTTGGCCATATGTTGCAGCACAATGCTGTAGTGCATGTTAGCAAGTGATAATGGCTCTCTGCTGTGACTCCATCCAACCTCATGTTTGTGTGCAGATGAGTTGCATGTGTGGCTCTTCTACCATCTGCCACTGACAGTGATCCACCTACTGCACTGTTCATTACCTCAGCTATGTATGTAGCATGATAACACACAACACACACTTGACCTTATGTGCAGCAGCATTCAGCAAGCCTGCTGTAGAACACAAAGCATGCTTTTCACAGTCATGGTCTGAACCAAATCACCAGTTAGCTACCCGTTACATGCATGGCCCATTGGTACCTTGTTAGGTTCACCAACTACATCAACTTCAGCATGTGCAACACCATCCACTACCTGTACTGTGTGCTCCTTCCTGTTTTGGACTCCAAATCAAATGCCATGAGTGCTCAGCATACATAATCCATGTTGCCATATCACATCTCTTATTTTACAAATCATTTTAAAGGATAATTGGGATTACTCTTAAATACATAATAACAAAACAAAGGGGCCATCATAAATAATGGTAATCCACATTCCTAGTTAAGATAAGACTGGACACATATGCAATAGGTAATTAAGCATATGAACCCCCGTCAGTTCTGATGCTATCATGCCAAGCCCATCAATGAACCACAATTGTGCCTGAATACAAGTTCACAATTCATAAACAACGTCCCATCAATGGGCCCGCACATTGACCATCAACTCCCATCCCGCCAACCCTGCTGCTGGTGCTGTTGTGTAAAGTATTAGTCTTGCATAAAATTTATACTAATGTGTGTCATGTACCAATGGGTCAGTGTACCCTCCATAGTGGGATTCTCTATAACCTCCTATGTTGCTAGTCCCTCTCAATCCGAATGAAGCCACTCATGCTTGTCCCACCCCCACTGAGGACACTGAAATCATATCCTCCTCCCTGTGTAGTATCCATAGTTCCGCCACCAGGGCCTCCCATGCATGTGAAGCTTCCAGCACCTTCTCATAATGGGACCTATGAGCCGCTGCCTTCCAATGTGATGTTATTTGCCTCTTCTCAAGAATGATGCCCAAATCCATAAACTTAATAGTTGTCATAAATTTCTAGTGTGTGGGTACCAGTGCAGCAGCCACGTCCCCTTGTTCGTATCAATCTGCCGTCCAGTCACCTCACAGAGCACCACGGTCACCTCCTCCCAGTACGTGCCCAGCCCAGGGCAATACCAGAGCATGTGGTTGAGGTCAGCTCCCTCAGGTCGACATCGGGGGCATATCGTCATTTCGTTTTGGGAAATATAGATTAATTTTAGCAGGTGTGAGGTATGCCCTATGTAACACAAAGAAATGGATCAACTGGAAACTAGCATTCCTAGTACCCTTCCACGCCCTTCGAACTATCTGTGACCAGCCCATCTCCGGGATGTCCCTCCCCAGGTCCTCAGCCCATTACTCCCTCAATCTTTGTAGCGGGTAAGTCCATCCCCCAACATCCTTTTCTAGAGGCTGGTAATTGCCTTGTATGTTCCTGCAGCCATCAACACATTTCGACATGCTTTGCTCAGCGGGGGTTCTGAAATCCCAGCAACCCTATGTTCTTGCAGAGCGGCACTCAAGGCTGCGTGCATCAGTAAATGGCCTTGCAAAAGTCAAAATTAATCTTGCAGTGCACTGTAGGGAAGCAGTGCTCCATCTGCGTACAAGTTACCCACCATCTGCAGGCCCAGTTCCTCTAACTCCGCCAGACCAGTCCAATCACCCCCATGTGGCAGCGCTGTGCACATGCCCAGTGTTATCCCTGGTGCATAAGGCCTCAGCACTCCACTCCTGCAATGGAAAGGTTTCCAACATTATCGAAGGGCATTCTCTGGCATGGTAAAATCAGCTATCCTCAGTCTCTGCTGCTGTATCTCAAACACCTACACATGTCGCAGTACATTTGGCACAATCTCCCTCTCCAGGCCTCTGAACTCCAGCACTATTGGCTGAGTGAGGATCTGGAACGCCGCAGCTAGATAGTATGACTCGAAGTCTGGAGTAGCCTGGCCTCCCTCCTTCTGTGGCCTCATTAGCATCTCCAATGCTACTCTATGCCCACCCTCGCACAAAATAAATCCTCCCGCATGCTGAATGGAGTTGACGGAAGAATGCCGCCGGTATCCCTATTGGTAATGTCCAAATGAAATACAAAAGGCGCATAAGCGCAACCATAATCAGGAGGGCGACCCGCCCCATCACCGACGATGGCAGAGACCCACAGATTCGCATGCTGCTTCTTAAACCCCTCATTGCTCTCTCAATATTACCCTCAAATAGATCCTCCTGTATATGATACACCAGCGTTACTAAATAAGGCAGGCAGCACAGCTCCCACTACAGGTTGGGCGGTAAGACCGGCGGGGCACATGCACTTGATACCGGGAAAACACATGTCTTGGCCCAGTAGACACGGAGGCCCGAAATGTCTCCAATATGGCCGAGGAGGTTATGCGCCCCACTGAGGGCGTCCCCCGCGACATTCAATAACATAATGAGGTCATCTGCGTGAAGGGAGATATGGTGTTTGTGGCCTCTGAGCTGCAGGCCCCCGTATGCTCAACCCATCCTTGCATGCGCCGTCAAGGGGCTCTGTCGCAAGTGCGAAAGACAGTGGCCAGAGCGGGCAGACCTGCCTAGTGCCCCGCCCCAGGGGATAGGGGGAAGACAGGGCCCTCCCCACCCGAACTCTAGCAGTCACTGATGAGTTTTGGATTTTAGTCCACTGAACATGGCCAGCCCCAAGGCCAAACTCTGTCGTAACAGAGAACAGATAGGGCCACTCCAGGCTATCATATGCCTTAGCAATATCCACCGAGAGCACCACCGACTGGCCCTGGCCTCCACGCCCCGCATCCAAGACCCCCAGCAGCCAATGAACACTGCTGGCAGTATTGGGTGTCGGGATGAAGCCAGCCTGGTCCGTATGCACCAGCCTCGTCATTAGTGTAAGGAGCCTAGTAGCGAGCACACACCTCAGTATTTAATCATCTGTGGTAAGCATGTAGAGAGGCCTATACGCTGCCGGGTCAGTCTGCGCCTTTCCTGTTTAAGGAGCGGTACAATGATGGCCTCCCTAGTAGACTCCGGTAACATTCCCGTCTCTTTAGCCTTCCGGTACAGCAGCAGTGATCTCTGAGCCAGTATGGCTATGTAGTCCAGGTTGAATTCAATAGGTGGGCCGTAGTTCCCAGGCGTTTTATTATGTGCTAATTGCCTAATAGCGCACCGGATCTCATCCAGTGTAAAATCTTGCCCAAGTGCATCCGCCTTGTCTTCCTCTATCGCTGGCAAATCTAAGCCCTCCAGTAATGCCAGCGTTTCTGCGTCACCAGTCTGCAATTGGCTGATGTATAGGTCTGCTTAACAGGAGCGGAACAACTCATTGATGCAACTTTGTTCATATTCCAGTTGGCAAGCAGGGGAGGCCAATGCCAGAATAGGAACGCATCTAGGGGCTGGGTCCGCAAGGCCAGCCAATGAAGGGCCAATCTTGTTCCGTTCCGCATGTGCACGTACCAGATTGCCTTGTGGTGAAAGCACCGGAGCCGCTCCACCCCTTCCGCTACCACCTCCTTCCGAGCTAGCACGTCCTCACGTATCCCAGAGCTGAACGAATGGGCCCTTAGAGCTGTGCGCAGGCCCATGTCAGCCTTCTCCATTTCCTGCAGGAGCAGTTTCCTAACCCCCACCCACTTGGCGGGACAGATCCCACGGACCACCACCTTAATAGCATCCCACTCTAGGGCCAAGTCAAAGGGGTGCCCATAGTTTCTGCAAAATATTGCTCTATCCCTTCGCTTATCTTCGCATGGAAGACCGGATCCTCCCAGATTTCCCGCTGCAGACTCCATTGAGGTATTCTAGGCCATCCCTCCATCCAACAAAAGTTCACCAACAGCAAATGAAGGTCCATTATGGTGTGCGTCAGGTACTCGCTGCTGGCCGCCAGGGAGGCCAGACCAGAACTACTTTGGACTACGTCTAGCCGGACATTTGTATATCTACTATCTCTGTGGCCAAACACAGTATGAATACTACTGGGTACAACCACATGCCTTTACGCCTCATGTAGCCGTAGTAGACGGGGATGCATGTCCTACCCCACTAGGGAGCGTACTTACACATGTGAACACACATACCCGATAAACAGGAATGAACACAATAGACACCACTGTAGCAGCGTGTCAAGCGAATGGTGAGCGGAATTACAAAGTACCATCATATGCACCTGCACTCCCCCTGCCATGTCACGCAGCACTGTCCGTTACACAGGAGAAAGGTCTTTTGCAGTCTCTCCGGGAGGTTAGCATTGTGCAGATGGGGGACTTATACCCTGAAGGGCACTACATGACAGACATTGACTTAGGCTATATACATATGCCCTCTACCCTTTTTCACTATTCCTTATTTTGCCTACAGCGGCCTATACCTGATCAATACCCAGACTTCCCTGCAGAACCACCAACACTACAGGCCCTGCAGTTGCTCCTAGTCTTACCCACAATGCAGTAATTATTTACCTACCTTTAGAAGGCGGTGCAGGAGGAGACAGCAGGGGGCCAGAAAAAGGCTAACACAAATGGAATACTGTATTGTATCGTCCTATATCTGAGGAGGAGTGGGTGTAAGTCAATGAAAATAATTCGTATAGCGCAATACTCACCAGTTAGGGTCTCAAGGCGCTGGGAGGAGGGGGAGCCGCTACTGCTCGGCAGCCAGGTATTGAGTTATTTCCTGAAGGTGAGATGGTCCTGTGTCAGCCGTGGGTGGGTGGGGAGGGAGTTCCATGTCTTTGCCGCCAGGTAGGAGAAGGATCTTCCTCCGGAGGTGGCTCTGCGATTTTGGGGGACGGTGCCAAGGGCCGGGCTGGCAGATTAGAGCTGGCGGGTGGGTGTCTCGAATGTGAGACGGCTGTTGAGGTATTTGGGGCCCATGTGGTGGAGTGCCTTGTATGCGAGGGTGAGGAGTCTGAACGTGATCCTCTTGCTGACGGGTAGCCAGTGCAGGTCTCTCAGATGGGCAGAGATATGGCTGTGACGGGGGATGTCCAGGATGAGTTGTGCAGAAGCGCTCTGTATGCACAGGAGTTTTTTCTGGAGTTTGGCAGTGGTTCCAGCGTAGAGGGTGTTCTAGTCCAGTCAGCTGGTGGCGAGGGCCCGGGTGACTGTCTTCCTGGTTTGGGGGGGATCCACCGGAAGATGTTTAGGAGCATGTGCAGGGTGTTTAAACAGGATGAGAAGATGGCGTTGACTTGCTTGGTCATCGTGAGGGGGAGTCCAGGATGAAGGCCAGGTTGCGTGGAGGGTCCGTGTGCTTGGGGGCGGTGCCCAGTGCAGGTGTCCACCAGGAGTAGTCCCAGGCAGAAGAGGATGGTCCCAGGATGAGCACTGCAAGGAGCTTAGTGGACAAGAAGAGAAAGTTGGAGTGTCTGGGGCACTTGCTACTTGCTGATGTTTTTTTTAATGCTTCTCAAACTATAAAACAACCTGAATAGTCTGCTGGAGTAGAATAGTAACTCAAAAATGTATTTTCTAGTAGAGTTAGCTGCTTCTCAAGAAGAGAATCTGCTCGAAATGCAGCTGCAGTAGCTTGCACTCCCCAGCATCACACATTTGATTTCCAAAGGCTATTCTGCAACTGGATGCCATGCAAGCAGCCACCAGATCTCATATGGAGGAATTTAACAGGATGTACATGTTAAATCCAATGAGTTATAACCGACCCAATGCTCAATTCATAACAGCAAAGATGTTTTGCCTTTTTTCATGCCCCTCCAAGTGTCTTATGAAAAAGTTAAAGAAGTGTAGACTCATTAACACACTACCTGTTGCTATGAAGGTCCTACCACAATGAAAACATTTTCTGCTAATAGAATACTAAGAGTGGAAAAACAGCCTCCAGAAAAAAATGTGTGCTAAAATATATAAACACTGATAACCACTGATTTTCAGAAGTTGTAAAAACATTGAAACAACGTACTGAACTTCACAAAACATAAACACTGAAAACAGCATACCCTAGGTATGGTGTATCTTAAATGACTAAATGGAGCATAGCACAGATCAGGGATCCTAGCACTTAGAGGATAAGTTCTGATCCAGGTAGCACGGCTCCCCATCCACCTATGTGTACTGCGAGATTTCGATAACAGCCTAAGTGAAGGGGCATCTAAACTTTATGATAGATAAAAATGTCAAGTAAGGCTGATGGTTATAACTTATCTGAAGTGGTGAATAAAAAGGACTCTTTCAGGGGCAAGCACCACAGCTCACTTCGCACCATTTACGCAAACAGGACTAAGGAGACACCCTTATAGGGCGGTGCTTTCTTTTATAACCATACTTTCAGAGTCACATTAGACAACAGATGAGAAAGGTTATTTATTACAGCTCAGGTTTGAATCGGAAAACATAAAGCTACAACTACATCATGGGCTGGATTACAAATGAAAATAACAGTTATGAACGGATTGGCAGGACAATACATGAGATGCTAGGAGTTTTAAAGCAAAAAGAGAATAGTAAAGCTACTAAAAATCCTATTTGGGAAGATCCTATTGATTCACTGTTAAGATAGTTTGGAGTTTTCATTGTCTTTGAATATGGGTATAGGTTCCGACCCTGCTATGTCTTAGACAGGATCAACATACTTTAGATAGATTTTAAAATAGCTTCCCTTCTACTTTGATTGCATTTTCATTAACAAGGGGCAGACTTGCCATGTTGTGTAACTGGAAGTTGCCACTGAAAAATACAAATCTTCCTTAATTGACATATTGTATTGTAGATTTCCAAGTTAGTAATGTCTCAGTTATGGCATTGTAAAATAGGAAAAGTGTTCTTTACATGGAAAATGTTACTTAATAAGACATTGACATCACAAAGCTAGGAGCACAAATACCGCCATGTTCCCTGAAAATAAAATATGCAATGATTTTATAGAATGACTCTATTTATAATGGTTCAGCAGATGAGAACTGCTAGCATAGAAACACACAGGCCCAGATTTACTAAGGCTGTGTTCTGTCACAAAGTGATACATTTTGTTACCTTTCCAGAGCAAAACGTATTTTGAGCTGGAAAGGTGCCCAGACCAGTCCGAGCAGCCAAGAAAGGACAGAAGAAACCCGGGACCAGTTTTGCCATAGTTATGAGCTCATCAGCCTGGAGCAGTTGGGTTCCAGTGACACAGTTTGCATATGGGACCCATGTCTAGGCATATGCGTCCCACTTAGGGTGACACAGTAAGTATAAAAACAGTGATGAATGGAATGCTTGAATTAATCTGAGTCACTGGTAATCATTTGGGCCACATTCCAATCCAACTTTATTTTGCACACTATGCCACCTCAGTTTGGACCCAGCTGCAGGAAAATCACTTGTGACCCTGCTCCAATAGGAACAGTCAAGCCCATACCGCCATGCCAGGTCCTCTCTGAACCAGAAACCAAGCAGCCCAGGATCGGTTTTGCCCAGTGATGGATTGAAAACTTGACTAAATGGTAGCCACAGATAATCACTTGTGCCGCATCCCAATCCATTGCTCTTTAGCATACCTTGGAACAGACCTGCATTGCTTCAAAATTGGAAGTTGCCACTGACAATTAAAATTTTCCTTAATTAACATATTGTGAATTAACTTTTTAAGTGGAGATATCCAAGTTCGTAATATCTCAGTTATGACATGGTGAAATGTGAAAAGTGTCCTGTCCATTGAAAATGCCCCTTAATAAGAAATTGAGCTCGCAAGGATGGGAGCCCTATTACTGCCATGTTCCCTTAAAATATAACAATGATTTTGCAATGATTTTATAGAATTACTCTATTTATGATGGTACAGAAGATGAGAAGCTCATAAACTGCTAGCATATAAACATGTAAGCCAGCAAGCAAGCAAGCTTTTAACTGCTTTGTCTTGCTTTGAATCAAGGGGTGTTATTTGCCCAAATCAGAGCAAACACCCATAGATATTTTATCATAAAGCTCAATCTACTAAGGTCGCCAGACTGGGTTTTGCTTCAAAACCTATTGCCTCTTTAAAGCATGCATTAACTGGGGAAATATTTTCATTTGTCTAAATGTCCAATGAAGTGCATGTGCGGTGAAGTACACAGCACATATCTGATGCATGGTAGCCTTCTAAAATGTGACTAGGCATAGGAAGTGGTACTGGTGGTGTATGCTTCCAATACAAATCCTATGCATAAAAGTGCATACTCACCTCTATCTACCATTTTTAGTGGATAGGACTTTTTTTCAAAAACCATTGATGGTTGTTTGAGAATGCTAAGGTACTACCCATGGAACACCCTTTTGATGCAAAGCAACTCAGAGCAGCTATAGTGCTAGTCTGAGTTACCTTCGGGCTAGTTGCCCAAGCAAATACATTTTTCTGCTTGAAAGTAGATCGCAAGTCAATAGTCTGTGCTGGTTTGTGTCACTTTTGTAGTACAAGCCCATTGCAAATTGTTTGTAAATCTGCCCCGGTGTGTCTTACTTCGCAGTTCAGGATGGATGAAGCGTCACCTAACTGTTGTCGGATGACCCCTACAACTACCTACCAAATGATTGACCTTAGGCATACAAAATTGCATGAAAAATTTCAAACTTATTTTTCACACCATGCTACGTACTAGATTTTGACACTGCATTGTCAGGTATCACAAAAAGGTTGAATTTCTAACTAGGACATTTGAACTCAGCTTGACACATTAAGAAGGTAACTAATTAAGATACAAATCATTTAAGATGACATCTATGTGTGCAATGGTTAATCTACAATTTTAAGATGAATGACACAAACGTTTAATGTGTTAACTGCACAATGCTAACATATTTATGATTATAGGCCGCAGAAACATTTAAATACAAGTTTTCTTTTAACAAGAAATATTCATCATTACTACAAAATTTTCGGTTTAACAAATGTATTAAATTTTGCTAAGAAACATACTATTGTGATAATGAAACTTCCTATTTTCCTCATATTTCACATAATGCTTAAAAAAAATAGTTGAATTATCTAACAGTACTTCTTGTTTTGTACAACGTTTATGCCAGAGGCACTAATACCGGGAGTTCCCCCACTTTAGAGGCCCTGTCAACTTTTTTGCAAGCTAAGACCCTTGGAAATCGAGTAGTAGTAGCAGGGGATTTAAATAGGACCTTTGAACGCCTAGACAGTACTGATGATCCCCTGGGGCAGGAGGAGGATAATCTATGGGGAGTCCCTTCTCTGAATCTAGCCCCTGTCAAACGCTGGACGAAGGACATAATCCCCCTAAATGCCATGTGTTTGGAACACGGGATGAGAGCCCTAAATGGGAGGACAAAGGGTGATAAGGAGGGTGTTTGTACATTTGACAATGGTCACAATAGAAGCCGGATACATTACGTTATATGTAGTCTTAACCTTTGGCAGGGGGTTTGTGACATGGAAATCAAGGGCAGGATAGAAAGTGATCACAACCCCCTTTGTGTGACCCACACCTGGTGGATGTCTGCCCAGTCCAATTTGCAGGCAAGTGATGGTTTACTCCCTGACATGGCCAATGATATGCGCAGATTGAAAAGGCCATGTGTGTTGGCGAATGCGGAATCTATGGACTTTATTAGTTCTGAGGTGGACAATGCTCTTGCCTCCATGGAGTTAGTAAGTTACATAGTTCCAGGATCCAGGGGAATTACTGACATCCACAACAACCTCTTTTCCCTTCTAAGACCGCATTTCATGAGAGCACGCAAGGCAAATCGTACAATACCTCCCAAACCAGCTAGGTGGTTTAACCAACAGTGTAGGGCAGCCAGATTAGCCTTGGGTAGTGCTATTAGAAATAGGAATAGGGCTGCGATTAGTGCAGCAAGGAAGCACTACAACGCAAGCATCTCCCTGGCAAAAAAAACGTGGGATGAGAAGTATTGGGCTGAACTAAAGGAGGCCTCTGGAGCCAAGGATTCCAGGCTTTTCTGGAAGATAGTGAAGTGAGGTAGAGGTGGCATCCCAAATAAACCAGACAATAACGTTGCAGAGGCTGCTTGGGTGAATTATTTTAGACCCCAATATGCAGAGACAAAGGAGGTGGTGGCGGGGGAAGCGATTTCAGCCATATTTCCCACTGATAATTTGTTTTCCGCCAAAGAAGTTGAACTTGCAATATGTTCTGTACAAGGAGGAAGGGCCCCAGGTTTAGATGGGATACCCTCGAATGTTTTTAAAAATGATAAAAATAGGTGGGTTAGGTATGTGTTTCTATTGGGGAATGCCATCGCAAAAGGCGTGTTAGTCCCAGACCAATGGAAGGGAGCAATTATCATACCGATCTACAAAAAAGGAGATCGGTCCCTCCCGGCTAATTATAGGCCAATAAGTTTGATTGCCGCTATCCAAAAAGTGATAGGGAAGATGGTGGTAAACAAACTTATGGATTGGGTGGATGAGAACAATTCCCTCTCCCCTTACCAGGCAGGCTTCCGGAGGGCTACCAGCACCGTCGATCAGGTGTTTCGTTTCACTATGCTGCGGTGGGGGACGGTACTTCTTGGCAAGGGCAGCCTGTATGTCGCCTTTGTCGACTTGCGGGCTGCCTTTGATTTAGTCCCAAGGAGTAAGCTTTGGACAGTTTTAAATAAAATAGGTATCCCAGCAGAATTGCTCACCCTAATTATGAGGTTGCACGAGAGTAATTTCGCTAAAGTCCAGTTGGGTTTGAATGGTCAATCTTCCATCGACTTTCCAGTCGAACGGGGGGTTCGCCAAGGTTGTGCAATGGCACCCTTGCTTTTTTCATTATTTAATAATGGGATCGTTGGCAGGATGCTGGATGCTAGCGTAGATGCACCTTCGTTAGCGGGCCTCAGGGTCCCTATCCTGATGTTCGCTGACGATACGCTAATTATGTCTAAGACCCCTTCTGGGCTACAACGTGCCTTAAATATCTTTGATGGGTTCTGCCTGGAGCATGGCCTCGAAGTTAATGTTGGTAAGACCAAGTTGATGGCTTTCTCCCGAGGATGTAAACCTCGCCCTAGGATACATATGAACAACATCGAGCTTGAGGTAGTCAGGGAGTTTACCTACCTGGGGGTACAAATAGCAAATAGCCAAGGCTGGTCCCATCACATAGTAAAAGCGGTCTTGAAACACCAGCAAATCTTGGGGGCACTACGGGTGGAGCATAAAATATCAAAAACAAAACCCATAAAACCCGTCCTTGGCGTATATGATGCAAAGGCAATAGGGTCGGCCCTATATGGGGCAGAGTTGTGGGGTTTTGAAAAGCTTACCTCCCTACAGATAGCAGAGAATAGGTTCTTCAGGGGAATTACGGGACTTCCCCAGAGCACCCCACTAATCCCGCTTAGCCTTGATCTTGGGAGAAGATCTGTTAGTGATCGAGCTCGATTGCGTCCCATCTTATATTGGAGACACCTTTGGTCTACCCCAGAGATTAAGCACTATGCAGATGGGTTTCTGGCAATAATTAAAATTGACACCTTCCATAAAATATCATGGTTGAAAAATTTAAGGGTCATGTTAGGTGAACTGGGTCCAACCTTTGGGATAATCCCGCGGGGGAAGTTTTTCCAAGTAAAGATACCCTTAAAACTTTATATTGGGAGTGGATAGATGGTAGACTCTGGAGGGGCACAAAATCCGATTTGATGGGGGGTCGTTTTCTGGAAATCAAAATGTGTCCCGTATTAGAACAGTACTGGGACAGTATAACTGTCCCTATGGACAGGAAGTTATTTTTCCAGTTGGGATCTGGCTCCCTCCCCCTGAGATATTTAACAGGCAGGTGGAAGAGTTTGAATACCCTGTGCTGCCCAGCGTGCGGTGCAGCCAATGAAAGTATGGGTCACTTCCTATTTGTTTGTAATGCCTACGCCACCCCAAGGATGGTATGGTTAGCTCCAGTTTGTAAGAACCTTGGGACATCTAGTGGTGTTGAGGCATTGAGAATCATCTGTACCTCCACTGATGAGCCTATTGTTTTGGGCACAGCCAAGTATCTGGGGTGGGCCTGGTCCATTAGGCGGAGGGCTCTTTCCACAAATGTGATTTGAGTAATGTTTTAATTGTGTGTTAATTTTTATACTGACTAAGCTTGCACAACAGTTTTATAAATATGTATTTGTATAAATGTGATTTAAATATTTAATTGTGATATATTTAAATGTATGTTGTGCTTTTATGAGTATATAACTCGAATAAAGCTTTTCAAACGTTAAAGAAATGCATTAATAACCAGTATTTTTGCTTCTTGACATTTCTCTTCTTTATCATAGTATAGGATGTTTGCAAAAAACTTTGTGATAAAACTTTACAAGCTGCATGTTATTTCCTAAGAAAGGAAAAGCTTAACTCATTCTCAAACAAATACTGTTGCCTGATAAGGTCCGAAGAGGAGAGACCTGCTACACATTTTTGCATTTGATATTAGTGTATGTTTAAGTGTGGACACAAACACTCATTCCACACATCTATTCCCAGACACTCATTCCATTTCCCTTGTTTGCAACTGACAGATGTGGCTACTCCTGCTGCTGTAAAACTTTGCCTTATTATCGATTTTCGATTTTAAATGTTTTTTTTCTAGAATAGTATAGGAATATACACTTGCCATGGGCGCAAAAGACTATTATCCCTGTGCACATGTACCATCATCAACAACTGAAGAAGTCACATAAAATTCAAAACCATTATCACACGCAATTTCCTGCTTTCACTTGTATATAGACAAGAACAATATGAATATTTCTCTTCCAGCTTTGATCTAATGCTTTCCAGAGTGTCTCTAATTGAAAGCATGAATTGACACCTACAAGCAAAATAAATGGAAACAACCTGGTATTAATTTATGCCATATAGACCTATAGATAGATTTAAGGCTTATCAAAGCAATTTAACCTGATTAATGAGATCACTGGAGTAAGTTTTTATTGTGGCTCTAGAAGAAAGGAAGACTTATATTTCGCGTAGTAAAGATAAACATAGTGATGTTTTGAAAATGGTTCGGAAGAAAGAAGATGAATTTAGAAAAGAAATGGCTCACCCAAAATTAAGATTAGACTGTCAACATAAAGGAAATATTTGCGTTTATGAAACAAAACCATCCAAATGAGCCCGACATGTAGGGATTAGTAGGTGTGAACATACATTTGAATTAATGGGAGAGACATGGCAAATTTTACAGGGCGAAGAATCTGCAATTACAGGAGTTCATTTCATTTGTGGACAGTATGCTTATTTCGCGTTAGCTGCTGCATTGTGATCTGTTCATGTGAACAGCCAGGTCTTGACTACTGTCCTGAACTGCTGGAGCAATGAGGCAGTCCTGAGGTTCAGGGGAAGGCTGTTCCAAGCTTTGGCTGCCAAGTGTGAGAAAAAGAATCCTCCGCTGTTAGCTCGGTAAATCCAGGTGGTGTCTGCGAAGAAGAGAGAGGTGGATCATGGGTGTCTGGTCGGTTGGTGAAAAGTCATGTATTGTTGTATGCTGATTCTTTTGTTATATGCGTGGGTTAACACATTGATCTGGCATCTCGGAGCTGGTGTAGCTTCTTGAGGTAGGATGTGATGTGGGTCCATCTGGGGAGGTTGAGAATGAGTCTTGCTGCTGAGCTTTGAATTCTCTTCATGAGGCATAGATTGATTCCTGTGTAGTGTGTGTTCCCACAACAAAGCCTGCTGGTGATGTGGGCCTGTGTGACAATCCTATTGGTGTTCACTGGGAGCCCCCTCAAGATCTTGCGGAGCATGCGTAGGGTGTGGAAGCAGATGGATAAGACTTTGTTTACCTGTTTCTTTATAGATAGCTTGCTGTCTAAGATGATACTGAGGTTGCGGGGTGGTCTGTTCGAGTGGTGGTGGTCCGAGTTCCAGAGGCCTTTATGTGTTTATCCATGGTGAAGTATTGTTCACAAAGATGAGGATTTCTGCATTGACAGTGTTGAGTTTGAAGCAGTTGTCCTTCATCCAGTCAGTGATGTTCATCATACATCTGTAAAAATTGGTTCTGGTAGTGGAAGGTCTTTTGACAGTGAGAAGATGAACTGGGTGTCATTGGTGTAGGAATTGTTGAGTCTGTGCAACTTCGCAGTGTTCACCAGGGGGGTCAAGTATGTGTTGAAGAGGATGAGACAGGGGAATGATCCTTGAGGAACACTGCAGATGACAGCTTAGATTCCCAGGTGAATGGTAGGAGTCGGATTCTCTAAAGTCTTCTGGTGTGGTACGAGGTGATCCATTTGAGAGTGTCTCCCTGGATTCTGAAGTGGTGCAGTCTGATGATCAAGATGTGAAGGGAGAAGGTGTTGAAAGCAGCTGATAGGTCTAGGAGGATTAGGGCTCCCATTCCACTTCGACCAGGAGGCCCTGATTTTGTCGGTGGCTGCAATCAGGGCTGTCTCGTGCAGGGGTTGGCTCGGAATCCAGAATTAAAGGGGTCTAGGAGGTTGTTGGGTTCCAGGTGGTTGGTAAGTTTCTGGTTGAATGCCTTCTCAAGAACCTTCACTGGAATGTGGAGCAGGGAGATTGGCAAGTAGTTCTTCAATTCAGCTGGGTCGGCAGCTGGTTTCTTCAGTGTGTTTCCAGTCCTCCAGGAAGGAGGCTGAGGTGATGGAATTGTTCAGGACTTTCTTGAGGTCATCAACAATCATCTTGGTCCTGAAGTCAAAGACAGGTGAGAGCAGGGATATGTGGGTGCTCCAGAGTGTATGGAATTGATGATGGTGATTGTAGCTTGGGTTGTGAGAGGGTCCAGGTGTTCGGGTTTTGTGTGTTGTGAGTGTGAGCAGGCTGATGCTGTCGACAGCAGGCGGGTTGGGGTTAAAAGTTTCCCTAATGATTGAGATCTTGTCATAGTCCGCCAGTGTGTCATATACTGTGGCTGGGGCGGCTGGGAGAGGTGCTGAATGGAGGCCCGAAGAGATGTCTTTGCGGGCCGGGCGGCTAGATGAGAAACCAAGCCGGGTCGGAGACAATTCGGGGACAAGCAGGGGCAAAGGTCATGGTTGGCGGGGGACACAATGCACCGAGTAGAGGGGCGAGGTCTAATTCAATGCCGACTCAGTGCTTTACTGTCATTGAACCAGGCGCGGCGCAACACAACAGCACAGCTGCACCGAGTGTCCGCGGTCCTAAGATCGACTCAGGACTCACCTTGGCTCACGGGACGTTGACAGCCGGACCTCGGCTACTCAGCTACCCCTCTCTCGGTCGACTTACTCATCACCGCTGTCACCCTGCCTGCTTTCACTGCCTCTTCCGCCCTCACCGCCGCTGCCACTTCCGCAGCTTACACCCGCCTCTGCTCCACTCTCCTCCGCTCCGCCCACAGTCCGCGTCCTCGCCACAACCACAGCCCACGTGCACGGAGGTGATGTTGTACTTAGTGGCTGCTGGGCTGGAAATGTCCTTAACGATGGGGAAGAGCTCATTGATGTAGTTTGTGCTGGTTATGTGGTGCATTCTTCTTTGTTTCTTTCAATAGGCAGTAGTACTAGTTAAGTGCTATCCTGAAGGCGGTATGTTCTCCTATCTCTTTGCTGGTGCGCCACTTCCTTGCTTGTATCCAGGAGTTTTATGGATTTCAGCTCTGCATTGAATCAGCTGGCTCTGCTGGTGTGTCCTTTGGACTTGGCTGGCTTGGTAGGGGCGATTGTATTGGCACATTCTGTGATCCACCTTTGGCCTTGAACTACGGGCGGACCGTAGGACGATTGCTGAGGGTGCACGTGGGCTGTGGTTGTGGCGAGGACGCGGACTGTGGGCGGAGCGGAGGAGAGTGGAGCAGAGGCGGGTGTAAGCTGCGGAAGTGGCAGCGGCGGTGAGGGCGGAAGAGGCAGTGAAAGCAGGCAGGGTGACAGCGGTGATGAGTAAGTCGACCGAGAGAGGGGTAGCTGAGTAGCCGAGGTCCGGCTGTCAACGTCCCGTGAGCCAAGGTGAGTCCTGAGTCGATCTTAGGACCGCGGACACTCGGTGCAGCTGTGCTGTTGTGTTGCGCCGCGCCTGGTTCAATGACAGTAAAGCACTGAGTCGGCATTGAATTAGACCTCGCCCCTCTACTCGGTGCATTGTGTCCCCCGCCAACCATGACCTTTGCCCCTGCTTGTCCCCGAATTGTCTCCGACCCGGCTTGGTTTCTCATCTAGCCGCCCGGCCCGCAAAGACATCTCTTCGGGCCTCCATTCAGCACCTCTCCCAGCCGCCCCAGCCACAGTCCCAGTTTCCGCTGGTCTCCGCCCCCCCTCCTGCCGTATAGTCAACCCCGGGCGCTCGCCAGTCTGGTCCAGTCAGCCCTGGTTCTGCTCCCCCCGCCCCCACCTACCCATTGCCATCACTGCCGGCCCTTCTGCCCTACTGCCCAGACGGGATCTGGCCCACGGAGAGTCATTCAGTTCCCCCCCTATGCTGCCCCCCCCCACCTGGTTTTGGCTTGGTCCGCTAGCTGTGGATGTTGCACTTGGGATTAGGGGCCTAGGAGCCAGGCCTAGGTGTCAGGCCTTTTGGGTAGCCTTAGGGGTAGCAGACAGGTGGCTGCGGTCAGTGAATGGTGAGGGGTTGTGTCTGGACCAAGAGAGCGGGGGGTGCCTGCGGTCATGGCCATCGCCAACTGATCTTGCCACCCAGGATAAGACAAGACTTAGCATTCCTGGATTCGGGGCCAAGTTGGTTCTCTACGACCCCCCCTGTCCTTCGGAACTATATACTGGTATGGTTGGCAAACAAGAGACCGAATGGCAGAGGGTCCACCTGAACTAGTTTTTTAACCCATAGGCCCCGAACAACTACGTACAACAATGGAAGTGATGAGATCCGGGAAAATAAGAAAAGCACCCTCTGCACTGAAACGAAAGAAATCAAAACGGCTAGCTGTGAAGTGTGCCTCAGTCAACCTCACAAATCCACTGACCTCTACGGTCACATTGAAGGTTTCAAATTCCCTATCAAACGGTTGGCAGAACAACAGCAACAGCAACATGCATCCCTCTCACGCACCATCCCTGAACGCTTCAAAATCTCTCTCTCTCTTGGATTACTTTAAAAAAGCACCTGGTGGAGTCGCGCACTTTTTCTCCCCACAAGCCTCTGAGGCAACTAAGTTTTGTGACCCTTATCAATCTACTGAGCCAAGTGTGCACCTGCTTCAACTGTCTTATACATCAACCAACAAGCCTGCTCTAGCACCGGATGTTTTTATTTTTCCGTCACGCAACGGCGGCGTAAACGTGGCGCATCCCTGCGACCCATTTACAACGTGACGCATCTAGGCAGATGCGTCACGTTGTAAAGCCCT
This sequence comes from Lissotriton vulgaris, assembly GCF_964263255.1. Taxonomy (NCBI): domain Eukaryota; kingdom Metazoa; phylum Chordata; class Amphibia; order Caudata; family Salamandridae; genus Lissotriton; species Lissotriton vulgaris. Next base: position 80,850,979 of record NC_141690.1, on the reverse strand, counting down.
GCGCCACATGTGGGCGTACCGGCGCAGGGTGGGCGTTCCGGGGCAGGTGCGCCTCGCAAAAGTGGCTGAGTGAAATCTACAAAATTTCACTCAGTCACTTTTAGGTCAATGCTGCGTCAAAACCCTGAGCCTGCTTGAAGCAGGCGTAAGGCTTGACGCAGCATTGGACAGATAGGGTGCCCCCGAGCCTTGCTGGAGCTGCGTCGGGCTTGCGACGCAACTCCAGCAATGCGCCACTTTTACGGCACTGATGCGTCATGCATCTGTCCCGTTTTTGCCCCATGGTGCACCGCATTGGAAATGCGGCGCACCATGGGTGGCGGAGCTGCGGCGCACAATAACTGGCGCATCCCTGGGGATGCGCCAGTTATTGTAAATCTGCCCCTTAGTACCTAACTCCGACATATTTAGTCCTTGCTCATTACAGGGCTCAAGCTTCCTCGAGGGGAGCTCAGAGTCAAATAAGCTCCAACAACGACCACTCTCACCTCCAGCAGTAATAACAGTTCCTTCCAAGTCTCCACAAAAAAACGATCCAAATGATCAACTGTTAGCGGACCTGTCCCTTTCTTAAAAACTCTGAAAACTCACTCAATCCCAGATTAAAAACTGAGCCACTCCCTGAGGTCTCCACAAACATGAGTATATGGCCTCAATTACTCCAAACTTTCCAACTGACAGTCACTGCCTTAAATTATCATTCCGACAAATTGGACACGCAGGTTGACCTATTGAACACCTTAGGTCTGTTTTTACAGCAGGGATTGATAATAAGCTGGATACATTGAACAATCTAATAATAGGAGCGCAATCGTCATCAAAATTAGTACAGTCAGTTTGCTGCTGCTCGCCCATTATTGATTCTCTCTCCTCGCTTCCAGCTTTTTAACCAGTGTCATAAATGAAGTTAAGCTGTTGAAGGGAGGCCGAGTAACTGAATGTTTTGACCAGTTACCTCAAAAACCCTCAACACTCAACTCAGAATTGATTAACTCCCTGACCTCATCCGTAATTGGGACTCCGGCGAGTGGGGAACTAAAATCTTCCTCGAAACAGACCGACCACCCCCAAGATCCTCACCAAGACCAAGGCCCTCTACCCTCAGTGGTATTGATTTCATCATCGGCCCTAAGCCCTCAGATGGTGAGTGGGCTAATTCAATTCACTGGTAACAACATGGCAGGGTCTTCTGTAAAACTAGCCGCTGCTGCAGCACCCAACCCCGAAATACTTCCTACTCCCTTGCCAGCCTGTAGCAAGAGAGAGCGTAAACGTCAGCGCAAACAAAGAAATAAATTAAGACTAATTCCAACAGTCGATCTTCCTAAATTATTTCCATTGTTTTTACCGCTGCTAATAAAAAAGCCTTAAGTCCCTCACAACTACCACCAACGTCAACAAGTTTCTGTCAAAGCCCCCTCATGGCCGACTTAGTCTCAAGTACGTCAACAGATTTCTGCGTGTTGTCACGATCAAAATACTTTACCCGCGGAAATAGTGGCACTAGAGCCACAGCCTGGCACTGATGAAGCAAGAGGTAAATCTGACGAATCATTTACAAGGAAGACGATAGTCACGTTAACTCAACTTCAACTAGCTTCCACTTCAAGTGCACCTTACCCTAAAAAATTAAACACTGGATCCAATCCCTTAAAAGTAATTTTTACTAATACATCAATTTCACTCAAAGACACTCAGACAGCCAGGCAAGGTTCACAAGATCCTCCCCAAATCCTTCTGGGATCAGACTTAGGCTTCTCAATTGATAAATCCATTCAACCCAACCTAAGCCCTAGCACCAAAAGCGCCAAAAGCAACCTACAGCATTCCAAAATACTTCTTGCTCCTGAATATAAATCAAAAGGTCGGCACAACATTCTCAATAGATCAAATATAATTAAATTAGTGAACGGTGCCCCGGGCTTTGAGGCTCTGACATCGGATGAAATTGAGTCCATTGAATTCCTTCCACCAAGAGCCCTACAACCCTCTGAGGTAACCCTAGTGTCATTCAGATTCGCTATTTGGGCACGAGCATTCTTAGCCCAAAAGGATATTTTTCAGCAATGGGGAATTAAAATCCATCCTTATTCTACCCCAGGCTATCCCACAGTGTTATTAAAGCAGCCAGCAACCCCCAAAGTGCACAATGCCCTAGGACTGGATTTAAAAATAGGCCATACTCAATCCTAAAAAATGCCTTAGGCACAACACAACTGACTTAAAATGTATGGACTAAAGCACCCAACCCTGAAAAAAACCCAGATTTGGGATGGCTTCCGGCCGCCTTGTCCCGTAAAATATCAGACTGACCGTTTGAAAAACATTCTGCAGACCCAAATTGCAATGACTTGGTCCAATCAAGACCCCAATCATCACCTCTTATAACCCTCTAAACCCCCAGTCACAGTCCTCTTTTACATTGTGCTCATGGAACATTAGTGGTCTCCATCAGAAAATTACCAATTCGGAGAGGCACAACTTCACATTTGGGCACGATCTAATAGCCCTTCAGGAAACATGGGCTACTCAAAATTGTCCAGTGATAGGCTTTATTGAATACTTGAAACCTGCAATTAGAGACCGTCATTATGGCCAACCCAAAGGTGGTCAGTCGATCTACGTCTCAAACAATTTAAAAGGCCCGATCGAGCTATTGAATTTTGATGAGGATTGGTTACTCGGAGTTAAGATCAGTTCATGGAGCAAACAGCGATCGCTTTTACTTCTTAATGTTTACATTAACCAGAGCACACGTTCGAAAAAGGAGCATTTAACATGCCTAATGAAAATTGTGTGTGACCTGGCTGCGGATTACCCTCACTCAGACAGTATCATCACCGGAGACTTCAATACTAACCTCTTTCAGGGAAACCCTGCTGACTTTGAAGGGCTCTTTCCATCTGCATCGACAGAAGTAGAGGCACAGTCCAAACCACCAAACCAAGCATATTGTGGTCTAGGAGAGCTTTGTGTGTTGCATCTTTTCAGTGCCAGCTTTTTTGTAATGAACGGTAGCTCCACGAAAGACATTCCACCAAAGTGGTTCTGGATAAATGGCCGCAAATATTCCTACCTTGATTATACCATCTGTAATTCAGCCCTGTTCCAACACTTGGGTAACTACAGCATTCATCCCCGATTGGAAAGCAACCATCGCCCACAAGTTGTCACCCTCAATGTAAAGCCAGTGTATCATAAATTGGCCACAACATCATGTAAAGGAACTCACACCGAAAATCTAAAACGATTAAGATGGAGCGAAGACATCAGTATTAGCGTTATGAAGGCATGTTTAGCTTTTATAACAGGAGGCACTGACTTGGCGGCCTCCCCCACCGTTTCCTGGTCGATCTTCTGTTTCCGTTTGATAAGCCTCTTTCCATCCAAACTGCATTCTCATAATGCTTCTTCTAGTTCCCAGTTTTTGATCTCAAACCAAACTAGAGTACTGAAGAAGTCTAGAAACAACGCATTGCGCTCCTTTAAGAAATCCCCAGGGAACAGTGAGCTCTTGAACGTGTACAAAACTGCCCAAAAAACATTTAGGCAGGCTCAACAAAAAGACAAACGACTATACCTAGGCCAATTCTGGTGTAAACTGCTATGGGAGAGCAAAAATCGCACCTCAAGAAAATTTTGGGCCTTAATCCATCGTCAAAACTCTAGTTCACCCACCTTTGGGATTGCAGAAGCCGACTGGTCCGCCTTCTTGACTGACCACTTTAGGGTCACAGAGGGAACAGCTTCCACAGACATATGTGCTCTCAATCCGATGAAAATAAACCCGAGCAAGAGCTGGAGCAGGCCCACTGAATCTTTAGAATCTTCAAGTGAAGATCTGCCGATCACTCAAGAAATGGTCACCAAAGTATTATTAAAAGCGAGATCAGATGGAGCGCCTGGCCCAAATGGCATACCACAGAACTTGTTCAAAGCAGACATAAAACTTTGGTCAGGATACTTAACTAATCTTTTCAACTTTGCATTAAGAAGTTCTACCATACCGGACTCTTGGCGAGGCGCAATAATACATCCGATTTATAAGTCAGGTTCTCATGCGTCTCCAAACAATTACAGATTAATCTCCCTTTTAGACATTGAAGCAAAGCACTACGCAGGTATTCTACTGGAGGAGCTGAGAATCTGGGTAGAGCAGAATAATTTGATCCCAAGGAACCAAACCGGCTTCACTGTAAATTCTGGCACCACGACAAACCTATTGACACTGTCTATAATTGTTGATAAAACACCTATTACATCTAGGGCTGTTTTTTGCTGCTTTGTAGATTTTAAAGCCGCTTTCGACTGGGTCCCCAGGGCTGCTCTATGGGCAAAGCTAAACAAGTGGGGGATCCCAGCCAAACATTTGGAGGTGATTATCCAACTGCACTCAGGCACATGGATACAAGTGAATTTGGGGACTGGCACATATCTCTCTCGGAAAATCATGACAACTAGAGGCGCCAAACAGGGATGTGTACTGGCCCCACTACTTTTTAATCTATTTATAGCAGACTTACCAGACACCCTAGAAGAAATAAACAGCCACCCACCGAAGATGGGAGGTGTGTCAATAAGTAACCTTTTATACGCCGATGACTTGTTCCTTTTTAGTCTCACCCGGGTAGGGCTGCAAAGGCTAATAAACAAACTACACAGCTATACCACCATGAAAACTTTAGAGGTTAACCTAAAGAAAACCCAAGCGGTTATCTTCGGTAGAAAACGTAACCTCGGGGGTGGATGGCTAAACAACAACATGAGCCTTACAATAGGAAAAACATACAAATATTTAGGGGTCAACTTTGACTCCAGGTGTACTTTTGCCAAACAATGCAGTGAAATTTCAGTAAAAGCCATAAACCTTCAGGTGAATCTTTCCAAGCTCTCAAAAAAATTATCTGGTCTGAGTTCATCACCATTATTGGAAGTCATGAGAGCAAAAATCGGGCCTACTTTGTCATATGGCATTGAAATTTTTAGGGGAAAACTAAACTTCAATTTAAACCAACACGTGACCAAAATTTATTAAAAAAGTCTTCCATATGCCTAAAAACGCTTCTGCCGCACAGATCAGATTAGAATTGGGCCTACTAAATTTTGAAATCTCTAACACTGGCACGTATCTAAATCTGTGCCACAAACTTAGGCAAGCTGATCAAGGTTCTTTGGAGTCATTACTTTGATTAGACATCTCCCAGAAAAATCCAGGCGGCTCTTATGGCCGATTCTTTATGGACCCCATCCAGCAAATGTCTGCGGGCGACCTATGGGACCTCAACCCCAGCAAGGCAGTATTTAAAATCAGTATTAAGAAACATACTCGAATGAGGTCCCTAATCATTGATAAAGCTCACTTTGCTAAACACAGACATGCATGGACAATAATGAATTCTTATGGGCGGGCTTCTCCTTTTTCTTATCTATCCTGCACTTATCCCTTGCACTTAAAACTTAGCTTTATGGCTCTTAGATGGGGTGACTGGCAATTTTTAAAAGATCTACCCCCCTGGCGTGGAAGGTCAGAGGATTTATTGTGCAGACGGTGTAGCAAGACGGCTGAAACTTTGGAGCATGTAGTATGTCTTTGCCCCGCTCTTACGCCACAGCGCAGACGAAAACTGAAAACTGAGTGGAACAGGCTGGGAATCCGGACCCGTAGACAGGCAATTATTGCAGCTCTGACCCCTGAAAATACAGTTTTAACTATAGGCCTTACAATTTTTATACGCTATGCATACAGTAACTTCACTCAGTAACCGGAAGGGCCTGTCAATGCTTTTTTTTATTAAGGAAATAGTCTATACTAAATTGCACTTTATTTTACGCTGCTAAAACTGTTAATATCTGGTTACACTTTACTATAACTGACTGCTAATTGCTGAACATTTGACTGCATCTACTAGCATATTATTGCTTTTTGTTAGGGCCAAAAACTCTCTATATTTTAAATGCCATTGTTGATATGGTTTTGCACATCATGTCTTTTTAACATATGTATGCTATTGAAGTCCCCTAATGCAATTTGGAAGTTTTTATCTACTCGCTGTTTTTACGTTTTGTTACTTTTATAATATTCTGTATTGTTGCTGGTATTTTCGATGTGCTCTTTTATGGATATTTTATATCCAAATAAAGATTTAATTTCCAACTAGGAGAAATTCTTTGCAGCCTTTGCTTGTATCAGCCAGGTGGTATTTGAAAGCGTTGTTATACTTTTCTTTTGATTTATTTTTCCAATTTCTCTGCATGGAGTCGGAGGGAATGGTGCCAGTGGGGATGGGTCCTGAGATGGTGAAGTGGATGGAGTAGAAGTTGGTCTAGGTGAGCTACATGACTATTTTATATTTGTCTCTGTCGCTGTATGTGAAAATAGGTTTGCACGTGTGTCCTGCGATGTGGGTCGGGTAGGTGACAAGTTACTTGAGACCAATATTGCTCATGCTTTCTAGGCGGTCAGTTGGGCTGGTGTCAATGGAGTCATCGAGATGGAAGTTGCGATCGCCTAGGAAGATTTAGTACTCAGAGTTGATAGTTATCGGTACGATGATGTCAGGGATGGCGTTGCAGAAGCTCGGGTGTCGTCCTGGTGGTCTGTAGTTGAAGATGGCTAGGATGGTGCTTTTTGCATCTGTGTGAAGTTGGAAATTGAGAAATTTAGGTCTCCATTATAAGCGTCAAGTTGACTGGACAGGATGTGCAGCAAATAGTGTCCATGTAGATGATGCCAATTCCACCTCTGCTTTTGTTGGTGTGGTCCCTGTGTGTTATCTTTTAGCCTTCAGGGTGGCGATGGGGATGTCTGGTGAGGAGCCAGGGTTTCAGCCAGGTCTTTGTGAGGAAGATGACATCTGGGATGGGGATGAGACAATGTCTAAGATCTCTGTGGAGTGTTTGCAAAGTGATCGCGCATTGAGTAGAAAGCACTGGAGTTGTGCCTTCACGGTTTCGGTGTGCATGGTGGGCACAGGTGTGCTTGCAGTGAATCCATTGTTGTTGGTAGCTTCGGGCTGCTAGTAAAGTGACAGTGCTAGCAAGAGACCAGCTCGCTGATGGTGGACAGCAGTAGTTGTCGGTGCATCGGGGATCCAGGGCTCGGAGGTCTCTGGCAGTGTAGCTGTGCGGGATGGAAGGGCCCGGGTTCCTGGCACTGGGCGCAGTCCATGCATGACCAGGCACAGATGTGCTTGCTTTTGGGCACCTTCCGTGCTCAGTTGGTGCACCCACTGCACGCACCCATGACGAAGACTCCCCATGTAGGTGCTAGGAAGTGGTGAGGACTCTGTTAGAGGCTGGAGATAGGGAAAGAGCAGGGAAACCAAAACTGCAGGAAGGCGTGTGGACAGAGCAGTGAAGGCAAACATCAATGAAAAAAATCAAATAAACAGCACAAATAACTATATATATATACGACAACAGAAGGCTGGTGGGAAGATGCAGCAGTGACATGAAGCAGCCACGGGGACCTGCTACTGGAGCCATGTTGCAGCCTTCATAAGTAGGTCCTAGGTGTGGGTGAGGCTCTCCCCACTGTGTAACCCACTATTGTTCATCCATTACTGATGAGAGTAAGGAAATAGAAGAATTTAAAAAGAACATTTACTACTAAAAATCAGAATTAGAAGAGTTGGAAACAACTAGAAATGTAGAAAAGTTGGGAAAAGGGATTCTTAAAATTTGAAATTGGGTTGCAACAGCAGGAGGAGGTATTTTGAAAGCTATATTTATTGCAATACCAATCATATTTTATTGGCTTTATTTAAAGGTTGTACATATTACTCACACCACAGGACGGGCAGAGAAAGAAAGAAAAGTTTAAAAAAAAGAATTAGAATTAAGTATTCCCATGAATGATGATTACAGAAAGTCATTAAAATTCCAAAGTTTACAACGAAAATACCAAGATTGAACTGACGAAAAAGGTGCCCTTTTAGCTGAACTCACGTATGAAATCAAGATAATTTGATGGTTAAGATAACCATCCTATGGGGGAATTGAAGAACCTAATTCATTAAGATAGAAATCATTTTTAAAAAACAGAAGTGTATGGAATGAGTATCATAACATTTAAAGATTAAATGACTTAATTTTTAATGTGCAACTGCATTATGCAGATATAGTTATAAGCATTGGCCACAAAATGCTTGAGTGAACTTGACAATGCTGAAATGTGTACAATGGAATTTAAAGGCTTGACCCTAATGTGACATGCTTAGAAATGTTCGTCATAGCTGCAGAATGTTCCGGTTTAACAAATGCACTATATTTGGATAAAACACATCTTATAGTAATAGCCAAGCTTTCTATTTTCCCCATATTTTACATAAAGCTTGAATAGATTAGTTAGTATTTCTTGTTTGTGTTAATGAAATGCATTACTAAACAATATTTTGCCAGTTGATGTTTTTATTCTTTAGCATATTTCTTTGTTTACGCAATGAAACATTTATCATTAGAAGGTTAAACTGAGTTCTATTCCAGTGGGATCAGAGGCTTATGAATCGAGAAGCCACATAAGTAAGATGTCTCTAACAAACTTTGTTTTTTTTGTTGTTTGTTTTTTTGTCCTCATTCTGCCAATTTACTTGCTGGCTATACTCATCCCCTTCTCTGGTAAAGCCCAGGCCTGGTTGGAGTCCTCCCAATCAAGAGAGAAAAGCTGTTTCCAATTCCACCCTTCCCGAGACTGCTCATAGCACGGAAGGGACACAGGACCAACAGCTCAACTTTGGTTTAATCATTGGACCCCAGATTTTGAGACCAGTTTACCAATTTAAGCCATACTTTCTCTTTACTGCTGGAATCACACATTAGGTCCTGCTTACTTATATATATAACACTTTTTTTGGCACTCCAGGAAATGCGGTGGAAGGTTAGCCTTCCATGATCTACAAATCTCTCTTCTCCCTAATAAAATTTCATATAAAATAAATCTTGCATCTAATCTACTAATAGTAGTAACATTATCATGCCAAATTCCAAAAAAGACCAGGGCAGGACTAATTTTCACAGATATGCCTGTAATTTCGGTCAAAAATTGGCACATGTCAAACCAAAACTTCTCAATTTCGAATGTATGACGTTACAACGCATACATTCACAACGCATACCATTACAACAAAACTTTTACAACGCAGGATCCATTACAACGTATGCCATTACAACGCAGATGCTATTACAACGCATGCCATTGCAACGTGAATGCTTGAGTGAATGCATTCACAGCGAACAATCCAAGGAGATGGTCGCTCCTCCATTTCGCTCGAGCAGCAGCCAAGGCGTCTATGAGTAGTAATTCGGCTACGGACTGTTGTTCAAGAACACTTTACACACAGTCCAAGAGCAGTGAGCCAACCACATCCAGTGTGCCTAGTCGACTGACAGGCACCGGAAGGATAACAACAGAACAAAATAGAATCAAGGCTGTCCAACCCTTTTCCCAGTCCTGATGAAGACCCGCCCCAGATGCACGTAGTCAGCGCATCACCACCAGGGTCAAAATTTCGATGTACCATACTATAGATCTAACTGTACAAAGTCTGATAGGAACAAAATAAATCATATTGCCTAATGACTATTGTGTTGACAGTTGATAACCTTAAATATCTGTAACTTGTACATATCTGTGTTTTTGTAAATCTGTATTAGTCTTTCATATTTCACGTTGTATAGCACTACATATGTCTTTTTGTATTGTGGACAGCACAATCAATGCTTGATAAAGTCAAAAGTATTGAGAAAGTGTATTACTAAAGATTTACTTGCTCAGCCATTTGGGGTCAGTGTTTAATGATTTATACTACTACGTCTGTACCCCACCAGGGACATACAAGTTCGATTACAGGTTGAAATACCTTGTTTAAGTACACTTTTTCCTCCCAAACAAACCATTATTGTTTGTTCCATGCCAACAAGGCACCACTCTTCTCCCCATAAGCAAAATGCTGCAATTTACTAACCTTCCATTTATCTATCAATAATTTATCCAGAGCCTCTTGGTATTCTAATTGCAACATTTCCAGTTTTTCCTGAGAAAGGCCACATTATTAGTGCTCTCAAGGGAAGCTTCCTGTACCTCTTGGTCTTTATTCTTAATCATTTCAAGCAGCCTTTCTTCTTCATGCCTCGCCCTTTGTTTTTTACCCACCATGATGCCGGTACTTATAGATCTCAAAAAAGCCTTAAGGGAGTCCCATACGATTTGAGGTTTAGCTGACCCCTATTGGCCTCAAAAAATACCACTACCTCCTCTTTAATTTTATTGATTACCCCCTCATCCAACAAAATTGTCCTATCGAGAGTCCATCTAGCTATACTTCTCTTATTAGGTATTTTTAATGATAAGAGGACAACCAAGTGATCCGAAAGTATAGCAGGTACGTGCTTAATCCTTTCAACCCCAGATAGCAGGTCATGATTCAGTAAAAATAATAGATTTGGGAATGATGACCATACTTTTTACTAAAAAAGTGAAATCTCTCTTATCCCCCATCTTATGTCTCCAGATGTCAATCAAATTGAACTCTCTAATCATATTTTTAAGCTCTGCCATAGTTTTGTGGCGTAACATAGTTGGCTTTGGAGGTTCTATCCAAACTTTTATTAAATACTAAATTGAAATCTCCTCCAGTTACTACTGGGGTATTAAATGGCATTAAGCATAGTTCCAATTTGATTAATACATCCGGATTATCCCCATTAGGCCCATAGTAGCTGACTAAAATCACGGCTAATCCCTGTACTTTTATCTTGACTAGGGCCCACCTACCAGACGAATCTGTCTGCTGACTTTCTACTACAATACCTGCATTCTTTCTTATAAGTATAGCCACCCCCCTCGTATTACTACTTTGATCTGAACAGACATTATCTTGCACCCAAGACCATTTTTTAAAAGCATTCACGCATTCATTCAGGTGGGTCTCTTGCAATAATATAACGCTTGCTTCAGATCTCTTCACAAACTCCATTACTCGACCTAACTCTCTTGCAGACCTCAAACCATTCACGTTCCAGGATACAAAGTGCACTAAATTCTTCGTCATCTATCTATCCTCAAACCTCTACCATTACCTACTAAGTCAGTCTTGTATTGACCTACCCTTTGTATACATGCACTAATACACCAGTCACTATGAGGTAGTAGGGCCACCCATCACATAGCTGAAAGAGGACTACATTTTTTATTATTTTCCCACATGCTCCCAGCCACCCGTGCCCTGCCCCACCCTATCTCTAAGGCAAAAGGCCTTTGAGGTCCCGCTGTGCAGAAAAAAAAATGAGGTAATCTATTGCAGATTTAAAAGGGTATATAAACGAAAATCTTATACTTGTATATTGCTATATATTTATTTATTTATTAAAAACCTTTATTTTCTTTATGCACAATACACAGCTGTCTGCCTACAACCCAACGGGCCGGCCGCTATGACATTCAGCATTGTAGCATCATACAGTGGAGCTCCCACCTTGCATGCGGGTTAAATGACCCGCAGTGTTTCCATGCGCATAACGTAGAATCAAAGACAAGCATAGTAGGTTTCATTTTTAAACTTTTGATGAATTAAACGACAACATAAAAACACACAAACACATTGGCAAAAGTCAATTGCAGGGATTCAAGAGGAGAGGGCAAAGAATCCAAGTATCATACAATAATGAAGCACATATCTCGGGCTGAAGGGTGGCGAGCAGCTCAACAAATACATATTATTACAGACAAACGTCTGGAACGTCAACTAAGGGGACAGTGAAATATCAATGGTGTAGTCCTGTGGGGGGGTGCAAATATTCCCACGGCAAGCATTCCATTGGGACCAAATTCTGCCCCATTTCTTAGTTCGGCCCCAAGCCACATAGACCGTCTTTTCCTTGAACATGCACCAGTCCATGTTCTCCTTCCAAGCCATTATCGTGGGTGGTCTATGGGAACCCCAGAGTTGTGCAATATCCCTCTTGGCAACCATGTTACTGAGGTAATTGGAATTTTTATGGTCAGTTATGTCCCCTGACGAGTACCCCATCGTCTCCATGTACGAGTTAAAGTGCATGTAACTTCCCTCCGCAACCGAATTTGAAGACGCAAATACATTTGCGTCCAATGTTAACATGTCCTCTTTCAGATCCACCATGAATGGATTGATAATTTAGTTCCTAAGTATGCCGTGCCACCGTCTTTACATGGTGCACTTTCACGTTTTCCTGGCTCTGCCGAGTTAGGCCCTGATTCCTGCCATTGAACCACTTTTTCGTTTCTGTCTCCGAAAACTGCAACGTGGAGATGAGATGCATCCCTGACCTCTGCCTCACTTCCTGCCAAGCGAGCGGTGCCCGGTTCGGCCTGCTCTGCCTGCCAAAAACAGTATTTTGCCTTCAAGTTATCAGCGTAGCCAGCTCAGCCTCCTCGAAAAACACATTCCTGTCTAGTAAAATAAGTAAACAGCTCCCCGGCTGCAGAGTAAAGGGTAAAGCCTTCCTGTCCTCTTCATGTAATTCATTGCTCCCGTTACCATGGTAGGCCCTGGCTCTGCGCATCTGCACCTAGACACGCATGCATTCAGTGTAGCATAGCCTCTGCCCGAAAGACCTTTTCCTCCAGTATAAACATCCCCTAAACACAAGATATCAGATATGTTTTAGGAGCAGGTCGATCTGACATGCAAGACTTATGTCTTCTCCACTAGTGTTAAAAGTCAGACTCTTAGCTCCCTCCAGACGCACGTCAATCACACGTCATATTAGCTGCGCACGCATCCAGGCCATAGGTTTCAGCTGACTCTGCATGAATTCACTAAGCATCCACCCACTTATGACACTTTTCTGTGACGTTTCTAGTTCACGCCTCTGTGCACACCCATGTTCACACCTTTTTGCTACGCACATGTGTTCTTATCATATACATTTCACTAGTCACGCCTACTGTATGCAATGCTATTGTGTCATTTTACTATATATGCCATGTACTGTGAATAAATCATTGACATCTTTCCTGACATCTTCCCTTGCATGCTCGAACCCTTGTATTGATGGAACAGATCTCCATTGACTCGAGTCATTTCTGAATTAAAGCCCTTTAAGACTCAGACACCCCGGACTCTGCCTTTCATTTGATTGAGCTATTCTTGTACTTGTAATTATATGGCAAAAACGATACGGTAAAATATTTACCAAGAGTCGCCCAAAAAGTCTGGGCCGTATTATAGTCTGTCGGTTCCCAAACATTAAGAAGGCATCGTCGGGCCTCAGGCAATAGAGAGACCCCAGTGACCCTTTCCATAATCGCATGCACTCTAGACCAGAAGGCAGACACCTCAGGGCACTCCCAAATGATATGCAGGAAGGTACCACTCATACCGCAGCCGCGCTTGCATAAACCATCAAGGGAGTAACCCATTCGCACCAGACGCGTACCAGTCACATATACTCGATGGAGGATCTTCAACTGTACAAAGCGGAGGCAGGCAGGTATGGCCACCTCCTTGGGGGAGGAGACGGCCATTTGCCAATCCTCATCATCGAGTTCCAAGCCATCAGTGGTCCACGAAGCCCTGAGTCGCACAAGAAGATCAGCCCTGTTATTGATGAGTTTTTTGTAGATCAGGGATATAGTACTGTCCGGCACATGGCCATCAAGAATGCGATCCTCAAGCGGCGAGGATTGGGGAATCACCGTCCCCGGGGGGAAGCCGGAGGTCAAGGCATGTCGCACTTGAAAGTACCTGAAGTGTTCCTTGTCGTCAAGCTCATATTCTATTTTGAGCGCCTCAAAAGTCTTAACACTACCTTTGGACCAGAGATCCTCCACCTTGCTAATACCAAACATGTCCCATTTATCGAATCCTTTCGTTCTCCACAGATTGCCCAGTTATTGCTATATATTTGCTGTACATTCCTACATAGGTATTAACCCTTGTGTGTCTCTTACATATGAAGTGTCTTGCTACTCAGCTGTGTAGCTTCTCTATATACAACTATATACATGAACTGCCCCTCATTTGGGTTTTCCTTCTGTTTTAGCAAACCATCCACCACCGTAGGGTCTCTGATCACGTGCATTATGTTATGCCACATTATCTTGAGCATAGCAGGAAATTTAATTTGGACTTGGGCCCCCCTGGAACGCAACTCATTCATTTTAGAGCCCAGCTCCCATTGTCGCTGAAAGGTTCTTATACCCAGGTCCGAACGTATCTGATATGTGGCATTCCCCGTGTTTTCAACTCCTTAATTGAATAAGCAATACAAAGTACATCAATTGCACATCACAAAAAGTTTCTTTCAGTCATTTGCTGTGGGCACATATAGACCCGTTTTCTTAGTCCAAAGGAGTTCCGTAGTGTTATCCAAAATTAATTGAATAAGTTAAGAAGTTAACTAAAATTCTTCTTGGGGTTTTTCTACCTGGATGTAATATATAATGGTCTCTATGAACCCTTTGGAGTTCTTTATCCCAGTCAATATCACTCCTATCCTGAAGCAGGTCTCTCAAGAGGTTACATACAAAGCCCTTAATGTCCGAGCCTTCTGCATTTTAACCCCCCCCCCCCCCCCCCCCCAATACGGACATTGTTTCGTCTAGCATGGAGTTCCAGCCTTTCCAGATCTTCTTGTAAGGACTTATTTTCTTCTCTGAGGCTCGCTATTTCTTTAGAATTCCCTGCTATATCCTCACCCAGCCCCTTCACGTCCTCCTCCAACGCTGTTGTGCGCAATGCAATCCCGTCCACATTTTGCTCAAGAATACCACATTTATTCTTTATGGCCCTCTGATTGTGTTCGGAGGTTTCGAACCTAGACAACGTATCCTGTCTTAAACTCAGTAGGAGATCTGTCACTTGAGTTGTCGGGGGGCCCTCCTGAGGCACCCTGCTCCCTCCTCGCTCCTTCCTCATTAGGTTCTGGGGGGCCCTCCCTGTTAGAATCCTCCTCTGGGACAGGTTGTAGCGTAGGCATAGATTTAGGCCCAGGCTCAGGCCTAGGAATAGACGTTGGAAAATTTGGTGCAGGAGTGCTCAGAGCTCCTAGGGTACCAGAAATAATTTTGTCTAAGCTCTCTCCCCCAATCCCCATAAGGGGAGAGAACCGATTCTCCAAACTCAGTGACTCATCCAAATCTTTCTGCCCTGTCTGTGTAACTGGAGCATCTGCACCCTTTCCTATATCCTGAAAGGACTTCTCAGTTCTTGCTGGGCCAGCCACATGCTCCATGATTTTAAAATATGACCTGAGCGAGGATGGTGGTTTAGAGAATGAAGCTGCTGCTTCTTTTTTACACTTTCTCACCGTTCCTCCCTTTGAAGGTTTCTTAACCGGAGTAATAGCTTGGGGGGTACTAACTTGTTTTACAATAGGACTCTTCCTTTCCAGAACAGAGCGCAAAAGATAACTACTCCGTCCAGTTAAGGTAGACCTTATACGAGCTTCTTCCAGGGCTCTGGTACTCTCAAGACAACTACGTGTGTTTGGCCCCTCTAAAACAAGCTGCTCCTGCCCCCGAACTCGTTTAGTCTCAGACCCCCCTAAACCTTTTTCTCCCTGTAATCCACTGATGCTCAAAACATCCAAGGGTAGGTCTCTTGATGCAGGGTCCTTCTCTTCCTCCTTCACCATCCACTCCTGGATCGCATTTGACTTTAGAATCTGCTCATAGAATGGTATAACGGGGGTAAACCCTCCATTAACCCAGCTTCTTTCTAAATTCTTTTCTGCCCCCTGAGCTTGCCATACACGATCACAGGCAATGGAAACACTAACCTTCCCCTCCGCCCCTCTATAAATACACTGCACTCTTGTTATTGCCTTCCAAGCAGACCTCATAATGGCCCCTGCCCGAACCCATCTTTCTTTGAGGGTGGAGTCACGTCCTGCTGAAAACGAGCTGGTATTAAGGCTCATATGTAAATAAAAAAAGAACTCACGATTATGCAGGTATTAATTAGTCCAGAAAATCCAGAGAATATGCCACAGGAGTTATGCTCTCAAAAAAACCCACCAAATTTCCGCATTGCCATCCACTCAAAACAGCTACCTGGACCAGCATTCTCGAGGGGGGCGGAGTCGCGTCCTAAAGTACTGAAGTCTGATGAAAGCCTGAAAGCCGAGTGCTAAGGCATAAAGGTAAACAAACATAATGGGCACAGGAAACCACGTAGTCCAAAATGTCTCGAGCTGAAAAAAAACATGAAAAGCCACCACCTTACCGTACTTAATCGCAGCATTAGCCAGCTGTCTCCATGTTCCCCGACCACATGACCGCCAATCCGTGCCGGTCTCATCTCTAAAAAAACTTTATGATAAAACTTTACAAACTGCATTTTATTTCTCCCTCAAATAAATCTTGCTGTCTGATTGGATCTGAAGAGCTGTGGCCTGCTACATATGTTGCAACATTATTTTTGCATTTTATATTAGTGTGTGTTACTAGTGTAGACACACACACACTCTACACAGCTATTCCCAGACACCCATCCATTTCCTTTGTCCTCAACTGACAGGTGTGGCTACAACTGCCGGTCTTCATCCTTTGCCTTAATATTGATGC
Source organism: Lissotriton vulgaris (assembly GCF_964263255.1). NCBI lineage: Eukaryota > Metazoa > Chordata > Amphibia > Caudata > Salamandridae > Lissotriton > Lissotriton vulgaris. The sequence goes on along the minus strand of NC_141690.1, from coordinate 80,834,436 downwards.
TCGATTTTTAGAACTTGCTACTAGTTTTATAAACAATGTCCCCGTATTGTGGGGGGGGGGTGAAAATGCCAAAGGCTCGGACATTGAGGGCTTTGTATGTAACCTCTTGAGAGACCTGCTTCAGGATAGGAGCGATATTGACTGGGATAAAGAACTCAAAAGGGTTTTTGTGTGTCAGAACGACAATCTTTAGCTGAATTCAAGCTTCGTAAGGTAACCATTTGAGAGATTTTAGGACTAGGGATATGTGCTCATTTAGTTTGGTACCTGTGACCAGTCTGGCCAAGGCATTCAGTGATGCCCTTAGTGGAGTCAGGGTGTATTTGGGAAGGCCACAGAGCATAGCACTGCCATAGTCTAGCCTCAACAAGACTAGTGCTTGGACCACCTGCTTGAAATCCTTTTTTGGCAGGAATGGTTTGCTGTTCCTCAAGGTCCTCATCAAGTGGTTAGCTCCCTTACACACATTGCAGATATGATTTTTTTGATATTCAGGTGCTTGTCCAGAGTGATTCTGAGAGATTTGACTGAGTCAATGCTGAGGGGGTGCAGTTGTAGGCAGTGAGGTGATTCAGCCAAAGGTCTAGCTTGGGGATGTGGTTTGGGGGAGAGATGAGAAGGAATTCCGTTTTGGCAGTGTTGAGCAATAGATGGTTCTCAGTTAACCAATTTTGTGTGGCCTGAAGGGTGGTGTTGAGTGAGATGATGTTATCTGGGGATGAGATTTTCAAATAAAGTTGTGTGTGGTCCGCGAACATATGGTAGAGAATGTTAGAGACATTTAGTGATTTCGCCAGAGTTTCCAAGAAAAGGTTGAAGAGGATAGGAGATAGGGCGGACCCTTTGGGGGACAACCATGAGTACTGGAGAAGGCTGGGAGAGGGAGTGGTTTGCCTTAACTCTTTGTGATCTGTGATGTAGGAAGGAGGAGAACCATTGTAACACCATACCCGAGAAACCCATCCTGTTCTTCAGAATGGAATAGGGCAGAAATTTATGAGGTCAGTTTTATCTGCATTTTGCTTTTTAAGAATAGGCGACACCTGAGCTGCTTTTAGGCAGTCTGGGATCGTGCCTTGTGATAGAGAGGCGTTTACAATCCTTGTCCAGGTGGGGATGAGTACATTCTTAATTTCTTTGAAGATGGCCGGGGGCAACGGGTCACTGAAGTGGTTAGAAGGATTGATGTTCTGAAGAATCTTATTGATGTCTTTTTCACCGAATGGGGTAAAGGTGCCCCAAAACGCATTGTTCTCAGAGATCAGACTGATTGGTTTGCACGTATCTAAGAGGTCAAGGGAGGGCAGTAGAGCCTTCTTAGAGGCGAGTTCAATGGTGATGAGTATTGACTTCTCATTGGAGAAAGCAGCAAGATCATCGCAAGAAGGTGGGATGAGTCCGGAATCCGAGTGGTTTGGGCCTGCTGTTTGACCAGTTCGAAAAGCTTCTTGGGGCGGTTTGCAGCTTGATCAAGTTGGCGTCTGAAATAGTCTGCCTTGCGTTCTTGATTTGTTTGTTATAGGAGCTCGTAACATCTCTAAGGAGTTTTAGTTGTTCCAAGGAGGGTTTGGATTTCCAGGAGCGTTCAGCTGCCCTAAGGTTGCGGTGTTTGGTGTTTAAATTTTCATTGTACCATGGTTTGGAAATTTTTGTCGAACAGTTTTTTTGTTGGAATGGTGAAATGTCATCCATGATGTTGGAGATGGTCGAATTGGAGGAGTCTTGGGCACCCCCAAGGTGAAGCCAGGCATCCCAGTGTTGTTGGGGCCATTGTGGAGATTAAGCAAGCTATTGCCCAGAGGTACAGCGTGGGACCCATGATTAGAGTAGGTGCTGAGGCGAGAATTATCGAGTCCACGGACATTGAGCCCAAGACCCTGCCGCATCCGGACTTGAACCCTGGTCCCGGGCCTGATCTCTGCTTCAGAGTCTGCCGCTCAAACCAGTGAGCCCGACTTCTCCACTAGTCAGTGAGTAACTGAACCTTGACCAAGTCAGCTTGGGAGGAGAGGGCAGATTTACAGTGAGCTGCTAGATCAGTTGCGTTTATTGATCTGAGGTCCCTTTTCCAGATCTTTGATTTCGTTGGCTGAGCCTTCCTCATCGACACCTCACTGTTAATATAGAAAAGGATGCAATGGTGATTGGACCAATCGCAAGGGGTAATGGTATCCAAAGTGATGGTCTGCCCTTTCGAGATAATTAGGTCTAGCGTTTTTTCTTTATTGTGAGTTGGTTTGTCACAGTGCTGGATCAGCTCATGATCATTCAGAAATGCTTTAAGGCAGGATACCGCCTGGTCATTGGGGTTAGCGCAGTGAAGGTTGAAGTCAAGAAGGAAAATTTGGGGCACGGCTGAGTCAACATAACCAGAGATGACTTCCATTAGCTGCTGTAAGAAGGGGAGATTGTCTCCCGGGGGATAATAGAAGGTGTGCAGTTTCCAAATCGCAGGTTATTGCTTGAGAAACTGAGACAAAGGCATTCACAGGAGGAGGGCGAGGGGGACTCCAAGGGGGAAATCGGTAATATGATCCTATGAATACAGGCTAGGCCACCCCTCAGCTTCAGAGCTCTGTCTAGAATAATTATGTCGTGAGTAGGAGGTACTAGGAGGTCTAAGATAGGAGAGGAGGTGGAGTTCAGCCAAGTTTCAGTGAGGATAATAATGTCTAGGCCCATGTGTTGGATGAGGTCAGAGATGTCAGAGACGTGCTTACTGGCTGCCCTGCAATTGAGTAGTACACATTTAAGTCTAGATGGATTAGTGTGGGAGGGAGTTTGGATGGCATTCACTCTTTTGAGTTTGTCTGTATTGATGACTCTAAGGTTGTGAAGAGGTTCTCTAAACGGGTTGAAATGGATGGTCTGAATTTGTCTCGGTGGGATCAAGTTGGGGATGGACCTTTTAGAGTTGTGAAGGTCATTGATTTCATTTGGACGCCAGGTATGTCTCAAATCTTCTGGAGCGGGAGGGCGCGTTAGCTAAGGGAATGGTTTGCGAGACGGAGGGGGCTAAAGACAGGCCCATGCGTTCACTTGCGCTAGTGGAGGCTTTAGGGGAGGCTCTAGGCAGGTTCTCTGCAGTGAGGAGGGAGCTAATTAAGGAGAAAAACTCTTTTGAGAGGGCTTTTAGGTCATGTAGTTCAGTAGTGAGAAGGTGCAGCTGGAGAGATATATCATCAAGGCTCGCAACCAAGTTGAGCGGAGAATGGGGGCCTCGGTGTCGGTCCTTGAGGTCTAGGGTGACAGAGGATGGTTCCTGGGGTGGGGAATTGATCATTTGGGACTAGCGCAGATCTTTGCCCATTTGATATCAAGGTTGTGGCATTGGCAGGGAGATATGACCCTTGAGCTTAGGGTCAGGTACAGTCAAGATAGGAAATAGTGGGATTGAGCAATCAAGGTCGTGGGGGGCATTTTCCCATTCACCTGCATAGTATGGGGTGTGGGGAGAGGGATGAAGAAAGAGGGATCAATCTTAAAAGGCAAAGATAGTAGGTCACACGGGGAACTCTCTGAGCGAAGAACGGATAGAGTCAGACTGGCTGGCTTTGCGTCAAGTGAGCTTGAACAGTCTCTCAGCATCTGATTTGTGGGGTTTTGGGGGTTGGGGCACATTAACAGGAGGGAGAGCAGCTCTATTATCATCTAAAGGTGATGAGCGATTTAGTGAAAGTGAGGACTACCCCAGAGTGGTGGGGGGAGGACTGATGATGACCTGAGTGAGGGCAGGGTGAGAGAGGGTGTCAATGGCTTTTGCTGAGACAGCGTTTTTGAGTAACAGGAATATAGTGGCTATATTAATTAGATTGACATGGGACACTTGGATTAGGATGATCCCGTTGCTATACAGGGAGCTGGTGTCATTGGCATGGAGCGTGGATGAGGGCACTGTAGTGAGTTTGAGACCATGAGGTGTTTTCCTGGAACTGATATTAGTAGCACAGAGTAGAGCACTTTTCGCCAACGTGCTCCTTTCCTAGTTTATAAAATAAGGTCATTCACTTTACCACCAACATTTGTACAAAAGTAGAAGTCCGAGATTAAGGTTTCGGGCCTAGCCCTGAGTATGTGATGCTTGTGTTTTTTGGCAGAGTTTTTCGATAGTCTAGGTGGGTAGTTGAATACTTCAATATTATTTCCTCATTTAGGAAAATCTACACCCAATGTTTTTTAATGATATTTAAGGCAGGAGTATTTATGAAAGACAATATTTCTGTAATGCATATTCTGAATGCAATCCCCTGCATGTCGATTTCCTGCAGAAGGTTGATAAAAATTGTTGAGCTCCCCCAGAGTTTGGCTGAAGAACTCCACTCCTGGATCTATGATATGGGGGTTGGAGGGTCGGAGTTGTTAGTTTGGTGAAAGCAACCATAAAGTCCACTTTAAAAGAGCAATTACTAAGGAAATTAGAAGTGACATACCTCCTGGTTATTCCTCATTTCTCCCCAGCTTTTTCAATAGGAGATTTCTGCCACTGATATACTCCCTATCTGTGGAATTTCTGCAGATATTGTTTATTCTGAACGTCCCTCCCGCTAATAGCTCCATTGGAATTACAGTGGCAATATGTACTGTTCTCAATACCATATGCTCACTCCATATTTCTTGTGAAAGACGCAGCAATAATACAACCTCAAATGTCATAATATTGATAGCAAACTCCAGTGCTATAGTGAGTGATAATAGCCATGGCAATGATAGCAGCTGTGGAAGTGGACTCCTATGCCCCAAATGATCACACGGAGCCACTGTATATATTCAGAACCTTTATTTAATTTGGTTCTATTCTACCGAGCGCAGCACCTCCGCACTCCGTCTGCCGCTCGCCCTCAATGCCGGAACCGAGTCACACAAATTCCGGTTCCGGCGGTCGGATCAGCGACTAGAGCGCTACACCACATCTCCCCCCTTTCACTAACAATTAACAAATGTAAAAGCAACAGTCTTACTTGAGTCACATCTCGAAGTCTTCAAACTTCTTCGGGAGTCTTACTTCCCTGCCTCTGCGTGTACGAGACACTTGGGAGTCTGTATTCCCTTTTGGGGAGCATACTTGACGTCTCTGTGCCTGACTATCGACGGGCTCTACCTCAGAGCCTCCTTCCTCTCCATTGTACTCCCAAAGTTTGGGCCCCTGCTCCATTCCTGCTCCTTCCGTTTCTCCTGCGTTTGACTTCCTAGCCTCTGGCGCTCTACCCTTCTCAGACTCTTTCTCATTCCTAGCTCGACCTTCCTTGGAGGTAGGGTTTTCAGTGCCACTGCTACTTCCCCAATTGACCACTCGGTTGCACTTCGCCATCCTGTCCTGAGACCAAATCTTTCCATCGCTGAGCAGTGCGGAACGGGAGTATGGTTCAATCACTTGCAGGGGGGGCTATACGTGCTGTCCCCATTCTTCTTCATGGTGGGTTGTTTAACTCTCACTCATTCTCCTTTTTCTAGGGTAGTCTCCTTGACGTTTCGGCTCTTGTTGTATTGATTGGTGTAGATTGCTTGAGCTTTGTCTAAGTTTTTCCGTACTACGGCTGGGGACCATTGGCTCTTCACTATGAGGTGTTTCCACGGCAAGTTGTCCTTGGTGAATGGTTTGCACCCTCGGAGGATCCTGAATGGACTGTATCCAGTGCTGGCTGGTGTTATGCGATACGCCCATACGAGGCGCTTGAGCTCCTTCTCACAGTTTTTGCCGGCACTTATCGCTGCCTGAACTGACCCCATTATGACCCTGTTAAAGCCTTCGACCAGGCCATTTCCTGCCGGGTGGTATACCGGTGTGTGTCTCACTTCGATTCCGTTTCTTTTCATGAACGCTGACCATCTCTCTGACGTAAATTGAGGGTCATTGTCGCACGTTATTTCTTTCCGTTAAGAACGTTAGTACAGTCTCTGTGTTTACTGTTTCATTTACCTCCACCTCAGGCCACTAGGAGTACCGGTCCATGGTCACTGTGACATATTTGGGGACCCCTTCGGCGTCTAGAATGGGCCCCAGGATGTCGATGGATATTTCCTCCCACGGGCCTGAGGGGCAATCGTATATGCCCAAGGGAGGACGGAGCAGTCTCTGCGTCTTGTCCGCGTTGTTGCACTGATCCCATACCCTCACGTGTCTTTCAATCTGGTTGTCCATGCCTGGCCACCAGCATGCTTCCTTGGTCCTCTACTTGGTTTTGACTATTCCCAAATGCCCTTCATGTATGATGGACAGGACTTTCTCCACTAAGTCGTGAGGGGGCACCACTCAGGTTCCCCTGAGCAGGAAACTGGGATTCTCCCCTAGGGAGAGTTCGTCTCTCACTTCCCAGTAACTTCTCATTGTGCTATCTAGTAGCCTTTTGTCAGGCCATCCATTCACACATATCCCTTCACCGCCTGGATTGTGTCATCCGCTGCGTATCCACTCTCCCATTCTTGGACACTGATGGCTGTCTCTTGGTCTTCCATGTGAGCAATTGCGTATTCTTCCCATTCATTGGATCTTTGATCTTATGCTCTTTCCTTGGCTGCTGCTCTGCTGAGGTAGTCAGCTACCTTGTCCTTCTGGCCTGGTAAGTACTCCACTTCATAGACAAAATCCAGGAGTCTCAACGTCATTTTGGCGATGCGGGGGGTTACGTGGGCATGACCACTCGAAGTGAGGACCTTCACCAAGGGCTTGTGGTCTGTGCGTAGTAAGAACTTAGCTCCCCCATAAGAACTGCCCGAACCTCTCCATCGCTCATACCGCCGCCAACATCTCTTTCTCCATCACACTGAACTTTTCCTCATTGGGAGCCAGGGCTCTTGAAGCGAACCCTATCGTGGTGATCTCTCCCTGCTGACCTCTTTGGACTAAGTCGGCTCCTAAGCCCCTATCGCTGGCATCCGTGGTCAACACCGACAATGCGTTCTGTTCAAAGCCTTACACTGGTATGGCTGTACTTATCTCATGTTTGAGAGTTTCGAATTCCCTTTGCTCAAATTTCGTCCACTGGAATGTAGTCTTTTCTTTTAGGAGCTGTCTCATGTGGTGGGTTTTTGACGCAAAATGGGGCACAAATTTGCTATAAAATTCAGCCATTCCTAAAAAGGACCTGACGTCTTCTCAGTCCATTCTCTGACAGGATTTTCAGTACTGCCCTCAGCTTCTCGTCATGGTCTGCCTGGGATTTTCCCATCACCAAGATGTCGTCTTGGAAATATTGAATGCCCTCCTTCTTGTTGAACAGCCGGTACATTAGATTTTGGAACACCGCCGCCGCTGAGGCCAGGCCGAATGGCATTCTTAAAAATTTGTAGCATCCGTATGGGGTTATGAAGGAGGTTAAGTGATTGCATGACCGTTGTAATGCTATCTGGTGATAAGCGGACGTGAGATCCACTGTAGAGAACCATTTTACTCCCTTAGTTTCCGCGAGCATCTCATTGATATTGGGGAGTGGGCACTTGTCCACAATAATATTCTTATTTAGTTCTCTTAGGTCCACGCAGAGACGGACCTTGCCGTTCGGTTTCTGCGCTATGACTAAGGGCGCCAGCCATTCTGCACTGTCAATTGCCTCAATGATCCCGTTCTCTTCCAATCGTTGCAGTTCCTCTTGCACGGCGCTCCTGCACCTGAACGGGATGTTTGTGACCTTGTGGCTAACGGGAGTCGCTCCTTCTTTTAGGCAAATTTTGTGGGTGAACTTGGTCAACCGCCCTATGGTTTCCTTGAAGACTTCAGGGAACTCTTCTTTCCATGTGTGTTTTTCCGGGCCCGGGTCGTCGTCGGTGATCAACACCTGTGTGTCTCCGCTGGGGTTTAACTTGATCCCTAGGGCTCCCTGATCTCTCCATCCTAGCACAGTGGGCCCCAGCTCCGCCATATATAATTTCCCATTTGCGCTCCTCCCTTTGAATTCAAACCTTAACGGAAAGAATCCCACCATGGGGATAGGTTCTCCGGTAAATGTCACTGGGTGTATATCCGTGGCCATCAAATAACTGCCCACTACTGACTCAAAGTCTCTTTCCCACACCTTCCTCTGTATGATGGTGTACGGCGACCCTGAGTCTGCTACCATGGATACTGAGACTCCTCCAATAAACATGTTGCACGCAGGTCTTTTGTGTGTCTGGTTTCCAATACCTAGCACTTAGTCTTCAATGCGAGGCACGCCCTCATCATTCTCTTCTCCTGTGCTGACCTCTTCCCTGTCTTCGCCATGGTCTACAAACTTCACTTCCGATTTCGATACTTTCCGCATGCACACTTTTGCGGAATCCCCTAGAATTCCACAATGGGAACACTGTGCTCTAAAAGCGGGGCACCCCTTGTCGTAAGCCGCTTGTGTTTGACTGCCACATCTATAGCATGCGTTCTTCCCTTCCGTGCGTTGCTTGGTTGTCTTGGGGAGTTTCGACGGGTATCTTTGTTTGTTCCCGGCCCCTTCTTGGTTTTGAATTTGTTGTCTTGAGTCCGTGTAATTTCTGTTCAAGATTTTGCATACTGCTGTGCTTGGTTTGTTCTCGTTGCGTGCGGCCTCAGCACACCTTTTTGACAATTCCGCCTTTTTGACTAAGGCGACCACCTCTTTGGGTGGGGCATCTCCGTTTACCCACAGTTTCTCCTGGATAGACGTGTTGACGGTGTGCATTATTATTTGGTCCCTTATCAGGTCTTCCTGCAGAGCACCAAATTTGCATGTGAGCGCGAGCTGCTGTAGGGCGGCCACATATTCGTCGACCGATTCTCCCTTGGCTTGTTTCCTTTGATAAAAATTGAATCTGTCGATGGCCGTGCATACCATAGTGCGCATCTAGTTCTTCAATTGCATGTTTGAAAACATCAGTGTCCGCGGCCAGTCTCTCCGTCTTCACCAAATTTAGGTATATTCTTTGGCCTGCTGGACCCAAATTGTGTAAGAGTATCTTCTTTTTCCTGGCGCTGGGAAAGGCTTCTCCGCCCTCTTCTTCTAACGCTGAGATGTAGTTTTTGAAATACTCCCTCCAGTCCTCCCATGGCATTTCCGGCTGACCCGGTTTCGACAGGAAGGGGACCGGGTTGGTTAAGGAGAAGGTTTGTGCCCACATCGTGTTGTTTTTGGGTACCTGAAGCAGGGGTTGGACGTCGTCGCCTTGCAGATCTGGTTCCTCTGTTTCCTCGCTAGATCCTGTGTTCTCCTCAATTCCTGCTGCGCCTATGTCATCTGCGCCCTGTGTGCTTGGCCTCCGGTGCGCCAGTGTTGCTCCGGGCAGACGTCCTTGCCCCCTGGGGTGTTGTGCCCGTATGCCACTGCTGACCAGCTAGCCTTACTGGGGATGGCACTGGCCAGAACGTTCTGCCTGCTGTGCTCTTATCCGCTTGGACCTGGTGCTGGCTGATGGGCTGCTTTCCTTGTTGCTGCAAGTCTCTGCTGGCTGTGCACGTGGCTCGGGACTTGCCGCCCGATTTTGCACCCTGCAGGGCCTGTGTCCGGCCCTAGAGGTAGTCGGGCTTGTCTGGGTTGAATCAGGACACAGAGTGGTGCTCCCCTGCCTGCACCGGACCGGCGCTATTCCGTGGTGGGGCGAGTGCCATAACCGCGCTCAGGTAGAGATTTTGGGGGCGTCAGGGACGTGACCGCGTTTAGCGTTGCGGGTCCGTTCACCCCTCGTCGCCATTTTGGAAGTGGACTCCTATGCCCGAAATTATCACAGGGAGCCACTGTATATATTCAGAACCTGTATTAAATTTAGTTCTATTCTACCGAGCGCGGCACCTCCGCACTCCGTCTGCCGCTCACCCTCAATGCCGGAACCGCGTCACACAACTTCCGGTTCCGGCGGTCGGATCAGCGACTAGAGAGCTACACCACACCAGCCACGGCTCACACAAGTAAATGATGTGGGGCGGTGAGGCGGCACATATATAAAATCACTCACCTTGCACTCACTACATCACTCCAATGCAGGGAGCTCAAAGTAGGTGCTTTTATTTATTTAGTTAGTTTTCACATTGCCGTCGTGTGGCAGATTCCACTACACCCCGCAGTGCCCCGCCCCACAGCATTTACCTGTGGGAGCTGCGGCTGAATATAGTAGTAAAATATATCAACATGGCATGATTTAACACAAAGTAAAATTTCCAGACTAAAATATGGTGTGGCAAAAACACAGATGCTATAGAGCTTGAGAGAAAGAACCTCCGCATCCAGTGCATATTTTATGTTTATGCTGTGTAATTTCCACAATCCTTAAGTCTTAAAAATATAATTTAGCTTTTATGTTTTCATTTCCTAATTAAAGGCCCTTATTTCGAAAGGCATAAAGCATCAGTTGCATTTCTCTCAAGAGAACCCACTTCCTTACCCCTTCATAACCCAGCGGAGTATTAAGTTCCAACACAATTGGCGTGTTTAGTTTTCGGGAAAATCATCCTGCTCTTCTCCTAGCCAGTCATACGTATACATGGGATGGCTTTCTTAAAACAAATGGAAGGATAGTGATTTCGTAACCTGAAATGAAAAATTCCCAGGATCATTTGCTAAACAATACTCAGCAACACATTGCTGGAAAGGCATCATTATAACATATTTGTTTTTTACAGCTACTCTGCCCTCTTCTCTACCCATCAGTCGCTCGTAGTCAGTCACCCTACTGGGTCATATCTGCAGATGTTGCTGTAGCGAAAGACACCAAATGTATGTTCTACACGTTCATCTTTAGCAAATAGATTCTCGACCTATAGCTCTTATTTTTAAATGTACTTCTCGGATTGCCGTTTCTCTGGTCTGCCAACTCTGCAGCTGCATCCTGCTGTTTCACTGCCTATCTTTTCTCATTCAATTTTTCACCCTGGGTTGCATTCATTTCATTTTTTTTCTGGTTCATTTGGACGCTGATTACATTTCTTTGCATCTGTATCTGTGAAGGAGCCACTGCCAGCAATGCCATTATATCACTGCTCAGAAACCTTATTTAGGAAATATTACCCAATATTTTCTTTATGGAAAGAACACACGTTTTACATCACTGAAAATTAGATGAAATTGTAACCATGGCACTGCAAACTTCAGTTTTCCAAATGCACTTACGTTAAACGCTCAACATATATATCATTTGTCATGTAAAGTTGATATTAACCCAGAGCAAGATAGACTGAAAGAACATGTTTGAGATCAATATGGCATGTGTGTAGCATGTATTTCTGCCTGTTTCATTTTAAGGATGGCATGTAGGCAAAGACAAAATAAGAGTGGGCTTAAGTACACAAGACAGCTTTGAGTCCACCAGCAGTCCATCAATAGGAACACCACTCTGTTACCCACTACCATACCCTTGTCACTTGTCTGGTGAGAAATAGTTTACATCCAGCAACCATGCATCAGGCGGCATACTCAGCTTTTTATATAACTTAGCAGAGTAAGCAGTCAATTTCAAAACCTATCCTTAGTTTATTCCTACACTCCTTAGCCACCTCCACGTAGTAGTCGTGGCCCCTTGACACATCACCGTAAAAAATTGTTGTCCAGATATTTTCATTTTTGATTTGTGTTTTTGTTTAATTAGAAAAGTAATTTAGCTTGGGTAGACATTTCAAATCCAAGTCAAATTTTTCTGGATTACATTTTTTAAAATGGCAGATGTGGTGCAGTGATGATGTAATATTTCAGGAACCATGAGACCTATATACTTTATTTTGGCGTCAAAACATAGGTTTTAGGAGTCAAGTAGTCTTATAGAGGCAGAAAATAACTCCTCAGAGCAACCCTTGCACCATTTTCCAAAATGACAGCTCTATAATGATGTGTTTTAACAATCGTATTGGTAATTAATTTTAATATTTTTTTGGTTTCCGGTTTTCCCTTGATTCAAATTTGGAAACATGAGCGAAGCAGATGGTAGCAGAGGATCTTTACCTCCTCACTGAGGATTGCTAACTACAAAACCCAAGGACTCCTTCAACAAAGAAAATTGTGTATTATATGCTAAACTAACCGGCAAGAAAAGGTAACCTCAACTGTGGTCGACAGTAGAGAGTTTGAGATGCTACAGAAATACAGCAAGGCAAATTTCACATAAGATTGAAACTGATGGGTGAAGAGGAACAAATATTTTTTTATCATTGCAACAATGAGTGCTACAAGTTGCATACAATGGAAAAAAGCCTGGAGAAAAATGTCAAAAGATAACAGAAACCAGTGTATCACAACAAAAATCTGAGTCCTCTGCGAAAGTGACAACAACCAAACTCAGTGGCCATTCACTTAGAAGATTTATGACTACACCTTGTCCACTGCCAACAACTGGGATCTATGACAGAATTTCGACAGACAGAATTTCGACCTACACAAATATCGGCGTAATTATATCGATAGCAAAAATATCGACGCCCTATGTACAATATGGTAAGTACCAAAATATCGAAAAAATAATATCGATGTCAAAAATATCGTTGTCAAATATATCGATTTTTTTTGGATTTAAAATAACATATAAAATACTGTAAATAATACTTATTAATTACTTAAACATATTTAAATATATGTAATAATGGTTAAAAAAAAGAAAAATACATATTTAATAAAAAAATAATATTTAAAAATCATATATAATATATACTTACTTAACAATAATTACTATTCCCACTCCAGTGGGTGCAACAGTAGGGAAAACTGACCCTGAACCCTAAAAATACCCCTTTACCCAAAAACCTAAAACTGACCCTAAACCCTAAAAATACCCCTTTACCCAAAAACTGAAAACTGACCCTGAACCCTAAAAATACCCCTTTACCCAAAAACTGAAAACTGACCTTGAACCCTAAAAATACCCCTTTACCCAAAAACTGAAAACTGACCCTGAACCCCAAAAATACCCCTTTACCCAAAAACTGAAAACTGACCCTGAACCCTAAAAATACCCCTTTACCCAAAAACTGAAAACTGACCCTGAACCCTAAAAATACCCCTTTACCCAAAAACTGAAAACTTGACCCTGAATCCTAAAAATACCCCTTTACCCCAAAAACCAAAACTGACCCAGAACCCTAAAAATACCCCTTTACCCAAAAAGCCAAAACTGACCCTGAACCCTAAAAATACTCCTTTACCCAAAATAATTAATATTACAATTAAATTACTTCCCACCCTATTCCCCTATAAACCCACAACCCGCTCCAGTAGTAAAACATATAATTTAGTAAAAAATATACATAAATTATAAATTAATTATTCAATTAATCAATTAAAATAAATCATTGCCAATTAATATTTAATAGCAAAATTAATTAATCATTAAAAAAGAATTATTTAATTACAAATAAATTACTTCCCACCCTATTCCCCTATAAACCCACAACCCGCTCCAGTAGTAAAACATATAATTTAGTTAAAAATATACATAAATTATCAATTAATTATTCAATTAATCAATTAAAATAAATCATTGCCAATTAATATTTAATTGCAAAATAAATTAATCATTAAAAAATAATTATTTAATTACAAATAAATTACTTCCCACCCTATTCCCCTAAAAACCCACAACCCGCTCGGGTAGTAAAACATATTATTTACTTTTATATATTTTTTATTTATAAAAACATATTAAACACATATTATAACAATTAATTTAAATACTTAACTAAAATTTCTAACACATATTAGTAAATCGAAATTACTTACATCAATATATATGCTATCGATATAAGTAATTTCGATATTACTTACCTTAGGGTCGATATTCTGGCCATCGATATTCTGGACATCGATATTCTGTCCCATCGATATTAGCAACTCGATATAAGTGTAAGTCGAAATTAAAAATTCGATATTTTGACTGTGTACCCAACAACTGATCAAAAAGCAGGGAATATTCAATGTGTTATCTGTGGTTTGGCCAGAACAAGAGCTAAAAAGGATTGAGAGAGAACAAAGTACAGAGTATGTGAGTCTCAAAGGGCAAACATGTTTGTATTTGCAGAAAGTTTCTTCAAAGATGAAGTTCTAGCTGACATAAACAGCTAGGTGAACATATTTGCAGAGGATTTGTATACTCACCCGAACTGCTTGCATGCATACATTTGATAATCTGAATGTACAATGAGTTCCCAGCAGCAACATAACTGGCAGTCATCAGTTAAATTTGCACTCTTTGAAAAAGCAAATGAGTTTTTAAAGCCACTCTTGAGTGCTGGCTGCGGGTACTCACTCAGCGAGATCAGAGAAATAATGTTTAACATTGTTGAAACTGAACTGATCAATAACAATAAAATTAAGATTTTACTGGTGAGATTGTACAATGACAGAATTTGTTTTTGACAGTTTAACAAAAAGAATGATCCACTATGGTGTTCTCAGCTGATTTGACTCCTGAAGTTCTTGCTGCCAAAATAAAATCACAGGATGCAGTAAAATCAGCAGGAACCATTTTAAGAAACATCCTGAAAGATTTAGAATTTGTACTTAATGACACATTTTGTGATGTCCCAGAGATCCACAAATCATGGGAGGCAACAAGAATGCCTGATTGTCTTAACATTTTTTACATCATGGTTTAATATCACCAAAGCTTACTTTTGGATTTTAGCGACATCCTGGAGGAAGTGAGTTGGCGCTAATTTTAAACTTATTTCGTATCTCTGCGTCCTTTCTCAAATTAGAGTGGCATTTCCCTGTGTGACCTTGTTCTCCCATTGAAAACTAGATCTCTGAGCATGGGGAAGAGAAAAGCAGAAACCTCCTGTGGATCAGAGAAAAGACCTAGAGCTGTCAAGACCATACTGTCCTTTTATAAACCAAGCTGATGGGGTGCTTTTGGACCAGATCACCAGTGCTGAGCTAGAGTTGTCGGTCAATCATCATACCTCTATCCAAGACATAACTGTAGCAAGTGATAGGGCTTCTGGTTCTGTTACAGCCCCCACCAGTGTTTCTTTCACACCATCATCGCTCTCTCAAGACCCAATGTTTATTCCTCTAAACACTAAGGCTCACCACACCAATGCAAGCAATAATATAAATAAGTGTTTTGATAATATTTAAAAAATGGATGTTGTCACAAAACAACAAATTCTGGACAGCATCATTCTATCGAGTCAACCAGGAAACCTACAGATGGCCCTAGGAAGACCCCAGCTATATCAGTGCATGATATTAACACTGCCCCATGGCTAGACAAAATGGAGAGTCTCTTTGTGAACTCATTGATAAACTGTAACTTAAGATTTCCTCAAGTCTTAAATGCTTTTGGCACCCGCATCACTGCACTGGAGCAAACAGTGGGAACTCTCAAAGAGTCTGTGGATAATCTACAATTGTTTATTCAAAACCGTCTCAGTAACCTTCCGTCGAAACACCTATGTTAGGAGATAGAATCTCTACAAGTGACCCTACTGGTAATGTGGGTAATGGAGTGCCCCCCCAGGCTCACTCCAGGAACACATGCAGTATCTCATTACCCGTCCCTTCAAATGCTTGTTCATTTCAACAAGACATTACTTTATCTGATAATGGTGATGTCTCTTACAGATTAAACAATGAAGGAAGTACCCTTTTTCAACTGGAAAAGGGAGAGAGTGTATAACACCACAACAAAAAAAGAGCTCCCTTTCCCTGCTTTCGTACAAAATGAGGCACTGTGCCTCCTGCACTCTAAAGTGGAGTGTTGCCAGTCACTTTCTAAACTGCTAAGTCTAAGGTAGGTTACCAAAGGAAATATTCTATATTACAGATAACAGTAATTTCAACTAAAACAGGAACAGCCCAGAAGTCTAGAGTCTATTTGTTGTCTATTTTATTAGATAAAAAGCATAAGTTCATTGCACATAGCCAACCATTAAATTCTCATATATTACAAAAACACATCAAGTACAATAAAAACAAATGTATTAAAAAAGGTTCTGTCAATGCGGCGTTTCGGTGTTCAGATGTTGTTCGTCACCTTCTTCAGGACTATGCTTTCGAGTTTCAAAAAACTTCTTGTTTGTTTAGGTGTAGGAACTGCTTCACTTAGGTTCTTTATTATTCAATTTAATTCTTCATTTCATATAGATTGGGAAGAAAAACTGGATTATTATCTTGCCTTTATCAATTAGTTGCAGGGTTTCATATAATCCTTAATGTCAGTTCAATCTCAGTGAGTCTTTACCTTCTTATTAAGAACTTGTGGTAACACTTGAGCGAAGGACGGGTTTACAAGTTGTCTTTTAATCTCCACCTTCTGGCTTCTTTGGCATAAAATTCTTATCTTTAAAGATGGCCGGGGTTTACATCAATGTCCTTCTCTTTTGGATTGTATCTCCTGATTGTGTGAGCATTCAATTGGTAGAAGGGTCCCTCGGGAGCTTCGTCCTGTAGTATGTTTTCCTGTTTTAGTTGAAATTACTGTCATCTGTAATATAGAATTTTTCCTTTTGGTAACCTACCTTAGACTTAGCAGTTTAGAAAGTGACTGGTGAACACTCCACTTTAGAGGGCAAGAGGCACAGTGCCTCATTTGTACGAAAGCAGGGAAAGGGAGCTCTTTATTTGTTGTAGTGACGTCTCTTACAGGCCGGTCCCTTTTTCTGCCCAGCCGTCAGGTCATAGCAATCATATCATCCCTGTAATGGCATCTTCACATACATCCCCAACAAAATCCTTGGTGGACCTCCCTTGTAATATTACTATCCAGCTGTCTCTTGTTGTAACCCCATACATCCTTATATTGGTTGACTTCCCCTCTATAAGGAACTCACAGGAAAAATAAGCACAACTTAAGAACAAAGTACTTCATTGGTTGGCAACAAGGGTGAATGCTTACTGCCCTCCATCTCAGACCCTGGCAGAAGAGGTTATAATGGTTCATAGGGTGAGCAGGATTGGTCAGTCTCATAAAATCTCACCAGGTAACTATATAATAGTCTATTTTAACAATGCTTTGTGAACTGGCCTTATCTTAAGTGAACTTGGGAGGAAAGATGCATCAATGGATCATATATCTGTTCTTTCTCTGGGTTTTTTCTATCTGCCACTGTAGGAAACTGGCTCTAAACATACTGCACCAAAATGAGGTATAGTGTGCATAGAGTCCAGGTGACCCCAGAAGTAGGCAGATGTTAAAGTTAGATAGAACCTTACTCTCTATTTGTGGTAAAGTGGTCGAGCAGTAAGGCAGTATCAGAGGACAGTGTTAAGCATTTGATATACACACTCAGTCAGCAAATGAATTCACACATTCGAGAACTGAACTCTAGGATAATTATTTTTGTATAAAAATATATACTTGTTTTATTGTTAGAACCAAGCAAGTCTGGCACAGGTAGGCATTACATACTTTACAGTAATAAGTTGCTGAATTCAGAACAGTTTGAAAATGCAATAGGACTTGTACTTTGTTTGATTTACAGGGGATGCAGTAGGTTGCAATACTTAGCAAATACAGTACATTGAAACAAATAGGCTTTTTCAGTAAATTACAGGTAAGTTACTTTTTTACATTACTTTCTAACTCAGTGCTGGATACCTAGATTTAGCACTGGGACATTTCCTGTAAACAGGTAGGTAAATAAGTTTTGGTTATTCGTGAAATTTTTAAAGAATATTTTTAGATTTCAAAACTCCACACTTGGAAACTTTTTGGAATAAAATTGTCAATGTTATCCTATGGAGGAAAGGCAAGTTATCTGTTCAAACGTAAATTATCGACTGTGGGAGTTAAGGTTCTGGAGTTAGACTCAGGGGTCCCCCAGGGTCAGTGATGCACTCTTGTTACACCCTCAACGGCAATAGGGCGGCCTGGTGCAGAGTGTTGAGGCCCAATGTTATCCAAAGGGGGATAGGATGCCTCCAGTTGGTGGCTGCTGGCAAGCAGGTCACTGGGTTGTGGGAGCAAAGCTCCTAGGGTTTAGGCCAGGGCAAATGGGGCGGCTGGGTGTAGAGTGCTATTTAGACGTCGGCCGCCCTGGTGTTTTCAATAGAGAACCTCTGGTTTGCAAAAGCACTATAGGCAGGGAGGCGAAGGACTTCTGGGTGCGACCACCACTTCGAGAGGTAAGTTGGGAAGTTAGAGGTTGGTTAGCCACCATCAGTTTGGGCACACAAGGCCGTGGGGCGTCAGGTGCAGGGATGCCTTTCGGGGTCGGATCTTCTTCCTCGTTCCTTCTGGATTTGGAATGCAGCCGTCGGCTGGAGACTTCAGGCAGGTCAGGGATCACTGGATCTCGATTCAGGATCACTGGGGTGACCTCCTTGTGGTGTTTTTCCAATTGAGCTCGGGCCGGGTTCGGCGGGTGTAGAGTGGGCTGGATTTGCGGTTCCGGCTGCTGCCGGAGGTTGCAGGTGAACAAACCCGGTGTTTACAGGAAAAGCAGTCTATGAAAGTGTAGACAGGCAGATCCCCCGGGGTTTTTGAGGTTGCTGGATGCAGGACAAACCGTAATTTTGCAGGAGCAGGTTCGAGGGGAGACAGGCCTGTAGGGCCGGGGCCAATTCAGTGGGTGACATCCTCTTGTTAACACTGCACTGCTGTTCAGTCCTTCTTCATCTTTTGTTCCTGTCGTTTCTGGAACTGAGGAAGCAAGGTTCAGGGTGCCCTCTAAATACTAGATTTTGGGGCATTACAGGTAGGTAGAGGGCAGTGTCCAATGGGTCCCTTCCCTGGGGTGGGACACCCGCTATTGTGCTCCAGTGGGAGGTGTGCAGGAGCCTGTCCTGGTTGGTTGGGTCCCCCCTCCTCAAGATGGTGGGGACTCAGAGTTGTGCTTCACCTAGCCTCCCCTCCTGAGGGCATGGAGTGCGCAAAGACTGTATCTTAGCTATGTTCCTATTTATTTTTTATATCAATCAAAAATAACAAGTTTTGTCAGACCCTGGTGTGACTGTCCCTAAAGTAGGAGGCCTTTCTATTCCGGCCCTGCTTTATGCAGATGACACAGTCAGACAGTCAAGGGTTTACAAAAACTTCCTATCCTTTTTATTGATTCTATTAACAGCCTCGACCTTTCAACTAACGTCTCAAAATCACATGTGATGAAGTTTGGTCCACCTATCACGAAAACGATGACATTTGTGGTAGAAGGACACCACGCCAGTCAGGTAGATAAGTTTAAATACCCAGGGGTTTAGTTGGACTCTGGTCTAAATTGGCACTCACTTATAACCCAGAATGTGATGTCCTTCAACAGAGCCATATTTAGTATTGGATATTTTTCACACTGGTGTAGGCGCACTCATATTAAATCCATCTTGGACATTTTCAGGGCTAAGTGCGTCCCTTTAGTGAGCTATGACAGTGGAATATGGGGATATAGCCCAGCCGCTCCGATTCAAGTAGTAGAAAATACATTTTTAAGGGGTCTCCTCGGAGTCCCACACAGTGTATCTTATGAAATCATCCACGAAGAGCTGCGATTAGGTTATATTATTGACCAGATTTGACTTTCCCCCTTAAAACTTTGGTTATCAACTTGGACAAAGAAGGAGCTTGGAGTTAACAGATTAATATTGCAGGATTGTTTAAAATTGGATAAGCCCCTCCTGATTCTGTGGTTGGCTTAGATCTCCCATAACATGAAGTCCATAGGGAGGCCTGATTTATATGCTAATCCCATCTGCTTAGTAAGGTTTGATTAAAAATGGGTTGCAGCGGCATGCACTGACAACATGGCAGCAGACCAGGAGGATTCTGCAAAATTGAAACTTTCAGTCAGACATGTGATTCCAGTAAAAACTGTTCGTAATTTAGAACCTTATTTGACTTGCAACATTACTCGTCATCAGCGTCGCTTATTGACTTATTTTAGACGGAATCTAATCATGGCTGTTTTAAGGACTCAGAGCTGCCCCTTTGTGACTGTGACATCTCGATCACTGACGCACTGCACATTGTTATGATTTGTTCATAATATAATAACCTACAATACAATTTTTTGCAACTGATTTTAAAATCTCTGAATTTTATGCAAGTTAGGCCGACCCTGCTATACTTGCAGTTATTACATTCACCCATGGTTTGTTTCTCTCTTGTATGTTATCTCTTAGGGGTTTTAAAGCTGTGATTATGTGGATGTCAATCTCTTGTTTTTACCTGACTTGTCTTTATTGGTTTTATTTTTTAAATCAAATAACAATCATATGATGATGATATCAGAAAAGAAAAACTGTTATAAACTAATGTGTTTGAGTTTGGAGCAGAAGCCGACAATATTGATGATGGGTTTGCAGATGCAAAGGAAGAAGTGGAAGACAATCCCATG
Organism: Lissotriton vulgaris; assembly: GCF_964263255.1. Taxonomy (NCBI): domain Eukaryota; kingdom Metazoa; phylum Chordata; class Amphibia; order Caudata; family Salamandridae; genus Lissotriton; species Lissotriton vulgaris. The sequence continues at coordinate 80,814,248 of NC_141690.1, read as the reverse complement.
AACCGACAGGCTTATACTGCGCAAATGTACTGTCTCTTCCAAATTATGTTTTATGAATCCCATCACGGGAAAAAGAAACATGATGACAGCCCATGCAATCTATGGAAAGTGCAAACGTAGAGAGCTAATCACTTCAATGAATAGGATCTGTGTACCAACAAGTTATAATGATATAGTATGTAGCAGGAACTTATTAGCAGCTCATGCTTTAAAGTCTTGTGACTCCAACAGCACACCACTTCCAGTTTACTTTAGCAGGAAACGATTTACAATTGCTGCTCTTGATAATCTTTATTTTGAAGACACCTCTTCTTTGTCTAGAACATCCAGCACACATGATACTGCTATGGTGCTTTTTAAGATTGTACAAATGAAGTATCTGCTGGAAAACAAGCTGTGTCAGCTGTGGGCATAAACAAACAAACCTGTAAACTAATAACCCAACTGCCTTGCCAACGTGTGTCGTCAACAGGTCCCAGGCTACCAGAAAGTTTCAAATTGGCTGGGGACATTGATCTTCTTCTACCTGATGCTGAGGTCTGCGAAGCTGATTTAACTGAGTTTTTCATATCGCTTATTCAGTGCGGACTGAAGGATTAAGAAAAGCCAATTCCTCTATGGGCTGGAATTTATGCTCAGATCTCCCAGAATACTGTCCCACTGAAGAAGGTTAGGTTTTTACCAGTAATACCATCTCCAGTCACAAACTACACAACAGTATACACAGCTCTAAACCAAATTCCAAAATGTGCATGCTCACCCTGAAGATCAGCCGACCCAAACAATTTTCAGCTATGAAGGTGTTTTCCGTATTGGAGCTGACATTTTGATGAGCAAACCAGTAGAATTATATGATCTTTAGCCCAGGATAGGTTTTTTCACATGCCAAAATTTGTGCTGCAATGTGTAGGAGGTTATCTCAGTTGATGTGGCATAAATGATGCACTTATTGAGGCTGAAATCTTTGGAAGCTAAACTGTCCAGTCTTTATTGCGCAGAACTCATTATGCTTATTTGTTACAATGTATGCTCATCATATCTGAGGTAATAGAAACTTTGCATTGGAATGCTTTCTGGAACAAGAATGACAAATTGGGTTTTGCATATTTTATCCCAGAAAGCACAGGGTGCACTTCTTTTAAAAGACTTAATGACAAGCCAGGCAATGTTCAACACAGTTAAAAATCAGAAAATGTGAAAACCAAGTCCGCAGAGTTTGTCAAAGAATGCAAAGAAAAATTAGAACTTTGCAAGTACAGGGGAAATGTTTTACACATGAAAGCTCCCGTGTTAATTGCGACGGTATTTCAGCTGTAAGTGAAGCATGTGAAATCTCTGATTACTGTGTTTTATGGATTTGTTTGCATAAAGTAACTGTAATATGGATTCTGCAATTTGGAAAGAGTAAAGAAGCTATCAGTGGAAAAACTATACCTCTACAGAAAATTCATCCAAAGACATTTTGTGGTGAAAGATAGAAAGAGAAGGGGGGGGGGGTGCAGCCCTAAGGGTCACATCACCGAAGAGGTCGCTCAGTAGTGTTTCAACCATCTTGTGATGTTGGAGGACTTAAGCACACCCGTAATGCGGAGGTTGCTCCTTCACAAGTGCGCCTCTAAATCTTCATCCTTAGCTTTAATCAGCTCCGGGACCTTGTCCATTTAGAGCATCTTTTGCTTGCCTCCAGCCATTGTGTCATCCACATCAGACACCCTCACCTCCAGCTGTATGCTTTGCTTGTCATGCGTATCTACCCTAGTCTTTACGTGCTCTAGGCGAGTTTGCCGAAGGAGCATAAAGTTGTCTTATAGAAAAACACAGAGTAGGGCTAAAGGAGTCTCACAAAGATGCTGTTTATATATTTGACTGAAAAGGCACTTGAATTTCGCGTTGCTGTTTGCACAGGTGGAAACCGGCTGAGAGGATTGGGCTCCTATCTTCCACCCATCTGTCTGTCCTCAGAGAAATCATGGAACCTAGTACCAATACTGGTAGATGTAGATGCTTGTGAGCAAGAGCATTTGTTGTTGTAACTTTGGTATTTATTGCTTTGCCTGCAATGTTGAGCTTACCTGCTCCTACCAAAGTAAAGGAGTTTAGTGCTCCTCAAAGACCACTTTCTACTGACAGTAGCTTACCTACAATAAATGAGAAAAGCTTACATGTAGATACATCTAGAGGAGGCTATACATTAAATGCTTATTCCAGTTCTTCCCAATCCATTCTCCGCATATCATGTGGATTTCCCAAAAACTCTCCTATGCGTAGCCGAGCTGAGTTTTTTTCTCGCTCGCCAACGTTAAGTTGGCAAGCACAAGCGAGGAAAATCTTACTCCAGTCCGCCTCCTGGCGAGATTTCTCTTGAGAAACCTTACGTTCATGTTAAGGAAGCAGCCGCTCAAATAGAACATCTACAGTGCCCTCTTGCGCTGTGCATGGTGTTGTTCGCATTGATTATCCTGCGTGGGACAAACACCTGGCACTAAAAATCAGCATGAACAGCACAACCTAATGCACTCCACCGCTTGAGGGCCTCCACATAGTGCGGTGGAGTTTTTAGGTCACTTTGTGGAGTTCCTCAATTGCGGAACTCCACAAACTCCACCCAGACCTTCTCACAATGTGAGAATGGAAAGGCCAATGGAGCTCCTGATGATGCAAACAGAGGGGTGTTAATTTGGAGACTCTTGTGGTAATAACTGGTGTTCACACTGCCTGATGTCAGGAGCACTTTCCTTTGGACTTTGAGAGGTGTAGACCTCTATGCTTATCCCTTTTGAGTTTTGCTCAGTGTGGCTTAGGCTATCGCTTATACACCAATCCCAAGAAGACTCTTTCTGAGCTTCTGAAATGCTGACACCTTCCTGCACTTTCCCTCATTATCCTACGTGTCTACATTGCCTTAATTTTTTATATTTCTTTAGATTTAACTATCTACATTGGTGTGGATTTGAAATTTAGTGATTTTAAACTATACTCATGTAGAGAAGAGAGGATCAGAAACTCCTAACTGAGCATCAAATTCTGTTGTAAACTTTCTGTATTGCTGTGACAGAACTTCTTGTTTGCCTTATTGCGGTACACATGAACTTCTTTAGGTCGTTGTGTTATCCCGTTGTTATTCTGTACCTTTACAACGTGGGATTTTGATTCATGTACCTTAACCTGACTGGTTACTTGTAATAAACCTTCTTAACCACATCAGTGCTACAGCATTTACCCGTGCTGTGCTGTAATTTTCAAAATCCCATTGTTTGTGACAAGGTCAACTCGTCATAAGCACAGGGCAGGTAACACCCATGACGAGTTGACCTTGTCACAAGCATCGAAGGGGTTAACTATAGTCAATGATTCCTGGTAATTATTGTGTAGCCAAATGGATTGTACTGTAAATTGATAACATTCTAGCTCCCTTTACCTCTCAGTCTGCAAAAAAGTCTATTGGACAATAAATGATAAAAGTGTTGGCCCAGCGCTGGATCAGTTCTCTTTAACATCTCACACCTTATGTTCTCTCCTTCCATGTCCATCTCCTTTCTTTGATCTCATGTACTTGTACCCTTTAAGCATGACAAACAAACAAATCACACAAATTGTGATGACTTGTAAGCCCTTAACATAGCGCCAAATGTCCACTATATAGACTTCCAAATCAACAACCTACAGCAGCATATCCTTTCTCAATTGTTTCCCTGTAACTTCCATTTCTCCAAAATTCTCCTTAAATTCAGGAATGGTCTTAATACATTTCTTTATCTCTTCACTCTCATCAGGTATATAGGTACAACATTGTTGAACCTTCAACATCTTGCCAACTCCGTTCACCTTCGCAAGAAGGCTATCTAACGCAGGGCGGTTTTGTGGAACCATGAACCTAATAGCTATCATCTCAGTGCCAACAGCAAATAATGCTCCAGCTGTACGCGTAGCTAATTTACCTACTATAGAAGAAAGCTTTCTAATCACAAGATCATTTGAAAGTACCTCAACAGCAGGAAGTAGTGCACCAAAATATCTCCGACTATTTCAGAAGTACTACTACTACGTTTTGGTCTACCAGGGAAATCCCAAAGCATGGTCGTCTAAATGTTCTACATAATATATTTTTGGGAAAACTATAGCCAAATAGCCTATGCAATTCCCTGTCAGGTTTGGATGAGCCCTCTATATAAGCTCCTAAGCATACGCAGAAGTGTGGATGCTGAGAGGATCACACACACGCACATACGCACAAGCACATCATCTTCCACCTTCATAGCTGTTGCAAAATATCTTGGGTGGGCGTGGGTATTAAGGTCAAATTAATGCCATCATAAAACCCACATGCTTAATCATATATATACTGATCTAGAGCTGCAATTATTTCTGCTTACCTGCTATCTGGTCTCTTTGAGCCTTCAGATCTACACGAAGCATTTACTCTTGTTTTGACCTCCCAGCTTAGACATGTGCGTAACCTTCCAAAATAGAAATGTGCTTGATTTTTAATCCTTTTTATTAGATATGGTATTTTTAAATGTCTAGTTTTCCCAAATGTCGACATATGTATCAATTGTATCTTAGGAATTGGGTTTTTATCCAATGATGGAATATTTTGATACTTGCTTTTCTGATTATATGTCGAAGAAAGCTTAAATGAACTATGAACTATGAGCAAGTGCAAGTTCAATTTCTAAGTAACTTAAAATAAGCATGAGCTCCACATACATAATAGACTCTGTGGTTAACAGGATCCTTCTCTCCCATAATTTTAACTGTGCTTCTTCCCAATTCAACTGTGTGTTTATACTCACTCTTCCCCATGTGTTTATTGGGAAGTACATTAATACCGCTAGGCATACATAATATACCTGTATTTTGCCAATCTAAAGTCATTGTGGGTTAGACCCCAAACTTCTAGTGCTCAAGTTCTTCCTTTCCCCAATTATTGTTCCCTAAATGTGGTTCCATTCTTTTCCTTTCATCAATCACCCTTCTACTTTCCAACTCGTCTATTCCTTTCTTCTCACCATCTGTCAGAGAACAGGTAAGATTCTGTCCATTGGGCATAGGCAGTGTGAAGCTACAGGCTGAAAGAGACTCAAAACAGTGTCCATCTCTTTAGCATTAGGATGTGGATTTAAATGTGTGTACATGGGGAATTCTGAGAAAACCAAATCATAATTTGAAAAAAATATTCAAAATTACCTTGTCCATTCAAAAGTAAAATACTACAGGAAATACCATAAGTGAGAGGATTATGGTGGTAGGTGATGCCTTCAGCTACTGAAGCAGGTAGTTGTGTACAGACATAACAATATTTTGGCATCCATAGTGTATATGTATTCATAAAGTAATCTGAAGTAAGCATTAGAAGAAATATCTCCCTTTGAAGCATATATGTGTAACAGCTTAAAATTGAAAGTATGCAAATTCCCTACAGCAAAAGCAGTGGTACTTGTGATTGCTCTAGGGTTTAATCTAATAGGACTAGAAGGGGTTGGTGGGGTTAACCCCACAAGCAAAAGACTTACGGGCATATTAGCAAGAACCTCGTTAAAATTATCGCCGTTTTAGCTGCAGGAAACTGCAGCTAAAATGGCGATAATGAGCTTTCTAATATGCGTTATAGAATTCCAATAGAAGCCCAGGTTAGATGTCCTGCACATCTAACCTGGGCTTCTATTGGAATTCTATAACTCATATTAGCAAGCCCATTATTGCCACTTTAGCAGCAGTTTCCTTTCGCTAAAACAGCGATAATTTTAACGAGGTTCTTTCTAATATGCCTCCTAGGGTACAACAAGCATTATTAATATTCCAGCTTCAATAAACGTATGCCTACTCAGGTTGCTGGATTCCTAGCTTCTCTAAAGTCAGACCATTTCAGTAAACATACCGGATTTTCTCTGTACATTTCTACTTGTGCAAATGGCAAAACTGAGTTCACTGATGAATGTCGTTAATATATTTACAGCAATCGTCATGAGCCGATCGTATCCCTACTCCACCTACTTCTAAAAATTATACCCCTACGCTCCTTCTGCAGCCTTGAGCCTAGGGAATTTTCTTAATTCTTTAAACCAAGTTCATTAAATTGTCACAGTTCAAAGAAATGTTAAATTTCAGTTCCAGGATTCAGGCACAGGCACAGGTCAGATCAGTTCATCCAATGTTAGGACAGATTTAAAAGCAGCATTCCACAATGAGATCAAGTACATTGAGGTTCAATTGGTACTGTACTGTCATCATCCGATATCTATAACTCACTGTCTCTGTCATAGGCCATTAAATAAGTCCACTAAGAGGATGAGTAACTCCAACAAGGCACCTGTGCTTGTTTCAATCTCCTGAGAGTGGGCTGTTTGTCCTCACTGCCACTTAGGTCATAAGCTTCAATTTCCTTTGTGACAGTTTATGGTATGCGTTCAATAGAGAGACTCAGTCTCACTCTCCCTTTCCTTCCTGGCCATTCATTTCCAACTCCATCTCTGCTGGACACACCACATGGTTCTTCTCCAGGATAAAGGTCAGCCTCCACCTGCATCAATGGTCGATGCCTCTCATCTGTCTCAGCTCCAGACACTGATGCATCAAGACCCAGCTTATAATATACTGCAGGCTCTTGGACCACCAGTGAGTCTCAAATTTCTTGCTCATTGTCAGATCTCCCCTCTGTTTCTTCCTGGTATCCTGCAGCTACGGTCTGCTCCTCAGGAAGAGGCACTGTCACATCATCAAGGGCTCGCTCCACTCACTGTGTGTGCAATGCATGCACCCATTTGGGAAAGCCTCTCCATTTAAAAGTGGTATTAGTCACCTATATAATTTGGAAAGGACCTTTCCAAAGAAGTACCAGACACGTCTTCTGAACGGGTTATTTCACCAAAACCCAGTCTCTGAGACTGAGGTCATGGGACTACGCCAGATGCTGGAGAGTGGTGGCAGCTCCAACCCTGTGAGACACAGAACTCAGCACATTGGCCAGCCCTTTGCAGCAGTCGAGAACCATAACATCTGTGATGTTCACCAGAGCATTGTCAGGCTCCATAGGCTACTTCATTGCTCCGCCCATGATGATCTCATGGGGAGGCAGTCCTGCCCTCTGATCAGGAACATTGCGGAGACTCATCAGCACCAAAGGCAAAGCATCCAGCCACTCCAGAGATGGTGATGCACACACCTTGGCTAAATGGGATTTTGTCATGCATTGACCTGCTCCACAATGCTAGAAGCCTCAGGTCGATAGCTACAATGCAGTCTCTGTTTCATTTGCATTGATGTGCACAACATCATCAGAATCTCATTATTAAAATGAGTTCCTTGGTCTGACTCCAGAGAGGTCATTCGAACCGGGGGAAGAATTCCCTCAACAACAATTTTATCTAAAGAGACACTCATTTACCGTTGTTGGTTAAGCCTCAAACCAACGTGAGAACATAACCACCAGTACACTTTTTAGCCCATTGCACACAGGCCTTTTTATTAAGTCCAGTTGTGTCCGGGTAAAGGAACCTCCTGATTTCTCTATGTGACACATCCTCCCTGGAGTCCTTCTGCTTGCGTTCATCTGCTAGCACACAACACATTTGTGACATAAACATTTAGCCATCAATCTGAACCTGGGATTAAACCAATTCTATTGAAACAGGCTAACCATGGCATCCCTCCCAATGTGTGTGGGACCATGAAAATGCCTGGCCATTTGGGACAGCAAGCTGTCAGGCAACACAGGTCTGTTGATACGCAAATTTCTTGATTCCTTTTGACAAAACCTACTCTGACCCAACCTTGCTGTTATGTCTCCGGTACTTCTTCTTGCAATCTTTTAACCTCTTCCCAAGTTTGAGCCACTGCCAGCAACATGTTTAAGCTGACCTCATTTTTTATTTGATTTACATATTCTCCAGTAAAGGTTTGGGACCCATGATCACAATACTGTGCAAACACATCAGCATAACGGTTGAAACCTAGTTATTCCCGCTCCTGTGTGCCTAAAAACCTTAAAACTGCTACTTCATGTGGCATCTGCAGAGCTTTCATCTATTTCATGACATATTTTCTATTTCGGATGAGGTACCCCAATGACCTTATTAATCCTCTTTGGGACCATAACTGTCCAAAATCATGGGCCACATCAAAGCCATACCAAATCTTAGTCACTCTCAGCTTGTCTGAAACACAGAAGGGTCTAGTAAGAACAAAAAGGTTCAGCACTTGTGCAGAGTCCACACCTCAGAGTCAGGAGGCTTCAACTACACCTACCAAACTATAAACTGCATATGCGGCTCTCAGATTTACCCTGTTATCTCTTAGCCAAGAGCCATCAACGAACAGCATCTCCTGAACAAGCGCAAGCGCACACAGCTAATTAAATTCCACAATGACATTTCAAACACATCACCAGTACTGCAAGGTATCCCACAAGGGTCAACCCTGTCCTGTGCTCTATTCAACCTCTATATGGAACCTCTTGCAGTGATCCTAAACAAAGCTAGAATTGCCTATCACCTCTATGCGGATGACACCTAACTCTACATGAAAATCTCGTTAGTCAGAGACATCCAACAGCTAAATAGTAGACTTCAAACAGTTCAATCCTGGCTAACTAGCAACCACCTCAAACTCAACCCTGACAAAACAGAACTTCTCCTCATTCAGCCCAAACAAAAATAATTTCCTGTAGCAGACTGGCTAAACAACATTACTGCACTGAACTGAAAACTGTCCATCTCCAACTCAGTCAAATACCTGGGAATCACGCTTGACAATTGCTTAACTATAAAGGAGCATATTACCACCTCTGTGAAAAGTGCTTTCTACTTGCTGAAACATATAACAAAAGTCAAACCCTCCATACCCAGTGATGACATAAGGACCGTGGTGCCAGGCCTTGTCCTCCCCAAGCTGGACTATGGTAACGCGACGTTCACAGGCATTCCAAAAACATACCTAGGCCCCCTAAACAACTCTCTATGCTGTGGCCAGGTATCTATCGGGAGAGAGGCTATATGATAGGATCACGCCTATTCTGAAGCAGCTCAACTAACTGGCTTCCAATACAGGCAAGTGCCATTTTCAAAATGGCATGCATTGCCCACAACGCTATTCACACGGATAAACAATCCTACCTCTAAAATATTCTTTGAAAAGCTCGCCAAAAGAGTCCTCTATTAAGCTCCGACAGCCTTCTCCAGATTCCACCTAAATTCAAAAAAGGGAAATCTTGTGCCTGCTCCTTCTCCGGAAATGCCCCCAGAATTTGGAATGCTCTTCAGCAAGACTTACATGAAAATCATTCTCTCCCTCACTTCAAGACGAAACTGAAACTCCTTCTCATTAACAAATAATTAAAACACCCTCCTAAAGCCTTTGACAGCTCTCTCTGCCAGTTGCAAAGTCAAGTCTAATCTTAGTACCATTCTATTGGGGAAAACCCTTATATTGCCACACTTCAAAGCAGCCCATCAATAGCTACCTGTGAAATATCTCACCCATACAAATCCATTGCACCTTGCAGTCCACTGTCAATTAATGGTCTTATCTATGTCTATTTAGTCCCCGAACAACCTGTGCAATTGTGTCGATACTTCGTTAAAATATTATATGCATATATTGATATGTTGTGCTCTACCTCAACAATGTTTCAGATAATGTTTCAAATCTTTGCTTACTCCACATGTAACCCAATCCATATGTATTCAAGTATTGTCATATCTTTATACATTTATTTAAGCTGTCGCTACCTCAATACTGTATTGCCACTGACACTGATACATTCATTTTTTTGCTTATGTACTACCACTATGCCGTTATGTTTAACCAAATTAGTACTGATACTATACACTATGAAAACAATCTCATGAACAGTCTCTACCTCAGAAATGCCTAGATGTTTGAAATAAGCACCCCACCAGAATGCCTTTATGCCTACCCCAATAGGTACTGCTACTATGCACTTTGTCTACCTCAGAAATACATTTCTATTGATCCTCATACCCTCTTATGTATCGCCTTTGTACTACTACTTTGCCGGTATATCTACCCTAATATGTTTTATGTAAACTATATATTTGCTACCATGCATACACTGTGAAGCGCTCTGAAGGCCTCGGGTCGAGTTCGAGCTTTATTGAACTCTACAAATAAATAAATAAATGAATAAAATAATTACATAGGGCCCGACTCACAGAATGAACTTAAGACAAAACCCTAATCTTACTACCATGTTGGTATTCACAGAATGCACTTACTACTTTAGGTATACACAGAATAGACTTATGACTACTAACTTTATGTCCGCACCAGGCCGGAATTTCCTCTTCTGGGCCGAAATTTCCGGCTCTGCATCAGAAATTCCAATTCCGGCCCGGAAGATACGATATGTGGCCTTTGATCATTTTAGCCAAGGGTAAACACCTGTCCAAGTGCCTACCATCCCTTACCATGGATCAGCTGACACACTGCAGCCAATCCTAGCCCCGCAGCATGTATAAATGCAGAGCAGACACACACACAAACCCTTTCAACATGTCATTGAATGTGTTTGTTGCACTGCCCCTTGCCATGCAGCAAAACTACTTGAGGAGGAGGAGGAGAGCAGAGAGGATCTTCAGACAGGGGATCAACCTATTTGGAATGTTCAGCCAAGATGTAAGGGCCAGGTATCGTTTCCCTCCAGAAGTCATCTTGGATATGGTATGTGAGTGGGAGGAGGAACTTGACTCAGCGACCTGCTGCTCACATGCAATACCAGCATATCTCAAGATCCTTTCTGCTCTCCATTTCTTTGCCACTGGGTCTTTCCAAAGGGTCTCCAGTGACCATGTGGGCATTTCTCAGGCGAGCCAGTCGTGGTGCCTGCATCAGGTACTGCGATGCATCACTGCTAGAGCCCACAACCACATACAAATGCCACATACACTGGCCATGAGACAAAGGGCAGCAAGAGATTTCTATCCCCTTGCACAATTCCTACGTGTGCTGGGTGCAATTGGTTGCACCCATGTGGCCCTTCAGCCACCCGCCACATTGCACACATCTTCTGCAACTGACACTGATTGTATTCCATCAATGTGCAAGCTGTCTGTGATGCCAGTGGGAGGTTCATTAATGTGCATGCAGTGTTCCCAGGCAGTACCCATGACAGCTTCATATTCCGCATGTCACCTCTTGCCCAGCGGATAGCCGCTGGAGAATTTGCCAACATGTGGCTCCTGGGTAAGTACCAAGCACTAAAAATTAGTGATATGTGTCATTGAAATGTCTGAATGCACCCCAATATTAACCATTGTACAATAAGTATCATGGCCCAGCAGACACTGCATGTACTAACGTATAGATCATGTCCTGTGCAAATCAAAGGGGGAAATGTAACCAACTGCCCTTACTTCCCTCCTAATTTGACGCTGGGTATGGACTCTCCCCAAATCTCCTCACCCCTTACATGCGTGCAAACACTGTACCTCAGCGTAAGTACAATAGGGCACACATACGGACTCGAGCCATCATAGAGAGCACTTTTGTCTGTTGATGTCGCGATTCAGATGTCTCGATCGCACAGGGGGTGTGCTGCTGTACTCCCCAGAAGTCGTGTGCAAGATCATAATAGCCTGTTGTGTTTTGCACAACATTGCTTTCACTCATGGCTTACACATACCTCTGGAACCTCGGCTAGCTCTGAATCTGGGAAACTGGGCCATTTCACATAACTGAGGTCAGGTCATGCAAGTCTGTGATCAGCTTGTCGCCACATTTCTTACATGAGCAACCTGTAGTGTCATGGACAAAATGTGTTTTGCTGTCTGTTGTCAATGATGAAACTTGGATAGACACGACTGTGTCAATAAATCCAATCCTGTGACAACTTTGCAAACCACACTAACTGCATGTAAATCACAGCTGCTGACAGTAGTCAAAAGGTGGAGCGTGTCTCAGGTCATGTGCCCATGTCAGCGATCAGTGTAGTGGATGTCCCTAAAAACAACTATTTACGCTGATGTCAAACAATACATGTCCTGAGAGACCTTCCTGGACCTCATGAGGATGGATCACTTTATCGCATGAGTCCATAACCATTGAATACTCAGGCCTGTGACCTCAACAGATTTGACTCCCTCACAAATGATGGGCCCAGAACGTGAGTGATGATGTAATGGGTAAATCAGGCACCATGGGGGCAGGTTTACAATGACTGGCACATCCCTGCATATCAGCAGGGATGCGCCAGGTATTGTGCGTCACAGCAGACACCTCTTGCGCCACCATGGATGCGCCGCATTTACAATGCAGCGCACCATGGGGCAAGAATAGACAGATGCGTGACGCAAGTGCGACTCAGCTCCAGCAAGGCTCGGGGTGACCCTATGTCTAACATGCTGCGTCAATCCTTACGCCTGCTTCAAGCAAGCGCAAGGTTTTGACGCTGCATGGCCATAAAAGTGATTGAGTGAAATTTTGTAGATTTCACTCAGGAGGTGTTCCTGCACCATAACCCCCCCTGCGCAGGAACGCCCACATGTGGTGCAGGGCTTTACAACGTAACGCATCTCCTAGATGCGTCACGTTGTAAATACCCCGCAGCATGGCACTAGCTTTGCGCCGCCTCTGCATCACAAAAGTGATGCAACGGCATCGCTAATGTGGCGTACGGGGCTTGTAAATCTGCCCCATGTGTCTGTGATATATCCACACTGCTCCACATCAATGTTACATAACACATATCACTACTCTGTTATGTTATGTTATGTTAAATGACACTTATTGAGCGCACTAACACCCGAGGGTTTCTTGGCGCTTACTGGAGGGACAACTGAGGTGAGAGCAAGGAGAGTTTATCCTGACAGAGTGAAAAGAAAAGTTTTGAGGGATTTCCTGAACTGAAGAAGAGAATTGCTGGATTTAATGGCCAGAGGAAAGGAGTTCCAAAATTTGGGGGCCGACGAGGCAAATCGACGACCTCCAAACTTATTAAGTTTGAATTTAGGAGTGACGACCAAATGAAGGGAAGCTGAACGGAGGGAGCGTGCAGGTTGATACAAGGTGACCAGAGATTTTATAAACGCGGGGCAGGGACAGTGAAGGGATTTGAATACCATGCAGCCCATCTTGAAGGCAGCTCTCTCCTTCACTGGCAACCAATGAAGCTCGCGGAGCAAACGCTTCGCGGATTGCCACCTAGGGATCTTAAATATCAGGCGGGCTGCCTGGTTCTGTACAACCTGAAGACGATGTAGGAGAGCTCGTGGAAGTGCATGGTAGAGGGAGTTAGAAAAGTCAAGGCGCGATAAGACAAGGGACATGACGACCTGACACAGAGCCGCATGTGGGAGGAGGTGTCTGATCTTCTGGATCTTTCGAAGTTGGAACATGCACGAAGAGATCGTGGCCCCTACTTGAGCTTTAAGCGACAATTCGGCGTCGATCGTCACCCCCAGACTCTTGACGGCCTTGAGTGGTGTAGGAGAGGGACCCAAAACGGGGGGCCAGAACTGCGGACCCCAGTGTACAGCACTGGAACCGGGGAGAAGTAGCTCGGTCTTTCCAGGATTTAATTTTAGCTGATTCAAATTCATCCATTGTTGGATATGAGTCATAACGGCATGGAAGTTGTTGATTGCCTGGGGAGAATCAAGGGGGAAGATGAGCTGCAAATCGTCAGCATAATTGAAGACGGTAACGTCCCAATTATGAAGAGAATGAATCAGGGGACGGAGATAAAGATTAAACAATAGCGGGGAGAGAGAGGAACCTTGAGGGACACCACAGGTGATTGGGGATATTGATGCGGTGAAGGGGCCAAGGCGTACAGCTTGTGATCTTCCTGTCAGGAATGACTCCACCCACCTAAGGGCTGCGCCCTGAATGCCAGCCTGTCCGACACGGTGGAGAAGGATGTCATGATCCACCGTGTCGAACGCGGCAGATAGATCCAAAAGGACCAGCGCCTGTGGTCTCTTGGCATCTGCATTCCCTCTTAAAGTGTCCATAACTGCCAGGATAACAGCTTCCGTGGAGTGGGCTGGCCTAAAGCCAGCCTGATTAGGCTCAAGGAAGCAAGAGCTCTCGATGAAATTGGAGAGACACCCGGTGACATGGGCTTCGAGCAGTTTGGAAAAATAAGGCAGCAGGGATATTGGGCGATAATTAGAAGGTTCAGCCGCATCAGCCCCTGGCTTCTTCAGGAGCGGCACAAGAATGGCTTCCTTGAAGGAGCCAGGGACTGTGCCAGAGGTGAGCGAAGTATTCAGGAGAGGCAGTATGCATTCCGGCAGCTCAAGACAGACATCCCGGAGCACCATTGGAGGACAATGGTCGTCCGGGGAGCCAGATTTCACGCGATTGGCTAATTTCGCTAAGGTAGGGGGGTCTAAAATAGGTAGCAAGGTGAGAGATGAGCAATTGTTCGGAGAAGTATCAAGAGGAGGTGACGGTAGTGGAACCGAGATGATAGAATCTTTGATCTTGATAATCTTCTCGGTGAAGAAAAGATTGAGGGTCTCGCAGGTCTCTTTGGTCGGGAGTTGGGCTGGGAGGGTCCTATCATCCGTGGTCAGTTCGTTCATGATCCTGAACACCTCACAGGATTTGTTGGTGGCTGAGAAAATTCTGTCGGAGATATGCTCAGATTTGGCTGAGAGGATAGCTAATTTATATTCTCTCCGAGCTGTTACATATTTCTGTCTGGATGACAGGGAATAGTCTCGCCTCCAGATGCGTTCTGATTGACGCACCTCCAGTTTTATTTTCTTGAGGTTTTCCGAGAACCACCGGTTAGCGTTCAGATGTCTAGTGCGGGGAAACTTAATTACTGGGGCAAATTGATCACTGGCCCTTTTTAACCAGCCTCGGATGTGAGTGTCAATCCTGTTGACATCGTCAACAGGGGAGGTGGTTGGACGAGTAGAGGCCAGGGTGGCTAAGAATCCCTTGGAGTCATAATTGTTCCATTTGCGTGCGGAGCCGCCGGCCATCAAGGGGGCCCTTGCACGCCCACTGAGAGTGATAGTCGTCTCGACTATATAGTGGTCTGACCATACACATGGAGACGTGGAAGGTGGTGAAAGGGATAAATTCAAAGTCCAGATCTGATCTAATATATGGCCTTTTACATGTGTGGGTGAGATAACATGCTGACTCATGTTCAGGCTGGTCAGAGTCTCGGATAGCGCTGTGGCTTGTGGCATTACTCTGGTAATGAGCACTCAATATGGACTACATGTACCATGATGGAAAGTAAGAGAAAATGAAACTGGGGTTTGATGTTGTGTCAGCCCCATCCCTGTCCATGCAGAAATGTCATTAAACGGTCTGTTCCCCCTTTTGTTACATATTCATGATTCTCACCTGCACTGTCATTTCAGGTTTTTTTACAACAGTACAGCAGGATGGCAGTGGATTTGATTACTGATTGTGGATGGATCAGGATGAATACAAAATGGCTGCCTACTATTTCCTGTGATGTATTTCCTGCCTCCCACTTCCTGTAAAACATTTCCTGTATGAAAATATGTGTTCTTGGTTATTTTCGGAGGTTACGGCCCAAATAGTAATTTCCGGTATGGAATCGAAATGCGCGTGCGCGTACCCGACGCTCCAGGACCGAAACTACGTTTTCGGGCCGTAACCTCAGAAAATAAACCGGAACACATTAATTCATACAGGCAATGTTATACAAAAAGTGGGAGACAGGAAATACATCACAGGAAGTAGTTGGCAGCCATTTTGTGTTCATTTTGAGTCATCCTCTATCACTGATCAGATCCTCTGACATCATCAGATCCTCTGACATCCTGCTGCTCGCAACTCACTTACTTCCCCCAAAATGGCTGAGGAGTATGGAGAGCACCCCCTTTCACAAAAAGGGAATTCGACATCTTGGAAGAGGGGGTGCTGGACACATCTCCTCAGCTATATGGGGACCCTGAGTACCAGCTGAGCACTGCAGCCCGGGCAAGGCTATGGTCCAATATCGGTGAGCGCTGCAGTGCAGTGGGAATCTACACCAGGAGTGCTAGGGCATGCCGTAAATGCTAGGAGGTCCTAAAACTCTGGTCCCGCCACAAGGCTACGGAGCTGGTGGGTCTGTCTTCCCAGCACCATGTGCATTGTCCTCGCCTCTTCCCCCTGTACAGGAGGGTCCAGAGAGCAGCTTGCCCAACCCTCCATGCTCAGCTGGAGGAGCATGAGTAGCGGAGACCTGGCAAGCGCATCATATGCAATATGTGTCTGGGAGCATGATGTGAGTGAAACAGTGCTGTACCATTGTGTGTCCCATGCCTCCATTTACCAATTCTGTGTCCATGCAGCAGTCACCAATTAAAAAGGCACACAGTGGCATATGGACTGTACAGGGCAGAGTGCATTTTGGGAGTTGTAGTTTCTGCATGATAACTGGGTAAATGAGCCACACTTGTGCATTCATATTGAAGTCTGCTCTGCCAGCACCACTACCATTGAACCAAGGAAATCAGAACTGATGTGTGCATTGGATGAGCAACGGCACAGAGTGCTCATGGCAGGCCTCAGGGTAATGGATGCTGTGACTTGCTTTGCATTTGTACAGTTTGGGTCCAATTGAGACAGATCATCATGTGCCATGGAGTCAAGTCAGACTTTGAGATCCTTGCATCACTCATAAGTGTTCTGCAATTTGCAAGTGTGTCCACTGGCAAACGTCTCACCCTCAGTGGCCCGTATGACATTTCACATGTACAGACAGCTATCACAATGACCCACCACTGTTCACCAGTGTACTGCACTACCATTTAAGTCATCAAAGCCAATAGGTGGCACTGGATTGTCAGATTATATGTGGGGACGGCAAAAGGCTAGACTCACAATGTAGCTAGAGAAGGAGCCCAGACCCTATGTGGATGTGTGACCCACATTTGGCATTTGTTTTGTCCCATACAATGCTACAAAGCAGATGACACTTGTCCAGACGTTAAATAGCTGCAACTCCATATCAATAGCCAAATTCAATTAAATCTGTACTCTTCATGTTCTCCTTGGTAGACTGGTCTTGGAACTGGCACATGTAGCAGTGACAAGACACACAGATCACAAGAATGCCAAGGTTGAGGGTTGGCCAATACAGTTGCGTAAATCACAAAAATACATGTGAGATGTACATGTCAGACTCAATTTAGTAAATGACAGTAAACATACATGTAATGTAAGTTCATAAACACTGACAACTGTTGGTGGCGATCAGAGGAAAACAAAGTCTGACCTTGGCTCATCTATGTATGTGTCTCATCCTGCATGAAACAACCACCACATCAGGATTTTGCTTACATTTCAGCAGGCACAGTTGGCAAAACTGAAGAACTGCATGTCCGGAGCAGGAGGCCATCAGTATGCCGATGGCTACAGCATCTTTCCAGCAGCGAGGAAGAAGAAGATAAGGAGGGACCCTCAACATCAGGAGGCAAGGGGATTGCGCCCACTGGGACTGAGAAAGAACACCACTCTGATGCTCCGTCCCCCATGGAGGCTGTGGATATTGAAGGTGTGGGGGAAGGACCCGACACCTCTGACCATGATGTGGTGGAGAGCCACTCTCCCCTAGACTCTTCACCAGTGGCTCCTGAAAAGTGTTCATCATCCCCTTTTGTATCGCTTTGTTTGCCCTAAGTTGCCAGAGTATGCTCAGACGTGAGTCCCCTGCTCACTTGGCCAATGGATTCAAGATAGCCTGGCTGATGAGGATTATGAATCCGAAACCGGTCCCAGGATGCTTGTTTCCGGTCCAGGGAAGACATGGCTTGGCAGTTCGGGCTGGACTGTTCCCATGAGGCACAGGGTCAGACTGATTTGCATATGGCCATGTCTGAACTGGGTTGGCTGAGTGAGCTTAAGAATGGTGATGGATTAAACCCAGATCTTTTGACTGGGTGTGAGTGTTTGATTGATTCAGATGCTCCGTCCATCACCACCCCCTTTTGTACCGCTTTTGGCTGCCATAAGTGGGGCAGGGTATACTCAGACGTGAGTCCCTTGCTCACTTTGCCACTGGATTGCAGCAAGCCGGGATGAAGACGGCTGGAATGCCAGAAACCAGTCCTCGGAAGCTTGTTTCTGGTCGTCCAGGGGAGACATGGCTTGGCAGTTCGGGCTGGACTGTTCCCATGAGGCACAGGGTCAGACTGATTTGCATATAGCCATGTCTGAACTGGGGTGGCAGAGTGGGCTAAAGAACGGTGATGGATTAAACCCAGATCTTTTGACTGGGTGTGAGTGTTTGATTGATTCAGATGCTCAGTCCATCACCACCCTCTTTTGTACCGCTTTTGGCCGCCATAAGTGTGGCAGGGTATACTCAGACATGAGTCCCTTGCTCACTTTGCCACTGGATTCAAGCAAGCCGGGCTGAAGACGGCTGGAATGCCAGAAACCAGTCCTCAGAAGCTTGTTTCCGGTCCAGGGGAGACATGGCTTGGAAGTTCGGGCTGGACTGTTCCCATGAGGCACAGGGTCAGACTGATTTGCATATAGTCATGTCTGAACTGGGGTGGCAGAGTGGGCTAAAGAACAGTAATGGATTAAACCCAGTTCTTTTGACTGGGTGTGAGTGTTTGATTGATTCAGATGCTCCATCCATCACCACCCCCTATTGTACCGCTTTTGGCCGCCACAAGTGTGGCAGGGTATACTCAGACGTGATTCCCTTGCTCACTTTGCCACTGGATTCAAGCAAGCCGGGCTGAAGACGGCTGGAATGCCAAAAACCGGTACTCGGAAGCTTGGTTCCGGTCCAGGGAAGACATGGCCTGGCAGTTCGGGCTGGACTGTTCCCATGAGGGACAGGGTCAGACTGATTTGCATATATCCATGTCTGAACTTGGGTGGCAGAGTGGGCTAAAGAACGGTGATGGATTAAACCCAGATCTTTTCACTGGGTGTGAGTGTTTGATTGATTCAGATGCTCCGTCCATCACCACCCCCTTTTGTACCGCTTTTGGCCGCCATAAGTGTGGCAGGGTATACTCAGACGTGAGTCCCTTGCTCACTTTGTCACTGGATTCAAGCAAGCCGGGCTGAAGAAGGCTGGAATGCCAGAAACCGGTCCTCGGAAGCTTGTTTCCGGTCCAGGGAAGACATGGCTTGGCAGTTCGGGATGGACTGTTCCCATGAGGCACAGGGTCAGACTGATTTGCATATAGCCATGTCTGAACTGGGGTGGCAGAGTGGGCTAAAGAACGGTGATGGATTAAACCCAGATCTTTTGACTGTGTGTGAGTGTTTGATTGATTCAGATGCTCCGTCCATCACCATCCCCTTTTGTACCGTCCCTACCCATGAGGTCACACAACTCATTTTTGAAGGAGAGAACACAGATTTCTTATGTCCATCCTTTTAGTGTCCTCTGTTCCCATACACTAGTTCCAACATCATGGTACTACTTAGCTGACAACGGATGGTGTCTTGTACAGCAGACATCCAAACCTCATATGTCAAACACTCACCTATACATGTGAATACGGTAGAAGAGGAGGCAAGCAGAAAATAACATTTGGTTATGATCACAAATTGCGGATAAGCTGAGAAGCTTTGAGGCTTCCCGCCTGCACTGGATTATCGTGTTGCTCTTCAGCCAAGTTATTTTGCAGGTGTAACTGCATGAAGATTCACCTTAGCAGCCCCTACACCCATCTCAAAGGTACACAACTGGCATCAGTGTGCGCCTCAGTCATACCAATTTCATTATGATTTAACCATGTACATTTTGCTAGGGATTTATCCTATCAATGAATTGCAAGTCAGTTGTGTTTTGGTCAATTCACATGACACATTGTTGTATTGTATGTCCATGCTGCGCTCACTTGGCATACATTTTGTGTCAACCTCTCATTTGCCACCAGGGTCTGATCTGCCATGTGTTCAAATGCCATATGTGAGCATATTGTGATGCAGGACAACAGTGTTCTACAACACATACAACATACGGTGGAGGTGAAAGGCCCAGTTAATGAGCATTCTGCCAGAATTATTCTAGGGTTGACTTACCTTGGCCCAGCACCAGAACAGTGTGTGGTCCCTGAACAGATGTCACATCCAACCTTGTAGCAGAAGTCAGTGCGTGTCTTTGATTCTGGGAGGACCTAATTGTACCTACAATGATAAGTGTGTTTTCCAACTTAACATTTCTGCAGCCACATGTGATGCACTCAATATCTGGAACAAAGGATGAGCACAAGAAGTTGTGGGCACCACCGTTGCAGAAGTGTGTTATACATAATGTCATAAGTGATCCCACATATGACTTTGAATGGGCCCACTACCTAGATGCAACCTATATCACAATGACATGCCTACGAATCCAGAGGTAAGGTCCACTATTGTGATTTGTTGATGCTCAACAAATAATCCATCCAATGTAAGAAGTACATGACTAGCTGTGTGGACTGTGCAATTTAATGTATATTGGAAAGATTTGAAGTTGGACAGTGGAAGTATTGTCATTACACTTGAGACTGGTATCTCACCGCTTGTTCATCCTTACCATATTTGTGCAAATAGGATTTCTTGATTAGGTTTACAGACACTATTACAATATAGTAAGGACACCCTTTTGACTAGTTGTGGCATTTGATTACAGGATTGCATTCCCAGGTCTTGGACTGTTGGTGTTCCACAAACACAAAGGTATGATGAGCCAAGACATGTTATATTTTGTCTTTCGCTGTTCACAAATGTCATATGCTAAAGGTGAAAGTCCATTGACAACTCCAATTGTAATGAAGCACATTTTTCATCTTTGGTTGACTTTCATAGGTGGGCACTATATTTCCCTCTGTCGTCTCCTGACAATGTATGCATTTTGACCATCTCCTGGCAAGTTTGACTTACCAGTTAGTGAGGTTGTAATGCCTTCCTCTGTATATTGTCGATTCCTCCCAGTAGATGCAGGGACCTCTGCTACTGCAGTTGTCTGTGCTCTGGCTGAATGTGTCAATGGGTGAGAAGAGAAAAAAGTAACCAAATGGGAAATGTGCTAGTGGAACTTTTCAGGGATTTCACCATATCTTTTGCATGCTAACAGTGTTGCGAAGTACTGCCGCAGACGGGACAGGTAGGAACAGTGGTGTGTTGTGGATGTAATGGCGCGGCAGAGTGGAAAATGAACAACAGAATATGTGTATGACATATTTTGGTCTGATGATTCTCCTACCTTCTGCTTTGTGATTTAGGCTGGCACAAGGTGATTTACTTATTGGATAATTTGTGGCAGGTTTACAAGCCCCTTGAAACAGATTTACACTGCTGTTGCGTCACTTCTGTGACACAGAGGTGGTGTACAACGGGATACAGTCAAAATATCGAGTTTTTAATATCGAGTTACATTAATATTGAGTTAAAAATATAGAATGGACACAATATCGAATGGACAGAATATAGACTACAAAAATATCGAATAGAATAGCATAAATATCGAATCAAAAATATAGAATGGACAAAATATCGAATGGACAGAATATTCATTTAATATAGACAACAAAAACATAGAATGGACAGAATATAGACAAAAAAAATATCGAATTTGAGGTAAGTAAGTTAATATTATTTTTTAAAGTATTTTTTATGTTAGTATATGTGTGAAAAGTGTATATTTATTTTATAATTTATTTTAATTAATTAATTTTATGGTATTTAATTTTTGCGTAATATAATTCTGTAGCGGGTTGTGGGTTTATAGGGGAATAGGGTGGGAAGTAATTTAATTATAATTAATTAACTATGTTAATTTATTTATTGGTATTTATTTAGAATTCATTGTTAATTGATAATTAATTGGAAATTAATTAAAATATAATTGTTAATTATTTTAATAATTGATTAATTGATAATTATGTTAATTTTATTAATGTATTTTCTGTAGCGGGTTGTGGATTTATAGGGGAATAGGGTGGGAAGTAATTTAAATATAATTATTCAAATGTTTAAATGTATTTATTAGTATTTATTTTGAATTAATTGATAATACAAATTTTAATTGGTGATTAATTAAAATAAAATTGGGAATTCATTTTAATTAATTGATTAATCGATAATTATGTAAATTGTATTAATGTATTTTCTGTAGCGGGTTGTGGGTTTATAGGGGAATAGTGTGGGAAGTAATTTAACTATAATTATTTAAATGTTTAAATGTATTTATTGGTATTTATTTTGAATTAATTGCTATTTACATTTTTAATTGGTAATTAAATAATATATAATTGGTAATTCATTTTATTAATTGATTAATTGATAATTATGTTAATTTTATTAATGTATTTTCTGTAGTGGGTTGTGGGTTTATAGGGGAATAGGGTGGAAAGTAATTTAATTATAATTAATTAAATTTTTTAATGTATTTTTTGGTATTTATTCGGAATTAATTGATATATAACTTTTTAATTGGTAATTAATTAAAATGTAATTGGTAAATAATTTTAAATAATAGTTTAATGTTAATTATGTTAATTGTATTAATTTATTTTCTGTATCGGGTTGTGGGTTTATAGGGGAATAGGGTGGGAAGTAATTTAATTGTGAATAAATAAATATTGTTATTTATTTATTGGTTTAGCTTTGTTTGTAATTTGCAATACATTTATTTGTTTATTAATTAATTGTTAATTGGTAAATAATTTGTATTAATAGGAAATTATTTGTGATAATTATTTTTTTGTATTTTTAATTGATTAATTATTATATTATATAAAATTGTTAATTACTTTTAATTAATTTGTATTTGCTATTAATATTTAATTGATTTTTATTCATATATGAAGTATTTACTTTCTCTACTGTTGCACTCTCTGGAGTGTGAATAGTCATTTTTACCCCTACGCTATCCAACGCTTTCTGTAGTGGGAATAGTTATTTTAACCCTCCCACTATCCAAAGTTTTCCCTACTGTTGCACTCTTTGGAGTGGGAATAGTAATTTTTACCCCTACGCTATCCAACGCTTTCCCTACTGTTGCACTCACTGGAGTGGGAATAGTAATTATTACCCCTACGCTATCCAACGTTTACCCTACTGTTGCACTCTTTGGAGTGGGAAAGGTAAATTTTACCCCTGCGCTATCCAACGCTTTCCCTACTGTTGCACTCTGTGGAGTGGGAATAGTAATTTTTACCTCTACGCTATCCAACGCTTTCCCTACTGTTGCACTCTCTGGAGTGGGAATAGTAATTTTAACCCTCCCGCTATCCAACGCTTTCCCTACTGTTGCCCTCTTTGGAGTGGGAATAATAATTAATACACCTACGCTATCCAATGATTTCCCTACTGTTGCACTCACTGGAGTGGGAATAGACATTTTTACCCCTACGCTATCCAACACTTTCCCTACTCTTGCACTCTCTGGAGTGGGAATGGTAATTTTAACCCTCCTGCTATCCAACGCTTTCCCTACTGTTGCACTTTCTGGAGTGGGAATAGTAATTTTTACCCCCACGCTATCCAATGTTTTCCCTACTGTTGCACTCTTTGGAGTGGGAAAGGAAAAATTTTACCCCTGCGCTATCCAACGCTTTCCCTACTGTTGCACTCTGTGGAGTGGGAATAGTAATTTTTACCTCTACGCTATCCAACGCTTTCCCTTCTGTTGCACTTTCTGGAGTGGGAATAGAAAGTTTTTATCCCTACGCTATCCAACGCTTTCTATACTGTTGCACTCGTTGGAGTTGGAATAGTAATTTTTACCCCTATGCTATCCAACGCTTTCCCTACTGTTTCACTCTATGGAGTGGGAATAGTAATTTTAGCCCTCCCACTATCCAAAGCTTTCTCTACTGTTGCACTTTCTGGTGTGGGAAAAGTAATTTTTACCCCTACGCTATCCAACGCTTTCCCTACTGTTGCAGTCTGTGGAGTGGTAATAGTAATTTTTACCCCTACGCTATCCAATGTTTTCCCTACTGTTGCACTCTTTGAAGTGGGAATAGTACATTTCACCACTACGCTATCCAACGCTTTCCCTACTGTTGCACTGTGTGGAGTGGGAATAGTAATTTTTACCCCTACGCTATCCAACGCTTTCCCTACTGTTGCAGTCTGTGGAGTGGTAATAGTAATTTTTACCCCTACGCTATCCAATGTTTTCCCTACTGTTGCACTCTTTGAAGTGGGAATAGTACATTTCACCACTACGCTATCCAACGCTTTCCCTACTGTTGCACTCTCTGGAGTGGGAATAGTAATTTTTACCCCTACGCTATCCAACGCTTTCTATACTGTTGCACTCTCTGGAGTGGGAATAGTAATTTTTACCCCTATGCTATCCAACGCTTTCCCTACTGTTGCAGTCTCTGGAGTGGGAATAGTAATTTTAACCCTCCCGCTATCCAACGCATTCCCTACTGTTGCACTTTCTGGAGTGGGAATAGTAATTTTTACCCCTTCGCTATCCAACGCTTTCCCTACTGTTGCAGTCTGTGGAGTGGGAATAGTAATTTTTACCCCTAAGCTATCCAACACTTTCCCTACTGTTGCACTCTCTGGAGTGGGAATAGTAATTTTTACCCCTATGCTATTCAACGCTTTCTCTACTGTTGCACTTAATGGAGTGGTTATAGTAACTTTTATACTTTCCGCTATCCTACGGTAAAAAAGTTGTAAATATTTTATTAATATTACGTTTATATATATATATATATATATATATATGTATTAACAAATTAATTTGTAAAAACATTTTTTTAACTTACATTCATTATTTATTAATTTTAAGGTTATTTAAGTAGTTTACGTATGTTTAAGTTCATTATATTTATTATTCCAATAATTTTTAATTAATTTAAAGCCTTTTAAAAAATTCGATATTTTGACTAACTATATTTTTTACATCGATATTTTTGATTCGATATTTTTTACTTACCTGTTTGGAGATAGGAGGTCGATATTTTGATATTCTATATTTTTACCTCGATATTTTTGTAACTCAATATTTTTGACCTCGATATTGTTTCAGTGATCCGTGTACAACAGATGACACATTTTGAATCATTCGCAACATGGCGCATCTCTGGTGAAGCGTCACGTTGTGAAGCCCTGCGCAACATTGAACCTGCATCAGCTTTGATGTAGGCAGGGTGGGCATTCCTTTGGGATGTGCCTCGTAAAAGTAATGCAGTGAAATCTCCAAGATTTCACGGAGTCACTTTTCAGAGGCCGCTGAGACGCAACCATATGCCTGCTTGAACCAGACGTAAGGAGTGGCGCAGCAATTTAGGTATGGACGGTCCATGGATATTGTTGGATTTGCATCGCACTTGCGACATGACTCCAGCAAGGCACCCCCAAATGCAATCAGATGCAACACACTTCTGTCTATCCCTGCGCCACAGTGCACTGCAATGTAAATGCGACGCATCCGTGGTTGCGCAAGGGTTGATTTGCATGTCTCATTGGTACTGGCACATCCCTGCTAATATTTGTCAATTGCTACTTAGCAGGGTTGTGTATGTACGGCAGCAGTACTGTGCCCATATTTTCAAAAGGGGGGGGGGATTTGCCATATCTAATGCAAAGGATTCTGGGACTTGTGGTGCTACATACAGAGGGTGAACATGAGTATCTGACTGACTATATTTTTATATACACTTTGGACAAGTTCCTTACTCACAATGACAGTGCAACACAGACAATCTTTTCATGCACTTGTTCTTTTCATCCCATTTACCTGGTACCACGTAGAGGACATCACTGACAGGCAGCTCATGGACCAAGTGGGGGTGTATTGTGGTAATGATATCCTCCTCCAGTGGGGTGAGACGGATGTGGGGCCCAGGGTATGCAGCAGGGAGAATCCTGCTTAATTCGATTCTTGAGTACTTCTCCTTCACCCTCTGCCTTTCATCCTGCCAGTTCTTCTTGATGTCCCGTACTGTGCGCCTCTCCTCCCCCAATGATGTGACAGGAGTGATTAATTGATGCTATTGGGCTGGCTTATCTGTCCCACTGGTGCAGTAGGGTGGGAGTCCATATAGGCGTTTGTGGTACCTCACTATAAACTCCACAAGCATGGTGGTCTCCTCTGCAGTGAAGTTCTTCTTTCTCCTCATTAGTTCAATTTTTCTCTGGCAATGTGAGCGTTGTGAACACGAACTCTCTTTGGCCAAACCTGTTCCTTCAATGTGTGCTGCTTTTATGTGTTTTGTGGTGCATCTCAATTAGAGTTAATTGGCTTCAGCTGGAGCATGGTGGGGGATGGTAGGCACTTGCAACATTCATCAAGGGAAAATGGAGCTATGGGCTGCGATTGGCTGCAGTGTGTCAGCTGATCCATGGTGGGGGATGGTAGGCACTTGGACAGTTGTTTACCTTTGGCTAAAATGATCAGCAAGCACAGATTGTATCTTCCGGCCTGTAATCGGAAATTCCGGGCCGGAATTGGAATGTCTGACGCAGAGCCTGAAATTCCGGCCCGGAAGCGGAAATTCCGGCCCAAGTGCGGACGTAAAGTTAGTAGTCGTAAGTCTATTCTGTGAATACCTAAAGTAGTAAGTTCATTCTGTGAATCTCTAAAGTAGTAGGTTCATTCTGTGAATGCCAAAAGTAGTAAGTGCATTCTGTGAATAACAAAATGGCAGTAAGTTTAGGCTTTTGTCTTAAGTTCAGTCTGTGAATTGGGCCCTCGATATCTATACAGTCATTCTCTAACTCCCCGTCATCATTTTCATCTTTGGGCAATAGTAACAAGGTAGCAGAGTTTAACTAAGAACACCTCTTAAGGGCGATGTTCTCCACGGCGAGTATGATCTCATATTTAGTCAATCTGCTGTTTGTCAGTTGTTGTGTGCAAGTGCATGCCAAAAAGATCTCAACACAATGGGGCACCATGACAGTAAGGGGATGTCCCATAACTACACTTTCACATCTTTCAATGTGGACACCTACTGCTGTTACAGCTTTATGGCAACTGGGCAGTCTTGCTGTTATTGGCTCAAGAGTGGCAGACAAATAAGACACACGTCTTTGAGCACCACAGTGCATTTGAGTAAGCAATGAGAGAGCACAGCCCTCCTTCTCACTGCAGAAAAGTGTAAAGTCTTTTTCGCAATCGGGCATTCCTAGTGCTGGGGGATGACAGAGAGTGTCTCTCAGCTCAAGGAATGCAACCAAACCGTTGTTTTCCATTGGAAGAAGATCAGATACACCCTTGTACAGGGTTGGTCATTCTGGAGAAGTTGGGTATCCACTGTCAACAGAAGCCCACCATTCCAAGAAACATACTGACTCATCTTTGAGTACTTGGTGGATTAATGATTAGATTCACAGAGATTCTTTCTTGTCACGCCTTTCTTGCTCCCTTCTCAATGTGGTGTCCCAGATGCAGGACTTCTCTTCGATAATATTGCGCATTTTCTCAGGGACACTTTATATCCATTCTGAACCAAGGGATTCAGCAATGCAATAGTATCTTGTTTGTGGGGCTCTTGAATATCAAAAACGACCAACAGGTCATCTATGTACTGGACCAGGACGGAATATTAGGGTACTATCAAGGTCTCAAGATTATTTTTGAGAATCTGATTAAAGATTGAGGGGCTCTCCGCATATCCTTGTGGGTCTTAGCACAACGCCAAAACAAAGTTCTATAACCGGAAGGCAAAAAGGTCCTGACTATTCACATACAAAGGTAAGGAGAAGAAAGACTGATACATATCAACCACAGTGAACCACTCAGCCTCGCATGGAATATGAAACAAGATCACAGCTGAATTTGGTACCACAGGACAACAAGGGGCAACAATGTTATTAATCTTCCTAAGGTTCTGCACAATCTGGTATTTACTGTTTGGTTTCTGCAGGCCCATAATGGGTGAGTTACATGGAATTCCCCCTATCTCCTTCAGAATGCCCTGCTGCATTATTCACCCAGTCACTGGTGTAATCCCAGTTATGGTTTCAGTTGTTAGATTGTACTGAGGCATTCTAGGGTACTCACCATTTGGTTTGGCATTGATGGGGTCAGGCTCTACTCCTTTTATGGCACCTAGTGTCCTTTCCTGATAGTCCCAGACTTCAGGCTTCACCACATCCATAAGATCTGTTGGTAGATAATCTGCAGTCATCAGGAAATATAATCTAAAGGCCTCCCCTTGGCTTGCCAGTTCCAAATCAACATCTTCAACATGAGTCTGACATTCCACACCCTAAACTTACGGCATTCTATTTATTACCTTTTCAGACTGATATGCGGTCTAATATTGCTGCGAGTCTTAACGGAGGGGCGGAGTCTGTTATTTACCGCACGGTGAGAGTCCGACATAAATTTCATAAGTTTGAGTTACGTTCATTTGGAATAGACTCTGATATTGGTTTCGCTTGTAACTTGTATTACACAGGTTGTTGCCAACAAGGGATTACGTTCACACACACAAATGATGCCAGACTGTACAGGCAGTTGAATACGGTAAGGTGCTATGGCACGTGACCCACATGTTACATGAGATACGTTTGACACATGAGTTCAATAAAAAATGGACATTCATTTGAACTCTTTTTCATTTACAGTTAGAATCTTATCTGGCTCTTTGGAGGGTATGTAGGCATTTTTATATCACTTTAGAGTTTCATGTTTTTTAAATTATTGAGATACCACATGTGGTGGGTATCATAAAGCACATAGTGGGAATACCTCCTAACCTTCTGTAAACACACAGTGATCTTAGGTATATTTGAGATTTCAGGTAAACACACATTCCCTTTGGGTCGTTTAGGTACAGCTTGCCACACCTCTTTCTCTCCGTTCTCGAGAGGGCAAATTCTATTTTTCTAAGTTTTGCAATGATTTTTTTAAGTTTTGCAATGTTTTCCAATTGATCTATTGTCTTGATATCCATTGTGTTTTAGATTACTGTGGACGTGACTCTAATTGGAAGAATATAATTTATGATGAATTCAGATTTTTCCCTGAAGAAGGGTTCAATTCAGAACCCGATATGCATTGGGATTGCTAATTAATTTTTATTTGTGTTTTTGTGTATAATGTTCAGTGTTCATGAAACACTACTCATGTTTAACATGTGAAATGATTATAATGATGAGAGACTTTCTCTATTAGTATGCATAAAATACTTATAGATATTGAGTCCAGTTCAGTTGATGACTGTTTATTCTTGATATGCCTTTTGAGCGTTTTGAAATATTTGTGCATGTAATTTACCCTAAACCTTAGACGAGACATATTTTTGTCTATCGCTGTGCACCACCTAGGCTGTGGGTACCCCACAGTCCCTTCTGGTATTTCACATCTTTTGGCATGCAATGGATGGTACAGTTTCATTTACACAACATACCATGCCCCAAGAGATTTACGGGACTATAACGAAACACCACAAACTGGTGGTTCTCTTAGAAAGAACCTATTTTAACTGCAACTTCTTTGATAACATGGTTTGTCATTTGTTTATTAGCAACTCCTACAATTTGGATTTTTTTTCCTGAGAGGAATAGGTTTGGAACTTTCGCTTTTATAACAGTGGAACAACTAGCAAATGTGTCAATCGGAAATGGCACGAGGTGGCCATTCATCTCACCTTCTACGAATGGACAGCTCTGGTCTACCTCTAAGACTATACACAATCTTCCTCCCATTTCTGGCATAGTTATTTTGACTGGTCAGAGCCATAAGCAACTAATGAATCAAACATACGGAACAGTTGGAAGGGGTTTTGATTCTGAAATTTAGTTCTTATTCAATGTTGGGACCTGGTTAATTTTAAACCTTGGACCATTCATATTCTGCTGAAACAAAGGGGCTTGAGAGACTTGCATCACTGCAGCTTGTGGCATGCTAGGTCCAATGTACTCTCTTCATTGGCACAGTCTGTAGCTGAGCTGAATTACCAACTTCTGTGTGCACATACCCTACATTCTTTACCTGGTTCTCATTCATCCCCCTATTGGGATTCAAACAGCATTCACACATTATTTTTATATATTGCATTTATTCATGGCTCTTGAATCAGAAAAAAATATTGGTACATCATAATGCAAAGATTCATTAGGAATTACGACTGGCCACTAATCTCTTTAAGCCTTAGGTAGTTCATGTAGAAAAGATCAAAAGTTAAAGTTCAATATACAGATGAAGAGCAACTAATATGAATGAATGGCATGGATTCAAGAAGAGGTACATAGTGGTTCAGGAAAAATAAGGATAATTTGACAGAGCTGGAGTGCCCAAGAAAGCAAAACAATCTCAGATATTGTGCTGACAGATCATAAAGAATCTGACAACTTAAAGTAGCTACTGAAACTTGAAAAGGTATGCAAGTAGTAGCTAACGTAGTCGAGTTAAATATGTATACACACGAGAATGACTGAGAAGAGAATAGAGAAGATAAACAAAACATTGTGTAAAATTTGAAGTGGTGAGAGTATGTGTTTGGGAAGGCCAACATATACTGATATGCAATATTTAATGTGAGACAAGTCCAAACACTGGAGCAGCAGTTAAGAGACAAAAAGGGTCGATAAAGTTTGATTTTCTAGCTATTTAGAAGGCGTAGCGGAAAATACTTTACTATTGAAGAAAGTTGATCCAAGAAATTTATTGATAAGCTAAAAATAAAGCCAAGATTTCTAGCAGAGGAAGAAAAAGGAATGAGATAGAGGAGAAACAGGCATAAGAGAGAAGGGTCATCATAGCTATTGGGACTGGAAAAAGGACTTCTGTTTTTTAAGATTACATGTTTAAAAAAAGTTCTGAGCCATCCACTTTCTGATGTCTGATATACAAGCAGAATGATGGCCATAAAGAGAATCAGAAAAAGATCAAAAAATAGAAATTAGTTTGTGCATCTTCAGCATAGCAATAAGAATAGCATGATCACTATGCTCCGAAGTGAGTTTCTAAGTACAGGAATAACAACAGTGGGTTTAAATGGAGATGGAAAGACTCCAGAAGTCAGAGAGGGGTTAAAGAGAGAGACCAGAAAAGAGGTGAGGAAAGATAAGCCATTTTCGCCAATGGAAGAGGCAATAGATCTGCAGAAAATACAGGAGGTTAGGCCCTAATTATGTAGGATGTTATGGCCAAATCAGATAGGGGACGCAACTCAGATAGGTGAAGTGGCAAAAAGAAGCCTCTGAGAAAAAAGTGGTAGAAGATGGAAAGGAAACGCAAATGTCAGAGATTTAGATCTTTTTATGTACAATAAGAACAATGATCAGCAGTGTACGCAGAATGAGAAGACATATGTGGTCCAGAGTGCCAAACAGGCATTGAAAATTATGGGATTGTTGAGAGATAAGAACCAGAAAGAAGTGTTCCTTCACGTTCTGTATTTCTGAAACAAAATTGTTATGAGAAGCAAGAAAACAAGAGGGGAGAAAAGGAGTACAATGTTTGTGTCATTTGCATTGTGCTGTGCTGCCTTCCAAAGGAAGACTATTTCTGGTACCTCCTTGGTTGAGGTGCATTAGAAGTAGGTTTCAAGGCTTGAAGAGGAGGTAAGATATCAAAACAATCAAAGACACTTATGGATTTGTAGCAATATCAAGAGGTAATGCATCAGCATCACTTGAGTCAGCAAAAAGTAATGAATTATTAACTGAAACAAATACTGAAACCCAACCATTTCTCTTTCCCTTCTTCTTTAACTTAATTGTGCTATGTTATTACATATTAAGGAAACACATCCCAGTAGATCCTTTTGCGCCCTCAGGCAGGCATACCTGTGGTCCAACATACCAGCTTGAGTGGAAGAAACACAAGTTCTCACGAATGCTGTTAGTGTTTGTTACACTCTTACATGACAGGCAGCCAAGGATTACTACTCTCAGAACAACTCTGCAGCTATAGACTGAAAAGTTGGGGAGGGAGGAGGAGGAGCTAGACACTCTATAGTGTGTTCTGCTGTATTGCACCAAGGGTTGTTTTTTGCGTTTGCAGGACATCTCCCAGTATACTGTCCTTCGAGAGTACAAAGAAGATCCAGGCACTGCAAAATGTGCTCTGCTCTCCTGCAACAAGGATCACATGTAAAGCAAGCCTGGGCTGAGAGCGGGCAATACCGGGCCAATAGTGGCCTCTCTCCACCCGTTGGAGCCTGGTAGTGGCAGGACTGGGGTATATCTTAGTTGAAATGTAGCAGTGGTCCCTACAGGGGACAAACATTTTAGTTTATTAACATGCAATATAGGTACTTATAAACAAGATATTTACTACTACTCAAAATAAATTGAGTAACTAAAGCACATGGCGCATTGTAAGTGAAAACTATTATAAAGAAATCATGTCGTTGCCAGCAGCTGAGGAAAAAGGCAGGTCAGGTCATGGAGCATAATTATAGCAACTGCTTAAAGAAGGAAAACAAAATGTGCCTTTTCTTTTTTATGCTCTGTTTTTCTACTTGTACAGAGACAAGTAGAAAGGACATAATAATTTTAACCTGTTTATTTTTTGCACTCCTTAGGTAGTTATAGAAAACTTAGAATCGTTATACTTATTTCTACACATCCAGAGGCTCTGCACCTTTTTTTTTAAAAAAACTGTGTTAAATGTATTCTACTATTTTTTTGCGAAAAATATCTAACCACCTTTTTGATGTATTTAAATTTGAACTAGAAATTCTTTTTTTTGTAAACATGCTATCTCTTTCATATGAAAGTGTTATGCAAGAAAGATTTAAGTGGTTTGGGGGAAAGGTGATAGTATAACCATGTATTATACGTGTCAGAACCCCTTTCAGAGGGCCACAGGACACACAGGGGTTACAGTGCTCTTCCATGGCATTTGAGGCCTTTTACTCTTGATGTTCCCAGGCTTAACCTACTATGGATTCTGAGCAAATGGGCCAAGTATCCTTCTGCTCTTGACTCTCAGTCGTATCTATGGCCGAACGGTCCATGGTTCTCTCGGGGCAATTGTAGATAGAGGTTAGTGATCAAAACTTATACCTGAAAGAAAAGAACAGCAGGGTCAATATGTCAATGCCCATACAAATACTTCCTTTCATATTAAAAAGAAGTATATCATTTCTAACTCTACACATTCAGAGATGTATTATAACATTCATAAGCAATGACAACACTCAACTAATCCTCTCACCCATGAGGACCCCTCCAACTCCAAAGCCATCTTCGGCAACGCTGTGACCAAAGTGGCAAAATGGATGAGAGACAGTTTAATCAAACTCAACTCAGACAAAACAGAAATTCTGATCTTTGGGAACAGCACCTCCATATGGGACCACAGTTGGTGGCCTATAAAACTTAGACCCACAGCAACAGACCATGCGCGCAACTTCTGCATCATCCTCGACAGCTCACTCAGCTTGAAAAGACAAGTGAATGCAGTCACCTTTTCCTCCTTCCACACCCTCTGCATGCTCTGCAGACTCTTCAAATGGATCGCCGTCAAAACCAGAAAGACCGTCACACAGGCCCTCATCTCCAACCACCTTGACTATGGCAACGCTCTCTACTCCTGAATTGCCACCAAGCTCTGAAAAAGACTTCAGGCCATACAGAATACCACATCCAGACTTATCCTGGACCTTCCCAAATGGACTCCCATCACCCCTCACCCCAGAAACCTCCACTGGCTACACATCCAGAAGAGATGCTAGTTCAAGATCCTCACACAAGCATACATGGTCTACATGATCAAGGACTATCATTCATCAACCAGCAACTGAATTTTCACCTGCCCTCAGGACACCTGCGCTCCACATCACTCACCCTCTCACACACCCCACACATCTGTCACAGCTCCAGCAAGCCCTCCTTCACCTTCATCACAGCCAAGACCTGGAAGAACATGCCCCTCCACCTCCGAACAGCCCCTTCCCTGGCGGACTTCAGAAAGAAACTCAAGACCTGGCTTTTCAATGGAGACACACCACCCTCAGCACCAAGATACCCTTAGGGGTGATAGCGCTAAGCTAAAGAAATATGATTGATTGATAACACAAACCCTTTGAGGTAGGGGCTCTAGTGTTTCACTGGCATTTTCTGTCCCACCCACTCCTTGTGGTGTAGTTGGGGTTATTCCCCATTCACTGGTGGCCACATCGAGGGAATGCTCACTAGTAGGCCTTGCTCAAGAGTCCACTCCTAATTTTAGAAAGTATTCAAACGTGCCTTTAGTGCTGCAGCACCTATAGCAGTGAGAACCCGGGGGCTGGTAGGCATGTAACAAGTCTTGCCTGCTCCAGTATTGAGGAAACGTCTCAGTGGTGCCCTGGCTGTGGGCACTCACAATTTTAGTATTTGTCCAGTCATTCTCGGTCGAGTCTTGCTACATGTGGGACGAGCGGAAGCACCCGGCAGGCGAAGGTTCTCACTGTGCACATGCGGCCAGCTCCATCAGCGATTAGAGTTGCTCCGGTGCTTCAATTTTCAAGGTAAGTTCATCATTCCATAACATAGGAGATGAGTTAATCCTGACACTCCTGATCTGGTTCCAGTAATATGGTGATGCACACTTGGTGCCTTCTTCATTCGAGGTGACTCTTGGGTCACAGCTTCTCAGTTCTTTGGGCGGCAGCCCGCACTTCTCATCTCAGTTGGTTGCAGCAGCTCCTTGTGGCATACAAGGTTGCCGGTGTACCTGCTAACAAGGTACCAGTCTCTTGTGCATGACAGCGTATATTATGGCAGCCCATCCTGGTATACGGGTTCACCACTAAGGCCCAAATACGTGTTAGCACTTTTCAGCAGTGATAACTTCCACAGCAGCTCCTCCTGGTATACTGGGTCACCACAACAATGTATCATGAGTTCCACACTCCCAGCACAGCAAAGAGCTAATGCCTACCTTCATGGTGGCTCTCTCCTGGCATACGGGTGTCGCCGGCCTGATTCTGCACACTGGCAATGGCCCATTTGGTGCAGCTGCCGTCCCTCACACCTTGCACCTGGAGTCCTCTCGACAGTGTTTACCACTGGACCTCGCTCCCTCTAACACTCTCCTCTTCCTCACAGCGTACACTGGCCTTGGCAAGCAGGAATATATACAAAGAACCTGGTACTCAAGGCTATAGAGCAAGTGGTTTTGGTTATCTTGGGTGATGTCCTTTCAGCCAGCAAGGAGATCAGCTAGCCTTGACCCCCAATCCTAGTCGAAGGCAGAAGTCTTGCAGAGCTCCCCCTACTCACACAGACCATCTAGCTGCTTGGGAGATGACAATTTTTGGGGGTCTCAAACTTCCACTCTTATGGACCATTTCTACACACCAAATGATTTCCAAAGACCAAATGTGATTTAGGGTCTGGGTCTTTGAAGTATGATATTGGGGTTCTGCTCATTTTAAGGTATGCCCTTCTCTTCACTCTCTTCCTTTTAAAGGCTGTCTGCCACAGTAGGAGATACTCTGAAGTTGATAGCCCCACAACACAGGTCATTGGAGTGACTTGAATTCACACCTGGATGTCATCAAAAGATTACTTTTGGACTCCCAGCCCTACTATTTATGATTCCCCTATCAGCCCCATCTCCATTCTGAGATGTTCCCATTCCTTGTGATCTCTCGCTGAATTAAAGAGCAACCTTTGAAGTGTACACAGGGAGTAAATATCTTCCTTCACAGTGTGTCCCACCCAGTTCACAGGAATGCAGCAATACACAAATCTCTCTGGGGGGATTCCTCTACTCCTCATGTCTTCACCAGGCAAGCCTGGGCTTCTCAAAATGTAACCCAGTGTCCTCCATATAGTGTACAAGTACAGCACAATTGCACTCAGCAGACATACATAGCACTGTCCAGTACTGTTACCTCTCTGGATTGCACCACCCCAGGCACACATACTGTCAGCACAGACATTCACTCTGCATGCACTGCTCAGTGCTGTAGGCTTCTTGTATTGTGCATGATGTACTGCTTGCAAAAACACACAGAGCTAGCACACACATTCACCAAGCGCATACTGCACAACACTTCACCCTTCATGTATTCTATTTTTTGCAAGCACACATACACCGAGCACATGCTTTCACTGTGCATGAGCTGCACGCCACAGCACTACATCTCTTGTGTAACTTTTCCTCTCCAGTATACATACATCCAGTACACACCTACCATACATGCAATGCAAAGCCCTGCTCCATCCCTGTACTGTACCCTTCCAGCCACACATACATCCAGTGCATAATCACCACTCCAGAGCTGCGAAGAACATCACTTATAACTGATGTAGGCCAAGGGTGAGTTAAGTACACAGCAGCGGAACGCTGAAAAAGGTAACTGAGTCGGTAGGCCTCACCACAGTGATACAGGTTAAAAAGGACCTGCTCAGTCCTACTGATCACCGCACAGTATGCTGCCATCACTGTGCTCGTGCTGCTGCCTTCCACAACTATGACAGTAGTGTTTTAAGCACATTTCACTGTCCAACAAAACTGCAGTCTGTGTGACAAGCCTATGTCATGGAGCACACGCATAATCCATGTTTGCCTTTGACAATAAAAATCAGCATTAGAAATCCAGACAATAGTACAGTTGGGCACTCAGGGCAGGGGTGCACATCTATTACAATGCAGAGGACTTTTCTGTTCTAACAGTAAGTATTCCCTATCTGAGTCTCAGAGCTCCATAACATCATAAAGGAACTCGGCCATCATTCTCGTTCCACTATATTGTCACGGAACTCCTTGGTGACCTGCAATATTCTAACAATGTACGGAATAGGGTACTTTATCCTTATATTATGAAAGTAGGCAACATATTATACAGTGTATTTATTAAGGATCCTTGCATGCCTAATTTGTAAGTACCAATGATTTTGCCATAATTTGACTGTCAGATCAACAACTTTTCCTCCCCCTTCTGGGGTCTCTTAAAGTTTATCTGGAAGATCCGTCCTTTCATTCCCACAGATGCATTAAAGACATGTGTAACAACCTTTGCCCTTTCCAGACTGGACTATGGCAATGCCCTATATGTAGGGATACAATCCCAGTATCTACTAAAACTGCAGCAACTGCAGAATGCTGCCGCTAGATTAATACTGGACATCCCCAAAAATGAATCAGTCTTCCATAGATTGAAAGCCCTCCACTGGCTTCCAGTGGAAAAAAAGAATCAAATTCAAATCTCAATGCCTTGCTTAGAAAGCGCTACATGGTAAAGGACCACTATATTTGAGATTGCACCTGAAATGGTACGTACCAGCCAGAAATCTAAGATCATCTCAGTCAAAACTGATACAAATACCCAGGTTTAAGCAGAGTCGCTGGGGAGGCAGAAGCTTCCTATTGGGGACAGCGAAAACTTGGAACCCCCTGCCAATCTCGATAAAGAGCAGTACATCACTCATGTCCTTTAGAAGCACACTGGCTATTTTCCAACTGATGCTGCCCGAATCTCGAAATGGACATCATCTGGTCCCGCCTACTCTTATGTCCTGCTAATTCCAGGGCCAAGACGCCTTTGGGCATACGTGCACTATACAAATTAACAAATCAGATCAATCAAATCAAAATTAAATAATGAGAGGTCAGTATTTCGACAGGGTGAACACAGATTTGTACCTGAATTTCTCATCTTCTCTAGTCTGTGGGACTTTCTATGAGGCAAGGCTAAGTAGTAATGTATTTGCAAGAAAATATGTTAATTCACAAACTGTCCAGATGATCTTGGTGTCCCTCAGCTTGGAACCACGCTGCACTGGTGTTTGGAATGTCTTCAAAGTCCCAATATTGTTCATGGAAAGGACTTTGAGTAGCTGTTACATACTTCATGAACTATTTATTTTGATAATAATAAACCACATGATAATGAACTAAGGTGAGCAAAATAATATGGGATTCCCCCGTGCGTACTTACATTAAGTTCATTCAGCACTCATACTTTCGCCTAAGTCCCAATTATTCAAATACATATATAAATATATGAACTAGAAGCATACTATCTAAACACATGAGAAATGCAATGCACATTGTAGCTCAATAAAGAAAATATATGCATTAGCTCATTCAGATGAATACTGACTTATATGACCTAAGCAAATTGGTGCATGCACGGTGTAAGGTGGCTTGCAAAAGACAAATAATGGAAAACATATCACAATTGCATTAGTTTCACTGAACACTGAATAAAACCCTCACTCTTCTGTTTCTTAACACCATCGATGCTAGTGTTATTTTCCTCCTGTG
This sequence comes from Lissotriton vulgaris, assembly GCF_964263255.1. Classification (NCBI taxonomy): domain Eukaryota; kingdom Metazoa; phylum Chordata; class Amphibia; order Caudata; family Salamandridae; genus Lissotriton; species Lissotriton vulgaris. Next base: position 80,776,165 of record NC_141690.1, on the reverse strand, counting down.
CTGGAAGGCTTTGATCCCCATTGTTCATGACGAGCTCAGCTCGTCATGAGTGTATGGAGGTGTACATCATGACGAGCTGAGCTCGTCATGAGCGTCCAAGGAGTTAATGGTTATAGTACATTGTTTATGGGTATACCCCACTCACCCAGGTATGAGTGGCAGCTGTCCTTTCTGTGGGTTGCTTCTCTTCGACACCTTGGTGCACTTCTCAGAACAAATAATATGGATGGCAAATGCATTGCCTTTTACTACTGGCTTTTCTCTGCTACGCCTGAATGGATGCTAACAGCTACCATAGCTGGTTGTAATAATACCTATGCATTACTCCCCTCCACAATTGAGTGTACTCTTTAGGCATTTACAGTGGGTGGTTGCACAAAGGTTCATTGTCTGCTACCATTGGGTAGACCCCACAGAACAAATACTATGGCTCACTGTATAATTCCCATTCATTAAGGGTACTCCATGTCTTGCCAAAGAGGACTACTATGTCATATTCTATGCCTAGTTGTGTAATGCGTACGTAGCTGCAGGTCCTTAGTAAACTCTGCAAAGCACATACTTAGCTGATTGAATAATACTCATACCTCTGAGTTGCTCCCTGCTGCCTCTCTGTAGACTCCTTAGGACATATCCCATGGCTTGTGCAAAGGGCTGCTCCACTATCTGGATGCCTAGACCATTCTCAGTCCGGGTTCAGGCACAGACACAGCACTGAATCAGCGTTACTTATAGTAACCGATAACATCAGAATGACCATAGACAAGGGTCATTCAGCGATTCTGGTGCTGTTGGACCTTTCTGCGGCGTTCAACACGATTTCCCATGATATCTTGCTAAGAAGACTGGAGGAAGTTGGACTGAGAGATTCAGCACTAGCATGAATGAAGAGTTTCCTAACAGATCGCTTCCAAACTGTTAAATTTGGACCATACCAGGTTGAGCCTCTGGGTATGGCCAAGGGAGTACCTCAGGGCTCCTGTCTGAGCCCTACCCTTTTCAACATTTATGTTGCTCCCCTGGCCAGCCTTATAAGATCATTTGAGTTCATCCCCATTTCTCATGCGGATGATACTCAACTTCTTTTTCCTTTTGGCAAATTCACAGCCGAGGTCCAACTGACTTTCTCCAAGGGAATGAGGGCCATCTCGCACTGGATGCGGAGTAATTTTCTCCAGTGCAATGTAGAGAAAATGGAGCTCATGCTTATGGGAGAAGTCCCTCTCCGATGGACACCGGATTGGTGGCCAACAGTTTTAGGACCTCTCCCTCTGCCTAAACTCTCGGTCAAAAATCTGGGGATTCGCCTTGATCGCGATCTCAGTATGAAAGACCATGTTAAGCAAGTTGCTGGCTCTTGCTTTCATTATATTAGCATGCTGCATCGAATCTTCCCTCTACTACCAGAATCCGTGAGGAAAACCATAGTTCAGGCGATGGCCTTAAGCTGCCTGGACAATTGCAATGGCTTGCTGCTATCAACCAATAAGGCTCCCCTCAATAGATTGCAGGTGGTGCTGAATACGGCAGCCGGGTCGGTGCTTCGTGTTCCCCCCCGAACCCGCTCCCGCCTCCTACTGTTGCAACTACATTGGCTCCCTGTTCGCCAACGTATTCAGTTCAAAACACGTTGCATTGCCCACAAGGCTTTGGTCAGCCTGGGCCCCTCATATCTTGTTGAGAAATGTGTCCCATACAACCCCGGCATATCTCTTTGCTCAGGAGCCAAGCACCTTCTGGCTATACCATGAATCAGAAAGGCGAGACAAGGTGGAAAAGCTCTGTCTTACTGCGGCCCCCGCATGTAGAACGAACTCCCACTGCACTTGAGACAATGCGATGAACACCTTCAGTTCAGGAAAATGCTCAAGACTTTCCTATTCCGTCTTGTCTGAGCTGTTTCCCCCCCCTCCCCCTCTCCCATAATATATAGCTACCTCCCTCATGGTTCCGAAAGCACAGAGATATCCCTTTGGGGGTCGATTCTAGCGCTATACAAACAAATTACAAATACAAATACAAATATATTCCAGAACATGTTACAGTGCTGGTTGTGTGATCTCCTTTTCCATGGGCTGCTCCCTGCTCTCTATGGGGTAAACTCCTCAAAACAAGAACCATGACTGGATACATAATAACCATTGTTAGGGGTTGCTCCTTGACACAGTTTGGTGGAATCTGACATATATTAAAACTGTTCGTATAATGGGTCCTACTGCACCGCACCGTGCTTGAGTCATTAGGACTTGTCCATGGCTAGTTGTATAATGCTAGTTTCTGCGGTGTGCTCCTTGCTGCTCCCGGATGGATCTCAGAGTATACACTACATCTAATGCAAAATTGCAACACCCAGTGGTAGCAGCCTTCACTTTTTGGCACTACCCTGTGCCCATGTTCAATGTTATTTTATCTATATGATGCAGATTACTCTAAAAATGGTAAGTACCTGCATGCACAACCATGTCTACCCTTACACTGTCTTACAATCATGCATGTGTGGCCACATTCTTGCTGCCACGCAATTTGAGCTGTCTGTGCCATGCGCACCCCAAACCAAAACACTTCCCACATAACCCACATTGCATTCACATACTTTTAATCCAAATATCCACTAGCATTCAGTGCTCAAGCATCCTATCTATCCATATTTTGCGCATCAAATTTACTGAATATGATGAGGTCACAACACTGGTCCTCATGCACAACATACCATATAAGCCCCAAGACAAACACCTATTCTTCCATCGATATGGCTATCAAGGGGCAGCATGCGAACCACCCACAAGGGCACTTCGGCGCCTTGTCAATGGTATGAATCACTAGTTCATTAAGCTACACTACAATACCGTAAGAAAGAACAGCTACCAGATGGATGTCTAATCACCTAATTGCTGGGGACAGCAAGGGTGATATTAGGAACCCTTGCAAACCGAGACATGACACGTTTGTCCTCTTGTTTCACCTCTGGCCTTAATACCTTCCTGGGTCAGCAGCATTCCAGGCCAGGAGAAAGGCAATGAGTGCTACCTGTGGAAATCAAAGCTGCGAGAGCTGTTTACTTTCTTTTCTGCTGTTGCCTTTATGGCCCATAAAAGTAGAGGTATAAAAGTATTTGTGGTTGCAAAAGACAAGCCAGGGGTGGCAGCTACATCCCCTGGGTGCCCATAGCGGATGCTCAGAAGCTAGCACCCCCTCCTCCTGCATGCCTACTTATTCCTGTCTCCTCCCTGGCATGTCACCGCGCCACCATCAAGCGACTGGGACGCTGTGCATGCATTTTTCATAAATATTTGAAGGCCTTCCCACTTTCAGATCTACTCTTCGTTTTTTCACCCATCTGCTCGCTCCTGGCCAATTTAGAAGTGTGCCCAGCCGCTGCACCCATTGAAAGTCAGAGAAATAAAGAACCCTTGGAGCAGAAAATGAGTGGCATGCTTGGGCAGCGACTGGCATCATTATGGCTGCTTCTTCAGCAGAGGATGGTTATCAATCAGGCTGACTGCCCAACAGGCTGACCTGATTGCTGCACGATGAACACAGGGAATGAAAGGTAAAAGTCTGCAATAAACCTCACATCCTGAGCGAACTTTCAATGGGCCTCTGTATTTTCGTTTACATCACTGGAAAGGAAGCCCGCCTCCCTCAGGGCAAGCCTCAGCCAGGCCGCCCTCCGTACTGAATGCGCCTCCGAGAACAATATGCACGGCTGGCATGCGCCGCGCCCATCAGGAAAGGTCTTCCGAGCGCTCAACAAGCCTCTGAGTGACAAACTGAAGCAAGTTCACATCCCACATATAGCTCCCAGCACTTGTGATAGACAACTTGTCTGCAGTGACATTAAACAAGAACTCCGAGCAGAACATTGAGGTACAAAACTTTGAAACTGTGCCACGGGATCGTCCATTCTTCAGCTGCTCTCGGTTCATCAAGGTCCCGTGTACGAATATGGAAAGCAATAGAAAAGTGACATTCACAATACAGTTCAAGCTGAACGCTCCCAGGTTTCCACATCACGTTCCACGCACGTTGTGTGGCATTGGTAAGGAGACTAGTGAAAATTAAGCCTGGGCATCTAAATTGGCTTTGCACGATCCTCAGTAAGCCGATTACAACCACAGGAGCAGCTCTTATTTCTTAAGATCTACGGGGCAGATTTACTATTGTGTCACGCGGCGCAGCGTAGATGAGCACCCAAAGTTGCGATGCTGCATTGTATGAGAGGACAGTGCCATATCCACTAAGATGTTTTGCTGCAGCTGTGTTCCAAAGCATTGGTGCACGTTCAGGCTGCATTGTGCCACGCTCACACTGTTACATAAAATCATGGGGGCTGATTTATGTTAACTGGCGCATCCCCAGGGATGCGCCAGTTAACGTGCGCCACAGAGCGCCACAGCTCCGCCACCCATGGTGCGCCGCATCTACACAAAGCTGCGTCAAGACCTACGCCTGCTTCAAGCAGGCACAGGGTTTTAACGCAGCATTGCCCTGAAAGTGACTGAGTGAAATCTCATAGATTTCACTCAGCCACTTTCAGGAGGCGTTCCTGCCCAGGAACGCCTCCTTATGGCGCAGTGCTTTACAACGTGACGCATCTCCTAGATGCGTCACGTTGTAAATAGAGCGCATTGTGTGCGCCACAGTTGCGTCAAAAAAAGAGACGCAAATGCGGCGCAAAGAGGCGCAACGGCCTCATAAATCTGCCCCTTAGGGGCAGATTTATGTTAACTGGCGCATCCCCAGGGATGCGCCAGTGAACATGCGCCACAGTGCGCCACAGCTCCGCCAGCCATGGTGCGCCGCATTTATAATGCGGCGCACCATGTTGCAAAAACGGCACAGATGCGTGACGCATCTGTGCCGGAAATGTGTCGTATTGCTGGAGTTGCGTCGCAAGCGCGACGCAGCTCCAGCAAGGCTCGGGGGTGCCCCATTTTAACAATGCTGCGTCAAGACCTACGCCTGCTTCAAGTAGGCGCAGGCTTTTGACGCAGCATTGGCTGAAAAGTGACTGAGTGAAATCTCATAGATTTCACTCAGCCACTTTTGCGAGGCGCACCTGCCCCGGAACGCCCACCCTGCGCCAGAACGCCCACAAGCGGCGCAGGGCTTTACAACGTGACGCATCTGCCTAGATGCGTCACGTTGTAAATCGTTCGTAGGGATGCGCCACGTTTACGCCGCCTTGCGTGACGCAACAGCGGCGTAAACGTGGCGCAAGGGCCTTATAAATCTGCCCCATAGTCTTTTTACTGGAAGGACACAATTCCAGACAGTACTTCATTCTATAATCAGACAAACAATTAAACTTTTCCCACTTTGGTTTATGTGTTAAGTGTACACTTGCGAAGAAGGAAAAGTTTTGAGAAAATATATTTCTTATATATATCTTCTGCTTTGCGTTCGCTTCAAGGAGGTGTATTTTTTGGCACAAAGCCCTGTCCACTCATATTGGTAGAAAAGGGCTTTGCGACAAAAACCATGGGTGGTAATTTGGGAACTGCCTTGTACCACCAATGGGACATCCCTTTTACACAAAGTAATACAAAGTGGCTAACAGTGCTACTATGCATTATGTTTAGGCAACATTGCAGCACAAATACAGTTTTGCACTGGAAATGAAATACCAAACTAACACTTTGTTCCACATTGCGTCACATTTGATAACTTTGCATCAGAGCAAAGGGGCATATTTACAACTCCCTATCACCACCATAATGTCACTTTTTGACGGTCTGGTGGTGATACAATATTCACCTTATTTACAAGGCAGCATTAAGCCAATTCTCTTGTAAGTCCCTAGTTGATGGTACTACATGTACCCAGGGCCTGTAAATTAAATGCTGGCAGCGTGCTAGAGCACTTGTTGTGCAATCACTAAAGCATCCTTGTAAAACCACGTCTCAGGTTTGCTACTGCATCTTGTAGTGCAGCTTTAAATTGCAATTTCAACCTAGCAAAAAAAAACGTTTTCCAAGCCTGAACCTTTCTTTTTAATACTTATAGGTCACCCCTAAGATAGGCCCAAAGAATCATAAAGGCAAGGTGCACTGTATTTAAATACTATGATATGTTCTTTTAGGTTTTACATATTCTGGCAGAGCAAAACTCCTGAACTTCTTTTTCACTGTTGTAAAGCCACTCTCTTGACTTAGCTAAGACTGGGTTACCTTTTTACATTTATTAAGTGATAACATTAGATTGGGAGCAGATAGAGATTTGCGTTTAATACTCAAATTGCAATTCAAAATCCTCTTTAAAGGTAAAGTCAGTTTTTAAGTTACAATTCTGAAAATGGCACTTTTATAATGTTGGCATTTTCTTGTCCAACCTATTTTTGCCTACTGCCAATGTCCTGGGTCATATGACTGTAAATTGCTTGGCTGGTGGGGTTTTGTATATTCCTTCCAGATAGTCTTACAAGGGCAAGGTGTGGACAGGATGGGCACAGAATGTCATGATGACTGGGGAGCGGCTGTACCCATCCCCGCTTACACTTCAAAGGACTTTGCCTCCTGCACACACAAAGAAACCTGACACCAGGCACCCTGCCTTTTGTCACTCCCAGAAAATTCAAAGCCTTGACATGGGTTAGGGGAAGAACGTTCCAGAAGCAGAAGTGGGGGTAGGGCAGGCAGTCACCCCACACAAAGGCTGGCACCAGGTGTAAATATTGGACCTCCAAAGCCACTCACCAGAACACTTCTGGACCTGTGGAAGTTACAGAAGAAACACTGCCCCACTGCCAGAGGACTGCCCTGCTGCTCAAAGGACTGCCTTGCTGTCTAAGAACAAAGATTGGTCCTGCTTTTCTTCACCTAAGGCATTCTGGAGTGACTCCAAGGGTTAGTTGCATAACCTCCTGCTTTAGCTAAAGTGCCACAACAAGATTCAGTGGTGTCCCTGCAACTGCCCCGCTGACCTGTGAGGTTCTTCAGTTTCCGACTTTGTCCCGTATTTAGCCGCCATTTTGTGTCCTGTCGCCATTTTGTGTTGCCTTCACTCAGGCAGCACGGCGAACGGAGTGTTTTTGCCTTTCCCAGCTGCTATGTGTCTCTTCTGTTAAAAAGTAACCCCCTGCCCTTGGTTACAAAACCGATGTCAGGGTCTGGCCGAGTTCACTAATCCATGTCTGGGTTGATTGATCCCCGTCTCGACTGACCATTTGGCTTTTCCCCATTCTTTCCTTACATTATCTTATCCGACTGGCCTTCACTATTCTCTCCTTGTGTTCTCTTGTTACACAACTATCCTTTTAGGCATCCAAATATGTCCTGCCACCTGCAAATTAGATTGTCGTTACTAGCACTGATTAATTTGTGTGTAGGGGTGACACACAGGGTTTGAAAGAGGGGCGTATTTGGGACACCTGATAGCTTGTTTTCCAACCTTTCCTATTGGCTTGCTTTGTATGTACTGGGAGTAAACGTTGTAAATATGTGTGCTATAAAAGATTGTACGCCATGGACTGAAGTGGCAGTCTCCTCAGAATATATCCTGTACTTCTGGGACAACTGTGCTTAGCTACAGCTAATAAACCTGGCTTTCTACGCCCAACAGAGTGTCTCGTGTCTCTGTTCAACAAGGCAGGTGAACTCGGGGATTTAAGGCGTGCCCTGCACCGCCAGGCCCTTAAGGCCCGGTTCTCCAACTGGCGCCCAACGTAGGGCGGCTTCAGTGGTAGCGATTCAGCCCGAGGATCGTGAGAAGCCTCGAAGAAAATTACAGAGGATTCGCAAACCACGTCAAGCGACCCCTGTATGTCGAAGTGGACCGAAGGTCTTTTGCAGCATGGCTACTCCTTTCCGACGGCTGCTGATGACTGCTGCCCTGACTACCACCCTGCCTTGGTCCCTTTGGTGATGACTGGTATCTCGAGACGTTAGACGGACCTCTGTTGGCGTGAGAAAGCACTTAGTTAAGTATTCGTGGGTAGCGCCCACTTCTTTGTTTTGTTTTTGGTTTTGTTATTCGACCATTGCAATAGCCGAAGCCAAGCGGTGAGTACGTTTGTGCTGTGTTATTTGCTTTAACCCCTTGAAGTTGGTAAACGGACCAGTGAATTAAAGATGCCTGGTTTTAGCAAATTTAGGAAGTTTTGTTGTTTTGGTTGTAATAGGGATTCCCGGCTTGAGGACTCTTGTCCGATTCCTCCGGTTGGAACTCCCACTTATGAGCTCTATTCTAAACATGGTGTTGGCCCCATTGCCTTCAACGAGGCGTGGATCCGATACAGGAAGAAAGATGGTGTTCTGCAGTAGCCACAAAATGGTAGCTTTGAGCCTGATATATTAGACAATTTAGAAGCAATCTTGTTCAAGAGAAAAGCCCGGCAGGCAATGTTTGACTCTTTCCACCTTTGGCGTAAAGAAGCCAAGCAGAGAGAAATCAAGCAGGCAAAAAGAGATAGAAAAGTGAAAGATATGACGATTATACAGGCTGCCCAGCAGTTTAAAGAAAATGAGGTTGATCGAGCGATTGAAGTCTCAGAAAGACAGCATTGTATGGCACTAGATAGATGCTACCCTGTGCTGCCTACTCCACAGATTAAGGATCTTGACGAAGATCCCTTAATGTCCCATTTGTTAAGATTGCCGCCGCCTTATGTACCAGGAGTCAATGCACCCCCATTGTTGCCACCTGTTCATTCAGAGATATGTTTTTAATGTCATGTGTGATACTCTTGTCAAAGGATGGGAGAATATGGAGTTGGATTTAGCTCCTCAGGGTCTGTTGGACATGCAGGATAAGTTTGATAAAGGACTTATTGTGGGTTCCGAAGTTGAGGATGCTGTAAGGACACGTGTCACTTTCAGGTCTTTATTTTCTTCTCAGACTATTCTTGAACCTGATCCTGCAGTTCGTCAGAAAATGAAACATTATCCTATGAGGGAGGTTCCTCCAGTATGGAGAGAGGAAGTTCCACAGGCAGACGCTGTTCCGTGTGTCCCTGCTCATTTCCAGTGTATATGGGTACATGACCCCTGGAAACGATCTAAAGTTTTAGCGCTCAAACAGTCTTTACCGGACCCTCGTAAAAATCCTGCTGGATACTATAAAGAGCTGTCCCAGACTGTTGATGCATGTATTATGAATTTGGCTGATATTGATATGCTGATGGGGAATGTAGTTCCACAAGCGTTGTGGGCTCGGATTCGTAGGGAGGAGCACAACCAAGCTTTAGGTGGTAATTGGGCTGCTATAGCTGCCGCAGATGCAGCACAGGTGGGTGATGCTAAGCCAGATGGTTTGATTACACAATTGCCTGGTAGAATCATCACTTTAATGAAAACATAGATGCCTGCCTTACGTGTTAACTGGGATAAGTTAGCTGCGTGTAAGTAGAAGAAAGATGACAGTGTCTCCGATTTCTTTACTCGTTTTGAGGAGACGTTTATCGACCACAGTGGTCAAGATATGAGTACTGAAGGTGGACAGCGATTATTTGAGGATAAATCTGTATTCAACTTACTTACAGAATTATCACATAAGCTGAAAGACTCAGAAAGTTCGTGGGCTGTTTCTTCCTTTGCACAGATATTAGCTACTTCTCAATATTACGAGAATAGGGATAAGGAGGAAAAAGATAAATTCGAGAAGAAGACTAAGGAATTAAAACCGAAGGTTCTTTTGCAACAGGCTTATCCCCCTCGTTCTGCCCAGCGCCAGTTTCAACAGCCTCCCCAGCTCCAGAGATTGTTACAAAAACCTGAACCGTTTGTTCCGCGACCTTTGCTAGGTCCTAATCAATGTGCCTATTGTAAAGAGGAAGATCATTTTAAGAATAGTTGCCCGCTGTTATTGCAGCGTAATGGTGCATTCCCAGGGCCGCGAGGCCGTGGTGGTTTTCAAACAGCACCTAGAGGTAGAGGGCGAGGTGCGTTGTCTCAAGGACAGCGTTCCTTTCCCCCTCAGAATTCTCTGAATTATTTTGATCAGCAGAATACTCAGTCTGCGCAACATTATAATGATGATTATTGTGTTGAGAGTGAGGCTCAGGATTTTCACACTAGTTAGGACAGCCATGGACAAAGTAAGGGAGTGGTATCAGTTCCAGTGGATTAGAATGGGCCTTATGTTCAAGTTGTTGCATTGGGAGTTGCAGAGCCATTTCTTTTGGATACTGGTGCAATGAGTAGTTCTATCATTCACTCCAAACTCCCTGGGGCACCTTTGTCTGGCTTAACTAATGTTTCTGTAGGATTCTCTGGCGCCCCAGTTAGTAACCCAGATTCTTGTCCTTTGCCTCTTTCGATTGGTCCTTACAATTTAGAGGCTCCGCTTATTTTGACGACTGGTTGCGGTGAGAATTTGTTGGGTTTGGATTTGTTGAAATGTCTTTATGCAACATTGTATTGTTCCCCCTCTGGTGTGCATCTTACCTTAGGTGAGAAGCTGGTTTCTCCTGTGTATTTATCGAAGGAACAATTCCCATCTGAATTGCATTCTGTTCCTGCTACGCTCTGGGCTACGGGTCCGAATGATGTTGGTCTGCTCCAGATTCTGCCTTACGTGGTTACTATTAAGCCTAATGTCAAATTACCACGCATTCCGCAGTATAAAATTTCTAACGATGGTGAGCGAGCTTTGTTGGCTATTATCTATGATCTGGTTCAGAAGGGTGTGGTCGAAGAAATGAAAGGCAATGTTTGTAACAGTCCTGTTCTACCTGTTCTTAAACGCACTGATCCTTCTCAGCCTCCTGTATATCGCTTTGTGATCGATCTTCGGGAGGTCAACAAAATTGTTGTACCCAAGTTTCCTGTTGTCCAAGATATCACTGCCTTGCTCACTATGATACCCACTTCAGCGGCATGGTTCTCGGTTATTGATCTAAAAAATGCCTTCTTCAGTGTTCCTATTGCTGAGGAAAGTAGGGATATTTTTTGCTTCTCTCTCGGAGGCCGAAGTTTTCGATTCAAACGTGCACTTCAAGGCTATTGTGAGAGTCCCTCCATTTATAGTCAGGCTTTGAAATCACAGCTTGATGCTTTTACTTTGCCCCCAGGTGCCACTCTTATTCAGTATGTGGACGATTTGTTAGTTGCTGCTGATTCAGAGGATGTTTGTAAGGATGTGACTGTTTCATTGTTGCGCCATTTGTCTGACTTGCATCACAAGGTGTCACCCTCTAAGTTGCAATATTGCCGCCAAGAGGTTACCTATTTAGGTCATCTCTTGTCGTAGGAGGGAAGACAATTGACCCCAGAATGAATTCAAGGAATTGCACAAATGTCTGTACCATCCACACAAAGGGAGGTGCGTGCCTTTCTGGGCATTACCTCTTATTGTAGACAGTGGATTCCAAATTCTTTGTTGGGTAAACCTTTGTTGGCACATACGCTAAAAGATACACCCCAACCTCTTCCTTGGACTGATGAATGTCAGAAGTGTTTTTCTGACTTACGTACTGCCTTGTGTTCTGCCCCTGTGTTAGGTACTCCGGATTACAGTAAGCCTTTCACACTTTACGTTCATGAAAGAGAAGCACGTTGTCAGTTTTAACACAACAATTTGGAGACAAACAATGGCCATGTGCCTATTTTTCGGCTACAGTGGATCCAGTAGCCAAGGCATTGCCTAGTTGTCTCAGAGCTACAGCAGCAGCAGCGATTTCCATTCGTCAATCTGCTGGATTGGTACTAGATAACACTCTTGTTGTTATGGTACCACATGCAGTAGATACTCTTTTGAATAGAACAAAAACACAACATCTTACAAGTGCCCGCTTGTCTGGATATGAGCTGACGCACTTGGCTAGTCATATACACATCAAGCGGTGCAATTCTTTGAATCCAGCAACGTTGTTACCCATTCCGGAAGAGAAAGACACTCAAGAACAGCATGATTGTTTTCTCCGAACAGAGGAGGAAACGAAAGGCAGAATAGACTTAAAAGACACACCACTTGTGGACCCGGATGGGATCCAATGGGTGGATGGGTCTTGTTTCAAACTTCCTAATGGTGAGACGACTGTGGCCTATGCTGTTACCACCTTGTATACGGTAGTGGAGACAGCACGCATTACACAGAATTCAGCCCAAGCAGCTGAACTCATTGCCCTGACGAGAGCATGTGTGTTGGCTAAGGGAAAGAGAGTGAATGTTTACACAGATAACCAATACGCTTTTGGAGCGGCTCATAGCTTCGGTCGTTTGTGGAAGGAAAGAGGATTCTTTACTTCCCATGGGACTAAGATTCAGCATGGTCAGTTGGTAACTGACCTTCTCCAATCACTTGATTTGCCTACCCAAATAGCGATAGTAAAGTGTAGTGCTCATAAGAAAATCATTGATGATGTGGGTCGTGGGAATGATTTTGCAGACGAGGTAGCAAAAGAAACAGCGAGAGATGCTACGAGTCGCATGTGTGTTGCAGGCCCTGCAAGATGGGTCAGAGAGGGAGGAATGTGTGAGGACACAATAGAAAGTGTAAGAACGATTCAAGAAGAGGCTTCTGAAAAGGAATTGAGTAAGTGGAGAGAAAGTACAGGAATGTTGGATGTGACAGGGTGTTGGACGGAATATTCAGAACATCAGCGTTGGCTGTTACCAGACGCCTATGTACTGCCTGTAGTTACTATGGCGCATGGTCCAGCCCATATCAGTGTAAAAGGAATATGTAAACTTCTGGCTCCAGTATGGCAGAATGAAGGAATTCCTAAATGTGCGGAGAATGTGGTGAAACATTGTATCGTTTGTTTAATGCATAATCCAGGAAAGGGAACCCCAACTCCAGCAGGTCATTTTGCTCCCCCTATGTACCCTTTTGAGGTATTACAAATTGATTACATTCATATGGAACGCTGTAATAACCTCAAGTATGTTCTGGTGGTGGTGTGTGCCTTTTCCAGATGGATAGAGAAGGACAATACTGCTTTGTCTACTGCCAAAGTCCTTTTGAAGGAATTTTTCCAGAGGTTTGGTTTGCCGCGAATTGTTTGGAGTGACAATGGAAGTGAATTTGTAGGCCAAATCATGCAGAAAGTGTGTGCGGGTCTTGGTATTAGGCAGAAATTCCATGCAGCAAACCACCCTCAGTCAGCAGGTTTGGTAGAGTGCTATAATGGCACTCTCAAGCTTAAACTAGCGAAGATTCAGGCCAGCACGGGCCTTGCTTAGCCCGACGCATTACCTTTGACACATTTATCCGCGAGAACTACTGTACATTCTTGTTTAGGACTCAGCCCATACAAAGTCGTTTTTGGGCGCCCAGCTAACGTCTTGGGAGTCCCTCGACCTAAAATGTATTCTGACATCCCGTATCCAATGTTGATTGACTATTTGCATGACCTTACCACTAAATTGCGTGTTCTTCACTAACAGGTTCAAAATGCTTTGCCGGAGGCCTCTGCAGATCCAGGTCACTCCATCCAACCCGGTGACTGGGTCTGCCTGAAGAAATTCCAGCGGAAAAAGAATCTGGATAGTGTATGTGTGCTCTATAAGTTCCTAAAAATTCAAAAATTCAAAATGGAACCTCGTTGGAGGCCGCCTCGGCTAGTTGTGCTAGCAACACGTACAGCAGTAAAGGTTGTCGGGAAGAAGAATTGGGTCCATGGCGTGCACTATAAGAGGGTACCTTTGCCTTTACCTTTTGATCAGTGGGACCGCAAGGGTATAAGTGACAGTGAAGACGAAAGGGTCTCTCAATTTGTACCTTTCAGTAGTACACGCCTGGATCGAACGAACTCTGAGAAAGAAGACGACGACGTGTTGCAAGAAGCTGTACCATCACATCTACGACTGAACACAGTAAATCCAGAGACTTTGTTTCAAGAACAAACGATACCTAATAAGACTCGGTACAACTTAAGATCCAGATCAAAGAAAGATAATTGAACTTTCCTTTTCCTTTTTCTTTTTTTGATCACACTTTTTGAGAGACATTTCTTTTTCCACTATCCCATCAAGTTGCAGGGTCACGGTAGGAGTCTTAGGCTGTGACCTGAGTAGTGACAGTGGGTCTGCAGGACTTGCAGTGTCATAGGACGGCTAATAATCACAGCTAAGTGATCTAGGAAGATTGCCATGAGCAACGCTTTAGAGAATGGATATTAAAGTGGAAAAGAGTGATATGAATCAAGAAATGAAAAGTAAATATAAAACATTTTTGGTTAGTCCATGTGGCATAATCTTATGTATTTTAATATGTTCATGTACTTTATTGACTTGTGTGAGTTGGGTTGTTCACACTATGCAGCAAGCACATGTTCCAACGTTTGTTTCCTTGTCTTTTCCTACCACCACCTTCCCACATCAGTTTTATACACTCCCAGAACATGAACACATTAGGAGAACAGAATACTTCAACAATTCATTTATCCAGTTGTTGCATCAGCATCAACTGGTAGTCAATACTACTGACTGTTGGGTTTGTGGGCTCATGCCCCATAACACAGAGAGAGGGATGCCATATTTAGTCCTTCCATTTTCCTACGAAGGCTCCGCTTGGGCCTATTTGGCCATGTTTTCTGATGTATATCAGAATCAACTTGGATATCCTCCTGGTAGTCCATATGGTGGTGGAGCAGATTTTAGTCACAGTTATTTGATTAAGGGAATAGTGGCCATGGCTAGAATTGCTGAAATTAGTAAGATTCCCGTTGATGAGAAACGAGCATATGATGGCTGGAACGTGACTCGTCATGTTACTAGCCTTACAGATAAGGCTAGACAAAGGAGATCTCCACCAATTTGGACCGTACCCCATCAAGGTAATTTCTGTTTGCAGATAAATGGCCAAAATGTTAAAAACCAACGGAAAAGAGTGTTTGTTCCCATACGTATATCTATTCACCTCAGATTTCTTCACCGTTAGTACCATCACAAGGCACATATTTTGTCTGTCATGATAGAGCCTATACGTGGCTTCCTACCTACTTTTCAGGAACTTGTTATGTGGCTTTTCTTCTCCCTCCAACATATACTGCTCCTACAGGTCATCATAGAAAAAGATATGGCAGAGGGGTTATTGATTCTAAGGACACAGCAGGACAAGAAGGAGGTGATTTTATTAAAGGGTTGCTTTCTTTCTGGGGCCCAATGGCCAACAGCAGAGACATCAGACAGTTAGTTTGGGTTGTTGAGGCTACCATAAATGTAACTTCTGGAGCTTTGAGTAATCTGACAGCCGAACTTCAGGCGGATCGCCTTATGACTTTGCAGAACCGGATGATTCTAGACATTGTCCTTGCAGATCATGGAGGAGTCTGTAAATTATTCGGGTCTAGTTGTTGCATTTATATTCCTGATAATGCCCCTACGGTATACCAAGCCATCTCTATGTTGCATGTAATTTCCGAGTCTATACACCAGGACATAGGAGATTGGTCTGTGATAGGATAGTTTTAGGGACTATTGTCCACTTGGGGATGGAAGATACTAACCTTCCTTGGAATGGTTTTGGCCATCATTTTTTCTTGTTGTCTCTGTTTACAGTGTGGCCCTGCCATCTGCGGTCTTTGTGCCACCGTGTGTGTCCCAAGGCCTGTGTCACAGAAAACAGAGAACAATAAAATGATGTTGCAGCAACAGCTTGACGACCTCATGGCCATTGGCATCGAGTCAGATTAACTTGAGTCCTTTGTGTTTTGCCTGAGTAATGGTAAAAGGAGGGTCTGAGGTTTCCGACTTCGTCCAGTATTTAGCCGCCATATTGTGTCCCGTCGCCATTTTGTGTTGCCCTCACTCAGGCAGCACGGCTAACGGAGTGTTTTTGCCTTTCCCAGGTGCTAAGTGTCTCTTCTGTTAAAAAGTAACCCCCTGACCTTGGTTACGAAACCAATGTCAGGGTCTGGCTGAGTTCACTAATCCATGTCTGGGTTGATTGATCCCCGTCTCGACTGACTATTTGGCTTTCCCCCATTCTTTCCTTACATATCTTATCCGACTGGACTTCACTATTCTCTCCTTGTGTTCTCTTGTTACACAACTATCCTTTGAGGCATCCAAATATGTCCTGCCACCTGCAAATTGGATTATCGGTACTAGCACTGATTTATTTGTGGGGAGGGTTGACACACAGGGTTTGAAAGAGGGGCGTATTTAGAACACCTGATAGCTTGTTTTCCAACCTTTCCTATTGGCTTGCTTTGTATGTACTGGGAGAAAACGTTGTAAATATGTGTGCTATAAAAGATTGTACGCCACGGACTGAAGTGGCAGTCTCCTCAGAATATACTGTGTACTTCTGGGACAACTGTGCTTAGCTGCAGCTAATAAACCTGGTTTTCTATGCCCGACAGAGTGTCTCTTGTCTCTGTTCAACAAGGCAGGTGAACTCGGGGATTTAAGGCGTGCCCTGCTCCGCAAGGCCCATAAGGCCCGGTTCTCCACCTGTTTCAACTGAATCTGCCTGAGTCCTGAAGAAAAGGTGAAAATCCTGAAGTTTGTGCTTCTGGCAACCGCAAGTGGGCCCATTCAACCAAGACTCTTCTGCCATGACGACTGCCAATGGGAAGCTCTGGTGATAGCGTTGACTGGCAATGCAAGACTTGTACTTCAAACTACAGACACGGGCAGGCTTTTTGTGTCCTATAGTAGTAATCTCCTCAGATGATTAGAGTTTCATTAAAGTTGTTCTCCTCCTTATGTGAACCTGAAATTCATTAGGTGATTCCAAGCTGCCTATGTTGCAATAGAGTTGGTGATTGGCCCTGGTAAAGGTGAGGGGAGAGGAAATATTCAATACCAAATTACAAAAGGATCCTACCACCCTTTTGACTGAGTCTCTACTCTGATTGACCGAAATTCTTTTTAGATGGGGAGATCAAAAGAGGTTTTTTGGGGAGCCTCACACACCCTATTGGTGTCATGCTTCATCATCTGATCCCAATAAACCAGGATGGGCTCAGCTATTTTTGAGGGAACACTTTAGATATATTTCTTTATGAGATCTTTTCTGTCTAGATAAAAATAATAGACCTGTGCTGTTCTTGCGGAATTTCACTCCAGGAAATACGCAGAGTTACATAAAAGCTCAGCAAGATTTATAGAGTTCCCACAACAGGAAATAAATGCATGTAGCGCTTCTCACGCTCTAATTTTAGTGCCCGTAGTGCTCCACCCACCTATCCTGCCAGTGATGGCCCATGTAGAAACACTTACGTTCTCAATTGTGTGTGGCTGTCTAGGAGGAATATACAATGCCCAACTGTCAGTTACACCCATTTATATGACCCAGGGACAGGCTGGAGGCACTAAATGTTCAAGGCAGGAATATGGCAATTTTCTAAAAGTGACATTTTCAAAATTGTAATTTAAACTTTGACTTTACCATGCAAGAAGATTTTTCATTACAATTCCAAAGACACCGAGCAGTACCTAGGTACCTGCTCGCATTTGGAAATTACAGCCTATTAAATGTATTAAGGTAACTCCAATGTTATCCTGCCCTGATTTTTAAATACACTACACCCTACCTTCTGGGATGTTCAGTGCTGGGCAGGCCCTGGGCAGCCCAGAAGGCAGGGTGTAGTGTACCGCCATGGGAAAGGAAGGCTGTGGAACAAGTAAGAACAATAGAGATAGACTGTTGGAGGTGCGCTCATAATATTGTCATTGGAGGGACTCTCTTCAGCCTCCATGATATTCACAAGCTAACCTCAAGGGCAGAGACAGAAACCAGATTGACCACCTGATGATAAGTGGCACTTGCAGATACTCACTGGAAGAAGTCACAGTGAGGAGGGTAGCAGACGTCAGCAGTGATCACAAGCTAGTGACCGCATTTGTGAATCTGAAACTCAGTAAAACAGAATGCAAAGCAAAACATTGGAACAACAACTTTATGATATGGCAAAACTACAGGCCCTCAAGACCGAAAAGTAATTTTTCTTACAAATAAAAGGGTTCCAACTCTTCACAGACACAGCAGATCAGCTTGAGCTACTGCATGTGGGGGCCAGTAATGAATTTCCCTTGTTGGGGTTAACAAGCAATGTAAGGCAGTCACAAACAGTGAAATCTAGTAATGACCACCTCACCCTAAATAAGTCTGAGTGACCATCTGGCCATCACTATGATCTCAATACCCAATTGAAGATGTAATGCTAGGTCAAGGGTTTTCACCATGGGAAGCAGTTGAAGCTCTGTCTGTGAAAACCCTGTCCATCTCTAATTGAAGCTGGAATGCCTTGAGTTTCGTGGGGCCCTAACACTGTCAAACACTAAGGGCCATATGTAGGTGGCCAAATACCGGTCAGTAAAGGCCGATTTCGGCCGTTACCGACCGGTATTTTGAGTTTCAGATGTAGGTGGCCAAAATATTACCGATTCTGTAAAGTTACCGAATCGGTAAATTTACCGATTCTGTAAATTACCGAATCGGTAAATTTACAGAATCTGTAATATGGGATGTAGGTGGCACCGAAAACAGTGCCACAGGCCCTTAGGAATTTGTTATTTACCATGAAATACAATTGCATGGTAAATAACGAATTCCTGTGTACATGCACATCTGTGCATGTACACCTGTGCCATGTGACACACATACATGCCCTTGGCTTGTGTGCCATGTGTCACACATTCATGCCCTTAGAGGCATGTATGTGTGTCACATGGCACACAAGCCAGAATCAGGGGTGCAACAGGGTGTCAAAGTGACACCCTGTCCCCCTTGACAAATCGGTAATTTTACCGAATCGGTATTTACCAAATCGGTAATTGACATTGATTCCTATGGGCCTCAAGGCCCATAGGAATCAATGGCAATTACCGAATCGGTAAAATTCGGTATTTATGATTCGGTAAATGCCATTTACCTACATATGGCCCTAAATGTGTTATCTATTGTTTCTAAATGTAGCTGTGTATCTAGATTCTTCCACCTCCTGGCGTAAGTCTGGACTACTGACTCTCTCTAAATTGAGAGAGTTAGGAGCCTACAGGTAGATCTGCTGTCCAGTCTGGACTATTTCAGAATTGTGGATAAAATATTCAAGGCAGAAACCTGCCTACTAATCTCTGATTGTCCTGTGTAAAAAAAAAAGCCTCACAAAGACCTTGTAGCAGAAAGCGTTTCCGCTTTCAGAATGTTCATAAGGTCCTGTGGCAGATTATAACGTGCTTAAAATAAGTAGTCCTACGCCAAGCTGTTAAACTTAGTATTGAAGAGCTGTGTAGTAGGATACAGATTTTGGAATGGAAATCCATTGTGCAATTCAGTTCCATTTCTGGTCTCACAGAATAATTTATCACCAATGATGTCAAGCGGCTTGACAATGAAGCAGGCCTTGAAACCGCTGAGGCTCTTTTCAAAAAGGTGTAAAAAGGACAGTAGAATAGAATGACTAGAGAAGATAAAATTAAGGTAGAGGGAAGACTGGAAGCTGAATTTGGTAAGGGAGTGTGCAAAGAATCACACAATGTAAAAGAAGTAATAGAAATGATCAGACTAGCGATAGTGGCAGTGGGGAAAGCAGGTGACCACAAGTGATCATAGATGGAGATGGTGGTGTAAGGAAGACAGATGGGAAAGAAAAAAGCAAGAGAAAGAAGATTGTAAACAGAGCTGTCCTGAAAGCCACTTTAATACAATAGCCATGAATGTGAGAGCAAGGAGTAAATAGCTGGCTTAAGTGATGGAACCAATTATACCAAGAAATTGAGATGCAACATATTTGTTGGAGAGGCAGGCTAAATGGAGGAAGAAAGAAAAGATATAAGGTCACAGGCCAATTAGAATTGAGTCAAGAATAGTGAAAAAACTAAACTTTTTAAGATAAACCTAGCAATAAAGCAAAGCAAACTCAGGGTTATAGAGCTTCAAACAAATGGTACTTTAGTATTTCATGAATTGAATTATCTCCTGGCAGCAAACCTCTATCTATGGTGTGGAGAGGGAGAAAACAAAACCTTTATAACTCTGCGACCATCTGCCTAGTTTAAAGGTGGGACAATGTGAGGGTTTCATTTCAAAACGATGACAATACATCGCCTGCATCCTAAGTGGTTAAAAAATTACACGGAACCTGACTGCGAGGCTCAACGACAATACAGCTCTTGCATCTAAAGGAGTTCGACGTGGGATCCAACTGTGATGCCTGACACTGATGCATTTACCCAAATGCATGCATCGGACCTGATACATTGAGTCTTCGATGTCAGTGCTTGCTCTATCCATGGTACTTTTTCAGCGGCCCTCAGTAGGTCCTGTAGCTGGTCTGCCCTTCATTATAGTTGGCCTGAACTTTGGATTTAACCAGGCCTAGCGAGACCTCAAGTAACTCTTAAGGAGTACTATATTGCAGTTTTTTTTAATTCATATCTCAAGTTCAATTTATTGGAGTTTTGCTATTTTGGTCTTACTTTTCTCAGATAAATGTTGTTTTTTATTCTAAACTAGTGTGAGGTCATTTTGTGGTGTTTTCACTGTGTCACTGTAATTAAAGTGTTGCACAAATACTTTACACATTGCCTTTTAAGTTAAGCCTGACTGCTCTGTGCCAGGCTACCAAGGGTGAGCACAGGGTCAATCAATCAATCAGCATTTATAGAGTGCAGTAAATCACCTGTGAGAGTATCAAGGCACTAGAGATGTTTGCTGCTGCGAGATGGGTTGTTCATTTGCACATCTATTTTGAGATCCCTCCTGAATTGTTGAAGTAACATTGCGGTCCTGAGGTGCAGGGAAGGTTGTTCCATGCCTTGGCTGTCAGGTGCAAGAAGAAGCGACCTCCACTGTTGGTTCGGCTCATCCATGAGGTGTCTGCGAGCGAGAGGGAAGCAGATGGAAGGTTTCTCATCGGTTGGTGGAAGGTGAGGCATGTGTTTAAGTAGGCCGGTCCCTCATTGTGAAGAACCTTGTAGGTGTGAGTCAGCATCTTGAACTGGCATCTCTTCTGGATCTGAAGCCAGTGTCATTTCTTGAGGTGGGGTGTGATGTGGGTCCTACTGAGTAGGTTCAAGAAGAGTCTTGCCACTGAGTTTTGTATCGTCTGGAGTCTCTTCAGGAGGTGTGCAGTGATTTCAAAGTTAAGCGTGTTTCTGTAATCTCGTCTGCTGGTGATGGCAGCATGAGTGACGATCCTTCTGGTGTTGACTGGGAGCCACAAGAAGATGTTGCGGAGCATTGGAAGGGTGTGGAAGCAGGCAGCTGAAGCTGGGTTGACTTGTTTCATCATAGATATCTTACTATCCTGGATGATGCCGAGGTTGAGGGCGTGGTCTGTTGGGGTGGGTTGAGTTTTTCAGGCCATCATACGTTATTCCATGGTGAGATGTTGTTCCCGAAGATAAGGACCTCTGTCTAGTCTGTGTTGAATTTGAGGCAGTTGTTTTTCATCCAGTCAGCAATGATTATCTTGCATCTGTGGATGTTGGCCCTGGTGCTGGATGGGTCTTTGGACAGTGAGAGAATGAGATGGGTTTCATCAGCATAAAAGATTATGTTGAGTCCGTATAATCTGACGGTGTGAGCCAGGGGGTTCATGCAGTTGCTGAGAGGATGGGGTTTAGGAACGATGCTTGGAGCACACTTCATTTGATCTTCTTGGGCTCCAAAGTGAACTGTGGGAGACGGATCCTTTGCGTTCTGCCGGTGAGGTGTGATGCGATCCATATGAGAGTGTCTCCCTGGATTCACATGTTGATCAGGATGTGAAGCCAGACAGTGTTAAATGAGGCTAACAGGTCCGGGATGATGAAGGCTGCAGTTTCTCAGTGGTCTAAGAGGGCCCTGATGTCATCAATGGATGCAATCAGGGCTGTCTCGGTGCTGTGGTTGGTTGATATCCGGATGAGGAGTGGTGCATGAGGATGATTTTGGCGTGTTTCCAGCTTTCCGGGAATGTCGCTGTTTTGAAGGAGATTTTGAAGACTTTCCGTAGTCGGGGTGCGATGGCTGTGTCTGCTCTGTTGAATACGTGGTGTGGGCACGGGTCTGACAAAGATCCTGAGTGGATGGAGTTCCTGACCTTGCGTGTCTCGTCTTCGTTGACGTTCGACCAGGAGGTCAGGCAGTTGGCGCTGGTGGTGTTCACAGGGGAGGTGGGGTCTGACGTAGTCGGGCGGTCATGGTGTTGAAGCTGTCATTGATGTCAGCGATCTTGCGGTGGAAGAAGATGGCTAGTGAGTTGCACAGTTCTTGTGAGGGTGGTATGTCGTTGGTGCTGGGGTTGGAGAGTTCCTATACGATGCTGAAGAGCTCTTTGCTGTTGTGTGCGTTGTTATCCAGGCGGTCTTTGAAGAAGGATCTCTTGGCTAATCTGATAAGGTGGTGATGTCTGCTGGGGTGTCCTTGTGGGCTGTGTGGGTGTCTGGAGTGCGTTCATGGAGCCATATCTTCTCCAGTTTCCGGCATGCGCGTTTGGAGGTCTGCAACTCGTCGGTGAACCAGGTGGCTCTCTTGCTGGCGTGGTTGTAGGAGGGTTTCTTGAGTGGGGCGAGGGTGTTGGCGCAGTCGTTGATCCAGTGTCTGAGGTTGCAGGCTGCTGTGTCTGGGTTGGTGGGTGGGTTTGGGGAGAGGGTGGTGATCAGCTGGTCTTCAGTAACTTTGCTCTAGCAGCGACGAGGTAGCTGTTGGGTACGGTGGTGCGTGGTTGGTTTCTTGAAGGTGAAATGGATGCAGCGATGGTCTGTCCAGTGGAGTTCGGTGGTGTGGTTGAAGGCGATGTGGGTACCTGTGGAGAAGACGGGGGTCTAGTATGTGGCCAGCGGCGTGGGTGGGTGCGGGGACGAGTTGTCTGAGGCCAAGGTTGGCGAGGTTGTCAATCAGTGTGGTGGGTTAGGCGTTGTTGTTGTTCTTGAGGTGGAAATAGAAGTCCCCGAGGAGGATGTAGTCCGTGGAGGCGAGTGGGTGGGTGCTGGCGAGGTCAGCGATGGAGTCGCTGAATTGAGCTCAGAGTTCGGGGTGTCTGTAGATGAGTGTTTCTTGAGGGTGGTGTTGGGGTCGGTGTGGATCTGGAAGTGCATGTGTTCGGCGGTGTTGAGGGTGTCGTCTGCGTGGGTGGCGACCTTGAGGGTGGACTTGTGGATGATGGCTATTCCTCCTCCAATTCCGTTGGCGCGATCCCTGCAGTTACAACTCTCTCTTGGCTGCGGCGGCCCACGGGACGAATCACGATGATGCACAGTAGCAAGGGGTGTGGGCACTCAGTGGCTACAGTACTCTATCGGTTGCGGCGGCCCACAGGACAAAGCACGATGATGCACAGTAGCAAAGGCTGTGGGCGCTCAGTGGCTATAGCTCTCTTGGCTGCGGAGGCCCACAGGACAAATCACGATGATGCACAGTACCAAAGAGTGTGGGCACTCAGCGATACAGCTCTCTCTTGGCAGTGGCAGCCCACGGGACAAATCACGAGGATGCCCAGTAGCAAATGGTGTGGGCACTCAGTGGCTACAGCGCTCTCTTGGCTGCAGCGGCAAACAGGACAAATTACGATGAGTCAAAGTGGCAAAGGGTGCGGGCACTCCGCAGCAGCAGCTCTCTCTCAGCTCTGGCGGCCCGCACGACAAAGGCTGGTCTCGACCAGGCAGGCACCAGGTTAGGCGCTCAGTGGCCACAGCTCTCTCTCAACTGTAGCGGTCCATGCAGATTCAGCGGAAGTACCGAAGGTGCAGATTCAGGCGGGCGCTCAGTGGCTGCTGCTCTAAGCTGCAGCGACCCACACGGATCCAGCGAAAGGTTTGAAGATACAGATTTAGGCGGGCTCTCAGCGGCGGCAGCTCTCTCTTAGCTGCAGCGGCGTACACAGGTTTAGAAAAAAGGTTCAAAAGTTCAGAGTCAGGTGGGCGCTCAGCGGCGGCAACTCTCTCTTAGCTGCAGCGGTTTGGCAAAAGTTCAAAGTGCCCAGTCCGCGGTCCTCATAGTAGAATTAGAGGGTCCGGATTACTCGACGGAGGCCTCATCTGCAAGCAGGACTCCTCGCACAGGAATTCCGACGGCTGATGGGGTGAAGTCTAATGTCCCTGAGATTTCTGCAGGAGGCGCTCTCGATTTAGGCCCTCGGGAAGTTTCTTCGGCAAGTTTGATGAAAGTTGCAAAGTCCTTTCCTCTGTTCACTCGGACAGAGTTTCGTCTTGATATCCAGAAGGAACACACTTGGCCATAGTTCCAGAGCAGCATTTTATACCTAAAAAGTCTTTGTTTTCTAAGGTCGCAAATCACTGACTCCGGTCAGAACCAGTTCGGTGGGATCGGGGAGCACTTGGTTTACGAGGCGACATCCTGCCATTTCAGAATGAGGGGGTCTGCTATCAGACACCTAGGGGGAGGTGGAGCCATCATTCACCTTGCTAGGCCCGGCCCTGCTCGGACCAAAGAGTCACCCTCCCCGGGCTTGGTATACTGATCTTTCTCTCCAGCCAGGTCTGACCCAGCTGGCCCTGCTGCTCCAAAACCAGACGGCCAATAGGCATCCTTGCAACAGCCTGCAGTAAAGCTTTAAGCAAGAAACTACAGCGGTTTCAGGAAAGGCATTTCACAACATATGCTACCTAAACGGTCCTTACTAAAATGTGGCCCACACTGGCCTGAGCATAAACATATAAAACTCGAAGTTCCTATCGGGTTCATAGGGCCGGATAGGGTGATAGAAAGTAATCCTTAACAAACAGGCTACACAGATGTAAGCATTAGAGTTATCCCTATTCACACAGTCATTTATATACAGGGAGAATTCACGTTGTTGCACGGTGCCCAGAACATCTACATCCAGCCACTATACAAGAAAGGAAGTGTAAAAGGGGAAGGGAGACCCACACTAATGATGCCAGGTCGAACACCTGGGAGAAGGTTTTTGCTGCCTGTTCTGGGTTGTGTGTAGAATCTGGGAGGTGTGAGCAGAGTGTGTTGTTCCACTAGTCTTCCACTAGTCTTCTGATATCGTTTTCCAGTCTCTGTGCGTGGAGCTGTGGGGGAATGGAGCTGAGGTTGGTGGGTCCTGAGATGATGAAGTTGATGCTGTAGTTGTCAGACCTGGTGAGTTGCGTGGAGTGGATGTAATTGACTCTGTCGCTGAAGGTGAAGATGGGGTTGAGCTTGTGTCCTGCAATGTTGGTGGGGTTGGTGACCAGCTGCTTGTAGCCGTTACTCATGCTTTCTAGGAGAAAAGTGGTGTTTGCGTCCCTGGTGTCATTGAAGTGGAAGCTGAGTTCCTCTAGGAAAATTTGGTGTTTGGAGTCTCCCCTGTCTCCGTGTGAAAGATGACGTCCGGGTTGAGGGAAGAGATCGTGCACCAGATCTTCATGGCGTGTTTCTGAGTGAACGTGTATTGAGTAGGATGCAGTGGAGTTTTGCTGCAGTGGCCTTCAATGTCATGGGGGATGCAGACTAATTTGTGGTAAATCTCTGGAGACATTGGGTGTCTCTGTGCTGAAGGTAAAGCAGAAGCGTTGGCAGGAGAATAGTCCTCTAGTGGTGCGTGAGGATGTACAACAGCAGTGGGGGTTGGTGAATCCGGGATCCAGGGCTCAGAGGTCTGCAGCAATGTAGCTTTGTGGGGTGGAAAGCAAGGGGTATTGGGGCTTGGCACAGTTCAGGTACAGATTAGCACGCTAGAGGTGCGGCAGAGCAGCAGCCTCCATAGGTAGTTCTGGGAAGTGGAAAGGGCTGGCAGGGAGCCAGGAGGGTCGTAGTGGGAAGCAGGAAAACTGACAGGAGAATCAGTGTAAAATTATTAGCTTTGCCAATGCTTGTTTATGTATCTAGCTACCTGAGCTAGAACTTTAAGGAGCACACACATGCCATTCTTAAATTACTAGATCATTTATGGCATTTTTCTCTGGCAGCAGCACAGATGGGAGTAGGTAGCTATTGACACATGGATTTTTAGGCCTTTCATTCTAGTCATAAGTCAAACCTGTTGGCATTGCCAATGCTTATTACTGTTGATTTCCCTGCTATTTAAACAAACATTGGCTGCAGCAAGCTCAAATCCATATAGACTTCCATACCGTGCAAAAAACACTTACAGAGCGTGTCTTTTGCAAGTTCAGAAATGTCCCAATTTCAAACATCTGTTCCCATGTTTGGTACCCGGGCC
The DNA here is from genome assembly GCF_964263255.1 of Lissotriton vulgaris. Lineage (NCBI taxonomy): Eukaryota > Metazoa > Chordata > Amphibia > Caudata > Salamandridae > Lissotriton > Lissotriton vulgaris. The sequence continues at coordinate 80,750,178 of NC_141690.1, read as the reverse complement.
TCTTTTTGTCCCTGTCTGACTCTGTGTCCATGGATTCTGCATCCTTCTGAGATCAATATTTAACAAATGAACCACCCAGTTCTACACATTCCACCGTTACAATGTTGATTGTGATATGTACACCTCGGATTTAATAAATAACCATCTCGATATTTGATACAGAGAGATTTTAATTGTCCATTATTTATTTTCAGTTTATTTGCCTAAATATTTTTGATCTACAGTACAATACCTCCAATTATACCTGCATGTCAACCAAGTTTACAACGTACTGCAGCACTACTTGTTTTTATTCAAGGTTGCCAAATTGAAAACCATGGGCCATATGTACCAAAAAGTCATTTTGCGATTCTCAAATAGCGATTTTTTGCGAATCACTATTTGAGAATCGCAAAATGTTATGTATGTAGGATCTGCAATACATTTTGCGAATCCTACATATTTCTTAATTGCGAATCGCAAATTGAGATTCGCAATTAAGGAATACCTCCCCATTCATTCCTATGGGCCTATAGGCCCATAGGAATGACTGGGAAGACATTCTCAATTTGCGTTTAGCAATTAGCTAATCGCAAATTGAGAATGCAATTTCAAGGGTGCAGGGGTGTCAAAAGGACACCCTGTTGCACCCCTGAAATAAGCATGGGTGCACATGTGGCGCACAAACATGCCCTAAGGGCATGTATGTGCTTCACATTGCACTTTGAAAAATGCAAAAAAGTGAATTTTTCCAAGAAATCGCAAATTACCACCAACTTGAAGTTGATGGTAATTTGCGATTTCTTAAGGCCAATTTGCACTTTTTTTGTGCTTCTTACATTGCATTTAAGGAATCGCATAATTTGGGATTCCTTAAATGCAATCGTAAAATAAGGGAATGGCAAACTTTGCGATTCCTTATTTTGCCTTAATACATACCATTTGGCAAAATTGCATTCACAAACGCCGAAAATCTGCGAATTTCGGCGTTTGCGAATGCAATTTTGCTTGATACATATGGCCCCATATCCTATATTTAAAGATTGTGTCGTAAGGTGAATGTATTGATCTTTAGACATGTGGATCGCAACAAAGGAAAACAGTGAGGAGAATAGTCCTTACAGCTCTGCGCATCTTTATTTGGCTTGAAACAATAACAAACAGGTTAAACGTTATCATTGTTCGTCATTATTGTCAAACACAAATTAGCAAACATCCTGCCTCTGATCAATAGCCTACGGGAAGGTTCAGATTCAGAAAGGGAGGTGACACCAGATCTTTCTTGATGCCAGTATTTCACTGCTGCCAATCATGTGCCTTGACATTGGCTGACCTTGATTTGCAAGCCACAGCCTCTAATTCACACCTCATGAATAATGAAGGAATATGATGGCCTTTGAGTCAAACTAAAAGAGCATCTAGCTTCTTCTCCTAAAACCTTAAGCCCTTGAGAATGGGTAAACGATCGCGGCTTTTACTTATCGCATCGTGGATATGGTTGTTGACAGAAGGTGTGGGTATATGTGAGCATAGAAAGATTTCAATCCCCTTTCTCTGAAGTATATAAATGTTGAGAAACATGCGTGTCACTAACATGTTACATGAAGATGACATGCTCTGTTCTCATGAAAAGTAGTTCTTAATTCAAACAAAAGATGCCACCAGAAATGTTATGTGCAGACTGAAACATTGTTCTTTACTTGCTTTCTACATTTCTACATTAGCACAGGTCTGGTATTTCTCTTCAATAATTCCATGCTTACCTTTTGAGGCAACATTTCAATGATAGACATGCATAACGTGAAACCGGGACACTGCCTAAATAAACATTTCTCTTTGTCAGGCCCCAGTTCTGTACAATTTAATAAAAGCGCTCTCACTAAGATCACTTCTATACAGCTCTGTCAGGCTTTTGAGATGTTGGAATTAACGTTCCTGTGAAAACAAATGATAGTGGACTCTGCCTGCAATTAATTTATTTCCGCGTCATCTCGTATAACTGGGGAGCACTCGCACACCATCCGTGTGACCACTTAGCAGTTTTGGACTTAAAGCCCAACACAGCTTGAGTCACACTGCTGTGCAGACACCTTGGATGCTCGAAAACGCATTGGGGTTTCAATGATGCAGGCATGAAAGGGGAGGGGTTGCAAAGAATTAACAGTAATTTATACATTAACCATGTTAATGATCTGTGGCACAGAGTGGCCTTCCTGCACCCAGTGCACACCCATGAGCAATACCCTAAACTCAACTCTACCTTCATTCCGGGGAAGCTAAAACCGCCAGCACTCCCAAAACATAAGTGCAACTTGGCAAAGGACTTCATGTCTCTGGAGAACACACTATGCACAGGCGTCTGAACCCAAATCGAGATGTCCCATAAATTCACTGAATTCTCACAATGTTTGGAAATGTTTGCAGCCATTTTGAAGTTATTGAGTATATATTTCCTCAATATATTAAAAGACTCTTGATATTTTTACCACAGTTATTGCATTCTGATAAAAGACATTCGGTCACATGCATCAAAGTTAGCATTTGCGATTTCTTAATTGCGAAAATGAAGGACCCGCAATTAAGAAATCGCAAATTGCTATGCATCAAAAAATCGAATTTGTATTTGCAATTTTTAAAAATTCCTTAATTGCGATTCACAATTTGCAAATCGCAATTAAGGAATCCCTTCCCATTGATTCCTATGGGCCAAGAGGCCCATAGGAATCAATGGGAAGGCATTCACAAATTGCGATTAGCATTTTGCGAATCGCAATTTGTGAATGCATTTTGAAGGGTGCAGAGGGGGGTCCAAAGGACCCCCCCCTGCACCCCTGAAATGTAACTTTAAGTTTAAGTTTCACACACACATGTCCCAAGGACACGTGTGTGTGTAACATGAAACTTTTAAAAATGCAGTTTTGTGCATTTTTTAAAGTTTTCGCAAATTAGCATGAAGGTCAACTTCATGCTAATTTACCCCTTCCAATTTGCGGATTCGCAAATTAAAAATGTTCGTGCATTGCATTTAAGAAATCTCAAATTGTGATTTCTTAAATGCAATCACAATTTTAGAAATTGCAACATGGTTGCAATTCCTAAAATTGCGAAAAGCATGATGCATCCCAAATTTGAGAATTGCATCCGCAAACGGCCGAAAATTGCGATTCGCACCGTTTGCGAATGCAATTCTCAATGATGCATGTGGGCAATTGAGTATAAATTTCCTTACCACCTTAAAAGACTTGGGGCCAGATTACAAGTTTGGTGGTGTAAGTGCAGTGGTAGTAAGGGAACGCCACACTGGCATGCCCAACCCCTGTATTACAACTACGGCAGTCGGACGGCCATAGGACCGCAACTGACAGGGATACGCAATCCCTGGCGATGACGCGGTAGTCTGAGGCCGTAATATGCTTGGCATATTATGAGTTTCCTGACCGCCTCACATTTCATGACAGTGAGCCCACCATGAAAAGTGTAGTGGTGAGGAAACATCCCCCTATTGCGTCAGGGCCATGGGATGCATGCAGGGGAGCACATGGTGCGCCACCAGTCTGCATGCACCCCCTTTCTTGCACAGCATAGACTGCACAGTCCATGTCGTGCAGGATTAGGCTTTGGCGCTCCCATTGCAGTGCCTTTTTATTAGGTACAGCCTTGGGAGTGGCAAGGGATCATTGTCATTGCTAATGCTGTTCTCGATTAATCTTCTCTGGCTCAGACACGTCTTTCCGTTAGCTCACTGTGCCCTATTCATGTATAACAGCCTGCTGTTGTTCATGTAACTAGTTTGTTCCACCATCTCCTGATAGTATTAGCATTGAGTGGGTGGAATATTTATTATTGTAGTGGGCTAGTGCTTGGGTGTTAAGGCAATATGGCGCTTATTGAGACTGTGCTCCGTTTTGCTGTGAATGTAACATATTTGATCATTCCATGATGATTCTACTAATTTCATATGCAAAAACAATGCATATGAACCCACTATTTTGGGGGTGAGCCAGGAGATTCGCCTGAGGACTTAGATGCTTCTAGAGAAGCTCTTGGTTTTTCTATTGATTTTGCTGCCCACTTGGACATTTTTAATTTTGCACTTCTCTGTAATGCTCTCTTTGCTGAGAGCTTTCATAGTAATTATATTTTACTGCACTTTGAACTTTTACAACAAATCTTTAAAACTATTCCTCTGATCTAGAACTCAGTTTTTGAGCTGGCCCTTTTGCTTAATTAACTGTATTTCTAATATTTTTGATGTGCTGGGAAGTGCTTTACATCGGAAACACATTACCACATGAAAATTACACACAAGGCTGCTAGTGTGTTTCAAGTCTTGCCTCCTATTTGCCACTCCTCATTTCTACTTCAGATGGTCTGCCCTTGATACCTTTCACTCCTTAGCAACAGTCCAGTGCTCCTGGAGGTGCTGCTGAAACCATAGTTGATTCTCTTTCCTTCCATACCATTTTCCCCTTAAGAGTTTCCCCATTGACTTGAGTTTACTAAGCAAAGGACGTCAACATCAAGAGCAGTGATTTAGATTCATGTCTACCTAGCCATTTACAAACCTGTTTGGAATTCTGAAAACAACAGCATTATACTGTGTCATATTTGCACCCCCCTGGTCTTTTTCATTTCGATAATTCTGTCATAGTCATTTTATTCTTACAACGGCTGATTTTCCCTATTTCAACTGTTGATGTCATCATAGATGTTACAGTTGGTAATTCCTCGTAGATCAGTGTCTTCATTTGGGGAGTAGTTGATGTATTTGATTAAAAAAAAAAAATGTATTAGTCCAAAAAAAGTTTAAAAAAGAATGGCAAGTCACAAGGTAAGAAACCCAGTTAAGTTATTGGCAGGAAAGGGACAACAAGCGTTGGCAGTATCAACAGGCCTGGCATAAAGCTGAAATTGCTTTATCTGTCACTGGTGGGTTTAGACTTTCAATAATTTATCTTAAATGCATTAAGTCACTCATTTTTGCACTCATGCATTCATTCATCCACCCATTGCCTAACTCGCACATGTATCCACTTAGCCAGGCACAATTAAACGAAAAAACGCTGTCACTGCTGAAACCTAGTGAGTGAATGTTTTCAGTAAACAATATGACCAAACTCAGCAATGGTCTTGCAATAGCATTATTCATATTGCTTGTTGTTTCAAAGTTCCAACATGGCCATCCTGTTTAGAAGCAAAGTGTTGGCTATCTTGGAATGGTAAAACAATTTTACACTATGGAAAGTGCCATTCCAAGATGGCAGTCTGGTTTAGAAGCAGTGGATACAGAGCATTGCAGGTGAAATGAGCAATTAGCGTGACAGCATTGTCTTAAAAGCAACAAAATAATAAAAAAAATGAGAAAACACGAAATTAAACGGACCTAAAAGAGGAGAAAATGGCTTCTGAAAGGACTAACCCTCAAGCCTTGGCCCTGAAGCACACTCATTTTCAGATACAATGCAGACTCTGAGAGTTGTAGATACAATGGTTGAAGTAGGCTGATCATTGCCCCATGCTGTTGGATCTCATGGATGGAGTTGAATGCCATCGACACTTGAAGAGATCTGTGACAGAAGAGGGATGACCTTAAGCCCCTCCGTTTATTTCTGTATGTATGTGTTTTTTATGTATGTTCCTTATTACTATACCCTGAAGAGGGTATAGTAAAGATTATCCCAGTGTAAACTGTATACCCTCAGGGTTTATCAGTGTGGAAAAATCAACACCAAAACTCTTGCCTAGCATGGTTACGTTTGAGATTTCATGTAACTAATATCTGACTACAGGTTTTAACATGGTGTAATAGTAAGTCACCCTTAAAGACATATTGACTATAACATATGTTTTTCATAATAAATAATTCAGGCATACTGCCTTTGATGTAACTTTCCATAATAAACAGATCAGTTCAACGGCATCTGACATACAGACGTTCAAACTGGCTAAGCAACTTTACCAACTCAGGCATGCTATATTGAGCATGAGATTACCTGTGATGCAACCATCAAGCATATAGCCATAAAACTATAAATATTAACAGAATTACAGTTGGCTAAACAATATACATGTCTTGTTCTGGAAAGCTTAACAAGGATTCCTAAATGTACCAAAGTTTTTCTCCCAGGATTTGGCAGATAGGGGTCGCAACACCAAGGGGCACATGCATCAACCTATTTAGGAAGTGCAAATGGTGCGAATCGGTAAATTCGGCCGTTTGCACTTCCTAAATCCGTTTTTGGGATGCATGAAACAATTTTTCAAAATTCGCTTTTTTTTGCATTTCCAAAAAATGCGAATGCATTTAAGGAATCGCATTTGTGCGATTCCTTAAATGCAATGCATCATTTTTTTTAAATAATGCGAATTTTGAAATAGGAAGTGCAAATTAACACGAGGTTGACCCTCGTGTCAATTTGCGAAATTGTTTCAAAAAGCACAAAAATGCATTTTGAAAAGTGTCATGTTACAGACACACATATCCTTAGGACATGTGTGTGTGAAACATGCACTTTAAAATACATTTCAGGGGTGCAGGGGGGGTCCTTTGGACCCCCCTCTGCACCCTTGCAATGTATCAACAAATTGCGATTTCCTAAAAAAAGAAATGCAAAACGGCATTGATTCCTATGGGCCTGTAGGCCCATAGGAATCAATGTAATGCCATTCCTTAATTGCGATTCGCAATTAAGGAAGCGCGAATTCCGAAATTTAAGAAATCCTAAAAAAATTTAGGATTTCTTGATGCATAGGATTTTGCAATTCCTAAATAGTGATTCCTTAATTTTCGCTATTTAGGAAATGCAAAATCCTAGATTGATGCATGTGCCCCCAAAACTCTTGCATACTACCATGCCTAATACCATGATTATATGTAAGGAAAATCAGTTACAGACTATAGTAATGTAGAATACCACTCCACTCTTAAAGTACTACTGCCTTTAGCATATGCTTTTTACAATAAATACTCCAAGCCCACCACATTTGTTGCTGATTTACAGGTTTAAAGGATTGATAGTTTGCTTTTCACCATAGTCAACTCAGCCTTGCTCTAGTGAGCATAAGATTTCCCTCAGGCAATCATCTGGCATAAAGTCATAAAATCACAAATTTGCACAAAATTACATTTGCCAAGATAATGTACAATCCTACCTAAAAGGGCCTGCCAGGATTATCACAGTGCAAATCTTTTACTTCGTGGATTTGTCAGAGGAGGTCACCGACACCAAAACATTTGCTGAATACGGTAATAAATTTCATGTAACACAATAGTTTCTGATAGTCTTTAGCATTATGTAATAACAATCCAACTATGTATGGTCCCCTGTTTTTAGAATATACTTGTCACAGTAGGTCACACTCAATATCTGTATCATTACTTTTCATAGTAGATATCAGGCTTATGGCATCTGACATAAATGTTCTCAATGCACCACTAAGACCATTAACCTTTACCATTGTCTTGTCACAATAACCAACTCAGGCCAACAGTATTGAGCATAAATCTTCCATCAGGGCAACCCTCAGGCAAACAGACGTAGAAATGCAAACGTTTACGAAATGACAGTTGCCAGAGCCATAGACACACCTGCGGCCGGCAGTGGGAGTACCTGCAGGGCGGTAACGTGGGGAGGGGGAGGGACAGGGTGCAGGGTGGTAATGTATGGATTACAGAGTTTTACAGGTAAGTAAACATTTAAATAAATAAAACGAATTTCGTTGCACTGCATCCCCAAATGCGACGCAGTGCGCGCAACAACATTCGTTTTATTTATTTAAATGTTTACTTACCTGTAAAACTCCGTAATCCATACATTACTACCCCCCAGCCTGACCCTCCCCCTCCCCACGTCACCGCCCTGCAGGTGCTCCCACTGCCGGCCGTGGCTGCATAGACAACCCATGTGCTGTGTATATAAGAAAGACTCTAACAGGGCAAATCTTCTCCCACAAAGCTTTGTAAGAGAAGGTAACACCAAAACCCTTGCCTACTCCATTAACTGGTCAGATTTCATGTAGCAAACAACTGGCTTTTGGCTTCCACATTGCCTGACAACGGTACGCATTGTATGCCTTTTGGTTTGAACACCTTTTTTGCAATTCATAAATGAGGTCTATTGACTTGACGATTTCTTCGTCCCTATAACCAATATATTGTTAAGCTGGAATACAATCACTCTTTCCCAGTGCAAGCAGAAGGCTTTTGCTCAGTCAAATGCTGTACAAAGTAAAATCAACCTGTGGGAAAAACCAAAGTCCCCCTTTCAGTAGTACTCCTGAAATCCCCTTTTCTATTGGTCACATAAGGTATTTTACAGCTGTGGTGCCCAGACAGCCCTAAACCAAGTAACTTAAACTCCAAATTGACTGACTGTAGCAGAGAGCATGGCCTTTCCCTTTATTGCCCTTTCCTCGCATGCATTTTCCACGCGACCTTCAGAAAGTCATGTAGCTCTTATTCTCGATGTTAGACAGATCTTAGTCTATACATAACCATCAAAAATCCCGCCCGCATGTCAAGTGCTCATCTAGTGTCGCAGCTTCGGGTACACGTTGTTCCATACATACCTCTGCGCATCTTGTGGTTTATAGCCATAATTTATGAGTTCTGCTGCCGTGGATTCGGTCACTGGATGTGTTCAGCTGCTGGGTCAGAAGTCATCTTGACGCCTTGGCATGCAAAGTTCACACCGCAGACAGTAGGCCGTCTCACTTCCACCACGATGAAAGGGGCCAGCCGCAGACGACAGCTCGTGCCTGATCCCCAGGCCCCAGGTGCACGACGGGAGTCATGTGAGACGCAAAAGTCAGAGTTGAACAGTAAGGTAAGACCTCCCTCGCCCCTCGCGCAGCAGCCGTTGATTCAAATACACGTGACGTGTTAACTGCCACATAATTAGCCCTCACAAGCCAGGTGAGTGGCTGTCCAGCTGTGAGTGTTATTTTAAAGTCGGAAGCTTGGGATGTCTTACGATATTTCTGATGAGACCGTCTAGGAATAACTTTCGACGTATGGTATCTGATGATATGTTAAGGAGGTACCACGTGGAGCAATTTCTAGGTGTCAATGTTCTGTAGTAAATCAGTGCAAGCCAGCCAGATGCTCCGACACTATATTTTTGGGTGGAGTTTTATATAGCGCGAACTTGACCTGAACGAATCAGAGTGCTTTACATGAGCCGCAGTTGCGTTACAGAAGGACGCATTAATTTAGTTAGGCACAGGGAGATTAAGTAATTTGCCCAGAATCACAGGATGTCGAGCGTTCCTTGCCTAGACTCAAACCGGGTACCCCAGCTTTGAGATTGAGTGCTGTAGCTCAAAATTTTGGCCCTTAACTTTAGACCACGCCTCTTTGAAAGAATGTATTTTTCTGTATAGTGTATGGCTTACAATTAGCAAATATTTGCGGTAATGCTTTCTTAAATTTAGGGCCGTATGTATCAAAACCGGAATATGCGATTCTCAAATTGCAATTATCTGCAAATCGCATTTGGAGTATCGCAAAACCTGATGTAAATAAAAGTTCGCTAATATTTAACGATTCCCGAAAATTCACAGAAAATAAATGTGAATACCAAAATTGCGATTTCTTAATTGTGAAATCGCAAATAAGGAATTGCAAATCTGCTATTCGGAAATTCAGGTGCAGCTTGATGTAAATGACATCACAACCTGGAAGTGTGACTGTCCATGCTGCACCTGATTGCCAGAACCAGAATGAGAGGCTCGGAGGAGAGCTGAGACACTTGTGCACTGCTACTGAGTGAGGAGGCATGGACACACAGGACAAGCAGTAGGTAGAGAATGCCAGGAAAAGAAAACAAAGGTTTCTGAAAAGGAGGAGGATGTGCTAATTCAAGATATGGTGGTGAGCCATGATCTCCTGTTTGGCAAACAATCACTGCGTGTGCCAGAGGCTCGCAAAGGGAAAATCTGAGCAGACCTTCAGGAGAAGGTGAACTACATCGGGTGACTCACTGCACCGTAGAAGACATCAGGAAACGGTGGTATGATATGCGCCAGAGAACCAAAGAAAAGGTGGCTGCAAGGCTGGCTAAGGCAAGAAAGACCGGTGGTGGGACGTCCACTGCTGCTGATTCCACACCTTTGGAGGAGTTGTTTGAGGGCACCCTGCTGCTAGAGAGTGTGAGTGGAGTGGCTGACCTGGACAGCTCGAAACCCCAAAACACCAGACAAGGTAAGAAGCATGCTATCACTCCCCTGATACATCACCACACTACCCACACACCCAGGAAATACCCAGGCACCAAACATGAATGCAATGCCAGTGCATGCACACAGGCACATAGAGTAATGCATTAAGGGAGATGTAGTCACATGCACCAAACAGTGGAGCAGTGACACCCAGAAAGGTACAATTAGAATGTGTGTATTAGGAAAGGCAAAATACAGACAGATAGGTCCCATGTATCTCCAAAATGTAACATTTATTGCATAACAATGCGGGGCAGGACACCAAAATAATGTGTGCATTTACATTCAAAGCACCACCAGAAACAGGAACTTATGGCAGGAGGGGAGGATGCATCACATATCGAAGAACAGTCAGGGCAAGAGGAGATGTAGGAAGGCAGCCCAGTAATCCCAGTGACACGCAGATGGTGCCTCGTAGTACCACCATTGCCATCACTGGCCGTGGATCCACTGGACACAAGTGTGGAGGATCAGCAAGTCCAGGGCCAGCGTGCTTCACTCCACACAGCACAGTCCCCTGCCCATCCCACTCCAGGAATGTCATCCAGGCACAGGGCGCGGCCGTACACCAGCACAGCTGCCATAGGGGAAGGCACAGTCTTTGCAGGGCTTAAAGGCAACATGCTAGAGGTACAGCGCCTGCAAGCAAAAGGCAATAAAATCACTACAGCGTCAAATGAGGGTGGACTTCATGGGTATGACGGGTGTCTTGAGGCACTATGCACAGAGATGCGGAGGGACCGTGTGGCCAGGTGCAGGGAGAGACAGCGCCTCAACACTCGCCTGGACATGTAAACAAGGGCTCTAACCCGGCTGTCCACTGCCACATCAGTGCTGGCACGTCGCTGTGTCAGCATGAAGCCTGAGATGGCACACTGCAGCCAGGATGTAGCCAGGGGCCTAGTGCAAGTCACATATGGGGTGGACCAGCTGCAGACAGCAGCCACTGGTGGCACAAGACCCCTCAGCTCACTGGAGGATGATGGGCAATCTAGCAGGAGCAGCATCACTCCACCCATACCACAGGACAGACATCTCAGTGCGCATCAGGGGAGAGCAACCAATGCCTCAGGGGAGGGCAGTGGGCACCCTGAGCGAGGAGCAACGAGCTGTGTACCTTAAGTGTGTGACATGTCCTTGTAGTGACTAACAGCCATTTTGGTTTCTCTCTACTGTGAGGCTGTCTGCCCATAGGAATGCATTGCGGATTCCATAATAAGTGTTTCAGTGGTAATTCCTGCTTTAGTATATTTGAAATGGTAATAATAAATGCTGCACAATGGTGTGTGCAGATTTATTATAACTATTTTAGAAAGGCCACTTTTAGAAGTACAGTTATGGGGGTGTGTGAGTAGCACTCCTGTTTAGTCTATTTACTCACTCTAATCTATTGGTGCTGCAACTATTTAGGTTTGTCACGGCAGTAATTAGTAACAGGTTATGATGGGTTGAACACTCATCTAGTTGTGCACTGTGCACATGGTGTTGTCCTACACCTTAATTATTTATACATTTTCTCTTTTATATACAATTATTGATCAGTTATTTATTTTTATAATCTGATTTCTTCAATGAATCATCATGTATTCCATTCCATAATCATTATACGCTTTTGATTGCAATATTTTTACAATACATTGTGTGATAAATGCTGTATTTACACTCTATAACCAATGATCACATTTTAAATTTTTCAATTCCTGCCCAATGCATTTCGGCACTCACTAGTGCCTTCATCAAGGGCTGATCTGGAAAAATAAAGAACAAATTGTGTAAATGTACTTTGTTTAATGTGTGCAATGGGGGTAAACGTTTATAAATAGTACTGTGTCGTACCTCTCTGTGTTATTTCTGTAGTCAGTCAGCTGAAATAAAGACCACGAAACCTACTGTTATTTCTAAACCATAAACAATGCGATGTTGATTCAAAGCCATATGATACATATCATTGTGCTTACCCAATGATTCCTGGGACTTGTTGTTCTCTAGGTAAAGATACATGAAAATCTTACGGTTAATTATAATCACGCCTTTGTGCCAAAGGATGTCTAAATGTGGGGATTAAAAAGATGATTTTAGTGGGTCCTACCTTGTCTTCACTGGTTATAATGACCTGTGAACGCATAATGGGACATTTAAATATTTGCATAGGGTCACAATAGGACGTGTGTCCTAGCTGTCGAATTTAATGGACATACCTGTTGAGTGATATTGGTCAGCCTACAAGAAAAATAAACGCGTGGCGTGAGTATCGTTATGATGTTATTAACGTCTCTGTCTCTAAACGGGATAAAACTGGAAGTTATGAGGGAGTACCTGTATTTTCTTCCGACGCTGCTCGTAAAAGCCTTCTCGTGTTGAGTTCTCCTAATGTGTTTAGCGGTCACGAGGCACCATTCTCGGGTCTGCCATTTACTGGCTCATCTGTTTGTTAAACACTAACGTCGTACTTAGTCCTAAACGAGTATCGTAGATGGTTACCATATGAATGCGCCATTTTGTAATGTCTACTGGTCTTATGGATTTAGAAACTTCAGATGCTATTAAGGACTGTACATATTGCTGCGAGCCCCGCTGTTAATTTTTAAATGAAAAATTGAATTTCTCCAGGTGTTCTTTGTGCGTTGCTCAAAACAGACTACTCTAACTCATTTAAAAAGATTAACTTCAATCGCGTTTTACCCAGAAGGAGACGATTTTAAAATATGTATAGCATATTTAAAGTATGTATCATATTAGTCATATGGCTTTTGAAACTTCTATTATTGTTACGGACTACTCATGATGCTGTGAGCACCGCTATTCATTTTTAAGTGAAAAAACGAATTTTTCAAGTGTTATTTATGCGTTGCTCGGAACAGACTACTCTATTTCTAGTCGAAAAATTAATCGCATGTTGCCCAGAATTTGCCGAATGTGGAATGTGTGTTACTTATTTAAAGTATATGACGTGTTTGTGGGTATTGATCAGTATGTTCAAGTATTCCCAAAAGTCAATGTTATACAATACCTTAAATATGACATACTAGTTCAGCAATATCTGCTCGCAATTCACATGGTTCATATTTGCTCTTATACATCGATATCTCAAATTCCTGTATATTCATTTAGTATTTATGGTAATATTTATGTATATTACAAGTTACTAGAATTGGTGATGTACATATTAATAGCTAGACATTACTAAGCTCTAGGTTGCTAAACCCTCTAACTCCTGTATTCTACAGGTAACATGAAAGATCGTATCGGTCATTTAACCCCGTTGGGTGCATTGTCTGCAAATGTTTTATCCAATATAACTCTTGTTGTAGGAGTCTCTGTCTATTGTCAATGTCAGGCTTAATCTCCACTTTTTCTATGATAACAAACCGTAGCTGGGAAATCTTATGGTTGGATTCCTTCCAATGAGTGGCTAGTGGTGATGATAAATGCTGGTTCCGGATTCTACTCTTGTGCTCGGTTTATCTGGTCTTGATTGTCCACTCTGTTTTACCCACATACATCTTACCACATGGGCACTTGATCCCATACACCACATTTTGAGCATTGCAGTCACTGGTATGTCTCAGTTTTATGGATATGCCCGTAGTTGGGTGTGTAAAGGTATTGCCTATGTTTATGTTGTTGCAGTGTGTACAGTTCTGACAACGTACGTACCCTTGTGTTCGATCCGGCAGTCATCCAATGTGGTTCGCTTGAGTATTTGTCTGATGTTAGGACCTCTTGTGTACGCATGCATTGGTTGCTGTGAAAATATTCAGGTAAAGTCCTTTTCTGTGGATAAAAGTTCCCACCTTTGATTGATGATCCGTTTAATTGTCGTAGATTGTGTGGTGAATTTTGACACAAATACCATTCTGTCCTGTTGTGTTTTTTGTTTTGGTTGAAACAGTGTTCGTCTGTCCATCTGTTTGACTCTCTCATTACTGTGCTCCACTATTTCCGTGGGGTATCCTCGTTCTTTATATTTTTGAACGAACCTATCAATGTTTGAATCACATATATTGGTTTGTGAGCGAATTCTCTTGATGCAGATAAATTGGGAGACTGGTAGATTCTTGACTAATGACCTTGGGTGAAAACTGGTATAGTGCAATGCACTGTTTCGGTCAGTAGATTTGATATATAGCTCTGTGTTGAAACCCGTGGGGTGTTTGGTTATCATCACATCTAAGAAATCTATCGTTTGACAATCAATTCTATGTGTCAATTGGATCCTTGGATTCACCTGGTTCAAATGTTGTATAGTATCTAGTAATGTTTCCTTGGTGTCTTGCCATATTAGAAAAATGTAATCTATGAAACGACAGTACATTTTAATTTTTGACCAGAGTGTAATTTTCATCAAGTGTTCTGCTTCAAATTGCGCCATGAAAATGTTCGCGTAAGCAGGGGCCCCTGCAAAGCCCATAGAAGTTCGAGTCATTTGGGCATAATACCGGTGATTCCACTCGAAGTTGCTGTTATGTAGGCAGAACTTTAACAATTGCAAAAGAAACACTTTGTCTGTTGGTAGATCTTCCATTTGTAATAGAGCCCATTCTACTGAGTCTAACCCAGCTGAATGCGGTATCGAGGTATACAACGATGCTACGTCTATTGTGCTATAGAATCCAACTATCTTCAAATTCACTTTCCACTTCTGAGATTTTTGTTAAAAAATCACTAGGGTCCTTTATATAGGAATGCCATCCTTGCATGAATTTTGGGAGAAAATAGTCCAAATATCATCCGAGGGCGTCAAAAATTGACCCATGTTTGTGGACTTTTGGGATCATGTACAATTTAGGACATCGGGGGTAGATGGTAGTTAAAAAGCCTCTAGTTTTATCATCAATCCAGTCTTGTTCCAATGCATTTTTCAGTAAGTCTTTAAGAATCTGTTGTAGTAGTCCTATTGGATCTCTGACCAGTAGTTGATATGTGCCTGTGTCTGAAACATGCTCTTCAACTTTTGTAATGTAAAAATCCGCATCCATCACAACCATTGCTCCTCCTTTGTCTGCTAGTTGTATTTGTATCGCTTGATTTTTAGCTACATTTTGTAGTGTTTGCTTCTCAAATTTTGTTAGCGATACAAAAGGGGATGATGGACGGAGCGTTTGAACAAATCAAACACTCACCCCCAGTCAACTGATCTGGGTTTAATCCATCACCATTCTTTAGTTCACTCAGCCACCCCAGTGCAGACATGGCTGTATGCAAATCAGTCTGACCCTGTGCCTCATGGGAACAGTGCAGCCCGAACTGCCAAGCCATGTCTTCCCTGGACCGGAAACAAGCATCCTGGGACCGGTTTCGGATTCATAATCCTCATCAGCCAGGCTATCTTGAATCCAGTGGCCAAGTGAACAAGGGACTCACGTCTGAGCATACCCTGCCACACTTAGGGCGAACAAAGCGATACAAAAGGGGATGATGGACGCAGCGTTTGAAAAAATCAAACACTCACCCCAGTCAACTGATCTGGGTTTAATCCTTCACCATTCTTTAGTTCACTCAGCCACCCCAGTTCAGACATGGCTATATGCAAATCAGTCTGACCCTTTGCCTCATGGGAACAGTGCAGCCCGAACTGCCAAGCCATGTCTTCCCTGGACCGGAAACAAGCATCCTGGGACCGGTTTCAGATTCATAATCCTCATCAGCCAGGCTATCTTGAATCCAGTGGCCAAGTGAACAAGGGACTCACGTCTGAGCATACCCTGCCACACTTAGGGCGAACAAAGCGATACAAAAGGGGATGATGGACGGAGCATTTGAACAAATCAAACACTCACCCCCAGTCAACTGATATGGGTTTAATCCATCACCATTCTTTAGTTCACTCAGCCACCCCAGTTCAGACATGGCTATATGCAAATCAGTGTGACCCTGTGCCTCATGGGAACAGTGCAGCCCGAACTGCCAAGCCATGTCTTCCCTGGACCGGAAACAAGCATCCTGGGACCGGTTACATTGTTTTGTTCGCTTGTAAATCAGGCCTTGTATGTCTTTTCTAACCATTGTTTTGAAGGTGTCGAGCATTTTATATGAAACAGGTGGTTGGTAAACACTTTTAGGTTTGAAACGTATGTTGTATTCAGTTTGAACTGCTTCTGTAGGTTGCACTATGTTACTGAAAAAGTGTCTTAATCTCAGGGTTCTCATGAACCTATAGAATGCTCCTTCTAGTTCCATCTGTTTGACTCTCTCATTACTGTGCTCCACTATTTCCGTGGGGTATCCTCGCTCTGTATATTTTTGAACAAACCTATCAATGTTTGAATCACATATATTGGGTTGTGAGCAAATTCTCTTGATGCGGATAAATTGGGAGACTGGTAGATTCTTGACTAATGACCTTGGGTGAAAATTGGTATAGTGCAATGCACTGTTTCGGTCAGTAGATTTGATATATAAATTATAAATTGAAAATGTAAAATGTGATCATTGGTTATAGAGTGTAAATACAGCAATTACCCCACAATGTATTGTAAAAATATTGCAATCAAAAGCGTATAATGATTATGGAATGTAATACATGATGATTCATTGAAAAAATCAGATTATGAAAATAAATAACTGATCAATAATTGTATATAAAAGAGAAAATGTATAAATAATTAAGGTGTATGACAACACCATGTGCACAGTGCGCAACTAGACGAGTGTTCAACCCATCATAACATGTTACTTTTAGAATTAGGCATTTCTGTGTGCCATGTGTCTGACTGCCTGATGTGAATTGCATGTCTGGTTTTTGAGTGACAGGTTCTGGTGAGGTGTTTGTGGGTCCAGTAGGGGCAGGGCGAGTCTGGTAAAAAAATACTCCAATTCCCCCTGAAACAGTTTTAGCTGGTTCCTCAAGCCCTGTGCAAGGGCAGACAAAGCAAATATGCAGGTTAAATATAGGGGCTATGACCCCATGAAGTTGTGCTTTGTGGTGCTGGTCCTGTACTTCTGGGGCCCAGGAGGAACCACCACGAGGGCTTGCCTCCCTGATGGAGGGCCCTGTGTGCTGGCCTCCCTCGCCCATCTGTGTTCCCTGGACCTTGAGGATTGTAGCGCCTGGAGAGAGTTGACTCTTTTTTTTCAGGAAAATTAGGAGCATTTTTGCTTAACTGTAGCACTGGGCTGTGCCGGCATTGGAAGGGGATCCCGACGTGGGGATTCCCCCGCACTTCTTCTGTTCAGAGCCAGAGCCTACCCCGCTCCCAGGCACCTTTGACAAGCGGGTGCCCAACCCACATTTAGTGTTTCCTACCAGGTGCCCACCCCATGTTTGGTGGTTGTTGGCGTGTGCCCACACCGCTTATGTGCTTATTTCGAGGCGGGTGCCCACCCCGCACTACGGTGCTGAAGAGGAATCGCCGCTGCGGCCCAATCGATAACCAGAAGTCAGGCGTGTCTGCCTGACTGTGGGCGGGGCCTGCAGTGTATTGCCGGAAGTGAGGCAGAGGTGTTGCCGGCCCGAGCGGGGCTTCCATAAGCTGTTGGGAGCCCTGTTGCCCAAAGAAGAAGCTGAAGGCAGGTGGGTGCCCATGCAGCCTTCGTGGGTGCTGCAGAGTGCGGCCGGATTCGAGGTGGGGCTTTCATGAGCAGAGAGAGCCCTGCGGGTTGCTGCACCCGCCACAGAGTCCCAGAGAGGTCCCGGTAGCGGAGAGCCTACAGAGCCGATGAGTGGGGGCTCGGTTTTGCACCTTGTTGGTGCCGGTCGAGGCCCGTTGTCGGTGCCTGAGGGGTTCCGCAGGGGAGCGGGCCGCTGCAACGTGGGGCACATTATTTTCAGGGCCTCATTGGGGGTCTAGAGGCCACAGTGAGTGCCAATGCCTTCATATCTTTCCTCAGTTGCGCCGCCGTAGCAGGCAACTACAACGTTAGGCTCATTTGTTGCAAACACCATTGGGGGCTCAATAGGCACACTGGTGCCAGCACCATTTTTCCCCTCGAGGCACAGTGAGTGCCAGTGCCTACATTTATTTCTCCAGTTGCGCAGCCGTAGCGGGCAACTGCAATGTGGGGGACATTTGTTTTGCTGAGTCCCAGTGGGGCCCCAAGAGGCACAGTGGTGCCAGTGCCACTATTTATTTGGGATATTTTTATTCATTTAGATGAGAAAGGAGTTAGGTACACTCCTGCCCTGCCCCAGCACAGTGCGCGCCCTGTGATGTTGCTGCATTGGCAGCCAAGCCCTGACATTGTGGCCAAAGGGCATTTGAGGCCCGGAGAGAAGGCCAGTTGGCCAGGGGGGTCAGGGTTAGATTGGTAGGGCGCCAGGCCCTAATGTGATATATGAAGTGACTATAACTAATGTGATTTATTCACCATGATTTATGCGTCTGATGTTCATGCTTATGAGGTTATTGCATACTGTGTTTATGCTAGTGATGCTTATTGCCTAATGTGATTTATATGTATGACGTTAGCGCATACTGTGTTTTACGTCTAAGTCAATGCTAATGGCATAATGTGAATTATGTTGCAGGATATAATGCTGAGTACAGTATTTTGCCAGTAATTACTGGCTGTGTTCTATCTACATTTACTATTTGTGCTTTGTGATGGTTCTGACAGAGGTCCAATTGGCCCTGTCATGTGTTTATAATCCCCTGTAAATATTGCCTAGTGCCAATTGGCACAGTGTATATTGTGTGATTACTATTCTAATGATTTTTGAATAATACAAAGACTATTTGCATATCTAACCTTGTGTGGAGTTTCTGTTGTGGTATGCCTAGTGTGTGTTGCTGCTGTGTGTGTGTTGCGCAAACGGTTTACACATTGCCTCAGGGATAAGCCTGACTGCTCGTGCCAAGCTACCAAAGGGGTGAGCAGGGGTTATCTTCATCGTGTAAATCCCTTGCCCTGACTAGAGTGGTGGTTGCTGCCTGGCTTTGGTGCAAGCCCTAGCCTAACAGAAATCCCATTTCAAAAGTTGGACTGAGGGATGAACTTTGGAGGACTCAGCAGACAATCTTTTTGGCCTCTGAGGTGAGCAGTGGGAGGTCATAGAGACAGTCAACAAGACTGTTTCATACTGCCTTCACACATCCCCAAGGGAATGTCATGCTTCATCATAGCGCAGTGCTCCTCGTTGGACCGGAGCTGCATTGCCCTACAGGTGCCCTAAAGGGTCACTTCAGGAGAGATCTTTTTTAGAACTTGCCCTATGATGACTGAAACCGAGCTGGTAAGTGCATTGGAGTAGGGCCTGCGTGGCTGTGGATTAAAACTGATTGTGGAGGTCGCAAGCAATCCTTTATTAAGTGGACCACGCTGTCAGGAAAAAAAACCTATTGCAGTCAAATGCTACCATAAAGGTTTAAAAGGAACCCTGATAATCAGTGTATAACAACTGGGTAAAGAAAAGTACCTCTAGTGTTGAGTGAGAAGTATCCCTCAGGTATCTCTCTCAGTAATTGGTCAACATGTTTCACCCCAATCTAGTGGTCTTAAGGATCTGTGGCTCTTCACTAATAACCTTGTCAGGTGGTGCACAAGTGTGCTATGAGTTTGAAGAGTTCGGACAAGTCATCTGCACCACCCTCGCCCTCCGTGTCCCCATTTCCGGATCTATTCTTAGGAGCACGGGCTCCGGACCTTGTAATCCAGCTTCCAGCCCCCCCTTTTTCCTCTGTCAAGGAAATCCGTTGAGACGCAGTTATGAGTGACAACAGGTGAGCAGCAGCATTATTAACAACACAGAAAATGTTTTATTCCTCTCACCTCCATACACAGTGTCTTCAACTCGGTAGCCACGTTACATTAAGTATAACTCGCCACTCTACCATGTACTGTGTTTTCACAAAAAATTTGATTTGCGATGTCATAACTGTTCTTACAAATACTATTACTCTATATGGTATAAGTAAGATTATTTTAAACAGTATAAGCAGTGCATGGTGAAGGTGCAAGTTATAGTTAGTATAGTCTGGCTACCGAGTTGATTACACTGTGTATGGAGGTGCGCACGTTATAATATTTTGAAGGTGTTGACTAATTTATAAATTGAAGGGTTAATTATAACATAAGTATTTCTAATGTTTGTACATTTTAAGTTTGGAGTAAGTTTTCCTAAATATAACAACAATTTGTTTTTCCATTGAATATCAATGTTTTTTTTTTTTTTAAATTGAATTGTAGCGTTTACTGTTGACGACTGGAGTTTCATTAAGTGGAGTGTGTTATAGTAAAGTGGAGGAGAGTGTACTGTTGAAGAGTATAGTGTCATAGAGTGGAGAGCAGTAGCGTACAGTGGAATGTGGTATAGTGGAGTGGAGTACAGTGGAATAGTGTACAGCAGCATAGTGTAGAATGGTGTGGTGTAGAGTGGTGTATAGTGGAGTGCTATACAATGGAGTGTGGTAGACTGGAGTGGAGTATAGTAGAGTAAAGTAGAGTTGAGTGGAGTAGAGTGAAGTGGCATTGTGTACAGTTGAGCAAATTGTTATATTGTAGAGTGTAGTTGCGTGCAGTGGAATAGCATACAGTAGAGTGGGGCTTCGAGATCTGCTCGTATGTGGCAACACTCAACTGGTCATTTACATGGGTGAGAAATATGAGGAAACTCTAGGTAATCTAACCAATTGTCTTTCAAAAGTAGCAGACTAGATGACCAAGCATTGCCTGAAACTTAATGCCAACAAAATCTGAGATTTTACTATTCGGCGGAGCCCACAGAACATCAATCTCTTCCTGGTGGCCCACATTTCTAGTACAGGCACCGATACCCAAGAAATCAGTAAAACATCTGAGGATCATCATTAATGAGTCCACTTGTAGAAAGTGCTATGCTATACTGAGATGAGTGTTCCGATAGATACCAGTCGACTGGCGTAAAACAAAAGCTCAGGTCCCAAAAAGCAGCAGGTTGGATTATGGCAATGTGATTCAGAATGCGGCAGTTAAACTGAACTGGAAACACGACAGGTACAGCTCAGCTTCAGTCTGCTTGTAAAGTCTACACTGGCTACCAATGAGGAAAATATGCTGTTTTAAGCTTCTCTGTCATACACACAAGACTCTTTATGAGACTGGGCCCAAAATTCTTCCAACCAGAGTGGAATTTTACAAGCTAGCATGCAAACTGGGGTCACGTAACCTTGTGCTTGCCAAGGCTAAATGTATAAAAACTGGGGGCACTCTTTTTCACATCTTGCAACGGCCCACTGGAACATCTTACCCTTGGATCTCCACCATCTGCAGTTTAGGAATTTTTTTTAAAACTTGGCATCTTAAAGATTAAGATATTTTAACAGCTGATCCACAATGTAATGGTCAGTTCTCAAAACTGGAAAGTTAGGAAGCTCTGTAGCACTGTGTTATCTCTTAGAAATGAAAATGATTAAAAGAAAAAAAAAAGAAATTGCAGAGGCAGAGAGTGGAGTGTGGTACAGTGGAGTGGTGTATAATGTAGTGGCGTAGTGGAATAGTGCAGAGGAGAGTGTTGCAGAGTGGAGTGGCATAGAGTGAAATGGCATACATTACACTAGCGTAAAGTGGAGCATTGTAGAGTAGAGCGGGGTACAGTGGAATAGCAAATTATAGAATGTTGTATAGTGGAGTGGCAAAGAGTGGAGTGGCATAGAGTGCAGTATGGTAGAGTGCCATAGCACACAGCGGAGTAGAGTGCAATGGCATAGAGTGGAATGGTGTACAGTGGAGTGAGGTACAGTATAGTGGTATACAGTACAATAGCATAAAGGTAGCATTGAAAATTTGAGTGGCATAGCATCGAATAGTGTATAGTGAAGTGTCATACAGTGGAGTGTCGTAGAGTATAATGGCGTAAATTGGAATACAATATAGTGGGGTTGCATAGAGTGGAGTGACGTAGAGTGGAATAGTGTAGAGTAGAGTGGCACAAATTGAGTTGAATACAGTGGAATAGCATAGCGTGAAGTAGTGTAGAGTGGACTAGCGTGGAGTGCATAAGGATAGACTGGAGTGTCATAAAGTGGTGTGGCGAACAGTGGAGCGGCATAGAGTGCAGAGGCCTACAGTGGGATGGCTTATAGTTGAATACAGTATATTAGAGTGGCATACAGTGGAGTGACACAGAGTGGAGGCGCATAGAGTGGAATTGCATACCGTGGAGTGCCATAAAGTGTAGTAGCATACAGTGTAGACTGGATTGGCATACAGTGTAGTGGCATACAATGCTTTGTACAGTGTAGTGTTGTAGAGTTGAGCATCATACAGTAGAACAGCGTATAGTGTAGTGGTATAGTAGAGTGTAGTTCCGTATAGTGGTATAGCATACAGTAGAGTGCAGAATAGCATGTAAAGTGGTGGTGTAAAGTGCAGTGGCGTACAGTGCTGGGTATTAGAGTGGAGTGGCATAGAGTGGAATAGTGGTGTGGCATAGAGAAGAGTGGTATACAGTTGTGAGCTGGCATAGAGTGAAGTGTAAAAGCGTAGAATAGAGTGGCGTACAGTGGAGTAGAATACAGTAGACTGGAGAGAGGTAGAGTGTAGTGGCATAACGTGGAATAGCATAGACTGGAGCGGTGTAGAGTGTAGTGGCATATAGTGTAGTGGCATAGAATGGAGTGTTGTAGAGAGGAATTTTGTAGAGTTGAGTTTTGTAGAGTGAAGCAGGGTAGAATGTAGTGGGATAGGCTGTAGTGGCATATAGTTTAATAGCGTACTGTTGACTGATGTAGAGTAGGGTGTTGTAGAGTTGAGTAGCATGGAGTGGAATGACATAGAGTGTAGTGGTGTAGAGTGGAGTGGCATGCAGTAGAATAGTATACAGTGGAGTGGTGTTGAGTGGAATAACGTGAGTGCTACTGGTGTACAGTGGAGTAATGCAGAATGGGGTGGCATATAGGGGAACAGAATACAGTAGAGTGGAGTAGAATGGCGTGCTGTACCGCGGAATAGGGTAGAGTGTAATAAGGTAGAGTGGATTGATGTTGAGTGGAGTGGCGTACAGTGGAGTAGTGTAGAATGGAAAAATACACAGTTTAATAGCATGCAGTGGATTGTAGTAGATTGTAGTGGTGTATAGTGGAGTGGCATACAGGGCACTTGTGTAGACGGGAGTGGCATAGAGTGGTGGGGCATACAGCGGAGTGACATAAGGTGAAGTGGCATAAAGTGGAGTGGAGTAGAGTTGCGTACAGTGGAGGGGTATAGAGTGGAATGGCGTACAGTGGAATAGTATATATTAGATTGGCATACAGTAGAGTGTTGTAGAGTGGAGCATCATAGAGTAGAATAGTATAGACTGAAGTGTCATACAGTGGAATTGCATACAGTGTAATGGTATATAATGTATTAGCATACCGTTTAGTAGCTTACAGTGGCACTGGAGTGTCATCCAATTGAGCAGCATTCAGTGGAATAGAGTGCAGCAGAGCGGTGTACTGTGCAGTGGTATACAGTGGACTGTGTTATAGTGGAGTGGAGTAGAGTGTAGCAGCTTAGAGTAGAGTGGTATACACTGGAGTGACATAAAGGGAGTGGCGTATAGTGGATTGTTGTAGAGTGAAGAGGCGTGGCATAAAGTGCAGCGGCATACAGAGGAACAGTTTACAATGGAGTGGTGTACACTGAAGTGGCATACAGTGGAGTGGAATAAATTGGAATAGCGTAGAGTGTAGCCATCTGAGAGTGGAGTTCCGTACAGTGGAATAACGTAGAGTAGAGTAGCATGGAGTGGAAAGGAGTACACTGTTGTGTTGTACATTGGAGTATCATAAAATGGAGTGGCATATAGTGTAATAGTGTAGAGTGGTGTGACAAAGAGTGGAATGGCGAAGAGTAGATTAGCATAGAGTGGAGTGGTGTAGAGTGGAGTGGCGTAGAATAGAGTGGCATAGCGTGTAGAGGCATACAGTGGAGTGTGACAATCGGTCATTGAAACACATGTAAGAGCATTAAATAGAGAAGTAATTTGTATGGTTTACTGCAGTACTCCATAGAGAATATTGTGAAGATTTAAATATGTTTTATCATAAAATTCAGAATGTTATCATTCTAGTTCCTCGTTAAAACACTGTGGTAAAGCTGCACTTGATCACCAGAAAGTTCCCTGGCAGTCTGCTGCTGGTGTTGAAAGTTCATGTTTTGGTCTGCATATGTCAGAGTGTTTTAATTAAATAGATGAGGAAGATATTTGAGAACTCATTTAAAATGTGTCCTCACATTGCTTTCTACAGCACTAACCATAATTTCTATGACAAAATGAACTCCCTTTTGTTAATTTCTAAATTAAATGTTTTACATTATACCAGTTGGATTCAATCAAGATGGCTTCAGGGTTGCCACACTTTTGTCATAAGTAAGACTTAGTCCTCTCGTCACTCTTAAGAACGCTGTCAGAGGCTGTGTTCTTGTTGCCAGACTGGGTTCGATTATGCACAATTGGGCTAAATGTTTCCCGGTTGTGCAAGTAAATATTGACTTCTGCAAGATGCTAAATATTGGACTATTTTAAAAATGACTTCATGTTATTTTTAGTATATTGGGACAGAAATTTGCATTGGTAACAGGATCATTTTTTCCTGCTTTGTCAACTTTGCCTGCGCTGGTCAAGAGCTGGGAGTCTTCCTCTCAGGAGTGTGACCTTAGAACAGCATGTTTGCCATGCGCATTTCTGCAGACACCTCTCAATTAGCCCACTTCCATCGCTCATTTGCATTTGCAGATGCTTCTATGAATAATCTGAGTATAATTGTGTTAGAGGTTTGGTACAGAGAGCTGGAGCCCATGACTTGTCAAGCATAAGTCTCACTTACTGATTGAGCTATGCATCATTCAGTTTGTTAGAGAGTTTCACTATGCTAGCAGTCAGAGGGTCAATTCCCTTGCTTGCATCAAGGCCTGTGGCATCCTTGGTATGCTACTAGGTAGTGCTTCATTGTCTCATCCAGTCTACAACATAGCTGCCAGAAGGGGCGTAGCTTAAGCCCAGTCAATATGGTTGACTAGCCCTGTAGCTCCGCCGCAACGTGAAAGGAGACGATTCTCATCAGACCTGATTTTTCACACCTGCACCCATTATGCCTTGAAAAGTGCACTACATGAGGAGAGGAGCAACTTGCACTTGAGGTTTTCCCCCTCTCACTTCCTCTCAGCGTAATGAGGCAGCGCTTCTCTACGTAAATGCTGGCAAGATGGCGCTGCGCTGCACTCTGTAAATATAAAGGAATAATCCGCTTACATAATTCATGACATCCAATCTGTTTCCAATCATATCTCAGCTAAGGCAAGCAAAGCCCCTACAGCGCTAAGAGAACTACTGAATTTTGCCTACCAATGCAGTCTATGATCACAGGTGCTCCTCAGCAAGGCTATCCACTTACTCCCAGAATGGTGGCCACCATGATCATTTAGGCAGCATGCGCACCTCTGATATAAAAGTACTTCATTTAAACCTCTCCATAATTCGGTTTTATACCGACCCTGCGTATGTTATTCGCTCTGCTTTGGTCATGCTCAACCTGCACCCAGGATGAACAGTCAACAGCACAGACTCTGGTACAGTCCCCAGCGCACTGCACACGGCTCTACAGGAATCAAGCTCCACCTCCCTCGGTCCACAAACCGCGCCCAGGGCATACATTCAGCTGCAAAGTCTCCAGCACAGTCTCCAGCACACAGCGCATGCCTCTGCAGCGATCGTGTACCAGCTCCCTTGGTCCAACACCGGATCCACTACCATCACAGCTAAAATAGTCACTGTGGAACATATCAGAACACACTACCTAAGACACTGGTCTGAGTCACATTGTCTAATCAACACAGGACCATCACGTCTACAGTGTGAGGTGCAAGGGGTGCAACTGCCTAATAGCAATTAGATTGCTGTATCACTGTTAACATTAAGCTGATCAATTTGCTGAACAAAGACATCATAATCTATGCACTTTGGACCACACAATTTTCAGATACTCTCAAACCACCACATCCAGGCTACTCAAGTAATGGAAGCAACCAACAATTACTTGAACTATGGCCAACTCCAAGGGTACAGAGAAAGACTTCGAAGAAAAAAATAGCAAAGAATTGTTCAAAAAGAACTAAAACTGACTCACCAAGTCCCCAATCCCTGAATCTCCAATCAAAAGCACATCTATTTGTGGCACAAACATGGTCCCAGTTATGGACATGAATGCTCTACATGACCTGACCAGATCATTAAAAGCAAACAATGACGTTCTATAAATTGAACTGCAAGGAAATACAAAAGAACTCCACATCATACCTTCTAGAGTCAACAAAGCAGAAACCAGACTGAACAGAGAGGGATCAAACATCCACTCTCCTGAAAAAAGCCACCACCAACAAAAAAAAGATCCTACTACTTGAGAAGCAGATGAAAACCTAGGAAAACAGGAATCGACAAAAGGAAACCTCTGAATCTTTGGTCTACCTGAAAATGTCAAAAACAAACATGACTCTTGTGTGGCTTTCTTAGAATCCTGGATATCTAAAACATTGAAAATAGATTTCAAAAGGGACTATGAGATCGAGAGAGCAAATAGAGTCCCTACCAGAGCCCTATTCCATCTTAAGACGCCCCATCAGTGATCTTCAGACCACTTTGCTATGAAAACACAGAAAAAATCCTATCCTAAATAAGAACAATAAAATTCATCATAGGAAAGGGGAACAGAATCGTAATATAGTAGGAATATTCAAAATAAACTGTTAATCGTAGGCAGAAATTACTGGCCCCAAGGAACAAGATTAAATCAATGAATATAACTTTTTCCTTCATTGGTTCAGCAAAAATGAAAATCAAAAACAATGGGAAAACATCCTACTTCAATAAACCAGCTGAACTGGAAGATTTTTTCGAAAATATAGCACAATCTGATATGATTACATAAGAATTCCATTATGTACCATAATGTACCCTAAAAATGCTCCTCATTATGCTCCAGACATTTTTACCCTGTACATTCAAACACAGTCAAATAAGTTCAAATAAAGTCCTCACCTAACTAACTAATCAACTAACAAACTACAATCACTAAAACAATCAACAAAATAGTCAGCTAACAGGGCACTTGTGTAGACGGGAGTGGCATAGAGTGGTGGGGCATACAGCGGAGTGACATAAGGTGAAGTGGCATAAAGTGGAGTGGAGTAGAGATGCGTACAGAGGAGGGGTATAGAGTGGAATGGCGTACAGTGGAATAGTATATATTAGATTGGCATAAGTAGAGTGTTGTAGAGTGGAGCAGCATAGAGTAGAATAGTATAGACTGAAGTGTCATACAGTGGAATTGCATACAGTGTAATGGTACATAATGTATTAGCATTCCGTTTAGTAGCTTACAGTGGCACTGGAGTGTCATCCAATTGAGCAGCATTCAGTGGAATAGCGTGCAGCAGAGTGGTGTACTGTGCAGTGGTATACAGTGGACTGTGTTATAGTGGAGTGGAGTAGAGTGTAGCAGCTTAGAGTAGAGTGGTATACACTGGAGTGACATAAAGGGAGTGGCGTATAGTGGATTGTTGTAGAGTGAAGAGGCGTGGCATAAAGTGCAGCTGCATACAGAGGAACAGTTTACAATGGAGTGGTGTACACTGAAGTGGCATACAGTGGAGTGGAATAAATTGGAATAGCGTAGAGTGTAGCCATCTGAGAGTGGAGTTCCGTACAGTGGAATAACGTAGATTAGAGTAGCATGGAGTGGAAAGGAGTACACTGTTGTGTTGTACATTGGAGTATCATAAAATGGAGTGGCATAGAGTGTAATAGTGTAGAGTGGTGTGACAAAGAGTGGGATGGCGAAGAGTAGATTAGCATAGAGTGGAGTGGTGTAGAGTGGAGTGGCGTAGAATAGAGTGGCATAGCGTGTAGAGGCATACAGTGGAGTGTGACAATCGGTAATTGAAACACATGTAAGAGCATTAAATAGAGCAGTAATTTGTATGGTTTACTGCAGTACTCCATAGAGAATATTGTGAAGATTTAAATATGTTTTGTCATAAAATTCAGAATGTTAGCATTCTAGTTCCTCGTTAAAACACTGTGGTAAAGCTGCACTTGATCACCAGAAAGTTCCCTGGCAGTCTGCTGCTGGTGTTGAAAGTTCATGTTTTGGTCTGCATATGTCAGAGTGTTCATTCACATAAGAACAAGTCCCACTCTTCTTCAGTTCAGAAAAAAACTGAAGACTTGGTTGTTCAATCAGTGATTTTATTCCGTATTACCGCTCCAGGGTGAAACCTAAATGCAATTTCAGCGCCGAGACGCCTAAGGGTAATTGTATGCGCTTTATAAATAGCATCAAATAAATAAATAAATAAATAAATGAGGAAGATATTTGAGAACTCATTTAAAATGTGTCCTCACATTGCTTTCTACAGCACTAACCATAATTTCTATGACAAAATGAACTCCCTTTTGTTAATTTCTAAATTAAATGTTTTACATTATACCAGTTGGATTCAATCAAGATGGCTTCAGGGTTGCCACACTTTAGTCATAAGTAAGACTTAGTCCTCTCGTCACTCTTAAGAACGCTGTCGGAGGCTGTGTTCTTGTTGCCAGACTGGGTTCGATTATGCACAATTGGGCTAAATGTTTCCCGGTTGTGCAAGTAAATATTGACTTCTGCAAGATGCTAAATATTGGACTATTTTAAAAATGACTTGATGTTATTTTTAGTATATTGGGACAGAAATTTGCATTGGTAACAGGATCATTTTTTCCTGCTTTGTCAACTTTGCCTGCGCTTGTCAAGAGCTGGGAGTCTTCCTCTCAGGAGTGTGACCTTAGAACAGCATGTTTGCCACGTGCATTTCTGCAGACACCTCTCAATTAGCCCACTTCCATCGCTCATTTGCATTTGCAGATGCTTCTATGAATAATCTGAGTATAATTGTGTTAGAGGTTTGGTACAGAGAGCTGGAACCCATGACTTGTCAAGCATAAGTCCCACTTACTGATTGAGCTATGCATCATTCAGTTTGTTAGAGAGTTTCACTATGCTAGCAGTCAGAGGGTCAATTCCCTTGCTTGCATCAAGGCCTGTGGCATCCTTGGTATGCTACTAGGTAGTGCTTCATTGTCTCATCCAGTCTACAACATAGCTGCCAGAAGGGGCGTAGCTTAAGCCCAGTCAATATGGTTGACTAGCCCTGTAGCTCCGCCGCAACGAGAAAGGAGACGATTCTCATCAGACCTGATTTTTCACACCTGCACCCATTATGCCTTGAAAAGTGCACTACATGAGGAGAGGAGCAACTTGCACTTGAGGTTTTCCCCCTCTCACTTCCTCTCAGCGTAATGAGGCAGCGCTTCTCTACGTAAATGCTGGCAAGATGGCGCTGCGCTGCACTCTGTAAATATAAAGGAATAATCCGCTTACATAATTCATGACATCCAATCTGTTTCCAATCATATCTCAGCTAAGGCAAGCAAAGCCCCTACAGCGCTAAGAGAACTACTGAATTTTGCCTACCAATGCAGTCTATGATCACAGGTGCTCCTCAGCAAGGCCATCCACTTACTCCCAAAATGGTGGCCACCAGGATCGTTTAGTCAGCATGCGCACCTCTGATATAAAAGAACTTCATTTAAACCTCTCCATAATTCGGTTTTATACCGACCCTGCGTATGTTCTTCGCTCTGCTTTGGTCATGCTCACCCTTCACCCAGGATGAACAGTCAACAGCACAGACTCTGGTACAGTCCCCAGCGCATTGCACACGGCTCTACAGCAATCAAGCTCCACCTCCCTCGGTCCACAAACCGCGCCCAGGGCATACATTCAGCTGCAAAGTCTCCGGCACAGTCTCCAGCACACAGCGCATGCCTCTGCAGCGATCGTGTACCAGCTCCCTTGGTCCAACACCGGATCCACTACCATCACAGCTGAAATAGTCACTGTGGAACATATCAGAACACACTACCTAAGACACTGGTCTGAGTCACATTGTCTAATCAACACAGGACCATCACGTCTACAGTGTGAGATGCAAGGGGTGCAACTGCCTAATAGCAATAAGATTGCTGTATCACTGTTAACATTAAGCTGATCAATTTGCTGAACAAAGACATCATAATCTATGCACTTTGGACCAAACAATTTTCAGATACTCTCAAACCACCACATCCAGGCTACTCAAGTAATGGAAGCAACCAACAATTACTTGAACTATGGCCAACTCCAAGGGTACAGAGAAAGACTTCGAAGAAAAAAAGAGCAAAGAATTTTTCAGAAAGAACCAAAACTGACTCACCAAGTCCCCAATCCCTGAATCTCCAATCAAAAGCACATCTGGTTGTGGCACAAACATGGTCCCAGTCATGGACATGAATGCTCTACATGACCTGATCAGATCATTAAAAGCAAACAATGAAGTCCCTACCAGAGCCCTATTCCATCTTAAGACGCCCCATCAGTGATCTTCAGACCACTTTGCTATGAAAACACAGAAAAAATCCTATCCTAAATAAGAACAATAAAATTCATCATAGGAAAGGGGAACAGAATCGTAATATAGTAGGAATATTCAAAATAAACTGTTAATCATAGGCAGAAATTACTGGCCCCAAGGAACAAGATTAAATCAATGAATATAACTTTTTCCTTCATTGGTTCAGCAAAAATGAAAATCAAAAACAATGGGAAAACATCCTACTTCAATAAACCAGCTGAACTGGAAGATTTTTTCGAAAATATAGCACAATCTGATATGATTACATAAGAATTCCATTATGTACCATAATGTACCCTAAAAATGCTCCTCATTATGCTCCAGACATTTTTACCCTGTACACTCAAACACAGTCAAATAAGTTCAAATAAAGTCCTCACCTAACTAACTAATCAACTAACAAACTACAATCACTAAAACAATCAACAAAATAGTCAGCTAACAGGGCACTTGTGTAGACGGGAGTGGCATAGAGTGGTGGGGCATACAGCGGAGTGACATAAGGTGAAGTGGCATAAAGTGGAGTGGAGTAGAGTTGCGTACAGTGGAGGGGTATAGAGTGGAATGGCGTACAGTGGAATAGTATATATTAGATTGGCATACAGTAGAGTGTTGTAGAGTGGAGCAGCATAGAGTAGAATAGTATAGACTGAAGTGTCATACAGTGGAATTGCATACAGTGTAATGGTATATAATGTATTAGCATTCCGTTTAGTAGCTTACAGTGGCACTGGAGTGTCATCCAATTGAGCAGCATTCAGTGGAATAGCGTGCAGCAGAGTGGTGTACTGTGCAGTGGTATACAGTGGACTGTGTTATAGTGGAGTGGAGTAGAGTGTAGCAGCTTAGAGTAGAGTGGTATACACTGGAGTGACATAAAGGGAGTGGCGTATAGTGGATTGTTGTAGAGTGAAGAGGCGTGGCATAAAGTGCAGCGGCATACAGAGGAACAGTTTACAATGGAGTGGTGTACACTGAAGTGGCATACAGTGGAGTGGAATAAATTGGAATAGCGTAGAGTGTAGCCATCTGAGAGTGGAGTTCCGTACAGTGGAATAACGTAGAGTAGAGTAGCATGGAGTGGAAAGGAATACACTGTTGTGTTGTACATTGGAGTATCATAAAATGGAGTGGCATAGAGTGTAATAGTGTAGAGTGGTGTGACAAAGAGTGGGATGGCGAAGAGTAGATTAGCATAGAGTGGAGTGGTGTAGAGTGGAGTGGCGTAGAATAGAGTGGCATAGCGTGTAGAGGCATACAGTGGAGTGTGACAATCGGTAATTGAAACACATGTAAGAGCATTAAATAGAGCAG